>NC_071475.1:5000-1255000 GCF_028500815.1 Rissa tridactyla
GTCAAACACAGGCTCCGCCACCATGCAACTCCGCCACACACACAGTCACGCTGCACAACCTGCACCCTCAGACTCCGACAGCATCCAAGTCAAACACAGACAACCACACAGGCACGCTCCAGAACATGCAGCCTCAGACTCCAGCAACATCCAAGTCTAACACAGACTCGGACACCACCCAGCACAGACAATCACACGGGCACGCTCCAGAACATGCGGCCTCAGACTCCAGTGAGATCCAACTCATGCACACACATGGTCACGCTGCAAAAATTACACCCTCAGACTCCAACACAGCCACACTCAGCAACAAGCACACTAAGACTCCGATGCAGTATGACTCAAGCACACCCAAAAATCAAGACAAACACACATCAGACAAACAATACTAAGCTTATAATGGAGAATTAAAAAGTAGCTTTATTACAGACAGTGGAACTAGTCCTGCTCTGACCTAAACCTTATGGAAGTTACTGTTCGTAAACTTCACTGTTGGTAAATGCAGACCTTGAATCTTGATGACTGCATTTGAGAATCCAGAAACATGTCCCAAAGTCTGTCAGTCACAGACTCCTATCTGCTGCTTCCCCCGTGCCTGTTGCCGATGCCATTGTTGTCCTGGGAGCTTGATAGAGAATGCCATGCATTGCAAACATCTCCTTACTTGCCTTGGTATTCTTCCATTACATGCATATTTCTTCCCTTACAACACTGTAGCTTTTTCTCCTGAGCTCTAAAATACCTCTGCCCTCTCCCTGAAGATATAGGGCCAGAGAAAGCTTCTCTCCTTCATTTGGCTAGCAAGCCCTGCACAAACCACAACGCAACTCTATTAAGGTGTAGTTTACCTACCAGATCTAGCTCTTGCCCCCATACACAGAATTTCACCACACGTGTAGCAGCTCCCCTGCTTTATAGCTTAGTGTGATATTTCCCTCAGAATACAGCCTAAACATATTTCATTTCCCCCTATTACTCATTGCAATCAATGTTCAGGTTCAACAGAAATTCAGTCCTAATACCAGTCTATGCTTCTGTAATTACCTTTGAGTAAGTTTAACACCAATACCTCAGCACAGCCAAATCTACCAGCTGACTACTTATTAACAGCAAAAACTCTGACTTTCCTGGAACCTATCCACAGCTACATTTACCTACACCTTGTCCAGGCTCCCTCCTACACCATGATGGAACTTACCTGATCATTTACAGCAATTACTACAAGTACCTGTACACTCCAAATGAGAACTGTTCTTGACACAACTACTTCTACCTTCCCCCCCCAGCCCACCGCAATCAGCTCTGTTTCCACATCAACACTAAAATTATCTGCTAACCTTGTAAATTCTAGTGACATATTACTATAAGCCATCATCTCATCAATAAATATCACACCTTACTTCTTTTTTTGGTGCAACCAAACCAGAAGCATTCTAGCCTTCACACATTCCAAACACACCGCTCTCTCAACGACCACACAAAATACCCACCGCTCTCGGCTCCTGCCTGCCTCTGACCACCTACTGCCAGATGCCATCCCCCCCGCGGGCTTCGCTCCCCAGGAGCGCTGCTCGCGGGGGGCTCCTAAATGTCCCTGCCTGACAAAACCCCGCCCAGAGCCCTACCTCCACCCAAACTTTGGCGACCACTGTCACCTCGCGGAGGGGCCGGGACCGGGGGAAAAAAACCCCAGCCAGGGGAGGAAAAAAAAAATCCCCCGGCTGGGGCTTTTTTATTCTTTCATTTGGCTCTGCATGCCTTCGGTAAACAAGGCTCAACTCCACGTATGACCTGCGAGGCAACACCACCACCAAAACACAAGCACCACGCACACCGCTCTCTCAACAACCACACAAAACACCCATCGCTCTCAGCTCCTGCCTGCCTCTGACCACCTACTGCCAGATGCCATCCCCCCGCACGGGCTTCGCTCCCCAGGAGCGCTGCTCGCGGGAGGCTCCTAAATGTCCCTGCCTGACAAAACCCCGCCCGGAGCCCTACCTCCGCCCAAACTTTGGCGACCACTGTCGCCTCGCGGAGGGGCCGGGACCGGGGGAAGAAAAAAAACCCCAGCCAGGGCTGGGGGGAAACCACTGGCTGGGGCTTTTTTATTCTTTCATTTGGCTCTGCGTGCCTTTGGTAAGGCAGGACTCAACTCCACATATGACCTCAATGTCAGAAGTATTAGGGACAAGGGGACATCACATCACAACAGTGTCAAATAACTAACAATCAACTAACAAATTCCCAATATGGTGCAGTACATTCACAGACAGGTTCCGCTGACAAGCGAGACAAAGACAGAGCAATGCGACGCAAGACGGAACACTGTACATGACGGTACGCTGCTACACACGGTCCAATAAAGAGTGGCCAATGAAAGATTTGACGACTCCGGGACGTATGCTGGCAGAAGACATCAGATGTCGGTCAAGACAACGGCAGAGCAATACAATGCTAGGTGTAACATGATATGGGGCAGGACAAGGCAATACGTGGTCAAATAAACAACAACCAAGTAAAATAGCCATGATACGGTGCAGTCCTATGACAGAGTGCCTAAAATAACAACCGATACAATCACAGGGCAATACAATGTAAGACGTACCACAATACAGGGCAGTACAAGGCAATAGGCAGCGAAATAAATTAGAGCCGATTAAAATGTCCACAAAACAGTGCAGAACAATGACACATTATTTAAAATTACAGTCAAGACCGTGACACTGTGATACAATGCAAGGCCTACCAGTATACAAGGTAGTAAAAGCCATCACTGGGGCAAACAAAGAACAATTGTTTGCAAAATTAACAGTACATTACTGTACGATTCCAGACGCTCTGAAGTGACAGTCAGGAAAATGACAGGGCGATACGACGCGAGACATAACAGTACATGGGCCAGTAAAAGCCAACATGCAATCAAATAAAAATGGCATGCTAACAAATACACAACGCTGTAGTGCTATGAGACAAGGTCTAAAAGGATGATTGAGACCGTGACATAGTGATACGACGCAAGACGTCACATTGTACAGAGTGGTACAGCGCAATACACGGTCAAAAAAACAGCCACCAAATAAAATAGTAACAATACAGTGCAGTCCTATGATATATTGTCTAAAATAACAAATCAAAACAGTGACAAGGCGATACGATGCAAGATGTAACGGTATATTGGGCAGCACAAGGCAATATGCGGCCAAAGAACAGACAATTAAAACACACAATACAGTGCAGCACTATGACACGATCTCTAAAGTTACAATCGAGACAATGACAGGACAATACAATGCAAGGCATTACGGTATACCGGGCAGCGCAAAGCGATATGCAGACAAATAAATAACATGGGACTCAAAAATTGACAATACGCTCCAGTACAATCCCGGGAACTCGGAAATGACGGTCAAGAAAATGACAGGGCGATACAACAGAAGACATTACAGCATACAGGGCGGTAAAGCCAATGCATGGTCAAATAAAGAACAGCTGATTGAAAAATTGACAAGACTGTGAAGTACAATCCCAGGCGGTCTGAAATAAGCCAAGACAATGACAAAGAATTACAATGCAAGACGTGACAGTATACGGGGCGCTGCAAGGCAATACCCAGTCAAATAAAAAAAAACCGCTAAAAAATTCGCAATACATTGCGGTCCTATGACAAAACGTCAAGAATGACCGTCAAAACAAGGACAGAGCAATGAAAGACAAGTCATAACACAATACAGGGAAGTACAAGACAAGACACGTTCAATTAAATAACAGTCAATTACAATACCCACAATACAATTGAGTCCTATGACACAACATCTAAAATGACAAATCGATACAATGACAGGACAATACTACAATGCAGAACATCGCATTACACAGAGCAACAGAAGGCAATAAACAGTCAAATAAATAACAGCCGATTCAAAATTTAACTGTATAGGGCACTACAGTTGCAGATGGTCTGAAATGACAATCGATACAATGATAGGGCCATATGATACAAGACATGACATGACACAGGGCAGTACAAGGCAATACACAGCTTAATGAAAAGCAACCCATTAAAATACCAACAATGCAACACAGTCCTATGACACAATGTCTAAAATGACGATCGATACAATGATGAGGCACTGCAATACAAGATATCGCGCTATACAGTGGTACAAGGCAATACGCAGTCAAAAAACCAAGCACATAAAATACTAACAATATGGTGCAATCCTATGACAGATTGTCTAAAAAGACAGTCAAGACAATCACAGAGCAACACGATGCTATACGTACCACAATACAGGGCAGCACAAGGCAATACGTGGCCAAATGAAGAACAGCCGATACCCACAATAGAATGCGGCGCTATGACACCATGTCTAAAATGTCAGTCAAGACAATGACAAAATGATAGAATGCAAGATATCACGGTATACAGGGCGCTACAAGGCAATACGCAGTCAAATAACTAACAGTCAACGTACTGCACTGCATTGTGAATTTTGTTAATCGTAGACAGTCTGCATTGACAGTCCACGTGATGACAGTGCGATACAACGCAAGACGTAAGGCTATACAGGAGCAGTACACAGCAATACGCAGTCTTTTAAAAAAAAAAAACCAGCCAATGAAAAAATTCACAATACGGTGCAGTCCTATGACACCATGTCTAAGACGACAGTAAAAACAATACCATAGCAATACAGTGCAAGATGTAACGATATAGCAGGCAGGACAAGTCAATATGCAGTCAAATCAAGAATGGCCGATTAAAATAACTGCAATACAGTGCAATGCTATGACACAATCTCTAAAGTGACAATCGAGACACTGACGGGGCAATACAATGCAACACATAACAGTATACAGGGCAGTACAGGGTAATACCAAGTCACATAAAAAACAGCCGATGAAAAAATTAACAATACAGTTCAATATAATCCCAGACAGTCTGAAGTGACAGTCAATGAGCAGGCAATACAAAGCTAGACATAATAGCAGGCATAACACCATAACACAGTCAAATAAATAACAGCCTGTTAAAATACCCACAATACATTCCAGTCCTAGGACACGATGTCTACAGTGACAGTTAAGACAATGACGGAGCAACGCAATGCAAGACATAACATTATACAGGGCAGTTCAAGGCCAATACGCAATCAAATAAGGAATGACCAAACACAAAACTGACATTACAGTGCAGTACTATGACAGAATGTCACAAAAGACAGTCAAAACCGTGACACGCTTGTACAAAGGAATACGTAACACAATACTGAACAGTACAAGGGAATACACAATACAATACAGCACTAATTAAAGAAAAACCACAATACAGCACAGTACAATCAAACACAGTCTCAGGTGGCAGGAAAGGCAGTTACAGAGGAATAACATTTGAGACAGAACACCATACAGGCCAGTCCAAGCCGGTACGCGGGCACACAAAGTACAACTGATTAAGAAGCTCGCGATATAGTGCCTGTCAATGCTAGAATGTATCGGATGGCTCTCGGGACAGTCACAGTCACAAATACAATGCAACATATCAGAAAATGAAGGGCAGGACAAAGCAATAAAAAGGTAAATATAGAGCAACGGATCAAATCCACCCACAATGCAGTGCCGTAAAATCCCAGAGAGTCTCAAATGACAGTCCAGACAATGACAGGATAATAAAATGCAAGACGTGACAGTATACAGGGAGGTACAATGCAATACAGAATAAATTAAGGACCGACCGATCGAAACCCCACAATAAAGAACAGTACAATTCCAAACAGTCTCGGGTGGCAATCAAGACAGTTCCAGGGTGGCAGAATGGAAGACACGACATTACACAGTGCCATATAATGCTGTATGCAATGAAATAAATACCAACCAATAAAAAAATCCCACAACACCGTGGCGGGACAACACAAAACTAATGAGATGACAGTCCAGATTATGACAGGGCAATACAATGTGAGACATAACACAGTACAGGGTGGTACAGTACAATACTCAGTCAAAAATAAACAACCCATTAAATAACCCGTAATACAGTGCAGGACAATGCCAATATATGCAGGACAGCAGCCAGGAGGATGACAGAGCAGTACAAGACAAAATGTAACACAATACAGGGCGCTGCAATACAAAATATATCAGATAGCAGTCAGAACGACAACAGGGCAATGCAATGCAAGACAACACAGCACAAAGCGCTAACGAGGCAATGCATGCTCAAGAAGAGCAACCGATAAAATTCCCCAAATACATATGAGGACAATCCCAGAATGTCTAAAATGCCAGTGAAGAGAATGACACAGCAATACAGGCCACTGCCATGCAGGGGAGCGGAAAAGGGCTCTTGGGCTGGCCATTATTGATAGAGTAAGCTAAATAACTTATAGTCACATTAGCATTGGAAGAAAATATGTAGGTCCCCACTGGAGACAGACTCGGGCTTGTATTGCGAGCCATCCCCCAAAGTAGAACTACCACTCATAACAGCTTCCACTAATGGTTATAGCTCAAACAGCAACCTGGGGAAGAAAAAGAGAAGTAAAAAGCAAAAGGGAGAGAAAAAAAGAGAAACAGTGTGGCAAGGGGAGGGGGGGGATGGGGGGAAGAAGAAAAAATAAAAGGGGGCAGCTCTGGAGAAGAGAAGAGAAGAGAAGAGAAGAGAAAAAAGGGGGGCAGATGGGCGAAAGAAAAAAAAAAGGGGGCGGCAGAGGGAAGGGAAGAAAAAAGGGGGCGGCAGAGGGAAGGGAAGAAAAAAGGGGGCGGCAGAGGGAAGGGAAGAAAAAAGGGGGGCTGGGGAGGAAAGGGAAGAAAAAAGGGGGGCTGGGGAGGAAGAGGAGGAAAAAAAAGACGGGCAGCAGGGGTAAGAAAAAAGGGGCTGCTGTGGGAAGAGAAGAAAAAAGGAGGGCAGAGGAGCAGAAGAGTAAAAAAGAAAGATGAAGCAGCTGTGGGGAGAGAAGAAAAACAGGGGGTAAAAGGGGCGGAGGAGGAAAAAAGGGTGGGGGGAAAAGGGGCGGAGGAGGAAAAAAGGGTGGGGGGAAAAGGGGCGGAGGAGGAAAAAGAGGGGGCAGCAGTGGGAAGAGAAGAAAAAGGGGGCTGGGGAGTAAGAGAAGGAAAAAAAACAACGGGCAGCTGTGGGAAGAGTAGAAAAAAGGAGGGGCTGTAGGAAGAGTAGAAAAAAAAGGGGGCAGAGGGGCGGCTGTGGGGAGAAAAGAAAAAAAGGGGGCGGCTGTGGGGAGAGAAGAAAAAAGGGGGCAGCTGTGGGGAGAGAAGAAAAAAGGGGGCAGCTGTGGGGAGAGAAGAAAAAAGGGGGCGGCTGTGGGGAGAGAAGAAAAAAGGGGGCGGCTGTGGGGAGAGAAGAAAAAAGGGGCAGGGGCGGAAGAGGAAAAAAGGGGGCGGCCTTGGGGACAGAAGAAGAGGGGGGAAAAGGGGCAGAAGAAGGAAAAAAGGGGGGGAAAAGGGGCAGAAGAGAAGAAAAAAAAGGGGGCAGCTGTGGGAAGAGAAGAAAAAAAGGGGGGCAGAGGGGCGAAAGAGAAAAAAAGGGAGGGAAAGGGCAGAAGAGGAAAAAAGGGGGGAAGGTGCAGAAGAGGAAAAAAGGGGGCAGCTGTGGGGAGAGAAGAAAAAAAAGGGGGTGGCTGTAGGGAAAGGAAGAAAAAGGGGGGCAGGGGGGCGGAAAGGAAGAAAAAAGGGGCAGAGGGGTAGAAGAGGAAAAAAGGGGGCGGCCTTGGGGAGAGAAGAAAAAGGGGGGGGAAGGGCAGAAGAGGGAAAGAAGGCTGGGTAGGAAGAGTAGAAAAAAAGGGGGCGGCTGTGGGAAGAGTAGAAAAAAAGGGGGCAGAGGGGCGAAACAGGGAAAATGGGCGGAAGGGGCAGAAGAGGAAAAAAGGGGGCGGCTGCGGGGCAGGGAAGGGAAGAAAAAAGGGCGGGGAAAAGGGGCGGAATAAGAAAAAAGTGGGCTGGACAGGAAGAAGAAAAAAAAAAACAACGGGCAGCTATGGGAAGAGTAGAAAAAATGGGGGGGGCTGTGGGAAGGGGAGAGAAAAACCCGGGGTCTGTGGGAAGGGGAGAGAAAAACCCGGGGTCTGTGGGAAGGGGAGAGAAACAAAAGGGGGACAAAAGGGCGGAAGAGAAAAAGGCGGGCGGCCGTTTGGAAGACAAGTAAAAAGGGGCTGGGAAGAAAGAGGAAAAAAATAGGGGCAGCCGTGAGGACAAGAAGAAAAGGGGGCAGCCGTGGGGACGAGAAGAAGAAAAGTGGGTGGCGGGGGAAGAAAAGAAAAAGGGGAGTAGGGTGGTAAAAAGAAGCAAAGAAGGGGGCGGATGTGGGGAGAGAAGAAAAAAAAGGGGGCGGATGTGGGGAAAGGAAGAAAAAAGGAGCAGGGGCAGAAGAGGAAAAAAGGGGGGGAAAGAGGCGGAAGAGAAGACAGGGGGGCGGCTGTGGGGAGGGGAGAGAAAAAACGGGGGGGCTGTGGGAATGAGGAAGAAACAAAAAGGGGGACAGAAGGGCAGAAGAGGAAAAAAGGGGGGTAGAGGGCGTAAGAGAAAAGGGGGGTGGCGGTGGGAATAGAAGGAAAAGGGGGCTGCGAAGGAAGAGGAAAAATATAGGGTCGGCTGTGGGAAAGGGAAGCGAAAGAAGGGGGGGCTGGATGGGAAGAAAAGAAAAAGAGGGGGCTGGACGGGAAGAAGGAAAAAAGAGGAGCAGGGAGGCAAAACCAAGGAAAAGGGGGGGCAGCGGGCGAAGAGAAAAAAGGGGGGGCAGCGGGCGAAGAGAAAAAAGGGGGGGCAGCGGGCGAAGAGAAAAAAGGGGGGGCGGCTGTGGGGAGAGAACAAAAAAAGGGGGCGGCTGTGGGGAAGGGAAGAAAAAGGGAGGCAGGGGGCGGCCTTGAGGAGAAAAGAAAAAGGCGGGGGGGAAAAGGGGTGGAAAAGGGAAAAAAGGGGACTGGGGAGGAAGAGTAGAAAAAAGGGGGCAGCTGTGGGAACAGTAGAAAAAAGGAGGGGCTGTGGGAAGGGAAGAGATAAAACGGGGGTGCTGTGGGAAGGAGGAAGAAACAAAAGGGGGACAGAGGGCAGAGAGGATAAAAAGGGGGGAAAAGGGGGTAAGAGAAAAAAAGGGGGCTGGGAAAGAAGAGCAGAAAAAAGGGGTCGGCTGTGGGGAAGGGAAGCGAAAAAAGGGGTCGGCTGTGGGGAAGGGAAGCGAAAAAAGGGGTCGGCGCGGTAAGAACAGAAAAAAAAGGGGGGCGGCGGGGGAAGAGAAAAAAGGGGCAGAAGGGGAAAAAACAGGGGGGGAAAAGGGGCAGAAGGGGAAAAAACGGGGGGGGAAAAGGGGCAGAAGGGGAAAAAACGGGGGGGGAAAAGGGGCAGAAGGGGAAAAAACGGGGGGGGAAAAGGGGCAGAAGGGGAAAAAACGGGGGGGGAAAAGGGGCAGAAGGGGAAAAAACGGGGTCGGCCGTGGGGAAGAGAAAAAGAAAGGAGGGGGAGGGGCGGAAGAGAAAAAGAAAGGAGGGGGAGGGGCGGAAGAGAAGAAGAAAGGAGGGGGAGGGGCGGAAGAGAAAAAGAGGGGTCGGCTGTGGGGAAGGGAAGGAAAAAAGGGGTCGGCTGTGGGGAAGGGAAGGAAAAAAGGGGTCGGCGTGGTAAGAACAGGAAAAAAAAGGGGAGCAGGGGCAAAAAGAAGGAAAGAAGGGGGGCAAAAAGAAGGAAAGAAGGGGGCAGAGGGGGAAGAGAAAAAGTGGCGGCAGAGGAGGAAAAAGGGGGGGAAGGGGCGGAGGAGGAAAAAGGGGGGGCAGCAGTGGGAAGAGAAAAAAGGGGGCTGGCGAGTAAGAGAAGGAAAAAAACAACGGGCAGCTGTGGGAAGAGTAGAAAAAAGGGGGGGCTGTGGGAAGAGTAGAAAAAAGGGGGGCAGAGGGGTGGAAGAGGAAAAAAGGGGGCAGCTGTGGGGAGAGAAAAAAAAAGGGGGCGGCTGTGGGGAAAGGAAGAAAAAGGGGGGCAGGGGGGCGGAAAGGAAAAAAGGGACAGGGGGGCGGAAAGGAAAAAAGGGACAGGGGGGCGGAAAAGGTAAAAAAAGGGGGCGGCCTTGGGGAGAGAAGAAAAGAGGGGGGGAATGGGCAGAGGAGGAAAAAAAGGGGGGCAAAGGGGCGGAATAGGAAAAAAGAGGGCGGCTGTGGGCAGAGAAGAAAAAAGGGGGGCAGAGGGGCAAAAGAGAAAAAAGGGGGGTTGGGGAAGAAGAGGAGGAAAAAGAAGACGGGCGGCTGTGGGGAAGGGAAGAGAAAAAGAGTGGGTTGTGGAGGAAGAGGAGACAAAAAGACGGGCAGCTGTGGGAAGAGTAGAAAAAGGGGGTTGGGGAGGAAGAGGAGGAAAAAAAAGACGGGCGGCTGTGGGGAAAGGAAGAAAAAAAAGTGGGTTGGGGAGGAAGAGGAGGAAAAAAAGATGGGCGGCTGTGGGAAGAGTAGAAAAAAGATGGGCGGCTGTAGGAAGAGTAAAGAAAAAAGGGGGCATCTGGGAAGGAAAAAGAAACACAAGGGGGACAGAAGGGCAGAAGAGGAAAAAATAGGGGGGTAGAGGGGGTAAGAGAAATAAGGGGGGCGGCAGTGGGAAGAGAAGAAAAAAGGGGCTAGGAAGAAAGAGGAGAAAAGGGGGCTGGATGGGTAGAAAAGAGAAAAAAGGGGAGCAGGGGGGCGAAAAGAAGGAAAAAAGGGGGGGTGGTGGAAAGAAGAAAAAGGGGGGCAGAGGGACAGAAAAAAAACAGGGAAAAAGGGGCGGAAGAGGAAAAAGGGGTCGGCCCTGGGGAGAGAAGAAAAAAGGGGGCTGGGGGCAGAAGAGGAGGAAAAAAATAACGGGCAGCTGTGGGAAGAGGAAAAAAAAGGGGGGGAAGGGACAGAAGAGGAAAAAAAGCGGGACAGAGGGCAGAGAGGACAAAAACGGGGGAAAAGGGTAGAAGAGGAAAAAAGGGGGCAGCCGGGGGCAGCAATGAAGAAAAAGGGGGGCGGCCGAGGGCAGCAATGAAGAAAAAGGGGGGCGGCCTTGGGGAGAGAAGAAAAAGGGGGGGAAGGGGCAGAAGAGGAAAAAAGGGGGCTGGGGCGGAAGAGGAGGAAAAAAACAACGGGCGGCTGTGGGAAGAGTAGAAAAAAGGGGGGGAAGAGGGGCGAAAGAGGAGGAAAAAATACGATGGGGGGCTGTGGGGAGAGTAGAAAAAAGGTGGGGGCTGTGGGGACAGGAAGAAAAAGGGGGGCGGAAAGGAAGAAAAAAGGGGCAGGGGGGCGGAAGAGGGAAAAAAGGGGGCGATCTTGGGGAGAGAAGAAAAAGGGGGGGGAAGGGGCGGAAGAGGGAAATAAGGCTGGGAAGGAAGAGAAGGAAAAAAACAGGCGGCTGAGGGGAAGGGAAGAGAAAAACCGGGGGGGCTTTGGGAAGGGGAGAGAAACAAAAGGGGGACAAAAGGGCGGAAAAAAAATAAAGGGGGGCGGCTGTTTGGAAGACAAGTAAAAAGGGGCTGGGAAGAAAGAGAAAAAAAAAATAGGGGCGGCCGTGGGGACAAGAAGAAGAAAAGAAAAAGGGGGCGGCTGTAGGAAGGGAGGGGAAAAAAGGGGGCGGCTGTAGGAAGGGAGGGGAAAAAAGGGGGCGGCTGTAGGAAGGGAGGAGAAAAAAGGGGGCGGCTGTAGGAAGGGAGGAGAAAAAAGGGGGCGGCTGTAGGAAGGGAGGAGAAAAAAGGGGGCGGCTGTAGGAAGGGAGGAGAAAAAAGGGGGCGGCTGTAGGAAGGGAGGAGAAAAAAGGGGGCGGCTGTAGGAAGGGAGGAGAAAAAAGGGGGCGGCTGTAGGAAGGGAGGAGAAAAAAGGGGGCGGCTGTAGGAAGGGAGGAGAAAAAAGGGGGACAGAAGGGCAGAAGAGGAAAAAAGGGGCTGTGAAGGAAGAGGAAAAATATAGGGGCAGCTGCGGGGAAGGGAAGATAAAAGGGGGTCGGCTGCGGGGAAGGGAAGAAAAGTAAAAGGGGGTCGGCTGCGGGGAAGGGAAGAAAAGTAAAAGGGGGTCGGCTGTGGGAAGGGAAGAAAAGTAAAAGGAGGTCAGCTGGGAAGAAAAGAAAAAGAGGGGAGCAGGGAGGCAAAAACAAGACAAAGAGGGGAGCAGGGAGGCAAAAACAAGACAAAGAGGGGAGCAGGGAGGCAAAAACAAGACAAAGAGGGGAGCAGGGAGGCAAAAACAAGACAAAGAGGGGGGCAGCAGGGGAAGAGAAAAAAAGGGGGGCGGCTTTAGGGCAGGGAAGAGAAAAAAGGGGGGCAGCTTTGGGGCAGGGAAGAGAAAAAAAAAGAAGACATAAGGGCAGAAGAGGAAAAAAGTGGGCTAGAGGGGGTAAGAGAAAAAAAGGGGCACGGCCTTGAGGAAGAGAAGAGAAAAAAGGGGGCAGCTGGGAAGGAAGAAGAAAAAAAAAGCGGGACAGAGGGGCAGAAGAGGAAAATAAAGTGGGGTAGAGGAGGTAAGAGAAAATAAAGGGGGGCAGAAATGAGAAGAGAAGAAAAAAGGGGGCTGAGAAGGAAGGAGAAAAAAATAGGGGCGGCCGTTCGGAAGAGAAGAAGAAAAGGGGGCGGCAGGGTAAAAAAAGAAAAAAAAAGGGGGCTGGATGGGAAGAAAAGAAGAAGGGGAGCAGGAGGGCAAAAAGAAGGAAAAAGGGGGGCGGCAGGGGAAGAGAAAAAAGGGGGGGAGAGGGGCGGAGAGGAAAAAAGGGGGGACAGAGAGGACAAAAAAGAGGGGAAAAGGGGCAGAAGAGGAAAAAAGGGGGCGGCTGTGGGGAGAGAAGAAAAAAAAGGGGGTGGATGTGGGGAAAGGAAGAAAAAAGGGGCAGGGGGGTGGAAGAGGAAAAAAGGGGGCGGCCTTGTGGAGAGAAGAAAAGGGGGGAAAAGGGGCGGAAGAGAAGAAAAAAGAGGGCTGAAAAGGGGCAGAAGAGGAGAAAAAAATAACAGGCGGCTGTGGGAAGAGTAGAAAAAAGGGGGGGGCAGGGGCGAAAGAGTAGAAAAACGGGGGGCAGGGGCGAAAGAGTAGAAAAACGGGGGGGCAGGGGCGAAAGAGTAGAAAAAAGGGGGCGGCTGTGGGGAAAGGAAGAAAGAGGGGGGCAGGGGGCGGAAGAGGTAAAAAAGGGGGCAGCCTTGGGGACATAAGAAAAAAGGGAGGGGAAACGGGGCGGAAGAGGGAAAAAAGGGGGGAAACGGGGCGGAAGAGGGAAAAAAGGGGGGGAAAAAAGGGGTCAGCTGTGGGGAAGTGAAGAAAAAAGGGGGCGGCTGTGAGGAAGAGAAGAAGAAAAGGGGGTGGTGGGGGAATAAAAGAAAAAAGAGGGGACTGGACGGGAAAAGAAAAAAACGGGAGCTGGACGGGAAGAATAAAAAAGGGGGCATGGGGGTGAAAATAAGGAAAAAAGGGGGTTGCTGGGGAAAGAGGAAAAAAAGGGGGGCAGCTTTGGGGAAGGAAAGAGGAAAAAAAGGGGGGCAGAAGGGCGGAAGAGGAAAAAAGTAGGCTAGAGGGGGTAAGAGTAAAAAAGGGGCGCAGCTGTGAGGAAGAGAAGAGAAAAAAGGGGGGACAGAGAAGCGGAAGAAGAAAATAAAGTGGGGTAGAGGGAGTAAGAGATAAAAAAATAGGGGGGGCCGTTCGGAAGAGATAACAAAATAGGGGGGCCGTTCGGAAGAGATAAAAAAATAGGGGGGGCCGTTCGGAAGAGATAAAAAAATAGGGGGGAATGTGGGGAAAAAAAATGGGAGCAGGCGTGCGGCCGTGGGGAAGGCAAGAGAAAAAAAAGGGGGGCAGACGTGCGGCCGTGGGGAAGGGAAGAGAAAAAAAGGGGGGCAGGCGTGCGGCCCTGGGGAAGGGAAGAGAAAAAAAAGGGGGGCGGCCATGGGGAAGGGAAGAGGAAAAAAGGGGGGCAGGCGTGCGGCCGTGGGGAAGGGAAGAGAAAAAAAAGGGGGGACAGAGGGTGGAGAGAACAAAAAAGGGGGGAAGGGGCAGAAGAGGAAAACAGGGGGCAGCTGTGGGGAGAGAAGAAAAAAAAGGGGGCGGCTATGGGGAAAGGAAGAAAAAGGGGGGCAGGGGGGCGAAAGAGGAAAAAAAGGGGCGGCTGTGGAGAAGGGAAGAAAAAAGGGGGCTGAGGAGGAAGAGGAAGAAAAAAACAATGGGCAGCTGTGAGAAGAGTAGAAAAAGGGGGGGCTGTAGGAAGAGTAAGAGAAACAAATGGGTGACAGAGGGGTGGAGAGGAAAAAAGCAGGGGGAAAGGGGCAGAAGAGGAAGAAAGGGGGCCACTGTGGGGAGAAAGGAAAAAAAGGGGGCAGCTGTGAGAAAAGAAAGAAAAAGAGGGGGATGGGGGCGGAAAGGGAAAAAACGGGGCAGGGGGGCGGAAGAGGAAAAAAAAAAGGGGGCAGGGGGGCGGAAGAGGAAAAAAGGGGGTGACTGTGGGAAGAGAAGGAAGAAGGGGGGAAAAAGGGGGGGAAAGGGGCGGAAGAGGAAAAAAAGGGGGGGAAAGGGGCGGAAGAGGAAAAAAAGGGGGGGAAAGGGGCGGAAGAGGAAAAAAAGGGGGGGAAAGGGGCGGAAGAGGAAAAAAGGGAACAGCAGTGGGAAGAGAAAAAAAAAGGGGGCTAAGGAGGAAGAGGAAGAAAAAAAAACCATGGGCAGCTGTGAGAAGAGTAGAAAAAGGGGGGGCTGTGGGAAGAGTAAAAGAAACAAATGGGTGACAGAGGGGCGGAGAGGAAAAAAGGGTGGGGAAAAGGGGCGGAAGAGGAAGAAAGGGGGCCGCTGTGGGGAGAGAGGCAAAAAAAGGGGGCAGCTGTGAGTAAAGAAAGAAAGAGGGCCATGGGGGCGGAAAGGGAAAAAATGGGGCAGAGGGGGAGAAGAGGTAAAAAACAGGGCGGGTGTGGGAAGAGAAGAAAGAAGACGGAAAAAAGGGAGGGGGAAAAGGGGCGGCAGACGGAAAAAAGGGAGGGGGAAAAGGGGCGGCAGACGGAAAAAAGGGAGGGGGAAAAGGGGCGGCAGACGGAAAAAAGGGAGGGGGAAAAGGGGCGGCAGACGGAAAAAAGGGAGGGGGAAAAGGGGCGGCAGACGGAAAAAAGGGAGGGGGAAAAGGGGCGGCGGACGGAAAAACGGGAGGGGGAAAAGGGACAGAATGGGAAAAGAAGGGGGCAGCAGTGGGAAGAGTAGAAAAAAGGGGGCTGGGGAGGAAGAGGAGGAAAAAAATGACAGGCAGCTGTGGGAATAGTAGAAAAGGGGGGGGCTGTGGGAAGGAAGAAGAAACAAATAGGGGACAGAAAGGCGGAACACGAAAAAAGGGGGACAGGGGTGGAAGAGGAAAATAATGTGGGGTAGAGGGGGTAAGAGAGGAAAAGGGGGCTGGGAAGGAAGAGGAAAAAATAGGGGCAGCCTTTTGGAAGAGAAGAAGAAAAGGGGGCAGCTGTGCAGAGGAGAAGAAGAAAAAAGGGGAGCAGGGGGGCCAAAAGAAGGAAAAAATGGGGGCGGTGGGGAGAGAAGAAAAAAAGGGGGGCAGAGGGGCAGAAGAGGAAAAAAAAAAGGAAGCGGCTGTGGGGAGAGGAGAAAAGCAGGGGGGCAGAGGGGCGGGAGAGGAGAAAAGCAGGGGGGCAGAGGGGCGGGAGAGGAGAAAAGCAGGGGGGCAGAGGGGCGGGAGAGGAGAAAAGCAGGAGGGCAGAGGGGCGGGAGAGGAGAAAAGCAGGGGGGGCAGCAGTGGGAAGAGAAGAAAAAGGGGGCTGGGGAGTAAGAGAAGAAAAAAACAACGGGCAGCTGTGGGAAGAGTAGAAAAGAGGGGGGGCTGTAGGAAGAGTAGGAAAAAAAGGGGGGCAGAGGGGCAGAAGAGGAAAAAAGGGGGGGAAGGGGCGGAAGAGGAAAAAAGGGGGGAGCTGTGGGGAGAGAAGAAAAAAGTGGGGCAGCTGTGGGGAAAGGAAGAAAAAGGGGGAAGAGGGGCGGAAGAGGAAAAAAGGGGGGCGGCTGTCAGGAGAGAAGGAAAAAAAGAGGGTGGCTGTGGGGAGAGAAGAAAAAAGGCGGGGCAGAGGGGCGGAAGAGGAAAAAAGGGGGGAAAAGGGGCGGAAGAGGAAAAAAAGGGGCGGCTGTGGGGAAGGGAAGAAAAAAGAGGGGGCGGCTGTGGGGAAGGGAAGAAGAAAAAAGGGGGCGGCTGTGGGGAAAGGAAGAAGAAAAAAGGGGGGCAGGAGGGCGGAAAGGGAAAAAAAGGGGCAGGGTGGCGAAAGAGGAAAAAAAAAGGGGGCAGAGGAGCAGAAGAGGTAAAAAAGGGGGTGGCCTTGGGGAGAGAAGAAAAAAGGGTGGGGAAAGGGGCGGAAGAGGGAAAAAAGGGTGGGGAAAGGGGCGGAAGAGAAGAAAAAAGGGGGCTGAGGAGGAAGAGGAGGAAAAATACGATGGGCGGCTGTCAGAAGAGTAGAAAAAGGGGGGGCTGTGGGAAGAGGAGAAGAAACAAATGGGGGACAGAGAGGTGGAAGAGGTAAAAAGGGGGCGGCTATGGGGAGAGAGGAAAAAAGGGGGCGGCTGTAGGAAAAGGAAGAAAAAGAGGGGTATGGGGGCGGAAAGGAAAAATCAGGGCAGGGTGGGCGGAAGAAAAAAAAAAAAGGGGGCAGAGGGCCAGAAAAGGTAAAAAAGGGGGCGGCTGTGGGGAGAGAAGAAAAAAAGGGGGGGCAGGGGCAGAAGACGAAAAAAGGGGGCTGTGGAGGAAGGGGAGAGAAAAACCGGGGGGGCTGTGGGAAGAGTAGAAGAAACAAAGGGGGGAAAAGGGGCGGAAGAGGGGAAAACAAAGGGGGGAAAAAGGGGTGGAAGAGGGTAAAACAAAGGGGGTAAAAAGAGGCGGAAGAGGGAAAAACAAAGGGGGTAAAAAGGGGCGGAAGAGGGAAAAAGGGGACAGCAGTGGGAAGAGAAGAAAAAAGGGGGCTGAGGAGGAAGAGGAAGAAAAAAAAAGATGGGCAGCTGTGAGAAGAGTAGAAAAAGGGGGGGGCTGTGGGAAGAGTAAAAGAAACAAATGGGTGACAGAGGGGCGGAGAGGAAAAAAGCGGGGGGAAAGGGGCAGAAGAGGAAGAAAGGGGGCTGCTGTGGGGAGAGAGAAAAAAAAGGGGGCAGCTGTGAGAAAAGAAAGAAAAAGAGGGGCATGGGGCCGGAAAGGGAAAAATCGGGGCAGGGGGGCGGAAGAGGAATAAAAAGGGGGCGGCTGTGGGAAGAGAAGGAAGAAGGGGGGAAAAAGGGAGGGAAAGGGGCGGAAGAGGAAAAAAAGGGAGGGAAAGGGGCGGAAGAGGAAAAAAAGGGAGGGAAAGGGGCGGAAGAGGAAAAAAGGGGGGGAAAGGGGCGGAAGAGCAAAAAAGGGAACAGCAGTGGGAAGAGAAGAAAAAAGGGGGCTGAGGATGAAGAGGAAGAAAAAAAACGATGGGCAGCTGTGAGAAGAGTAGAAAAAGGGGGGGGCTGTGGGAAGAGAAGAAAGAAGACGGAAAAAAGGGAGGGGGAAAAGGGGCGGCAGACGGAAAAAAGGGAGGGGGAAAAGGGGCGGCAGACGGAAAAAAGGGAGGGGGAAAAGGGGCGGCAGACGGAAAAAAGGGAGGGGGAAAAGGGGCGGCAGACGGAAAAAAGGGAGGGGGAAAAGGGGCGGCAGACGGAAAAAAGGGAGGGGGAAAAGGGGCGGCAGACGGAAAAAAGGGAGGGGGAAAAGGGGCGGCGGACGGAAAAAAGGGAGGGGGAAAAGGGGCGGCGGACGGAAAAAAGGGAGGGGGAAAAGGGGCGGCGGACGGAAAAAAGGGAGGGGGAAAAGGGGCGGCGGACGGAAAAAAGGGAGGGGGAAAAGGGGCGGCGGACGGAAAAAAGGGAGGGGGAAAAGGGGCGGCGGACGGAAAAAAGGGAGGGGGAAAAGGGGCGGCGGACGGAAAAAAGGGAGGGGGAAAAGGGGCGGCGGACGGAAAAAAGGGAGGGGGAAAAGGGGCGGCGGACAGAAAAAAGGGAGGGGGAAAAGGGGCGGCGGACAGAAAAAAGGGAGGGGGAAAAGGGACAGAATGGGAAAAGAAGGGGGCAGCAGTGGGAAGAGTAGAAAAAAGGGGGCTGGGGAGGAAGAGGAGGAAAAAAATGACAGGCAGCTGTGGGAATAGTAGAAAAGGGGGGGGCTGTGGGAAGGAAGAAGAAACAAATGGGGGACAGAAAGGCGGAACACGAAAAAAGGGGGACAGGGGTGGAAGAGGAAAATAATGTGGGGTAGAGGGGGTAAGAGAGGAAAAGGGGGCTGGGAAGGAAGAGGAAAAAATAGGGGCAGCCTTTTGGAAGAGAAGAAGAAAAGGGGGCAGCTGTGCAGAGGAGAAGAAGAAAAAAGGGGAGCAGGGGGGCCAAAAGAAGGAAAAAATGGGGGCGGTGGGAAGAGAAGAAAGAAAGGGGCAGAGGGGCAGAAGAGGAAAAAGAGGGGGGTGGCTGTGGGGAGAGAAGAAAAAAAAGGGGGGCAGAGGGGCAGAAGAGGAAAAAAAGGGGGGTGGCTGTGGGCAGAGTAGGGAAAAAAGGGGGGCAGAGGGGCAGAAGAGGAAAAAAAGGGGGTGAAAGTGGCGGCTGTGGGGAGAGAAGGAAAAAAGAGGGGCAGAGGGGCGGAAGAGGAAAAATGGGGCTGGGGAGGAAGAGGAGGGAAAAACAACGGGCAGCTGTGGTAATAGTAGAAAAGGGGGAGAGAGGAGCAGAAGAGGAACATAAAGTGGGGGAGAGGGGCTAAGAGAAGAAAAAGGGGGCTTGGAAGGAAGAGGAAAAAAATAGGGGCAGCCGTTTCTAAGAGAAGAGAAAAAAGGGGTGGCTGTGCAGAAGAGAAGGGGGCTGGGGCGGAAGATGAAAAGAAACGAGGGGGCTGGGGCGGAAGACGAAAAGAAAAAAAGATGTGGGAAGAGTAGAAAAAGAGACAGGCGGCTGTGGGGAAGGTAAGAGGAAAAAAAGGGGGTTGGGGAGGAAGAGGAGGAAAAAAAGACGGGCGGCTATGGGAAGGGAAAAGAAAAAAGGGGGCGGCTGTGGGAAGGGAAAAGAAAAAAGGGGGACAGAATGGCGGAAGAGGAAAAAAAGGGGGGTAGAGGGGGTAAGAGAAGAAAAAGGGGGCTGGGGAAGGAAGAGGAAAAAAATAGGGGCGGCTGTGAGGAAGGGAAGAAAAAAGGGGGCGGCTGTGAGGAAGGGAAGAAAAAAGGGGGCAGCTGTGAGGAAGGGAAGAAAAAAGGGGGCAGCGGGGTAAGAAAAGAAAAAGAGGGGGCTGCACGGGCAGAAAAGAAAAAAAACGGGAGCTGGACGGGAAGTAAAGAAAAAAACGGGAGCTGGACAGGAAGAAAAAAAGGGGAGAAGGGAGGGAAAAAGAAGGAATAAAGGGGGGCAGCAGGGGAAGAGAAAAAAGAGGGGGCGGTGGGAAGAGGAAAAAAGGGGGGGAAGGGGCAGAAGAGGAAAAAGGGGGGAAGGGGCAGAAGAGGAAAAAAGGGGCAGCTGTGGAGAGAGAAGAAAAAAAGGGGGGATGTGGGGAGAGGAAGAAAAAGGGAGGCAGGGGGGCGGAAAGGAAGAAAAAAGGGGCAGGGGGGCGGAAGAGGAAAAAAGGGGGCGGCCTTAGGGAGAGAAGAAAAGGAGGGAAAGCGGCGGAAGAGGAGGAAAAAAGTGAGAGGCGGCTGTGGGAAGAGTAGCAAAAAGGCGGCGGCTGTGGGAAGAGAAGAAAAAAAGGGGATGAAAGGGGCACAAGAGGAAAAAAGGGGCAGCTGTGGGGAGAGAAAAAAGGGGGGGAAGGGGCGGAAGAGGAAAAAAGGGGGGAAAAGGGGCAGAAGAGGAAGAAAAAAACGATGGGCAGCTGTGAGAAGAGTAGAAAAGGGGGGGGCTGTGGGAAGAGTAGAAGAAACAAATGGGTGACAGAGGGGCGGAAGAGGAAAAAAGGGGGGGAAGGGGCGGAAGAGGAAAAAAGGGGGCCGCTGTGGTGAGAGAGGAAAAAAAGGGGGCAGCTGTGAGAAAAGAAAGAAAACGAGGGGCATGGGGGCGGAAAAGGTAAAAAAGGGGGCGGCTGTGGGAAGAGAAGAAAAAAGGGGGGGAAAAAAGGGAGGGGAAAAGGGGCGGAAGATGGAAAAGAGGGAGGGGAAAAGGGGCGGAAGACGGAAAAGAAGGGGGCAGCAGTGGGAAGAGTAGAAAAAAGGGGGCTGGGGAGGAAGAGTAGGAAAAAAATGACAGGCAGCTGTGGGAATAGTAGAAAAGAGGGGGGGGCTGTGGGAAGGAAGAAGAAACAAAAGGTGGGTAGAGGGGGTAAGAGAAGAAAAAGGGGGCTGGGGAAGGAAGAGAAGAAAAAGAGGGGGCAGCGGGGTAAGAGAAGAAAAAGAGGGGGCTGCACAGGAAGTAAAGAAAAAAAGGGGAGAAGGGGGGCGGTGGGGAGAGGAAGAAAAAGGGGGGAAAAGCGGTGGAAGAGGTGGAAAAAAGTGACAGGCGGCTGTGGGAAAAGAAGAAAAAAAAAAGGGGGTGAAAGGGGCGGAAGAGGTGGAAAAAAGTGACAGGCGGCTGTGGGAAAAGAAGAAAAAAAAGGGGGTGAAAGGGGCGGAAGAGGTGGAAAAAAGTGACAGGCGGCTGTGGGAAAAGAAGAAAAAAAGGGGGTGAAAGGGGCGGAAGAGGAAAAAAGGGGCGGCAGAGGGGCAGGGGAAAAAAAGGGGGCGGCGTTGGGGAGAGAAGAAAAAAGGGGGCTGGGGAGGAAGAGGAGGATAAAAACGATAGGCAGCTGTGGGAAGGGTAGAAGAAACAAATGGGGGCAAGGGCGGCGGCTGTGGGGAGAGAGGGGAAAAAAAAGGGGGGCGGCTGTGGGGAGAGAGGGGAAAAAAAGGGGTAATGGGGCAGAAGAGGGGAAAAAAGGGGGCTGGGGAGGAAGAGTAGGGAAAAAAACGACGGGCGGCTGTGGGCAGAGTAGGGAAAAAAACGACGGGCGGCTGTGGGCAGAGTAGGGAAAAAAACGACGGGCGGCTGTGGGCAGAGTAGGGAAAAAAACGACGGGCGGCTGTGGGCAGAGTAGGGAAAAAAACGACGGGCGGCTGTGGGCAGAGTAGGGAAAAAAGGGGGGCAGAGGGGCGGAAGAAGAGGGAAAAAACAACGGGGGCTATGGGAAGAGTAGAGACAAAAGGGGGACAGGAGGTCGGAAGAGGAAAAAAGTGGGGTAGAGGGGGTAAGAGAAAAAAAAGGAGGGCAGCAGTGGGAAGAGAAGATAAAGGGACTGGGAAGGAAGAGGAAAAATAGGGGCGGCTGTTCGGAAGAAAAGAAAAAGGGGAGCAGGAGGCGGCGGGAAGGGGAAAAAGAGGGGGTTGGAAGGGAAGAAAAGAAAAAGGGGAGCAGGAGGCGAAAAGAAAGAAAGAAGGCGGGTGGCAAAAAAAGGGAAAAAAAAGGGGTGGGCTGGACGGGAAGAAAAGAAAAAAGGGGTGGGCTGGACGGGAAGAAAAGAAAAAAGGGGTGGGCTGGACGGGAAGAAAAGAAAAAAGGGGTGGGCTGGACGGGAAGAAAAGAAAAAAGGGGTGGGCTGGACGGGAAGAAAAGAAAAAAGGGAGCAGGGGGGCGAAAAAAGGAAAAAATGGGGGCGGCGGGGGAAGAGGAAAAAAAGGGGGTCCGCTTTGGGGAAGGGAAGAGAAAAAAAGGGGGACAGAAGGGCAGAAGAGGAAAAAAGTGGGCTAGAGGGGGTAAGAGAAAGAAAGGGGCACAGCCGTGAGGAAGAGAAGAGGAAAAAAGGGGGTGGCTGGGAAGGAAGAAGAAAAAAAAAGGGGGACAGAAGCAGAAGAGCAAAATAAAGTGGGGTAGAGGAAGTAAGAGAAAAAAGGGGGGCAGTAATGAGAAGAGAAGAAAAAAGGGGGCTGAGAAGGAAGGGGAAAAAAATAGGGGCGGCCGTTCGGAAGAGAGGAAAAAAAGGGGGCAGTGGGGTAAGAAAAGAAAAAAGGGGGCTGGACGGGAAGAAAAGAACAAGGGGAGCAGGGGGGCAAAAAGAAGGAAAAAAGCGGGGCGGGCGGGGGAAGAGAAAAAAGGGGGGGAGAGGGGCAGAGAGGAAATAAAGGGGGACATAGGGCGGAGAGGACAAAAACGGGGGGAACAGGGGCAGAAGAGGGAAAAAGGGGGCAGCTGTGGGGAGAGAAGAAAAAAAGGGGGGCGGAAAGGAAGAAAAAGGGGGGCGGGGGGCGCAAAGGAAGAAAAAGGGGGCGACCTTGGGGAGAGAAGAAAAGGGGGGGAAGGGGCGGAAGAGGAGGAAAAAGTGAGAGGCGGCTGTGGGAAGAGTAGCAAAAAGGCGGCGGCTGTGGGAAGAGAAGAAAAAAAGGGGATGAAAGGGGCACAAGAGGAAAAAAGGGGCAGCTGTGGGGAGAGAAAAAAGGGGGGGAAGGGGCGGAAGAGGAAAAAAGGGGGGAAAAGGGGCAGAAGAGGAAGAAAAAAACGATGGGCAGCTGTGAGAAGAGTAGAAAAGGGGGGGGCTGTGGGAAGAGTAGAAGAAACAAATGGGTGACAGAGGGGCGGAAGAGGAAAAAAGGGGGGGAAGGGGCGGAAGAGGAAAAAAGGGGGCCGCTGTGGTGAGAGAGGAAAAAAAGGGGGCAGCTGTGAGAAAAGAAAGAAAACGAGGGGCATGGGGGCGGAAAAGGTAAAAAAGGGGGCGGCTGTGGGAAGAGAAGAAAAAAGGGGGGGAAAAAAGGGAGGGGAAAAGGGGCGGAAGATGGAAAAGAGGGAGGGGAAAAGGGGCGGAAGACGGAAAAGAAGGGGGCAGCAGTGGGAAGAGTAGAAAAAAGGGGGCTGGGGAGGAAGAGTAGGAAAAAAATGACAGGCAGCTGTGGGAATAGTAGAAAAGAGGGGGGGGCTGTGGGAAGGAAGAAGAAACAAAAGGTGGGTAGAGGGGGTAAGAGAAGAAAAAGGGGGCTGGGGAAGGAAGAGAAGAAAAAGAGGGGGCAGCGGGGTAAGAGAAGAAAAAGAGGGGGCTGCACAGGAAGTAAAGAAAAAAAGGGGAGAAGGGGGGCGGTGGGGAGAGGAAGAAAAAGGGGGGAAAAGCGGTGGAAGAGGTGGAAAAAAGTGACAGGCGGCTGTGGGAAAAGAAGAAAAAAAAAGGGGGTGAAAGGGGCGGAAGAGGTGGAAAAAAAGTGACAGGCGGCTGTGGGAAGAGAAGAAAAAAAAAAGGGGGTGAAAGGGGCGGAAGAGGTGGAAAAAAAGTGACAGGCGGCTGTGGGAAAAGAAGAAAAAAAAAAGGGGGTGAAAGGGGCGGAAGAGGTGGAAAAAAGTGACAGGCGGCTGTGGGAAAAGAAGAAAAAAAAGGGGGTGAAAGGGGCGGAAGAGGTGGAAAAAAGTGACAGGCGGCTGTGGGAAAAGAAGAAAAAAAGGGGGTGAAAGGGGCGGAAGAGGAAAAAAGGGGCGGCAGAGGGGCAGGGGAAAAAAAGGGGGCGGCGTTGGGGAGAGAAGAAAAAAGGGGGCTGGGGAGGAAGAGGAGGATAAAAACGATAGGCAGCTGTGGGAAGGGTAGAAGAAACAAATGGGGGCAAGGGCGGCGGCTGTGGGGAGAGAGGGGAAAAAAAAGGGGGGCGGCTGTGGGGAGAGAGGGGAAAAAAAGGGGTAATGGGGCAGAAGAGGGGAAAAAAGGGGGCTGGGGAGGAAGAGTAGGGAAAAAAACGACGGGCGGCTGTGGGCAGAGTAGGGAAAAAAACGACGGGCGGCTGTGGGCAGAGTAGGGAAAAAAACGACGGGCGGCTGTGGGCAGAGTAGGGAAAAAAACGACGGGCGGCTGTGGGCAGAGTAGGGAAAAAAGGGGGGCAGAGGGGCGGAAGAAGAGGGAAAAAACAACGGGGGCTATGGGAAGAGTAGAGACAAAAGGGGGACAGGAGGTCGGAAGAGGAAAAAAGTGGGGTAGAGGGGGTAAGAGAAAAAAAAGGAGGGCAGCAGTGGGAAGAGAAGATAAAGGGACTGGGAAGGAAGAGGAAAAATAGGGGCGGCTGTTCGGAAGAAAAGAAAAAGGGGAGCAGGAGGCGGCGGGAAGGGGAAAAAGAGGGGGTTGGAAGGGAAGAAAAGAAAAAGGGGAGCAGGAGGCGAAAAGAAAGAAAGAAGGCGGGTGGCAAAAAAAGGGAAAAAAAAGGGGTGGGCTGGACGGGAAGAAAAGAAAAAAGGGGTGGGCTGGACGGGAAGAAAAGAAAAAAGGGGTGGGCTGGACGGGAAGAAAAGAAAAAAGGGGTGGGCTGGACGGGAAGAAAAGAAAAAAGGGAGCAGGGGGGCGAAAAAAGGAAAAAATGGGGGCGGCGGGGGAAGAGGAAAAAAAGGGGGTCCGCTTTGGGGAAGGGAAGAGAAAAAAAGGGGGACAGAAGGGCAGAAGAGGAAAAAAGTGGGCTAGAGGGGGTAAGAGAAAGAAAGGGGCACAGCCGTGAGGAAGAGAAGAGGAAAAAAGGGGGTGGCTGGGAAGGAAGAAGAAAAAAAAAGGGGGACAGAAGCAGAAGAGCAAAATAAAGTGGGGTAGAGGAAGTAAGAGAAAAAAGGGGGGCAGTAATGAGAAGAGAAGAAAAAAGGGGGCTGAGAAGGAAGGGGAAAAAAATAGGGGCGGCCGTTTGGAAGAGAGGAAAAAAAGGGGGCAGTGGGGTAAGAAAAGAAAAAAGGGGGCTGGACGGGAAGAAAAGAACAAGGGGAGCAGGGGGGCAAAAAGAAGGAAAAAAGCGGGGCGGGCGGGGGAAGAGAAAAAAGGGGGGGAGAGGGGCAGAGAGGAAATAAAGGGGGACATAGGGCGGAGAGGACAAAAACGGGGGGAACAGGGGCAGAAGAGGGAAAAAGGGGGCAGCTGTGGGGAGAGAAGAAAAAAAGGGGGGCGGAAAGGAAGAAAAAGGGGGGCGGGGGGCGCAAAGGAAGAAAAAGGGGGCGACCTTGGGGAGAGAAGAAAAGGGGGGGAAGGGGCGGAAGAGGAGGAAAAAGTGAGAGGCGGCTGTGGGAAGAGTAGAAAAAAGGCAGCGGCTGTGGGAAGAGAAGAAAAAAAGGGGATGAAAGGGGCACAAGAGGAAAAAAGGGGCAGCTGTGGGGAGAGAAAAAAGGGGGGGAAGGGGCGGAAGAGGAAAAAAGGGGGGAAAAGGGGCAGAAGAGGAAGAAAAAAACGATGGGCAGCTGTGAGAAGAGTAGAAAAGGGGGGGGCTGTGGGAAGAGTAGAAGAAACAAATGGGTGACAGAGGGGCGGAAGAGGAAAAAAGGGGGGGAAGGGGCGGAAGAGGAAAAAAGGGGGCCGCTGTGGTGAGAGAGGAAAAAAAGGGGGCAGCTGTGAGAAAAGAAAGAAAACGAGGGGCATGGGGGCGGAAAAGGTAAAAAAGGGGGCGGCTGTGGGAAGAGAAGAAAAAAGGGGGGGAAAAAAGGGAGGGGAAAAGGGGCGGAAGATGGAAAAGAGGGAGGGGAAAAGGGGCGGAAGACGGAAAAGAAGGGGGCAGCAGTGGGAAGAGTAGAAAAAAGGGGGCTGGGGAGGAAGAGTAGGAAAAAAATGACAGGCAGCTGTGGGAATAGTAGAAAAGAGGGGGGGGCTGTGGGAAGGAAGAAGAAACAGAAGGTGGGTAGAGGGGGTAAGAGAAGAAAAAGGGGGCTGGGGAAGGAAGAGAAGAAAAAGAGGGGGCAGCGGGGTAAGAGAAGAAAAAGAGGGGGCTGCACAGGAAGTAAAGAAAAAAAGGGGAGAAGGGGGGCGGTGGGGAGAGGAAGAAAAAGGGGGGAAAAGCGGTGGAAGAGGTGGAAAAAAGTGACAGGCGGCTGTGGGAAAAGAAGAAAAAAAAAAGGGGGTGAAAGGGGCGGAAGAGGTGGAAAAAAAGTGACAGGCGGCTGTGGGAAGAGAAGAAAAAAAAAGGGGGTGAAAGGGGCGGAAGAGGTGGAAAAAAAGTGACAGGCGGCTGTGGGAAAAGAAGAAAAAAAAAAGGGGGTGAAAGGGGCGGAAGAGGTGGAAAAAAGTGACAGGCGGCTGTGGGAAAAGAAGAAAAAAAAGGGGGTGAAAGGGGCGGAAGAGGTGGAAAAAAGTGACAGGCGGCTGTGGGAAAAGAAGAAAAAAAGGGGGTGAAAGGGGCGGAAGAGGAAAAAAGGGGCGGCAGAGGGGCAGGGGAAAAAAAGGGGGCGGCGTTGGGGAGAGAAGAAAAAAGGGGGCTGGGGAGGAAGAGGAGGATAAAAACGATAGGCAGCTGTGGGAAGGGTAGAAGAAACAAATGGGGGCAAGGGCGGCGGCTGTGGGGAGAGAGGGGAAAAAAAAGGGGGGCGGCTGTGGGGAGAGAGGGGAAAAAAAAGGGGGGCGGCTGTGGGGAGAGAGGGGAAAAAAAAGGGGGGCGGCTGTGGGGAGAGAGGGGAAAAAAAAGGGGGGCGGCTGTGGGGAGAGAGGGGAAAAAAAAGGGGTAATGGGGCAGAAGAGGGGAAAAAAGGGGGCTGGGGAGGAAGAGTAGGGAAAAAAACGACGGGCGGCTGGGGAGGAAGAGTAGGGAAAAAAACGACGGGCGGCTGTGGGCAGAGTAGGGAAAAAAACGACGGGCGGCTGTGGGCAGAGTAGGGAAAAAAGGGGGGCAGAGGGGCGGAAGAAGAGGGAAAAAACAACGGGGGCTATGGGAAGAGTAGAGACAAAAGGGGGACAGGAGGTCGGAAGAGGAAAAAAGTGGGGTAGAGGGGGTAAGAGAAAAAAAAGGAGGGCAGCAGTGGGAAGAGAAGATAAAGGGACTGGGAAGGAAGAGGAAAAATAGGGGCGGCTGTTCGGAAGAAAAGAAAAAGGGGAGCAGGAGGCGGCGGGAAGGGGAAAAAGAGGGGGTTGGAAGGGAAGAAAAGAAAAAGGGGAGCAGGAGGCGAAAAGAAAGAAAGAAGGCGGGTGGCAAAAAAAGGGAAAAAAAAGGGGTGGGCTGGACGGGAAGAAAAGAAAAAAGGGGTGGGCTGGACGGGAAGAAAAGAAAAAAGGGGTGGGCTGGACGGGAAGAAAAGAAAAAAGGGGTGGGCTGGACGGGAAGAAAAGAAAAAAGGGGTGGGCTGGACGGGAAGAAAAGAAAAAAGGGAGCAGGGGGGCGAAAAAAGGAAAAAATGGGGGCGGCGGGGGAAGAGGAAAAAAAGGGGGTCCGCTTTGGGGAAGGGAAGAGAAAAAAAGGGGGACAGAAGGGCAGAAGAGGAAAAAAGTGGGCTAGAGGGGGTAAGAGAAAGAAAGGGGCACAGCCGTGAGGAAGAGAAGAGGAAAAAAGGGGGTGGCTGGGAAGGAAGAAGAAAAAAAAAGGGGGACAGAAGCAGAAGAGCAAAATAAAGTGGGGTAGAGGAAGTAAGAGAAAAAAGGGGGGCAGTAATGAGAAGAGAAGAAAAAAGGGGGCTGAGAAGGAAGGGGAAAAAAATAGGGGCGGCCGTTCGGAAGAGAGGAAAAAAAGGGGGCAGTGGGGTAAGAAAAGAAAAAAGGGGGCTGGACGGGAAGAAAAGAACAAGGGGAGCAGGGGGGCAAAAAGAAGGAAAAAAGCGGGGCGGGCGGGGGAAGAGAAAAAAGGGGGGGAGAGGGGCAGAGAGGAAATAAAGGGGGACATAGGGCGGAGAGGACAAAAACGGGGGGAACAGGGGCAGAAGAGGGAAAAAGGGGGCAGCTGTGGGGAGAGAAGAAAAAAAGGGGGGCGGAAAGGAAGAAAAAGGGGGGCGGGGGGCGCAAAGGAAGAAAAAGGGGGCGACCTTGGGGAGAGAAGAAAAGGGGGGGAAGGGGCGGAAGAGGAGGAAAAAGTGAGAGGCGGCTGTGGGAAGAGTAGAAAAAAGGCGGCGGCTGTGGGAAGAGAAGAAAAAAAGGGGATGAAAGGGGCACAAGAGGAAAAAAGGGGCAGCTGTGGGGAGAGAAAAAAGGGGGGGAAGGGGCGGAAGAGGAAAAAAGGGGGGAAAAGGGGCAGAAGAGGAAGAAAAAAACGATGGGCAGCTGTGAGAAGAGTAGAAAAGGGGGGGGCTGTGGGAAGAGTAGAAGAAACAAATGGGTGACAGAGGGGCGGAAGAGGAAAAAAGGGGGGGAAGGGGCGGAAGAGGAAAAAAGGGGGCCGCTGTGGTGAGAGAGGAAAAAAAGGGGGCAGCTGTGAGAAAAGAAAGAAAACGAGGGGCATGGGGGCGGAAAAGGTAAAAAAGGGGGCGGCTGTGGGAAGAGAAGAAAAAAGGGGGGGAAAAAAGGGAGGGGAAAAGGGGCGGAAGATGGAAAAGAGGGAGGGGAAAAGGGGCGGAAGACGGAAAAGAAGGGGGCAGCAGTGGGAAGAGTAGAAAAAAGGGGGCTGGGGAGGAAGAGTAGGAAAAAAATGACAGGCAGCTGTGGGAATAGTAGAAAAGAGGGGGGGGCTGTGGGAAGGAAGAAGAAACAAAAGGTGGGTAGAGGGGGTAAGAGAAGAAAAAGGGGGCTGGGGAAGGAAGAGAAGAAAAAGAGGGGGCAGCGGGGTAAGAGAAGAAAAAGAGGGGGCTGCACAGGAAGTAAAGAAAAAAAGGGGAGAAGGGGGGCGGTGGGGAGAGGAAGAAAAAGGGGGGAAAAGCGGTGGAAGAGGTGGAAAAAAGTGACAGGCGGCTGTGGGAAAAGAAGAAAAAAAAAGGGGGTGAAAGGGGCGGAAGAGGTGGAAAAAAAGTGACAGGCGGCTGTGGGAAAAGAAGAAAAAAAAAGGGGGTGAAAGGGGCGGAAGAGGTGGAAAAAAAGTGACAGGCGGCTGTGGGAAAAGAAGAAAAAAAAAAGGGGTGAAAGGGGCGGAAGAGGTGGAAAAAAGTGACAGGCGGCTGTGGGAAAAGAAGAAAAAAAAGGGGGTGAAAGGGGCGGAAGAGGTGGAAAAAAGTGACAGGCGGCTGTGGGAAAAGAAGAAAAAAAGGGGGTGAAAGGGGCGGAAGAGGAAAAAAGGGGCAGCAGAGGGGCAGGGGAAAAAAAGGGGGCGGCGTTGGGGAGAGAAGAAAAAAGGGGGCTGGGGAGGAAGAGGAGGATAAAAACGATAGGCAGCTGTGGGAAGGGTAGAAGAAACAAATGGGGGCAAGGGCGGCGGCTGTGGGGAGAGAGGGGAAAAAAAGGGGGGCGGCTGTGGGGAGAGAGGGGAAAAAAAAGGGGGGCGGCTGTGGGGAGAGAGGGGAAAAAAAAGGGGGCGGCTGTGGGGAGAGAGGGGAAAAAAAAGGGGTAATGGGGCAGAAGAGGGGAAAAAAGGGGGCTGGGGAGGAAGAGTAGGGAAAAAAACGACGGGCGGCTGTGGGCAGAGTAGGGAAAAAAACGACGGGCGGCTGTGGGCAGAGTAGGGAAAAAAGGGGGGCAGAGGGGCGGAAGAAGAGGGAAAAAACAACGGGGGCTATGGGAAGAGTAGAGACAAAAGGGGGACAGGAGGTCGGAAGAGGAAAAAAGTGGGGTAGAGGGGGTAAGAGAAAAAAAAGGAGGGCAGCAGTGGGAAGAGAAGATAAAGGGACTGGGAAGGAAGAGGAAAAATAGGGGCGGCTGTTCGGAAGAAAAGAAAAAGGGGAGCAGGAGGCGGCGGGAAGGGGAAAAAGAGGGGGTTGGAAGGGAAGAAAAGAAAAAGGGGAGCAGGAGGCGAAAAGAAAGAAAGAAGGCGGGTGGCAAAAAAAGGGAAAAAAAAGGGGTGGGCTGGACGGGAAGAAAAGAAAAAAGGGGTGGGCTGGACGGGAAGAAAAGAAAAAAGGGGTGGGCTGGACGGGAAGAAAAGAAAAAAGGGGTGGGCTGGACGGGAAGAAAAGAAAAAAGGGAGCAGGGGGGCGAAAAAAGGAAAAAATGGGGGCGGCGGGGGAAGAGGAAAAAAAGGGGGTCCGCTTTGGGGAAGGGAAGAGAAAAAAAGGGGGACAGAAGGGCAGAAGAGGAAAAAAGTGGGCTAGAGGGGGTAAGAGAAAGAAAGGGGCACAGCCGTGAGGAAGAGAAGAGGAAAAAAGGGGGTGGCTGGGAAGGAAGAAGAAAAAAAAAGGGGGACAGAAGCAGAAGAGCAAAATAAAGTGGGGTAGAGGAAGTAAGAGAAAAAAGGGGGGCAGTAATGAGAAGAGAAGAAAAAAGGGGGCTGAGAAGGAAGGGGAAAAAAATAGGGGCGGCCGTTCGGAAGAGAGGAAAAAAAGGGGGCAGTGGGGTAAGAAAAGAAAAAAGGGGGCTGGACGGGAAGAAAAGAACAAGGGGAGCAGGGGGGCAAAAAGAAGGAAAAAAGCGGGGCGGGCGGGGGAAGAGAAAAAAGGGGGGGAGAGGGGCAGAGAGGAAATAAAGGGGGACATAGGGCGGAGAGGACAAAAACGGGGGGAACAGGGGCAGAAGAGGGAAAAAGGGGGCAGCTGTGGGGAGAGAAGAAAAAAAGGGGGGCGGAAAGGAAGAAAAAGGGGGGCGGGGGGCGCAAAGGAAGAAAAAGGGGGCGACCTTGGGGAGAGAAGAAAAGGGGGGGAAGGGGCGGAAGAGGAGGAAAAAGTGAGAGGCGGCTGTGGGAAGACTAGAAAAAAGGGGTCGGCTCTGGGAAGAGAAGAAAAGAGGGGTCGGCTGTGGGGAAGGGAAGGAAAAAAAAAAGGGGTGGGAAGGGAAGAAAAAAAAAGGAAAGAAGGGGGCGGTGGGAAGGGAAGAAAAAAAAGGAAAGAAGGGGGCGGTGGGAAGGGAAGAAAAAAAAGGAAAGAAGGGGCGGTGGGAAGAGGAAAAAAAGGGGGAAAAGGGGGGGCAGAAGAGGGAAAAAAGGGGGAAAAGGGGGGGCAGAAGAGGAAAAAAAGGGGGAAAAGGGGGGGCAGAAGAGGAAAAAAAGGGGGAAAAAGGGGGTCGGCTGTGAGGAAGAAAAGAAAAGAAGAAAAGGGGTCGGCTGTGAGGAAGAAAAGAAAAGAAGAAAAGGGGTCGGCTGTGAGGAAGAAAAGAAAAGAAGAAAAGGGGTCGGCTGTGAGGAAGAAAAGAAAAAAGAGGGGGCTGGACAGAAAGATATAAAAAAACGGGAGCAGGGAGGCGAAAAGAAGGAAAAAAACGGGGGCAACAGGGGAAGAGAAAAAGGGGTCGGCTGTGAGGGGGGGAAGAATAGAAAAAAAAGGGGGCTGGACGGGAAGAATAGAAAAAAAGGGGGGCGGCGAGGGAAGAGGAAAAAAAGGGGGGCGGCTTTGGGGAAGGGAAGAGAAAAAAAAGGGGGACAGAAGGGCAGAAGAGGAAAAAAGTGGGCTAGAGGGGGTAAGAGAAAAAAGGGGCACGGCCGTGAGGAAGAGAAGAGGAAAAAAGGGGGCGGCTGGGAAGGAAGAAGAAAAAAAAAGGGGGACAGAGAAGCAGAAGAGGAAAATAAAGTGGGGTAGAGGGAGTAAGAGAAAAAAGGGGGGCAGTAATGAGAAGAGAAGAAAAAAGGGGGGCAGTAATGAGAAGAGAAGAAAAAAGGGGGGCAGTAATGAGAAGAGAAGAAAAAGGGGGCTGGACGGGAAGAAAAGGGAACAAGGGGAGCAGGGGGGCGGCAGAGGAGGAAAAAAGGGGAGCAGGGGGGCGGCAGAGGAGGAAAAAAGGGGAGCAGGGGGGCGGCAGAGGAGGAAAAAAGGGGAGCAGGGGGGCGGCAGAGGAGGAAAAAAGGGGAGCAGGGGGGCGGCAGAGGAGGAAAAATGACAGGCAGCTGTGGCAATAGTAGAAAAAAGGGGGGGGCTGTGGGAAGGAAGAAGAAACAAGTGGGGGACAGAAAGGCAGAAGACGAAAAAAGGGGGACATAGGGGTGGAAGAGGAAAATAATGTGGGGTAGAGGGGGTAAGAGAAGAAAAAAATGGGGGTGGTGGGAAGAGAAGAAAAAAATGGGGGTGGTGGGAAGAGAAGAAAAAAATGGGGGTGGGGGGAAGAGAAGAAAAAAATGGGGGTGGGGGGAAGAGAAGAAAAAAATGGGGGTGGGGGGAAGGGGCGGAAGAGGAAAAAAGGGGGGAAGGGGCGGAAGAGGAAAAAAGGGGGGAAGGGGCGGAAGAGGAAAAAAGGGGGGAAGGGGCGGGAGAGAAGGAAAAAAGGGGGGAAGGGGCGGGAGAGAAGGAAAAAAGGGGGGAAGGGGCGGGAGAGAAGGAAAAAAGGGGGGAAGGGGCGGGAGAGAAGGAAAAAAGGGGGGAAGGGGCGGGAGAGAAGGAAAAAAGGGGGGAAGGGGCGGGAGAGAAGGAAAAAAGGGGGGAAGGGGCGGGAGAGAAGGAAAAAAGGGGGGAAGGGGCGGCTGTGGGGAGAGAAGGAAAAAAGGGGGGGCAGAGGGGCGGAGGAGGAAAAAAGGGGGGCAGAGGGGCGGAGGAGGAAAAAAGGGGGGGCAGAAGAGGGAAAAAGGGGCTGGGGAGGAAGAGGAGAAAAAAACAACAGGCAGCTGTGGTAATAGTAGAAAAGGGGGGGCTGTGGGAAGGAAGAAGAAACAAAAGGCCGACAGAGGGGCGGCGGGGGAAGTAAAGAAACAAGGGGGTGGGGGCAGCGGAAGACAAAAAAAAGATGTGGGAAGAGTAGAAAAGAGACAGGCGGCTGTGGGGAAGGGAAGAGAAAAAAAGGGGGTTGGGGAAGAAGAGGAGGAAAAAAAGACAGGCAGATGTGGGAAGGGAAGAGAAAAAAAGGGGGCAGCTGGGAAGGAAGAACATACAAAAGGGGGACAGAAGGGCGGAAGAGGAAAAAGATGGGAGCAGGGGGCCAAAAAGAAAAAAAATGGGAGCAGGGGGCCAAAAAGAAAAAAAATGGGAGCAGGGGGCCAAAAAGAAAAAAAATGGGAGCAGGGGGCCAAAAAGAAAAAAAATGGGAGCAGGGGGCCAAAAAGAAAAAAAATGGGAGCAGGGGGCCAAAAAGAAAAAAAATGGGAGCAGGGGGCGGCTGTGGGGAAGGGAAGACAAAAAAGGGGGCGGAAGAGGGGGGAAAAAAGCCGCCGGGGGAGAAAGGGGGCAGCAGTGGGAAGAGAAGAAAAAAGGGGGCTGGGGAGGAAGAAGAGGAAAAAACGACGAGCAGCTGTGGGAAAAGTAGAAAAAAAGGGGGCGGCTGGGGGGAGAGAAGAAAAATGGGGGGAAAAGGGGCGGAAGAGGGGGAAAAAGGGGGCGAGAAAAGGGGTGGAAGAGGGGGAAAAAGGGGGCAGCAGTGGGACGAGTAGAAAAAAGGGGGGAAAAGGGGGGGAGAGGGGCAAAAGACGGAAAAGGGGGGGGCTTGGGGAGGAAGAGAAGGAAAAAACAACGAGCAGCTGTGGGATGAGTAGAAAAAAAGACAGGAAAGGGGGGAGAGGGGCGGAAGAGAAGGAAAACGGGGCTTGGGGCGGAAGAGGAGGAAAAAACAACGAGCAGCTGTGAGGGGAGAGGGGCAGAAGAGAAGGAAAAAAACAATGAGCAGCTGCGGGACGAGTAGAAAAAAAAGACGGGAAAAAGGGGCTTGGGGAGGGGCGGAAGAGAAGGGAAAAGGGGCTTGGGGAGGGGCGGAAGAGGAAAAAAAGGTGGCGCCGGCTGTGGGGAAGGGAAGAGGAGGAAAAAAAGGTGGCGCCGGCTGTGGGGAAGGGAAGAGGAGGAAAAAAAGGTGGGCGGCTGTGGGGAAGGGAAGAGAAAAAAAGGGGGCAGCTGGGAAGGAAGAAGAAACAAAGAGGGGACAGAAGGGCGGAAGAGGAAAAAAAAATGAGGTAAAGGGGGTAAGAGAAAAAAAGGGGGGCGGCTGTGGGAAAAGAAAAAGGGGGCTGGGAAGGAAGAGGAGAAAAGGGGTGGCCGTTCGTAAGAGAAGAAAAAAGGGGGTGGCGGGGGAAGAAAAGGAAAAGGGGGCTGGACGGGTAGAAAAGAAAAAGAGAGGGAGCAGGGGGGCAAAAAGAAGGAAAAAAGGGGGGCAGTGGGGTAAGAGAAAAAAATCGGGGCGGAAGAGAAGAAAGAAGGGGCAGAGGAGGAAAGAAAGGGGGGGAGGGGGCGGAAGAGGAAAAAAAGGGGGCAGCCGTGGGGAGAGAAGAAAAAAATGGGGGAAGAGAGAAAAGAGGGGGCGGCGGCGGCAGGGAAAGGGGGGGAAGAGGGAAAAGAGGGGGCGGCGGCGGGGAAGGGAAAAAAGGGGTGCCCTTGGGGAGAGAAGAAAAAAGGGGGGAAGGGGCGGAAGAGGAAAAACGGGGGCAGCAGTGGGAAGAGAAGAAAAAAGGGGGCTGAGGAGGAAGAGGTAGAAAAAAGACGGGCAGCTGTGGGGAAGGAAGAAGAAAAAAGGGGGACAGAGGGGCAGAAGAGAAGAAAAAAGCGGGGGGGCAGTGGGGGTAGGAGAAGAAAAAAGGGGGCTGGGCAGGAAGAGGAGAGAAATAGGGGCGGCTGTAAGAAGGGAAGAAAAAAGGGGGCGGCTGGCGGGGGTAGAAGGGCAGAAGAGAAAAAAAGGGGGCGGCTGGCGGGGGTAGAAGGGCAGAAGAGAAAAAAAGGGGGCGGCTGGCGGGGGTAGAAGGGCAGAAGAGAAAAAAAGGGGGCGGCTGGCGGGGGTAGAAGGGCAGAAGAGAAAAAAAGGGGGCGGCTGGCGGGGGTAGAAGGGCAGAAGAGAAAAAAAGGGGGCGGCTGGCGGGGGGAAGGGAGGGGAAAAACACTGAGGGCAGCGGCGGGGAAGGGAGGAAAGAGAAAGGGGCAGCTCGGAAGGAAGAAGAAAAAAAGGGGGCTGGGGGGTGGGGAGAGGAAAAAAAAAGGAGGGATCACACCACCACAGCGCTCCAATTTAGAAAAAAAATTAAGAAACTCACAATTCAGTACAATACAATCCCAGACACTCTAAAGTAAGTCAGGACAATGACAGGGCAATACAGTGCAAGAAATAACATTATACAGAGCGGTGCCTGGCACTACACACTCAAATAAGGAACAACCAATGGAAACATTGAAAATACATTGCCATCAAATGTTAGAAAACATCAGATGTCATTCAAGACAATGACAGAGCGACACAACGGAAGGCGTAACACAACACTGGGCAGTACAAGGCAACATGCAGCTAAACAAAGAACAACTGATGAAAAAATTCACAGAGTGCAGTCTTATGACAATCTCCAAAGTGACCGTTACGACAATGACAGGGCGATACAATGCCACACATTACAGTATACAGGGCAGTACAACCCAATACGCAGACAAGTAAGCGACAGCCAATTACAAGACCCACAATAGAGCACACTACAATGCCAGACAGTCTCAGATGTCGGTCAAGACAATGACAGGGCAATACAGCGCAAGACATAACATTATGCGGGTCAGTACAAGGCAATACACAGTCAAATAGAGAACAGTAAATTACAATACCCAAAACACACTGCAGTACAATGGCAAATCCCACGTGTCAGCCAAGACAATGTCAACGCAAAACGGAACACCGTGCAGGGCAGTCCAAGGCAATACCCAGTCAAATAAAGAACAGCCAGTCAGAAAACCCACACTACGCTGCCGTACAATCTCAAAAAGTCTCAGATGGCAGTCAAGACAATTACAGGGCAATGCAGTGCAAGATGTGACACAATACAGTCCAGCACAAGGCAATACTTAGCCAAATAAAGAACATACAGTTGAAAAATTCACAATGCAGTGCACTACTATGACACAATGGATCAGATGGCAATCAAGACGATGACAGGGCAATACAAGGCAAGACGCAACACCATACGGGTACAGACAAGGCAATATGCAGTTGTTGCGGGCAGAGCGATTAACTTCACTCCTGAGAGAGAAGTCGAGAAACATTTAGAAACACACACACAGTGATTCTCCAAAGGTAGAAGCGCACGTGACAGCGCTTCACCAGATTCCATGGCCACGTATCCCAGATTATTCACTGCCTAGGGGCCAGGGTCAGACAAGCTGACAGGGAGACCCTCCCCGTTGAGTCACGAGGCTCGGAAAGGACCCCTTTGCTTTCTAAGCTCCTTCTCAGAGAGGAGTCTAGGTGCGGCTGGATCCAAATCCTAGCCCCGGACTTGGGCAACGGCTTACCTCTAAAGGATTGTATCTGCGCCATCGACCCTTTATATCACTGAGCTAAGACTACGAGGTTTAGCGTGCTATTAGTCACTTACCGAGACTCTGTTGCAGCAAGGCACCTCTCAACCTCGAGGACTAGAACCTTAAGTGAGCTTCCCCGCTCAAGGGGAGATGCTGGCGAACAGGCTGCTGTTGTGTGGGAAAGCGCAAAAGGCTCTTTGGCTGTCCACGATTTATAGAGGCAGCTAATTGATTTTTAGCCATAACAGCCTGCGAAAAAAATATCTAGGTCCCCACTCCAGACTGCGTCTTGACTCCGTTGCCAGCCATCCCATAAAGTATGTGTCGCTCATAAGAACTCCCACTGATGGTTATGGCTTGAGCTGCAGCCCAGGGGAAAACAAGGGGGGTGGGGGGGAGGGAAACAGGAGATGACAACACCACAGCAGTCAAATAAAGGACAGTCCATTACAGGACTGCACTGCATTGTGTATTTTTTAACACAGTATCTTAAACGACAGTCAAGGCAATGACAGAGCAATGCAGCACAGGACATAACAGTATATGGAGCGGTACAAGGTAATTCACAGTCAAATAAACAGCCCATTACAGGACTACACTGTATGGTGATTTTTTTAACGCAATCTCTAAAATGACAATCAAGACAGTGACAGCGCAATGCAATGCAAGACACTACAATCTACAGGGCAATACAATCCATAGCGCGGTCAAACAACAGCCAGTTATGGTACCCAGAATACGGTGCACTAAAAAGCCAGACGGTCTCAGATGTCGATCGAGACAACGACAGAGCAAGACAAAGCAATACATTACATTATACAGGCCAGTACAAGGCAATTCAAAGTCCAACTAATAACAGGCAGTTAAAAAATTCACAACATGGTGTGCTACAACACAATGGATCAAATGGCAATCAAAACAGTGACGGGGCAATACAACGCAAAACGTGACACAATAGAGGGACGGACGAGGAAATATGCAGTTCTGGCTGGCAGAGCAACTAACTTCACTCCTAAGAGAGAAGTAGTGTAACATATAGTAACATAAACACAGTGATTCAACAAAGGTAGCAGTGCACGTGACGGCGCTTTACCAGATTCCATGTCCACACACCCGGGATTATTTACTGCATAGGGGCCAGGGTCAGACAAGCTGATAGGTAGACCCTCCCCTTGAGTCACGAGGCTCGGAAAGGACCCCCTTGCTTTCTAAACTCCTTCTCGGAGAGGAGCCTAGGTGCGGCTGGATCCGATCCTTGCCTTGGACTTGGTCAACGGTTTACCTCTAAAGGATTACATCTGCACCATCAACCCATTATACCACTCAGCTAAGATTGCAAAGTTTGGCATGTTATTAGTCACTTACCGAGAATCTGTTGCGGCAAGGCATCTCTCAGCCTTAAGGAGCAGAACCTTACATGAGCATCCCCGCTCAATGGGAGGTTCTGGCAAACGGGCCGCTGCCTTGCAAAAGAGCTCCAAGGGCTCTTGTCCTGTTGACTATTCATAGAGGCAGCTAATTGACTTTTAGTCATGTCAGCCTGGGAACAAAATGTCTAGGTCCCCATTCCAGACGGCACGTTGACTCTGTCGCCTGTGGGGAGGGGAGAAAGTGGGGGGGGGGGGGGGGAAGTGGAGGGGACCACACCACTACAACAGTCAAACAAAGAACAACCAATTCAATAATTCACAATAAAGTGCAGTACAATCCCAGACAGTCTAAAACAACAGTCGAAACAATGACAGACCAATACAATGCAAGACATAACACAACACACGGCAGCGCAAGGCAATACACAGCCAAATTCAGAACAACCGATCAAAACACCCACAATACAGTGCAGTCCTAATACAGAATGTATAAAGTGACCATCAAAACAATGATGGGCAATGCAACGCATAACGCAGTGCGGGACAGTACGATGGAACACACAACCAAAGAACTAATTCAGAAACTCACAATGCAGTGCAGTACAATCCCAGACAATCTAAAATAACAAGCGAGACAACATCGTCAGGGCAATACAATGCAAGACAAAGTTATCCAGGGCGGTACAGCACCATACACAATCACATAAAGAACAGCCAAGGAAAGAATTCATGGTACAGTGCCATACAGTGGCAGACTATCTATCAGATGTCAGTTGAGACAACAACAGAGCAATACAACGCAAGGCATAACACGATACAAGGCACTACAAGACACTGCACGGTCAAAGAAACAACAACCTATTAAAGAAGTCACAATACAGTGCAGTCCTGTGACAGAATGTATAAAATGACTGTTGAAACAATGACAGGGCAATACAATGCAAGACGAAACATGATATGGGGCAGTACAAGGACAAAACAAGGACAAAACACAGGCACGTAAACAACCACCCCTCAAAAAAACCCCACAATACAGTGCGGTACCACGCCAGAATATATCACGTGGCACTCAGGACTATTATATGGCAATACAATGCCAAAGGCAACACAACACGGGGCAGTCCAATGCAAAACAGAATTAAAGAAAGAACAACCTGTCAAAACCCCAACATACAGGGCAGCACTATCCCACGGAGCATCAGGTGGCAGTCGAGACAGTTACAGGACAACAGAATCCGAGACCTAACGTTAGACAGCGCAGTACAGTGCAATAGTCAGTCAAATATACAACCAACGAAGGGACCCACAATACTGCGCGTTACAACACCAATGGATGTGAGACAGCAGGCAAGATAACGACAGAGCAATACAAAGCACAACGTAAGACAATAGAGGACAGTATAATGCTAAGATGCATCAGATGGCAGTCAAAACAATGACGCGGCAACACGATCCGAGACCCAACACAAAGGCGGTAACACGGCAATACATGGTCAAAGAAAGAACACCCGGTAAAACCCCCACGATACAGATGGCTGCTGTCCGAGCGTCTACAATGACAGTGAAGAGAACGACAGGGCAACGCAATGCAAGATGCAACATGATACAGGACACTACAAGGCAATACGCAGCCAAATCAAGAACAAACTTTTAAAAAAAAATGGAATATGGAGCAGTACATACCAGAATGGATCAGATAGTCAGGGCAACTACAGGGCAATACAATTCAAGACAACACACGATACGGGGCAGGACGATGCAAGATGTAGTCAAATAATGAACCGCCAATCGAAAACCCACGGACGAGTGCGCTGTAATCCCGATCACAGATGGCGGTTGATAAAACTGAGCGACAGAATCCAAGACTTAACATTATAGGGGGCAGTATAATGCAATAGGCAGTCACATAGAGAACAACCGATTACGAAACTGACAGTACAGTTCACTACGATGACAGAATATTTCTGATATCAATCAAGACGGTTCCAGAGCAATACAATGCAAGACCTAACAGTATACCGGGCGGTACAATCTGATACACGGTGAAATAAAAGCAACCAATTATAGGACTGCACAGTACTGAGAATTTTTAACACAATCTCTAAACTGACAATAAATACAGTGACAGGGCTATACAATGTGAGACGTAGCACCACACCGGACAGTACAATCCAATACGTGGTCATATAAACAACAACCAATTATAGGACTGCACCGCATTGTGAATCTTTTAACACAATCTGTAAAATGACAATCCAGACTACAACATGTCAATAGAATGCACGACATAACAGTATAGTGGGCAAAACCAGGCAATATGCAGTCAAAGACCAGCAAATTATAGCATGGCACTGTATTGTGAATTTTTTAACGCGACATCTAAAGTCACAAACGAAACAATGACAGGGCAATACAATGCAAGACATAACATTGTACGCATCAGTACAACCCAATACCTGGTCAAATAAACAGCAAGCAGTTATAGGACTGCACGGGGTTGTGAACTTTTTAACGAATACACAGTCAAATAGAAGACAGCCACTTGTAGGACTGCAGTGGACTGAAATTTTTAACGCAACGTCTAAAATCAAACACGACAGTGACAGGACAATACAATGCGAGACGTAACAGCGTACATGGCAGTACAATGCAATACACCATCAAATAAAAAACAGCTGATGAAGGAAGTGACAATATGGTGGCGTACAACGGCAGAATACATCAGACGACAATCAAGACAACAACAGAGCAATACAATGGAAGACGTAACACCACACGGGGCAGTATGAGGCAATACACAGCCACATAAGAACCCATGAAAGACATCACAATACAGTCCAGTCCTAGGACAGATTCTCTAACGTGACCGTCAGGATGACAGGACAATACAATGCAAGACGTAACACAGTCAATATGCAGTTGTGGCGGGCGCAGTGATAAAATTCACTCCTGGGAGAGAGTTAGAGAGACATTTACAAACATAACAACAGTGATTCAACAAAGGTAGCAGCGCATGTGATGGCACTTCACCAGATTCCATCATCACATACCCCGGATTATTTACTGCCTAGGGGCCAGGGTCAGACAAGCTGACAGGGAGACCCTCCCCGTTGAGTCACGAGGCTCGGAAAGGACCCCTTTGCTTTCTAAGCTCCTTCTCAGAGAGGAGTCTAGGTGCGGCTGGATCCAATCTTTGCCCCGGACTTGGGCAACGGTTTACCTCTAAAGGATCATATCTGCGTGGTCAAACCCTTTATATCGCTCAGCTAAGATTGTAAAGTCTGGCATGCTAGTCACTTAGCCAGAATCTGTTGCGGCAAGGCAACTCTCAGCCTCGAAGAGCAGAACCTGAAGCAAGTGTCCCCGGGAAATGATGGCGAACAGGCTGCTGCCTTGCAAGAAAGCTCAAAGGGCTCTTGGTCTGTCCTCTAGTTATATAGTAAGCTAACTGACTTACAGTGTTTTGACTCTGTTGCCAGCCATCCCCAAAAGTTCAAGTGCCACTCGTAGCGACTGCTGCTGGTCGTTTTAGCTTAAGCGGCAGCCTGGGCGAAAAAGGGGGGTGACATCGCAACAGCGGTCAAATACAGAAAAACCGGTTAAAAATTGCACAATACAGTGCCAGACAGTCTAAAATAACTGGCAAGACAATGACAGGGCAATACAATGCAAGATCGAACCTTACACAGGGCAGTACAAGGCAACAAAATCAAATGCAGAACACAATGAAAGAATTGACGGTACAGTGCCATACAATGGTGGAATATATCAGATGTCAGTCACCACAATGACAGAGCAACACAAGGCAAGACGTAACGCGATACAGGGCCCTACCAGGCGATACAGTCAAAGAAAAAACAACCCGTGAAAGAATTCACAATACAGCACGGTCCTAGGACAGAACATGTAAGATGACCATTGAGACAATGACAGGGTGATACAATGCAAGATGCAACACCATACCAGGTGGTAACAAGGCACCACGTAGCCAAATGAAGAACAACCGATTAAAAAAACCCAGCATACGTTCAACTGTAATACCAGAAAAGATGAGAAGGCAGTCAAGACAATGACAGCACTATAATGCGAGAAGTAACACAATACAGGGCAGTACAAGGCATTACACAGTCAAATAAAGAAGAACCGATAAAAAAAACCCCACACAATACAGTGCAGTGCGATGCCAGAGTAGATCACAAGGCAGTCGAGACTAAAATGGGTCAATAGTCAATATAATGCGAGATCTTACACAACACAGGGCAGTACGAGGCATTAGAAAGCCAAATGAAGGACAACCGGTTAAAAAACCCACAATACAGTGTGGTACAAGGCCCAAACAGATCAGAAGGCAGTCAAGGCTAAAATGGGGCAATATAATGCAAGACGTAACACAATAGGGGGCGGTACAAGGCATTACACAGTCAAAGAACAACCGCTTAAAAAACACGCAATGCGGTGTGGTACAATGCCAGAACAGATCGCATAGCAGTCAAGAGCGTGACGGGGCAACACGATGCGCAACTGATACTGAGCCAGGCGGAGCAGTACTATTTCAAATATACAAGAATATAATACGGAACCAAATTCTTAAGCGCACGACGCAAGACCATCTCAAACGGCAGTCAAGGAAATTACTGAGCAACGTAATGCAAAAACACCACGCTGCCCGGCAATACAATATATGGTCAGGTACAGAACAATCCGTTCCAGAAACAACATATCGAACAGTACAACTCCACGGTCTCAGATGGCAGTCAAGATATACGCAGAGCAATACCATGCAAGACGTAACACAATACAGGGCAATACAATAAAATAACATAGGGTAACTTAAGAGCGATGAATCAAAAAACCTGCAATACAGCAATTACAATGGCAGACAGCCTGAGATGGCAGTCGAGACAATTACAGGGCAATACAACGCAAGACAAAAAGCGATACGGGGCGGTACCCTGTAAAACCATCCCAGATGGGCATCAGGGAAATTACAGAGCGATATAATGCAAAAACAACGCCCTGCCCAACAACACAATATATGGTCATGTACAAAACAATCCGTTAAAGAAACAACATACAGAACAATACCGTGCGAGATGGTTTCAGATGGCGGTTAAGGAAAATACAGAGTGATGCGATGCAAAACTGAAATAGTACCAAACAATGCAATACAATTTCAAATACACAGCCTTCAAATACACAACAAAATACTTAAGGATACAATGCCAGAGTGTCTCACGTGACAGTCAAAACCGTGGCAGACGGAAACGATTTGAGACGTACCGTGATACAGGGCAGAACAATGCAATAAGCAGTCAAAGGAAGAACAAGCGAATGAAAAAAATCCTTAGTATCATGCAGAATGACGACAGAATATATCGGACAGCTGTCAAGACAATGACAAAGCCATATGCTGCAAAACCAAAACACAGCCAGGTGACACAATAGAGGTTCAAATACACAACCATGCGATTCAAAACAAAACATGGAAGGCTACCGTGCCTGATCATCTCAGATGGCAGTCAAGACAATGACTAAGCGATACGACACGAAACCCAGAAACAGGCAGGCAGAGTGATACAACTTAAAGTACAGACTGATGGAAAGCCACACAAAATACAGAACTATACGATGCAATGCAGTCCGACGTGGCAGTCAGACAGTTACGGGGCGCTACAATGCAAGACCGATACAGCGCCAGGCAATGCAATACTATTTCAAATACACAATACAACACAAAACAAAAAATACATAAGCATACAATGCAAGACAGTCTCAGACAGCAGTCAAGACAGTTACAGCGCAACGCAACTCAAAACCAACACAGAGCCTGGCAACGCAATACAGTCAGATGCAGAACAATCCATCAAAGTAACAACATGGCGAACGGTACAACATGACAATCTCAGATGGCTGTCAAGACGATGACCGAGCAATACAGCACAAGACGTAACGGAATACAGGCGTTACCATGCTAGACCATCTGAGACTGCAGACAAGAACACTACAGAGCAATACAATTCCAGGCTAAACATACACAAGGCACTGCAATGCAAGATAGTGTCACATATGGTCAGGACAGTTAAGGCTCCGCTTATGTGCCCAAAGGGCACCGCTCCTGGAAAGCCTGGGGCACTACACTAACTTTTAAATGTCTTGCTGCTATTTCCAACCCTGTCCCGTCCCCTCCCCAAGGAAGCTCCACTGCCGGTACCTCAACTTTGCTGAGGGCCGGGACTCTGGAGCCCTGCTGAACAAAAAAAAAAAGTTACCATATATCAAATCGATTCATCCTGGAGTCACTGGGTTTCCTCTTCATCATCTGCAAAAACTAACAATGGAACCCCGATTTGCACAAAATGGTGCCATCAGGCACCATCGCATCCGTCGACACTAAGTTGTACTGCAATATCCCATGCATCATATGTGCCGTACCCTTCTGCTCACCTGCTCCTCACAGATTCCAGATTCAGACTTTGTGGCACACTCTGGTTCTGGCACCTAAAACACCTAAGACACACAATATTACCGTTGAGCTTACGGGAAACCACCACCCCCATGCGCTACCTCTCTACTACCCAGGTCACCTCCAACGCTCGTCCGGCTCCGGATGCCTGCGGTGCCTGCAAACCCAAAGACAAACACTCCACTGAGCTGCAATGTAGTACTGGGCTATTAGACACCAACATGTCCACAACTGCCTCACTTGCTGGGACTACTCAGTGGGCGTGCAGCATCGCCCCTCTGACCCTGCGTGTCACACCAACCAAAGAAACACATGCTGAGATTCCGCCCAAAACCCTACAAATTCCCATCTCCCGCTCCCTCACCTTGCCTGCCCATCCTCCCAAGGCGTGCAACCTGAAGGCTTGCAAACCGCCTGTAAAACCCAACCAACGTGGGTTGCTTAAATCTTGAAAGTTACTCCCTCTGAGGAAGATGTGATACTTCAGCCCATCCACCACTGCTGACCTTGACTGACTCATCCCTATCCCCACATCCCATGTCATTCATTGCTTCAAAACTTCAAACTGAAAAGAACCAATACGTACAGCACTCAAAGCCACATCTTCTCTCTAATACCACGGGCTGACTCACCTTCTTACATTGCTCTCCTCTTCTACGCTGCCCTGCCAAGCTTGTCCTGTTGCATCTGCAAGAATGACATTAGAGAAATCACCCTGAGGCAGAGCAAGAGAGTCATAACAACAAAAAGTCTTGCAACTTTTTACAAATACCATCTAAGGTCCAAATACAACTGTACACAAAGAAAATTACAAAAAAAATCCGCACCAAAACCAGCCATACCCTCTTCCACATGAACTCTTCTTCACTACTGCTGTATTGTGTTTCCAACATGCCTCTGCTCTTTCCAAACAAAAGAGAAGAGGTATCTACACAGCCTCCCGATGGCTACCCTGAGATAACTCTAACACCTTTGCCCCGATCTACATAGATTCATATACTACATATAGACTCTCCACACGACTCCGCCCACCCTGGACACTATGCACCCGGGCAGGGCGGCCCCGAGCCAAACACTCACAGTTACAGACAGACACTACACAGAACACTACGAACGACGCGCCTCAAAGATGAGAGAAAACTCTCAGCAAGAAAGATGACATGGGGACCAAAGTCACCATCATGCAAGAAAATCTGTGGGATTGTGATGATGTCAACAAGACGACGCTCTACGGAACCCCCTGAAACAAACTGTAGAACGTGATGGTACGTAATAAGAATGGACTGTTGAGCCCACTAAGATGGACGTGCAGGAAGCCTGCCTTCAAGACCTAAGAACGTAACGACGCAGGAAAGAAGTCACAGTCGTGGAAGTGGGCCATCTGGAAACGTCCAAGACAAGACCGATGCACGCTTTAAGATGCTAACGCAAGAAGAGCGGCAGCCGAATGGTGCTATGCCCACGGGCCCGAGCGTTCAAGACCCTAAGGATGACGCCTGGGGCCCGACATCATGCTCCTGGAGCTCAAAGATGACCTCGAGACCCAAGAAAGGGCTAAGATACACAACACAGACCACATGAACAACATGACAACATGCACAGGCTAGAACTGCCCTGCCTGGGACGCGCTAGTGTCACACTGAACAGTAAGCAACATCCTTTTCCTTCCCAAATATGACTGTGCCCCGGGACAGCCCTCGCCACTACGCTAACATCAAAGACCCCATTTTGCAATTCTCCACCACGGCCCCTCTCCGGCGCCTGACTGTCAACTTAGCTTTTGGAGGGCCAGGCATCTGAATCCTCCTTCGATGCGGTCCGCAAAAACCAGCCACACAATACAGTTCCGCAGTCACCAGGTTCCTCCTCTTCCTCTGCAAAAGGAAAAGAAAAAATAATCCCAGAGGCAGCCAGAGTACCAGCAATAAGCATCCTGAGAGGAGATGCCAACCTCTTCCATGACACCCTCAGCCTCACGAACGCCGTGGCATTCTGCTTGCCCGCTCCGTGCCTATTCCGGAGTCCGAGACTGCGGTGATAGTTATTCACAGCACCTAAGAGACCAAGAAACACAACATTACCACTTCACTTCTGCCAAACCACCACACCATCAACTCCTATCTTCTGTCTTCCCACGGACTCCGGGCTCTGCTGCAGACCCACAGAGTCAGCAAAGCCCTGACCCGACCTACACCAGGGGCCTGCTGCAAGCCGCAAAGGCTCCAGGGACACGGCAGTACCCTGTGTACTGTGGGGGAAAGTGAACAGGCGCCCCACAGCCTGAAAGAGGTTATACCTTACAGCCCTGCTGCTTTCCTGTGAAATGTGAAAACTCCATCTACGGCTGCAGACAAGATGCTCACCTGGTCCCTGCATAGTAATCTCATCTACCCAATTTAGAAAAATTCTATCGGTGTCTCACCTGGGATACCGCAAAACCGGTGGAGGAAAAAAACCTCCCCACGAAAGGTCCGTCTTCAATACACTCAGGGATTCCAGGAAAATACGCCGGGCCTGGAAAAGGGAAAACTATACCCTTAAACCTTCTCGCTGCCCCTGAAACACTCATTACAACAGGACTGACCTGAAAAAACACAAGGAAGAGAAGCAGCATACAACACCCCTCTCTACTATACACGCTACCAAACCTCACCTGGTCCTTAAGGTAGTACCACCTCCAACTTCTTACCTGCGATTCTCTAAATGGGATAACATCTCCGCCCCAGTAGCTGAGCCGCCTCCAAAGATGGGAGCGACGGAAGGACCAGCGGAGCTGTCACCCTGGAGAAGCCCAGCAGCAGAATAAGCTGCCCCAGCAGAAGCTGTGGGATATATACCCCAGGCCCCGCCCAGCACCCTTCCCACCAGCACCTGGGAAAGGGGCCTGGCTGACCTCCACAAAGCATAGAGCCTGCCAGAGGAGCGGCCTTTTCTCACAGGCCTGAAAATTACAGCATGCAAAACACCAAAACAGAGAAAACTACCCTTAAAGGAAGTGACAACACGTGCTCTTTTATTACCACTACGTCGACTGTGTCAGCAATGGGGCCCGGTAGGTACGTAAACTTAAACAAACTTTTTCAGGACATAGAAAGAAAGAGAAAGACATCTGCCTAACCTCCGTAGGCAAGTAGATCATTAAGCCCGATAAACATGTTTTTAAAAGAAAACACCGTGTCTTCCGATTCCTTGTAAAAAGAAAACCCGCAATGTTAGTGGGGTCACACGTCACTTCTAGCGAGACTCCGCATAGTACCCAACTTCTGCCAGAACCACATTCTGGATAGGACTGACGGACAGAGTGCAAGCAGAGGCTTGTGTGCCGCCTGTAATACAGCAGGTGAGAAAGAACCAATGCTCTAGGCTGCCGCTCTCCTTGGCCGAGTCCGCTCCGGTGCCCTAACCATTGTTGCTGTCGCAGTTTAGGCTGGGCATTAAACCAAGTGACAGATGCTCTCTTTTACCTTCTCTCCTGAGGAAGGAAAGAACGTGAGGGAGACTTAGGAACTGAAAGAGAAACTGAACTCTTTCATAATGAAATATAAACCGAAAAGTTATACTGAGGAGAGACAACAATAACAGGAAAAAAATAAAATAGATAAAATATACACACAAGCCAGTATCAGGCTCCCAGGATGACCATCGCTTCACCAGCGGGCACGGGCAAAGTCCAAGACTGGACACGGCAATGGATTGGAACCGGATTCTGGATCTGGTTGCATAAATGCATGGATCAGGATCAAACCTTGTTGGACAGAGGAGTCCTTGGACACCAGCCGCTGAAGGAAAGGTACCGACCCCTTCGATCCCTCCGCTTTTATACTGAGCGTGATGACGATGGGATGCAATATCCCATCAGTCAGGTTCGGGTCACCGGTCCTGTCCGCTCTTCACCTTGGGTGCAACCCCTCTATGCTTTTCCGCTTCCGACCCTCCAACAGGGCATATATAAAAGTGAGCTGAGCTGCACTGTTACAGCAATAAGTATAAGCAAGAGCCTCTCCGCACAGCATCCCTTGGCATTAAGTGTAAATACAAGGTCTTGGCGCTCTGAAGGCAGATACTACCTGAAAAAGACGTCATTATCTTCAGACAGTTCAGTTTGTTGGAAGAGACTTACCTGAAAAGTAAAATTACTGAAAACAACACAGGTTCCATTGTACCTCAGACCTACACATGGCTACGTAACCTCATATGCACATTAAAAAAAGAAGTGGCCAAATGTATTCATGGAGCCACCGGTCACATCTTCCCTTTATTACCTCGTGCCAAGCCACCTTTGTACCGCACTCCTGTCGGCTCCCCTGCATCACCCTGTCCATCTCATCTCTCTGCATCTGAAAAAACACACCAATATCAAACATTACCCTAATGCGGAGCAGTAGCTTAATTCCAAATGTCTTCTTTCTAATTAGGAACCCTGTTCACCTAAGTCCAACTGCCATCCAAAAAAAAAAAGTAAGCCCAGAAAATTAAACCCCACAGAAAGCAGCCTTACCACCTTTGAGATACTGTCTCCTTCACTAACCGTGAACACCCTCTCCAAATTAGCTCCGCTTATGCCAGCGCCCACTAATGAAACACCCGTCCACACAGCCTCCTGAGACCTAATTGATTTGAGATGACTACGCAACCTTCGCCTGGGTCTAGGCAGATCCTCATATTCACTACAGACTCTCATCGTGATTCTGCCTACCCTGGACACTACGCACCCGGGCAGGGCAGCCCCAAGCCAAACACACACAGTCATAGACCAACACTATGAAGAACACCATGAAGGACACGCCTGAAAAGACGAGAGAAAACTCTCAGCAAGAAGAATGACACTGGGACCAAAGTCACCATCGGGCAAGAAGACCTGCTGGACTGCAGTGGCGATGATGTGAAGAGGCTCTTCAGAACCCCCTGAAACAAAACGTAGGACTTCACGGTCCCTGACGAGAAGGGATTGTCGAGCCTGACAAGACGTATGCGCAGGAAGCCTGGCTTCAAGGCCTAAGAACATAACGATGCAGGGAAGAAGTCCCAGTCACGGAAGTGGGTCGTCCAGAAACTTCCGAGACACAAGACTGATGCATGCTTTAAGATGCTAACACAAGAAGAGCAGCAGCCGAATAGTGCTATGCCCACGGATCCGAGCATTTGAGACCCTAAGGACAATGCTCAAGTCCTCACACCACGGTCATTCATCTTAAAGATGACCTCGAGACCCAAGAAAGGGCTAAGATGCAGAATACGGACCACACAAACAACACGACAACACACACAGGCTGGAACTGCCCTGCCCGGGACACGCTAGCGTCACACTGAACAGTAAGCCACATCCTTTACCTTCCCAAATATGACTGTGCCCTGGGACAGCCCTCCCCACTACGCTAATGTCAAAGACCCCATTTTGCAATTGTCCACCTCGGCCCCTCTCCGGCGCCTGACTCTCTACTTAACTTTTGGATGCCCGGGCAGCGTCCAAATCCATCCTTAAGGCAGTCCACAAAAACCAGCCATCCGATACATTCCTGCGGTCACCAGCTTCCTCCTCCTCCTCTCCAAAAGGAAAAGAAAAAAAAATAATCCCACAAAAGTAGCCACAACACAAGCAATAAGCATCCTGAGAGGAGACGCCTCCTCCACAACACCGTCAGCCTCCTGAAAGCCGTACCCTGCACACTGTGGGGGAAGGCAACAAGCGGTCCCACACCCTGAAAGACATTATACCTTACATCCCTCTTCCTTTCCTGACAAAGGTGAAAACTCCATCTACAGCTGCAGACAAGATGCTCACCCAGTCCCTGCAAAGTGATCTCGTCATCTGCCCGATTGAGACAAATTCTATTGGCATCTTACCTGGGATACAGCAAAACCAGTGGAAAAAAGAAACCAAATAAAATTCCATCTTCAATACAGTCAGGGATTCCAGGAAAACACTGCACCTGGAATAAAGCAAACCATACTGTTAAGCCATCTCGCCGCCTCTGAACGCTCATTACAACATGACTGACCTGAAAAAAACACAAGGAAAAGAAACAGCATACAAGAGCGCTCTCTACTATACACGCTGCCAAACCTCACCTGGTCCTCAAGGTCTTACCACCTCCAATTTCATACCTCCGATTCTCTAAATGGGATAACATCTCCGCCTCAGTAGCTGAGCCACCTCCAAAGCTGCAATCAACGGAAGGACCAGCAGAACTCTGACCCTGGAGAAGCCCGGTGGCAGAATGAGCTGCCCCAGCAGAGGCCGTGGTTCGTGTACCCCAGCCCCCGCCCAACCCCCTTCCCACCATTGCCGGGGAAAGGGGCCAGGCCGACCAGCAGAAGGCATAAAGTCTGCCAGAGGAGCAGCTGTGCCTTTTCTCACATGCTTGAAGATTAGAGCATGCAAAACACCAAAACGGAGAAAGCAACCCTTAGAGGAAATGACAATACGTGCTCTTTTACTACAGCTACATCGCTTGTGTCAGCAACGGGACCGGGTAGAGAAGTAAACTTAAACTTTTGCGGGGCGTAGATAGAAAGAGATACATGTCATGCTAACCTACACAGGAAAGTAGATCATTAAGCGCAATAACAATATTTTTATCAAGATTCAACATGCTTTAGCTTCCTTGAAAAAGAAACCCCACAATGGGTCATACAGCACTTCTAGCGAGACCACGCATATTACTCAACTTCTGCTAGAACTGTATTCTGGATAGGACCGACAGTCAGAGCACAAGCAGAGGCTTGTACACTGCCTGTAATACAGCGGCTGAGAAAGAACTGACACTTTGGGCTGCCAGTCACCTTGCCCGAGTCCACTCCAGTGCCCTACCTGTCATTGCTGTCGCAGTTTAGGCTGGGCATTAAAACAAGCGACAGATGCTCCCTTTTAACTTTTTTCCCAAGGGAGAAAAGAATGAGAGGGATTTATCAATTGAAAAAAGTGTACTGTAATGAAATATTAACAGAAAAATAATACCAACAAAAGACAACAGTAACAAGAAAACAAGGAAATATATATAATATATACACAACATAGTAACAAGCTCCCAGGATGACCATCGCTTCACTGGCAGGCATGGGGGAAGTCCGATACTGGAGTCAGGAACGGATGGAAACTGGAGGCCAGATTGGTTGCACAAATGCATGAATCGTGATGCAAGGATGACAAAGAGACAGAGGAGTCCTCAGACGCTGGATGTTGAAGGAAAGGTACCAACCCCTTTGATCCCTCAAGCTTTTATACTGAAGGTGATGAGGATGGGATGGAATACCCCGTCAGTCGGATTCGGGTCACCGGTCCTGTCCGCTCTTCACTGCGGGTGTGACCCCTCTACGCTTTTCCACTTCCGACCCTCCAACATGGCACACACAGTTACCTGACACAAGTTATTACAGCACTAAGTATAAGCAAGAGCCTCTCCACATAGCATCCCTTGACAATAAATGTAAATATATGCTCTTAGCACTCTGGAAGCTGATACTACCTGAAAAAGACGTCATTATCTTCAGACAGTTCAGTTAGTTAGAAGAAACTTACCTGAAAAGTAAAATTACTGAAAGGAAAACTGGTTCTGTTGTACCTCAAGACCAGCACATTCGCACATGGCTACTCAACCTCACATTCACACAAAAAAAAAAAAGGGACCCAGTTGTACGCATAGAGGCACCAGTCACATCTTCCCTCTAATACCACATGCCAAGGCACCTCCGTACAGCACTCCTCTCAGTTCCCCTGAGTCACTCTGCACATCTTGTGTCTCCACATCTAAAAAGAGAAAAAAATATCAATTACCCTGATGCAGAGCAGTAGCTTAATTCCAAAGGTCTTGATTCTACTTCGGAACACTGTTCAACTAGGGCCAACTGCAGCCTGCCACCAAAACAAAAAAAGAAAGTAAGCCCACAAACATTACACCCCACACAAATCAGCCTAAACATCTTTGAGGTAGTATCTCCTTTGCTAACTGTGAACAGCCTCTCCGACTTGGCTCTGCTTATGCCAACACCCACTAATGAAACGCCCACACACCCAACCTACTGAGAGCAAATCGATTCCAGATGACTACCCAACCTTTGCCTCAGTCTCAACAGATCCACATATTAACTATCGACTGTCATCACTGTTCTGCCTGCCCTGGACTCTACACACCCAGGCAGGGGGGCTCCAAGCCAAACACACACACACACAATCACAGACCAAGACTACGCAGAACACTAAAAACAACGCGCCTCAAGGATGAGGGAAAACTCTCAGCAAGAAGGATGACACCCGGACGGAAGTCACCGTCGGGCAAGAAAACCTGCAGACCGTGGTGGTGATGTGAAGAGGCTCTATGGAAGCCCCTGAAACAAAGCGTAGAACTTCATCACCAGTGATAAGGAGGGACTGTCTAGACTGATAAGATGTATGCGCAGGAAGACTGGCTTCAAGACCTAAGAACGTAATGACATAGGGAAGAAGCCCCAGTCGCAGAAGTGGGCCATCTGGAAACTTCCGAGACACAAGACCGAAGCATGCTTTAAGATTCTAACGCAAGAAGACCAGCAGCCGATTGGTGCTATGCCCATGGGTGCAGGTGTTTGAGACCCTAGGGATGGCGCCTGAGGCACCATGCCATGCTCCTGGAGCTTAAAGACGACCTCGAGACCTGAGAAAGGTCTAAGACACAGAACACGGACCACACAAATGACACAGCAACAGACACAGGCTGGAACCGCCCTGCCGGGGACACGCTACAATGCCAAACAGTAAGCCGCATCCCTTATGTGCCTAAAGGAGGCTGCGCTCCAGGACAAACCTCTCCCCTATGCCAACTTCAGAGGCAACTTTTTGCAATTCTCAACCTTGTCCCCTTTCAAGCACCTGTCTCTCAACTTAGCTTATGGAGGGCCAGGGGTCCAAATCCATCCTTGAGGCAGTCCACAAAAAAACAGCCATCCAATACATTCCTGTGGTCACCAGCTTCCTCCTCTGCAAAAGGAAAAGAAAAAAGTTTATCCCAAAAGCAGCCACCACACCAGCAATAAGCATCCTGAAAGGACATGCTAACCTCTTCCACAACACCCTCAGCCTCATGAATGCCGAGGCATTCTGCTCGCCTGCTCAGCGCCAATTCCAGAGTCTGACGCTGCGGCAACAGTGATTCATGGCACCTAAAATACCAAGAAACACAACATTACCATTGCACTACTGCCAAACCACCAGTCCCATGCTCCTCCTCAATACTATCTGGATTGCCTCAAATGTGAAAGCCTAGAACACACCAGGCTCTGATGACACACAAACCCAACTGCAAAACCTGTCCGAGAGACTCATGAAGCCGGCTCCCTTTCCTAGACCTCCCCCAGTGCCAAAACTTTAGAAACCCCTTCTCTTCTCCCTGAGCTGTCAGGGAAGGAGGCCCACTTCTTCCCCACAGCTCCCACCCTTTATTTGCCCGTCCGAACACCCAGCATCGGACACTCCTCGGGAGCCACTCTTCCCAGCCTCTCCCTGCGTTCCGCCAACAACTCCTGTCTTCCCACAGACTCCGGGCTCTGCGACAGACCTACAGAGTCAGTGAAGCCCTGACCCGACCTACACCAGGGGCCCGCCACAAGCCGCAAAGGCTCCAGGGACACAGTGGTACCCTGCGCACCATGGGGGAAGGCAAACAGGCGCCCCACATCCTGAAAGACATTATGCCTTACAGCCCTGCCGCTTTCCTGAGAAATGCAAAAACTCCATCTACAGCTGCAGACAAGATGCTCGCCCAGTCCCGGCAAAGTAATCTCATCATCTGCCCGACTGAGACAAATTCTATTGGCATCTTACCTGGGATACAGCAAAGCTAGTGGGAAAAAAAAACACACACAAACAAGAAAGTTCCATCTTCAATACAGCCAGGGATTCCAGGAAAATGCACCACGCCTGGAAAAGAGAAAACATTACCCTTAAACCATCTCACCACCCCCGAAAGCTCACTACAATGTGACTCACCTGAAAAATCACAACGAAGAGAACCAGCACACAAGGCTGCTCTCTACTGTATGTGCTGCCAAACCTCACCTGGTCCTGAAGGTCTTGCCACCTCCAGCTTCCTACCTCCGATTCTCTAAATGGGATAACATCTCCGTCCCAGTAGCTGAGCCACCTCCAAAGCCGCAAGCAACAGAAGGACCAGCAGAGCTGTGACCCTGGAGACACCTGGCAGCAGAATGAGCTTCCACAGCAGAGGCTGTGGGTTATATACCCCAGGGCCCACTCACCACCCTTCCCACCAGCACCTGGTAAAGGGGCTGGGGCAACAAGGCATAGAGCCTGCCAGAGGAGCAGCTGCTCCTTTCCTCACAGGCCTGAGAAGTACAGCATGCAAAACACCAAAACAGAGAAAGCAACCCTTATGGGAAATGACAATACGTGCTCTTTTATTACAACTACATCGATTGTGTCAGCAACAGGGCCTGGTAGGTATGTAAACTTAAACTTTTGTAGGACATAGACAGGAAGACATCATCCTAGCCTACATAGTCAAGTAGATCATTAAGCCCAATAACCATGTTTTTATCAAGACAGTGTCCTTTAGTTTCCTTGTAAATGAAATCCCACAATGCTTGGGGGTCACATGTCACTTCCAGCGAGACACCGCATATTACCCGACTTCTGCCAGAACCACGTTCTGGATAGGCCTGATGGACAGAGTGCAAGCAGAGGCTTGTGCACCGCCTGTAATACAGCAGCTGAGAATGAACCGATGCTCTAGGTCGCCGCTCTCCTTGGCCAAGTCTCTTCCGGTGCCCTATCTGTCATTGCTGTTGCAGCTCAGGCTGGGCATTAAACCAAGTGATAGATGCTCTCTTTTAACTTCTCTCCTGAGGAAGGAAAGAAAGAATGTGAGGGAGACTTAGGAGCTGGAAAAGAAACTGAACTCTTTCATAATGAGATGTAAACAGAAAAGTAACACTGAGGAGAGACAACAGGAAAAAATAAAATAGATGAAATATATACACAACCCAGTGTCGAGCTCCCAGGATGCCCATCGCTTCACCAGCAGGCATGGGGAAAGTCCTAGAATGGACTCGCCAATAGATTGGAACCGGATTCTGGATCTGGTTGCATGAATGCACGGATCGGGATTGAAGGATGTCAGACAGAGGAGTCCTTGGATGCCGGCCATCAAAGGAAAGGTACCGACCCCTTTGATCCATCTGCTTTTATACTGAGCGTGATGACGACGGGATGCAATGCCCCATAAGTCAGATTTGGGTCACCGGTCCCATCTACTCTTCACCATGGGTGCAACCCCTCTATGCTTTTCTGCTTCCGACCCTCCAACAGGGCATATATAAAAGTTAGCTGAGCTGCACTGTTACAGCAATAAGTATAAGCAAGAGCCTCTCCACATAGCATCCCTTGACAATAAATGTAAATATATGCTCTTAGCACTCTGGAAGCTGATATTACCTGAAAAAGACGTCATTATCTTCAGACAGTTCAGTTTGTTGGAAGAGACTTACCTGAAAAGTAAAATTACTGAAAGGAAAACTGGTTCTGTTGTACCCCAGTCCGGCACATCAGCACATGGCCATGCAACCTCACTTTCACATGAAAATAAGTGCCCAATTGTATTCATGGAGCCACCGGTCAGATCTTCCCTTTAATACCTCGTGCCAAGCCACCTTCGTACAGCACTCCTCTCAGTTCCCCTGAGTCACTCTGCCCATCTCATCCTTCTGCATCAAAAAAAAAAACCAAACATTACCCTGATGCAGAGCAGTAGCTTAATTCCAAAGGTCTTGATTCTACTTCAGAACACTGTTCAACTAGGGCCAACTGCAGCCTGCCATTAAAAAAAAAAAAACCAGCCCACAAACATTACACCCCACACAAATCAGCCTAAACATCTTTGAGGTAGTATCTCCTTCGCTAACTGTGAACAGCCTCTCCGACTTGGCTCTGCTTATGCCAACACCCACTAATGAAACGCCCACGCACCCAACCTACTGAGAGCAAATCGATTCCAGATGACTACCCAACCTTTGCCTCAGTCTCAACAGATCCACATATTAACTATCGACTGTCATCACTGTTCTGCCTGCCCTGGACTCTACACACCCAGGCAGGGGGGCTCCAAGCCAGACACACACAATCACAGACCAAGACTACGCAGAACACTAAAAACAACGCGCCTCAAGGATGAGGGAAAACTCTCAGCAAGAAGGATGACACCCGGACGGAAGTCACCGTCGGGCAAGAAAACCTGCAGACCGTGGTGGTGATGTGAAGAGGCTCTATGGAAGCCCCTGAAACAAAGCGTAGAACTTCATCACCAGTGATAAGGAGGGACTGTCTAGACTGATAAGATGTATGCGCAGGAAGACTGGCTTCAAGACCTAAGAACGTAATGACATAGGGAAGAAGCCCCAGTCGCAGAAGTGGGCCATCCGGAAACTTCCGAGACACAAGACCGAAGCATGCTTTAAGATTCTAACCCAAGAAGACCAGCAGCCGATTGGTGCTATGCGCAGGGGTGCAAGCATTCGAGACCCTAGGGAGGGTGCCCGAGGCACCATGCCATGCTCCTGGAGCTTAAAGACGACCTTGAGACCCGAGAAAGGTCTAAGACGCAGAACATGGACCACACGAACGACATGACAACAGACACAGGCTGGAACTGCCCTGCCCGGGATGCGCTAGTGTCACACTGAACAGTAAGCCACATCTTTTACCTGCCTAAAGGAGACTGTGCCCCGGGACACCCCTCGCCACTACGCTAACTTCAGAGACCCCTTTTTACAACTATCAACCTCATCCCCTTGGCCCCTCACAGGTGCCAGTCTCTCAACTTAGCTTTTGGATGGCCAGGGGTTGGAAACCATCCTTGACGCAATCCACAAAAAACAGCCATCCGATATCTTCCTGCAGTCACCAGCTTCCTCCTCTTCCTCTGCAAAAGGAAAAAAAAAAAAGAATCTCAAAAACAACCACAGCACCAGCAATAAGCATCTTGAGAGGAGATGCCAACCTCTTCCACAACACCTGCATCCTCCCAAATGCCGTGGCGTTCCGCTTGCCTGCTCCACACTGATTCTGGAGGCCAAAGCTGCAGTGACAAAATTATTTATGGCACCTAAGATACCAAGAAACACAACGTTACCAATGCGCTTATGTGAAATCACCAGTTCTGTGCTCATCCTCGCTACTATCGGGCTCACCTCAAATGCAAGAGGCTAGAACAGACCAGACCCCATCAACACCCAAACCCAACTGCAAAACCTGTCTAAGACAGAATCGTGAACCCGCCTCCCTTTCCCAGCTATCCCCCAGCGCCAAAACTTTAGAAACCTCTTCTCTTCTCCCGAGCCATCAGGGAAGGAGCCCCACTTCTTGACAGATCTGCATATTAACTATAAACTCTCATCCCTATTGTGCCTGCCCTGGACTCTACACACCCAGCCAGCGAGGCTCCGAGCCAAACACACACAGTTACAGACCAGTGCTACACAGAACACTAAAAACAACGCACCACGAAGACGAGAGAAAACTCTCAGCAAGAAGGACGACACATGGACCAAAGTCACCGTCAAGCAAGAAGACCTGGGGGACCATGACGATGATGTGAAGAGGCTCGACGGAACCCCCTGAAACAAAGTGCAGAACATCATCTGTGATAAGAGACTGCCGAGACTGACAAGATGTATGCGCAGGAAGCCTGGCTTCAAGACCTAAGAACATAATGACAAAGGAAGGAAGTCCCAGTCATGGAAGTGAGCCATCCATAAGCTTCTGAGACACAAGACCGATGTACGCTTTAAGCATGTAACACAAGAAGAACGGTAGCCAACTGGTGCTATGACCACAGGTGCAGGCATTCCAGACCCTAGGGATGGCACCTGAGGCACCACACCATGCTCCTTGAGCTTAAAGACGACCTTGAGACCCAAAAAAGGTCTAAGATGCAGAACATATGAATGACACTACAACAGACACAGGCTGGAACTGCCCTGTGCGGGACACGCTAGTGTCACGCTGAACAGTAAGCCACATCCTTTACCTGCCCAAAGGGGACTATGCTCCAGGACAGCCCTCTCTGCTATACTAACTTCAAAGACTCCTTTTTGCAACTGTCAACCTTGTCCCCTTGGCCCCTCTCCAGCACTGGTCTCTCAACTTAGCTTTTGGAGGGCCCGGGGTTAGAAACCATCCTTGATGCAATCCACAGAAAACAGCCATCTGATATGTTCCTGTGGTCACCAGGTGTCTCCTCTTCCTCTGCAAAAGAAAAACCAAAAACTTAAAAGTAACCACAGCACCAGCAATAAGCATCTTGAAAGGAAATGCGAACTTCTTCCACAACATCCTCATCCTCCCAAACATTGTCGCATTTTGCTTGCCTGCTCTGCGCCGATTCCAGAGTCCGAGGCTGCAGCAACAATTATTTATGGCACCTAAGATACCAAGAAATACAACATTACCACTGCGTTTCTGCCAAATCACCAGTCCCATGCTCCTCCTCGATACTATCTGGCTCGCCTCAAATGTGGACCTGAGCCATCTCCAAAGCTGCAATCGATGGAAGGACCGGCAGAGCTCTGACCCTGGAGAAGCCCAGCGGCAGAATGAGCTGCCCCAGCAGAGGCCATGGTTTATGTACCCCAGGCACCCCCCGCCGCTCTTCCCACAATCACCAGGGAAAGGGGTCGGGTGGACCGCTGCAAGGCATGGAGTCTGCTGGAGGAGTGGTGAGCCTCTCTGCAAACCATTCCTTGGTATTCACTGTAAGAGTCCGACCTTATCTGCTAGAAGCACATACCATCTAAAAAATAAGCTGTGAATCTCAAGGACTGCAATTAGAAGCTGAGCTATCAAGTATAACTAGCAAATTTTCATTCAGATTAACCTCAAACCAGGACATTTGCACATGGCTTCGCAACCTCAAACTTAAAACCCTAATGTCACATAAACACTGATTGCATCTTCTCTCTAATACCACACACCGACCCACCTTCTTTTGCTACCCCGCTCTCCTCCTACACAGCTTGTCCCTCTGCATCTGAAAAACAACAATAAGAAACACATTACCCAGACACACATCAATAGCTTAACAGTTCCAAAGGTCTTGTTTCTACTTAAGAATACCATCTAGAGTGCAAAGACAGCATGCCAGTAAAAAAAAAACAAAAAACAAACACACACAAACCTTACGACCCACGCAAAGCAGCCTTAACTTTGAGATCCCTACTCCTCCACTACTGCTGAATAGCCCTGCCTACATAGCTCTGCTTTTCCCAAAGAACACTAATGAAACAACTTTCCGCACAACCTGCTGATGGCTACTCCAGCTGGAATGACCATACCACCTTTGCTTCAACAGTCTAGGCAGACCCACATATTAACAGTAGATTCTCATCGCTACTGCAGCTACCCCTGACGCTACGTTCCCGGACAGGGTGGCTCAGAGCCAGAACACACACGCACAAACCGACAGTACATGGAACGCGTCTCAAAGATGAGAGAAAACTCTCAGCAAGGATGACACCTGAATGGAAGTCATTATCAGGCAAGACGACCTGCAGGACTGTAAATGTGACTTGAGGAGGCTCTGCGGAAGCCCCAGAAAATGTGTAGATCGTAGCCTGTGACAAGTAACAACTACCAAAACTGAGAAGATGTAGGCCTGGGAAGCCTGCCTTCAAGACCTAAGAAATTAGGGATGCAGGGCTAAAAACCCAGTCCCTGAAAATGGACTGCTAGAAGGCAGAACCGCTGGGAACAAAACCACAAGTGAGAACCGTTCAGAGTTTTCCATCGCAGAAGACCGATCCACACTTTAAGCTTGTAACTCAAGAAAATCTGCGCCTAAATACAGGCATTTGAGACTCTATGGATGGTGCCCAAGGTGCATGCCTTGCTCCTTGAGTGTTAAGAGGACATCAAGACTCAAAAGTTTAAGACACAGAAGAGGCAACACAAACTACACAGACACAGGCTGGAACCGCCCTGCCCAGCGCAACATAGCATCATGCCGAAGACTAACCCGCTCCCTTTATCTGCCCAAAGGGGACCGTTCCCAGACGTCCCTCTGCCCTACGCTAACTTTAAAACCCCTCCCTGCAATTGTCAACCTTGTCTGCTTCCTCCAGGTCCTTCCCTAGCCCTGGCCCCTCCACTTAGCTTTCAGAGGGCCGGGGGTCCAAAGCCGCTGTCAATGAAAGAATGATGTGTCAGCTATCTGGGACTTTCTTGCAGTCACCAGGTTCCTCGTCATCATCTGAAATAATAAAAAAAGCAACCACACTAAACAGTGCTAGCAAGAAGTATCACAGAAGTCAATGCTGACCTCTTCCACAACTCCCTCTTCCTCAAAAGCGTAATGGCATTCTGCTCATTGCAGAGTCTGATGCTGTGGCCATCTCAGCTCCTAGCACCTGAGATACCAAGAAATTAGCATTAGATACCAAAATTAGCATTGCACTTGTGAGTAATGACTGGCCCTGTGATCCTCCTCACTACTGCCCCGGCTCACCTCAAATGCTTCTCTAATTCCAAAAGATGGCTTGCAGAGCCCCTACAAAACCAAACGTTAAATTCTTAACCGAGTCACCATATACTACTTCACTATGAGACACTGACATGGCTCACACCTGCCTCATCTGCTTGGCCCGCTCATCCCCATGTGGCTGTGCCCCTCTGAGCCTGCGTGCCGCACCTGACAAAAAACCCACCCAAACAGAAGGCACAAGCTGAGATACTGCCAAAACCCTCAGCCTGAGTGCAATAATTCTCATACCCCACTCCTTTACCTTGCCCGCTAGTCCACCTGGCCTCCATACTGTGGGGCTGCCACCTTGAGGCTTGCGCACCCCCTGTAAGGCAGAACCAAAGGACTTTTAGAACTTTGCCCACAATGCAACACCTGAAAGAACTGTGACTTCAGCCCTACCCACTGCTACTCACCTTGCCCCCGCTCAGCCCCTGTGCCCATATCGAATATTGCCCATTGCTTCAAATCAAAAAAATAGGATACCACAGTGTAGTCATAGAACCACCGGGCACATCGCCCCTCTCAGACCACACGCCGACCCACCTTCTTACCGCACGGCTCTCCTACGTTGCCTGATACAGCTTGTCCCTCGTGCTTCTGATAAACAATATCAAACTAACAACCTGAATGCACAGCAATACCTTCATAATACAAAAAGTCTTGTTCCAATTTAGAAATACTATCTCAGCTCCAACTGCAGCCTACCATTAAAAACCCCACTGAATTTAAGGCCCACACAAAGCACCCTGGACATCTCTGAAATGTGGTCTCCTTCAGTACCGCTGAACAGCCCCTCCCACATATCTCTGCTCTTCCCCATAAAACATTACTCTAAGTCATGTCCGTACAACATGCTGATGTCTACTCCAGCTGAGGCGACTGTACCGCCCTGGCCTCAGTCTAGGCAGATCCACATACTAACCGTAGACTCTTACCGCTGTTCAGCCTACCCCCTTACTCTACATCCCTGGGCAGGCCGGCTCTGAACCAAACACACACAAGCACAGACCAACACTACACAGAATACTATAAAAAGTGTGCCTCAGAGATGAGAGAAAGCTCTCTGCAAGAAGAATGACACCAGGACGGAAGTCACCGTCGGGCAAGACGACCTGCGGGTCCCTGATGGTGATGTGAAGAGGCTCTACGGAACTCCCTGAAACCACGTGTAGAATGTCTGGGTCCGTGATAAGAAGAGACTCTCTAAAATGAGATGTGTGCGCAGGAAGCCTGGCTTTGAGACCTAAGAACATAACGACGCACAGCAGAAATCCCAGAAGTCCCTGAAAATGGACCGCTTAGAGAGAAGAACTGCTCATGCAACCGGGAACAACTCTGCAAAAGACCGACTGGAAACTTCCCAGACTCGAGAGCAATCCATCATTTAAGCTTGTAATGCAACGAAAAAAACTTTGCCTGATTGATGCTCTGCCAATATGTACCGACATTTGAGACACTAGGGGCTGCGACCGAGGTGCATGCTGTTGCCCTTCAGCACAAAGGGCACCAAGGACATGGAGAATCCAGGAAGGTCTAAAACACAGAAGACAGACCACACCAACTACACAACAACAGACACAGGCTGGAACTGCCCTGCCCAGTACAACCTAGCATCATGCCGAAGACTAACCCGCTCCCTTTACCTGCCCCGAGGGGACCACCCCTGGAAACGCCTCTGCTCTATGCTGACTTTAAAACCCCTCCCTGCAACTGCCATCCTTGTCCCCTCCCTCCCCTGACTCCGCTCCAGTGCTGGTCCCTCAACTTACCTTTTGGGGAGCGGGGAGTCTGACTCCATCCTCAACAAAGAAAACCACAATCAGCCAACAGGATGAACCCTTCAGTTGTCAGGTTCTTCATCATCTACAAAAGAGTCCACACGCAACAGGGCGGCCAGTCAACAACGCATCAGCCAACACAGACCCTTCCTCCAACAACCTACTCCTCTGAAGGCTCTGGCCTTCTGCTCGCTTGCACTGTGCAAACTCTAAAGTCAGATGCTGCAGCTGTATCTGAGCTGGCAGAGGCAGGACACGTTAACAACCACAAAACAACAGAAAAACTGCAAAGAATAAATGTGGTTTTGTTACATCGGCAACAAAGGAATGCCAAAAGCGGCACCTGGGCAAAGGCCCGCAAGCGACACTGTAGGTGCCGCAGAGTTCAGCTGATGCTAGCTGATTGCCAAGCACCCTGTTTTCACTGGTCTATCGGGATTGACGCAGGTAGAGTTTAACCACTGTGCTTCAGTCTTTCCCACAGCAGAGCAAGGGTCTCAAGTGTGTTCCTTAGGGTGCTTCTGAGCCTACAACAGGCCTCTTATAAGTCAAGAGGTGTTCTACTTCTTAAGCACAGAAGACTGAATACTGCTTAAGATACAAATCTTTTTCTACACCCCACCCTTACAGTGACCTCTAAGTCACTTGAGCATGTTTAGAACCGTGCTCACCAACATTCCCTTTTCACCGCCCCCCACCGGCTATCTTTGGTTGTGCCATCTAAGAGACCAAGACAGAGAAAATAATCATTGCACTTAAAGCAATCACCAGCCCCATGCACCTGCTCTCTACTACCCTGCTCACCTCAAACACTCATCCGGTTCCATAGGCTGCCTGCACATACCTGAAAACCAAAGACAAGCACTCCACTGAGCTGCCGGACACCGATCGTACTAAAACCACCTGACCTGTTTGAGTCCCTTATCAGCATGTGGCATCACCCCTCTGAGCCTGGGTGGGGCACCTGCAAAAACCCAAGCAAGACAGTACATGCTGAGATACTGCCCAAATCCATAGCCTGCGTGCACCGATTCCCTTCTCCCGCCCCTTTACCTTGACAGCTTGCCGGCCCATCCTCCATCAGTTTGGGTTGCTGCCTGAAGGCTTGCACGCCACCTGTAAAATCCACATCAAACGGGTTGCTTAAAACTTGACCCACAATACAACACCTGAAAAAGTAACTGCAACTTCAGCCCATCGCTTACCTTGCCCTAGTCAGCCCCGGCAGCCAAATCCAATATCGCTTCAAGCTCCAAACTGAAAAAATACATTACCATACTGCAGTCATAGATCCACACATCCCATCTTCACTTTAATACCACCCACTGACCCCCTTTGTTATGATGCTCCCCTCCGCTCTCCCATGTTGTTCTGCACAGCTTGTCCCTCATACATCTGATATAACTATATCAAACCAGTCAGCTGGATGCAGATCAATACCTTCATAACACTGAAATTCTTCTTCCTATTTAGAAAGACCACCTTGGCTGTAACTACAGCCTAACGTTAAAAAACCACATTAACTTTAAGCCCCACACAAAACAGCCTTGACATCTTTGAGATGCAATCTCCTTCACTATTGAACAACCCCTCCCACATAGCTCTGCTCTTCCCGTAAAAGATTAATGAAGAACCTGTCCACACAGCCTGCTGATGACTACAAAAACCTTTACCTCAGTCTAAGCAGATCAACATATTAACCACAGACTCTTATTGCTGCACCTCCTACTCCTGACGCTACACACCCAGGCAGGGCAGCCCCGAGCCAAACACACGTATATGCACAAACCAACACTACACATAACACTACAAACAATGTGCCTCCAAAATTAGGGAAAACTCTCAGCAGGAAAAGTGACGCTTATGAAAGAAAAATCTCATCAAGAAGAACGCACCTAAATGGAAGTCACCCTTGGGGAAGAAGGCCTGCGTGCCCCTCATGGTGACATGAGGAGGCTCTAGAGAAGCCCCAGAAAATGGGTAGAATGACATGGCCCAAGACAAGAAGTGACTTTCAAAACTGAGTGGACATATGCACAGGAAGCCTGGCTTCAAGACCTAAGAACATAATGATACATCTCAGAAGTTTCCAAATGACCCACTTACACAACTAGGACTTCTTCCCTGCAAGACCGATCTACACTTTAAGCATGTAAGACAAGAAGAGCAGCAGATGATTGGTGCTGCGCCCACAGGTGCAGGCATTCAAGACTGTAGGGATGGCACATGAGGCACTACGCTGTGCTCCCGGAGCTTAAAGATGACCTCGCAACCCGAGAAAGGTCTAAGACGCAGAACATGGACCACACGAACGACATGACAACAGACACAGGCTGGAACTGCCCTGCCCAGGATGTGCTAGCATCATGCTGAACAGTAAGCCACATCCTTTACTTGCCCAAAGGGGACTGTGCCCCAGGACAGCCCTCACCACTACGCTAACTTCAAAGACCCCTTTCAGCAACTGTCAACCCCATCCCCTTGGCCCCTCTCGGGCATCAGTGTCTCAACTTAGCTTGCGGATGGCCAGGGGTCGGAAACCATCCTTGACACAATCCACAAAAAACAGCCATCCGATATCTTCCTGCAGTCACCAGCTTCCTCCTCTTCCTCTGCAAAAGGAAAAAAACCCATGAATCCCCAAAGCAACCACAGCATCAGCAATGAGCATCTTGAGAGGAGATGCCAACCTCTTCCACAACAACCGCATCCTCCCAAACGCTGTGGCATTCCACTTACCTGCTCCACACTGATTCTGGAGGCCAAAGCTGCAGTGACAAAATTATTTATGGCACCCAAGATACCAAGAAACACAACGTTACCAATGCGCTTATGTGAAATCACCAGTTCTGTGCTCATCCTCGCTACTATCGGGCTCACCTCAAATGCGAGAGGCTAGAACAGACCAGACCCCATCAACACCCAAACCCAACTGCAAAACCTGTCTAAGACAGAATCATGAACCCGCCTCCCTTTCCCAGCCATCCCCCAGCACCAAAACTTTAGAAGCCCCTTCTCTTCTCCTGAGCCATCAAAGAAAGAATCCCACTTCTTCCTGACAGCTCCTGCCCTCCGTTGGCTGGCTTGAGCCCCTGCATCAGTCACTCCTTGGGAGCTGCTCTTCCAAGCCCTGCCCTGTGTTCAGCAGTCACCTCCTGTCTTGTGTGTTACTACGGACTCCAGGCTCTGCTACAAATCCATGAAGTCAGTGAAACCCTGATATGATCTACCAGGGGCCTGCCGCAAGCCACAACAGCTCTAGGGCCACCATGATACTCTGCATACCACTGGGGAAGAAAATGAGCTGTCCCATACCCTGAAAGGCAACATGCCTTACATCCCTGCCGCTTCCTCAAAGCGCTAAAATCCAATATATATACACATACAAGACATTCATCTTAACTCCTACTCAATAATCTCATAACTGGCCCAATTAAGGCTAATAAAAACAATTACTAAGAGTGTTGTACAAAGCTAGAAAAAACACAGAATTCTATCTTCAATAAAGTGAGGAATTACAGTAAGACACACAGCAGCTGGAATAACAAAAGAAGAGAGACATACTATTAAACCACCTAGCCAAACTAAACATTCATTGCAAAACTACTGTTCTGAAAAAAAAAACATACAAGAAAAGTAACAAACAAGTCCATTTTCTACTATATATGGCATTAAGCCTTACATTAGTTGAAAAGTCTTACCTCTAATCTCTTACCTATACTAGTCTTAATATTAAAAGAGAGCTACCCAAACAGCTGCAAAAGCTCCAAAGCTGCACTTTACTTAACAAACCACAGAGCTCTCACCCTGGAAAAGCCCAGCAGCACAACCAGCTCCTGAGCCCAGGCTGTGGCTCATATACCCCGGGCCCCGCCCACTGCCCTTCCCACAATCCTCTGGGTAAAGGGCGGGGCCAAGAAGCATAAAAGTGCCCAGAGGAGCAGCATGTTTTGTTATTTGCCTTAAGTTTACAGTGTGTGAGGTAGCAAAAAAGGAGGGCGACCTTTACTAGAAGAGATACCTGCTGTTTTACTACAACCCTATTGCATCAACAACATGACCAGGTAGGCAATTAGACTGTTTTTTTTGTGGAACATAGGTAGAAAAAAAAACACCACAATTTATGTACTGGAGTATCATTTAAAAAAAAAATCCCAACATACTACTATGGGCTTATTTTTTGTTTCTAGTAAGACCATGTGTGTTACTGAGCTTCTGCCCATATTCTGGATGAGACTGAATGACAAAACAGAATCAGATTCCATAAGAAAACATTCTCAACAATATCTTCCTCTGCAAAATAAGTTATTTACTCTAAATTAGCAGCAATGTTGAGTCATATTGATGATCTCTTTTTGACTTACTTATTCAACAGCGCTATTTCAGTCACAAAAGACAGAAAGCAACAAAAAAGCGTGGAAATATAAGTAATGTACCTGAAACTGCATAAAGTACATTGATTAACATCTAAGTAGCTAGAACAAAAATAAATTGTAAAAGGCAACAAAAATAATCATGGCAGATATATTGATAAAAGTAGATAAAGGCTAAGAAAAGATCCGAGCCTACAATAGACATCGTTAGGGTACCAGATACAAAACAGAAACATAATACAATGCAGAAACCAACCAGACTGCTCTAGAGCACAGAGATGATTTTGGAAAAGGCTCTGGCAGAATGAGAGGCCTTGTCAGAGAGATTAGAGAGGTCCCGAAGGGGCCAGAGAAACCAAAGATGTCTTGGGATATGATGAGCTCAAAAGGGAATCGAGCAAAGATATGGTTGTTCTCAGGGGACAGACTGCAAGTGCACCAAAAAGATGAGAGGAACAAAAGACTGATGGGGTTAACGGTTGTGGACTCTGGAAAGGTTCTGAGGGGAAAAGAGGGGTTCAAAGTGCCCTCCGGGACTAAAACAGGGCTCTGGGGCATAGGGGATGTCTCATGAGAGCTCGGTGATGGGAGTGGGAGAGTACCAGTAAGCCTCAGAGATAACAAGGCAGAACTCTGAAGGGGATTTTGACAAAGTACAGATGATGTTAGGAGGCCAGGGACAGAATGAAGGCATCCTAAACAGCAAAGAGGAAGTTAAGGGCACTCTGAAGAGTGCAAAAAAAAAAAACCAAAATCAAAAGGGAGCTGAAGTGCTGACAGTGCTGTGGGGTATGAGAAAGGACTCGGAGGACACAGCTTTAGAAAGCAGGGGCATTATGAGGGGGCAGGGTAGGAAAAGAAGGCTCAGAGACGCAGCGAGGGCTTAGGAGTCTTGGGAGGGGGTCTGGACAAACTACATGAATGAATGAGAGAGGAACTGAACAGAGATGCCCTCGATGGCAGAGAGAAACATGACAGGGCGCCACGTAGCAAAGAAAGACGAGAGGCTCTGATGGAACAAAAGACATAGGGAGGTAAAATGCTAGGAGAGGCTGTGGAGTTTGAGAAAAGTCTTGGGAAGCTTCGTGAGGGTGGAGAGGTGTTGAGCAGGGCGGGTAGACAAAAGAAGGCTGGGGAGGACAAGGAGGAACTCGGATGATCATCTGAGGGGAGTATGGATGTTCCCATGTGGCCGGGGACTGAACACAGGAATCCTAGGTAGCATAGAGGAACAAATGAGAGCTCTACGACTCAAAGATGGACCCACCTAAAATGCTACGAGATGGATGTGGAGGGCCAGGAAACTCCTGGGGGGCATCGTGACCAGGAGAAGAAAAGTCCCAATGGAGCCAGAGAGACAGAAAAATGATAGGAAGCGTGATGATTAAATCCAGGGGGAATCTGAACTGAGTAAATGTTGCCTTGGAGGCCAGGGAACTAATAGAGGCAGGGCTAGAAGGAGAAGACAACAGAGGAATGGGGCTGGGTGTTGAAGAAGAGCCTGGGAAGACCCTCCTGATGAGCAGCGAGGTTCAGACTGGACTCCCTTGCTTTCTAAACTCCTTCTCGGAGAGGAGTCCGGGTGCGGCTGGATCCAGTCTTAGCCTCCAACTGTAAAGGACAATTTGGACCCGGGTTCTGTCACAGAGTCGGTTTAATACAGCTTGAGCTGGGTACCTCGGAAGAGGGACCCCCTCAATACTTTTCCTGTGCTTTGTAAAGCCTCAAAATCTATGACATAAGCAGTTTGTGCCCCTGTCCACAGGACAAGCGTGTGTCTCATCTCTGATAAAATTGTTCGGCCATTATGTGTCCTCTTTGATGACTGGAGTTTTGGTGCAAATGCTTTTACCTTCTGACCTGGTTTTGTGACCTCTTTGTCACATCTGCACCTGTATTTTATCCTCCTTCTGCTGACTCGGGATAGAATGGTCCCTTTCTTCATTTCCAAGAATTAGAGTTCCCTTTCCTTTGATCATAACGGTCACTGTAGTTCATAATGTTAAGCATATAATCTTCCTTAGTGTTACTTATACAATTTCATTGTGTTAGTTAAGTTAAAATGTATCAAAGTAAAACAAAACTACTATCCATCCTTCTAGGACTAAGAAGGAGTTCAGCCAAAGTTTGCTATGTTGCTGGGTTACATCTTGCAGGTAAGGCTTCACCAGTCTAGGTGCTTATGCTAAGCAAAACTTCAGTGTTGGACACCGGCTCACAGATATGGAGTCGGTAAGCCTTCTGAGGGAAAGAGAGGGGTGTGCGAGGTCCACGACAAAGATGAAGATGTACTGAGGGCAACCCTGAAGGCATCTATAGCGGTTGTGACACCATGAGAGGGGTCCTGAATGGGCCAGAGAGACCAAAGAAGGTACAGGAACATGAGGAGGAAGTCCGGGGGGGATTGCAACGGAGTACAGATGTCCTCAGGAGGCCGGGGACCAAATGGAAGCATCCTAGGTGGCGCAGAGGATGATAGGAGGGCTCTGAGGCACAAACAAACCTGAGGACGGGTTTCTGAGGGAAAGAGCTCAAACATAATTTTATAAGTAACAGGGATTAAGAAAATAAGGAAAAAAATTAAAAAATAGAAACAGTGAACTCAAAACGTGTAGAAAGAAAATCAAAAACCAGAATGTGCTAAGGAAAGACAAGAAATAATTAAAACTAAAGACGGCAAAGGAGATAAATGTAGACAGAAAATCTTAAGAGTATCCATGATTAAAGAAGCAAGGAAACAAATTACAAAATAACAATGGCAAACTAAATCGGAGATGTAGAAGGAAAAATTAAAAAGCAACAGCACTAAGGAAAGACAATAAATAATTTTAAAATGACAGCAAAGGGAACAAAAGTAGGCATAGCAAGAACAGTTAAAAAGTGCTAGCTGGTAGGGTAAATAAAGAGAAATATTACTAAATAGGGATGGCGAACAAAAACAGATGTAAAAAGAAACTTTTAAATGTGATGGCAGTAAGAAGAGACAAGAGGCAAGAGGCAAGAGGCAAGAGGCAAGAGGCAAGAGGCAAGAGGCAAGAGGCAAGAGGCAAGAGGCAAGAGGCAAGAGGCAAGAGGCAAGAGACAAGAGGCAAGAGGCAAGAGACAAGAGGCAAGAGACAAGAGACAAGAGACAAGAGACAAGAGACAAGAGACAAGAGACAAGAGACAAGAGACAAGAGACAAGAGACAAGATAAAGATAACAAACAGGATAAAAGTAAGGAATTTAAGAAGTGATGGGGACTGGGGAAACAAAAGGAAATAACTAGGAAATATGGAATGCAAAGTGTAATGGAGATGTAGAAAGAAAATTCTAAAAAGGCTCTGCATTAATGAAATAAAAAAATTAAAAATATACCCAGTGAATGAGATAAAAGTGGACAGAAAGAACCTTTTAAAAGCAAGAGTGGTTATGGAAAGAAAGGAAAAAAGATAAAAACATAGGGACAGCAAACTAAATAAAAATGTTTACAGGCAACGAAGTACAAAACCAATGCAGAACAAAGAAAAATCGGTATTGGCAGCTTCATAAAAGTAGACAGAGAATTTTTAAAGTGAGGTGGTAAGAGAAAGACAGGAAAAATTAAAAGGTGAGGATGGCAAACTGGATAAAAGTTGACGTAGTAAGAAAATTTAAAAACCAAACAGATTAAGAAAAGAGGGAGAAAAAAATAGGGTCAGCAACCTGAATAAATAAAGACAATGAAACAAAATGTTAAAAGTAACAAAGTAGAGGACAAGCAAGAAGAATTAAAAAACGCAGACGGGAACCTGCGTAAGTGAAGACACAGAAAGAAAATTTGGAAAGCAACGGGGCACTGGCCATACAGGTAGTTAGAAAGTTAAATAGCAGGAGATAGAGTTGGACCGACAGACAATGGAAGAGGGATGGAGGGTGGAGCAGAGGGAGTCACTGGAAATAGAGATGGGTCACTGGGTAGAGGGAGACCTACAAATGCAATTTTCACAAGCAATAGTGAAGAAGGCAGCGTGGGAAGAATGAAATAATAGCAGATGGGGAGCTGGGAAGGCAGAGGCACAGAAAGGAAACGGAGAAGGGGAAGGAGTACAGGGTGGCATTGGCAGAAGAGCAAAAACTTTTGGGGAGCCAGAGTCTAGGACAGGCAAGGACACAGGCAGAGATCATGAGAAGCATGGCAGGGAAGGGCCTGGACACACATGAGAGGGCATGTGACTCACCACAGCTCCTAGCGCAGGTGGGAGACCTTCATGGCCCAGAGGCTTCTCTCTCTGCCCCTTGCTCCTCAGTGGTGCTGGCAGCCTGACCCTTGCCTGCCTAGGAGCGGGTGGTGGGTGCCTCGATGCTCTTCTCCCATGAGGCATCCCGGAGGCACGGTGGCTCACACGTGCAGACGACAGGCAGTGAGCTCCTGGCGCTCTGTGCTGGTGGTGCGCTCTGTCGGGGATGGCTGGGAGGGATCCTTCCTTGCTGTGGGAACTGTCTGTGCCTTGCTGGAGGCACATGCCTGTGGAACCCCCTTTGTGTCACTCTTCAGCCAGCTCCAGCAGGCAGCTGTGCCCAGGCAGGCCCCTCAGGACAGCAGAGCCAGCTGTGACCTCAGCCTCACTGGCTGAACCTGAGCCTGGCCCAGCCCATCCTCCCCTCATGGGTCTCACCTGGGCTGCCTCAGCCCCAGCTGGAGCCCACTGGGAAGAGGGGCCATTGCCAAAGCCCCACAGCACATCACCCCCTCCCCTGAGCCTGTCCCTGGCAATGAGCTCTGCACCCTGGGGGCAGCAAGTGCCTCCAGGGGCACAGAGGAGGCAGGAAGTGTTTATTCCTTAATGTGCCCAGGAAATCCCGGCAGTGAGTTGGCTACAAGGCTCAGTGCCCAAAGGCGGCAGGACAGAGGGACAGAAGGGAAGAAAAAAGCAAAAAAACCCCAAGAGATAGAGAAATAAATGAGACAGACGGGGACCAGGGGAGAGAGGTGGAAGTAACCAGCAGGATAAGACGAGACAACACACAGGAGCAGGGGAAAAGAAATATGATCAAGAAATACAAAATAGAAACAGGGACCCTGGCAGAAGTACACATTGAAAGAAAATTTTGAGAAGCGACTGGGTACAAGAAACATAAGCAAAAAAATGACAGGCAGATGCAGAAAAAAAAAATGAAAAAAGTTAGTGTGCTGAAAATAGAGGGGAGAATTGGGAATTATAGGCAGGGAGATGGCTAGGAGGAGATATAGACACAAAATTTTGAAAGGCATAGGATATGAGAAGCCTACCGAAGACTTAAAAGATAGGTATGCAGAAGTGCATAGAAAGAGATCGAGGAAGAGAATTATGAAAAGCGACAGGGTACAAGAACATGGGAAAGAAATTAAAATTAATTTGGGGAGACAGAGAGAGGGAAAAGTAGCAAGAAAATTTTAAAAACGAACTGGGCTCAACAAACCTAAGCAAGAATTTAAAAGAAAGGGATGGAAAGAGAGAAATAAAGTTTCAAAAGAGATTGGGTAAAAGAAACATAGTCAAGTATTAAAAGACAAGGACACAAAGCTTAATAGAAGCTTTGGTGGAACAAATCCACCAATCTGTGGTGGATTGACCTTGGCTGGCCCCTGGGTACCCACCCAGCCTCTCTATCATTGCCCTTCCTCAACGAGACAAGGGGAGAAGTTAAAATGAAAAAGCTTGTAGGTTGAGACAAGGACAAAGAGATCACTCATAGTCACAAGAACAACAGACTCAACTTGGGGAAATTCACTTATTGTCAATCAAATAACAAGAAATAAGAACGAATTTAAAAAAAACACCTTCCCACCACCCCTCTCTTTTTCTGGGATCATCTTCACTCATGACTTCCCTACATCGTACCCCCGGACAATGGAGGTGTCAGGGAGTTGGGATTAAGGTCAGTTCATCTCACATTGTCTCTGCTGCTCCTTCCTCCTCACACTCTTTTTCCACTCCAACAGCAGTGCCACCACGTGTTGCAGGGACTCTCTGCTCTGCTCCTGGCCAGTGTTGCTGATGGGCTCAGCTTTGACCAACGGCAGGTCCCTCTCTGAGCTGGCTGCACCCAACATGGTCTTCTCACAGAACCCGCCCCTGCCCCCTGCAACTCAGCCAACAAAACCTTGTCACTTAAACCCAATGCAACAGCAATCTACTACAGTGCAGAGAAGGGGGGGGTGAAAAAACAGGGAAAGGGAGCCACAGGGGAAAGAAAACAGCTATGGGCTACGGAGGAAGCAACAGGGAGCGAGACAGAGAGAGAACCATGAAGGCAAAAATTGGCTATGAGACAGATCTTTTAATACGATAAAATCCTTTATATAATATAGTAGATACAGGTTTTTATTTTGAACTCCTTTTTATATACATACACTCATATTTTTCAATATGTATAAAAATGAGAAATTGTTCTTTATTTCAATGCCTCATACCCATATATACAGGTTTTATTAAACACACATTCCCCACATGAATTTTCAGGCATTTTTTGGGCTGTGAGCTGCGTCTTTTAGGGGGAACCCCATGTGACATGTGCACACCCTCAAAAAGGTCTTGTTTTGCCTTAGAAATACCATCTGGAGTACAATTACAGCCTGACATTAAAAAAAATAAACACAACATACAAACATTACACCCCACACAAAGCAGCCTTAACATCTTCGTGATGCAGTCTGCTTCACTACTGCTGAACAGCCCCTCCCACATAGCTCTGCTCATCCCAAAACAACCCCATTAATTAAAGAGCTGCCCACACACCCTGCTGATGGCTACTTGATGGGAGTTGACTGTACCACCTTTGCCTCAACAGTCTAGGTAGATCAACAAACTAACCATAGACTCTTATTGATGTTCCACCTACCCCAGAGTTTACATGACCGGGCAGAGCAGCTTCGAGCCAAACACACACAAGCACAGACCGACATTACACAGAACACTACAAACCTCACAAAAGAGGGAAGACTCTCAGCAAGAAGGATGACACCAACATAAGCGACTGTCGGGCAAGAAGACCTGCAAGACCACAATGGTGACACGAGAAGGCTCTAGGGAAACCCCAAGAAATTAGTACAATGTAATGGTCCAGGACAACAAGTGACTCAAACTGAGATGTACGTGCAGGAAGCCTGGCTTCAAGACCTAAGAACTTAAGGATGCAGGGAAGAAGTCCCAGTCACTGGAAATGGATGGCTAGAGAACAGAGCTGCTCACGCAGCCAGGAACAATGCTGCAGTTGAGGACCACCCAGAAACTTCCGAGATGCAAGGCCGATCCACTGTTTAAGCTTATAATGCAAGAAAAGTGGGGCCTGACTAGGGCAGTGCCAATGAGTACTGGCATTCAGGACTCTTGGGATGGTGCCTGAAGTACAGGCTGTGCTCCTCAAGTGTAAAGAGAGCATCGAGACCCAAGGAAGGTTTAGGACCCAGAAGACAGACCACACAAACAACACAACAGATGCAGGCTGGAACCGCCCTGCCCGGCTCATGCTACCATTGTGCTGAAGACTAACCCGTTCCCTTTACCTGCCCAAAGGGGATGGCTCCAGGACAGCCCTCTGCCCTTCTCTAACTTTAAGATGCCTCCCTGCAAATGACAAACTTCTCCTCTTCCAGCCCCTCCCCAACCCTGGCCACTCAACTTAGCTTTCAGAGGACTGGAGGTCTTAAATCCGATGTCGACAGAAAAAAAAAAAAAAAACAACACACACACAGCACATCGACTGTCTGGGACATTCCTGTAGTCACCAGGTTCATCATCATCATCTACAATTAAAGAAAACCAAACAGTGACAGCAAGAAGTTTCAGAGAGGCCACCGCCAACCTCTTCCACAATTTCCCCTTCCTCAAAAGCACAATGGGATTCCACTCACCTGCTCCTTCCAGAGTCAAATGCTGTGGCCATCATTGCTTGAGATACCAAGAAACAAAATTACTGTTGCACATGTGAGAAATCACCAGCCACAAGCTCCTCCTCACTGCTGCCTCGGCTCACCTCTAAGGCTCATCCACTTCCAAAGATGGCTCACAGGGCACCTGCAAAACCAGAAGATAAATAATTAACCAGGTTGCCGTATAATACTTCACTATTAAGACACCAATGTGGCCCACAACTGCCGCACTTTCTCAGCACGCTCATCAGCATGCGGCTTAGTCCCTCTGAGCCTGCGTCCTGTACCTGAAAAAAAAGCCAACCAAAAGACATATGCTGACATACTGCCCGACACCTCAGCCTGCCTACAGCCATTCCTGTCTCCTACTCCTTTACCCTGGCCTCTCGCCCACCTGCCCTCCATGGTTTTGGGCTGCTGCTTTGAGGCTTACAGACTACCTGTAAAACAGACACAAAGGACACTAAAAACTTCACCCACAATATAACATCTGAGAAGAACTGCTGTTTCAGCCCACTATTCATTGACTGCCTTGCCCGAGAGTCACATCCGGTGCCAATATCCTGCTTTACTCCTCACTTCATACCTTCAAAATGAAAAAAAAACCCACACCCCACCACCAAGCCATAATATAATGACACAGCCACCAGTCACATCTTCCCTCCAGCACCGTGAACTGACCCACCTTCTTATAGGGTCAGTGACCCACCACTTGCCTTCTCCATGACTCTTTGGTGCACATCTTGTCCCTCTGCATCTGAAAAAAATAGTAAACAAGTCACCCAGATGTTGATCAGTAGCTGAACAATTCCAGAGGTCTTGTTTCCATTTAGGAATATCATCTAGGCTCCAACTACAGCCTGCCATTAAAAAAAATTGGACCCAACGTTAATCCCCACACATACAAGCCTTAACACCTTCAATCTGCTTCACTACTGCCAAACAGGCCCTCCCAGGAGGCTCCAATCATCCCCATAAAACACTATGGAAATGACTGTCCCTGCCAATGGCTGCGTGATCCCAGATGACTGTACAACCTTTGGCTAAACAGTCTTGGCAGATCAACATATTACCCATAGACTCTTACTGCTGTTCCACCTACCCCTGACTCTACACCCCCAGGCAGGGCAGCTCCACACCAAACACACCCACGTGCAGCCCAACACCACACAGCACTATAGACAACAACGTGACTCCAAGATGAGAGAGAACTCTCCACAAGAAGAATGACTTTCAGACAAGAGACGCTGTTGGTCAAGAAGACCGATGGCCACAGCACGGACGTGAGGAGGCTCTGTGGTAAAGTCATAAAAATCATAGAAGAGTCAAATGTAACAGCCCATTCCAAGAAGTTCCTGTCAAAATGGAGATGACATATGTGCAGGAAGCCTGGCTTCAAGACCTGAGAATGTAAGGATGCAGGGAAGAAATCCCAGTTCATAAAAGCAGATGGCTAGAGCTGCTATAGCTCAGAGAACAGAGCTGCTCATGCAGCCACGAACGATGCTGCAGAAGAGGACCATCCAGAAACTTCCAAGAGGCAAGTCCGATCTGCACTTTAAAATTGTTATGCAAGAAGTGCCCATTGGGCGCTCTGCCAATTAGCACAGGCATTCGAGACTCTACAGGGGCTGCCCAAGGCACATGCTGTGCTCCTTGAGTGCAAAGAGAAACGAGGATATCAAAACCTAAGGAAAGTCCAAGACACAGAAGACAGAGCACACAAACTACACAACAACAGACACAGGCCAGAACTGCCCTGCCCAGCACACACTAGCTTTGTGCTGAAGAGTAACCCACTCCCTTTACTTACTCAGAGGAGACTCCTCCTGGATAGCCCTCTGCTCTACCCTGACTTGAAAACTCCTCCCTGAAACTGTCAACCTTGGCCCCCCTCCAGCACCTGTGCCTCTACTTAGCTTTCAGACAGCCAGGGGTCTGAATTCATCCTTGACAAAAAACCCACAACAAACAGCTAACTGATGTGTTCCTGCAGTCACCAGGTTCCTCTTCATCTGTAAAACAAAAAGAAACCGCGGCTCCAGCAGTGACCACCCTGATAGTAGAGGCCAACCTCTTCTACAGCACCCTCCTCCTCAGAGGTGCCATGGCAATCCGCTCACCTGTTTCACACCGATTCCAGAGTCAGAGGCTGCAGCAACAATTATTTATGACACCTAAGATACCAACAAACACAAAATTACCATTGTATTTCTGTGAAATCACCAGTGCTATGCTCCTCCTCAATACTATCCAGCTCACCTCAAATGCAAGGGACTAGAACAGACCGGACCCTCTTGACACCCAAATCCAAATGCAAAACCAATATGACAAAGACTGATGAACCTGCCTCCATTTCCTAGCCAACCCCCAGCACCAAAACTTTTAGAAACCTCTTCTCCTCAACTGTCAGGGAAGGACCCCCACTTCTTCTTGACAGCTCCCATTCTATGTTTGCAACACTGAAACCCCTGTGTCAGCCACTCCTCAGGAGCTGCTCTTCTGAGCCATGCCCTGTGTTCAGCAGGCACCTCCTATCTTCTGTCTTCCCACAGACTCTGGGCTCTGCTATAGACCCACAAAATAAGTAATGCCCTGACACAATCTACGAGGGGCCTGCTGCAAGCTGCAAAAACTCTAGGGACACCACGGCACTCTTTGGGCAATGGGGAAAGGTGATGAGCCATGCCATACCCTGAATGACACTATGCCTTACATCCCTGCTGCTTTCTTGAGAAGTGCTAAAGTACAATATGTAGATGCATACAAAATGCTCACCCTAACCCCTACAACATAATCTCATCATCAACCCAATTAAGTGAAACAAGATCCGCAACTCACACAGCATACTGCAAAACCGGTGGAAAAAAACACAGGCCCATCTTCGAAAAAGTCAGGAATTCTAGGAAAATGCAGCACTCCTAGAATAAAGAAAAGCACACTATTAAACCATCTGGGCATCCCCTAAACACTCATCACAAAGTTACTGACCTGAAAAAAAGGAAACAAAAAAGCTGCATACCAGTCAACTTTCTACTATACAGGTGGCAGGATGTGTACTGGTCCTGAAAGTCTTAGCTCAGCCTTCTTACCTCTGCCTCCCTAAACACCAAAACATGCCTGCCCCAAAGCTGCAGCCAAGTGAAGGACCAGCAGAGCACCAACCCCAGAGGAGCCCAGCAGCAGAACAAGCTCCTGAGCCGAGCCTGTGGCTCATATACCCCGGGCCCTGCCCACTGCCATTGGGCCCCGCCCACCACCCTTCCCGCAATCCCCTGGAGAAATGGGCAGGGACAACGCCCCAGAAGACAAAAAGGTGGCCACGGGAGCAGCAGCTCCTTTTCTTATGCCTTAAGTTCCCAGCAGGCAAAGCAACAGTCATTTTTATTTCTATTGGGTACTTGCCTCTGGTGATTCTCTTACCGCTGTTGAGTTCTGTCTACTTGTTGCTGTAGAGAAGAGAGTTCTGCAGGCGTCACATTATTTTTGCGATCTTCAGATATTTTCGTGGTTAATTGTTAATTGTGTTTTATAGTTTTAGAAGAGTGCTGGAAGCAGGTGATTTCCAGAAGACTGATGAGCACTTTCTGGATCCTGGAGGACTAAATCGCCATGGAGAGGCGCCTCGGCCAACTGGGGGGCGTCCTGGAGGACTAAAGTGCCATAGAGAGGCGCGTGGGAGGACTGAGTGGGCAGTTCCGGGCTCCTGGAGGACTAAATCGCCATGGAGAGGAGCGTCGGCCAACTGAGGGGTCTACTGGAGGACTAAAGTGCCATAGAGAGGCGCGTGGGAGGACTGAGATGGTTCCTGGAGGACTAAAGTGCTATAGAGACACGCGTGGGAGGACTGAGCGGGCACTTCCGGGCTCCTGGAGGACTAAAGTGCCATAGAGAGGCGCGTCGGCTGACTGAGCGGCGCCCTGGAGGACTAAAGTGCCATAGAGAGGCGCGTCGGCTGACTGAGCGGCACCCTGGAGGACTAAAGTGCCATAGAGAGGCGCGTCGGCTGACTGAGCGGCACCCTGGAGGACTAAAGTGCCATAGAGAGGCGCGTCGGCTGACTGAGCGGCGCCCTGGAGGACTAAAGTGCCATAGAGAGGCGCGTCGGCTGACTGAGCGGCCTCCTGGAGGACTAAAGTGCCATAGAGAGGCGCGTCGGCTGACTGAGCGGCGCCCTGGAGGACTAAAGTGCCATAGAGAGGCGCGTCGGCTGACTGAGCGGCGCCCTGGAGGACTAAAGTGCCATAGAGACGCGCGTCGGCTGACTGAGCGGCGCCCTGGAGGACTAAAGTGCCATAGAGAGGCGCGTCGGCTGACTGAGCGGCGCCCTGGAGGACTAAAGTGCCATAGAGACGCGCGTCGGCTGACTGAGCGGCCTCCTGGAGGACTAAAGTGCCATAGAGAGGCGCGTCGGCTGACTGAGCGGCGCCCTGGAGGACTAAAGTGCCATAGAGAGGCGCGTCGGCTGACTGCGCGGCGCCCTGGAGGACTAAAGTGCCATAGAGAGGCGCGTCGGCTGACTGAGCGGCGCCCTGGAGGACTAAAGGGCCATAGAGAGGCGCGTCGGCTGACTGAGCGGCCTCCTGGAGGACTAAAGTGCCATAGAGAGGCGCGTCGGCTGACTGAGCGGCGCCCTGGAGGACTAAAGTGCCATAGAGAGGCGCGTCGGCTGACTGAGCGGCGCCCTGGAGGACTAAAGTGCCATAGAGAGGCGCGTCGGCTGACTGAGCGGCCTCCTGGAGGACTAAAGTGCCATAGAGAGGCGCGTCGGCTGACTGAGGGGCCATGGAAATGGACACCCGGAAAACTGCCGGGCCCTGCCGGGGGCGCGGTAAGGCGTAAGAGCCGATACTGGAGCGCCGACGGCCGCTCTCGAGGCCGGGCGGGCTGCACCGATCCCGCTCGAGGCGGCGGGCAGCTCGACGGAATTCCGGCGGTCCTGGTTCGCCCTCCGGCCGCCGCGCTCTCGAGACCGGCCTCCGCGAAGCCGCGCAAGCAACGCACAGCGCCGCCGGGGGCGGGTCCAAGGCGGGCCGGAGGCGGGGCCACAGCGGACGGAGGAGGACACACCTGCAGGACCAGCCTTCAGCCGCCGGGCGGCAGCACCCCCTTAGTTATTTACACATTATCTATTTAGGGAATTTATATCACCTGTTTGCACTTATGTAGAAAATCTGCTTAGACTTACACATTAACATTTATGATACAGAATATCTATTTAGACTGTCTGCTTACACATCTATTTTGACACTAATATCTCTTTATAAATACATTTTTTAAAATATTTTTATGTTCTAGGATCTTTTGTATAACACAGAAGCACAGAATCATAGAATCCTTAGACATAGAGGTTTTGATTTTGAACTTATTTTACATACATAATATTATTTCTCAATATATATATTTCTCATATATAAATGAGAGATTGTTCTCTATTTCAATGCCTCACGCCCATAGTTACAGGTTTTCACATTTTTTAATGCATCCCAAGATTTTCAGACGTTTTGGGGCTGTGAACCACCTCTTTTGGGACACCCTCACGTAACCCCACGTCCCCCACTCACCTGCTCCTCTGCTGCATCATCGCTGCCCCAATGACATCGAGGTACCCCCAAATGACATCATCGCAACCCTGAGACACACAGACATCCTTCTATTCACCCCAAAAAAATGCCCAAAACACCCAGACCCAGGGCTGGCCCCTTCCCCTCAGGGAGGCTCCGCCACCGGCTGCAAACCTGGGCTGGGGCATCTCTCGAGCAGCACGAGGCACCTGGAAAACAAAAATCCCCAATTATAGCTCAGCATTTTAAAAAATAGCCCGGAAGGGAGTAGAGGAATTCCGTCAGAGGGACAGGACAGGAGCTGAGCTACAGGAGGATTCTGGGGAAGCAGCTCAGCTCCAAACACAGCACAGCTTGCAAAAGCCAGCGCCAGCTCAACTCTTAAAGTCAGGATTAAGTCTAATTGCTACCATTTTGAACACGTTCTTAGTGCAACAGTAAACCTTCTCACTGGTGTTGGGAAATGCCTTGTCCCTTCCCTTTTGCTGAAAAAGTGAGTGTTAGGTTTATATACACCAAATAAAAACACTTACACTATAAAAGTATTTGACTTTGCTCTGGCACTAATTTCACTTGCACAGCTGCAAATTGATACCATAACACTCTCCCTCTCCAAAGTACATAGTTATAATTGGACTACAAGGTTTTCTGTGTGTTACGCAATGAGGAGGGACATCTGGACAGTGGCACTGCCCGAGAGAGATGCCACTGGGCTGCCGGGGAAACGCGCCACTGAAAGCCAGACAGAAATAAAGTACTTCAGAGCACACCGTCTAAATATTGGGGAGGGGGGTGGGGGGGTGGAACCTGTTACATTCAGTTGCCTCTTTTTAAAGCTTTAGAGCAAATACCTTCCTCCATCGCCAGGGCACCTTGTGGCACTTCATCTCCCTTCCCCTCTCTCGTCCCATCAAAGCCCTTGTCGGTCTCTGCTCCGCAGCTCCTTTATCCTCCTCTCCGCATCCAGGGGGTCCCTGCTCGGTTCCTCTCTCACTCACTCATCTCTCCTTTGCTGAGATGCTCTGTCGGGCTCCGGTGCTCCCAGAGCATTTGGCAGGAGCTAGTGTCCCCTGGGTGGGGGAAGCAGGTGTCATGGGGGTCCCAGTGGGATGTGGGGGGGACTGGGGGGGACTCCAGGGGGTCCCAGAGGGTTCTGGGGTGTTCTGGGGGGACCCAGGGGACTCTGGAGTGTTCTGGGGGATGTGTGTGAGGGTCCCAGGGGGAACGTAGGGGGTCCCAGAAGGCTCCAGAGAGTCCTGGGGGAATATGAGGGGTCCATGGGGTCCTGGAGGGCTCCGGGGAGGGGGTGTAGGAGGGTCCCAGGGGGCTCCAGGGGATCCTGGAAGGCACCAGGGGCGCTCTCAGGAGGTGTGGGGGTTCCCAACAGGATGTGGGGGGGTAGCAGGAGGCGCTCCAGGTGGTCCCAGAGGTCTCTGGGGCGTCCTGGAGGCGATCTGTGGGGTGCTGGAGAGGGTGTGTGAGGGTCCCAGGGGGCTACAAGGAGTCCTGGGGGAATGTGGGGGGTCCCACAAGGGTCCTAGAGAGCCCTGGGGGAAGACAAAGGGTCCCAGGGGGTCCTGGAGGACTCTGAGGGGCTCTCATGGGGTTGGGGGGAGGTCGCAGAAGGGTCCCAGGGGGATGTGGGGGATACCGGGGGTGGGCTCCAGTGGGTCCCAGAAGGCTCTGGGGGGCTCTAGGGGATCCTAGAGCAGGTGTCAGAGCGACCCAGAGGGCTCCAGGGGGTCCTGGAGGGGTCCCAGAAGTCTCCAGGGAACCCTGGGGGGCACAAGGGGTCCCAGGAGATCCTGGGGGGCTCTCAGGGGGTGGGGGGGATCCCACGAGGGTCCCACAGAAATGTGGGGGGCAGACGCGGGCCAAAGCCAAAAGCCATTGTCCAGCAGGAGGGGCAGCCCCGCCATGACCTGCTGGACTCGTGTCCAGTGCCGGTGGGAGCTTTCGGAGCAGCTCTGGGTGTTGGGCACACTCCTGCCCTGAGTCCGGTGCGTCTTTTAACGATCGTTAGTGACGTTAAGAGCTGTGGTGACAGCCCGCTCTAAGGAGAGAGGGGATTTCTCCATCCCATCCCGCATGGGGTGCCCGCGGACCCCCGGGACTTGTGCACTGATGCTCTTTGAACCAATTCCTCAGGGGCACAGGCAGCCAAGCCCCCTCCTGGCACAAGACCCAGCTCATGGCAACGCCAGGAGAAGCAGCCTGAAGAAGCTGGCCGTCACCTCCTCGCTGAAGAGACAAGGTAAGCCTTGGCCACACGCCTCGGGACGCTCAGGGACCAGGTGGATGCTCGCAGCCCTTCGGTTTGTGCTGCTGTGACCCCTGCGGAGGGGACAGCCAAGCCCTCGCCATCCATCGGTGGCTCTAAGAGGTGAAAATCGGGCTCGGGCAGCTTGGTGTTAGTGGTAGCTGTGTGTCTGGCGTGGCTCAGGGTGTCGGCGTGGCTCTGGTTGGCCATAGACGTGGTCGTTGTGTTGCGTGAAAAGGGGCAAAGCGGTTTTAGCAGAAGATAAACCCCCTTGCGTTCTAACACTCCTCACCAAGGTGGGAGGCTAGGTGCGGCTAGGTTTAAATTCTGAGTGATGCCCAATTCAGCACTATCAGTCCAATCGCGTTTAATATGTATTAAACTATTACGATTTGGATACACTAATAGTGGACTGCACCTTCAGTCTAGTCGTGCTCATGAACTAGCACGGCCACTCTCGAGTCTTTGGTCGCGTTCAGTGAGAAACCAAAACGACTAGCTACTTAAAAAAGTGCAGTTTATTTAAACAACAGATATATAGGTTCTTAGGATTGCCGGTGATAAATACACTGTCTGCAAAGCACGTGCAAATGAAAGTATTGTTACATATACAAAACGCGCGACAAAGTTATAAACGATACAGCCTGGCTTTAAATGTAGAAAAAGAGAGTCTCTAGAGAAATTTCTAAGTTTCCCGAGGAAGCACTCGGTATAATCTAAGTCTTACCCAAAGGCGTCCCTATGGGGGGGAAGAGAGGCTCAGCCCGTCGACTGATCCCAGAAGTCAGTGATGTAATTCTTTATGATGGTGTCTTCCCTGGGTATCCCCCCTCTCTTGGGCTATTTTTATACTATTTGTTATCTTCAAGGTGGAGTTTGAGTGACTTTAGTCATACATACTTTTATCATGATTGGTGTAAATTTCTCTCGCTTCACAATTAAAGGTATAGTTTACGAGAAATTCAGGGCGCAGACTCAAGAAGGAGTGGTCGCACCTTGGAGGCGGGTAGCCTTCGGGATGGAGGTGTGTTTTGGTATTATAATGACATTATAATGAGCAAAGTTCGCACAAAGGACAGCATTTCATCAAAATTTGACAAAATGTTGGCTCTGAGCAGCTAGCGGGCAGCTAATTGGCAGCTTATCTGTTTCATGGTATCAACCCATTCCTGTATCCGCTATACATCATAAGGTAAAGCCACGGAATAATTGCATCCCGTCCCGTACCTCACGTAGCTTATCAGGGAACCACAGATGTTGTGTCCTTCATGCCAGCTGCGGCTATTTTCTACCTCAGAAGCCTCTTGATTTTATACTTTTCCTTAATGTGTGAACAATGCTGTACTTTTGTATTTTTTAGCCAATTTAGTATTTATTCCACACGTTGTTAGAGAAGGACAATGCCAGTGTCCTCCCAGGGTGGCTCTTTGGTGGATTTTTGGCACGGAAAGCTTAAAAAAGTTGGCTTTTGGTAGGGCCGGTGTTGTTATGAGTGGGCAGGTGTTAGTATCACCTAATGCCATAACGTGCTTTCCTGGGTAAAATGAGCAGGTGAATCAGCTCAGACACTGTTGTCAGCTGGTTTCCATTAGTTTTTTGCCACTGCCGGTGTTTGCAGCATCTCTTAATGGCCAGAGCTGCCGGGGGGAACTTGTGGCCAGAGCCGCTGTGGTTTCTAGTGGCAAATCCTTGCTTGGAAGCACAGTCCGGTGAGGGGAGTGTGCCAGCAGTGGAGGAGATGGGAGCTGGGGTCACCCCGGGGAGGTGGTTGTGGGCACCAGCGTCATGCCTTGTCTCTGAGCAGATGGCTGTGTGTTTATGTGTGCTCCTACGTGATGGTCGTAGAGGGAAGGGTCAGCCCAATGCCATGAAAACCTGGAAAGCAACTCGGAGCCCTTCAGAGAAAGCCGCTCTCCTTGCTGGTTGTGGTCTGGGCAGGAGCTTGCGTTTAGTGCTTTTGTTCCTCCCAGCTTTAGTTTTGGCCTAGAAAGGGGTACAGATCTCTTCTCTTTCCCCGAGGTAGTGTTGTTCCCGCAGATGCCCACCTGTGCCCCAGGGGATTTCAGTGCTCTGGGCAGGGGGTGAGGAGGTGTCGGGTCCTGCTCTCGGGGATGGGGGCTGTGGAGGCAGCTCCCAGGCGTAATGGTACGGTGGCACTGAGAGCAGAGCGGGTTTCGGAAGTGGATTAAAGCATCCCTGCCTGGGACGGGGAAGGTGGGGGGCCCAGGACCCCCCAGGAATTCTTTTAAGTGCTGCATTCTTCCACCCTAACTGGGATGGGGAGGGGGGCACAGCAAGAAGCACACACACACACAGCAAAAAACAGTCCCCAGGCACAAGGGACCCCCCCAGCGCTAAGGCATTCCCCACTCCCCCCCTTCTTCCTACCCACACACAGGGACCTCACTCATAAGGGCCCCCCCCCCCGTTTTACCCCCACCCACGGGGGCCCTGAAGCCTAAAGGGGCTCCCCAGACCCCGACTGAGGGGGACCCTGAAGCCCAAAGGGCCCCCTCCCCCCCTTACGCCGCCACCCAGGGGAGGGTCCCACCCCACACACAGTCACAGCTCGATGTTGGTGCTCACCCTCCCACTCAAAAAAAAAAAAAAAAAAAAATCTCAAACACTTGAGACAGCCCTCCTGAGCCCCCACCCAAGGGAAAAAGGCCAAAACAACACCAAACACTCACCACACCAGTCACCTGGAAAACAAAACAACAGTTCAACACCCCACAAGGATAGGAACCCCCGCAAATCACCAGGGCATCCAGGCCCACCCACCCACCATGGCAAGGGGGGCAACACGGCCACACACGGGGCAGACTGGGAGGCATCTGGGGGGGCAAGGTAAGCCTTGAGGCACCCACAAGCTGGGGACTCTCCCCGACCCAGCCAAGGGCAACAACCACTGCACCAAAACACTCCAAATAGAAACACTTTCCACAGGCTAATACTCTATCAGTCACATTATTAACAAAAAAAACCAGCATGGAGCCCCACACCACTATCAAAGACACCAGCAAGAGTCAGACCCGGACCCTGCGGGAGGAAGCAAAGGCCTCAGGGCTCCTGCACCGGGCCAATGACTTCCCAGGGGGGCAGCCGTCCCACAGAGAAAATGCCTCAGACTTCCTCAGTGCCAGGGAAATGGGGCCCTGCCTGGGACAAAATCATCCAGGGGCCAGGGCCTGGGTCTCCCTCCTCCTCCTCCCCACACCTGTGGAGCTGGAAAACACCCACACCTTGAAACATCCCCCCAGAGCTGGCCGGAAAGGGAATAGTGGCACCACAAGGCCCCCTTCCCCAGGCACACCTTACTGGAAAATAACATCCCCCAGGGAATAATTAATCCTCTCTGTGTCGTCCCCTCCCAAAGCAGGAAACACCTCCCCGACACAGAAGGCGCCCACCCCCTTCATCATCGAGCGGATTCCCAACATCCCCCATCGCAGAACCGCACATCAAATTCCAGGACGGCCACCACAGCGCCAGCCCCACCACCGAGCCCCTCCTCGAGCTCACCTCACTGGCCACCAATCCCTTCCCCTGACCCCCCCCACCCTGGGGCAAGGGGGCCCAGGACTGCGCCCCACGCACCTGAAGGGACAATAGCGCACCCGCCACTGTTGCTGCTCCGGCACAAACACCTGGAAAATAAAAAAGTGTCATCCCCCCTCACTGGGTGCCTGGAGTCTCCCTGCACCCAGCGTGGCAGGGGGGAAACACCGTGGGGACCCCCCCACCCCGGGCACAGGGGGCTGTTGCGTTAACGGGCAAAACGGTTTTGGCAGAAAATAAACCCCCTTGCGTTCTAACACTCCTCACCCAGGTGGGAGGCCAGGTGCAGCTGGGTTTAAATTCTGAGGGATGCCCAATTCACCACGATCAGCCCAGTCGCGTTTAATACATGCAGCTGTTACAATCTGGATACACTAATAGTGGACTGCACCTTCAGTCTAGTCGTGCTCATGAACTAGCACGGCCACTCTCTTTGGCCACGTTCAACGACAAACCGAAACAATCAGCTACTTAGTGCAGTTTATTTAAGCAACAGATATATAGGTTTTTATGGTTGCCGGTGATAAATACACTGTCTGCAAAGCACGTGCAAATAAAAGTCTTGTTAATTACACAAAACACACAACAAAGTTATAAACAATACAGCCTGGCTACAAATATAGGGAAAAGACTCTCTATAGGGATTTCTAAGTTTCCCGAGGAAGCATACGGTATAGTCCAAGTCTTACCCACAGTCGTCCCTACGAGGGAGAAGAAAGGCTCAGCCCATTGACTGTTCCTGGAAGTCAAAGGCAGTCTGTGATGGAGTCCTCCTTGACTTGTTCACAATGGTGTCTTCCCTCATATCCCCCCTTTCTTGGGCTATTTTTATACTATTTTTAACCTTCAAGGTGGAGTTTGAGTGACTCTAGTCATAAATACCTTCATTATGACTGGTGTAAAATTCTCTCACCTCACATTTAAAGGTGGAGTTTACAAAAAATTCAGGGCAGAGACTCCAGGAGGAGCGGTCGCACCTGGGAGGCAGGTAGCCTTCGGGATGGAGGTGTGTTTTGGCATTATGACAACATCATAATGAGCAAAGTTCGCACGAAGGACAGCATTTCATCAAAATTCAGCAGACTGTTGGCTCAGAGTAGTAAATATGCAGCTTATCTGTTCCATAGGACCATCCCGTTCCCATATCTGCTGGATTTTCACAGGAAGAGACTGCGGACTCTCCATTCCACTTTGCCCCCCATGTTGCTTTGCAAGCACTATTGTACAGGGAATCACAGATTCTTCCCATCCCAGCTGCAGCTATACTCTACCCTAGAAACTTTTTGATTTTATACCTTTCCTTAATGTGTGAACAATGCTCTTATTTTTGATCATTTTAGTAATAACTCCACAGGGGCTCACACCAAGGGGATTCCCCACAGCCCTGGGTTCAAAGCAAGGGGCTTCACCCAGCCAGGGTTGGGGAGGGTCCAGGGGGGACCCAGGGAGCAGCACCCAGCCCCCTCCCGGGAGGGGGAAAAAGGCCACCCCCCCACCCCAAAAGGGGCTCTGGGGGTCCCGACCCACCTCTCCCCACGCTCCAGGGCTCAGCTCCGTCCCGGCGGCTGCTCCGGGGGCTGCGGGGGCGGGGGGAAAGAGATGAGAGAACATAACTCCTTCCCCAGATCAGAGACGGGGACGGGAGCAGAGACGGGGACGGGAGCAGAGACGGGGACGGGAGCAGAGACGGGGACGGGAGCAGAGACGGGGACGGGAGCAGAGACGGGGACGGAGTGAGGGATGGGGACGGGAACCGGCACGGGACAGGGTCGAGGTCGGGACAGGGATGGGGTGAGGAACCGGGACGGGGCGACGGACCGCGACGAGACAGGGACACGGACGCAGCGCCGGCCCCGGCTCCCCACATGGCGCATGCGCAGAAGGCGACGGGCGCTCCCAGGGGGCCGCGCGGCTGGGGCGTGGCGGGGGCGTGTCCGTGGGCGGCCCCAGGGGCGGTGCCTCCCGCCAGGGGCGGAGTGTGTGGTCCGCGCGCGCCGGCCATGCCGCGCTCCCGCCGAGCCGCGCGCCGTGAGTGGGGGCCCGGGCGCGGTGCAGGGCGGGAAGGCGGTGGACCCGGGGTGGGGGGCGGAGGGGCCGGGAGGGACCGGGGAGGCCGCGGCGGGGCTACAGGGATGCGGGGGCCGCCGGGCCGCACCGCACCGCACCGCCCTGCTCTGTCCTGTCCTGCCCTGCCCTCCCGCAGTGGGGCGCGGGGGCCCGCACGGGCCTTAGAGCCCTCGCAGGCCCCATGGCCCGCGTAGGCCTCGGGCCTCCGGCTTAGTGACGCCCGCGCCGCCTCTCCCCCCTGCGGCCGGACTGACAGGAGCCTGTCGCCGTCCCCCGCCCCCATCCGCAGGTGTCCCCGGCAGCGCCCGGGCGGGCTCGCCCGCCAGCGATGAGGAGGCCGGCAGCGAGGTGCTGAGCCACTGCAGCAGCGCCAGCGAGGGGGCCAGCCCCGCCGAGGAGGCCGCAGGTGAGCCCCAGGGGCTGCGTCCCTGTCTGCCTCTGTGTGTCCCCCACGAGTGGCGGTGCTGCTGCTGCGTCCCCCACCCGTGGGTCCTGCCCTAACCCTCGCGCCCGGGCACTGGTGTGACGTGGGTGCCACCCGGGCAGGGAGCGAGGCGGCGGCTGAGCAAGGCCAGGAGGAGGAGGTGGAGGACAGGCTGAAGGAGCAAGTAGACAACCTCCTGGACAAGAGGTGAGGAGCGGCTGTCACCCCCCGTGGGCATGCCTGGCCCGCTGCCCCATACCTACCGTCACTGCCAGCCACAGGCAGGACCATGCCTTGTCCCGGGCCACCCCACCCCATGACCTCCCGTGGTCTCTCGCAGTGCCAAGACACGGCAGGCGGCACTGCAGAGTCTGCGCCTGGCCTTCTCCTCCAAAACCCTCTCCGAGTTCCTGCTGGAGCGCCGCCTCACGCTCACTGACTGCCTGGAGAAGTGTCTCAAGAAAGGTCTGGGCGCAGGCAGGCACTGGGACTGGGGGTGGCAGGGCCGGTGCCCAGTCTCTAAGGGAGGTCTCTCATGCTGCCCACAGGTAAAGGGGAGGAACAGGCGCTGGCAGGCACTGTCCTCCCCCTCCTCTGCCTCCAGATGGGCTCTGGCCCAGAGGGGGAAGAGGTGTTTCGCAGCCTGAAGCCCCTGCTTGTCAGTGTCCTGACAGACAGCACGGCCAGCACTGGCGCCCGGCAGAGCGTAAGGCCTGGCCCCTTTCCTCTTGGGCATGGGGTGGGGAACTCAGTGGTGGGGAGAGCCCAGGCGATGCCTTGGGGGCCCCTGCAGTCACGGGAGGGCAGCAGGATTGGGTGCTGTGGGGAGCTGTGGGGTAAAGCAGGGGCACCCTGACCCCGCTTCCCCTTGGGAGGGTGCTGGATCTGGCCCAACACTGCCTCCTCTGACTGCCTTTTCCCCACGTGTCTCGCCAGTGTGCCACGGCCCTGGGCATGTGTTGCTACATTGCTGCGGCTGACCTCAAGGTAACTGCGCCTGGGTGTCATCTGTACCCCTGCCAGAGGGCCTATGGTGCCAGGGCACCTTGGAGCTGAGCTGGGGAAGGGGCACAGGGATATCAGTGACAGTCCAGGCCCCTTCCCTGGGCAGTATGGAGCTGAGCTGAGTGGGGACGCCCACCTTGCAGAGATGGGGTGTCATGGGTGGAGGAGTCCCCCTTGCCCTGGAGAGCTCCTGGTGCCCCTGGGATGGATGGGTCCCCTTCATTCCCCAGTGCGCGGCTTCACTTCAGCAACTTCCTGGCAGCTGTGGTCTGACGGTCAGGTTTCCCCCCTCCAGGACCTGGTCTCATGCCTGTCCTGCTTGGAGGGCATTTTCAGCTCCCCCAGTGCAGGCGAGGGGGGCTCAGCACCCGCCCAGCATGGCCCTCTACACTGCAGCGCACTCCAGTCGTGGTCCCTGCTCCTCACCATCTGTCCCCCCTCCCACATCAAGAGTGTCTTGGACAAGTGAGTGGGGCTTGGTGGGGTGCAGGGGCTGCTATGGGGCAGACAGCTGCAGAGGGGGGAGCCCCTGGAGTGGTACCTGACCCCCCTGACTGCACTCCTGCCTTCCTGTCCCAGTTGCTGGCTGAAGCTGCCCCCACTGCTGTCCAGCAGCAGTGTCGCGCTGCGCATCCTGGCCGGGGAAACCATCGCACTGGTCTTCGAGCTGGCCCAGGACATGGAGGTACTGCGGGGCACTGCGGCGGTAGGTGGTAGCGGGTGGGTAGGCAGCAGAGCAGCAGGGAGCTGCTGGCATGGGCACCCTCCCCTTGCCCTGCTGAGCTGGCACTGATGTCATTGGGACGCTCCAGGCTGGTGTCACCAGTGGGTGCCCAGGCAGAGGGTCTGGCCCCAGTGATCCCCCAGCACTGTCCTGGTGATGGCAGCGGTGAGCAGTGCTCAGAGCTGCATCCTCTTCAAACCCCCCTGTTTTTTTGGCAGGAAGACTTGTGCCACCAAGATACAGAGTTCCTGTGTGCCCAACTCAAGGTTCTGGCTACCGAGAGTAACAAGTACCGAGCCAAGACAGACCGAAGGAAGCAGCGCTCCATCTTCCGGGACATCCTGCGCTTCATCGAGGTACCGGAGGCTGGCAGTGCCCTTCCCTGCCGAACCCCTGGCTGTGCAGCTGCTGCCCAGCTGCCTGGCGATTCCCCCTCTCTCTGTGAGAGCCAGGGGATGCACAGGGCTGGCACCCAGATTATTGCTGGTGCTCCTCTCTCCACTCAGAGCGGGGAGTACCAGGAGGAGACGATCCGATTTGGCCTGGAGTGCATGTACCTGGACAGCTGGGCACGCCAGAGGACCTACCAAGCCTTTAAAGAGGTGCTGGGCTCCGGTATCTGCCACCACCTCCAGGTAGGGTCTGGGCGGCTGCACTGGGGGTGCTGGGCTGGTGCCAGTGGGTGCTGACAGGCCCCTGCTTCCACAGAACAACGAGCTGCTACGGGAGATCTTCGGCCTCGGGCCCCCCTTGGTGCTGGATGCGGCCGCTCTGAAAGCCAGCAAGGTCTCCCGCTTCGAGAAGGTGAGTGTCTCCACACAGGTTTGTGCCCGCAGTCCCCTCCCGTGCCACGGTGGGCTTCAGCCAAGCACCTGAGTGTGGTGGGCACCAGTGGGGAGGTGGGCAGAGGGGCAGTCCCTAACCCATATCTCCTTCCCTCCACTCCCAGCACCTCTACAACTCGGCTGCCTTCAAAGCCCGCACGAAAGCCCGGAGCCGGGTGCGGGACAAGCGGGCGGACGTGCTGTGACGGGCAGAGGGGGGCAGAGCCCCCAGCCCACCTGGACTCCAGACCCAGCACTGTGAGGGGCAGGTGCCCCCAGCCCTCGGGCTTTTATTCATGTACAGCAGAGTATTTAATGCCTGGAGCTGCCCCGCCAGGGGCTGCCCCCTCTTTTATTTTTTTAACCAAAAACAAAAAAGAAGGATAAAAGAAGAGTGGGAGGGGTGGCATGCTGCTGTGTGCCCACTCTGTGGCTGGGGCTCTGTGTGGCACGGTGGGAGGGGGGTCTCACAGGGCTCCTGCAGCCCCTTTCACAGGCATGGCTCATGTCCCTCCTCCCCGGTCCCATGGGGGCACTGGGGTGGCCTGGCACAGCCTGAAGGGCTGGGTGGGAGGGCAGAGCCACGCAGGGCTGCGGGGCAGCTGGCCCTCGTGTCAGTGCCTAGGGCAGGAGTGCTCCCCCGGCTCCCCCTTACCACGCTGGGCACAGCCCCTGCCTCCCCGCAGCCGGTCTGGCACCCAGGTGTGGTGGCAGAGCAGCGTGGGGTGGCAGTTGCTGCCCAGCCCTGCCAGCTGCCCGCTCTGAGCCCTTTTCCAGCCAAATGCTTTATATGAAATAGTCCTCTTGTGGGAAATTAATTACAGGGGGGTGGCACAGCGGGCGAGTCCTGGTGCTGCCCATGCAGCCTCAGGGGCCGCTGCCCGGGCAGGCAGGGGGCCACGCCAGCTGGGAGTGCTTGTCACTCTGGGAATGTGTCTATGGTGGTGGTTTTCTAAGACTTTGATTACAGGAGGTAATTAAAAGGCTAATTGGAGGGTGCCTTGTGCCTTGTTGTGAAGAGGAAGGGCTGTCACTGGGGTGTGTGCCAGTCCTTGCAGCCCTGATTCTTTCTCTCACAGCTTCAGGTGGGGGCCAGCATTGTCCCCCCCACCCCCTGCGCCCCGTGCGGCAATGCTGCCAGGTCTGAGCAGGATGGAGGCGTGGGTAGAGGTGCCCACTCCCCCCTCCCGCCCTTCGGTGCCCCTTGCTGTGGTGGCCTGGTGCCCGTGGCAGGGCCGGGAGCAGGTCAGCGGTGCCCACCGGGCTCAGCGCTGGCGTTGAGGCGAGCCCAGAGCTGCCTGCTGGCTACCCGCAGCTGGCGCACGGCGTCCTCCTGGCTCTCTAGCCACTGGGCCAGCGCCCGCACCGACTGGCTCTGCAGGACTGCAGGGAGAGGATGGGGACACGCTGGGGAGGGGTGGCCTGGCGCTCCCACAGTCCCCCTGGCGCACGCACCCCCCCAGTGCCACCTACCACTCAAGTAGACGGCCAGCGTGGCCAGGACCAGGCTCGCCAGTGCCAGGAGCCCCAGCAGGGCCAGGAGCAGGGGGTGGCCGGGGCCAAGGCAGGGGCAGGGGCCAGCAGCGGGCATGGGGCGCAGGGTGGGCAGGAGTGGCAGGGGTCTGGGGGACGTGGGGCGAGGTGGGAGCCGGTGCAGGCTGCGGGAGGGAGCTGGGCCGTTGCCTGTGGGCAAGGAAGAGAAGGAGTCAGAGCCCAGCCCCAGGCATGGCCGGGTCTGGCATGGGCCCCTCTGACCCTGCTCTCACCCTCTACACCCTTGTGCCCGCCTGAGGCCCAGTGCAGGTCGCTGATGGATTCCACGGGGCGCAGGCTGATGGTTCCAGGCTCGCTGCTGTCAGGGTCCCCAGGTTCTGCGGGCGCTGCGCCCTCGGCCTTTCCCATGCTGTCTGCTGGGAGCAGAGGCAGAGCGTGAGCGTGGGCCCTGCCTGCCCTGGGCACCCCTGTGGTGACCAGACCCCTCCTGGAGCTGACCCTGGCTTTGACTCCAGCCCTGTGCTGTGCTGGGGTGGGCAGCCAACGCCGGTGTTCCCTTGGCACAGCCCTGCGGCTGCTGGCGGGCAAGCACTGGCTGCAACCCCCCAGTCCCAATGCTGTCATCAGAGCAGTTAGCGGGCACCTGGTGGCCACGATCCCAGAACCTCATTAGTGGGGCTGGAATCTGGCCCTGGCTTGGGGGCAGGAATGTGCCATCCCCCCGGACTGGGTAGCTCAGGTAGCGCGGGACTGGCTGGGGCTCCCCGGGCCAGCTGGGAGCCGTCGGGCAGGGCCAGGGCAGTGCCGGCTCTGGTCTGCGGCATGGCTTGGCTTGCCCCATGGGCACCGTGCTCACGCGCTGCTTAGGGATGCAGGGATGGAGATGTGGGGCACATGCTGTACCAGGGGGTCCTGCTGTCCACCATCCATGTGGGCATGTTCCCCATGGGAGCAAGAGGGCTTTTGGGGAGCAGGCATGGCTCTGTCACCCTCCCGGGAAGTGACCATGCCTACGCTGGGGCAGAGGGAAAGGATTTTTTTCTGGGTGTTTGCATGTTTTTCAGTAGTGGGCAGGGCCCGGGTGCTGTGCCAGCAGCGGAGCAGGGCAGAGTGGCACCGTGCCCGCTCCCAATCCCTCCCGGGGTCAGCAGCATGTTGCAGGGCAGTGTGGCGCCGCACCGCTGCCGTCAGGGTGGTGCGTGCCGCCAACAGGGCTGGCAGGCATCAGGGCTGGGGGTCCTCAGCTGGTGCCCAGGGTACCCCCAGAGCCTCCCCAGGGCCCTGCCCTTGGCTGGGGGCTGACCCACGGGTACCCCCATCACCCCTGCATCTGCTCCCCACAGTTGGGGGCACTGCTGGCCATGTAGGTTTGGTGCAGGGGTCTCTGCCAGCCACCTGTCTGCCCCCTCCCCAAACCCTGCTGCCTGCGCCCGCAGCCCTCCAAGACCCCCTTCTTCCCTGGGGCAGGCATCTCTGCCCACAGCCCCTGCAGTGGAGGGCAGGGTTTGGCCGCTGTTTCCATCCCAACCCCACGGCCCTGTGCCGCCCCGTGCCACCCGGTCCCCCCCGGGGTGCCAGGGCCCCCGCCAGCCCCCAGCCCACTCCCCAGCCTACCTTCTCCAGCCTCCCTGGGCATGGCTCCCTGTGCCTGGGCGGCGTGAGTGGGCAGCAAAGCGGTGTGGGGCCCCCGGGAGCTGGGCACTGGGATCCTAGTGTGCCAACTGCGCCGCTTAAAATAGGACAGTGAGAAACACGGTTGAGGGGGAGTAAAAATAGCCGTGGGGAGGAGGGGGACCAGCGGCGTGGTCAGGGCTGCCGGCAGCACGGTGCCAGTGTGGCGAAGGGAGAGCAGCCTATGGCAGTGCCCCGTGTCCCCTTCCCAGCGTAAAGGGGCTGCCAGGTCACCATGGGATAGGGGTGACCGCAGGGCAGAGCCTGCATGGGGAAACTGAGGCACAGGTGGGCCCAGCTGAAGCCAAACTGGGGTCTCTGCTGCCTCCTGGCAGCAATGGCAATTGTGCCCAGCCTGCGGGTACCATGGAGCCCCCCCAGATTTACCTGCAAGGACAGCTGTCCCAGAAGGATTTATTTAAGTTAGCGAGACCATAGGCAGCCCCAGGCAGCAGCGCTGCTGGGGTTGGGGACCATTGCGGTCCCCGACCCTGGTCACCAGCCCCACGTGCCCCGTGGTAGGCAGGTGTCAGCGGGCGGGAGGTTGTTGTGCCCGTAGAAGCTGTGATCATGGGTGGGCGATAGGCAGGAGGTGGCAGGGCCGGGCTTGACTCGCTGGGCACAGCCCTCGCCGGCCCAGCCGCGGTAGCAGTGGCAGCGGAAAGCAGCCGTCGGGCTGGTGCCAGGGCCAAGGTGCAGGAGGCTGCCCAGGTCGTGGGGCTGCCGGCGCACGCAGCGCCCGTGCCCATGGCACTGCCCGTAGCTGCACTCCCAGGCTGCTGCCGTCACGTTGGCCACGTAGGGACCCAGGGTGGACACGAGGTAGTGGCGCAGGCTGGCACAGCTCTCCTGGGGGGGGAAGCACCAGTCAGAACCCGCCCTGGCACTGGGGTCCCTCCGGCCACCCTTCCCTGGTGAGCACAGGGGATGTGGCCATCCCGTATGTCCCATGCCTGTGCCACCTCCTGCTGCCCACCACGTGCCGGCTCTGGTGCTGGTGCAACGAGGGGCCGTACTCACAGCCGAGCGGGAGTATGACATGTCTCCCCAGAGCACAAGTCCAGCTGCACCCAGCGCTGCGCTCTCCCCGATGGTGTGCACCAGGTCAGCCTGCCGGGGACAGAGAGAGACATTACCGAGCTGGGGGGCACAAGACATGTCCCAGCACCCAGCAGGACCCCCGGCATGCCCACCACCCCAGGCCTGTGGCACTTACCAGCTCCAGAAATTGGGGTGAGCGGCGGAAGGAGAGGCGGGAGTAGGCAACCACAGGCAGGAGGCCGTTGGCCCCAAAGTTGGCCACCCGCAGGGCCTCGCGCAGGCGGTGGTGCACGTAGCGGCGGCGCAGGGCAGGTGGCAGCGCCGGCGGCAGGTAGATGCTGGGGTAGAGGGCGGAGGAGGCAGCCCAGAGCCAGCCCAGCTGGTTGTTCCGCCGCACCTCCACCAGCCGGCACTGCCCGGTGTAGTTGGCCTCCTTGGCCCAGTTGGTGTTGAAGCAGTCAGGGAAGCGGTAGAAACCCCAAAGTCCCCCCGGGCGCAGGGTCCGGCCCAGCAGAAGCGTCTCCTCCATCAGAGCCTGCGCCGCCTGCTCAAACTCCTGCCGGGCCAGCTTTAGCCGCCGCTGCACCGGCAGGAGGCCGTGCCGGTCCCGCACCCACTGCTCCGAGGCCACCCGGTAAATCCTCTTGGCCCCCCAGTTTTGGGCCCAGAGGGGCCTCCACTCCTCCCAGTCCACCACGGCCAGGCCATGGAAAGTGGGGCGCAGGAGGTGGTCAATGTCCCTGGCCACCCTGGCAAGGTGGGCATCAAGGGGGATGCGCTGGGGGATGCCCCCATTGCGGGGGACGCCCTGCCGTGACAGGTAGGGGTACAGCCCGAACTTGTTCTTGTAGAAGATGGTGATGTTCTGGCCGGCGAAGTGGCTGTCCTGGTTCTCCATGATGCCATAGTCACCGAGGGGCAGCCCCACACCAAAACCGCGCTGGCAGCGGCCGGTGGGGATGTTCCACACCACGGCAAAGGGCTGGCCACCTGCCAGGGGCTCCGGTGCTGGGCTCTCCCCGCCGGCCGTGGCCAACACCAGGCAGGCCCACAGCACCAGCGCCAGCACCATCCTGTGTTGCCGGCTGCCCGTGGGGCTGGCACCCTGTGGGGAAAGGAGAGCGGTGGGACATGAGGTGGTGGGGTGCAGCAGGCACCCCAGCCATGCCAGTGCTGCCGCCCCAGCCTGTGGTGCCCTGGGATCAGCCATGGGGGTGGGCTGCCCACAGGCACATGCTGCCCACCCCAAAATCCCACGGAATTCAGCAAACTTGGGTGTTTCAGACACCTCCTGCCTCACCGCTGCCAGCGGGCACCTGTGCCTGCTGTGCCCCACTGCCCAGGGCCCCAGCCATGGCATGACTCTGCTGTGGCACTGCAAACTGCTGACCTCCTGTGCCTCAGTTTCCCCGCCAGCTCATGGTGACCGGCACTGTGACCCCTTCTTCCCCATTTTGTATCAGGGCCGAGCCATGCCAGGCACCCTGACAAAGGGCTGAGCCCCCCGAGATGCATGGTGGAGCCAGAGGGGCAGCTCTGTGTCTCCCAGCTCAGGCAAGAGCCGGAGGGGGCCGGGTGCCCCTGCCTGGTGCCAGCCAGCCGCCTGGGGCAAGGGGATTAGTAAGGGGATGGGCGCGAGGGCTGCGTGACACAGCAAGGACAGCGCTAATCCCCCCCGGCGCAGGGCCCGGCTGCTCTCCATGACCTTCCCGCTACGGTGCCTCCAGCCCTTGCTGCCACCAGCTGCCTGGGGGGGCCGGGCCACCTGGCCCCGTCATGGTGCAAGGCAGGGGACCTTGCAGCCCACACTGTTCTGCCCTGCTCCCCACAGTGCCCCTCCAGCCATTGTGTGCCCCGATTTCCCCAGGCTGCTCAGCCGCAATGGCAGACGCGGCATGCCGTCAACCCCAGCTGCCCCCTAGCGAGTCGCACTGGTGGGACTGGGTGGCGCTCCTGGGACCAGTCCCAAGCCCACAGCCTGGGGTGGGCCTGGCTCCCTGCCACATTGGTGGTCCCAGGGCTCCGGCCAGGTGACCCGGGGGCCAGGTGGGAGCGGAGCCAGCGTGCCCGAACAGGGCAGGGTGTGGGAACCACCTCACGCCGGCAGCGGGGCCAGGGGAAAGTGGGGAGCTGGTGCCAGTCCCAAAGAACGGCAGGCAGTCAGGCAGCGCCAGGGCAGGCAGCCCCCGTCCGTGACACTTTTAATCACCGGCTCAGGGTCCCAGCCCCTCATATGTCCTTCTTCATCCAGAAGATGGGCAGCCCTTTGGCATCGCGGTGGGGGGTCTCCAGGAGGCTCTCTGCACTGCTCTCAGCCAGCACCCCCCTTGCCCAGACTACAGTGGGCGGTGGGGGTGGCGGGGGGGCAGCAGGAGGCGGGAGGGGAGGCGGGGGGATGGAGGGCACCCTTGGCCTGGTGATGGTGGCGGTGGCAGTGCCAGGAATGGTGGAGAAGAGCCGCAGCACCTCAGCAGGTATGGCAGGGCTAAGGAAGGCCACGCTCTGCACCGGCTCGCCCAGGGCGTAGCCCAGGTGGGCGTAGAAATGCTGCTTATCATGGGTGGTGAGGTGCAGGCAGCGGAAGCCCCGGGCCCGGGCCCACCGCTCGGTGGCCTCCATCAGCCGCCGCCCGTAGCCCTGGCCCCGCAGTGCCCGGGCCACCACCACGCTCTCCACGAAGAGGTCGCGGGGACGGCCAGCTACACGGGAGAGCCGGACATGGCCCACGAGCTGGCAGGGACCCTCCCTGGCAGCAGGACCCTCGGCGCGGCCCTGGCTCCGCAGCAGCAGCAGGCAGGCAGGGAAGGCATCTGAGGAGCGCTGGAGCGTGTGGAGCCGCGACGCCCGGCTCTTCCCCCACTCCTCGCCCAGCAGCTTGGCGCAGGCCTCCAGCAGCTCCGGCCTCTGGTGCAGGGGGACCAGGCTGAGCTCCTCCGACACAGAGCCCATTCTTCTCACTGATGGGAGACCAAGCAGGCGACAGCTTAGAGGCGGCAGGGGACAGACCATGTGTTCCCTCAGTCCCGGCACGGGCGTGACTCCCTGGTGGCACAGCTGGATTGGATCACGGGGGTCAGCAGCAGGTCCGAGGTTGAATGATGGCACCATGGCAGAAAAGCAGCACACGGTGCCGGCTCCAGACACACATGCCATGAGACCCACGGGCAGGTCTGGCATCGCTGAGCCAGTGGAGGGGCAGGGGCAGGAGGCACAAGGCTGGCCTTGCCCCCTCCCCAGACCTGCCACCAGCTCCTGCCACCTGAACACCTGCCTGAGACCAGCCAGCTTGTCACGCATGTGTCCCCAACCTGCGAGAGAGGGCTGCAGCACCATGGAGCTGAGCAGATCCCAGTCATGCCGCACCAGTGCAGGGGCTCAGGGGGCCATGCCAGCCCCCAAGGGACCAGGAGCCCCTGCCACAACCAGTGAGTGGTGGGGATCCCTCTCCCGGCCTGGTGGCTGTTCCCCTTGAGAAGGAGAAGCCGCAGGCAGCAGGCAGGAGGAACTGCCGTGCTGGCTTACAAGCTGGGGTTGAGCAAACTGCTCTGCTTCCCCCTCTGGGGGTGGAGGGCCCAGCCCTGCCCCCCACACCCTTGGGGTGCCACCCAGAGTCACTCCCCCAGCTCCAAGACCCCTGACTCCCAGCACAGCCTGCACTCCCCCACTTCAGAGGCCAGGCAGCACCCCAAGGCCCCACTGACACCCCCAGGCTGGTGAAGCTTTTCCTTCTGTCTCTCCAGCAAACCCATGCTGGGACCCTGCCAGCACCCCTCTGCACTCGGGGGGGGCCCTGAGTGGAGGGAGAAGCCCCCCAACACCTGCCTTCCTGCCTGCTTCTGCCTGCAGCTCCCTGCCAAGCTTCCCCCACCCCAGTACCCAGTTTGCCCACCATGCCTGCCCCTCTCCAGCCCCTCTCCAGGAGTACAGGGCTGCCCACCCTCGCTGCTGCACACCGTACCTGCCACACACCCTGCTCACACGCACCCTGCTCATACACACCATGCTCACACTCACCCTGCCTGCTGCTGCCGGCTCCTGCGCTCTCAGTGTCTGCGCGGTAGCGCGGCAGGAAGCAACCCAGGCTCATGGCCAACCGCAGTGCCTGGTTCTGCTTCCCCGGTGTGAATGACACGTTTGTCCAGGGCCCACCCCCGCCAGCACACAAACCAGACTGCTCCCCCACACAGGGTGCCCACCCTGCCTGCACCCCCTCCATCACTCTAAACAACACTGCACCCACACGTGGTGCACAAACCTGAACAGCACGACCCAGCTGATCATTGTCACCACTGCATGGCTGCACCTCCTGAACACGTGGACCCCAGTCCATCACTGATCCATCACTGACCCCATCATTGACCTATCACCTACCCATCATTGACCCCACCGCTGACCCATCATGACACATCATTGGTCCCATCACTGACCCCATCATTGACCCACCATTGACCCCATCATCGATCCATCATGACCCATCATTGACCCCAGCACTGACCCAGCACTAACCCATCAAAACTCATCACTGACCCCAGCACTGACCCATCATTGAACGACCTATTGACCCCAGCACTGACCCAGGAAGATCCACCACTGACCCATCATGACCCATCATTGACTCCATCACTGACTCCATCATTGACCCACCATTGACATCATCATTGACCCCAGCAGTGACCCACCAAGACCCATCACCGGACCCCATCATTGACCCCATCGCCCACACACCACTGACCCACCATGACCCCTCTCTTCCTCCCCTTTTCCCCTCCCCGCTCCCCGGCCCGGCTCGCCCGTACCGCTCTGCCGGCCCCGCCGCCTGCGCCACTTCCGCCCTCCAGGGCTCACTTCCGCCCCGGCCGCAGGAAGCGCGCCCCCTGGCGGGCGGAGGCCCGCCCACCGCCTGTGCGCATGCGCAGTGCGGCGCGGGGTGCGATGGCTGGTAGCGCCGTCATGGCGGGCCCCGCCGTCCCCGGCCGCCAGCCGGCCTCTCGCCCCGCTCCCGCCCGGCCACACGCACCCCGTCCCCGGCCGCACCGCCCCCGGGGCGCCGCCGACCCGCGGCAGCACGGGCGGGGGAGCGGGGGCGTCCCCCCTCCCTGGTACCAGCCGAGGGCGGGTGGAACCCGGCCCTGCCGCCCCGGCAACGGCAACCAGGGGTTGGGGTTTGAAGGAGCCGCGGCGACTTAATGTCGTTTAGACACTGTTCTGTCGCCTGGTGAGCCCTCCCTGCCCTGTAAGGGGAAAAAGAAGGAAACCCGAGGGCTGAAGTATAAACGGGTTTAATAGAACAAGGCTAAATAATCGACATAAAGAGCCAATATTGGTCCCGAAACCTGCATGAAATATACGAGGACACCCAGCCCATCCCACCAGCAGAAAGCTGTGCGCACCCAGCAGTGACAGTAAATGTGGGACACTGCAGCTTCGGGAGGAAGGGACGGGCTCAGGGGTCCAGCAGCAGGGCAAGGGGTTCTGGGGATGGCAGCATCAAGGGAGAGAGAGAAAACCCTTCAGGAAACCTTCAAAACCTGACCCAGCTCGGGTCCTCCTCCTCCTCCTCACACCTGGGTAGCTCAAAAACACCAAGACCTTGACAGCCACACACCAAAGCTGGCTATAAAGTAAATACTTTCACAAATTCAGACACTAGTCTAAAAATGCAGTTTTCCCCTAGCATTACTCAAAAGTAAAGTTACTGAAAGAGAAATTAATCCTGTGTGGCTCAAGCCCGGACAGCGGGGGACCTGGCCAACTCCGGCAGTGGTGGGTCCCTGCGGCTGAGCGCAGGGGCGGGCTGCTAGCATCCCACTGTGGCCACCAGCATTCGAGCGAGGGGAGCCCCACGGCCTCATGTGGGAGAGGGAAGAGCCTTGGTGGGGCTGGGGGCGGCTCCCCAGCTCAACACGGCCACTTGTAGGGGTGGCATCAGGCTCCAGGACAGAGGGGATGGGGGACAGAGGGGTCCCTGCAACAAGAGGAACAACCCCAGTACAGATGAGCCCCAGCCCCATCATGGGAGAGGAGGAAGAGGGAATCAGTCCTGTCCCCCAGTGAGAAGAGGGGTCTTGGGGAAGAAGGGGGCTGGGGGTGTGACTTTGGGGTGCTTTGTGACATCATTGTCACCCAGCCCTGGCCCCACAGTGTCTGGGAGGACAGCGTTGGGACAGCGTGGAAACAAGGAGCTCCCCAAGTGTTGCCACCGCTGTTCCACTGCCCTGACAGATCAGCCCCGGGTGGTCCCTGTTCCCCTCACCCCTTCCATCCCTCCCTCCCTCCTGCAGGATGGAGAGGAGACCCCCCAGCTGCCCCAGGCGGGCCTGGGAGGAGAAGGAAGGAGCCCCCCCAGCTCCCAGCTCCTGGGCGAAGCCCAATGAGACGTGTGAGGTCCAGCTGCTGCTTGTGGGTGAGTGTGTGGGCACTGGGGGCAGGGGGCTGCCCACCCTGCCCTGCCCCACATCTCCAGCCAGGCTGCCATCAGGGCTCCCAACATGGCATCCCCAGTGCCAGCGTGTCCCTCACCCGGGCACACCAGGATCTCCTCCCCGTGCTGCCCTCCAGCATCTTGCCCTTGCCCCTGAGGTGCAAAGGGGACACAAGAGTCCCAGCCTTGAGCCCAGGGCTGGTGACATCCCCAGGAGCTGGGCAGAGGAGTCAGATGTTCCCCGCCCCTTGCCGCCCCTCCCAGCCCTGCCTGCTCTCTCCTGCCCAGATCCGTGCCCTTCCACCTTGGCTGCGTACAGGGAGGAAAAGAAAAGCCTGGACATCATCCAAGCCTCCCTCAGCAGCAGACCAAAGGTACCCATGGCCACTTCTACAAGGCTGCACCCATGTCCCTTGGCCAGTCTTCCTGCCCCCATCCCATGCTCAGAAGGTGCCGGGGGCTGTGCTGTCCCCCCTGATGCTTGTCTTCCCATCTGTCCCCTTCCTGGCTGGCAGGAAGAGGCACAGAAGCTGGAGTTCCTGGCCTCCGTCTGCACCATCTGCAGCACCAGCAGCATGGACTCCACCGAGTGGAGCATGCTTTACTTCTGCCAGCAGGAGGTGGTGGAGGTCATCGAGGTGGGTGGACGGCCAGCCAGGCCGAGGCAGGGGCAGGGGGCAGCGGCAGGAGAAGGCTCGGCCGGGATGAGTGCTGCTCTGGGACTCCATCCTTGGAGATGCTCCAAAGCCACCTGGGTGGCCCAGATGGAGCCGGGGCATGGACCCAATGAGGTTTGCAGGTCCCTCAGCCAGCCTGTGGCCCTGTGATGGGCACAGCCCTTCCCACCACCGGGCTTGGGACCACTGGGTGCTGGGTGGGAAGGGGGTGCCAGGATTGGGGCACCTGGGCTCTGACAGCCCCGCAGGCTCTTGCTGGGCAAAGGAGACTGCCCCGTCCTGACCTGCCCCACCCTGTGCTCCCCAGGCACTGCTGCAAGAGGAGCCCCCTGACGAGCTGAGCACCACAGTGCGGCAGCAAGCCATGCTGGCCATCATCTCCATGAGGTACCTGCCTCAGCCCCCAGCTTGGCTGCCCTGTTGCTGGGTGGCCCCGACAGTACCGGTCCAGGTGGGGCATCCCAGTCCCGGGTCTGAGAGGGAGGCAGGGAGCAGGGCAGGGGGTGCCCTGGGATTTTCCCTGCAAAGTCGAGTCTCAGTGTCATCAGGGGGGTTGAAGTGTCCCCGACGGCACGGGGATCAGCCCAGGTTTCCAGCACTGGGGTCTGCCTCCTCCTTGCCGGGTCTGAAGAGCACCTCTCTGTCCCTGCAGTAGAGTGAAGCTTCTTCTGCAGGAGAAGAAGAACAGCATCCTCCACACCTGCTTCTGCAGCATCTTCCACCTGCCCCCGCAGGACACCCAGGGCCCCAATGCTTACCTCTACTCCAAGGTATGCCGCTCCCCCACCCTGAGATCCTTTCCTGGGCACCGAAGGGCCACAGCTGCCCCTGCCCCGCCCAGGCTTCCAGGGCTGCCCACAACACTGTGTGCCCCCCACAGACCCTGGCCGCGTTGGACAGCATGCTGCAGTCACTGGTGTGCAGCGCCGGCACCCTCAGCACCATGGAGCTGCAGAACATCTTCCAGGTCTGGCCTTGGTACAGGGTGCCCATGGGCAGCAACCCCCCCCAGCTTGAGCGGTGTGTCCCCCCCCAGCACCTGGTGCAAGGAGGGAGCCAGGGAACGTCCCTCCTTCCCTGCCATGACCCCCCCACCAGCCCCCTTCCTCCTGGCTGCTGCCAGAGCCCCTTCTCCTCCCACCCCAGCCCACCATGCAGCCTTCCCCACTGCCCCTTCTGCCCCACACTCCCTCCCGGGTGGACCTGCCTGTCTGGCAAGGGGAGCCCAGCCCTGGGGCTTTCCCCCTCCGGCTTCACCACAGGCCCCACCACAGGCCCCACCACAGGTGCCCAGAGAGGTGGTCAAAGCCTTGGATGGGGGGCGGAGGGACGTTTTTAGGGGGGGAGTGAGTAGAACGCAGCAGAGGCAGCAGCAGAGGGATGCGGCGACCTGCCTGGCTTCATCAGGTTGCTGCCAAGGGGCAAGAAGCACGCATGCCCCATCCCAGGCATGGCCCCGGAGCAAGCCCGGCTGTGCTGTGCCATGCCACCTCCCTGGCACACCAGCAGCTTTTCTCCTCCCAGCTCCTGCTGCCCTTCACCAGTTCCCAGCCAGAAGTGGTAGAGGAGAGGGCCATGGCACGGATTGCCAGGCTGGCCAACTTCATCACCACCTATTCCCTGCCACAGGTACCAAGCTCCCACTCTGGGCAGCCCCAGTCCCCCCAGCCCTGTGTCGCTGAGCCCCAGCACCTCCTGGGGGAGCTGGGCACCCAGTCAGCAGGAGGTTGGGAGCTGGGGTCTTTGTCCTGCCCCTGTCCTGTCCGTGCTGTCTCCTAGGAACCCGGGTCCAGCAGTCCTGCCCTGCTCCGGGCTGCTGCCTGGCTGCCCTGGGAGCAGCTGGGGCTCAGCTTGTGCCTGGGCTCCCTCTCTTCCCCCAGATCTGCCCCTGCTTTGTACAAGCCACTGACCCCGGACATCAGTGCTCCGAGACACATCAGTTTGTGATGCTGGGGAAGCTGGTGGGGCACCTCACCCTCTGCTGCACCTGCAAGGACAGGGGGACCCGCCACGAGGCTGCAGAAGCTCTCCATCACCTGCACACCTTCATCGTGCAGCAGCTAAGTAAGAGAAGCCGCGTCAGGCGGGGTCCCCTCAGGCATGGGCAGCCAGCGGCCACTCTCCTTAACAAGAGAAAGCCTGAACCAACCTTCCTGCAGTCTGAAAAGCCATTTCCCATCACTCCTGCTCACAATAGCCCTGGGCCATCCTGGGGTATCTGCTCCCTGGACCTGTCCTGGTGCCCTCTTTCTTTGCCAGCGCCTTTTCTGCCCAGTGCTCTCAGACTGCATCTCCAGCTCTGCACCCTCTCTCTGAGCACCCCGGTTTTGTTCCTCCCCAGGCAGGTGTCCCAGGCTGCACAACAAAGGGCAGCTGAAGCTCCAGGAGGACTGGCCAAGGAAGCAGTCCTGGCACCATTCGCGAAGTGGCCGTGCCATCAAAATCTTCTTGGTAAGAAGGGTCTTCGGCTCCTGGTCAGGGGGGCAGCATGAGTGAAGGGACATCTGACGCATGGGGATGGCAGGGGCTCACACTGTTCCTGAGCAGGGGTTAGGCAAACCCCAGTGAGCTTCGGTTCCCCGCGGGACCCTGACCCCCACCTTCGGTCTCCTCCCCGGCGCAGCCTGACTCTGCATCCTGCTCTCACTGCACAGCCAAGATTCTCTGGGTGACGCTCTAGGTGACAAATCTCCCCTCTTTTCTTTCATCCTGCAGATGTTCACGAAATACCTCCGGCCCACAGACCAGGTAGACATCATCCTCATAGCCATCAAGAGCTTCAGATCCCCAAGTATCTACAGCGTCAGCGCAGCCGCCTACATGGTGGACATCCTTGTGGAGGACCCTGCCTTCCAGCCGGGGCAGGTGAGTAGCCCGTGGGTGGCACAGCTGATGCTCCAGCCCACCAGGGGACCGTTCCTCCCTGGTCACTGGCCAGCACTGGTGCAATCTCAAGCCGGCATACCACAACAGGAACAGAAGCAGCTCCCAGTGGGAGCTGGGGAAATGGCCGCACTCACGCTGCTGACATCCCCACTGTCTTCCCTCCAGGTGCTGACCATTGTGTGGACCATCTATGGAAACTTGCCCTCCATCACGGCGGCGGTAGCCCACAACAGCCTGAACAGGGCCCTGCTGGTGCTGACGAACAAACACCCCGCTGAGGTGGTGGCCAGCCTGCTGCAGTGCTCCCCAACGTGCACACAGTACAGAACCCACCAGCCTTTGAGGCTCCTCTCACAGTGGGAGAGGGGCCCTAACACCCTCCTGAGGGATGTCAGCCCGGTCATCCTCCAGGGTGTCCCCGCTGACAGAGCCCCGGGTCTCCACAGTGTCGCCATGGCCATGTGGAAGATAATGTTCTCCAAGCCCCAGGCTGCGAAGAAGGTGCTGCAGGAGCTGGTCAGCATGCTGATGAACCAGCCGCTGCGCAAGACCTCCACCTCCTCCAAGGACAACCCACGCATCCTCTCCCTGGCCGTGAGTTGCTGAATGAGGCCTTGCTGACCTCTGGAGCTGCTCTCAGCTGTCCGGAGCCCCCACCCCCCTTCCCTGGCCAACACAAACCTTGACCTCCCCAGGGGCGCATGGACATCTCAGTGTCTGGGTGTCTTCTGCAGGCAACCAGGACGATAAACGAGATCCTTCTGCAGCCCACTTGCTTGCGGGAGGTGGATGCGATTTTCCCCCAGCTTTTCCTGGCACTGCTTTTTCAAGTGTCATTCACCACGGAGCTGGCACTGCAGGAGGTGCAGATCTTCTGGAAGGAGCATCAACAGTATCAGCTCACTCCTATCAGGTGTTCCATCCCTGGCCTCTCATCCCTACCAGCCACCTGGAGCCAAGACGAGGATCCCGGTGGGAGCTGGCCATTTCTCCTTGTGCAGGTCTGCAGTGAATTCTATCAGAGTGCTGCTCTGCGTCATGGGTTTTGAGAGGCAGGTGCTGGCCATCGAGGCGCAGGGTGGCTGGGATGCCCTGCTCAGAGCCCACACCCACCTCATGGGAGTGAGCATTTTGGCCAGGTGAGAGCCTTTTCTCCCCCCACCTTGGGGACCAGGCACCCCAGGCCACACTGGTGACGTCCAGGCAGGTGCAAACCCCAGGGAGATGTGCCCACCTGGCTTGGGCCTGACAGTGCCTCCTTCCCCCTGCAGGGAGATGATGGAGACCCCAAGACCCCTGTGCTACACCATCTTCTGCCATCTGGCAGAGCTCCTCAGTGTGGAGGGCCATACCTGGGAGATGGTCGCCATGGTCTTCCTCACTGAGGTGAGCCTGATGGTACCTCTCCAAGCTCCCTCTGAAGCTCAGTTCTCCCATGCCCACCGCTGCGGGAGGAGCTGGGGCGGTGGGTGGGCTCCAGCTGGTACCATGGAGGAGCAGGCGAGCAACCAGTGTGGTGTGGTGTGGGGCACGAGGCCACTCTGCAATCCCTGCCACCTCCGTCTGGACTTAGTCTTGTCCCGGCATCCTTGCCCAGAGCTGATGGTCAGAGCCATCACTGCACCTCGCCAGCTCCCGCTGCATGTTTTTCAGATGCTGGGCTGCACCAACCTCAGTGAAGATGTGGACCGTGCCCTGGAAATCTTCCCCATGTATCTGCAGAGCCAGTGCCTGGGGATGCCCAGCCTGGTGCTCAGGGCCATCCTCAAGCTCACCAAGAGGCCCAGCACGGTGAGTAGGGGACAGCTGGGACAGCCGGGACAGCAGCCCAGCAGTGGCTTGGTCTTTTCTGGGCATCAGGAGCTGAGCTGGCTGCTGGCAGCTCTCACACCTCCCCAGCCCTCTGCCCCATGCAAGGAGAGAGGCAGCAGTGCCAATGGGAACAGGCTCCCACTGTCAGAATGTCCCAGCAGGAATGCCAGCAGCAGAGCCACCAGCCTGCGCATCTCAGGGTCTCCAGAGACTGGCCGTGGGGTGCTGAGCCCCAGGGTGAAACACAGCAGACATGGTGGGGTCTGCTGACAGCTCAGGCAGCTTTCCAGGCAGTGCTAGTTGCCCACCAGCCTGCCCAGGGGGGTTGGTGGAGAAGAGGACAGACGAGGGGCTGGAAAAGAGCTCTGTCCTCCCACTCTGTGCCCTGCTCTTCTCATGGCTATGCCGGTGAGCCCTGTTTGTAATCGACGCTGCCTGCCGAGAAGCCAGCGGGGAGGCCAGTGGTCCTGGAGAGCGTTCTCCCCTCTGCGATTGGTCGCTGCTTTACAAAAAAGGAGGTGGCGTGTTTCCCACAGGCAAGGAGAACCCTGGTCCTGCTGCCACACATCATGGAGCTGCTGCAGGATGCTGACAGTGATGCCAGCGCTGTGGCCCTGCCCGTGCTCGGCAACATGCTCTGTCTGCTGGAGAGGAAGGCGTCCAGCCTCACTGCCCTGGCGCTGGCTGACAAGCTCCGTCCGCTCTTTGAAGATGTAAGGGTGGGGGAGAGCCCCGTGCCCCCTGCACCGGGCACCTCTATTCGTGCCTCCCACTGCAGCCCCCATGCTCTGCAAGAGGGATGCTCTGCCCCACCGCCCCCAGACCCCATCGCTGCCCTTGGCAGCTTTGTGCTGCATGCCAAACCCTCCGCATGGACTCACCCCTCCTGCCATGGGGGGATGATGGTGGCAGGACTGTGGTGGGTGTGCTGAGCCCCACCGATGCACACCCTGGCCCTGGCAGCATCCCCCATCCCTCTGCAGGGTCTCCCTCTCCAGCCCGCAGCCCTGGGGACACCAGCCCCCCTGGGCAGACCTTCTGCATGCCACAGCTCACTCCCTTTTGGAGCAGGGCTGCCTGCATCCACTTTGGGGATGTTCGTCTCTATGTCAGCCCCTTGCTTGCTTGCCATGGGCTTGGTGCTGAGGTCCTCCTCCCCTCCTCCCCCAGGAGTCGGACACCGTGCGAGAGCTCTCCATCCGTCTGTTCCAAGACACGATGGGGCTCGTGGTGGGCGCTGAAAAGAAGCAAATGAAGAAGAAGGTGTGGGACAGCCTGCTGCCACTGCTCCTTCACCTGCATGACCAGGACAAGAGCGTGGCTATGGTAGGATTCCCAACCCGACCGGTCCTGTGGGCAGGGCAATGCTGACACTGGACCCTTCAAATGTGTGTCACCATGAGGTCTAGCTTGCTGGGTTCCTAGGACCAGGCAGAACGCCCCTCCCTGCCCACAGCTGCCTTTCTCCTCCTGCTGCCTGGATGGATGGGGAGGTGGATCCTTTTCCCACCCAGTTCCCTCTGCACAGCCCATGGCACGAGTCCATGCAGCCCCAGAGACTGAGCTACAGCTCCACAGCAGCCTGGGGCCACCAAGGCCAAAACACTGAAGCCCCGACGGGCTTCCAGCCATAGAGGATGGCTGCCTTTATCTTCCCCTGGGGTGCTGCACCTCATGGCAGTATCAGTCCCCAGCTGGTGCGCCTTCCCTGCACAGGTCGGGACAGGCTCTGGGATCTGCTGAGAGAGGGGACATGGGGTCCTGGTGGTGGTGAGGGTTGTGGCATTTCTGCTTCTCACCAGGCCTCCCAGAAAGCCCTCTGCAGCGCCAGCCGTTTCCTGAAGTGGAGGCAGCTGGCGCAGCTGGATGAGACGGCGCAGGTATGGAGGATCTGCGAGTGCCTGGTAAGCCCAGCCCCAGCCTCCGCGGCATCTGCCCCGGGCGAGCCCTGCCCCATGCCCAGTGCGGGGGACGGAGGGCTGTGCCCCCATGGCTGCATGCACCCTCCCGCTGCACCCTCTGCTCCAGGCTGTCCTCACCCTCAGGGTCCCAAAGGGGACCCTGCCACCAGGATGGCACCCCAGCGTCCCCAGGGAGCCCTCTGCTCCCTCCGAACCCCGATGCCACACGGCGAGGAGCTGGGAACGTCCCACTGGAGGGAAAAAGGGGGGTCCTGGGCAGGGGGCGGCCCGACCGGGGGGCAGCTCTGTGCCAGCCCTGTGCCCTTCTCCTCTCTCCAGCTGGCCAGGAACAGGAGCAAGGCCAAGGACTACCTGCATCAGAGCCAGCCCTACCTAAAGAGCCTGCAGGAGTCCCTGCGGCGGGAGGCTGTTAGGTTCATCGGTGAGCCACGAGCCCCGGGGTCCCTCCCTCTCCCAGGGTCCCTGTGTCCTGGCGCACAGGGTGTCCTGTGGGACACCCCTTCACCCCCTCCCACCCCTGCCTGCACAGGTGGGGCTGGCAGGAGGCTCATCCATCCCTTCCTCCATGCTGCACCCCGGGCTTAGCCCTCCCTGGTGTCTGTGCGGCCGGGCGGGCTGGGTGGCAGGGATGAAACGAGGAAAGCCAAGGCCGCCTTGGAATTAAACCTGGTTAGGGATGTCAAGCTCAACAGGAAGGGCTTCTACAAGTATATTGGAAGCAAAAGGAAGACCAGAGAAGTTGTGGGCCCACTTTTGAATGAAACAGGAGCCATGGTGATGGAGGATGCGGAGAAGGCGGAGTTACTGAATGCCTTCTTTGCTTCGGTCTTTACTGCTCGGCCCAGCCCTCAGGAGTCCCAGGCATTGGGGGAAGTAATGGAGAAAGACGAAGACTTCCCTTGGGTTGAGGAGGATCAAGTGAGGGATCAATGAGATCAATTAGATATTCACAAGTCCATGGGCCCTGATGGGAAGCACCCGAGAGTGCTGAGGGAGCTGGTGGAAGTCATTGCTGGGCGGCTCTCCATCATCTTTGAAAGGGCCTGGAGAACAGGCGAGGTGCCTGAGGACTGGAGGAAAGCCAGCGTCCCTCCAGTCTTCAAAAAAGGCAAGAAGGAGGAGCCAGGGAACTACAGGCCAGTCAGCCTCACCTCCATCCCTGGAAAGATGATGGAACAGCTCGTTCTGGGCGTCATCTCAAGGCATGTGGAAGAAAAGAAAGCTATCAGAAGTACTCAACATGGATTCACTAAGGGGAAATCATGTCTGACTAATCTGATAGCCTTCTATGATGGCATGACTGGATGGATAGATGAGGGGAGGGCAGTAGATGTGGTCTACCTTGTCTTAAGCAAGGCGTTCAACACAGTCTCCCACAGCATCCTCATAGGGAAGCTTAGGAAATGTGGGCTTGATGAATGGACAGTAAGGTGGATAGATAACTGTTTGAAAGACAGAGCTCAGAGAGTCGTGATTAGGGGCACAGAGTCTAGTTGGAGGTCAGTGACGAGTGGTGTTCCCCAGGGGTCAGTACTGGGTCCAGTCCTCTTCAATGTATTCATCAATGACCTGGATGAGGGGATAGAGTGCACCCTCAGCAAGTTTGCTGATGACACAAAGCTGGGGGGTTGGCTGACACACCGGAAGGCTGTGCTGCCATCCAGAGAGACCTGGACAGGCTGGAGATCTGGGCAGAGAGGAATCTTATGAAATTCCATAAGGGCAAGTGTAGGGTGCGGCACCTGGGGAGGAATAACCCCATGCACCAGGACAGGTTTCGGGGTGACCCACTGGAGAGCAGCTCTGTGGGAAGAGACCTGGGAGTCCTGGGGGACAACAGGGTGCCCATGAGCCAGCAATAGGCCTTGTGGCCAAGAAGGCCAATGGCATCCTGGGGTGCATCAAGAAGAGTGTGGCCAGCAGGTCGAGGGAGATCATCCTCCCCCTCTACTCTGTCCTGGTGAGGCCGCACCTGGAGCGCTGTGTCCAGTTTTGGGCTCCCCGGCTCAAGGACAGGGAACTGCTGGAGAGGGTGCAGCAGAGAGCTACCAAGATGATGAGGGGACTCGAACACCTCTCTTATGAAGAAAGGCTGAGGGATTTGTGTCTCTTCAGCCTGGAAAAAAGACGGCTGAGGGGGGATCTTATCAACACTTATAAATACTTAAAGGGTGGGTGTCAGGAGGATGGGGCCAGGCTCTTTTCAGTGGTGCCCAGCGACAGGACAAGAGGTAAAGGGCACAAACTTGAGCATCGGAAGTTCCACCTAAACATGAGGAGGAATTTCTTTACTTTGAGGGTGGCAGAGCCCTGGCACAGGCTGCCCAGAGAGGTGGTGGAGTCTCCGACTCTGGAGACATTCAAAACCTGCCTGGACGCGTTCCTGTGCAACCTGCTCTGGGTGACCCTGCTCTGGAAGGGGGTTGGACGGGATGATCTCCAGAGGTCCCTTCCAACCCTATGATTCTATGATGGGCAGTGAGGTCCCCGACAGGCAGCGGGATCCCTGATACGCTATGTCCCCTCAGGGCTCATCGGACGGCAGATGAATGAGCACAAGGAGATGGAGAACATCATAGAGGGTGAGTGAGGGCAGTGGGGAGGAGGAAGGACCCCGGCACGGAGCTCCCCAGCCAGCCTGGCCTGTGGGGACAGGGGTGTTTCTGGAGGCCTCCAGATGAGTCTTCTGCCCCACAGCTCCCTGTTGGCCCTGGGAATCATGGGGTGCAACATGCCCTGCCTGAAGGAGACACAGGGCTGTCACCTCACCTCTGCTGCTTTGTCCCCACAGTCCTTGAAGACACAAGGAAAGATGCCAGCCCCATGGTCTCTTCCCTGGCGACTCAGACGGTCCTCATCCTCAAACAAGAAAGGCTGAAGTCGAGGTTTAGCCTTCAATGGCTGAACTTACAGCTGACGAGGGCATGGCTGAGGTGGCACTCAGCCCCCAGTGAGGACTCTGCTGAGGCACAGACAAAGCAGCAGCCCAAGCCCTGGGACACTCTGCAGGCTGGGCTGTCTCCTTGCCCCCACACCTAACAGGAAAGAGACCTCAGCCCTGGAGGAGCCGGCATCCTCTGGAGAGTGGCAGGACAGTGGTCCAGGGCAACGCCTTGCCTACGCGCTGCGTCTGGGCCACAAAGTCACAGCTGCTCTGCTAGGCGAGGTGAAGGAGAAGCCCAAGCCAGAGGCTGAGGCAAAAGCCGAAGTTGAAACTGAAGGTTCCTGTCATGCTTTGGGATGAACTCGCCACTTAAACAAACAATGGATGCTCTCTAAATCCTCTCCCAAGTGAGAGGAGAATGAGAGAGACTTATGAGTTGAAAAGAAATTACTTTAATTAAATATTAATAATAAAATAATTTAAAGATAATAATATTAATAAGGAAATAACAAAATATACGCAAAACTGTATCAAGCTCCCAGGATGACGATCACATCACCAGCACTGGAAAAGTCCCAGACTGGACTCAGTGACAGATGCGAGCTGAACTCAGACCTGGATTCAGGAACGCTTATATCGTGAGCAAAGGCGGATGAACAGACAGAATCCTCCTCCAGAGGATGCCGGCCATTGAAGAAAGAGGCTGACCGCTTTGATCCCCCAGCTTTATACCGAGCATGGGGCAGATGGGGTGGAATACCCCCGTTGGTCAGTTTTGGGTCCCCTGTCCTGTCCACTCCTCCCTGCAGGAGCGACCCCTCTACGCTTTTCCACCTCTGACCCTCCAACAGGGCAAATAGCAGAGTTACCTCTGGAATTGGCTGTTACAGCAATAAGTATAAGCAGGAACCTCTCTGCATCCCATCCCTTGGTATTCACTGTAAACATCAGGCCTTATCTGCCAGAAACGGATACTGTCTGAAAAATACGTCGTTGATTTCAGACAGTTATAAGAGGCTTAACTGGAAAGCAAAATTACTGAAAAGAAAATGAGTTTGTTTTACCCCAAACCAGCACACCGCCCCTCCCCTCTCCAGCGCCATGCTGGCGTAAATCACTTTTTCTGCCTCCCACCATCTGAGGAGCTGGCACTGCCCTGGGCTGACATGGTCGAGTCTGGGACCTACAAAGCCACTGCTGCTCTGGCTCCAGCAGCATTTACCCCTCCATGTCCCCAGCAGCAAGGACAGCTCTACCTCCTTCACCGCACCACCCATCCCCACCGGCCCTGCAACCATTCCTGCCCACTGCCCTGGGATGTCAGAATTCACAAGAGGTCACACGGTGAAACCAAGCCCTCTGGAGTGGCACCTTTGAGCCGTGTCCCAGGGGCAAACCAGACCCCCCTGGCACTCCACAGCCCTCCAGGATGCTCTGGGCACACGTGGTGACACTCTGGCTGCTTATCCCTGGGGAAGGGAGCCCAACCAGGCCAGAGGGTGTTCCCACTGTCCTTCCACACCTCCCCAGGTGCCAGAGAGAAAAGAGACTCAATGCGCAGACAGGAATTTTCAGCACAAAAGCGGATTTTAGCCCTTTTGAGCACGACCAGGACAGGCCCTCCCGCATCCCCCCTTCCCAGCAGACACCCGCTACCCCCGGCGTGGCCAAGGACGGGTCCCTGGGACCCCCTGTTGCCCCCTAAAGCCCACGGGGGGCCCCAGCCCCGCCACCCCCGGCACCCTCCCAGCACCGGGGCACGGACGGACCCCTGCGGGGGAGCCGCGCCGAGGGGGCGTGGCTTTGGCGCCAAGGGGGCGGGGCATGTGGTTGGCGTCACCCAGGGGACAGCAGGGCGGGGCGGGAGCGCGCTTCCGGGGAAGGGGAGGAGCGTGGCCGCAGGGAGGCGGGGGCGCCTGGCTGCTCGCAGCCAATAGGCGCGGTCGGGGGCGTGGTCTGCCCGCCCGCGGACGGCGGGGCAGGCACCACGTGCGGTGGCAGTATGGCGGCGGCGGGCGGCAGGAGGGCCAAGGCCAAGGGGGTGGCGGCGGGACGGCGGCGGCCGCGGGCGACGGTGAGGGCTGGGTCGGGTCGGGTCGGGTCGGGTCGGGTCGGGTCGGTCTGGGGGCGAGGAGGGGCTGCTCCGGCGGGATCGCTCCGGCGGGATCGCTCCGGCGGGTGTCACCGCGTGCGTCCCGTTGATTATCCGGTGCGTCCCCCAGGTCCCGGGAGCCGAGGGGAGGCCGCGGGCGGCGGCCGGCCGGCCCGTCGATGAGGAGGTGTCCAGTGACTCCGAAACGGAGATGTAAGGGCTGCGGCGGGGCGGGTAGCGGTACCAGTGGGGGTGGTGGTCCCGGTCCCGGTGCTCACGCGTGTCCCCGCAGCCCGTCGTTGGGCCGGCGGCGGCAGGAGGCGGCGGCGGCGGAGGAGGAGATAGACGAGACGCCGCAGGAGAAGAAGCTGCGCCTGGCCAAGCAGTACCTGGAGGAGCTCCGCCAGTACGGTGAGTCCCGCCCGGCCCCCGGTGCCGGAGCCCCGTCGGAGCGGCCCCGGGCGCTGAGGCCGGCCCTCACACCCTATGTCTGCCGCAGAGGAGGAGCGGGCGGCGGAGGAGGCGGAGGAGGAGGCGGCCTACCCGGCGGATCTCATCGGCGACCGGCTGAGGGAGGACGTGGTAAGCGGGCAGGCGGACGCCTCCCCCCGATCCCGGTGGCGGCGGCGGGCTCTGCCCCCCTCTGCGGGGCCGGGGCTGCCTCCGCTGAACCCCCGCTTCTTCCCCAGCTCGAGCAGAAGGGCCAGCTCCAGCGCCTGGTCGCCAAAGACGTAAGTGCCCAGTGCTGGGGGGCTGCTGGACCACAAGTGCTGGCTTTGAGGGTCACTTGGGCACAGCCACGGCTGGCACCCTGAGTCGCCATGTGGCTACGGGACCAGGGCCCTTCTCCTGGCTGGGGTGCCAGCTGCTGGCGCCATGGAGAGGGGAGGGTGTGTTGCTGGGGTACTGCTGTGCCTGGGGAAGGGGCGGCCCAGCTCACATCCCGCTCTCCCTGCAGGTGCAGCCTCCGGATCCGGCCAGCATCCGCGTGCTGCGGGGGCACCAGCTGCCTGTCACCTGCCTGGTCATCTCTCCGGATGACAGGTTCATCTTTTCTGCTTCCAAGGATGGCACCGTCATCAAATGCAAGTGTTGGGGCAGCGACTGGCTGTTCCCCCAGCCAAGACCCTGCGGGGACCCCGCAGCAGCAGGGCCGCGGGTGCCTGTGGAGGTGGCTTGGCCCCCAGCCCCTCCAGGGATGTGGACATCCATCGTTTTGGGCTCTGTGGGGGGGCTTGTTAGCATTTTCCAGAGTAGTGGGAGGCTCACAGCGGGTGATGGCGGTGCCTTTTCCGCAGGGGAGGTGGAGAGCGGGAAGAGGCTGTGTGTGGTACCCGGGGGGAAGAAGGGCACGGAGGAGCAGAACATGGGGCATGCATCCCACATCCTCTGCATGGCCATCTCATCGGATGGCAAGTACCTGGTACGGGAGAGGGGGCTGGCGCTGCCGCGTGGGGCAGAGAGGTGGTGGTGGGGCGTGTCTCCTCCTGCGGTCCTGGGGAGCAGTGTCTCATGCTCAAATATACCTTGCTGGGTTAAAGCAGCCCCTACCCCCACCAGAGTCAAGAACAGGTCCCTGGGACCCCCCAGAGCATGTGGGGTGGGAGCGGAGGCTGGGGCAGGCCGCGGGTCCCCAAGGGGCAGGTCTCGGGCACCCCCTGTGTTCTGCCAGGCTACAGGAGACCGGAACAAGCTGATCATGATCTGGGACACAGCCACATGCAAGCGCCTGCACATCTTCACCGGGCATCACGACGCCGTCTCAGTGAGTTGGGGGCATTGGCTGCAGTGCCTGCAGGGCCACGTGGCACCATCCTCCTGCCTGCAGGGCCAGGTGGCACCGTCCTCCTCGGTGCCCCTCACCCCTGCCCCTGTGTCCGTCTGTCTGTCCGTCCGCAGGGCTTGTCCTTCCGGAAGGGCACGCACCAGCTGTACAGTGCCTCCCACGACCGCAGCGTCAAGGTCTGGGATGTGGCGGAGAATGCATACGTGGAGACCCTGTAAGACTTGTCGGGGGGACAGACCCCACTGGGGGAAGCGATGTGGCAGAGGGCCGTGCCCACTGCAGCTCTTTATCATCTCCCCCTCCAGGTTTGGGCACCAGGATGTCATCACGGGGCTGGACAGCCTGAGCCGGGAGTGCTGCGTGACGGCAGGGGGACGGGACGGCACCGTGCGGCTCTGGAAGATCCCTGAGGAGTCACAGCTCGTGTTTTACGGCCACCAGTAGGTCTGGGGCAGGAGAGGGGGCTGTGGGTATGGCTGGGGCAGCGCCGTATGGGTGCAGGCATCGCCAGGAACCTGCCAGCACCCTGAGGATGCTGACGCCCTGGTGAGCCCTTGTCTCCCAAACAGGATCCCAAAGCACACTCTGAACTGACGGGAGTTGCCCTTTCCCTTCGCAGGGGCTCCATCGACTGTATCCAGCTCATCAACGAGGAGCACATGGTGTCGGGCGCTGATGATGGGTGAGCAGGGGGCTGGGGTGGTGCGTGGGGCGGGCAGGGAGTGCCCACATGGCCCCCTCACCCCCCTTCCTGGCAGGTCCGTAGCCCTGTGGGGGCTGACAAAGAAGAAGCCACTGGCACTGGCCCGGCAGGCCCACGGCATGCAGGATTCCCAGGGCCTGCAGGAGCCATACTGGATCTCCGCGGTGGCCCCCCTGCGCAACAGTGACCTCCTGGCTACAGGTGGGTGGCAGCGGCTTTGGAGCAGGGGTTTTGGGGTGTGTTGGGGGCGTTGTCCTGCTCCCTTCCCCAGGTCGGGGTGCACGGCAGTCTCCTCTCTCTGTCCCAGGCTCCCACAATGCCAGTGTGAAGCTCTGGAAGTGCAGCGAGGGATTTCGGAAGCTGGAGCCCCTCTGGGACATCCCCTTGGTATGGAGGGGGGAGGCTAGGGATGCAGAAGTGGGGCTGGTGGGGAGATTCCTCACTGGGGGCTCTCCCTGGGCAGTGGGAGGAGGCCGCGGGAGCCCCTCACCTCTGCCCTCTCCCTTCCAGGTGGGTTTTGTCAACAGCCTCAAGTTCTCGTCAGCTGGTGACTTCCTGGTGGCTGGGGTCGGGCAGGAGCACCGGTACCGTTCCCCCTCCCCAGTGCTTCCCCGGGGTGCAGCAACCCCCCTCCTGCGGTGCTTGTGGTGGGTGACCCTCATCTCTCTCATCTACAGGCTTGGCCGGTGGTGGAGAATCAAAAAAGCCAAAAACAGCGTCTGCATCATCCCCCTGAGGCAGAGGGATGCAGCCCCCAGCCCCAAAGCCCCCGATGGCTCCTAGCCCCCCAGCCCCAGAGCCGGGTCAGTAAAACCCTGTCCCTGGAGCTGCATCCCGTGTCCTTCGTGTCCCACCTTCCTGCGGACGGCAGGACGGGAGCAGGGCGTGTCGCATGGCCCCCAGCCCCTGCTGGCTCCTGTATCATGACATGGCTCTGCCCTCTGCGAGGGTCTGCCCCCTTTCCCTCAGGTTCGGCTGGACCTGAGCTCTGGAAGAGTCTATTTAAAAAAAAACAAAAAACAAAACCACTTTATTTACATAAATTACAAAAAAAAAAATCACACTGTTTCTCACAAAAAAAAATCTACTCTTAAAAACTTTGTTGGGCTCAAATACCTGGGTCCTGTTACTCGCCCGCCAGACCCCCCTGGGCTTTGCAGAGGCTATGGGGCAGTGGGTATTTATTTGCCCCCGCTGCTGCCCCGTCTCACGAGGGGGTGAGAAGCACTATGCACAGCAAGGGGAGGGATTGAGGGGGCTTGGGCCCAGCCCAGCAGTGGCAGTGCTCAGCAGCTTTCCTGGGGCCGAAAACAAGGAGGAAAAGGTGAAACGGTGCAAAGGGCCTGGAGGGGGGTGCTCCGCTGGCCCAGGGAGGGGGGACACGGGGCACAGCTTGGCACAGGGCGGGACGTGAAAGGCCCTGCACCAGGAAAGGGGGGTGGGCGGTGGGGCAAGGGCAGCGTGTGCCGGCACAAGGCTCGGCGTGGAGGGAAGTGCGGCGTGGCTTGGTGCAAGCGAAGCGTGACTCAGTGCAGCTGGGCAAGAGGATGCCGGCTTGGGCACCATGGCTTGGTGCGAGGGATGGGGGGACTTGCACCACGGCTGGTGCAGGGGCTGGCGAATGTGCAGCACAGCTCAGTTCGGGGGCCAGGGGCTGTGCACTATGGCTCAGTGCAAGGGATGGGGGGGACATTCACCATGGCTCAGTGCAGGTGTCGGGGGATGACGTGCACCTTGGCACGGTGCAAGGGACAGGGGGAGCTGGAGCATGGCCTGGTGCAAGGTGCATGGGGACGTGTAGCAGGACTCAGTGCAGGGGATGGGGGAATGTGCACAATGGCTCAGTGCAGGCGACGGGACACGCACAACGGCTCGGTGCAAAGGACAGAGGGACGTGCACCACGGCTCAGTGCAAGAGATGGGGGGACATGCACCATGGCTCAGTGCAGGTGACAGGGAATGACATGCACCTCTGCAGTGCAAGGGACGGGGGAACTTGGACCATGGCCTGGTGCAAGGGACAGGGGTCATGTAGAAGGGCTCAGGGCAGGGGATGGGGGAATGTGCACCACTGCAGGTGACACAGGAGACATGCACTATGGCTCAGTGCAGGTGATGGGGGGTTTGTGCACCGCAGCTCAGTTGAAGGACTGGGGATGTTCACCACGGCTCAGTGCAAGGGACCTGGGGGGGACGTTGACCATGTCTCAGTGCAGGGACAGAGGGTGGTACACCACGGCTCAGTGCTGGGGACAAGGGATGTGTAAGGTGGCTCGGTGCAGGGGATGGGTGACACGTACCGTGACCCAGCGTGTGGGATGTGTAGCTGGTGCCGGAGCAGGGGCTGAGCCTCCCGGCTGCCTCCGGCGCCCGAGCGGGCTGTGCCATGGGCGCTGCTCTCCCTGGGGACGGATCCGGGTGCCGCAGGAGCAGCAGCACCACCATGGCCTGGCCTCCCCTGGCCCTTCACAAGGATGATGTTGTGGAGTCCACCACCTCGCGGCCGTTGCACACCGTGGGCACGTACTGTGAGGCCGAGCCTGGACAGGAAGGCAGCAGTTAGGGACGGCAGCACCCCCCCCAGGGCATCCCACTGCAGTGGGTGATGGGTGTGCAGGGAGCTGCATCCCCAGGGGCTGGGGTGGAGGGTGCCCAGGGTGGTGACAGTCACCTGGGGCAGCTGAATCCCTCGGGGTTGGGGTGACAGGTGCCCAGGGTGGCCACATCCCCCAGGGCTGGGGTGGAGGGTGCCTAGAGTGGCTGTGACTCCCCCAGGGCTGGGGTGTAGCGTCTTTGGTTGGCCATGTCCCCTTGGGGCAACGATGGGCCGCCATGAGAAGTACTCCCCCCCGGCAGGTTGTGCTGCAGCCTTGGGGCTTGCAGCCGTGGGAAATGAAGAATAGGGACAAGGGACAGGGATGAGCCACAGGGGACACAGTATCCTCCATTCCCCCCATTTTCAGTCATGTCATACTCTGCACACCGCTTTCCTTCAGGAGCCCATGCTGTGGTGCTCTTTCCACTACCCTCCCCCCCACCCCAGGAAGGGGGTGCCGCCCCCAGCCCTTCCCAACCCCACCATGCTCACCATGGGACTGGCTGGAGCTGGCGGCCGCCACGCTGAACCGAGTGGTGCCCACGCGGTGGCTGGCCACGTTCTTCTGTGGCTGGAAGAGTATGATGTGGAGCTTGGGGGTGAAGAGGCAGCCAAGGACCACGGTGCCACTGAGGCTCACTGAGATGCACATGGTGGTGGTCTGGACCTGCAGACAGGAGTGGGCGTCAGGTACTCCTGCCACCAGCCCTCTGCCCCAAGTGGGGCAGGATGAAGCCCTCACTGTGGCACCGTCCACCCCCACCGGGCAGAGGGACCTGCCTGCACCCCACAGGCACATCTCACCCCACACCAGGTCTCTCCATCAGGGTGGACCCGCCGGAGACCCACTGCCCTGATGGGGCGATGCTGCCCCTGAAAGTGGGTACACCCAGAGCAGCACCCCCAGTCTGGCCAACATGCTGCCTTGGGGCAATGCCCAGGGCCAGAGCCCTGCACCTCCCACTCCCACCAAGGGATCCTGGTCGTCTCTGGAAGTTCCCGACTGCAGCTGCCCCCACTGAGTCCTCCAACGTGTCTGGGAGCCCTTGCCAGGGGTTTGAGGTGTTGCCAGGTGCACCCCATGCTCCCCATTCCCTGGCACTGCTTGGCTCCCCAGGGACCATGCTGGATGTGGGTTGACGTTCAGGCCCTGATGGGGGGGATGTTGGGATGGGCCAGGGGCTGTCTTGTGCCTCTGCGTGGCGAGGCTGGAGGATGGCAATGACTCCTCCATGGTCAGATCGCAGGGGTCTCTGGAGGTCTCAGGGTCCTTTCCCATCATCACTCCAGCAAACAGTCTGTCAAGGATGGGGGTCTTCTCCCCAGGACTCATTGCCCCCTTCAGCCACCCTTCACTTGGTCATGAAAGCCCCAATGCAGAGGTGACTGTCACCAGGTCCATGGCCAAAGACCCTTCCCTTGGCCCACACATCTCCTAGCCCCAAACCCTGTGGGGCCCAAATCACCAAGACCACTCAGATCAAGCCCTGTTAAAGCCTCCCCCAAAACTCAGGCTCGTACTCTGTAGTCGCTGGAGGTCACGTAGAAGATGGGCAGGAAGGCCAGCCAGATGATGCAGGTCGTGTACATGGTGAACCCGATGAACTTGGCCTCATTGAAGTTTTCGGGGCATTTCCGTGTCTTGAAGGCATAGACCGTGCAGAGGACAATCAAGAGGACGTTGTAGGTGAGCGAAATGAGCATGTTGGAGTCGCGGTTGTTGCACTTGAGGGTGACAATGTACCTCTTGTCAGGCTCAGTCTCCTTGCCTGTGCCAGGGGTCTCCACCAGCAGCCAGATAATGACAATGATCAGCTGGCAAGAGATGAGGGCCATGCAGATGACCACCTGCGATGTGGGGCTTATGAACCGGGGGCGCTGGACCCCCTCCTTCACCCCACTGAAGATCCTGGCGATGCGATTCGTCTTGGTCAAGAGTGCTGAATAGCAGACAGCAAAGGATGTGCCCAGCCCCAGACGACGGAGTGTGCACACCTCGGTGGAGGGCTTCGCGATGAAGATAAAGGTCATGCTGTAGCACATGAGGACCCCAGTCAAGAGGATGTAGCAGAGCTCCCGGCCAGAGGCCTTCACAATGGGGGTGTCATTGTTCTTCATGAAGACTCCAAAAACAAAGAGGGTGGAGATAAAACCCAGGCAAGAGATAGTGACGGGGCCAATGGCCCAGACATCTTTCCAGCGGATGTACTCTTGGGGCAACTCATAGCAGCCATTCAGGGTCTCGTTGGGCCAGTAACCGAGACCACAGTCCATGCAGGTGAACTCATCCAGCAAGTACTCGTAGGGCTGGCAGGGGATGCAGATCCAGCAGCATATGTCGCCGGGCTGCATGCTCTTTATCTCATTCTTCTTGCAGGGGTCGCTGCACTGGGACACAGGGATGGAGGTCTCAGCCCACGGGATGAGGCTGGTGTTGAGGGTGAGCCCCTCAGCCCAGTAGCCCACCTTCTGATACCGATACCGCCCATACATGCGGTGATAGTTGAAGATGTTGTAGCGCCCAATCCCATCACCGTAGCGGTCAAATCGAACAACACTCTTGGTGTCTGCTGGCCTGAATGGGGCTGGAGGGAGGAGAAGGAGAGATGGTGACTGCTGTGGGGCAGGAGAGCGCTCACTCCCGGTGTGGCAGCAGGGCTCCATCAAAGCATCACATCCCACCATGACCATAGGCAAATGTCTAACCTGTTCCCTGCCTTCTCTCTCACACTTGCTGCCTATGCGCACATTAGGAGCAGGAAAGCAACAGTGGAGACCTACCTCCCCACGTGCCTTAGAGCTCGGCAGCCCCAGACAGCTCTGCAGGGACAGAGAGGTGGATTTTGCAGCCGCCATGGCTCTCGATGACACCTGAGTAGCTGCGCTTGGCCCAAGTCTCAGAGGACACACTTCTAATTCACCCCAAACTATGTAGGTCCCTGCTCAAGGGTCTCCCTCCAGTTTAATCCCCGAAATGTGAATAAATCATGGCACTTGCAAGTGAGGTCTCCAAGGTCCCACGTTCCTGGAGGGGCCCCTGTGGGGCTGGTCCCACCCAGCTCTAGCAGGATGGAGTTGGTCACCAGCTTCTCCACACTGGGGATAGAAGTCCTGGATTGCCTCCTGAGGGTGATGGTGGGCTGTTGGCATCCTGGGACAATCACAGCCCATGGCACAGGGGTCCCCAGGTGTGGGCAGGCTGGAGCAACTGGGGGGTTTGAGGTCAAATCTGGGTCGTCTTCCTCCTCCCTGCCATCCCTGCCTCATGCCTCCTACCCATCCCTTTCCAGTTAGGCAGCCAAACCCCATCTCCATCTCTGGACTCACCATCAAAATTAACATTGAGCATAAAGTCCTTGTAGAACCTCTTGCCATTGACGGGCTTCATGGCGTCGCAGAGCTTGGTGACATTGGGGCATAGTGCCTGGTGCATGTTGTGGAGAGAGTGAGCCATGGCATAAACTGCGTTGATCACAAATGTGATCTTGGACTCTGGCTCAAACTTGCCTGTCTTTAGGGAGTACTGGCTACAGTCCTGCGTGTGGAAGCTGCACTTGAACTTCTGCTCCCAAAACTCCCGAAACCAGGGATTTCGGCTGTTATTGTAGGGGTTGAGATTACGGAAGTAGGCAGCAAACTCTTTAATGGGGTAGGCTGCCAGCTCAATGGTGATGGCTCCCTCCGCCACCGCTTCGCTCCCAGCCACCACGCTCTCCAGGGCTCCCCACCCATCGCTGGCCACCCATGTGAAGGACACATTGACTCTCTGGGCAGCTGCCAGCAGCTCCCGGGCATCTTCACTTCGGGTGAACAGCACAACCACTCTGGCATTGGGCTTCTGCAGCAGAGCCCGGACCACCCCATCGTAGGTCTTCTTGTTCATGGAGCGTCCCACCTTCTCTGAGGTGGCGATGCAGATGTTGCGCATGCGGGCTTCTTGCTCAAAGGCCTCGATCCCCGTCTCCCCATAGTCGCCTTCTGAGGCCACGGTGGAGACGTAGGTCCAGTTGAAAAAGCGGAGGATCTCCGCCATGGCTTTGGCTTGGTAGAAGTCTGGCGGGACGGTGCGGGCGAAGTAGTCGTAACGGGACTTGTCGCTGAGTTTGGCACTGGTAGAGGCGTAACTGATCTGTGGGATCTGGAAGAGCCGCAGAAGGTTGGCTACCTGCGTGGAGGAGGAGACGTGAGCACCTGAAGACGTGGCCCAGCGAGGGACATTCCCACTGGAGAACCCCTGCCCAACACCAGGTGTTGCATGGTGCTCCCAAGCACGACTGTGGGGCTGATGAGCAGTCCCCCAGCCTGGAGGTCCTGGTTGGTGGAGGGATGGAGGGACGCCACATTCACAGGGTGGCCTGAGCCCTCACAAGCGCTCATTTCTTTTATTTTTTTTTAGCATTTCATTTCCCCTCTGAAATCCGGGCCTGGGGAGGGGATAAATGGATTCATGGCAAAAGCAGAACCCCCCCCATGGGTGACCTGTGGGAAATGCTCATGGGCAAGGAGAAAGCTGGGGCGGCTGCGGAGCTGGGCCTGGGGACTGGTGCCTGCACATCCCGCATTGGGAACCCCAGCAAGACCGGCACCTTCCAGCTGCTCGGCTGAAGCCCTCGTTAGCTTCAAAGGGGAAAAAAACCCCACTAATGAGGTTGTTAAAAACCCAGGCTCTTGGAGCAGCAAGGGGAGGGGCTCGGGCACGCCAGTGGGGATGGTGAGCCTGCCCACATCTCACTGCTCCCCAGGCAAGACACGCAGCTTAATTAATGTTGGACAAATGTTCTCCATGACAAAGTCCCCTAATGGCAAGAAGGCCCCCAAGCGCAGCAATGCCGCTGCCTGACCTCGCCACACAACATAACGGGAGCTGCCAGCCCGCCATGCTGCCCCAGCACAGGCTGCCTGCGCCGCCTGGGGTCCGGACGGTGTCCCCCTGGCCATGGGGACACCCCAGGTCCTCCAGCAAGGGAAGGGACAAGCTCCCACATGGGCCGGACCGAGGTGGTGCCTCCATCGCCCAGCCCTGGTTTCCTCCATCCCATGGCCGGGGGGATGCGGGGACCCCCGGGGAGCAGCAGCCGTGGTTTGACACACCCAGGGGACTCATTAAATCTTAGCGAGCGTGTAGCCCACTGGCAGCCCCCAGGACTCGGCTGGCCCCTCCGGCTGCCTGCATCCTCGGGGGATGCTCTTCTCCCTGCCAAAGCCGGCCCCTGGGTCTGCAGAGCCACGGTTTTGGAGAGGGAGCTGCAGCCCACCCAGGGTGACAGCCGGGTCCGAGGCTCGAGGTGCCCGTTCCCATGGGATCACTGGGGATGTGGAGGCAGTAGCCCCCTGTGCCCACCCCTGTGGCTGAGCCCCTGCGAGGCGGGTGCCCCTCGCAGCTGGCAACACCTCGAGGGATGGGTTTGGGGGGGGCAGAAGGGATGGTGCCCCCTCACAGTGCGCAGCTCTGCCTGCCGGGATCGATGTCCCCACACCCCCACCACAGTGTCCCCTGCGCCATTCTGACATCAGGAGTGTCACCGCCATGCCCCGGGGGGTGTCCCTGTGCCTGGCCACTCACCCATCCCATGGGGGACAGGACCCCCAGGGCTGTAGGTGAGCCAAACCCTGCTCCTGCACCGTGGTGGGACAGCCACCCACTGGGTGCCAGGGCACTGCAGCAGCTCCCCCCCAACCCCAGCACTCTGCTGGCCAGAGGGGGCAGGGACAAACATGGCACAGCTGTGGTCACCCAGGCCTTGTGGTGGGGGCAGCAGGTCCACTGGGTGCTGGAGGTGGCCACCCGCAGTACCTGCCACATCCAGGCCTGGTGGCATCATGCCGTCACCCATTGATGGGAGGAGCAGTGCCTGCAGGCACGGGCAGCATGTCAGGTGAGAGAGGGACAGCATCCTGCTCCAGTCCCATGCCAGGATGTGCCAGGCCAGGGACTGGGACTGGTGATGCCAGGAGGCAGCTTGCACCATCCAGGCCCACTGGTGGTGGCAAGGGACGTGGCCGCGTGGTGACACCAAGGACATGGACCTGAGCATCAAGATCATCCCGGGCTAAGGAGTTGTGCTTGCCACCATGACCCCAGGAGGGGAATAAACCCCTGTCCCCACGTAGGACAGATCCACTGGCTTGGCTCCCATGGCTTATGGTGGGTGGGGGGCTCCCCACAGCCTCCGAGGGGACTCCGGTCACCATCAGGGCTGCAGCCACCCCACGGTGGCAGAGAGATGGCTCTCTCAGGTGCCAGGCCGGCATTCCCTCCCTGTTGCAGAAAGGGGCACAGCATCACCACGAGGGATGTGAGAGCATCCCTGTGCTGCATTGGCAGGAGCATCATCACACTGCCACCAGGGTTTTACCCCCACCTCCATTTCTGCTGACCCCCCAGCCCCATCCAAGCCCCTCTTGCTGGGGGTGGTACCTGGATGGAAACATCGCTGTAGGAGCCCCCGATGACACCGGTGATGGCAGTGGGCACATCATCATGGATAGCGTAGGAGCCATCAGGGCAGATGTGCTCGGAGCCGTCTACCCTGGTGAGGGAGGCGCGGACAAAGTCGAGGGACTGCTCGAGGGCGTAGGTGTCCTTGGAGCAGGTGTCGAGGATGTGGGCGCCCAGCTTCACCCCTGGCAGGATGCTCCCGTCCTTGTTGATCTCGTCCAGGGCGAAGAGCATGGCCTCCAGGCGCTGGATGCCCCGGTGCTCATTGATCTTGCCACAGTCTTCGGTCCCCACTCCTTTCTCATGGACGGGGAAGAGGCCCCCGATCACCAGGTCCCCATCCGTGCTGATCTCCTTCTTTCCAGCCATGCCGTGCCCGGCAGCCAGGCAGGTGGCCAGGCGCATCAGCCACAGCCAGGCGGCCAAGGGGACCGCCATGGGGTGCACCGGCGCTGGCCAGGGGTCCTGTGCCACCCCGTGTCACCCCTTGTCACCCGTCAAGGCAAGGGCAGGCAGTCCCCAGGCATCGGGTGGCAGGTGGTGGCGTGGCGTCGGCAGGAGGGGCGTCGTGCTGCCCCAGCAGAGCCCTCGGCACCTGGAAAAGGGAAGAGAAAAGCCACTGGGTCTGCAGGGTGCAAGGCAACCTGGGGACCATCCCCACAGGCGAGCAAGGGCACAAGCCTGCCTGTGCCCCCCCACCTGCAGTGCCTGTAGAAAGGAGCCCCTGCAGAAGGGTGAGCTGAGCGGATACGACAGCTCCGGCAAAAAATTGGGACCACCACGATGCCAGTGAGTGACACGGGCCCCAGGAGACAAATGGGGCACAGGGACCTGTCCCCCCACCCAGCGCTCCTGGGATGCACTGGCACAGGCAGGAGGAAGGCAGACCTGGCTCTGTCAGCAGCACCGGGCAGAGGGGGTACCGGGGGGCAGCTTGTCGGCCCCTAAAATATCAGGGCAGGAGGGAGGAGCCAGGGATGTCACCCAGGGCAGGGAAAGCCAATGCCGTCTCTGAGCTGAGCCCCCGACCCAGGCAGCAGCATTAGGGTGCCAATGGCTTCCAACCTCAAGCCAAGAGCGCTGCCAAAAGCGGCCGGCCGTGAGCCCACTGTGCCCACAGCAGTATTTAATCCCCATCCCATACCCTCCCCGGAGCCCACCTGCCCGGCGCTACCCTTGGCGCTGCCTGTGGCACCTGGGCTGGAGCAGGGATGCACTGCCGGCTTCATCCTTCCCGCAGCAATGCACAGGGCAGGATCTGTCAGCCACGGTGCTTCAGAGCCTGTTCTCTCACCACCGCCCCTTCCTTCCCCGTATACTAAATTCAGAGATTTCAGTAAAAGTAAGAGCCAGGTTTGCTGACTCCCTCTGCAGAAAGCACGGAGGCGCGGGGGAATCAAAGGCTTTTGCAGCAGACAGGCCTTTTTTTGGCAGGAGATGCAGTCCCTTCAGAGATCAGTTGTCTTTTCCCAAACCACGAGAGAGATTTGTTTCCCATTTGAAGCCGACTGCTGAAATCCCGCAGGGCCAGCATTTCAGGGGCTGTGGGAGAAGAAGACCCCCCGGCAGCCCAGAAACCTCAGGTTGCTCCAGCACAGCGAGCTGCTGGTGCCGCGGTGGGTCCCAGGGCTCACCCGCAGCCCAGCAGAGCAGGGCTTGCAGGGGCGCACAGGGTGGGAGGGCGATGCTGGAGAGTGCTGACCCCTCTGCAGCCCCCCACAACCAGTACCAAGGCCATTCTCCCCAAGTAGGAGCCCCCCATGGTGCCCCCACACAGGTGATGCCCGTGGCCGGAGAAGCCCTCCGGCAAGCAGCTGGAGCTGGTGGTGATGCCCAGGGGGATGCGGGCAGCAGTGTGGCACAGGGGACAACAGGGTGGGGTAGTGAGATGCATGCAGACCTCCTCCTGCACACTCCAAAGTGCCTGTCCCCAGGTGCTGCCTGCCTGTGATGAGCCCTCAGCCGCCTCAGGGCATCTCCTACCCAACCCCGCCAATTTGAAGGAGTTTGGGGGAGAGGCTGAGGAAAGCTCCCTGCCTTATTTCAGGCAGTGAATGCTTTTGAGGGACCCAGGGTTTCCTCAAGAAGGAAAGAGGCCACAGGCACACGGATTATTATTGATGGAGCCCATCGGGGGCAGGCTGAGCCTGGCACAGGGGTCCAGCAGCACCAGAAGCCCATCTCCTTTGGGTCTGTCTCTTCTGGGGCAGCCGGTGGGACCCACCAGACAAAAGTCACCTTCATGCAAAGCTCTCCCAAAAGGGCAAACCATCACCCACCTCGCAGCGAGCCCCAAGGGATGCTGTGAGCAGGGCTGTGGCCATCCCCACAGCTACTCAGCTGGGCTGGCATGGTACCGGGGGGAGGACAGCCCCATGGGAACATCTTGGGAAGCAAAACACCCGTCAGGGAAGAGGCAAGTCCAGCCCAACAGACACAGTAGGGCTGGAAGGCTCCTGCCGGCTGCTGGCAGCCTACCCTCCTGAAACCATGGGTGAGTAGGATGGGTGAGAATGTGCCATTGCTCCTACGTGTCCCCGGCGCTTCCCACCCAGCCCCTGCCAAGAGACCTGACCCTCTCCGACACCAGCACCCGTAGGGGTGGCATGGGGCGTGGGTGAGAGCAGCCGTGCTGGGAGGGTGCAGGGTGAGCCCAGCTTGCACAAGCCACCATCGTCACCTCCCACCAGGGTCCCCTGGAGGTCCTACAACCACCGAGCTCTGCTGGGACCCCTGCACCTCCATTCTGCCCCACAGCCTGCGAGCCCTGGGGAAGCCAAAGCACGTTCCCCTGGACACTTGCCCCATCACCCCCACCACCACGGCCGTTGGGCTGCTCTTGCCCAGCCTGGTGGGAGAGCAGGGGGTCGGGGAGGCGAAGGCAAGAGGAGATGACACAGCCCTGGCCCCTGCACCCCGGCAGCGAGGTGGGAGAGGAGGGAGCTGCCCGCCCCACCGCAGCCCGCCAGGGGACTGGGGTCACGGGCTCGGCCGTCCGTCCCCAAATCCCGTTTCAAACCCACCGTGGGCTCCGGCTGCCGCGGCAGCCCCCCTCCCCCGAGCCACTGCCCTCCCCGGCCGGGGACAGCGGAAGGAGGGACCCGAGGGGCGGCAGCCGGGGCGGGGACGGCTTGTCCCCGCCGTGCCGGGCGGTCACCCCCGCTCCCCCGTCCCGGTGACCGCGGGCAGCCCCTGCCGGGGCCGGGGCGGGGGCTGCAGCGGCGGGGTCCTGCTGGGTGCCCGCTGCAGGGGGTCGGTGCTGCCGGGGCACCGGGGGGACGCGAACCCCCCGAGCCCTTCTCCCGGAGCCCCGCGGCCCCGCGTCTTGCGCCGGCCAGGGGGGAGCCGGCGGGACCGGCCCCGATGCCCCCTCCCCGCCGGCACCCCCGGCCCAGCCGGTGCCGGTGCCCGAGCTCGGCTCCCCTCCCGCAGCTCCGGCAGCCCCGGCTCCGGGCACCGGCCGCCGAGCCCCGCCGTGCCGCGGCCCCCGACGGCTGCGGGGTATCGCCGGTCGCCGTGCCCCTCCACCGCGGGCACCGGCGCTCTGGGGACGCCGGCGGGGCACGGCGCGACCCAAGGCCACGGGGACGGGCGCGGCCGGGAGCGCCGGAGTGGGACCGCAGCCCTTACCTGGGCCCGGCGGGCTGCGCCGGGAGCCGGAGCCGGTGCCGGTGCCGGTGCCGCGGCTGCCTCGGAGCTGCGGCTGCCGCCGCCTCTCGCCACCGCCTCTGACACTCCGCCAGCCCCAGCCCAGCGGAGCCGCTCCGCCCCCCGCCCGGCCCGGCCCGGCCCCGGGGCAGCGGCACCCCCGGGGCCGCCCCGCCCGCCCCCGGCACCGCCGAGCCGGGCAGGGCACCGGCAAGGCGGGGAGGCTGGAAGGTCTTGGGCAAAGCCTGGAAGGTCTTGGGCAAAGCCGGGGGGTACGTGGCCGGATCCAGGAGGACACATCCAGGGAAGGCAGGACACGGGGGGACACGGCCAGATCCAGGCGGACACATGCAGGACACAAGCAGACCAGGCAGGACACAGCCAGGGAAGGTGGGACACGGGCAGGACACGGCCAGATCCAGGCAGGACACAGGCATGGAAGGCAGGACACAGGCAAGGGATGGCCAGATGCAGGCTGGGCAGAGGCAGGACCAGGTCCCCTGGCAGACCTGGCAGGCACAGCTCAGCGCCCGCTCCCCCAGCCCCGAAGCCCCCACCTCAGTCTCAGCTCAGTCAGAGGGGTCCCAGCCCCAGCTCCAGCTCCACAGCCACGACCTGGTGCCCCCTGGGGCCTTTTCTACCCCCTGCCTGGCACAGCCCCCCACCCAGCCTGTCCCCTGCTCCCCAAGCCCTTGGGGGGGAACCCAGGGGACCAACATCACCCCACTGGCCCCTGCACTCCTCGCAGCCCCTGGCACTCACCGTCGGCCCAAGCACCAAGCTGGGGGAAGGCTTCAGACAATGGATGCTCCCTGAGATGCCTCCTCTGAAGGCAGAGGCAGCAGCTGGATTTAGTGTTCTGGATCTTCACCACTTGCCCAAACCCTTTCTGGAGCCATTCGGCTGCCCAGGATCCTGCCACGCGTCCCCATCAATCCTGTGCTGGCAGCCTGGCTGTCCCAGAGATCTCCGTGACATGGAGACAAGAATGGGACCGTGGATGACACAGGAGCTGCAGGGATGGGCAGGGGCCAGGGATGCCTCTGGGGCACCACCCCAAGCAACTGCCTCACCACCTCCTGCCTGTTTCCCCACTGCCAGCTGCGGTGCTTGCAGGCTGCGGGTTAGGGCACTGCATCAAGAGTCAGACCCACTCTGTGTGTGTCCACCCCCCCCAGCAGTCCTGATTTGGGGGGGATAACCCAGGACCTCCGTGGCAAGGTCCCTCCTGGGGACACACAGCACCAGGACCCCAGTCCCCACCGTCCCGTCTCCTTCCAAGACTGTTAGCACAGACGGAGCAGGGCACTGGGGAGAGGAGGGTGCCTGGGCTGGGGGACCTCGGCACTGCTGGCCGGGGGGAGCAGAGAACCAGGGAGGGCTGGAGACATGCCATGCTGTGCCAAAGGATACTGGCACTGCCAAGGTCCCGCTTCTTCCCTGGCAGACAGGACCTGGCATGAGCCTCACACGCGCCCCGGCGCTGGCTGCATCCTGCCGGCTGCTGCTTCAGCTCTGCTGACAGCACAGGGACGATAGCAAAGCCCCCCCAGCCCCCATCTTCCGTGGGGTTAGGGGCCAAGTGGCATTAAGATCCGCTGCCTGGCTCCAGTCCCCTCCCTGTCCCGAGCCTCAGCCAAGCATAAATATTTCAGGGGGCTTGGCAGTTTTGTAATAACCGCAACAAAGATAAACACCGGGAAGAGCAATATTTTTCCATGTGGGCTGGAGGAGTTTAATATTTTATCACTCAGAACACAAAATATTTATGAACAACCTCATGTCAATCACTGGCTCAGGACTAATCATGACCTTTCCAAGCCAGGGAGGACACGTCCCCACTGTGGAGGGACAGCCAGGCCTCCCCTGATTCTTGTCCCCCCACCCCAAGACCTGGTTTTGGGCTGCCACATCCAACTGGCGAGGAACAAGCCCTGGGCTGTTGGTGGCACTGGGATAGGGAAGGGGCTGAGCTCTGCCAGCCTGGCGAGGTGCTCCAGCCCCTGGCATCATCCCGGGGCACCATAGCGGTGATGTCCAGGCTGTTCCCTCATCCCTGTCTGGGGGACTGGGAACTGGGACTAGCATGGGCATCCCTCCCTGCCTGCACCCCTTGGCTGCTGGACCAGGCAGATGCGAGGCACTGCGCAGGTCCCCCCACCACAGGAGCACAGCAGTGCCAGGCCCACCAGCAGCCCGGGGACCTGGCTTTTCAGCAGGTTCCCAAGACGAGCAGGGACACCACCTCCCTCCATCCCAGGGTGGGTAGAGAACCAGGGAGGGCTGGAGAAATGCCATGCCGGCCTTTTCCTGCCCCCCCTGACCTTTTCCTGCTCCCCCTGCAGCCTGCAGAAGCTGGGGATGGTCCCCGCAGCCCTGCTGGGTTGCCCGGGCAGGAGTGAGCCGAGCAGGGGGGACTCAGAGCCCTCAGGCAGCTCCCCAGCTCGGTCAGGACATGGGGGGCAGCCCAGCAGCCCCAGCCACAGCCCACTCCCCACCACGGGGCAGGACGGCGCGATTGGCCAAGAGGCAGTCAGCAATGCCACCGGCCACCGGTGAGGAAAAGCATCCACTTTATTACAGACCCCAAAAGCGCCCGTGGCAGTGCCAGGAGGACCAGCTTTACATGGGATGTTTCCATTTTTCAGCAAGGGGAAGAGAAGAGGGGGGACAAACCCAATCGACCCTACTCACGGCTCTTTGGTGCTAGAAAACACACGGTGGTGCCGCAGAGAGAAGCGGTGGGTAAGAGGGGGCACTGGCACAGATGAGGGGGTGCCAACCCACAACCACCCCCCCGAAACGCCTGTGAGGAATTTGCGACGCATCTAGAGACACACAAACGGCAAATGCATTTCGCTGCCCACCCCCAAGCCTGCACCTACCCCGTGCCGCCGAGTGCTGCAGGTGACCCCCCCCGCCTCCCGGCGTCCCCGAAACCATCAAACACCCTTTCTGCAAAGAGGGAGAGTGGGTCCCAGGGGCAATCAGCGACCGAAGTCCCTTGGCTGCAGAGGAAGGAGGTGGGAAAGGCGACCAGTTCCCAGTAACTCAGACCCTGGCGGGAGGCGAGGCAGCCAGGTCTCTGCTTCACTCTTCTCCTCTCTCAGCAGCGATGGGCTCCTTGGTCCACTTGTCCGTGGCCTCTTGGCTGCCTGCGTAGCCCACATCGGGCAGCAGACCTGGGGCTCCCTCCCCGTCCCCGGTGACCTCCAGGTCCAGCTCCTCGAAGGAGGAGCCGCTGGCTCCCGACTCGCTGTAGCTGTGCTCGCTGCGGTTGTCCGCCTCCTCCCGGCCACGGCTGGCTGGGAAGGGCAGCAGGATGGAGGTGGCCACCGAGGTGTCTCTGCTGTCGGTTGTGGCCTCCATGCTGATGGAGCTCGTCTCACTCATGGTGTCAGCCCCTGGGATGGAGAGAGAAGGGGAGGGAGTGAGCGCTGCGGGAAGGAGGTGGTGGGGATGGAGATGGGGTGCCACAGCCTTTGAAGCCACCATAAACCTCAGAGGCATCAGGCCACGGAGGAGACGAGCCCCTACCTCTTGTCACCTCCTGTGCCTTTGAGAAGCGACTGGGCCAAGACAAGCAGGAGCTGGACTCAAGCAGCTCCCTGAAATCAGGGCACCCCCCAACTAGCCCAAACAACCCCTGGCTTCCCAGCCGTGCCCTGGCCCCACTGCTGCTCTCCCTGCACACACCAAGGACCTGGCAAGCCCTTCCCTGAGGAGAATGCCTGGCCTGGGAGCTGGTGGACAACCTGCCCCTGGCATGGCACCAGGAACGAGGAGAGGAGCTGGATGCTGTGCTGCGAGGGCGACAGGGAGCTGCAGCATTGCTTGAGCGCCCAAGGGGATGGTGGCACGCTGCAGGTCCTCAGATGTGCCGCCGTCAGAGGCGGTTGTACGTCCAGCCTGATGCCAGGGCATCCTAACGCTGCCTTCATCACCCCCTACAACCCGCTCCCGGCATCAGCTCCGGCGTCAGTGCGAAGGCATGCAGGGCAACGGCAGATGGGACTCAGGGTGCCAGAGGATGGGGGGAGCCTTCCCAGCTCACTCGGCCCTTCTCCACGTCACCTGCCTGCCAGCCCACAGCCCCTCTCATGGCACAGCCCCCCCGGGGGCTGCCCCTCCCTGCCCGGGCAGACCCCTGGGCCCACCGCCCCCTCCCCAGATCCCTGCCTCGTTAGCTCGGTTGACAACACAATTAAGGAGTCGACAACGAGAGAAGCGTGTCAGATTGAGACCAGCAGCTCGGTGCTGTTGCCAGAGCAACCAGCCGGGAGACAAAACACTCCTATAAAACATTAATCATTGTTAATTATGACATCACAGATCCACATGGTTAATTATGACATCACAGATCCACGTCGCTGATTACAACATCACAGATCCACGCTGTTAATTACGACAGCGGCAGCAAACTCTGGGCAGGCTCCTCCATCACGGCCCTCCCCACTCCACCTTCTCCCCGCCTGCCTCGCGCCGATGGGAAGTATGTGCCGAGCTCAGCCACGTCCCGGCACCCCCACTCCCCCGGGGGCTCCATCCATGCCCTTGTCGAGGATCATGTCCCACATCAGGAGGGAAACCAGGAGGAGAACCCCGCTCGGCAGCAGCTCCAGCGGAGGACCACGGCTTGCCACCAGCAGGGCTGGGAAGTTGCAAAGAGGGTGGTGACAGCCACGGAGGGGCTCACAGGTGGAACAGGAGAGCCCTCTCCTCCATGCTGGGTCCTGCCGGCATGGCTCCATCCCCAGCATGGGGCTCCCGCAGGCATCTCCAGCCTCCCCAGGCCCCCGCAGCCAGGGTGCCCAGAGCTGGGCTGATCACCTTCCTCCAGCTGCGCAGCAGCCACCAGTCTCCTGGAGGAGACACGCCAGGGAGGGAATTTTCCTTCCAAACACCCTTAAATCCCTTTTTCTTGCTATTTTTCTTCCTGGCCTGGGCAGTTGCCAGCAGAACTGCTTGTAAATGGCAGTCCTCTGTCTTCTGAGCAGCATCATCCCACAGTCCTGCCGGCTGAGCAAGGGCTGTTCAGAGAGGACCGAGCTGCGGTAGCAGGATGGGGAGCGGCCGGGAAAGACTCACAGATGCAGCTTCATCCCGCCTGGATGGCGTATTGTCTTCATCCCACCTGGATGGCGTATTGGCTTCATCCCGCCTGGCGGGTGCCCAGAGAGGAGCCTGAGCCTCCAGCCTCTTGCCTTGTCCATGGCATTCAACTCCTTTGGCATCTGGCCCAAGCTGAGCCCTCGGTTGCCCACCCAAGCAGGGCCTGGTGATCACCCCCATGAAAAAGAGAAAAGAACCGTCGCCCGCTGACACGCACTGCCTTTGCTGCAGCATCACAGAGCGCCTCAACATGGAAACTACATTTACTCTAAGTTAAAAAGGATGTTCTGCATGCTGCTGGTGAGGCGCTCAACGAAGGGGCAGCAGTGACCAAGCGGGCAGCAGAAAGCCAGGAGATGCCATCCCACCTGGCAGGACTGTGGCAGGGCAGTGGGTCAGCAGGTAGCCTCCGGGAAGATGGAGAGCTGCAGGGGACGGAGGGGAGCACGCCGACCCTGAGCCTTGAAGCCAATTAAGGGTTTGCAAGATCTCTAGTGGAGATCTGAAAAAAAAAAAAATCCAATTTGGCCAAATTGGTGGCCTGAGGTGATACGGACACGTTCCCGCCATGGCTTCATGACAGCTCACATCATTCGTGGTCATCTCACGTCCCTCTGAAACCAAGGACAAGAGTGACCCCAACCCCCCGCGCTGTGCCCTGCCTGCACAGCACACCTCCGCATCGCCTCAGGAGCCGTTTTGGCTGGGAAGCCACCACATCACTCCATGCCACAAAGCAAAGGAGCTCTCGAGGAGTGGAGCAGAGGCTCAGGAAGGGGAAGATGGGGATGAAGCTGCCACCACGGGAAATCACCACTGTCCTCACCCCCAGCAGCCGCCTCCCTCTCCCTCGCTCCAAGGGTGACAATAAATCGAGTCCTGTTTCCTTTCAGCCAGGCACTTTTTCACCGCTCTGTCACTTCTGATCATGTTTGAGCAGCCTCAGCTGGCAAATTTGCCCATTTCAGCATCCTCGCTCTGCTCTGCGCAGGACAAGGCTGGCTCTGGCACGGCCACCCAGCCTGGCTGGGGACGGATGGCCAGGGCGGGCAGGACTGAGAGACGGAGCTGCTGCTGCTAGGGATGGCGTGGGGTCAGCTCTGGCAGGGGGACATGGCAGGAACCCCCCATCTGTCCCAGCAGAGCCCAGAGAGGCCAGGCGGGGAGCGCGGCAGGGCTCCAAGAGGGCCACCAAAGCCTCGTTGGAAGGTGCCTTGTGGGCCAGGAGGAGTTCAGCTCTCACATCACGAGCATGGAGGTTTCCAGCAGCCCTCATGTCCACTTCATCTTGCCCCAGGCACCTTGCTTGGTCCCCGAATGAGCTGCTGCCCATCCCCTGCATCCCACTTCCCAAGGCTGGTCCCTGCACCAGGATCCAGCCCAGCAGCTGGATCCAGCATGGCTTTTCCCTCTGTCATGCGTTGAGGTGCCAGCTGTGCTGTGGAACCCCCCCGCCTGCATTCTGCTCCCTCAAGGACAGCGTAGCCATCCTGCTACACCTTCACTCAGCAGGAACATGGAACCCAGGAAGTTTTAATTTGGGAAAAAAGGCACAGCCCGGGGTGAAGTCACACTGGGGTGTAGAGGAGCCCCTCAAAGGCCACCTAAGAAGGGAAGCCAAGCAGCCAACACTGAGATACCAGCCAGAGATGGCTGCAATGGGAACCACTAGCCCCACGCTGCTAACGAGCCCGGCGGGGAGCCGTCCCCCCCGGGCAGCTCAGCCCTGTGCCACCCCAGGTACTGGCATCCCCAAATCCCCCCAGGAAGGAGGACCGTCTCTCCTCCCACATCGCCCCAGCGGGACACTGATGCCCAAGCATTGCTCCCCTCTTAGTACAACCGGGCCCTCTCCTTCCCCTTGTTCGATCAAATATTCATCGCCTCTGTCACTAAATAATAGATCAATGCGCTGCCAGGAGGGGCACAGCTCCTCCACGCTTGCCGGAGCTCGCACACAGCCATCAGGAGAGGGGCTGGGGCAGGCAGACCGGCAGGAAGGCATGGCAGGAGCTGCCTGCTGAGACCCTTCTCGGGAGGAACAGGCAGGCAGAACGGGCAGGGCTCTTCGGAGGAGGGAAGGAAGCAGGGATGAGGCAGAGCACACCAGGGAAGGTGTCCCCCGCGGCACTGGGGCTCAGCGGGTGATGCCATTGGTGGCACCCAGACATTGCTGGACAGGCTCAGCTCCAGGAAAACCAGTACCTGAGACTCCGGACAGAGCCATGTGCTTAGAAACCATCTGTGTTCATGCCAGCAAGCCCGTGTCACGTGAGGCTGCTTTTGTTTGCTTTCACCTTCTGCACGCCGCAGCGGGGTCACACTGGAGAGCACGCTGCCCAGAGTGAGCCGGCAGCGAGGGCCCACTGAGCGCTGCACTGATGCCAAAGCCCCGGAAAATAATTAAGTACAAAACAACTAATCGTGATTGACATTGGCCCCCTGGAGACCCGTCATCCGCCTTCCAAAAATGCTTCCCGTCTTTCCGATAACCCTGACGATGGTGAAGAAGGGAGAGAGTTGGTGCAGAGGCAGCTGCAGCCCCTGGCCCCTTCTATGTGTGCCAAGTGTGTTCGTCCTCGGCGGAGCTGCCAGCACCGAAAGCAGAGACCCTGGACCACGTCCTGCAGCCTTTATGGCCACTGGCTTCACTCGGAGCCGCAGCACCCAGCGCTGCCTTGCAGGGAGAGCCCAGGAGCAAGGAGGACACCAGATGACAGCCTGAATGGAGAGCTGTACTCCAAGGTCAGGAGGCTCAGGAAAACAAATCCAAGCTGTTCTTGCAAATCCAAGTCACTCGGTTCTGCCTGGCACCAGCCACACTGACAGGCGAGGAGGAACGGCAGCACCTTACGCCAGGAACTCCTGAAGTCTTTAATTCAAGGGAAGTGTAATACAGCTGCTGGCGGGTAGTTTTGTGAGCCATGACCGAAAGGTGCCGCGTCCACACAGAGTGTTACTAAATACGATGCTCACTCTGAAATCGCATGCTCATTGCTGTTATTTTGGTGTTTTGGGAGGGGGGAGGGGAAGAGATGGCTTCATCTGCTGCCACATCAGGAGTGAGAGCCCAAAGCTGCTGCACGTAGAGCATCCTCAGCTGCTGCAGGGAGAGGAAAAGGGACTCAGCACCCCCCCAGTTCCCCCGCTCGCCCTGTGAGGCAGCAGGGTATCAGAGCCCTGCATCGGGATTTGCGCAGCTCAGGCACGGCCAGAGGAGCCGAGTGCCACCAGCAGGGACCACCACCCTCTCCCACCCTCCCAGGAGCATCCCAGCACAGCCCGAGCCTCCATTGGGGCAGGACCACTTGAAACACTGGCAGAGCTGGGGTGGATCAAGAAATAACCCAAATCCACGCAATCGTGGTTGAGGCGGGACCGTACTGAAAAGCAAACAGGGATGTTGCTGCACCCTCTGTCCAGCCGGCAGAAGCAAGCTGGAAAGCTGTCACAGACACTCCAGGATCTGCAGGGTCATGAAGATCTTATGGCCGTCATGCCTGTTGAGGCATCTCCCTTGGGCGTTTCCTCAAGGAAGAAGGGAGTAAAACAGGATGGGAAAAGAGATTGTGGCTTTCTCTTCCTCCAACTCAGAGGTGGCTGCACAGATCCCAGCAGAGAAAATACTTGGGAAGGGAGGACCACTCTCAATCCATAAGGCATCATCTTCAAGGCATTGTCTTCAAGGTGTCATCTTCAAGGTGACATCTTCAAGGCATCTCCATTGAGCCGCTGGGCAGAGAGGAGATCTGCTGGCTGCCCCCTCTAGCAGGATCTCCTCTCGCACCGAGGCTCAGAAAACCCACGCGGGACTTTGGCAGCAAGATGTGGAGCCTGAGGAGGCCAGTGGCCACCTCCCACCTTGGCTCCCGACTTTGACCTTGCAGCTGAAGCAGGGTCAGCCCGAAGGCCACTCAAGCACTGCAGCTGGGGCAGTACCACCAGCTGCAGACCAAGTCCCCAGCATCAGCAGGCCAGTGGCAGTGGGACAAGGATGCTCACCAGGCACCATCTCCCTTTGCACGAACCCAGGACCTCCCCACAGGGTGCCACCCTCCCCAGATGACAGCAGTTGTGCTGGCCCAGGGCACTGTGACATTACGGGGATGCCGCAGATCATGGGGACCTCCGAGATCCTCAGGCAGGAGCAGCACAAGCAGCCCGAAGGCTTGCCACGTCCTTGGCCCTCTCTGATGACTGGAGCAAGGATGTGATGCCCCACCAGACCTAGTTCTTCTGCCGTGCCCAGCAGCAATGGTGACTGCAGTGGTGACATCCAAGCTCAACTCTTTAGTCAAGGCCAACCTCTCACAGATATTATTATTTTAAGCTGTCTTTGTGCAGACTCAGCAGATGGCACCACATCAGATTGCACCTACAAAAGCCCGTCTATGCGACTGGAAGGGGAGGGGTGGCAGAGGAGCTGCCCAGAGCTGCTGCCGGGGAGCCTGGTCTGGGGCAGGGGTCTCTCACATGAAAAAGTCCAACATCACTTGCTGTCTAGAATTGGAAAAACCTTCCCAATGTTTCTTCCCGCAGGGCACGGCACCCCCCCACAGTGGAGCACCGGCAGCGGCATCCCAGGGAAAGCACGGAGACAGCTGGGGCACAGGGCAGCAGCTGCACCGAGCATCCCCTGGCTGTGCTGCGGGGCCTGCACCTTCTGAGTGGTGCAGAAAGGAGCACACACAGCTGCTGAAGCCACCGACCTGAAGCAGCTTTTGCTCACACAGGTTCTGTCATCCCTCTCCAAAACTAAGGGACAACCATGGGAAGCTGCTGGAGTGAGTGGGCTGCGGGGGGGTGCCTTTGGCCAACCCAGGCCGGTGCCCAAAGCAGCCGCCTCGACACAAGGCAGACAAAAAAGCAAAGAACCGAGTGAGCACGGGACCTCAAAGCGCTGGAAAACTGCTCCATTTAGACTCTTCATTACAGCGCTAAATGGACAGAGCTCCCAGAAAGCAATTCCCAGGCTTGCTTTTACGCCGCACGCGATTAAGAATTAAAGCAATCCAAACCTGAAGACGTGTTAAAACAAACGACCAAACTCCCCAGGAGTAGAGGAGAGCCGTCATGGTTTTTTCATGCCTGTTACACAAGCACGGGCGACCTGCAGGGCGGGAGGAGGTGGTTGCCCCCGCCAGCAGCCGGCTCAGCCATGCCGTCCAGCGCCCAGGGATGCTCGGCTAGCCGGCTCCCGCATCTTGCAGACATGTGAGCACATGGGCCGGCAATGGCAACTAGCATTTTGGGTTACTATAGCACTGCTGTTCTGCGCCTACAGCCATTGTGGTCCCTTCCTGTATGAATACATCCAGGCTCCAACAGATCTCGCTGAGCAGATGCTATCGGGTAACTCCACCACCAGCTACAGCAACCTGGTATTTAAGCTCTCCGCAATCCCAATATGTAACAGATGAAGATGAGATCAAGGAAGATGTATATGACAAGGAGAAAAACAAGCCCAGCTGCAACCAAAAGCTGCGAGATACAGCTCTGCTCTGACAACAGTGGGCTGGTGGCTCGGCGGCAGCTTGGCCCTTGCCCCGACGCCGCAGGGGTGACTGGGTACTCCCTGAGGCACAGCGTGACACCTCGGGGACGAGATCCTACCTCAGCCTGGGGTGAGGGGACAAGGTGTGCTGAGACTCAGTGGTTGGGCGCCTGGTGGGCGCAGGTCAGCCCCTCTCTGCCTGCTCGGGGGGCAGCACCGGGAACACTGGGACCCCCACGTTTGGGAGGGCTGATGCCGATGGAAGACAGAGCCCATGCACAAGCCAGGGATACCTGTGATGTCTGTCTGGGCATCCTCAGCCTCGACTGCAGCAGCCCTGCTCTTCCTCTCCAGTTCTTTCATTTCAGGCACGTAGAAGTCCCCTTGGCGAGCGAGGGGACACACGAAGTAGATGCGGTCTTCCTTGTAGATCTCGATCCGGGGGTGGGCGCACAGCTTCCTCTCCTGAAAGACAGCAAGTGACCACCAGTGAGAGATGTACCCTCGCCCCCTACCCCAGCAGCCCCCCACCACGTGGGCCTGCCAGCTTGGCAGCGTCGCAGACTGACTCGCTTTGCCCACAGACATGGGGCCCAGCGAGGAGCTGTGGGTCCCCTCCCGAAACTGCAGTGATGCTTTCCCCATCACCACAGCCCCCCACGTGCCAGGGGGCCAGCGGGTTTGGCCCCGAGGGTGAGCAGCCGGCCAGGCTCAAGGAGGAGATGCCAAAGCCCTGGGGAGACTCAGCTCCCCCAGCTCAGCCTCGGGTTTGGTGTGCTCATTTTGGGATGGAGCGAGGGGTTTTGGGGAGCCCGGCAGCTGCTTCACATGGACCTGCCAAGTCTCCGGTTCCTCCTGGCAGCACAGCCCCATGAGCAGGCGTAGCACTTCTCCGCTAATTAATATAATCCAGAGCTGCTCAAGCAGCTCCTTTCAGAACAGCGAGGGCAGGGGGAGTGGGAGATGAATCCCTGGCATTTCAGACAACTCCCCCTCCTGCTCTTCCTCGCCCCATCTCCCCCCGGCAGCACGCTCCAAGACCTCAGCCCCACTCCAGACCACCAGGGACCCATGACGGGGGCCATGTCCCCCCAGGCTGTGCCCCGGCCCACGCCGAGATGGGGCTGCAGGGATTCTTGGGGTGCCAGGGCCGGGCCGAGGAGCAGCTGGACCCCTTTGCCACCCCCTCCTCGCCCGCCCGCCCGCCAGCTGCTCGCTGGCAAGAGGGGGCGGCTGATTAAAAGCCGGGTGAGAAGGGAGAGTGCCTCTTCAGTGTTTTTTCTTTCTTTCTTTCTTTCTTTCTTTCTTTCTTTCTTTCTTTCTTTCTTTCTTTCTTTCTTTCTTTCTTTCTTTCTTTCTTTCTTTCTTTCCTTCTTTCCTTCTTTCCTTCTTTCCTTCTTTCCTTCTTTCCTTCTTTCCTTCTTTCCTTCTTTCCTTCTTTCTTTCCTTCTTTCTTTCCTTCTTTCTTTCCTTCTTTCTTCCTTTCTTTCTTCCTTTCTTTCTTTCCCCTTTTCAAATCACTGACAGCTTTTATTTAACCCCGCAAGCACCTTGATTATCCTCCTCTTTCTCCCTGCCCTGACTATCCACCTCTTCCTCCTTGTCCTGACTATCCTTCTCTTCCTCCCTGACCCAATGATCCTATTCTTCCTCCCTGCCTCAACTATTCTCATCCTCCTTCCTGCCACGTCCCCCCTGGCACGGCTTGCCCAGACATCCTCCGGCAGCATCCCCACCCACCCAGGCCTCTCTGAAGCCAGGGCTGGCCCCTCTCCAAGGACGAGCCCTATGGACGCATCAATCATGACCTTACAAAACCCTGTTCATTCCTGACCATCTTCACCCCTGGGGATGGACCAAGCTGATTTCGAATCATTTATTGCCCAGCCAAATTCCAGCACCGGGCAGAATCCACAGCAGACAGGAGCCAACGCTGACCCTCTCCCCGGCACTGTCAGCAAGGCCACCTGCAGAGCCACCTCCATGCTGGCCGGATGCTGCACAAGGAAGACAGGGAGAAAACCCCAGATGAGGCATTTTGGGGTCTATTTTCCCAAGAAAGACCGCAGGAGCTGGCTCTGCAGACCCCCAGTTTACCCAGTGGCACCACAGCAGCAGAAACACAAACCCCAGCAGAAGCTTCACCCGTCCCATCCCAATGCCTTCGAGCCTGGATTTCAGCAGAGTCCCTCCTCCTACCGAGAAGGAACCACATTCACAAGCCCCGTGCCGCAGGGACGCGCAGGGATGCAGGCAGGCTTCCAAGGTGCATGGAGCCCGGAGTTCCCACTCGCAGGCAGGTGAAACACTAACACTCGCAGATCAAAACTGTATTAAATAAAAACAAGACAGGCTGTTTTTAGGAGCACAGCAGAGGCGGCTCATATCACTCCTGCTTTTTCAGCGACAACGCAGACAAGAGTCCTCCCCGCCGCTCTGCCCCTTGCTCTACCAACCACCAGCCCATCAGCCAATCTTCAGCTCCATTCGTTATTTTAGGTTACTGCAACACATAACAGAGACGGGTATCTCCAAGATTCACAGGTTTTTTGGATGCATCCATTTTGGAGCTGGCCCTCCACCACTAAATGCAGGCGGGGACAACTCAAAAGGATCCTTAAGCAAAAAGACCTTCACTAAATTCATGTGAGGCCTCTAAACAGTCTAAAACCTCAGGGCTCCAGTCCAGCCTCCAAGACATCCCAAGTTGACTTCCCAAAGCCCACCCTGGGATTCCTAAAGTGTGGATCAGGGACATACCCTCTCCCTACAATTTATCTAGGCTGCTACAACTCCCCTTCCAATTACACAGCTATAGTAGTGACTCCCCCAAAGCACAAACAATGCCTCCTCCACGCACACAACATGTGGGAATTGTGGCTTTTTAAGGAATAAAAATGCACACCTGTATGAAGAGCAGGGTCCCGGACTGGCTCTTGAGACAAATGCTGCTTCGCACTCAAGGATTATCCTATAAGAGAGAGGAGGATGCTCCTCCCTGCCAGGATGTCCACTGAAGCCAGAAGAGCCCAGGTGCCCTGCAGCCAAAGCCCATGGCCGTGGACCAGGTTGGTGCGATGACGCTGAAGTGGCTGGACGCTCACTGTCAATACCAACGCCTGCTTTGTTACGGACAGCTACAACGATGCTTAATACTTGCCTCCTTCCCAATTCATCCAGGGTTTTCCTCAAAAGGAAATAGAGGGATACCAGAGCCTGGTGGTCCCAATTCATGCCTGTACAAATGAAGCTGGGAGCCAGGCTAGCGAGCTGGCCTCTGCTTCTGCGCTTCTTCCCGGAGCAACCCAGCTCCTGGCAGCGCTGCTGCAGAGCTCAGCACCAGCAGCCAGGCTCAGGAGAGGACAACGTCCCCACGAAGGAGCAGGGAGGTGGCAGTTGGGAACACTGTCCTGTCCAGGCTGGGACCAAAGCGGTGAGGCTGCATAAAGACTTGAAAGGGCAGAGGCAATGAGGTGGGAAGCAAAGAGAACAGAAATGGATAATGGGATTATCCAAAGAAATGGATAAGGGGATCATCCAAAGGGGATGCAAGGGAGATCGCCCCTGTGATCATCCCAAAGGAACTCAGGAGGCAGGCAGAGACAGAGGTCCAGCAAAGTGCAACCAAGAGGTGGGAGGCAGCACAGGACAGCGCGCTTTTAGGATTATCCCAGTGGAGAGGAAGGCTGCAAGGCTGCCGCCAGGGAAAGAAACAACCCAGAGAGACTGGAGAGCAGAGTCCAAAGACGAAGGCGTAAGCAGAGAGCGAATTAGCGAAGGCTCAACAACATGGCAAAACAAGAGAGAGGCTCAACAGGCAATAACGCAGCGTGCAGCTGAGGAGGAAGCCCCTTGATAACTGTGCAGCTAGGCCAACAGATGGAGCAGCAAGGTGGACGTGGAGTTTGCAAGGCAGAGCCCTCGAGTCAAATCAAATGCAGTCTCACACGGGTGGAGGAGCTCAGCGAGAGGCCAACAGTGGGATGTCGATGGTGTCGGCGCCAGGCTTCTGGCTAGGACAGCAGGACCCGGTAAGTAGGGCAGGGAAGGGGGCTCGTCCCTTCACAAGGTCATGCTGTGCCACCTCCCTTCCCAGCCTCCACCGGCAGCTCGCCCTTCCTATGGCCAGCGAAGATGGAGGCGGCAGCGCAGCGCACAAGGCTTATTTCTATGCAGGACCCAAAGCACAGGATTTATTTTGTGTAATCCATACAGTCAAGCTATGCATACACAGCAAAGGCCAGTGCATCCAGAGCCCACCAGTTCAGTCCTGACACGCACAGCAGCTCCGGCATACTCCTGCTATGTCAGACCCGCTGCTTCCCATGGAGCCAACTCCTTCTTGGCCCATCTGAGGGCCATGGTGGGGTGCTGCTCACCCTCTCTTGGGAACAAGGATTTATCTAGAGAAAGACTCTTGCACTCCTCTTTCCCAGGTGAAATAACACCCTGTCCAATTGTTTCCCAATTGGAAACAACACAATCTTTACCCCTGGGTTGTTTCCAAATCACCCACCACCCCTGATTCCCTCTTGGACTTTCTCCAGGTTGGCCTTATCCCTCTAGGAACAGAGCATCCCCCAGCCTCCTGCATCAGGAAGGACAAGGATTATACACCAAACCAGCATTTCAGGAGACCTACCCCAGCAGCAGGAGGTGGCACCTCCTTGGCAGCACAAATTTTCCTCTCCCCACTCGTCCATTAAGGAATAGACCCCATTGTCTGCCCACGGAATGGCTTGGGCACGGTATCCCGGAGGGAGGATGCCCCGGCTTCCACGGGCAGGCAGGAGAGCAGTCCCAGGGCTGTGAGACATGTGATGAGGTAGCTGAGACATGATCTGCAGTCATTAAAATCCCAGCAGAATCGTGCCAAAACGGAAGGAGGTGGCAGGGTGCTCGCACCATGCTGTGCCCCTCGGCGCCTGCCGGGAAGCGAAGGTGAGCTGGGGCACAGCGGGGACCAGCTTTGTCACTCTGTCAGGCTCATCGGCTCAGGAATTCAAATGCCACCAACAGGATCTGCTTCATCTCCCACTGCTGGAAGAATTCAGCTTGTTAGGAGACCAACAAATGAGCCTTGCAGATGCTCTCAGGATCCGTGCCATGCTCGGGCATGCTGGTGCTCAGGCTCCAGCTGAACCCACCGTCTGCCCCAAAACACTTCTAGGGTCACTAGGAAGGCGGTGGGGAAGCAGCTGCTGTCCTTGCCCCGCTTCTGGCCACAAGCCCTCCAGCCCCACAGCCCACGTGACGCACCACCAAGACCTCCTGGCACGGCTCTGGGGTGATGGCTAAGCCATGCCAGCAGCTCCTGCAGTCACCCAGCAGACGGCCCCCTCTTCTACCTTAGGGTCCCCAGGCAGGCCCCTGAGCTGCGCCCTCTGCCACCGGCCAGGGATGCACCCTTCAGGGATCCGCTGCTGGGCACTGCCGAAAAGCTGGGACAGGCCAGAGCCTGCCAGCAACAGGGAACGGGATGGGGCAGGATCCAGCCTGAGCATCGGCTTCTCTCCTCGTGGTCCCAGCCTAGAGAGCAACTCCCCAGAGTAGCCAATGAGTACGTGGCCCAAGCCTTCACCAGGAGACTCAAGAAGCTGTGAGCTGCTTACCAGGGGCTGTCAGAACATCATTTCAGCACAGTGTGCCCAGTGCTGCCACTCGCCTCTGCTCTTACGGCGATGGGATGTGCCACCACCTTCGCAGCTGAGCAGAAGGCTACGGGGTGCACAGGGCTGACTCCATCCCCATCCTGCAGCGACCCCAGAGCGACGCCAGCCACACGAGGGGGTTTTCCGTAAGCAGCTGGAGAGTGGGGTCAGCCCGACGCCAGGTTACAGCCAGGTCTGCACTGCTACTGAATCGGACCAGCAGCCTCAAGTATGATTCACTAAATGCCAGTGACGGGGAGTCTGGCTCCTGCCCTGGGGGGGGAGTGGGGGGGATGCAAAGGGCCTCCCCTCCCTCCATTTATTATGCCATCGCACCTGGAGGAGGAACAGATGGTGGGTGCGAACATATGGGGGGCTTGTGCCCATCGCTGGGGGTTGCTGCTCACTGGGGGGCCTCACCAGCATCCCCCCAGCCAGCCAGAGCATCATCACACCCTCACTGCCACGAGCCTCCTCTCGCCCGTGCCACCAGCACTTAGGCTGCTCTGGTTAGTGCCAGCAAGTCAGCTGGCACTCGGCAGAGTGCAGGGGGACCCCCAGGGGACCCGCCAGCCCCCTCCCATCTGCCCAGGCAGCACCACTCCCCCACGTCTTGCTTCCAGCTGGAGGCAACCATCCTCTCCTCCTCCTGGTGAAGGGGTCGGATGCTTCAGTCCCAGGGATTTTAAAGAAACAACAAAACCACGTGGAGCTGAAGGGCCCTAAAACCAGTTGCTAAAATTAGAGCTGAAACTGAGCCACCAGCTAGGACCGGAGGGAGCGCGCTGTGTGCCACATCCTCCTCGCTTCCTCACACGCTCCACGCTCGGTGTGTCATCCCAGCTTATCTTAGACCACGGGCACTAGGTAGTGCAGAGATGCTTTGCAATGCAGTTTGCACAGCATCCAGCAGCCTTCAGCACTCTCCCAGTTCAGCCAGGGAACCGACTCCTTGCTGAGCCACCCCGCCATCCCAGACCCAGACCGGGGATGTCCCTGTTTCCATTTCTCCTTGCCCAGACAGCAGCTTGAGGTTAACCACTGCTTTGGGCCCAAGTCTGAGTTGATGACAGCAATAAAGGCACCCCTTCCTCCCCAGGTTACAAACTTGGTTTCAATGCGCACTTGCAGCCCAGAAAGCCGAGTGTCTGCTGGGCTGCACTACAAGCAGCGTGGCCAGCAGGCTGAGGGAGGGGGTGCTCCCCCTCTGCTCTGCTCCGTGAGACCCCACCGGGAGCACTGCCTCCAGTTCTGGGGTCCCCAGCACAAGACAGCCGCGGACATGGCAGAGCAGGTCCAGAGGAGGCCACAGAAACGGTTCAGAGGCTGGAACACCTCTGCTATGGAGAAAGGCTGAGAGAGTCGGCGTAGTTCAGCTTGGAGAAGATAAGGCTCCGGGGGGACCTTTCAATATATAAAGGGGGCTTGTAAGAAAGATGGAGAGAGACTTTTTACCAGGGTACGTAGCAAGAGGACAAGGGGCGATGGTTTTAATCAGAAAGAGTGCAGGTTTAGATTAGACATAAGGGAGAAATGTTTTATGGTGAGGGTGGTGAGACACTGGACCAGGTTGCCGAGAGAAGCTGTGGATGCCTCATTCCTGGAGGTGCTCAACCAACTGCATGGGGCTTTGAGCAACCTCATCTAGTGCAAGATGTCCCTGCCCATGGCAGGAGGGCAGGACTGGGTGATCTTTGAAGGTCTCTTCCAACCCAAACCCTTCTGTGATTCTGGTCCTCACTTCTGTGAGAAGCACAGCTTCTCTGGCCAAGACGCAGCCTGACCATAGGAGATCAGGATGAAGCCTAGGTGCCCAAGGGCTGCCTGCTGAGGGGCAGGAGTCTGGCAGGGGCTGGGGAGGGACCATTGGCCCACGAGATGGTTTGGGCAGAAGGGAGGACAAGCTGCTGGAGGGATTGGCAGGCAGATGTTCTTTACACCAGTAATACCTCAAGCATCAAGGAACCCCCAACATCTCAGCTTGCAGCTCACAGAATCACAGGATTGGAAGGGACCTCTGGAGATCATCCAGTCCAACCCCCTGCCAGAGCAGGGTCACCTAGAGCAGGTTGCACAGGAATGCTTCCAGGCTCAAGCTGGGTGCAGGTGGAGCCGGCAGGCCCTGCCTCCCGGTGCGGCCAGCGCTCAGAGCCAGCTCCAGCACTCGGCACAGCACTCAACACCAGCCTGCCAAGGGCTGCGAAACAGCTGCTGCTTCCCAGCCTGGAGAAACTCACATTTCAGAGGTGGTGAGACTGCTCCCACGCACGTGCACTTTACTTTCAAATCCTCCAGGCTGTGAGGTGTTTCAGAAACAGAAGGTGATATTATTGCAATCAAGAAAAGGCCATTTCCGTCAGCCAGCAGGAAAAACGAGCGGCACCACCAGCACTACAGCAGCGGAAAATGGTCTCGCCAAAGGAGAGCAAATCCTCCAGACAGCAAAATACAGCGCCTGGCAATTAGCACCTATCGCGCCCATCAGCATCCCTCCCTATCCTAGCATCCTTCCCCCGCTTCCCGCAGCAGGGAACCGGGAATCTGCCTGCAACCAGGACACTGCCCTGCCGACACAGTAGTGTGGTGGCTTTGGGACAGGCAGGTGACAATCAGCCCCCGAGATTCCCTCCGTCATGGTGAGAGGGAGTGCATTTGGACCGTGGGAGCCGCGAAACGCCAGGCTCGATAGCTGGGAGAGAGAGTTTTTCATTTTCACCTTGGCAAAGGCAGCCCGCCATGCAATTTACACCTTGCCTGCCTGCCTGCGCTTCCCAGGGATGAACCACCCAGCTGCTCCTGCCCCAGAGGAGCCACGGGAGCTGCAAAGCGGCAGCTGTCAGGCAGAACCAAGGGGCAAAGGAATGAGCCTGGCTGGGCTGGTGGCTACGGGAGGTCCCAGCACCCCGGGAGGGTTGATGGAGACCAGACACAGGCTCCCAGGTCGCTGCTGGAAGCTGCTGTGAATGTTGTGAACACTTTTCTCTTCCCTGGGATGGAGATTGAGATTCCTTCCCGTCCTCCAGCAAAAGGGAGGAAGCTCCAGCCCTGCCTCGCTGCAGGTGCAGACGTGCTCCGGACCTCTCCCCTTCCAGCACACACTTGAGCTGCAAAAGAAATCCTGCAGCACATCCAGGAGCATCCCCCATCTTCAGAGCTGAGCTGGGCAGCAAGTCCCAGAGAGACAAAACCTTTCAAAAAGTAGCCACAGGCAGCCAGAGCCACCGGCGTGAGGGAAGGACAAGCCCTGGACAAGGTTGCCAGCCCAGACATGCTCAGGTATGCTAGTCCGTGTACTTCCAGGGACATACTTTACTGCCCCCAACTATGGGAATGTCACCTGCAGAATAAGGAGCAGATGGTGCAAACACACACAATTCATGGGGCTTGGGTCCCCCACGGTGTCACAGTTATTTGGTAGTAATTAGTCCTGGAGCAGGCTGGAGCAGACAGTTTAAGAAGCAAAGCAAACTTTGTCATTAAAAAAAAATTAATTTTCCTAAAAACTCAGTGCTTTCCATGTCCCCACATTCTCCCTTGCTCCTGTACCTGCCACAGGTAAGCAAAGCCAGCTGGGGAGATGGTTCTCACCAGCTTCCCAGAGCTCCACTATATATTCTCATGCTCTTCCTCCTACCCAACCCCAACTGCATCCCTTCCTCTCCTCCTCCTTTCCCATCACTGCCACACACAAGCCCTCTGACGGGAACTTTGGTTTTAACCACTCGGAAAGCTCAAACACTGGATTTTCATTATAAGACAAGAAATCCATGTAAATCCACATATTTTCTCCTCCCCATCCCTAGGAACTCCATCGCTACGGGAGCACATCAACAGCCACACACAAAAGGAGGCAGATGAGACTGCAGGACAGGAGGACCACAGCTGGAAAGGGCTGCCTCTGCTTCGGAGTGCAGGTCTCTGGGGACCCACGCTCTCCTTCCAGCCCTCAGAGGATGCTTTTTCAGCATTAATCACAAAGTTGAAGAGGTTGATGCAATGATCTCTGCCATCACGGATGACTGGAGCGATGCTAAATCACTTTCCCTGCTCTGTTGCCTCGGCGAGGCTGCCAGGAGCAGCAGCTGTGGCGATTTCTCTGTCTCTTGTCAAGGCAGGGCCTTTCAGGAAAGGAATCATCGCCCAAGACATTCTCCTGCCTGTCCCACCTTGGCCAGGCACCCCACCGCACTGCAGCCTCCCACCCAACACGGGGCACCATGCAGGTAAAAAGAGTCTCTTTGAAACATGGGTTCTTCGCTAGGCTACTCGCAGGGAGAGTAAGCCCTAACCTAGAGCACAACTCCTCCCCGAGACACCCAACAACAGGTTGTTTCTTGTGGTGAGAGATCTTCTTCCACGGCTAACTCACAGCTGAGAACCTGGAGGGCTCCTCATCCAGGTGGACATTCCCAATCCACCTTGATGTCTTTATCCCCTGGGCCACCACTAGCTTGAGTACCTGTCCTTCTGCAACAGGGACGTTCAGTGGAGGCTTGTCCTTCCCAACCTTCTCACACACACGTCCTCACTCATAACGGGTCCTATGCTGAAACCCTGGTGTGGCAAAACCAAAGCAACAGAGATGGAGCAGAGGCAGGAGTGCCTGGTGTCCACAGCGTATGAGAGCTCTTGGTCTCCTGAGCCAAGGTCCGGTCCATCCCTCCCAAACCTCAACCCTTTCCTCTTGTTCTTCAGCTCCACAAGCCATCCTCCTGGGATTGTAAGCATCTCCAGTTGCTCTCCTGCAGCTTGTCAACAGGACAAACTCAGGACACATGTCACATTAATGGCCCCAGGAAGAAAATGTCACAGTGGAATAAATACCCCCCATCGCTTCCTACCTCCTTGAACAACCTTGTCTTTCTGCAACGCCCCCGGCTCCGAGGCTTCATGGAATATATTTCACGATGAGCTAAGCTCAGCCTCACACCATCCCTTCGCAGCTGAGAAAGCTGAAGAACCTAACCTTGCTGAACTTGCACAGATAAAGCCACCGGCAGCCCGAAGCAAAGCCAGGAGGCAACCATCTGATTCCCAGACAAAATAGCCCTTCCCTCCCCACTGATGGGGACTTCATGTCAGGCTTATTGGCCTCATTTAGAAGGCAAGAAAGGCCACCAAAGAAGAAGATCGAGCAGGTTTCAGCCTGGTTTGCTGAGGAGGAACAGGTAAGATGATCATGACGCCCATCAGCATGTCACCAGTACAGCACATTGGCAAATCTGATAGCAGAAAGCAAGTTTCCAGGACAGGAGGATCTTCCAAGCTATCAGCTAAGTGCAGGCAACAGTGGAGGACGACTGTTTGACCTCCTGCTCAGGGAGGCCCAGGCTTGCCTCGGGTGGCAGGGATGCCTCCCGGGCTCTCCACTGCAGGACACCTGCCCACAGGCCACCACTCACTCACCTTCAGTTCACTGCTCCTCCTGCTCCTGCGTCTCCTTCTCTTGCCCTGGGGACAGACGTCCCTGTGTTTTAAAAGCAAGCCAGAGCCCAGGACAAGCACCTTTCTGAATTTTTACAAACGAATAAGAGACATTTCCCCGCAGGCTTCCAGGAAAGTCGCCTTCAAATCTCCACGTCCAAGAGCTTGCACCTCTACCCCAAAAAGCCAGCGATCCTGTGAGGCAAAGGGCAGAGAGCCAGCGACCCTGGCGAACCCCAGCGTGGTGACAACTCCCGCCAGTGAGCTTGGCTAATGAAGGCCCCAGAGCCTCCAGCCACTGCACACCGCCAGCGGTAACGATTTGCCCGAGGAAATCCCCAGCGCAAACAAACAGCGCTGGCGGGTAGAAAGCAAAAAGGCAAAAAGACAGCAGGCTGCCTGCCGCACGGGAGGAGGTGGAAACGCAGGCAGAGGCGAGGAGGGGGTAAAGGAGGCAAACAAATGGCACCAGGTAAATCCATCAGGGACCTCAGGACACCTCCAGACACCCTCCAGCCAGGACATGCCATTTCGGCGGCGGCAGGTGCTGACTGACCTCTCCAGCCACCCCAGAGCAGGCACGGGGAGGCAAGGTGGGGCTAGGTGCCTGCCCTCACATCCTCCTCCTCTTCAGCACACCAGGGACCCAGGCACAGGGTCCCGGGGGGCTCATTACTTGGTGGAGAGAGGAGAGTGCCTGCCGAGCTCACTGCTGTGTGCTGGAGCATGTGGGGAGGCAAAGGCTGGCGGTGCTGGCGGGGACACAAGCCAAGCGCCTCCAAAGCCAGGCTCTTCTGCCGGCAATGGAGGCAGCAGGGGAGGGCAGCAGCTGCTTTCAGCGACCTTTGCAGTCTGGTGACTGCTCCTCCGCCAGCACAGGATTGTGAGTTTGATTGTGCAGATCAATCAGGAGTTGAAATCGAAGCGAGTTAAGCGAGGACAGAGCCCAGGCTGACTCTGCCCTTCCACAAGCCTGCAGCTTTCCAGGTCCCATACGCTCCCAGAGGTGCTGCATGAGCTGGGAAAGCTCCAGATATGCACTGCGCTGCTCAGCTTTTCAGGTCTTTCCCTGACAGGGAGCAACTTCCCCATCTCCACCACTGCTCCACTCTCCTGGGTACCCCAAACTACGTGCAGCCCTGTGTAACATCATCGACAGCAGCACATGAGCCAACACTGCAGCCAGCAGAGCTGCCCTGGATCCCCATCAGTTCCTCCTCTTCCCAGCGCCATGGTGCTCACCCTCAAGCTCTGGGTATCTGGAGGATGGGGAGGACTCTGGGGAAGCATCTCTGCACCTCTGTCCCCATCTTCCCTTCCCTAACCAGCTGCAGTTTGTCACGGGCAGGGAGCAGGCTCTGACTGCACTGCTGCAGCCCCATCCCAGGAAGGCTGCTGGGTCCAGGCTAGCAAGAGAGGAGGGGCTTGGACGCTGGGCCCGTGCCGCACGGCACAGCACAAAGCTAGAGCTGAGCTGATGCAACGAGTCCCATGGCAGTTCCTGATAGGAGACACAGCTTTGCAGAGTAACTGGTGGGAGATGCAGGTGAGGGCTTCTCAGGGAGGCAAGAACCAAGCAAGGGAGGAAGAAGTTAACATGGCACCTAGAGAAGCATGTGAGAGAGGAGGAGGAGGATGCAAGAACAGAGAGGAATCGATGGCTGCTCTCCTCTGCTGCGAGCCCACAGCATCAGGCAGCTCCTGCAGCCGAAGTAGACACTTCCGCTTTGCTCATCTCCTGAACACTCAGCAGAGACGTACCAGAGCAAGTCTTTCTCTGACACTGACCTCTTGATAAGCTTTTGCCAACTCACAGTCTGGTTACTGTACCGCTGGGCGGATGCTACCCCAAGCTGTGAATATGCACAGCGTGAAAAGAAGAGCAGCTGGCCACAGCAGATGATAGATATCTACCTTTCTGCATGTCAAGGAGCTGCCATCAGCTCCTGGCAGAAATAAAACCCAGAGGAGCAGCTGAGAGGAACTGGCCATCCAGTGGCAGCGAGAAAATGCCCGTGTCCACAGTGGGAATGAGGCCATGTTTTCCCTCCCTCCATCCATCCTCGCCAGGGTGCCTTACAACCCCATGGAGGGGAACAGAGCCCGGCAGCAAATGCGTGAAGCTGTCAGGCAGCCGCGGACAGGTCTGCTCTGTGAACAGCCACAGCGCATCCTCTTCATCCACATGGGGCCAGGACACACCTTCAGATTTCATCCGAAAAACAACAGCCCCCAGCACCGCGCTGGGACAGGGATTCCCAGACCAACCACTCTCCCAGATGCCTTAAAGGCCTGTCCTTGACCTTCAAGAAGCACTTTTGCCTTAGGATCCACCCTGCAGAGCTGCAAAGATAAGGGAAACAGACACTATAACAGCTTTAAATACACCAGGAGATCTTCTGATCGGTGGTGTGTGGAAATGGGGGACAGAAGCAGAAGTTTCCAGGGGTTCTGCGATGCGAACATGTGCCCATCCACCAGTCATCCCTGTGGTAAGCAGCCAGTCAGGGATGCAAAGCGGTTACAAACCTGCGGCCTCTCCCTGCCGCAGTCGGCTCCGTCGCCCCCCCTTCATCCCTGCAGGGTTATTATAATTCCTCCCATTAGCAGAAGATGAACAGGTAAAACCATCCGTCTACAGAGTGAGCACCCGGTGGTCATCATACAAGCCGCCAAAAAAAAAAAAATCACCTCAATTACTCCATAGCACCAGAAACTCCCAGACATCCTCCCGCTCCCTCAGACCCTTTGAAATGTAAAGCCATACCATCTGTGTCATTTAATTTGGAGCTCAGCCTCAGACCAGCAGAGCCTCACTGAGCTTTAGGAGGAACGCAGCCATGCAAAACGTAGATGTGCAAAATCCAGATGTCAGTGGCCTGGAAGACAAGCACACCCCAAGCCCCACCAGTGACTTCATTTTGTGGCCCCAGTGCCTCCGTTTTGCCGTCCCAGCTCCAGAGGAGGCTGGCTGCCAGTCCCTCCCCGCTCCGTGCTGGCTCAGGACTCCCAGCTCTCTTGGAGGGGCTGGCAGCCAGCACCCCTCGGATGCTGCCTGGGTGCAAGCTGGAGTGGAGCTCAGGCTCCCTGCTGCTCTCACAATCCTGAAAGGCACCAAAAGCCTTCCTCAGATCTATATTTTGAACCCTCCTAAGAGGTGAGTTTTGGAGAAAGCGGATATGGCAGCTGTGGGAATCTGCACCTGTCCCAAAAGCTGTACGTAGGCTCTGCTCCAAGTCAGCACAGAAACCCCTTTCTAGTTTCTCTCTGCTACCCAGAAGGAGAGGTGGCTCTCCATCATCATCTCCCCTCTTAGGCAGGTTTCTTCTCCTCCTCCGTGCTGGAGGCACATCCTTTTTCACATTACAGCCCCCGACCTCCTACCAGCCCTGGCAGGGCAGAGGCACCCTACCTAAGGGAGAACATCCAGCAGAAATGCATCTGCTCAAGCCAGGCATGAGCCTCCACCTCCTCACGCTCACCACAGCTTTGAGGAGCCCAGGAAAGGCAAACGTTGGGTGCGTTGGGGACAAAGAAATGGGATGCTGCCTTAGCACACACAGAGGCGCTGGTCCATCAAGCGCTGACCCACTCTCGAGGTAACAGGTACCTTCGGTCTCTTACCAACGCCAGACACCACAGAAGAGAAGCTGAGAGAAGTCAGCTCACAGGTGACAAAGGAGAAGCACTGACTCATCCCTGAGCCAGTCCCCAGGGAGCTGCTGCCTCCTCTGCCTGCTGTGGTCTAACAGCAGGGGAATGAACCCCCGCTGTCCCTTTTCTCACTCCTGTGCAATCGGGTGAAGAGGAGAGGTGCCTGCTGGCCACAAAGGCGAAGAGGTTCACCACAGCTTGCCACTTGCCCGGGATTGAGCAGGGGAAGCAGCACAGGAAGCCTGGACATCCCCAGCAGGCTGCAGATCTCCATCAGCTGCCTCGGGCTGCTTCTAACCTGGAGTCATCCCTGCCAGCTCTGCACACGGGTGCTGGAGTTACAGACTGCCAACATTTCTATTAAAGGCTTCAATTTTCCCCAGTTTGGCTGAAGTAGAGAGGCTGGAATAAGCTGCCACATGCTGGAAAAGAAACAGGACAAAAGGAGTCCCGGAGCTGAGGGATCCCAGGCACTCTCCAAAAGCCTGCAAGCCAAGAATTAAGCACAGCTCGACCTTCCTCTTTCAAGGAGCTCACAGACCAGGCTGCAAGCTGTTCCAGAGCCCTGCAATGGCAGAGGCAGCTGGAGACCACAAAGATGAAGCCAGTCCTGGCAAATCCAGAGGAGTTCAAGAGGGCCAGGATTTGGCAGCGTGATTTTCCACAGCCTGTCAGGACAACTTAAGTCCGGCACCAAGTGTTTGCTCCTCAAAGCAGGATGGGACATATTGGTTGTACGTAGGTCTGCACCAAACCATTGCACCTCTCCGTACCCTGTTGTGAGTCCCTACAGGTGTGGGCAGAGTGACGGCCACCAGGCAACAGCAGAAACAGAGGAAGAGCACAGACTGAGCCCGTGAAAGCCTCCCCAAGATGAGAGCAGCTCCATGGTCACAAGGACTGGCAGCTCAGGACACCTCCAGCCTGCTGCCTCTGCCCGAGGCCACCAGCACGCGGCAGCATCAACTCCAACAGCATCCGAAGGGCAGCAGCTGCTGCAGGCAGGCAGCGATGACAGGGTCAGATAGATAGATAGATACACATAGCCCTGTCAAAAGAAGAGACCCTAAGGGACTTTCAGTGTGACCCTCTGGTTCAGAGCAAACAGCTGGGCTCAGCCGCTTTGCCATCGGTGCCACAGACACCAACGCAGCCCCAAAGCCAGCGCCCCGTCTGCAGCACGTAAGCTCTTGGCACAGGAAGGAGCGAGAACCAATTTTGTTCTTTCATCCCTGTGATCTGATCACCACCCAACCTCGCGACTCATCCATCCATATTTTGACTCGATGCGGAAGAGAAGTGTTTTCTTTCTCCTGCTCTCCCCGAAGCGAGGCCTTTCCTACATTTAACTAGCATTGAAAAAAGTGCAAGTTAGTCATAGCACAATGGTCCCTTTTCTGGAGGTAAAAATGCCACTGCTTTCAAATGTATTATCTCCCTGCTCCACAGGTTTCAAAGTGGGAGCTTCACATGCAGGAAAACTGGGCCAACAGCGTTTGCTGGAAAAGAGCAGTATTTCTAAGAAGCTGTTTCGCATTTGATCGGGTTCATTTTGCTGTTTCTCCAGCCTGGCACAGCTGGCAAGGTCTGGCTCGGAGGGCTACGGGGAAGAACCAACCCAGAAAAAAATCATTAGGAACCTGCTAAAATAATTGCAGAGAGGGAAATCAATTTCATCCTCAAATTAATTGACTAGCTGGTAAGGAGGGAAGACCCCAAGGTTTGGGACTGTGTTGCTGCTTGAGAGCACCGGACCCATTTCCAACGCCTGACAAAGAAAACCTTTTGAGCCGACTGCATCCTCTGGGATTCTCTATAAATACATCCGTGGAGAGCACACGTACAGACTGAGTCGATAAAGAGATCTGACAGAAAAGCACTGTAGTATTTTACTCTCCCTCCTTGCCCAAGGCAAACCATTTCAGTTCTTTCTCTTCCTTGGACAGCCATACGAAATATCCCCAGCTTCCTCCGTGATCATTAATCCTCGCTGCAAAGGCGAAGGTGGGAGCAAACCTTTGTGTCTGAGCAGATTCATCTCTGTGACAATTTTGCAAGGCTGGGTAAGTTGTTACGAGGCTGCGAGCCCCAGCTTTCCAAATTGGTGGCCAGCAGAACAAGGTGGCTTCTCGCTCCCTCCTGGGATGAATTCCATCCCAGCAGGACCACTGGCTGGCAGGCAGCACTCGGCCAGGCTTTCGGCCATCGGGCCACCAGGGATGCCCGCATGGTTTAGCATGCATGGGAAGGCAGGCACTTGAAGTTTGCTCTCCTTTGGAAATGCTCCTGGAAAAGGAGCTGGGATGGCAGTAGGATCAAAATGCTGTATTGTCACAGGAAAGCACCTGCGGTGGCAGAGACCCAGGGCTGAGCCACCAGCTGGAACAACCTCCTCAGGGCTGCGGTGGAGTCCCCATTGCTGGAGGCTTTCAAGATGCAATTAGGTGCTAGATAACCTCATCCAGGCTCCCTTTCCCATGAAAGGCTGGACCAGAAGATCTTTCAAGGTCCCTTCCAACCTAGGCTGTTCCCATTCTTTGATCAATTAGAACTGGGGAGGCCATGGTGGCCAGGAGCCTGTGTCCCATGCCAGCCACTTCCTTGCAACCAGGAGTCCTCTGCCTGCTGCTGGGGCAGACACTCGCATGGAGCCAACACAAAGTTGGGGGAAAACTGGGTGATTTCACACGTGAGACAAGCTGCAGAGCCAGGGAAGGAGCCTTTGTAACTACCGAAGCTCAAAACTGGCCAGAAAAACCTCTTTTCTGCTCAAAGCAGTGATGCCGCCAGAGCTGCGGTTTTACACCCGCTCCCATGTAGCCGAACAGCAGAGATGAAACAGGAGCCATGCTTCCAAGAGGCAAAGGCACTCCCGAGCACGAGGCAGCAGAGCAGCAGGTACAGCACCGGCACACACACCGGCATGCCTGGCACAAATCGGCCCCAACGGCTCCATCAGGGCAGCGCCCAGCTCTGGACATGAAGCATGGCCAGCGTTAAGTCACTGCTCGCCCGCAAGGAGCAGGGAAAAACTGACAGCAGCTGAGTAGTGGCCTGGGGCTGCCAAATTCCTCTGGAGAAGTGGGAAAGCAGGGATGCCTGCTGCGAGTGGCAGGAGACGTGACGCAGAGCCCCGGATCCCCATATGTTCCATTAGCGGCACAGGAGGAGCACGTCTCCCTGCAGACACCGGTTAAACAGACCCGCTCTGCCACACCATCCAACCCCGAGCTGGGTCCAAGGGTCCCTACAGCATTAAATGACATTGCCCACCGAAAATCCCTTCCACCTGGCTCTGCTCCCCAGCCTGACCTCCTGGGCGTCCTGCCCTCCCCTGCCTGCTCCCCCCCACAGTGCTGAAGGCGAGGTCACTTGCAGGACTGAAACTTCTTCGGAGGGTTCTGTCACTTAAAATATTTAATAAATAAAAGTCGCTGCGAACGCACCAACTGATGTGATGTGACATGCAGCTGGGGGTTGCCAACCAGCAGGGAGCGGGTGGCCTCGCTGGAGAGGGACCACTGAAAACCAGCTGTCAGTGCAGGTCAGCAGCAGACAAACGTGCCTGTGAAGGCACCAAGCCCATGTAGGGACACCTCAGGGTCCCTCTCCAGCTCCTGCAGTTGCATGTCACTACCCAGAGAGGTTCGGGGTGGAGCATTGCAGTGCCCACCCCTTGCCTGCTCCTCCCGCCCAGACCAAGATCAAGAGCTTCATGAGCTCCTGGCAGAGAGCACACACCAGCCAAGGGTGTCCTCCAACACTGCTGGCCAAGCTACTCCGGCACTCATCCTCAACATCAACCAGGCTGGTGGGGAACCAGGGGTGGGTAAGGAGAGACTTGTAGCTTGCTGGCATGCCCATCCTTAAACTGTTTTCCCCAAAAACAAGATAAGGCCAAAATCTCATCTATTGACATCAAAAAAAAAACCCCAAAAATCACCTCTTTTACTGGCATCAGAAACAGAGTGCGTTAAATTCAAGGTGAGAGGAGGGAGAATGATGGAATGTACACACAACACCACACACCCCAACGCCTACCAGCCCTGAGTCAACCAGAAACACTTGCCCAAAGCCATCTCTGATACTGCCCTCTCCTGCTCTCCCTTCTTCTTTTCCTGTGGCCATGAGCAGTGGCAGAAGACCTCAGCAGCACATGACAGGTTGGAAGAGACATCCCCCATGCCTCCTTTGGGAGAGCAGACTGCAAACACCCAACACACCCCCAAGCCCCATGGGGTTCCTAAAGGAGAAGAAAAACTCAATCCACTATGTAGCACTCACGGATATGAGTGACAGACAATGAAGACAACACCGTTGAGGGCTTCCTTGGTCATAGGATAAACCAAGCCAGAGCAGCATTTGAGTTGTGTTTTGTTTCTAAGAGGGGAATATAAGTAGGATGGGACTTGTTTCTTCGCCCTCATTTCCAAACCCTGCTGCTGGATGGCTATCACCAGTGGGATGGTTTGTCATCAATTCCCCACCTTGAGTGAGGCCATAATGCTGAGGTCAAAAAAACGACAAAAGCAAGAAAAATCCAGAAAGGTAAAAACTCTTCAGCAGGAGTCTATCTGCACCACCCACCCTGAGCATCCACACCTCCCCAGGGTTTCCCACCATCAGCCACCTCCCCACCCCAACCAAGTACCACCCACTGGAGATGTTACTGGTCTGTGGCTACACCCCCACCGGAGGTATCCAAGGGACAACCACTGCCCCTAGCTACACAACCAGCGGGCACCGGGTGGTAGCGAGGTCCATCTGCAGTGCATAAGCCACACGTGACCCGACCTACAGCCTGGCTTGGTACCCGTGCAGACACATGCAATGGCTCCCAAAACACTTCCCCCAGAGTCCATATCCTTACGCCAAGCCCCTGCCAGCCCAGGGCCCAGCAGCCTGTCATGCTGTCAGCTCTAGTCTCGTCTCTGCCATCAATATAAATTAGCACGTCAAATACTCTATGACTCTCAAGGGCTTTTTCTGCCCACCCCCCTCCCCCCCCCCCCCGCCCGTTTTTATTTGATGCACGAGGATCTCTTAACAGCAACATCAGACAACCTCCTGCCTTCCTGGGAACTCTACAGACCTATATTCAAGTGCATGTGGGCTTAAACTGAAGGTCATCCCACCTAGCCAGGCAGCTGAGGCACCACCTCTCTCCCCAGCACCCCAAACCTCTCTCAAGGCATCCACAAACAGATCCCCATTGTCACCTTGGGGCACAGGAAATGGGAAGGAGGAGGATGGAGAGTCCCCTCTCCCAGAAAGCCACAGGCATATGGCATATTCTGCACGGTGACCCACTGATGCAAGGAGGGAAGAGATCATCTGCATGAGTCCTTCCAGACCCACATGATGAGACATTGAGGGCAGCAAAGTCCCCAGTTGGTGGTGATAAGTTCTGGGTAAAGGTATCCTGCTCCTTATCCTCCCTGGGAAGATGGACATCCTTGGGCAGTGGTCTTCAGCCTGTGGTCCCCAGAGCTCACAGAAGACCAAAGGAGTTCAGGAAGACGAGCAAAGCTACGGTTGAGGAACATCACCAGCAAAGAGGGCTGGGCATCTACAGTACTTCCTAGACCCCCAGAGGAAAACCTCAGGCCGGAGATGCTGCTGTGATCCAGTCTCACGCACACACGCAGATTGCAGCCTGGACCGCTCACACACAACAAGCTGGTATTTAAAAAGGCTTCATTCACAGACCCCAAAATAAACACAACTAAATCAGCCAGGAGAAAGAATTTAAGTGGAAAAACATCCCAATAATTGAGCCCTCTTTGCAAGTGTTTTACCAGCTGCCAACCCCAGACCCCTGACACAGCCAAGCAAAAAGATCGCTCCACGGTTTCACCTTTAAATCACAAACTGGGATGGGAACACAGTTCGACAGACCGTCATTTATAACAACTCTGAGAAAAGCGATGTCAACAGACCCAAGCAAAGCCAGCAGCCACGGCAGTGCGGTGAGGGGAGCACGATGGAAAGACGAGGTGCGGCCATACTCAGAAGGGCGCTGGGCAGCGAGGCTTAGCTGCCCCAAAGGACCACGTGGAGGTTCCCAATTCCCCATAGATAGAAAGCGGTTCACATTAAGAAGCCGTTCAGGCCCACTGGGTAGCGGAGGAGAGTCTGAAGGATGGCACAGATCCCGGACACATCAGCTGGGGGAAACCTCGGTGGCACCAAGGAGAAAGGAGTGTTCAGCGAGTATTTCTGCGATGGATTTAGGACAAAGCCAGACAACACAGGCAGAGGACGCGGGTGAAATGTTTGCTCTTCCATGGGAAGATATAACACACGGCTCACCGGTCCAGATAACGTACATTTAATACATGCTGAAGTCCCAGGTGACAAGCCGTCTGCCTGTCAAAGGGTGATCTCTGGCCAGCTGGAGATGCTAGGAAGTTCCAGGAGAGACAGCAGCCTGTACCTGCCAGTATTGAAAATGGGAAATAGCTGACTTGGGCAAGCACAGGCTGGTCAGGCAAAGACTGAGCCACAGCAAAATAAATGGATGGCTGCAACCGGACCAGATCACCAGGAAGCAAAGGAGACTGGCATAATTAATGCCAACCAACACTTGCTTACAGCTGTCAGATCCTGTTGTCAAATGTGATTTATTTTTACGGGGATCGCAGGCTTGACTGATAAATAAACCACTGCTCATGTCACTCATTCGAACAGAGGGAAGACATAGGACTTGGTACCATTTCCCATTTTTAATCAAGAAACTACAACTCCAAAGGACAGTGGCACATGTCTGAAGTCACTGTTAGCTGGCTCAGAACAAACCCATGATGGGGGGGTCCGTGGCAGGGGACAAAATCTCCCCCAGAGGTCTGTGCACCACAGCAATAAGACCATTGCTGAAATAAAGCATCCATTTGTGCTACTGACAAGTCAAAGAACTTTCTAAGATGAAAACAGGTCCAAAAAAGGATCCCGGAATTAAGATTGGAAAATCCAGAAAATACTGGAAAATATGCCAGTGGAAGACTTTACAAGCTCTGTATATTTAGTTTATCAAAGAGAGAGGCAAGAGGTGACTGCATCCTAAACTGCCATAGCTGAGAAGCGGAGCACAGCTCTCTCTAAGCCAGCGGCCTAAGGAATAACATGTTTCGCTGGCTGTAAACAGGAGCAAACCATGTCCTTCTAGCACCGTACAGGTTACAAGGGAATAACCCACTCCCAGAGCTGTCAGAAAGGGTCTCCACCAGGGAAGAGCTTTGCAGGAGCTCTCCTTTGCATCCAGGAGTTGGGACTGATGGGTCTGACCGGCAGCTCTGGCGTGGGGCAGGAGTGTACGCCCTGGGAAAGTGAGGCATACCTGCCTGGCAGCTGGGAGAGGCATCGGCAGGAGCTATTACGGAAGAAATGCTTTCTAGGGACACTAAATAACCCCAGTCTATGCCTTAAATAACCCATGCTCGGAGCAGCGAGCCAGCAGGCTCTCCTGGGCATCTCCAAAGGCAATTCTAGCCAGCAAGTCGCTGCTGCCACCAGCCTGCCATCCCAGGGGAAGGATGTCCTCTTACCTACCATGGACGGCTGCATCCATTTCCCCACAGTTCCTGAAAGAGTCATGGAAACGCCAGCTCCTGAGCCCCATGAGAGCCAGGGAAGTGAGGAGGCACGCTGCAAGGTCAGCCTGACCACAGCGCCTCCTGCTCCATGCCAGTCCATCTCCCTTCCGTCTCTAACGAAAAGAGATTCCGCCATCCTATTTATTTTTTTAATTATTGTTATCAATTTTATTTTTACTCTTCTGAAGCAGCATCAGGCTGGGACACACAAAGCCCAGGCTGCTGAAAGCCAGCACCACTGCACCCGCACTGCTCGGGAAACCCGAGCCATGGACATCCCCAGTAACTTCAGCACGGCACCAGCGAGTCCAGAGGGAGCCACTCTCCTGCTCCACGTCCACCAGCCTTTGGTCTCGGGGGCCCAACATCCCCAGCAGTTAACCTCAGGGGATGCTGCAGGAAGGACCCTAGAGGGCCACCTTCCAGCTCTGCCCCAGACTTCCCCACCACATCTCGCTGTCCTGCTCCCTCAACCGGTCCCCAGACCCTCAGCTTCTTTACCGCACACATCTCCTCCAGTCCCCTTCTCTTCCCTTTCCCCTCCCCTATTCTTCAGCGTCTCTAAAGCTTTCTCCACCCTCACTCCCCACCTTCCACCCCTCTCCCTGCCTCCTCCACCTCCCTCTCCATCCTCTGCTCTCCCACACCTCCTTCCTATGACTAGGCGGCCATGCCATCCTCCCTCCACTTCAGATAATGCCCTCTCTCCACGGGAGCCGTTGTTTCATCTCTACTGCTGAGCCCCCTTTCATGGCTCCTGGCTTTTGCCATCCCACCCGCTTCCTCCCTGCTGCCACCGGGATGGGAGGGCAGCGGGGAACCTGCACGTTTGATGGGCCTGACCCCCAGCTCTCATTAACAGCACTCTTCTCAAGGCAGGCACAGCATGAAATAAATAAATAAAGCAAATCTCTGTCTCACTGCTGTCTCGGGTTGCTTAAGGGAGCCGGGTGCCGGGGGTGGGATGAAGGATGCTATTTGGAGAAGCTGTCTCCATGGCAACGCCCATTCCCACCACCAACCGGCACAGGTCACCTGTTTCCATGAAAGTTTCCCCCCCCCTCCCGCCCCATCCCTCCACCCCAGCAAGTGTCAGCCCAGTCCCAGGGCGGTCCAGCCCAAGGGAGAAGCGTCAGGGATGCTGCTGGCATGGCTACAAACAGCCTCCAAAGTCCCCCACACCACGTCAGAGAGAGCCAGGGCATCCCCACTGTGCAGTGTGTGGGGACCAGCAGCACCCACCGCCTCTGCCCCATGCCAGCCAGGCAACCCATCGCCTCCCTGCCTGCATCCCCACGGTCAGTCTAACACAGGCAGAGGGGCCACGCTCTGCTGTGGGACTTGGGGACGGACGCAGGCACGCACCCTGACACACATGCTGTTGTCCCCTCCCTCCGCACGCATCCCTGGGTGCTGCGTTTCCATGCGATTTCAGTTATGTATTTTAATTTGAAATCGTCCGCTCCCATTAAATGCTGCCAGGTGCTCCCAGAACAACCCGTGGTTCCCATTTTAGCTCTAACAACTCCTGTCTCTCATGCGACAGATGCACTTGCCGGGACCTTTCCCCAGGTAAGGCAGCGTCAGCCCCACGTCGCTGAGCGCTGCCGCAGCCCCAACCTGATGCTCCCACCCACGCCAGCCCCCTCCCCGCACGCCCACACGTCCGCTGCAGGGCTGGCAGCAGTGCCCGGTACCCCCCGCACCAAAACAGCTGGAAGAGCTCCAGGAAGAGACATAGAGAGGATGGAGCGAGAAGATGAGAACGAGGAAATGGTTCTGCTCTCCACCAGCTCCCCAGCACGGGGAAGGGACGAGCAGCAACAGTCTCACCCACTGCTGGTGTTAATGCATCTTCTGCCGGTACCAGCCCGCACGTGCCTAAGGCCAGGGCGGACAAGCGGGTCAGCAGAGAGCCCCCACCTGACATTCTGGGGTTGGTACGCAGGCAGCCACCCTGCGGCACAGCGCAGGCTGGAGGGATTCACACGGTTCACCCACAGGGCTGGGAGTTTTGCCAGGAAAAGCAAGTTTATAAATAGTGCATTTCAACACGAACAAACGAAAGCAGCAGAACTCGACAGTCAGATAAGCCAGGGGCTGAGCGCTGGGCCCTCCCCAGCATCCTCCCCCTCCAGGAGGGACCATCCCTTCCCTCCATCGCCCGGCTGGCCAGGACCACCCTTGCTCTCTGGAAAGCCTGCATCTGGAGGTGTGTGTCAGATGTGCTGCTTGGGAACACCCTTGCCACAGCTGGTCTGGCAGCCAGAGCAAGGTAGCAGAGCCGGCTTCAAAAAGACCAGAAACAGAGGGGATGGCCACCTGCTCCGCTCAGGGGCAAGGGCGAACACAGCCAACAGCAGCCAGCTGCCCAGCCAGGGCCAAGGGCCACAAATTTCAATGTATTGCTTGAAAGTCTTCATAAGCCCATGGGCCAGAAGAAAGTTTCTAACTTCTCCTCCCACTCCTGTGGAAGACAGCTGCCCCGCGGGTGAGGCTGCCACTTGAAACAGAAGTTTCATGGCACGATGCGTTACACCGAAGGGGCACATACCTGCCAGATCCTAACAACAAGCAAGACGCTCAAGGGGAAAACCAACTTTTATCTCTGCGTTAAAGAGAAAAGCAGCAAGTTGTCAGATGAGAACTTGCTTCTCGTAAGCACAAAACAGCAAAGACACCCCTGCGCCTTCAGAGCGAATGGGAGGACATCCCTGCTGGGGAACTACCTGCCAGATTGCAAAAGGAGCAGATCTTGATGGTAGTGCCCAAGGGAAGAGATCAAGAGATGACATGTCGGAGCAGCCCCATCAGCTGTCAGCAAGAGAAGCCTCTGACAGTCCACCAAACACGTGCAATGCTCTTCATGCCACACTTTCTTACCTTGATGTAGGTGTCAAGGGCTGGGTGGACACGGTTAACTGCTAGATGGATGGACAACGGTGTAGTGAATGGGAAGGTGGCCATAACCACATGGCTGGGAGCAGGGAAGGAGAAGATCTTGAAGCCATACTTCTGGAACCGCTTGATCTGCTCTTCTGATGGCTTTGCATCTCCCTCGCTCAGGATTCGGCCTATGGCAAAGCGGCACTTCTCCGGAGCCACCTGATTGAGGGAGACAGACAGCATCAGAAGAGAGAGGTTTAAGACCTGCCAAAATCTCAACCTGCTGAGCATGGAGGCAGGAGACCACCAAGAACCAGGGTAAATGCTATGGCCCAGCACGATCAGGCACACCAAACCATCTGCCCTAACCAAGACTGATCCAGGCCCAAACTGTCCCCCCAGCCTAAGCTCACAGCCCAGTGTGGAAGGTACTGCTCCCCTCCTTGGGGAGCAGAGGGACTTGCAGCAGAGAAGAACTAAACCCCACTGGGCTGCTCACCCAAACCCACCCCGCGTGACAGCCACTGCAGAAAGTGTCTCTCCTGACCCCACCATGAGAGATCCAACTGTTGAGACATCATCGTCGCCGTCCCCATCTGCAGGACATCCCTGCGACTCCAAAGTGGAGCTAAAAAGAGATGCAACCACAACCTGCCAGCTTGCCTCCGTCCCAGCCCCAAGGAGATCACCCTGCAGGGGCACCTGCCCCCAGCAGTCATCCGGACACGCAGCCCACCAGCATGGGCCACCAGCACTAAGTCAGAAAGAAATCCAGAGGCTGCCAGGTCTCACCTAAGCAGGCATGCTCAGTCTGGCACAGTTTTAGGAGTGGGGAAACTGAGGCACATAAAACTTGCATGCAGTCACCAAGCTCTCTGTAGCAACACAAAGAGAAACACACCTCCTTGCATCCTGGGCCCCAACAACATGCAAAACATAAAACATGCTCTCTTTCCAGATCTGGGGATGCCTCCCATTAAGACAGGATACTGTGGGGCTCCCAGCCCAGCAAGGGGGGTGCTCAAGGCTCTGCTCCCGGTACAGTGACGGCCCACAGGACTCTGGCATCTCCACACCAAAGTTGACCCAGGCCACAGTTTCATTTCTGGTTTTTAACAAAATCCCACCACTCGAGTTCATGTTTGCCCATGGCACGAGGCAGGAACATAGCAGGGGACAGGAGAGCCCAGCAACTCCCGCCGATACCACCTAAGGGCATGATGTGCCTTCCTACCGCTGAGATCGGAGCCCAGCTCCCTCCTTTGTCCCCAGCAGAGCTGCTGTCCTTTGCACCCCCAAAGAGATGCTGGAAGGAGCCAGCAGGCAGAGACAAGGCTCCTGCCCCCAGGGCACACTGGCCTAAGAAAGGAGCCCAGGGGGCAGAGGAGGCACCAAGTAAGGGGGCATCATCCAAGTGCTCGTGCTTCCCTGCCACTTGCTGTCAAGCCTGCTGGATAGTGAGACAATGCGGCAGCCAGCACCCAAGAGCGGCAGACGCACAAGTCTGGCCACCTTCTGCCACCCTCTTCTGGTGAGTGCTGAAGAACCAAAGTCTCCAAACACCCACCACACAAGGCAGCAAAACTCACCAGGACCAGTCAGGATGCCCGACAGCAGCAGCAAGACAGACAGACACGCTGCAAGCACTGGCATCACAAAGCTCTCGTGGGGATGACGGGAGGCAGAGAGGGTGCACACAAGGCCAGTGTGTTACCACTTCCCATCCCCACGTGCCCCCCAAGGACTCCCCCAAGGGGATCTCCACTCTGCTGTCCCCAATCTCATCCCTGACTCTGCCTGTGCTCACCAACGCCTTCTCCTGCAGCATAACTACCCACATCGCACTGCTTGTCCTCCCTTTCTCTTAAACACCCTTTAATGCTGCACGGCAGGACCATCCTGGAGGGGAAACACAAGCAGATGTAAATAGGAAGGAAGAAAACAGGGTGTCAGAAGCAGCAGCAGCCATCAGGCTGGGGACCGACGTGCCTGACGGCTCGCTCTTGCCCTCCTGTGCTGCAAGAGGGAGCTGCAGACAGGGCTGGGCCGAGCATCGCTGCTTTGAGGACGGGAAGGAGAAGCAGATCCACCCCAAAGACAGCAAGAGGCAGCAGTAAAAGGCATCCAAGGGGAAAGGTCCAGATGAAGCAAAGAGATAAGGGAAATCTAGATAAAATTCCTTTAAACACGCCATCTCCACTTGCATCCTGAGCAAAGACAGCCCACCCCCAGCCCCAGAGCAATCAACAGAGCAGGCAGCATCACTGGGGCCAGGCGCGTTTGCTGCCTCCCTTCTCCTTTTAACTTTCGTTTTCATAGCATGCAGCCCCGCAGCCACTTTCTCAAGGGCAGCAGCAAGGCAGATTTGCTTCTTCCCCTGCCTGGCAAAGCCTGTCTCAAGGGAGGGAAGGAAACAATCTGGTTAAAACCAGCCTTTTCCCTAACAAATTCATCCTTTTGGGGTGGCCTCTGCTCCCTCAGGCACCCCAACAGAGAAGTTCTAGAAACAATTAGTTAACCTATTCATCTACAGCTTTGCCTATGGGAGCAAAACCCATTCCTGCATTCAGAAAGCGTTTTGGCCTCATCCATCCAACGCTTGGGCACAGGCCGGTGTCTGAGCACACGAACATGTGCACTGCAGGCGAAAGGCCCTAGCACGTGCCTACAGCTGAATATGAGCAGAAGCGCTTGGCTGGAGCTGAGCACAAACACGTCTGCCACATCCAGTCCTTGCTGACAAGTTATTTTTGTTCCTGGCAGAGGTGGGAGAAGGAGGGAGAAGTCCTCTGGGCTGCTAAATATTAAATAAAAAGGAAAAAGAAAAAAAAAGTGCAAATTAATATTAATCTTGTCCATTAAAACACATAAAACATTGCTGGCAGCGGCTTGGCAGCACTCAGGGAGCATCCTTGTGTGAATGCCGGAGAGGCAGGAGCCAGCAGGGAGCCCAGGGATGCCAGTGACAGCGGCCACCCTGAGGCGTGGTGTGACCCCAAGGCAGCCCACAGGCTCCAGGCCACAGGGCCCCCCCAGCCCCACTCCAGGCCGAGAGCCAGCACACAGCCACTGCTCCCCAACTCTGGCATTCCCGTCCTCTCTCCTCACAAGAGCCTCCTTTGCCCAAGAGTCCACCAGCACAGCAAATGCCGCACTGACACCTGCAGGTCATCAACCCCTTCCTGCCACAGCCCCGTGGGCACCAAACCCCCCAGGAGCCGGTGGCCGAGAGCCAGGCTCCAGGCGACTGGCCAGAGCCCACCGGCACTCAGCCAGGGACACCACAGGACACAGCGGTCAGCGAGCACGTTCTGCTGCCTGATGACAAAAGGTCTATTTTTGGTGACAAGTCAACATTTGTGGTAGGTGGCCAGCTCTGGGCGGACCAGCCTCTGCCAGAGGATGCTTCACTGAGGTCAGGAGAGCACTGAGAATGAGGAGGAAGAGGAGGAGGTCATCTCCTCCTCCCAGGGGAAAGGCAGCCTGGGTGACCAATCCCACCTCACTGGACCTCCAGGACTGAGAAGCCAGCAGTGCACCCCATCTCCTGTTCCGTGCCACCATGGCTACAGCAGGTACAAGCACACAGGGGCATCCCAAAGGACGTCGGGGTGTTCAGTGCCTGAGCCAGCACACCAGGCACGAGCATTGCAGCTGCCCACCAAGCGATCCACACAAAACTGGCCCCTTCTTTACCTGCTCAGAGGCAAGGCAGCCCTCTGCCCAAGGACATCCTCACTCCCAGCACCCTACCTGGCCTGGCCTGCCTGTCAGTGACACGCAGATCAACCAATTCAGGAGCCACAGATCAGCCTGGAGAAGGTCCCACCAGCACTCCAGCTCCTCTGGTAGAACCCAGGTCTGATGGCGTGCTCAGGGGTGTCAGGCGAGAGGAGGCTCCTGCTGCCGTACGGAGCCCCAGGCACCACAGCTACATCCTGCACGGCCCTGCTGTGCCCCAGCCACTACTGTGCCTATGGAGGCAGGAGGCTAGGGTTGATGTCACCTGCCCAATGTCATGAGCAAAGACAGCCCTTCCAGAGAAGGGCAAGGTCTGCAGGGCTGCCTGCCAAGCCTTTGAGGGCAGGTTAGGTTCCCGTCACAACAGCCAACTGCATGGCCTCCAGAGCTTGGGATGGCTGGACACAGAGATGCATTATAGGCTTTGTTGGTCCCCGAGAGCTTCCAGCACCCTCCAGGCTCACTCCACACATGTGCAGCACCCAGAGCCCTCGCTGTGCCCATCCTAGAGCACCACCTGTCCAGCAGGCTCCAAGAGGGAGGCAAATCCCCAGCATGACCACCAGGATCTCCCAGCCTGACGCACCGACTTGGGGCCACACACCCTCCATAACATCTAGAGACCCACATGAATTCACTACCATCCTTCACGAGGGACCCACCATGAATTGTAGCTCCCCACAGTATCCTGCCCTGTGCAAGGAGCTCCTCTCGCACACCAGCTGAAGGCACCCACACCCCACACCGGATCAGTGGCCAGTCCATGGGCAAGCAAGTACAGACCCCTCAGCAGGGGTGGAGGGAAGAGGGTCTCCAGATCCAGGAGCATGCTGTAGTCCAGACTGGGCACCAGCTAGGCCACCAGGCAGAGGTCCCAGAGCGCCTTGACCACAACAGACCAAGAGCTGCCTCCACCAGATGAGCCCTGAATCCAGAGAAACCTCCCCCAGTCACTGAGACCAAGACGGGCCTCCTTGGCCACCAGGTGCCATTCAGCCATGCTGGCAGAGAAGGTCTTCCCCTCATGAGAGGTCCAACTGCAAAAGGAGAAACAGATGGCTTCCAAAACCCTGGATGGCCACCGGAGACACAGAAACACATTCTGCAGCTCCACTGCCTGCTCCAACTGCAGGGTAAGGGCAGAGACACAACAACTGCAGGGAAGAGGAGAAAAGAGACAGGACCAGAAAGAGGAGGCAGCTTCATCCTGCATGGACACCCCAACTTTCCAGGGTCACGTAGGAGCCGCTCCTTCCCAGCAGGGAAACCACTCCCTGTGCCTGCCATGGCAGGAGTCACAAATATCCTTATCAGGATCTGTGGGCCCCAGCAGTAAAAGCTTTCACTAGTCCGTGCTTTGGCAAACAGAGAGGCAAGGCACAGCGCCCAAGCAGAAGGTCTGCAGGGCAACCACAGGCATGCCCACATGACATCCCTGGAGCAGGGCAGCACCAAACACGGACGCTGAGCCCTTCTGACAGCACCAGCTGCCCAGCTCTGCCCCCAGAGACACTGAGGGAAGACGCAGTAAAACCAGGGTTCTCAATTCCAGAGGAGGACCTCGACACGAGGACAAGGACACAAATTAGTGGCCAATTCCCCCAACACTTATCCTCACCCCATGGCTCCCATCCCTCACCCACTCCAAACACAACACTTTTTGTGGACAAAAGTCTTCAAGCACATCTAGCGGAACCCTGCCTCTGTCTGGCTCATCATGGAGAGGACACGTCCTCCCCGCCACCCTCCTTCCCAGGCCAGGAAGAGGCACTGCAGGGAGGCTCTTCTCTGTCTCCCATGATCCAGAAGCAAAAACTGGAAGGTAAAGATAAGTCAGCTTGTCACAGGATAAAAAGACACAAAGTGTTTGAGTGCACCAGGCTCTGCTGAGCACAGTCAACTTAGTGTTTTCTCGCCTCCGATACCTTCCTGCCACAGCGCTCCAAGGAGCCGCTCAGCACTACGTTTTCATGTACGAGTTCCCTCTAAGCTGGTCCAACCCTTGGGAACACCATTGTGCAAGCAACAATGCTAGTACACGGCCCATGAGGGTTCCTAAAGCAGGGCCAGTCTCCCCCAGAGCAGAAGCCCTGGGCGAATGCTATCAGCCCAAGCACCGTGCCCCACGCCAGCCCCCAGCACACGTGCCCAAGCACACACAGAGCGCTTCAGGCCACCCCGCCATCCCTCCCCCCCACAGCATTCCTTCACAGTCACACTAGCTACTGCAGAATTACCGGGTAGCCAGGCTGTCTGCCGCGGACAAATGCCCACATGCCATCATCCGGAGACCCCAGTGCCACCGAGCATCAGCAGCCAGGCTCCTCACCCCCCAGCAAGTTCTGGTGCACTTTTGCCTGCTCCTTGTCCTGGACTGTACCCGCTGGAGTACTCAGCTCTGGCTGGCAGCCATCAGGCAGTGCACTTTCTGCTCACCCCTCAGCCTGAAGAGCATCATGGAGTAACTGTTTCATCAGACAGGAGCCCTCAGCATGCACCACCTGAGGTTTCAGTAAGAACTCTCAGGGGATGCAAGGACTACAGGGAAGCTCCAAAATACATGAGAGCACTAGAAACAAGAGAAGGAGTATGGATGAGGACATAGGAAGCTGAAGAGACCATCTGCTTTGAAACACAAAGGTGCAAGTCCAGAAGGAGCCTCAGCTGCACTTCCTGCAGCCAGGAGATCTGCCAAGGAATGCCTCACCTTGGGGTCATAGACGTTGGCCTCTGCTCCATAACCAGATCCGTTTTCCTGCTGATAACTTGTTCAGCAGGAGCTATCAGAAGATAGCAAGATTCACTCAGCCAATGCCCTCCAGGATTATCCAAAAAAACATCTGCTTTCAGCCGCCTTTCCCCACAGAGCATCCTCTGCAGATCTGGGAAAACTTGTGAACCTCAGTGCACATCTTCAGAGGATGAGCTTCAAGTGCCTGAAATAGAGTCAGGAAGCATCCCGAGCCGGGAAAACGGTGCTAACCACAATAGCTTGCCAGCCCCACCGGGCACACCTTACCGTGTGAGGGTTGTCGTAGTAGACGCCGATGGAGCAGAGCTTTGAAGAGATGCTGCAGCCGTCCGTGAAGAGCTGCCCAGATTCCCCATACGGGCCTACCCTGAACTTGTAGGCCAGCGTGATGCTGCCGAGAGGCGGGGAGCCAGCACTCACAACCACCTCCGTGAAGAGCCCCGAGTAGACAACGAAACCGAAGACAGTCAGCAGCAGCAGCACGACCAGCGCCGCGATCAGCCCAAGGAGCACCCAGTCGGACATGATGGACACTTGGTGCTCCAGGTTTCCTGATGGACTAGTGGCGAGAGGAGAGAAGAAAAAGGAGGGGAGTTAAGCTAGCACTTGGATAAGCAATTGCTCTCTAAAGCTATTTATTTGCAGCTAAAGACACCCCCTTCCAACTCCTCTTATGTGTGAAGCTCAAAGACAGTGGAAATCCCCTAGAAACCTCCTGTATATTAGTCCCATGTTGCATCAGCCTGTTCCAATTGGTCACCAGGTACAAATTATACTGCTTCAGCACCTCTTGGGAATGAGGTGGTTATGGAGGGAGGATGGAGAGGCATCATCCCCATCTCCCCAGAACCAGCCACACTGTTCACGTTCAGCCCCGCATCCAGGAGAGACTGAAAACTACCTCAGGAGCCTGCATCACTCAACAAATCAACAGATAGACAGCACTGGGCTAAGGATCAGGGGACCGTAATAAAATAATTTATCATTTCTAGATACCAGACCCAACATGGTGACCAGGGCATCCCCTTTGTCAAAAAGTCTAGAAGCCCAGGCCTTTAATGACCCGAACAAGGACCACGCTGGTTCAGAGCTGAGCCCTGCATCCAGATCCAAGTACCCAGAGAGGCTCAGAGGAAGCTGAAGATGCCAGAAAAAGCATCCCCAACACACTTAGGTGGAACAAATTACCGGTATTCCTTTTAGATGGCTTTTTTTAACCTAAATGAGTTCTTATAACCCCAACCAAGGCTTCCTGTTTTGTTTGCTGCCTTTTCTCTCTCGCGCTGACTGTGGGACCCAGCAGCCTTGCGAACGCCTCCTGCTTGTTTTCACCCACCAAGTGCAACCGCTCTGGGGAGTCGCAACCCAACCCAGCGCAGGAGAGTTGTTTGTGTTTTATTCTCCCTTGAAACACAGCTCTGATCACAAGGATTGGCTGCGATGCTGCCCTGGGACTTTGACCGGAGCTAGGTTTGAAAGCGAAGATTGAAGTAAACAACTCACTTTTACCTCCGTGTTATAAACACACTTTGTCCAAAAAAAAGTTGCTCACAGCAGCTGCTGCTCGCTCAGCTTTATGGCAAGAGAAAAAGCCACATCCTGGTAGGAACTGCAGGCAGCTCCGCTCTGCTCGACCCCGTCGAGGAGCGGTTTAGCCAGACCAAGCCCTGTAGAGCCAGCACCGCTCCTGGCACCACCAGGCTGGGGACTGGATCGCGCCATGGCCCTACTCACCTGAAAAACCAGCTCAGCCCAGAAACGGTTCACGACATCTGCCCCACAGGGGTGTGGGATCCGCCGCGCTGCAGCAGGAAAAAATAAATATCATTGCTTCCTTTCAAACTCACAAGGTCAAAAGCAAAACAGAGTGACGGCAGAGCACCAGAAAGGCGCCCCGTCGGCTCTGACCTGCTCCCCAGAGGAGGGGTGTCCCGAGGAACACCTTCTCCCACAGGACCCTGCAGGCTGAGATTTCTTCCCAAAACTCTGCGGGTGAATGCACGGGCACCGAGAAACACAGAAATTGGGATGGAATGGTGAAGGAGGGCGACGTCCTGCAGCTGCCTCTGCTGGCGCATCCCACCCCGGGCTCCCCCGGGACACCCAAGCCGCAGCGGGTGCTGCTCCCAGGGGACCTCGCAGCCGAGCGCTCCCGGACCCATAGCCTGGCTGGAGCTATACATCCATCCCGACTCCCAGCAGCGCCTCACCTCCTCCCTATAGCCAACACAGATTTATTACTTCAAATCACGGTTTTGGCGATTCTCCCCGAGCTGCCAACAGCCAGCCTGAGGGCCCTGGAGACGGCCAGCCCCAGGGGAGAAGAGGGTATTTTGGGCTATTCTTCCCGGTTCCCGTGGCTCGTTTCCTGCCGGTAGCAGGCACGGGCCCTTTCCCACCTGCCCTCCTCACGGGCAGCAGCAGCAGAGCTCGCCCGGCCCCTGCCCAGCCCGGAGGCCGTTTCACTCCGGTGCCCGTGCGGAGGGGAGGGTTTGACCCGAGCGGCCCCAAGTGCCGGCAGCGGGAGGCACCCGGCCCTGCCTGCCCGGACCCGCGGCTCCCGGCCCTGCCTGGCGGCGAGCGGCGCCCTCACCACCAGCGCAGCCACCGGCTGCAACTCCCGCCGCCGGAGCGGGGAGGGACCCGCCGAGCCGCCGCCGGGCCCGGCCGGCGCCCACCGGCTCCAAGCAGGCCGCGGCCTGGGGCGGGGGGGACCGGAACGGAGCGGAGCGGTGCTGGTCTGCCCGGCCCCGACACCGCCCCCCACGCAGAGACGCCCCCCCGCCCCGGTAACGGCCGGAGGGATCGCGGCGGGTCCCTGCACTCCTCACCCGGGGCTCGCCGCTGACGGCCGGGCCGGAGCAATGCCGGCGCCTCGCTGGCCCCGCCCCGCCGGGACCGCCCCGCCGCCGGCAGCGGCGGCTGCGCGCGGACACCGGGGCGGGGCGGGGCGGGGCGGGGCAGCGGGCGGGGCGGGGCGCTGGGCCCTGCCACTGGCGGAGAGAGGAAAGGGGCGGGGCCTCCGGCGGGGGGCGGGGCTGGCCTGCTGGGACTGCGGGAGCGCCCTGGGGGGTTGAGCGCGCCCCCTGGCGGGCGGCAGTAGGGCACACCCCCGCCGAGCGGGGTCCGACGCGCTCCCTGTCGGTGCGGCGGGGCCCGGCCCGGCCCCGCTCCCGGCCGCCCCCCGGCCCTTCCCAGGACACCCACGGTCCGGGAGCCCCTCACTGCGCGGCGCAGGAGGGCTGTGGGTGCAGGGCCTGCAGGCCCGCAGCCCATCTTGCCCCCGAGGCCCAGCGGCAAGACCAGCTCTCCCCTCACGTACAGCTGGACGTGAACGGTAAACGACGACGATATGTACTCCAGCTTCTCCTGTGCCAGGGCTGCGGCAGTGTGGCACGCGTCCCTGCTGGATGAGCTGCCCCAGGCTTTGGGCTCCGTAACAGCCGGAGCCGCCGGTCAATGGTCTCGGTCCCTCAGGCGCTGGATACGCCGGTGCTGCAGCGCTGGAGGAGGCACCGGCCACACGTCATGGCCCTGACCACAGGCCTGGCCGGTCGGGGCAGTGGGCAGAGCTGCTCTTCAGCGTCAGGGCCCTTCGCACCAAACCCGGAGACGGTTTTGAGCTCGCAGGTTCCCACAGGAACGTCGCAGGGGCTGTGGCAGCCTGGCAGAAACAGCGTGGCCTCTGCCCGTGTTCGGGCTTTCCCACTGCCCAGCTGGAGGGAAAACCAGCTGAGAGCTCAGCGGGCACGAATGGCACCAGCCAACAAGGGGGAGCACCAGGAGAGATAAGAAAGAGTTAGGTGTTTGTTTCATTCAAGGGTTTTGGGGCTTGGGCCAGATATTCTCGGCTCGTTTGTCCCTCCCTCAGCCTGGTGCAGGTGTGGGGCACTCCACAGCAGCGGCCAGGAGGCTCACCGCTTTCCTTTCCATCAGCTGGGCTTTATCACCCAGAGGGCAACCACATTAACTAGTTGCTGAAGACCAACAAAACTTCAGCCAGACCAGGAGCTCGTCAGGAGCACCACCATCTTGCACGCCTCTCCCCACCCCAAGCTCTGATGTGCTCGGACAACTGTTACGAGGCAGCTTCACAGCCTGCTCCCACTTCGGGACACCCTCGGGAGCATGCCCCGTCCTGCAGCTCCCACACAGAGGACGCAGCACCACAGAGCGCCAGTGCTCAGCCCTCAGCCTTTGCTGCTTCTCAGACAACTCCTCAGGCCCCCATTTCTTTCCAAGGAGTGGCACCAAGCACAGTACCCAAGAGGAGCAAGCAGCCTTCCCACCTCCTGCTCCTCCTTCAAGAGAGACAGGCTAGAAGGACAGAGACATAATTTCCTCCTTTTCTTCCCCCTGTATAAAAGCAATCTTCACACCTCCCTCTACACCAAGCTTTCTCCAGCCTCTTCAGCCCTCTTAGCAGGGAAAGTTTGCTGGTACACCCAATAACCCACCACCTCCAATAACCGAGCCACCTCCAGACACAGCGACAAGAAGCAGCGGAGTTTGCTGCCGTCTCTCCTGCTGTGGTTTCACATCCGTTTCCCACATATGTCCCAACCCCCTTTGTCGGGGCTGTTTGCAGCGGCAGTTCTAGGCACTGCTTTTCACCCATGTGAAGCCAAAGAGCTCATTTATGAACAGTAGTTTGAAATACTGTAATACTTGCCTTTCTCCAGCAGCTTCCTAGTGAGGATCTCAAGCCTTTCTGTAAACCGCAATTAGTTAAACCTCAGAGGCCCTCCTTCTATTTGGTGTTACAGCTCTTTTGCAGCTGGAAGAAAATATTTCAGCTTGGTTACGTGTCTCGTCTGGAGCTGTGCTGTGAATCACTGGCAGGAAGAGGAACAGAACTCAAAAGCTCTTTAACTGCCAGCTCTGGCCATCAGATGCTTCTCTTTCCTCCAGCCTTGCAGTTATTTAACTCGGCACACATCTAATACTTAACACAAACCTTTTCCCATTACAACAGCAAACGCTAAAATTCAGGTCTCATTTAACAGCTTCATACCTTTGCTCAAACTACCTCGAGGCGGAAGGATGTAAAACATGAGCTCTCTGGTGGGCTCCCAAGTTGTCCTCACCTGCTCAGCACTGCTTAGCCACACCGCACACCCACCGCTGGCCTCTGACGGTGCCAGCCGGACGGGCCAGCTCTCCAGCAGGGGTCCTGGGTGGCCAATATGGTGGACACTTGGTCCCAGCAGACTTGTTCGGGCGGTGCTGGGCCGCACGCGTCTCTGATGGTGTATGCAGATCAGCCCATTCTCATTTAATTCTCTCCCAGCGGCAGACAGCAACGGAGGTGGGCTGTGAGCAGGAGCAGATGTGGGCAGGCTGGCCTTGCACGGTCCCACCTGTCCGGCTTCCCGCAATATTTCCAAACACTTCCTCTGGAGACATGGGGGTGAGTAGAAGGTTCCCAATACACTTTTATTTAGAACTAGCGTGTACCTGTCTTTTCTTGTGTGTGCACTGACTTCAGTCTCTGGTGAGTTTTATTACTTTAGGGGGAACCATCTCATTATTATGGCTTTTATTTTGCTGGGATAAATTTAAAAAAAAAAAATTGTGTTCTTACAAATCATTCTCCATTCCCCTTTTCTATACTTATTCCATTTTGACTTCATATTTTAAAAGAGGAATGCACAGAATTAGACAGATTACTCCAGGTATTTTGCTAGGCCCTTTGTCTTAATCCTGACTTCTGTCATGGGAAATTTCCATGGATACTACAAGGAAACTTTCATGAAGTTATGGAAGAAAAACTTTTGTAGGTCATAGCTTATGAGCTCTTCCTTTTGCTATCAAAGCACTGATCAGCAGATTAGAATTCTGCACCTCTGATTAACAGCTATTTAGCGAGATACTGAAGTGGTTTTTATTTAACAAATTGTGATGGAGCTTTCATCTCTTCCTTTCAGATGTCACATCATCTCTGGTAACTACTGTGAATGATAAGCAGACATTCAGACTCACCTCCCCAAGGCCAGCAATCACATTTGTACATCGCTTTGATTTTCTGTGAATAAAAGATCCCTTATGAGTCTGGCAGGATGCATTATTCATCTTGAACTCTCCTGAAAATCATTTTAAACCGAGATCAAAATCTTGGTTTAAATCTCAATAGCTCTGGTAGTGGAACTAGAGTGCACAACTTTGACTCACGACCAAACAGGTCTGGTCAAATTCCTCCTGTGATGCCAGGCAGGGGCCAGTCCTCAGAAGGGATCTCTTCTCTACCGCCGTGTTCTGTTCTCCTCAAATCAGTAGCGATACTTTTCACAGATAAAGATGTTTGTGTTCAATCCAGAGGGGAGTATCTCCCTTTACCTGTGCTGTGAATATTTGTACCTCCTACTACAGTGTATCACACACACATAAAGAACAGGGCTATACACATCTTTTCCTGGTGAAAAACTTATTTTATAGGGACATTTACATTGAAATAATCTCTTAATTTCTCCTCCCGTGGTATGCCTTCAACTTTCATTATTTTAGCAGCAATCATGTACTTCCTTCTTCATCCTGAGGATGATGTTACGTTGTCTTTAAGGTACAGAAGAATACACATCCACAAACCAGGCTTTTCTGTCTTTTTTTTCAGCCTCCTCTCTTGTACATGAAGTCTAGATTAAGTTTAGATTTTTTTTTCTCGCTGCAAACATGAGATATTTTACCCAGAGTGTTTTTCCATTTTCCAGACAGACAGGAACAAGGAGGGAAGCACGAACACACTACGCTCTGTCTCTCTGGGAAGCACGAACACTTACAAAAAGTGCTGGGTTTAATGCAGTCTTGTCAACAACCTCAGTCTCTACAGCAAGTGACACTTTAGACTGTCATCCAGCATTTTTAATGAGGGATCCCCTAACAGGCTTCAGGGATTTCAACAGGATTTTAAGAGCCTTACACAATTGCATTCTAACCAGAGAGGAGCTGACGTTCCACACAACAAAGCAGCCCAGCGGTAATGACACCAACAGAGCTTTTCATGTCAATGGTTCTCCTTTAGTTTTACAAGAGCGACTGCAGAAGGAACAAACATGAACATTTGTCCCAATCTTAACTGCTAGCTTCAAAACCAGAAAATGAATTTCTTATAGCCATGTTGTGCTCCTGTTTTTAATGCACAAGTGTAAATAGCGCTTTTAAAAACCTCTCTAGCAGCTGTGTAAAGAATTACATTACAATGACAGCTCCAAATTTAAAGTTGAAAGACATTTTTGTTTTGAGATTTTCATCTCCTTCCTGGCAAAAAACTGTCTTGAAAAAATACTTCACGAGCGAAGGGCCACTAATGTCATTAAGGGACTGGAGCATCTCTCCTATGAGGAGAGGCTGAGAGACTGTGACTGTTCAGACCTGAGACGCTGAGGGAGATCTTACCAATGTGTAATAAATACGTGAAGGGAGGGTGCAAAGAGGATGGAGCCAGGTTCTTTTCAGTGGTACCCAGTGACAGGAGAAGGGGCAATGGGTTCCCTCTGAACATCAACACACACTTTTTTTTACTGTGAGAGTGACCAAGTGCTGGCACAGGTTGCCCAGGGAGGTTGTGAAGTCTTCATCCTTGGAGATATTCAAAAGCCATCTGGACATGGTCCTGGAAAATTAGCTCTGGGTGACCCTGCTGGAGCATGGGGGTTGGACAAGACGATCTGCAGAGGTCCCTTCCCACCTCAACCAATCTGTAATTCTAAACTGGAGACCTCCATACAAGATACCTGCGCTCTTCAGGGATGAAACCAGTAACAGCGAGACTTGAACAAGCTTCTTCCCATTCAGCTGCACGAGCTGGGACTGGCATCAATCAATGAGTTTTAGGTAGACCATGGATGTAGGTTACAGTGCAGCTGCATTGGTTCCAGTTCAGTCACAAAGGCCCCTCCAGGCCAAAATTCTCTGTAGGCACCTATTCCTATTTTAGGCTAAGGTAAGCCATGCCTCAGTTTCATCTCTGCCTTTCTACACTAGGAATCTAGACAACTAACTCAGGCAGGGATATCTAAGGAAAATTGAGAGAATTCCAGCCATTTTGTTGACTGCTGGAAAAAAATCTACCTGGGGTGCAGATCACAGCTCAGAATTGCTGTGTTTTGTTGCAGTCTTAATAGACAAAGCCAGAAGAGGGTAAGGACTGAGACGCAGTCCAGAGAAATGAGAGAGGAGCAATGGTGGACAAACGTGTCACAGCTTGTCAGAAGTATTTTGTGACACTTGAGTGCAGAACAGCCTCAGCATAAGGGACCAATCGAGCAGAAAGCATATAAACTGCTAAAGCACATTTTCTGCTGAAAGCTGGCAGCTTTTCTGACCAGGCTGTTTTTCAGAAACTGCTGCTCTAATCTGTAAAGTCAGAAATTGAGTTGAGGTGAATCTCCAAATAACAAAATGATATTTTGGCTCAACATTGTATTTTGTCTTTGGCTTCTGCAGGTAAGTCAATTTCCCAAGATTTTAGAAGTTTATGAGGCAGTTCCGAGATTTAACTGTTCCTTGCTGCCATTCAGGGGTCAGTCTAGCCACATCTGAGCTAGCCTTACGGAGTCCCTCTGAAGTTTTGAGAGAGCAGGAGGGTCTTCAGCCCTGGCATATATGGCCTTACCAAATATATTGACATGACAGAGGTACACCGTGGTTGTTAACACAGAGCCATCCACACGGGACATCCATTTTGTTCCTCCTTGCCCTGAGCACATCCCTGTGTTTTTCTCTGTTCACTCCAGTACCAGCAAAGGTCCTATTTTTGTGACGAAATGCCAGAGGCTGGGGAGGGCCAGTGACACACATCCCACAGGGACTTGTGCCAAAACTCAGAAGCCTAAAAGCAAGCCTTTTTCCCATTTCACTGTGAAACTTTTGCTCCTCCCATACGAGAGGGGAATTAAGTCCATCACCGGGAAAAGACATTTTTTCCAGATAGATACAGCCCTTTCCTGAGTTACTCAAGCTAAAATATTCTTAAAAAACCCTCATCATGAAATGGAGAGATTAAGTCCCAGGCTTATGCCTTGATTTTTCTTAGGGAGGTTTTTGTGCAATTCTACATTAATCTGAGAAGAGTTGCCTGGAGCAAGGGCTCCTGTTTGTCCAAGTGATCAATTTCAAACTCTCAAACTGAAGTCTACCAAGGCTCTTCATACAATCCCCACATTTCAATATGAACAATTTTAAAGGAAAACTTCCAGAAATCGCCATTCTGAGTTGCAAAAGCTTTGAATTCACAAATATTTCAGTGTCTCAGGGACAGTTCTGTGGCAAATTTGAGTGTTATTTTCCTGGAATAAGTGATCAAGTGAGCTGATGTGAGTCAGTTACCACTGTAGAAGACACACAAGATTTACCATTCATTCAGATCAGCTCAGAACCATTAGCATTAAGCTGAGGTGGAGGAAAGGCTGCTGATTTCTAGCACCAGGGGAAAGATGAACAGGGTTTGGAGGACTGAATGGGGCTGAAAAGAGATTCTGTTTCATATAACATTTGATATTACTTCCTCGTTTAGCCTTAGCCAAGTAACAATCCATCTTTCTTGGGCACAAAGCAACACTCCAAAATCAGAACCACAACAGGCACTGTGTGCTCCCAAATCATCAGTTCAGGGTTTCGCTACAATTTAAAATGAAGTCATCTGACGCAGGGATTATCTCCATGGCTGGAGAAATGAAGCTCAATATCCTGGGTAGGAAGACAGGCTGCCTTGACTTTCAATCTTTGTCACGTAACTGCTGTCAGAAGACAAGCGTGGTGGAAACCAGTCCACAAATATGTAACACGGCCACCACTTTTTCCTCACTTGCCTTTTTCCAACGGCTAACGAATGAATGCATATGACTCGCAAGAATTGGGCCTGAGCCATATTTCTGAAGGCAGAAAGACTGCATAAAGACAGCTCCAGTATGAAGTAGAAAAAGACCTTTGTGGCAAATTGAATTTAGCAACGTCACCAGGAGCTTCTGACTCAGAGCCCCATTCTGCCCAGCTGCGCGCTCAAACCACCACCACCCCATATACCTGCCAAACCAGCACGATTCAGCTTGCTTGGAGCTCTGCCATGAGCAGCTGGACAGAAGACGACTGATGCCACCATAAAGCAACATCTAATGAAGAAATGATTTTTATTTCAGCATTGTAATTAAGCCATACCTTGTCACACTGCTACCGGCTGAGGGAAGAAGGCTACTGACGAGTCGGACCAGGAGAAATAGCAGATGAGATCAGGTTTTTACTCCACTTCAGACCAGTCCACCTTGGCTTGAGCAATCTCAGACCAGTTTGACCTAGCTTTTTCCTTTTTCTCCTGCCTGGCAGGTATCCCAGATAAAAGGGCTGCTTTCATCGTCTGGACACGGAGGAGGGTGCTCTGTCTCTAGCTATTAGCGGAAAGGTATTGCGCAGGCTACAGTTTTCCAGTGGCTCTTGGTGCAACGGAGGGGCATGTCACTGCAGCAACAAGAAGTGGAATACCCCACTGCCAAACATGCCACCTTTGAAGAGCTGCTCAGACCTACTCCCACTGTCCCCACGCACAAGTTCTTGTGGTTTTCATTGTACAGGGTCACAAAACACCCCATACATACAGTTAAAGCAAAACATTTAAGTGCTTTTCAGGTTAGCATCCACCTCCTGCAAGTCAGGCATAACTTCTTCCTTCAGTGGGCCAGGCAGACAGCTTAACCAGCTCGCAGGTGGGCACCTCTGCTTGCTGAGCAGTTCAATGGTGAGCTGACAGCTCTCTCCTCTGTCAGAAGGCACTAAAAGCAGCCTAAAAGTCTGTGTTCGTGTCACTTGGGAGCAGGGGACTTGAATAATGGTGGATATTATGCATTTTCTCTCATTTTTTGCATGTAGGTAGCGGCAGTCTCCAGGACAGTTTCCTGGTGGTACAGGACCCCCCAGCCAAATGCACCAAGCGTTACTAAAGCTTCAGTTCTCATCCTGCCCTGCTGCAGACGATTTTGGGTGAGCCTTACAGCCAGCAGCAGGGCATGGCCAGGACTTCCTTCCCCTTCCAACTGTATAAGCACACACCAGGTGTCCTGCTCTGATCCTTCTGTGATTTGGCTTCTCCAGAGTGCAGCAGCAGAGGGCAGGAAGGGAGTGGAGCAGAGGCACTGCAGGTTCTTGTAGGTCACCGGCAGGTCTGTCCTTGCTGCTCAGCTGCAGCACGTTTCACTCTGGGGGGGTGTCTGTCAATCCTTCCATCCTGCCTGTAAGGAAAATAGTGGATTTACTGAGCATTTAATGGCAGGCTGAAATAAAGTATGAAAATTTAGTCCCAGTAGGATGTTATCCCTGATGTGTTCCTTCTGCTGACAAGCCAGCCTAGCCTATAAATGGAGAGTCGCATGTGCTGTACATTTGTGCCACACACAGAGTCTGTATCTAGAATGGGGCAAATATTTAAGGGCTTTTTTGCTGTTTCTTGAAATAAAACCAGAACTGGGGGGAGGGAGGGCACTCAACAGAAAAACAGATTTTTGAAATACTAGTAAAATGGTGGGGAAATCTAATTTTTTCAAGTTGCATCAATATATTCTGTTCAGTATACCCTCCAGAACTAAGAAGGGAAACTGGTTTTATTTCACTTTCTCACAGTATAATTCACTAGAGCTCTTCCAAATATTTCTAAATTTAGAAAACAGGAAGAAAACAATCTGATTATCTTAAACTGCACAAAAAGAGTTAATATTAAATGCCTTATCATACAACTGAAAACTTCTATTCCTTTTCCATTCTATATTCTGATGTTTTACAAAGCATTACAATTTCTGTATAGTAGAGTTATTGCTGGATGCTACTAAAAAATCTCTAAATTTTGTCCATTTAAAAATCTCAAAGTTCTGGATAAATTTGGTCTTTGAGCATAAACTGAACTTCATTGGTCTTGCTTGCTGCCTGCTAGTCAAACTGTAGCTTTTTCTGCTAGTGTTTTTAATTAAGTCTCTCCGCACATAATCACATGGTAAACTTACTTTCATTGCATTTTGTTGCCACAGCAGCTACCGTGCACTTAAAGCCCCATACAAGCTTAAAGCAGAGGTGCTATGTTGGTGTGAAAGAAGCTAAATAATTGTGAATTGAAATTCAAAGCGGCTTTCAACTGAGACACAAGTTAAAAGAATTGTGCAGAAAAATAAATGACTTGCAACAAGAAGAAAATTACAGTGAAATATATGAAAGGTTTTCAGAACATAAGGAGCTGCTTGTGCCCTGTTTGTGAGAGAGGAGAAGGTGGGTCACACTAGGATTAAGGGGTGAGCTTGTGAAAGTCACTACTGTCTGGAGCAGTCATGCCCAAGAGCCAGCCAGGGTCTCCAAGAGGCACAGACTTGTGGATACACATTCCCTGGTAGGGATGTGAGAAACTTTCAGTTCAGGTAATAAATCACCTTCACAATGAGGGGACCAGGAGGATCCCACACTCAGACAAGGAGTATTGAAAGCAAAGATTTCTGGTTGCTTTGCTGTAGGATTTTAAGAAGCGCTTGGTCCATCTGGGGAGGCAGGGGATAAGCTTTGAGACCCAAGCTGTTCTTGGAAGGCCTATGTTCCTCTGAACCTCGATAGTTTCTGTACCAGGCTTTCTCTTGGCAGAAACAGAGAGCTGCTTTCTCCTCCAGCAGTCCTGCAGCAGCGCTCGCTGCTCCCTGGGCCAGGGAAGCCTGACCAATGCCACCCAGGAGGTGCCTATGGCACAAGCAAACCTGTGCCAGTCTCATACACTTCAACTGCAGTCAGCGGGGGCTCATAGGCTTAATTTCTCCAACCATGGCCAAGACCCTGTATTTGACTAAAGGCCAGCACCTTTTTTGAGCTTCTGCTCCCCCCTGCAAATCAGAGGCTTTGGCTTTCCCTCTCCCTGAGGAAGGGCAGTTCCCTGTTCTGTGAAATTCCCCTGTCCAGAGCACTGGAGCTCATCTGCAAGCTGGCACCTGTGGAGAGACACAAGTGAGTTAATTGCTACAGCAACAGGGAAGGAGGATGCTAGAGGACTGGATTTCGAGGTGGCCACTTCCTTTAGGACTTCAGACAGACAACTTGCCCTTCAGGCTTCTTTACTTGTGAGACAGGTCAAAAAATGACTTAATCAACACCTGCACTTGGCCTAAATGCAGTGTAGACCGGGGAGAGAGGAATACTGATGTCCTAAATGGAAGAAATAGATCTCCCTTTGGTTTGGACTCTACTGCTTTTACATTTTTTTATACTGGCACCACTGGGACACTTCCTATTTGCTTAATTAGGCCACATATGAGGAACCTGGGAAGACACTTAACATGTCTGGAGTGGGTTTGACCTGCTAATTTTCATCCTTTCTGAATCTGAGCAGCCTAGGTTCAGATGAAAGTTTGTGACTTTAAGAGGTGCTGGATATCCAGATCAGCTTGGAAAGGTAAGTTGTTGGGGATTCATTTTTTTTTTCCTTAAAAAAACCAAACAACACACACCACCACCATACAAATATACCTTCCTGGGGGTAGACAGATGCTTCAATGCTGCTCAGCTTGTAATTCTAAATCAGAGACAACATTCACATGCCATCATATTATGTTGGTAAGCAGGAAACTGGGAACGGTATCTAGAAAAAAATTTATAAAAGCAAATTATGATACAATTAACTAACAGAAAACATTTGAGCTGGTAAGTTACAGAGGACTTCTGCTGAATAATGTCATGCTGTGGTGTTCTCCTTGTTTCCTGACACAAAACCTACGTTTACTCTTCAATCAAGTGTGCAGCTTGACTAAAAACATAACCCATGTTATACTCCCTAAGGAAAAAAAAAAATCAGTTAATGCTTCCTATTATTTCCTCACAGTTTTTGTTGCATTTTCTGATAGCTATAAACACACTTCAGAGACTGCCTGACTTCAGTGGAATTGATTGCAAAAGGTATCTCTGTAATAAAAATATCTGCAAAAGATATTCTCAGACGTTTCATCTGTTCCTGGCTATCAGTTAAGAAACTTTTTTCCCCTGTATGGAGTCTTATCTTGGCAAAAAATAAACTGGAGAAAAAAAAGAGACATTTATGATCAAACTGTTTCAGAATATGTTGCTTTAACTCACAAATGAAGTCTCCACATGCCATGTGAGAAGAGCTACATTTCTCTACTACCTTCTCATCATTGAAGCTGACACCTAGTGGGGTCCTGGCTGTAACATAAAAGTCAGGATGAAGACTTTGTTTTGAACCGTGACACACAGATGAGACAAAGAGAAGAGAATGTGGCAAGCTGGCACTACAGACACCTTCAAAAGGCATGGTTTACAGAGAGAGTTAGCCTGAGGATCCACATAGCCAGTTGTAGAGCTTGTTGGCTACCATCTTCATCAAAATCAAAGCTCTGATCCATTAAAAGCTATCTATTTACCAAATTGGAACAAAGCGGCTCCTGAAGCACTTTGATTAACATGATGTCCACTTGAACAGTGCTCACCTGAGAGAACAGGACCTGGGGCCATAGACCCATCCAAATACAAAGAGCTCTCTGCCTTGGGCAAGGAGATACTGCTGCAGGAAAAGGAGCACACACATACCATGATCAAAACACCCAACAGTGTTTTGTAAACAAAGGCCAGACTTCCCAATGGATCGTAAAAAAAGAAGTAGCCCACAAGGATCTCTATCAGACAGTAATAATAATTTAAAAAAAAGATTATGAAAAGAACCTAGGAATATCTGATTTGTGGTTAGAGCCCCACCACGCTGGTGCCCAAACCACATAGGTAATTTCACTACTGACTTAAGACAAGTGAACTTCTGTCTCAATGTTCCTGTAACATCAGAGGTGGAGGTGTACCAGTCACCCCACGGGACAAACTATCACAGCGCCTCATGACCATGAACGCTGTCAACTGTCTGTCGAGTATCAGTACCAAGCTGTACACATTAAAACCACTTATCAGTCTGTATCAAATGTTTGCTTATGAAAGTCAGCTTCCTCAAAATGCTTCAGAGCGAGCTAGTCCCAGAGACAGGCTCACTGACAGGTGTTAAGCAGTTCCTTCCTCTACGGACACCAGAGAGTAGTCCATAAAAAGGTCAGTCTAAAGTTAGCCAGCAATGCAAATGCCATCAAGTGAGGAGGGAATGGGGATGGGAAAAGGCACCTATTAACAGGATCACATACCAGGATTGGCACAGCACTCAGTTTCCCTCAAGGGAACCTGGATTAAGTTGGCTATCCCCAAATGCCAGCTAAAGGCTACCATGCCTGTTGCATAACAGAACTTTTGAGAGGGACATGCACAGGCTGACTGTCATCAATCCCCTCCGTACACGAAGCAATGCGAGTCCCCTAAGGCCAGCTACACCTGTTCAACCTTCTCATGTGGGCAAAGAGGGAAAAAGGCAACAGATGTCACAGCACCCTTCCTCCAGGGCACAAAGGTGGCACTGCATCAACCTCAGGGGCTCTGCATCCCAAGATAAGGACAGTCCTTCCCATCACACAAGCCAAAGGCATGCTCAGAAGATCCTGGCAGCAAGACATGGTGCAGACTTCCAGCTCTCTCCTGCACTCATTGCCCAACAGCTCCTCAGCTTCCTCCAGCTCCACTCAGTTTTTGTCACCAGCGGAGCTTACCTGCTCAACGAGAAAAAACTGGGAACAACCTCCCAGCCCCAAGAACCTCACCTGAAAGGCCAGGGGACAAACGCAGCACCCTGATACCACACCACCACCCACAGCCGACTTCCCCTGGCCTAGCAAGGCCCAGCTAGAGAGCCACATCCAATGGGGAGGGCTGCCCACAGGGCACACACTGCTGGGCCCCAAGCGAGCCCCACGGGTGGAAGACACACAGAGGAAGCACACACACTTTCCCACACCTCGCCTCCACCAGAGGCGGCCTCGGGGGGGGAGAGCGGGCGGCTGACTCTCGGGCCCTCAGCGGCAGCAGCACCCACCCGCATGGCGCAGGCGCAACAACCCACCCCGCGCGGCGTAAATAGCACCCGGGCTTTTATAGCGCCCCTTCCCGGCATCCCCTGCGCCCGGGCCGCCCCCGATTGGCCGTAGGGCGGGGCGCGGGGGGGAGAGAGAGGGGGAACGCGTGCGCGCGCGCGGGCGGGGCGGTGCCGGTGTGAGGGAAGCGCAGCGCCGCGTCGCGCCGGGCCGGTGAGCGCGCACGCCCCCGCCCCGCCCGTTTCCGTTCGCCGCCGCTCGAGCTCGGGGCTTGTGGAGCAGGAAGCGGCGGGAGCGAGACCCAGCGCTAGGCCGCAGGTACCGGAGAGGGGACGGGACGGGACTTTCCGCCGTATGGGGGGGGGGGCGGCTCACCGGCTTTCCCCACACCCCCTCCCTTCGCGGCGCCGCCACCGCCGCCGGGTGGGGCCCGCCCGCCGCAGCCTGCGGGCGGGGGCGGACGGGCCCGGCCGAGCCTCTCGCCGCCGCCGCCGCGTCCGGGCGGCATCGCGCGCACAAAAGGGGAGGGCGTGTGCGGCCGCCCCTCTGAGAGCCCCCGGGTTTCCGGGGCCGGTAACGGGGCCTTTTCCGGGCGGCGAGAGCGGGGGAGGGGTGGGAGGGGCGCGGCCCCGGCGGCTCCCCTACTGGAGCCGCCCGCGCCTCGCCCTCGGCGCCTGGGCCGCGGCGGGGACCCCGCTCCCGCCAGCTCCGCTGGAGGCGGCGCGGAGGCGGCGCTCTCCCCCCCGCCGCCACGGGGTGTGACACGAGTGGGCACCGGGCGGTGGGGGTGACCCGGCTGACTGGCAGCTTGTTGTGGTGACGTCACCCGGGCGCGCGGGAGGCGCCGACGCGCGGAGCCGGGTGGTGGGGGTGAGCCGGGGCCGCGCCGCCACGCGTGGGTCGCCCCGGGGGTTACCCCCACACACACACCCCGCGCCCCCCGCCGGGCCGGGGGCGCCAGCGCCGCGGAAATCCCGCAGTCCCTCCCGGGTCGCGTCGGCGTTCAAACTTCTGGCCAGGGGAGAAACCGTCTTTCGGAGCCTAACTGAAAACTTTTAATTGAGGGGGGTTTGTTCGTTTGTTTTGTGTTTTGTTTTAGTTTTTTTTACTGGAGCCGGTACAGCCGCAGCAGGCCGAGGGCACGCGGACAAGTGTGTAGCAAAAAGAGCTCGGTTCGGGGTTCAAACGGACCGTTAGCACGATCGGCTTCGTGTGCCATGACAGCCTTGCCTTAGACTGAAAATTGCCCAGCTTAAAATTAAACGCTGCCTAAACCTTTTTTTGCCAGGAAAGCCATTCCTGCAGGGGCGAGAGGAGCCCCGGGACTACTTCAGTTGTCTGTGGGTCTAAAAAAAAACCCAAGAAACTTATTACAGAGGTTTATGGAGTTAAAGTTGTTACAGACTCAGGACAAAGTATTGTTCCCAGTCAAACGATGCCTTAACTACTTAGATATCCCTTGAAGTCTGTCTCTGCGAGGTGTCTGGAGCGGTGGGGGGGGGGCGGGGGATGGGGGGGTGTGGGGGTGTGTGTGTTTGTTTATTTTCCGTTGCTGCCTCATATCCAGCTTTTGTTTCTCTCCCGGTAGAGCTCACCTGTTTGTGGCAGGGAACCCTTCATGGACAGTGGTTCCCACCCGCCCTTTCTGTATGTGATGCAGGATTTGGAGAAAACTGAATCCTAGGACCTGCCTAGGGAATGTTGGATTAGTTGTTCCTGGTTTTTCCCACAGAGCTTAGACTACGTAACTATTCTGCCGTCTACGTGGATTTTTAAAACATTTTCTAATTTTTATCTCAGAAATCTCAAAAATTAGTTTTTCTTGTCCTAAACGTTGTTTGTGACTCAAAGTATTGGTTTCTCCAGTAGCTTCATTTTGGAATTTTTTTTCAGTAGGGAGATATGAAGTCTCTCCCTCCCTGAAAACATTGTTCATGAAAATACTTACTTTCTGTTGAAGGCTCTCCAAATGCACCTGTGTGCCCTCCTCCTGCCCTCTTCTGCCCTTACCCAGCTCTCCAGCCGCACAGCGCTAGCATTTCTTTTTCAAATAGGCAGACTAATTTTGGCTCCGATTTGGACCAAGGTTGCGCTTTTAAAAAAAGAAAAATTGCCATTAGCCTTATTTCATTTTAATTAGTTCACTGGAATGCCTAACAGCATATTCAGCATAAATGCTTGACATAAATTAATTTTAATGGGCGATTTGTGTCATTTAACACTAGAATATGTGCTTGTTGGTTTGGGTGGGTTTTTTTTTTAATAATTTCTCAAGACATAAATGCACCTTCACACAAGGGGCAAAAGAAATTCAGTCGGAGAGCTCAACCGAGCAACTCTTATATTATCCCTCCTCCTTCACCAAACTCATGTTCTGGCTGAGTGCCACTGCAATTGAGCGCCAGAGGCGGGGAGTTCTCCGAGCCAGGAATTGACAGTAAAAACATCCTAAATGATCTTAACTGCCACCAGGATGTAGGGCTAGCAATGGCTCTTCAGATAAGTAAATTCCAAATAAAAACAATTTGATAGTTTGGAGGCGCTTAGAAATATTGTCGCCTTTCCTCTTTTTTTTAGGTAAGTCTTGTTTTTCCTACTTCTTACACTTTGCCTTTTTTCTTGCAACATATTTACATTGCCCCGAACCCTGATGGCTCCTCTTTACACCATTTCTGTGGTCCGCTCAGCCCTAGAAATTTCTGAGCTTAGCTCCTACTTCCTCACTAGCCTATTTTATCTTCTCATGCAATCTCTCTGAAACATTTGATTCCCGGCTGCTGTGATATCATTAGGTTTTTTCCAAGTCTCCGCTCAGAAACTATCTTCTACCATTTATACTAAACTCTAATCTGGCTCACGTGTTATTCCACATCCGTTTAAACTCGTGTACTGCTCTGTTGTCTTACGACTTATGTTCAAATGCAGTTTAGCTAATGTGGAGGAAAAGTTTTATCAGTGAGTTTGAGGAAGTTAGCACGTCGATAAGGCTAGCCAGCATGCCCTTTACATCTGAATTGATCTGTGATGAGTCTGTTCTAGTAAACAAGTAGTGAGGGTGAAACCCTATAATACAGAAGAGTGCTGTGCAAAATAAATGCACCTAATGGCTGCTTACCTTCATTCCCAGGGATAGAGCAGTGCACGTGCGCACACCTGAACGCACAATGAAAGTCCTCTGCTCTTTGCCTGTTGGTGTGGTCCCTCTCCCGTGACACTGGGCACTGTATAAATAGCTATGTAGAAAGAAGTAGCTGCTTACTACTTTTGGGTTCATCTCAAAAGTAAGCACAAATATCTCAAAAGACTGCCTCCAGTACACTGGTTAAATTATCGTTGCTTTAAGCCATTTTACACCATTGTTAGGTGTCCGGGTGCCTTCTGGTCTTGATGTCATCTCTGTTCCCACCTCATTCTGAACTGTGAACAAAAGCTACCAAAAGCATAATTGAAGTTGGTAGAGCAACTCTGATCTGTCTGTCCTCTTTTCTGTCATTTTCCTATCACTGTGTTTTCACTTGAGAAAGGCATTTGAGACAGTAAAAGAACTAAGGCATCCATAGACCACCTTTTAATTAAGATAGTCGCCATCCACTGTTGCGTACACACAACTAACAGCCAGTCCTCCGTAAGTGAATCATCTAATTAAACTAATCAGAACAAGGTTCACTGTCTTTCTCCGATCAGCCTTCATGACCAAGGTCCCTAGTAGAAGGAACAGATGGAGAGCCACTAATATACCGAGGAAAATTGGGCAGTACACCCACAATGAATATGAGGTCTTTCTTTCCTCAAGCCTGACAGTTGTGGGGGTTTTGTTTGGGGTTTTTTTTTGTTGTTTTTAATCAGAAACAGGGCTGAATTCAATCTCTTTGCTCAGTTAATTAGCAGTGCTTTGCAACGATAAATAGTCCTGTCTCACCTGACCCTGTACTGACTGATTGAACTGCCACATTTGGAGCAGATCTCTAGTGTGGATGTGTACAAAGTGATTCCTCCTCTTCATCTTCACAGTTTTAAGGAAGGTTGTCTTTGCGTGTGTCAGTGGTTTGAAAAAACTAGCAGCTCTCCAAGTACCAGTTATCTCTGTTTGCATTCCTTGCTAACATTTCATTTTTCTTATATTTTACACCTGGAGGCTCTTTGTTCGTCACCCTCTGCCTGCTCTGTAGAAATCGTGTGAGGTGAGAAGGCCGTCTTACAGTAGGATCTTGACTTGGTACTGACAAAGTGAATTGGCTCATTTTTTGAACCTCAGTCCAAAAGCTGTTTGGAAAGGCTGAGTTCCATGTAAACCACAGCAGAACTAGGCTTCTGCGCTTCAAATTGAAAATGTTGTTGGGAGGATTTTAAATTACACTGTGGAATGTTGACAGATGAGAATGAGCATGCAGTTTGGGATAAAGAAAGTATTAGAAATAAGAATACAGCCTTCAGAAAGTTCAAGTCATGAAGTTGACTAGAAAAGTAAATAAGAACGTGGACTCTAGCAAGTCAGATGAAAAATACAAGGACCTGCCAGAAAGACTCTGAGCAACATCATACTAATAGCAAAAAAAAAAAAAAAAAATCTTTTCCAGGTACATGAGAAGCAAGAAGGGTGCTGGAGTCTGGAGGGCCAGTAGATGATGAAGAAGTGAAAGAAATATTTGATGATGAAGCCATCAGTAGAAAGCTAAATGACTTATGTGTATTCCTATTTACTGTGCAGGAGTCCAAAGAGGTTCCTATGCCAGAAATTCTCTTTATGGGGAACAGGACTCATTGGAAGATCTGTCTCTGCTTGAAGTGTCAGCAAATAAGTGTTTAGAGCAAAATGATAAATATAGTTGCAAAATGCCAAGACCAGATGGTGCTTGCCCAAGGGTTCCAAAGGAAACTCAGGGATGAGATGACGGAATTATTAATTATGCTATGTAACTTCTCACTTAATACCTTGAAGCCAGAGAAGTAGGAAGTTGGCTTACGTGGTAGCAGTTCTTAAAGATAGCTCAGCAGGAGATCACGGAGTTCAATGCCTGTTTTAAAAATAAATTCTAAAAAAAAATGTAAACAGATGGACTTATGGTGGGAGAATGTCAACATGGCTTTTGCAAAGGAAACAGCACTGCTTAAATTTACTGGAGTTTTTGAATGACTTGACAAGCACAGAGAAGGGAAGTTTGGGACAAGAGAAGAATAGGCATCTGTGTTGCACCTGTATTGTTCAGCATACTCATAAATGATCTGGTGAGAAGGTGTTAAGTAGTAAGGGAAGAAAAGACAAGAGCTGACTAAGAAGAACTGCAGCTCAGCTTTCTGACACCAAATTACAGGCAGTAAAATGTCAAATGAAATTTGTTCCAGATAAATGCAAAGTTGGGGAGGAAAAAAAAAAAATCTTAGTTTATGCACCGTTGGGGTGAAGGTTAATTATTCTACTTACGAGAAAGACCTTGTCATAATTCTGTGAAAATGGAAGTTTAGTGTTCCAGAGTGATCATATGATCACTGGGGCTTTGGGGAAAGGAATAAAGAAGAAAACAGAGGGATAGCATCATGGCTCTCAGTTCTTAGCATGCCGATTGCTGTGATTTTGCACAAAGCAAGATGGACTTTGAGATACGGTGCAACTGGAAAAGCAAGGAGGAGGCTGAGAAGAATGATCAGGGATAAGGAATGGATTCCATACAAGGGATGCTTAAAAAGATTTGAACCCTTCAGCTTGGCAGAGACATGACTGACCACAGTCTGGTCCAGATCAAAACCAACGGTGCTTTTCCTGCAGTCGGTACTGAGACCGCAGAGTGCAGCGCCACGAAGTGCTTTGAATGACAATGATTTACATGACTTCAGAATCAAACAGATTAAATAACAGAAGAAAATGCTATCAAATGGGCTGTTGAGCACAGAGATTAACAAAACTAAGAATACCGCCAAGCTGGAAACTGAGAAAATACACTTGCAGAAGTATCAATGCCTTTGCTCCTTCTTTTACTCAGTCATCTGAGAACCCTGCGTGTGTCAGGCAGGGTGCTGGACTTGACGGGTGTTTGATCTGAACCGGTGCAATCTCAACCGATGTCTTGTGGTGGGAGCAGTGGGAGAGCACAGGTGAAAGTGTCAGCTATGGGTACAAAAAGATGGTTGTCTGGAAGATTGTGTTAGTATCTCTTGTCCATACATGCTTCTGCTGCTAGCTGCGGGGCAGTGGTGGGTGCCTAAAGACAGCAATCTCACCCAAGCAGAACCTGCCTTGGTCAGCATGTGGGTGCCCCAAGTTCTCTTTGACGTGCTGGAGGTGCCTGGGCAGAGAGGATACCAAGGAAAAAAAAAATCACAAATGCAAAGCGTTTTGCAGATTGCATGAGTGGAAATCCACAGATCTGCTATAATTATCTCAATATTAAGCTCTAATCTCATTTTGTGTAAAGTAATCTTGGAACTCGGTATTGCATAAGAGAAGTGCTCTGATAAGTCATCATACCTGCAGATAACAAAGATCTGGTCAGTAGGGGCAAAGTAACAAGAATGTTAAGTGAGTGTGGAAGGACAGCAATGGCAGCCACAGGTCCTGAGGACAAAATACTACTTTCTGCCCCAGTTGTCCCAGCTTTGCCTTCAGCCTTGGAGACGGACTTCTCACGGTAGAGTAAGGCAGGGGAGAAGTGATGGAATTAGTCATCTTCCCTGAGTTCTGAAGTGGTGTTAATTTACTAATTATATAGAAATAGGGAGGTGAACAGCGTAGGGGTGAACTTTGCAGATAGTCAAGAACAAAGGAAACTTGCAGTAGACTAGGAGGACCTTCTTGCTAAGCTTGGTGTTTGCAAAACAGGATGCAGGGTGACAATGCTAAAACAGAGGGGTTTGCTTGCACATATTGCTGTTTTAGTTTTTAACAATTTTTGGCTTAAAAAAGATGTTTCAGGAACCTCCTTTTGCGATATTTTTCCCCAATCAAGTGTTGAAAGCTAATTAAATAGCCTGACTTGGAAAGGAAATGAAAGCATCTGTTTTGTTTGCAGTTAAAAAACAATGCAAGAAAGCCCTACAGATGAAATAGGAGAAAAGTAGAAACCAAAAGTAGAAAATACAAAACAGAAGCTCAAAAGCATGAAAAGTAACTAGGAGAAAAAAGGAGTTTGAAGAGAAACCTATGACTAAGAAATTATGGATCTAAAAAGTTGAAATGTGGTAGAAGGAGCGAAGCCTTGCTATGTGCCCTGCTGCGAGGCGAGGCCTGCCTTTGCTTTGAGCCTGGCTCGTCCCGTGTGCCCTTGTCCTTGCAAGGACTGAACGCTCAGGCCCCAGCCTTTCTCACTGCTGCTTAGGATCCTATTAGAGAAGTGTCCGTAGTCGTTTTCTTCCTTAGTTGCATCTCTTCCAGATCGCCCTTTTTCCAGTTCTGCCATGGTTGTTCTTCACAGGGACACTGTTCTATAGTTTAATCATCCGGGCTGCCCTGCTTTGAGTCATTTCCAGTTCCTTTACAGCCTTTTGACACGGGGAGGATCACAACTGCACACAGAGTCAAAAAACGCGGGCGGGCTTGTAGATTCCTACATCAGCTTAATGATTTCTGGTTTGTCCATTTTTTCCTAGTTCTTAATACTGGCGTTTTAATTTATTTAATTTTTTTTTAGCTCTTCAGAGTGTCGAGCATGTATTTTAAAGGAGTTAACTATATAACCCTAAAATATTGCCCTTGATTAGCAGAGATCAGTTCCTGGTCCATCGTTTCATAGAGGAAGCTGAATCTGGTTTTTACCTTGTGTATCACTTCACATTTATCTATCTCAAATTTTATTGCTTGGGCACAGGGTCTGTTAAGGTTCTGAAAATCATCACAGTAAGCCCTTGCCTTTATTACCTGAAGATCTTGGCATCATCAGTAAATTTTGTTGTATTGCTACTTTTCCTCGCTTTTTCAGGTCATTTAGGAATGTCGAGCTGTGCAGGTTGGTCTTCTGTGAGAGCTGAGCATCTCTTTCTGTCTAGTTTCCTATCTTTTGCCAGTTATTTGTCTGTACACAGGGAACTTCCCTGTAATCAGGTATTTTGATTAGCTCTTTAAATTTAAAAAAAAAAAAAAAAAGTTGAATGGTATTGTATGCCTAATCTGGCCAGATTTGGTAATTGACACCTCTGTTTTGATATATATAATTCAGCTCTGAAGATCTGTGGCCTGAAAATAGGGGGGTTTTATATAATGTTTTTTTTTTTCCAGAAAGCTCTTTACATACTGCAGCAGTTAAAGGAGTTTGAAAGGATGCTAATATGCAGTAATAATGAAGAGAAGTAGGACAACCTTAATGATTATAATTCCATCAGAGTAAGACATCAATCCCAGGTACAATAATGGAATAAGTAACGAAGCGTTCAGGAAAGAATTAAGGCAATGTCACTCAACCCGGACTGGGGGAAATAGAAACAATTAGTGTTAATTGTTTCAGTTTGGTTCTTAAGTACAGGTGTTCATCTTAGCCTTTGGTTAGCACTTGACAGTAATTGCACGTCATTTTCAGTGAGAAACGAAGCCAGTACAAAATCAATACGGTTCCTATTAAATTTAGTAGAAAGAGGACAGCTTTAAAAGGCAAGCGGAGACTCCAGTGAATCTGTGCTTAGTGAGAACATGAAGGAGTTACCTCTTGGGCTGTATTTCTTACCAGTCACCTGGAAAAAACACAAAATACCGGTATGAAGAAATTTGCAGAGGCCAAGTAAATGAGGAAGTGACAAATAAAACCGGATCGCTAATGCAGAAAATGTAACTTAACTGCTGGAGCAAGAAGCATGGCAGGGGATTCTCTGTTATCGCCTGTTTTAAAGTCAAGATCATCTGCACTTGAGTTAATGCAAGGAGTGAAACGTCTACCGGGAACGACCAAGCAGCAGCGTGTTTGCACTTGAAACACAGCTCGGGGTGTGTTTCTCTGGTACGGTGCGAGGGGATAGAGCAGCACACGCTTGTCAAAGCGGGGCGCTCTCTGGGACGCAGCAGTGGCCCCGCTGCCTTTAGGGCTGCGATGGACGGCGTGGGACGGGAAGATATGTGGGCTTCCAAGGGCCCTCCTGGCTGAGGCACTTCACCGAGACACCTCTGCCACTTTGTTACTCCTCACGCTAGGAGCAGACAGCTGGTAGATATCCAGATGCTACTGTCAAAGGTGTAAAGGTATTAAAAAAAAAAAAAACAAAACCAAACACAACTCTGTGCTAGGATGCTTCAGTCTGGAAAGTCTGTTGTGTGAGAAGCAGAAAGAGGGTGAGTGAGATAAATGTTCATTCGCTTTCCATTTCGGAGTTAGGAGGCGGTAAAAGAAATTAATAGGGACAATCTTGAATTTGAAGGAAGTGGCTTTACACACAATGTGTAATTAAGCTGTGGGAACTCCCTCCAACAGGATGTTGTGAGTGCTGGAAGTTTACATGGGTTCAAAGGGAGTCTGTACAAACTCATGGAAGAGAAATCTGTTTGAGGTTACCAAATTCATGGGAACAATGTCTGACCAAAGAAGCTCCTGAGCTGAAAATGGTTGGAGGACAGAGAGCATGGAGGGGGAGGCTTCTTGGTTCTTTTTCCTCTTATGCTTTTGTGTAGGAATCCACTCCTAAGCCGGTCCTGAATGCCAGATGCTGAGGTGGAGAGACTGAAGTCCCAAGGCAATATATCTGGTTTTATGTGTGTGTAGACCTGTAGTGAGGGGTGGTGTATGAGTCTCTAGATGTAGCAAATATAAGTTTAGCTGCAGGGACAAGTTGGTCCCCTGGTCAGTGTCCGTGCTGGAGATGCTTGCGGGACACAGTGCCAGGTATAGAGGGTTGCACAGGTTATGGCTTGGGTGTTTTAGCAAAAGATCATTTGTCTTCTCCTTGGAGTGTTTGATTGTGCTGAGGCGTCGTTCCCGTAAAGCACGGGTAAAGTACAGGGAAGGGGAGTAAAGCAAAATGTTTTGCTCTTTCCTGTGGTGGTTAGAAATCGAGAAAAATTATCAGAATCCAAAGCAATTTTCTTCTCTGAGAGTCAGATGAATTGTATGTTGTCATACAGGATTTATCCTGAAGAGGAAGGCAAGGGCAAAGGCTGTAATTTGATAGGATGAATCCAGCTTTGAGGCTTCACATGATATATCAGATTAGACGTACTGTGTCCACATGACACACAACACGGATCTAGTACTGCCTGCCGATTCAGGTTTCCTCAAAAACTTTGCGCTGGCAGGCTTTATGCTGGATGAAGTATCTCCTGCCCTGTCCCAGCCATCTTAGAGGCGGCATAAACAACACACTTCTTTGCTTAACTGAAATGTATTGCTTATTAAACACCAGTTTTGTACTTTTGGATAACTCTTGATGACTGTATAAAATTCATCAGTCATTAAGGGTTCACCAGGGCTGGCACTGAACCAATGTTGTTAAGACCTAATGCAGTTAAGCTGACGCTGCTCCTGCTTCTGGTGATGTGGTACAAAGAGGCTTGAGCTGGTTATTTGTGGAGTTAGCTGAGACCTGGTGAGGTTTATTAGCTAAGGTTGTAACACAGCCATACTGCTCCCCATATAAAGCTGGCTCTGGAAATGTACAGCTATCTTTGCAGAGCACTTTTCCTAAACTAGTAAAACTTGCCAGACTTGAGCATGGTTAACACAGTCTGAATAAACTGCGAGTAGAAAGCTGAATGCTCTGTTCACCCTGTCCAAGGACCTTCCTGAAGGACCTCTGTCCAGTATTTTAATCCCATGGGATACTACACTGACCTCCTGTGTCATTTTTTCAATTGTGTTTCAATCTTATCATAGAAATCTTCTGTTTCACTGTGGATTACATTTAATGTGCAACATCAGTAGCCTGGCCTGTGCTTTGCCAGCTTTGTGACTTTTTGAAGTGTTAAATTTCATATATAACCCTCCAAAAAAAACCCAGCAGATATCTTTTTCTTACCAACTGCTCCCACATAGCGCTGTAGTTGGAAATAGGTCTGTTTTGCAGTACTGTCAAACTGCTTTATGTGCTGGATGCTGCAAGGAATATATAGTTGTTTCCCAAAGGCCTTGTTAGCAACGCTTTAAATAATTTGGCTTATCAATTTATGAATGCAAGTGTCCACAGGCAAATTTGCACAGAATTAAGTAAATTTCAATTACTGAAATAAGATGTGTTGACTGTCTCCTTTATAGTGGTGACTGCATTCGTGTTTTTAGTATTTGTATTCCAATGGCTTGTAATTGAACTGTATTTCTACCCCAGTAATACTTGATTTCAAGTTGTACGTGGTACCAAATGAGCGTGGTCACTCTGAGCATGGAGTTCATCTGGCTTTCCTTTCAGTGCAGCTGTACAGATGAATTCTATTCTGGGTGTCTTCAGAAATAAAGACAATAAATAAGTGGTCACTTGCAGCAAGTTTTGATGTATGTAGTTTTTCCACAATCCTTTAGGAACGTTGTAGCAGAAGCATGGGTTATATCTTAACTCCTGTATGTGATCAAATCACTTTTTCTCGTGGTAGTTGTTTTTTTGGTTGTGGTTTGTTGGGTTTTTTTTTACTGTTATTGCAGTTCCATGGCTGTTTGCTACCCGTTTTGCAACTCCTGTAAGAGGTGAATTGGGGTCATAGTTTCCTTTACTTCACAACTATTGCTATTTAAGAGCATAGCCCATCATGTATGGGTTATGTGGGGAAAAAAAACCAGCGTGATAGCACACATAGGCTTATGTATGCTCAAGGGAGCTGATTCGAGGTAGCATGAATAGCATTTCGTTAGTAAACTGCAGTGTTTCTGACATTGTTTATACATACTTTCACTAATGAAAAGCGTCGTGGCAAAAAAAATATTACAAAACGTATAGTTGCTGACATTTTCCACTAGGACTTTAGTGGAGGATAAGGTTGAGAAGCTTGCCTCCTATTGGCAACTAAACTGCTGGGAGATGTGGGAATCCTGAATTCTGCTCTAGAGGAGGATGGATTTGAGTGGTTACGTCCTTCTGCCATCCTCCTGGCTTGTTTGCCTGCCCACTCCCTATTCTCTGCTCACAGTCTTTGGACCATTTCCCCCACCCAAATGCTCCATATTCAGTCTCAGTTTCTTCACTATCTGTATACAGTTGCCCTAAAAGCAGACCTGTTTGCTTTTGGGCTCATCTGCTTTCTGCTCCAAACTGTTTTGAGATTCAGGTAGTTCTCAGTTTTGATGCCAGACCTTGCTGAACAGCCAGAAGAAAACTGTGGGAAAAGCGTGCTCATCCATGTTGTCTTCATCACTGCAGTCTTTGGGGAAACTCATTCCTCCTCCCCCTCAAACTTGAATAAAAGTTGAATATTTTAAGAGTAAATTCAGGTCCTGGCGCAGAGGCAGTTCTCCCCTGTGGTAGGTAGAGGGCAGGGCTTGGCTAGTCGGGATGGGGGATGCTTGAGCAGGTTTGGTCTTCTGGTCCCTGAGCCTTGCTCATGTTCCTCCTGATGACCCCAGGGCAGGGCTGACTGAATGAAGGGGGAAATGACGCAAGTGAGAAGAGTCCCAGGCTATAATTCGCTCGATGGCCAACTGTTCAATTGCTGAGTGTGGAGGAGTTAGCAGCAAAGCAGTCTTTACAAGATTTCAAAACCCTTGCTTTCCAAAATTTTGGTTTTAAGGACTTCAGCAAGATTAGGTGAGAAAGAATTTAAAAGGTGTTTTCCCCTCAACATCAGAAACATCATTAATGGTCCTGCTGAACTGCTTCTGCTGAGTTCTTGCTAACATATGCAGTAATCCAGATCTTTTTTGACAGAACTTTATACAAAGGATCTGCCCAAATGACATAGCAGGCAATATAAAGTTGGTAGTAGTTGATTGGTAATTGACATGAAATCTAGTCGGGATACCTATGCGATGGTAAAAGTCTGTTTCTTCCACCTTATTACTTTCTCCAGGATGAGATCCAGAGCTAAACAGGCAAACCTGCCATGTTTGTTACCAGCTTATCCAGCTTCAGAATATCAACAGCATGTCCACAGTTTCAAACTGAAAGAGGGTAGATTTAGATTGTATATTAGGAAGAAATTCTTTACTGTAAGGGTGGTGAGGCACTGGAACAGGTTGCCCAGGGAAGTTGTGGATGCCCCATCCCTGGAAGTGTTCAAGGCCAGGCTGGATGGGGCTTTGGCAACCTGATAAAGTGGGAGGTGTCCCTGCCCAGGGCACGGGGGTTGGAACTAGATGTTTGGGTTCCTTCCAACCAGAACCATTCTGTGATTCTGTGGTCCTCACTCGTGCTGTGTGGCCTTGGGATTTGCAGGAAAGGAGGCACTGGAAATGTTGTTCCTTGGAAAAATAAATAGCGTGCTGAAGTGAAGAGGCAAATTCCATTGCAGTAAACAATAATACTTAGGGGGGGAGTACATTTAAAACAAGGACAAGAATATTTTCCCTATTTCTCATTCTTCTGCAGTATTTGCTAGATTCTCTTAACAAGCAGGGCTTTATGCTGCCTGAGTCTTGGAGCCTCACTGCACTTAGAAATAGCAGCCTCACGTAACAAGGATATTAGTGTGGCAACTCAGCAAACAGGAGCTCCTTGTGTTGTAACCTCCTGTGATGTCAGTGGGATTGAGTAAACGATGTCTAAAGCTCTTGTAATACCTGTGAAAGGCACTGGCCTAGGTGGAGGAAATGTCATAATTTAATTTCTTCCATTCAGATGAGTCACTGGTGTCATATTGTGAGAGTTTCCACTTCCAATCTAGCAGACTAGCTTGTTTTAAGAATCCTATAAATGCAAAGGTGGGAGGAGTGGCTCATTTAAGAGTAGGAAAAATTGCAGATCTGTCGTCTTCCTGCAGAAAACGGCACAGATTCCCCTAGATCATCACTGCAGCCATTTCGTTACACCAATTGGGATAGAATATTTCTTGACCAATGTTCTGTCTGCATCATCAGTGATGCTGTTCCAGCAGCTTTCTGTATTTATTGGTCTGTCCCTGCGCTATGCATTGCATAAAAGGATGAATGTGTTCAGTTACAGTGAGATAGTGGCAGCTTGGATTTGGTCTATTTGTAATATCCTCTTAGGTAGCTTGTATAGTTTTTTTTACCTCTAAATGTAGACACATACTCACTGGTGACAGGCAGTACTGCAGCTAATACTAACTTGCACCTAATGTAGGTACCGTACACCTAAAATGAAAATTGCTAGCAAAGTGCTTTTTGATTCTTCTCAAAACACCCTGCTCGTCCAAATTTCATGTATTTCCAGGCTTCAGAATAGTTGGTTAAGAAAACCAGAGCATGTCAAAATGCAGCAGAGAGACCCAACTGCTGTGAATGTGTTGTCCTTGTGATATGCAACACTAAGATGTAGCTCTGTTCTAAGCAGTCAGGTTTTTTTCTCTGTTGTGCTATGGAGATGTTGCTTTTCTGAGTATTTGCCAGACCTCAAAATCCCTTATAGCTACCCACTGGATAGGAATGTATTTATTTTAACTACAAAGAATTAGCTAAAAGATGATCTGCACACTGAATCCTCTAAATTAGGAAATTAGTATTGTAAATATGCTTTGTGCATGGATTACAAGGTGCTGTTCCTGTGGCCAAATATCTGCTAAAATTTGAAGAACAAATTGGGGGTTTTGGACAGGTGGCACCACTAGAACAATTTCCATATGCATGGAGACCTTCGGCGATACAGATAAGATGAATCTGTTACAAGAAGAAAGTTGGGTGCAGGCCCAACAGCAGTGTTCCATCCTTGAACATCCACGTGTTGAATAGAAGTGAAGTATATTGTTCAGGCTGCGAGTAAGGGTTCAATCTCACCAGTAGAGAAGAAACTTCAAGTACCATAAAACTGTAAAGTCTGTAACCACTGATGTCAGGAAGAAACCAGCAGTTGTGATGTTTGGTGACTTCCTTCCAAGGTTGATGGAGGGCTCTATCCAGTGATCAGACCTGACATCCTGCGGTGTCTCTGTCTACCCAGCATTTATAATTTGAGCTGTTTCTGAAAATTTGTTGAGGTCCACAAACAAAGTAGCCTCAGCCTGTGCTGGATGCCCAGGGTAACGATTGAGGTAAGCAAATCCAAAGTAACTCCTAGGACTTTGGAGGCAAGTGGAAGCTTCAAAGATTTAAGTGGTCATCTTTGCATCCATCCTGAATTGAATTTTATACAATGCATTTTTTCCAAGGACATTATGCAGAGGGAATTCTTCTGTGGTAACGCTCTGGAAGGTGAAACTAAAGTAAAAAAAATGAGGATGCCACAGGTCACCAAGAAAGATAAGGCTTTTTGTGAGCATCGTGGCAGGATCCTCTAGAAGTTGGTGTTGAGGGAGTTTTAATTACCTAGATGTTCGATGTACTAGATGGAAGGGACTGTTGAGGAGGTTTGAGATGTCCTGGTGACCGACCTGCACATAAAGGACTGTGAGCAGGGGAGAGTCTCATGGGGTGGATCCTCGGCAGCTGGAGGGAAGCTGAAGGGCACCTTGATTGACAGAGTGGTCTTTCACGTTAGGTCCAAATAATGTCAACAGATCTCAGGGAAGATTCAGGCAGGGAGAGTTTTGTGAATATCTCTTTTTCAGGAAAAAGATATTCAAATAAAACTCCTGAATTTTTTTTTATATATAATTTTCAAGCTGCGTTGTTGTTTTTTTTTTTAGGGGAGGGTTTATAGAAAGCACTACATTAAACAATGGCTTTTTTACAGAATTGCAGTTTTCTTGTAGACTTTAGGCATAAGTATGTAGAAGGCCAAAGCATAAAATGAGATTCAACTGTCAAGGGACACTTTAAAAAAAAATTTCTAGAGTGACGGAAGTATTTAGAGGAAGATAAAGGAAGAGCTGATCTGAAAATCCACAGTAAAAGACAGTTATCCATAGGTGATACAAAAAAGGTCACCTAACCTAGGTGCTATTGCAGGTAACACAAGTGATCAAGGGCCACAGCCCCAGCCGCTAGCACAGATGGGAGGAGGAGGGAGGGTACTGAGGAAGGACGGGTTATCCCATTCCGTCATCTACCTGTTTTGTCTCCAGTGTGGTTTCATCAATGGCCTAGATAATTATCTGGGAATCATAATTATTAAACTTGCATCTGAGAGAGGCTATGATTAAGCTGGAGGACAGAACTGGAACTTGGAGGTAGAATAAAACATCAGCCAGCGGAAGGATAAATAAAGGCATGACAGTAGAACATTCAGCTGTGTGAACAGAGAGCAACTTACTATGTAGCAGTCCTAATGAAAAAAATGTGGGAGTTATAATGAGTTAAAAGCTGGATGTATCAACAGTGTTGTCTTCTGAGGAGGAAAAAAAACCAAACCAAAACAAACATATACTTCCAGTATGGTGTTTAAGCAACAGTATATCCTGGAAGATCAATAAAATAATCCTTCGTCTCTCATTAATGTTGGTAAAGCCCTAGGTGAAATACTGGATTCAGCTTTTGGTCTCCGTGCTTTGGTAAATTTATGCCAATTGGACTGCGCCCAGAAGGGAGCAACAGGAAAGTCTAGGAAATACGATTTACAGAGAAGGCTTGAATAAACTGGAATTGTTTTGCCTGAAGAGAAGACTAAATGAAGGCATGTATTCTCAACTGCACGCGGGAAAGGGAATAATCTATTATCCTATGCCCGTGACAAATAGGATAAACAGTAGCGGGCTTATATTACATCAAAGAAGGCTGAGGATACACATTGGGGGAAATTTTCTCATAGTAAATATTGTGGAGCACAGGAGTAAACCTTCCTTCAGAGCTTTTGTAGGACTCAGCATTACAGTTTTTAAGGACAGATTAGATAAAACTGACAGCAGGTAGAGCTCGTAAGCAGTTGATCTTGACTTAGTACAAAGGACAGATGATTTCCAGTTCTGTAAAAATCAAATATTACCATTGCTAGAAAGTATTCAAAACTGTCCAAAACCACTGAAAGAAAAAACCTTTTTAAAGCTTGGATCATTTTAAACCTTCCACAAATGTAAAAATAACGCCAAATCCCAAAGGTGGGGGGGATGGGGGGATATATACACTTGAGTGTGTATACATATATATTCAGAAGGTGACAGAAGCTCATTTTAGAGATAGATTTGGATTACTGGAGCAGTTGTGTCTGACAAAGCTGTGCTCTGTAAGTCCTTGAGCCCTTGCTGCTTGATGGGCTGAAATGGTCCCTTCTCTGCACCTGGAGCAGAAGTATAGAACCTCTGTAATATCCACTGCTTCTTCACTGTCTCATAGTACTACAGATTGCTTTTAGATAGTTTGTTTTACCTTTTTACTTAATTTCACAAGGCAAGAGAAGAGGCAGAAAGGAGAAAACATTTTTGCTGTGTCTTTTAATTCTCTTCTGTGAGACCTTCTCCCCTCGCCAGCAGCCCAAGTCATCCTCATAGAGCTTTGTACTGGGATTGTCATGGCAAAAATTAACTCACAAGGGTGCTCCCTCTGTGGTATTTTGGTCATGCAATGGTAGGTATTATGGTGGCGTTACTGTTTGCTCCGTTGCCAGGAAGCTTCACAGGATGACTAAGCGGCTTCCCCTGGAGTGCCTTCATGTTATGGAGAAGAAAGTAGTTATGGCACTGTCCTCATTCCAGGCCCTTGTAGCCAGGTCCCTCCCTAAATCTCTGGCCTGTTCCTGCAGTGGTCACAAATAAATGCCTAGGGAAAAGAAAGAAGAAAGCAGGCACATATATAGTGCTTCCCAAAGTACTCTCTCAGCCTCAAAGTAGTTTTACTATGGAGATTTTCTGAGAGATGTGGTTTCTGCATTCTTTAACACACGTAGGAGGCTTCTTCCGTGTACTTGCCCCGTCTCCGTTAGGCCTGTATAAATTTCTTGTTGGAGTTCCCAAGGCCCATTGCCTTCTGGTGGGCTTGAAACCTTTTCTGCTATCTTTGTATTACCACCTCGCATTCGTTTGTGGGAAGTGATGATGAACAATCAATACCTATCCATACTATTTGGGCCACTTGTTACTTTGCAGAAATTTGCCAAATCCAGCACAATCATCTTTTTCAGTCCTACCCTGACTCTAGGCTTTCACTAAACCTATTCAAGATTTCATAACATCTTTCTGAGGCCAAAGTTGCATGTGAGCAAGCCATGGATTTGTACAGTGGTCGTTATCATTGCTCTGGTCCCTTCCTAGCAGTTCCTGCTATTTCATTTTGTTCTTTTTGACTGCTACGTTTCCAGGAGCTTGGTAAGTTCGTGTTTCCAGGGGCTTGATACGTGAGCTGATATATTTCTCATGAAATGTAACCATCATCTTAGAGCCCCATGTCATCAAATTTGGAGTTTGGACAATTTTTCTCCTTGTGTGCATTATTAGATATATATTTACAGTGAACTATCTGGAATAACTTCATATCGTTAACAAACTTACAGCTCACTGTTCACACTGGTTTCTGTGTTGCCAATATCGATATATTGAACAGCGGAGAGCTGTGTGGAGCACCATGGTGGTGTCTCCCTCGGTGTGTCCCCTTTACTTAAGGTAAGCTGATAACAGGCGAAATAACCTGATAACAGCGACGTCCAGGAAAGTGGATTGAGGAGTGGGATGCGTACTTCCAAAATCCGTTGCAGTGTGGTGGTTGTAATTCGAGGGCCAGGCTGGGTACCTTGAGATCCTTCTGTTGGTGCTCTGACGTGGCAGCCGGGTGCTCCGCAGGCCAGCTGACTTCCACACAGCTTCTGGCACTTTGTAGTTGAGACAACTCGGCGTGACAAGAAAACGTTACTTCCCTCAAATTGAAGCTTCTCTTACTCGGTTACCTAAAAGACACTTTTCAGAAGGTGCTCTAGGACAGTGCTGCTTGCTCACTTGCTACCTCTGGACGTTTCTATCCCAACCTTTAGAATAGGTAAAGAAATGCTAACCCAGGCTGCTCTCCTCTCCTTTCTATTAGTCTTGCACCTGGTGTCTCACCAGTGTGTTGTCAAGTCCTGGGGAATGTTTTTCTCAAACAGATGGGAATTTGAACTTCTGTGATTCCAAATACCTGTCTGTGTCTCTAATGGGCATGTAGACCCAATTCAAAAGTTCTTATTAATTGGAAACTTAGTGGTTGTTAATTATTAGCATCTCAGTTAAAAGCTGCAGCGGAAGAATTAATAAGTTGTCATTTTGTTTTGCAGCTATGGCAGCCATTCGAAAAAAGCTGGTTATAGTGGGTGATGGTGCCTGTGGAAAGACCTGTCTGCTGATTGTATTTAGCAAAGACCAGTTCCCTGAAGTGTACGTTCCCACTGTCTTTGAAAATTATGTAGCAGATATTGAAGTGGATGGAAAGCAGGTATGTGTACACTTCTGTAACAGTCACAGTGAACGTGCATTTATTCAGAATAGCGTGGAGATCTCCACCACACTTCTTTAATAAGTGGTTAGTACACATGCTTATGTTGTAAGTATATTTTTAAATATTAGACATGTTCCTGTGGAAAAAATATTAGCCTTGCTAGAACCTGCTTATATCTAGTGTCTGTTTAACCAGACTATTTCTGACCTTACACAAGTTGAGACTCTAAAAAACATACAGTTATTTCAAGTAAAATGTTACAGTAGGTGGGAGGGGGTGGAGCAATTCAAAGACGCCTCTACATGTTGAGGACACCGTGCTACTAGTCTTTGGAATTGCATAGTGGAATCCCTGTTTTGATAGGCACCTGGTATTGTGATTAACAAAGACTAGTTCCTGGAGAGTCTTTTTTCATACTCATTCCTGGCAACATGCAGGATCCTCTTCAGAAGAGATGACTGACAGGCTTCAAAGGGGTTTTTGTAGTGTACATCAGCATCATCTGTCCTACCTGACTGAAGAACAGGTGAATTCTTAGTAGCCAAGCGTACCCAAAGCTCCCTGAGCTTCATTTTTAGTTTGTAGTTCAGTAAACTAATCATTAAAATATTTCCTCTTAGTTTTAAATATTTTGAAAATACATTTTTCAGTCTGTGTGACCTCTGAGTCCTTGGTTTTTCAAACGAGCAAACATGCCAGACAACTGCTCTAAGAGGCAGTTTTCAGAAGGCTGCTCTCTGGACACTGGATAGGGTGCCTTCTGCATTTACGTCACACAAGGCAGTGTGTGATGTGTAAAATTGTCACTTTCCAGGGTCCTCCGGAAGCACACGAAGCAGCAACTTTGCACTTTGAAAGCTCAACTATTTTCAAACCCTTTTAGGCAGCCATGGCATATGTCTGTTTTGTTACCGTAACCAGGCAGAGCTGACCCGAGTGCCGTGGGCTCTCAGGCCAAGTATGTTTTTGGTGCTGACGGTGTTGAGCTTCCCTGTCTCGCCCCTTGCTGCAACATGTGCCCTTGCTCTGGGTTCAGCTACAGTCAGAACATCTTTCAGTCAGTTCTGGTTCAGATGCAGTGACAGATTGATTGAAACTGCTCAGTTTTGATACCGATTTAAACAAAAACTTTATGAGCTAATTTTGGGCTTTGTATTACATTTGATTTCCTAATCATGTTACAGGCATGGATTGTTTGTGATTTCAGTCGTGACAGTTCGTGCTATTTGAGTCTAAAAAGAGCTTTTCTCTCCCATTATATGGATGGGTAAAAAACCTTGTACTTTTAGACTAATATTAGAGCATGTTTTCCCCCAAGGTGACAGTTTCTGCAGTTTCTGTATTGTATCTTAGACTCTAAGGACTATTGTTTAAAATATGTATGATATCCATTTCTCTCTCTTATCACCTAGTCAGTTGTTCCCCTCTGCCTGAATCTCTGCATCTTTAAATGGGTTGAACAGAGAGTCATGCCCTATCAGCTGTATGCAGCCGGTATCTAAATAAAACTTGCATGAGCAGCTTGAGCAGTGCATTTTCTGTTGTGGAAATGTCAGCTGAATTTTTTTTGTAACGAAATGACATACTTTATCTGAGCACTTTGTCTTCTGACAACTTGATTACAAAAGTTTGTAGGAGAGCAGTACTTCAGACTGTTCTGTTTGACAGCCTCTGTCTTCCTAGAAAAGCATTACCAGAAATGTTCAGAAGCCATGTGAAGACAAAACAGCAATGGTACGAGATGCAGGGGTTTTTTTTAGGTAGAGCAAAGGAGCTGATTCCAGTGTCATGTGAGGGAACCCTTAACAGACATACGTGTAAAAAAAAAAAAATATGAACGTTTGCCACAAAATTCACATTTGTAAATTCAGAGGTGACTCTGAGAGGAGGAGTATTTCTGACTGAAATACGGAAGAATTTTTTTGTATATGTGTGCAACTAAAGCTTTTTGATGTGTTGTATCTTCACAATTTAACTGAACAGTTGCATTACACATTCAGGCTCACATTTGGGTTCTGGTTCTGCCCATTTGTCTTTATCTGAGTTGCTGTGGACTTTTTTCCTGGAATTTTTGAACATAAGAGTTTAAAGAAGGAGGAACCCACTCCGTTGCAGAGGCAGATGCATCAGAGAATCTCAAGCAAGAGTATACCTCAAGAGCTTTATTATAGTTCCAGCTGTAAACCAGTTGAGAATGTGCATAATCCTAAAAAGCATATACTTAGACAGTCTACTTTCACTGAAAACTAGTATTTCTGGAATGCTTATCACAGAGATTCCCAGCCCTTTGGAGCCCGTTCCCATCAATTCTTCTGTCTTGCTTTTCTGCTGATAGTTTTTATGTCCTTTCAGAGAATTGACACTGGTCGTTGATATAAAGAAGTCTCATAAGCTGCAATCAGTTGATTTTTGGAGTTATGGAATGTAATAGTTCTCCTGTCAAAGCGGTTTGTCTTGTAGTCTGCTCCTTTTGAGTGGTGTTAAGTTAAATATTTTACGTGCTACTCGTGGGTTACTAGCTTCTGAATCAAAACTTGCCTGGTGATCTGGCTAACTGCCTTGATCTTTCTCTGCAGGTTGAGTTGGCTTTGTGGGATACAGCAGGACAAGAAGACTATGACCGACTTAGACCGCTTTCTTATCCAGATACTGATGTTATACTTATGTGTTTTTCAATTGATAGTCCTGATAGTTTAGGTAAGTAGATCACTAACTGAATGAGAACTACGGCTCTGTGTCGCTGTATTCCTCTTGGAAATCAGGCTGTAAAATTTATTTTCCTGTGCTGTAATGATTGAGATCATTCCTAGTTTCAAAATTCATTTATAGTTCTCAAAAATTAAGATCTTAAAGGAACCTGTGTTGTTCAGCCATGCCAAGTGGCATTTTGAAAGCCTCGTCAGCACACTGCGTTTACCCAGGGCTCTGCTGCATAGTTCGAGCAACACTTAGGAGGGAGGCAGCTCCCTGGCCCAGATCAGCACCCTCACCCCGGCAACGTTGTCTGCTGGGCCAAGGCACGTCCTGGTGTGCCCGTCCCTTGGGAGGTGCTGCCTTGGTGACCCGAGCAAGCAGGAAGGCTGTGGCTGCACCCTCCTGTGTCCAGGAGCCCTGTGGGTACATAAAGTGTCCACTGAGTAGCATGGCCCACCCAAGGTTGGATTTTATTTTACTTTTTTTATTTCTCCTTGAAAACTGCAGGTTCTTATACACTCAAGACCACACTATATCTATGAAAATAGAGTAAGGTCCTTTCTCTGTAAATGAGAAAGCTAGCTTTGTGTTTTCATCCCTTCCTCCCCCTCTTCCCCATTTATTCAAGGGAGATCAGCTTGAAATGCTCAGAGTTATTGGTCCCAAATAGCCTGGGGTTTTTTTGCTCCCTGCTTGGTGATTTCAAAACATGGGCTAGAACCACACTGGAGGGGGGCTCTCGCACTGGTGGAAATCATTGAAGGCTGGAGACTGATACTCTCCTAGCCTGCTTTCCAGTGACTGACATCTGCTTCTCGTGGAGAAAAGAGAAGAAAAGAGTTGCCTTATTTATGATTTCTGAGCTCCAAAAACATATGTTTCAAAATTCTGTGTATTAGATGGGCACCTCTTCTGTGTGCAGTCCAAGACTGAAATCTTCACTGATTGATTTATAAATCTAATGCGTAGATATCGACGTCTTTGATCTCACAAAAATGTTTTTGAAGAGGGTAAGGAGCCAGGAGATAGAGGTACTTTTATTCCTAAGAGTCACTGTCTCTGGGGGTTTGGTTTCTGTCCCTTTAAAATGGTAATGACTCCATCCATCCAGTGTGGTCTCCTAAACAAATACATAGTAGTAGCACTTTATTAAGCAAGTGCATTTCTGTAAAAATTCCCTTATCTGCTTCTCACCAGTGGGATTTGTTCACTAGTGGTTATTTGTGAGGTTTCTTGTTGGAATGCAGATGATGTTAAGTTAGATCTTCAGGCACATGGATTCTGTGTGTGTTGATGACCAGCTGCACTCCGACAAGAACCTTCTGTGCAGTGACCGACTGGTACTTGTTTGTACCTGGTCAAAACTATGTCCATGCATTGGGCGGCTCTGAGCCAGGAAAAGTGGGAGATCCCTCTGCTTTGTCTGTTGATGACAGGTGTCAAATTATTTCAACTGGTGCTCATAAATGGGAGACCAGCTCTCTCTTAAATGTATTAACCCACTGAATCCTTTGGAGTTTTCTGCTGCCGGGATGATCACAATCACTGCTAGCTCTCCTGAGGGAGGCTTTTTTACTACGCCTCTGCTCTATCTTACGGATGAACCCTGCCTGCCAGAGTTGTATATTAGAGAGAAACAAGAACGAGACACAAAGGATGCAGGAAGCACAGAAATGCAGTTAATGGAAGGATTAGTCCTGAATGGAGCTGTCACAATGGTTGAAAAATACCATTCCTGCCACAATTCACAGGAGGTTTGACTAAATGAGCAAACAGAACATTCCTTAAGATGTTCCAGTGGCGTTAAGGTCTGACTGGGGTAATGTTTGATAGCTGCTCAGTCTCATTTCGTGCCTTGCCTCTGAAGGGTAGTGGTCGTTGGGTGTGAAAGTGTCTTTTTAGAAAAATCAATGCCAGCTTGATATCTGGGAAATCCTGATCTCTCTCTTCATCACTTCCACCTGATGCTGTGTTTAGAGACATCTTTCATTGTCTCCCTCCAAAACGCTTTGAGGTTTAGCTGGCAGCGGTGCTGTGGTCATGCCCGGTGCGGCTGTTAACAGCTACGTCCGAGGTTTGAGCCGTGCTCACTTCTCCTGCCTGTGCTACTGCCCGGGCGGCTGGAGAGCCAACAATGGACCTCACCTCCTGGAAACAAGATGGGTTACTGAACCCTGGAGGCAGGGGGAGATGGGCTAAATTAAGTCAATTCTGATCTTGGCTATTTTTTCCTCGCGTCCTGCTCACCAGTATCGGGGCGCCTGTGTCCCTCGGAGCAGTGGGGGGAGCCGTGAAGTGCCAGGCGGCTCCTCAGCTGTGCAGTGTCCAGGGCCTTGCACGCCCTGAGCACGCCAGGTGCGGCTGCAGAATTGCTGGTTTGGCTGTAGTGCAAAAACTGGCTTCAAGATGCCTGTCAAGTTGTTCTTTCAAGCGAGAAAACAATGCCATAACAGTGAACGTCTCTTCAAAAGCTGAATGGAATTTCATGAAGATAAAAAGGGTTATGTAGCCTGCAGGTACATCCACCAGTGAATCTCAGATGTCAGAGCTGCGGAAAGCAAAGCTGAATGCTTTGGGCTGTTCAACTTTCTGCTATATAGAATTTATCGAGGTTCTGCTTTCAGAAGCCCTCAAGTCTTCCATTCACAGCTCCATTTAAATAAAAGTCATGTAGGGAAGTTATATTAGGAGGAAAAAGTTTCTTGTATGTAAGTGCAAATTCATTTGCTGCAGATAGGGAGAAATGGCAAATCTGCAAATGACTTAGACGAAGTCTTTGTTTCCGTGCATCTGTAATTAGTGCATAGAACAACATTTCTGCTACAGTTAACGGGAGAGTTTGCAGTGGTTGTTTGATGTTGCTTTTTAAAAGGAAGAAGTGATGTAAAAATTTACACTTCAGGGTTGTGCCCATCTTTAGCTTCTGGAAATAAATGAAGTGTTTCTCCTGAAGCAAAATTTTCCGTAACTCTCTACTTCAGAATTCTGCATGCTGTTCTTTGAAGTACCTTATGCTAACACTTGTCAAGTAGCCACTGAGAGATGTAGAGGAGCCCAGAGTTTAGGTGTCCTTCAGCCTTAAAAGTTATTGTGGAAACACTCGTCCTTTTTGGTAATATTAAAACAGGTCTATTTGCTTCCCAAATTAAGACTAGAAAAAAGGGCGTCAGTGTGGATTAGCAAGCTAAAACTACTCAGGCAGCTGGTGAAAGCTTTAAAATAAAACTCTTCACAGAAGTGGGTTTCAGTACAGACGTAATTCTATTTTCTTATTTTTATTTTTATTCTTTCAGAAAACATCCCAGAGAAGTGGACCCCGGAGGTGAAGCATTTCTGCCCCAACGTGCCTATCATCTTGGTAGGAAACAAGAAGGACCTGAGGAATGACGAGCACACAAGACGAGAGCTGGCCAAAATGAAGCAGGCAGGTTCCTTTTTGATAGTCTTACACTAACTGAAGGAAGCGAACAGTGGTTGCACCAGAGCATTAAATGGGCACCCGCAGCTTGCTGCCAGCTTCCTATGGGCTGCATAATGAATGCTTACCCGCGACAGAAACCACAAAGTATATACTGCCTTTAATTGAGTGTTTCTTTTTTTATATTTGGAGATTTAATTTTTAGAAAAAAGGCGTTCTCAACAATGAAAATGGCTATATTGGGTTACTAACAGTCAGATGCTCTCCGTGCTGGAGAGCTGGATCTCTGAAAAGGATTAATTAGGAGACAGCAACACATCGAGTGCACGCACACTCAAGTTGTTCTTTATTTTGTATGCTCAGGATGTGAAAGGAAACGGTTTGATTAGTAGGTGTTTTGAGGTGATAACCACAGGTGCTGTAGCTCCTTCCTGAGCCTGTCACTGGGTTTCATTTTCAGGTCGTGTCTGAAACCCCCAGCTTGGGTATGGGACTGCAGAGACTCCGCTCGGTCCTGGAATTTTTGCTCCTGTTGCATAATATTTGTTTTTATACAAATACTGAGGCATTAATTTTGGGATTTATTCATAGGCTTTTGTGGCAAAGAGTTGCATAAATGTTTCCTCTGAAATAAGCACTCTTTTGTTCAAGTTTCAAAGGGTCTTGCAGCATTTAAGCTCAGAGGTGTTAGAAGACTGATCGTGTCCTCAAGCACTGGTGCAGTATGCGAATATACCTCTGTAATCCAGGCCGAGATGCATGCTGCATCTTGAGAAAATAACCACGTTTTATTTTAAAATTGCCTTTGTAATTTAAAGGGTCGATCTCAGGGGAGCAGTGAATTATTAATTATGTGCATTTGATCCAGATAGCCCTTTGCGTGGGTGGGGAAGAGAAGATGGGGGTGCGCATCGGTGTGGCTTCGGGTTGAGCTGACCTGTTGCTTTTGCGCTGTTACAGGAGCCTGTCAAACCCGAAGAAGGAAGAGATATGGCAAACCGCATTGGTGCATTTGGGTATATGGAGTGTTCGGCAAAGACCAAAGACGGTGTGAGGGAGGTTTTTGAAATGGCCACTAGAGCTGCTTTGCAAGCCCGGCGTGGCAAGAAAAAGTCCGGGTGCCTTCTCGTATAAAGCGTGGCCAGAGGAAGATGGCCAAAGCAGCACCCTGCACTTGAGTAATTTTGAAGTGCTGTTTATTAATCTTAGTGTATGATTACTGGCCTTTTTCATTATCTATAATTTACTTAAGAGATTTAAAAATCGAGTCATCTTGCTACCAGTATTTAGAAGCCAACCATGATTTTTATAACAATCTGCATCAAATTCATCTGTGCACCCAAGGTTAACCTCAACATTCCTCTAACAAACCTTTTCTGCACTCACAGGATATGCCAGGCGCTAATTGAAGACAATTCTCTATCTTCTTTCTTCTCTCTAGAAAGAGAAAAAGCTGTCAACACAGAGGATTGGTCTGTAACTACTTTATAACTAACGTCCTATTCTAATTGAGTACAACAGTTACGTGGCTGTATGTGGAGTCGAGCGTAGCTTCAGTGCTATCACATTTAGGAAGATCTGATTTTCATGGCTCAGTGGTGTAAAACATTAGTTTGAAAATGTGATCACTCTGAAATGACCAAGTCCCATTCAGCTAAGGAAAAGTGAGGGTTCTGTGGTTTCATGTTAGTTACCTTTTAGTTACTGTGTAATTAGTGCCAGTTTAAATGTATGTTACCAAAAATAAATCTATTTACCCCAGCTTAGATGTAGTATTTTTTGTATAATTGGATTTCCTAATACTGTTACTTGTAACCTCTGCGTTAAGGTGTTCTGGGTTTTTTAAGAAACTGTATTTGAAAATAAAGTCCGATGGAAAGCAGCTGATCCTCTTCCCCTGTTCATTTGTAAGAGTCTGACCCATTTGAATGATTTGAGTGGTCTGCACACCCAGGAGGAGTTTTTTCCATGACATGCTGTAGGGATGAGAAAAGACAGCCTGCTCACACTCAAAGCTTCTGAACTGTTCAGTTGCCTTAAGTTCATTGCTGGACCCAGTTTAAAACTAAGAAAAACAAAAAATGAAACTTTTTGTGTAAGTTTGGTTACCATGTAGTGATCAGACTCCTAACCTGTGAACTTCTTGCTGTTCTGCAGCCAACTAAACTCTTTCTGTATTTTCATTTTTCCAACAACTAATAGAATAAAGGCAGTTTTCTAAGCTCCCTGTATCCTGGTGTCTGTATTCCTCACTCTGGGTTTTTGGCCCAGCGTCTGACAGCCTGAATCGGAAATACCATTTTTGATATGGCTGTGATAGGATTCGCTGAGCAGTTGCAACTGCTTTAATAACTTACTTTTGTTTCCCAGCAAGTGGTACCCATCCGCTGCTCACGGCGGTTTCTGAACACTTCAGCAGAGCAGAGGTGGAATCCCTGGCCCTGCCTGGCCCCTGCCGTGGGTGGCAAAGCTTCCCAGGAGCTGCTTTTGATGCTCAAACCAGATGAGAGATAGCGGTTGGGTTGAATTTGTTGCTGTTGAGCGTGGGAATAGACGAGCAGGAGGAGGCTCTGTAGGAGGGGAGCATAGGAAGAAGGGAGGAGAAGATGGCAGTGTTGCCACAGAAGTGTGCTGCTTGGCGCTGTCGTCTGCCCCATGCTGCACTGGAGCATGTGTGAGACTGCACGGCAGCACCTTTGCAACGTAACCTGCCCTTTTCCTGAGGGATGCCCTCAAGGGCTGCAACAAGAGATGGGCTCGAGGTTTGGGCCATTGTGCTGCACCCACACTGGAGAGCAGATTGTGGCTCTCCGGGGTGAAAAATGACAGGGAAGAGCCGTGAGCTTCGCCGTGCTTCCACTGGTATTTACAGCAGCTGCTGTGGGGCTCGAGAGCCTCTGCCCGTGGGGCTGGGCAGGAGGAGGGGGCCCAGTTGCTGATGACAATCCACGTAAGTGAGCACCTAGCTGCATCCAAATTATGTCCTGAAAAGTGCCAGTGTCACATTTTTTCTTTTTTTTTTTTTAATTTTTGGACAATGTTCCTGATTCCTTTTCCTGCAACAAAGGAGAAACGAACCCGGCCTGAGGCTGTGGGACTGCCCCGTACCCCTGGTCCTTGTCCTCCCTCTGCAGCCACAGACAGCCCAGCATGAAGTGTCTGTGGCTTCACGCTGGGGCCTGGCGGCGGTGGTGGCACCAGCCCCCGCTCCCCTCCTTCCCCTCCTGGGTGCCTGTTCACCCGCGCGGAGGTGACGGGGTTGGACAGAGCAGGAATTTCCCAGCTGCGGGGCTGCCCGCCAGGATGTCGTGCTCTGCCCTGTTGCTCACTCCTCTGCGCTTCCCTTTTCTTGGGGTCATTTGTTGTTGTTGGGCAGTTTGAGGGGTGGTTGCAGCTGAGCAAAATTGGGGGCTTTCAGCCTTGCAGAGCTGCTGGGTTGCAGTTCTCCATGGCCACAGTTACAGAGCGGCTCTTCAGCCCCAGGGGTTTTGAATAAGGTCTGCATGTTCCTCAGACCCAGCTCGCGGGTTGTGTATCTGCTGATGCACTTCCACCCAGAAGTGATTAATTTTTTTCAGGTCTCGTTAACCTACAGCACCACCTCTCCATCTCCTCTGTCTTGTCCACCCGCAGGCATTAGGTTTCCAGCCCTGGCCTTCCTCCAAGTTCAGACACGTTGGAAAGTCAGTGTCTCCCACTTGTGACCAGAAGCTCCAGCTCCGTCTCCTTGTCCCTTACACCACTGGCATCAGAGCAGAAGCCTGCTCGGAAGTGTGGTCATTACGTTAGCTGTCCTCATCTGACTCCTGCTCCTGTGCTCCTTCCTGCTTTCGAGGGCTGGCAGCCTGCTTCCTTTCGGGTTCCTGTCACCTCTGGAGGTCACCTTTGTTCTGGATGAAGCTGAGGACACAGACGGCCAGACCAGGCTTGGGAAACGAGAGCTCAGTGCTCATGGTGAGTGATCCAGCCAGGCAAGGAGCTGAGAAAGGGGCAGGGGAAAAGCCAGGAGCCAAGACCCAGCCCCCAGGTCAAGGGGGGAGTTTGGCACTAGGAGCGGGGAGATGTGAGCAGGAGGCCAGAAAGTGTGTTTGTGGACTTTGTGATTACTCACCATTGTTGTTAAACAGCAGCCTTCTGGCCTCGTAGGACAACCGTCCCTTGTCACAACATCTCAAAAAGGGAGCCCATCTAGTCCCTCGGCAGCTCCTGGCACTCCTCTGGATCCAGGTTCAGCTCCGCAGAATGTGGCCAAGCACAGGGCGTAGCTCTGAGCCAACAAGGATGTTCAACTCACTCTGTTTCCTTAAAGCTCACTCATCGAGGAAGGGAAAGCCCTGACCTGCTCCTGTCTGCCATGGGCAGAGCCCCAGAGGGAAACTCCCTGCTTCAGATGAAACCCCCAGGTGCAGCCTGAGGACCGAAGGTGCCAGCCCGAGCAAGCGGCAAAAGCGGCAGCAGAGAGACGCCTCTGTGGCACCGCCCTAGAGGTCACCCCGGAAGAGAAATTCCTCCTCTTCGAGCCGCCATGTCTGGCTGTGCCCGAGACGCGGGTGAGGAGCCTGCGTGGACTGTAACCGTCAATTTACTCCGGAGCAAACATGGGTCACGTGCCTCTGCCCGTCCCCTCAGCTGCTTCCTGGCTGATCTGATCTGGGGTGGCTCCTGCTATCAGTGCTGCAACACACTGCAAAAACTGCAAGATAACGGGCAAGTCCCCAAAGCTCACCACGGCCAGGAACGATTCCAGTTCTCAGTCGGGGGGGGCAGGTGCCAACAGTGGCCCAGAGCAAAACCCCCGGATCCCGCCGTCACCTGGGAATCCAGACCAGAGATGCAGTGTTATGTGGTGGCCCGTCAGTGGCAGATGGTGTTTGTGACCAGTCCCCGCTCCCAAGCATGACAGAGAGCAGACAGCAGCAGAGGGGGGCCCTGCGCGCACCCCCCGCTGCCTCGGCTGGGGGCCAGGGCTGATAAGCAGCTGTCTGACCTCGGGGCTGCCGGGGATGGAGCTCCCTCGGCACAAACACTGGCGGGAGCCTCAGACGGGCTCCCTGCCCCCCCAGGGAGCTGTGCGAAGCTGGGGCCCTTGCTCTTGGTGCCTGCCCAGCTCTGCTGCCCCACGGTCCCTGCTGGTCCAACCCATGGACATCACCGAGGATTGACGCTGGACATGCCTCGTCACAGCGTGCTCTGGAGGAGGGCGAGGTTTCAGCACAAAGAGCCCTGGAGGAGCGGCTGGGCCACACTGCCGGGCCTGGGTACAGGCAGCATCAACGCAGCCTGCCTGGGGCTGCCCCAGAGCCATGGGAAGAGCAGTCCCTACTGTGTGATTTAAACCTCCCTGCAGCAGACCCAAGCAGTAAGGAGAGAAATGGAAAAGCCAGGGATGGGGGAAAGCAACCGCTGAAGTAAAGGGAGGCTTTGTCAGCCTCCAAACAGGTGGAAAAATTATAAAAGGAGACTGAATTTGTGGCCCCTTCTGGACCATTGTGGGTTCAGGCTATCTCCTGTTTCTCCTCCTGGTGCAGAAACTCATACAATGGTTTGGGTTGGAAGGGACCTTAAAGACCATCTATCTCCAACCCCCTGCCCTGGGCAGGGACACCTCCCACCAGCCCAGGTTGCTCCAAGCCCCGTCCAACCTGGCCTTGAACCCCTCCAGGGATGGGGCATCCAAAGCTTCTCTGGGCAACCTGTTCCAGTGCCTCACCACCCTCATAACGAAAAATTTCTTCCTGATATCTGATTTAAATCTCCCCTCTTCCAATTTGAAGCCATTACTATCACCACGTGCCCTTATAAAAAGTCCTTCTCCAGTTCTCGTAGGCTGCCTTCAGATTCTGGAAGGGGCTATAAGGCCTTCCGAGAGCCTTCTCTTCTCCAGGCCGAACAACCCCAACTCCCTCAGCCTGTCTTCCTAGGAGAGGTGCTCCAGCCCTCGGGTCATCTTTGTGGCCCTCCTCTGGACCTGCTCATGAGTTTTGTGTTAAGATTAGGACAAGGTGGGACTGATCAGGGTGTGCCTTGATCTTGGGATTTAGGAACTGCCAGTTTGAGTGATTCTTTGGGGATTTTTACCCTTTTGCTGTTACTTGCTTCTCTGGGCAACCCAGGCCAGGGGCTCAGCGCCCTCAGAGTGAAATATTTCTTCCTGATATCTCATCTAAATCTCCCCTCTTCTGGTTTGAAGCCATTACCCCATGTCCTATCACTACATGCCCTTGTAAAAAGTCCCTCTCCAGCTTTCTGGAGGAAAGTAGGCCGCCTTCAGATACTGGAAGGGGCTATAAGGCCTTCCGAGAGCCTTCTCTTCTCCAGGCTGAACAACCCCAACTCTCTCAGCCTGTCTTCCTAGGAGAGGTGCTCCAGCCCTCGGGTCATCTTCGTGGCCCTCCTCTAGACCCTTTCCAACAGGTCCGTGTCCTTCTCGTGCTGAGGGCTCCGAAGCTGGATGCATTTCTCCCCCAAAAGCCGCTCCTGTTGGCAGCAGTGCCCTAGGAGGATGCTGCCAGCCCCCGGAGCTCTATCTCTGCGCGCCGGTGGCCTTGTCACCTCACAGGTTTCGGCTCCTGGGACCACTTGGTGTTTTGCTGGTGTTTCTGTAGTCGGCGACGCCTCCCCCCGCGTGTTACCTGCGGACGAGCGCGTCCCCCAGCTCCGGCCAGACGGAACGCTAAACCTTCCCGCGACGACGGGAAAAGGGCTGGGGCGGGCCCGCCCGCCGCGGGGGAGGAAGCGCGGCGGGGGCGGGGCCGGGGCGGAGCGGGGCGGTGCGGCGGGGCCGGGGCGGCCGCGCGGGCAGAGCTGGCCATGGCGGCGGCGGGAGCGGGCGCGGCGGCGCTGGCGGCGCTGGCGGCGCGGCCGCTGGGCGCGGCGGAGCCGCTGTCGCTGGGCTCGCTGCGCGGGAAGGTGCTGCTGGTGGCCAACGTGGCGTCGCTCTGAGGCACCACCACCCGCGACTTCCTGCAGCTCAACGAGCTGCAGCGGCGGTACGGGCCCCGCGGGCTGCAGGTCCTCGGCTTCCCCTGCAACCAGTTCGGACACCAGGTAGGGCGGGCGGCGGGGGACGCGGGGACGAGGGCCGGGGACGAGCGCTCCGTCCCGGCTGGGCGCTCACGGGCTTTTCCCGGGGCCGTTTTGGGTTTGTTTCCCTAGGAAAATGCCGCCAACGAGGAGATCCTGCTCTCGCTGGAGCACGTCCGTCCCGGCAACGGGTACAAGCCCAATTTCATCATGTTCGAGAAGTGCGAGGTGAACGGGAAGAACGCGCACCCCCTCTTCACCTTCCTGAAAGAGGCGCTGCCCTTCCCGCACGACGACCCCTCCTCGCTGATGACCAACCCCCAGTACATCATCTGGTCCCCCGTCTGCCGCAACGACATCTCCTGGAACTTTGAGAAGTTCCTTATCGGCCCCGACGGCGTGCCCTTCAAGCGCTACAGCCGGCACTTCGAAACCATCAAGATCCAGGATGATATCGAATTGCTTCTGCAGAAGGTTCCCAAAAATGCTCTCGAATAAAGCACCGCAGCGTGCGCTGCCCAGCCCCCCTCACTTCCTGCTCAGCTCCTGCCTGGTTTTCTCGCAGGGGGCTTGCTCCTCTGGCAGAAATCCCAACGTCTCGTGCAGGTTTTGCTTATGGTGGTGCATCTTCCAAATTCTTGAAGTGTACTTGATGTTTTCAAAAGTTGCATGTGGATGTTTGGGAAACTATGCGGGGGAAAGCAGCCATGAGTCTCAGTAGCTTACTGTGATTCTCTGAATAAAAACAATATTAATGTGTACCTTCTTTAGGGCTGTGGTGTGTTAAATCCGGGCGAGTTGGGTGAAACATGGTGGCCACGTTACCCCTTCATCAGCTCGTGTGGGTGCTGGCAGGGGCTGACTCAAACCACTCAGGCGTGATAGTGCAGTCAGGCTGAAATTGGAACGCGATCCCAGGGCAGGTGATGGGCAAAGAGCATTTGCGAGCTCCACACACTGTGAATCATTGCTGCGTCTTACCGTGTGCCTAACGAGCTGGGCAGAGTGGGAACAGAAATACCTTCCCAGAACAGAAATACCTTCCCAGAACAGAAATACCTTGCCAAACTAATTACTGGACCTCACTTTGCCTGCAGAGGAAAGACACGGTGGCACACGGCCAGGGGGTGATTTTATGCTGGCTGATGAACTCCCAGCTTGGCTACCAACAACAGGCCACGACAGGCAGGTAGATAAGCAGGTCAGCAGCCTGGGCTGCTGCGGCAGAGGGCTTGGGGATGGACCCATCTTGTTATCTGGCCTCCATCGGTGCGTGCCTGGGGGGAACTAGCACAGGAGCAGCACCTGCCGTTCCCCTCGTCCCAGAGCCGCTGCCCCCTTGCTGGCCCAGCTGTCTCCTGGCCCTCCCACTTTGCATCAGTGGTAGTCCAACACGGATCTCTACATACTCCCCCAGTCCTACATGAAGCCTGTATCGCCATTGTGCATCCCCAACACCTTGCAATGCAGGGAATCACACAAAGAACCAGTTCTTTTGTGTTCCCAGTGTGGAATTCCAGCCTATTCAGCCACTTCTCCCACGGAAACTGTGCCTTGCCTCAGAGTCTCCTTGTTGCCCTTTGGACACAGGAATTGCACATGACACTCCACATGTGGGTGCGCCAAGGCTCAGGCAGTATTTTCTTCTTTTTATTCCTTCCCTAACAGTTTTTTGACTCCTGCCAACCGTGGAGCTGACAGGTATTTTATGGCGTGGTTACAATAATCCCGACATGTTCCTGCGCAGCGACAATGGCTTTACAGCCTACTGCTGAACGGCTGGAATTGGGATTGGTTTCCCCCAGGGAACTATGAGCCTGTGACAAATTTCACCTGTCATCGTACTGCCCAGTGGCTCGGGTCCTTCTGCAGGTAAACTTTCCCTCCCTAAATGGCTCTGTGAGCACATTTTCATTACAAGTCACCCCTCACGAGGCCTCGCAGCACTGTGTATAAACTTGGTGCTGGAGTGGGGAGTACCAACACAGACTAGAACCACAGGCTTTCAAAAAGGGAAGGTAAAGCACTTTCAAGCACTAGTGCACTGTTTTCATAGTTAAAAACACCCGGGATGTGATTTTTTTTTTTTTTTTTCCCTGTTCATATCCTCTCACCAATGCGCTGGTTGCTTTGTTACTGTACCTACGCTGAAGGCCCCTCCGGGCTGACCTGAGACACTGGAGCAAAACCTACGGCCGGCTCCACCCTGCTACCCCTGAGTCATCCACTTTGAACTCTGATTGCACAATCCTCAACGGGCTATTTCTTCACTTCCAGTGCAGCTCGGTGGAAAAAAACAGGATGTTTTCAGTAGCTATTTCAGCTTCGGAGCAGAAGCTGCTTGATTTGGGGGATTATTTTTCAGTTAAACTACTTCCCTCATTAAGGCAGGATGTTGAAATATGCGGAGGATCATGGGCAGCAGGAACTCACTGCATTGAAAAACCGTTTCTCGACATGAGCTGCGGCACTTCCTCAATCCCGACTCACCAAACTTCAGCCATTTGAGCGCGACCTCCTTTGCTTTGCCTGTTCCTTATCAGCCTGCGGCCCCCGCTGAGCCCCACCACTGCGGGGGAGCAGAGCCTAAACCTGCCGCTGTTCCAATGCCAGCCCTGCCATAAAGGGTCTCTCGCCGAGCCTGCTGGTGCTTAGTCAGTGCTAATGGGCAAGGGATTTATTTACCTTCCGGCTACTGGGGCTGTGCTGGCAGAAAAAACAAAGCAGCAGCTCCAGAACAGATACAGCCACGCCAGCAGGACAGCAACGAGATTCCAGGATGAAAATCAGCCATGCCAGCAGGAAAACGAATGATCCCAGTGTAAGCACACCAGCAGGAACTCAGCAGTGTAGATAAAAGCCTCCCAGTCTTGTCATTCCCCATCTCGTTCCAGCGTTCCCCAGAGCAGCTGGCTTCTGGGGTAAAGCGGGCAGTGCTGGGGAGGGCAGCCTGCGGGCTGGAAGCCTTGGAACACTGGCAGAAGAGCACGGTCCCCACGCAGGCTCTCGCACCCAACGTTACTTGGTGGTGCGACCAGAGGGGAAGAAGATGTTTCACTACAGGTAGCAGCTCTGCGCTGAGGGTAGACCTGAAGAATCCTCAGGGATGATAACATGGCACTAGTCTATTTCTGTAATTTCAGGGAGAAACAGACCGACTCAGTAGGAAACCTTAAAATAAATACTACTTTAGCACACTTGGATGCGTCTGTGGTTTGAGGACGTTGTCCTTTCAACATCCCCTGTCTGTCACATCTGCGCTTCTACGCTCTTTCGATTTTTTTCTACTTCTGCACTTTTACTGCAAACAGTTAATCCCTCTGTTGGTGCTCACCCTGCTTTTCCATTCTTCTACATATCAGAGTCCCACATATTCCCCCCTTTCTAGAGAATGTTTGCCCCAACTTCTCCCCCCTCGGAATGATTCCCTCCTGCCCTTAGCTGCTGGTAGTTGCCATTAATTTCTTAAATGTTTAAACAAGTTCAGATATTTGTTGCTGTCAGGAGTGTTAAGTAGCTGCAAGGTAAATTATCCTTCCTGCCCCGGTCTCCCTCTCCTGGGTTCCCTGGTGTTCCGCCCACCATTCCCTAGCACATCTGAAATCATGGCTGATGAAACGCGGTGTTCAGAAGTGTCTACTCAACAGAAATGCCATCAAGTGGAGCCTGAGACCTTTTACTCAGCCTGTTGAAGGTTCTTTTGGCTATTTAAAAATTAATTATCATATTATTTATTATTAATTTCATTAAGTTTACTAATATTTATTAATATGGTTTATTTGTATTCATTTTATTGATATTTAATAATTTAATTATCAATCCCCTTTAATTATTATATTGAAATACAAAATACATAACTGTGAGTTTATTTATGAGGTCCTAAACTCCACAGAGGACTAAGTGGCAAATCTTATGGTCCTTTTCATACTGAAGAACCGCCTAGGTGATATAATAGTTTTTTCCAACCTTCAGATCTATGAACGATTCTGTACTTTACAGAGACAGCAACATTTAATTCATTAATATTAGTGGGGCCAAGTCAGAACCTCAGTACAGTGAGAAAGAAATACAATCCAGGATCTCAAGTCAATTTAAACTGGTGTTGACCAATTCAGGACACTGGTCTCATGTTGATGCCCCTCTCGCCATGACCAGCCATCGGGTTCAGCTGGAGACAAGGGCAGGAAGCCGCGTGGCTGAACGGAAATTGCTTGGAGAGACAGGAGAACACAGACAACCCTATCTACGGCAAAACTGTAATAATGTCATTTCCTAGCACTGAATCAGAAAGCCTTGAATGAGACCATTTTAATTGTTTACTGCACTTTCTATTAGAAGCAGGTAATTCATTAGCAGAGTGAGGTCAGCCACCTAAGCATTATCTCAGAATAGCTGACTCATTTTAAAAACACACCCAGTCTTGCCACAACAGGGTGTATTAGTTTCTCGAAGCCTAAAGCGGCCCCAGCCTTTAAGAAAAATAGAAGTAACAGGACTCAACTCTTGATGGAAGAAGAAAATGGTCTTCTTTTTCAGTGTTAACTGGATGGACTTGCCCTATTATCAGGGGAAAAAAAAAAAAATAACAGGCCTTTGGCATTTTTCCCTGGATAGTCGCAGTGCTGCAGGTGTGAGGCAGAGCCCCCCTGCCCACCGTCTGCCAGGAAAGCACTCCCCTGCACAGACAGTCACGGCCCCAGCACATCACCCCCCGCCCCTTTTTTTCTGTGAGCTAAATGGAGTTATACGGTGTAACAGTTTAAAGCAGGTTTTTAATTCTCCGAATCATCATCTGAATCCTTCGCAGTCTTCCGACTTCTCAAGGTCAGGCTCCCTAAACGTCACAGGACATGCTACTTGAGAGACAAACACCTAAATCACTTCTTGAGAGGTTATTTCCAGAGACACTTTCAAACCCCTGTGCGCTCCCCAGGCGGTTACTCATACCCCTCCTCCTCTTTATTCCCCTAACAATTTGAAGTCTCCTTCCCCAGCCAACGCCCTGACCAGAGGGCTCCACCCACCCAGTTACGGGAGAAAACAGAGCACTGAACCCACACCGTCCACACCACACGCCTCTGCCGCCTGCTTTGGAGGAGGCCGCTCAGGGGCGACCCTCATAGCCACGGAGCCACCTCGGGGACGCGGACCATCCATCCCCCTCGCCAAGACGAGGCCCCCCGCACCCCGATACCCCCACAGACTTGCTCCAAGGCCTCCCTCCGCCCTGCCACTCCCCAACCCCAACTGCTTGCCGCCCCTCCGCCCCCCAGAGGCCACTACAAGATGGCGCCCGCCGCCATGGTGCCCGCCCCGCGCGCGCGGCCCCGCCCACCACGTCAGAGGGCGCGCGGGCGGGGCGGGGCCAGCGTGGGCAGGCCCACCCAGTGCGCATGCGTACGCGGGCCGACATCCGCCCGCGACGGGGCTTGCGCACCGACATGGCGGCGGTCGAGGGTGGCGGCGGCGGGGCGCGGCCGGAGACGACGGTGCAACGGGCTGAGCTGGGGCCGCTGCTGGCCACGGCCCTGAGGCCGGGAGAATCTTGGTGAGCGCGGCCGGCCGGTCCTCCCCTCCGTCCCCCTCCCCTGCGGGCGGTGGGGCCTGTGGGAGCGGGCCGGGCCGCTCCGCGCCGGGCCGCCGCTGAGGGGGCCGCGCCGCCCGGTGCCGTGTGTTGCAGGTACCTGGTGGACAGCCGGTGGTTCAAGCAGTGGAAGAAGTACGTAGGCTTCGACAGCTGGGATATGTTCGGCGCCGGCGATCCCAGCCTCTTCCCCGGGCCCATCGACAACTCGGGTCTCTTCGGCGGTGAGTGGCGGCGGGGAGCGGGGCTCGGGCGGCGGGGCCTGGCCCTCGGGTCGCAGCCCGGCCGCGGGGGAGCGGCTCCCTTATGCGGTCGTCTCGTCGTGCAGCTTTCGCTTTTGGAGCCCTGTGTTCCGGGAGGAGACCTGCGGCCGTCCCGGCGCGGCGTCTGCTTACCCATAGGAGTGTTGGTGTCTCTCAGGGTCATGGTGTTACGTGTATTGGCCTTGAAAAGAAGGGGTTCTGTTTGATGCCGTGCTTTCTTACATCTCCCTTTTAGATCCAGAAACTCAGAGTTTAAAAGAACACCTCATTGATGAGCTGGATTACGTATTGGTTCCCACCGAAGCCTGGAATAAACTAGTAACGTGGTATGGCTGCATGGATGGACAACAGCCTATTGTGAGAAAAGTAAGTATGCGTGAACCAAGTTCTTTTCAGCCTGGTTTCATTATCTTATTTCTACTGAACTTAGACAATGTTTATTTTGCTAGATATGAGTTATGATAGGATCCTCGGCAGTTCCTTGAAGATAATAACATGAGGTCTTTTTGCCTTGTTGTCTGAAAGAGTGGCCTTCCAGTATTACAGTTAAAATGCCTGAATCTTGACTGATTCTGAGTTGATGGATTATATGGGGTGAGAACCGTGAACCTTGTTGTGGTGAACTTGTTATGTTATGGCTGGACTGGTGCAGTGCTTTTGCGTTGCATGGAATAGTTTATGCTTTGTTGAAAAATGTGAGTTGTCAGTCAAGCTTTACAATCTTCTGGGACAGAATGAGGCATTGGAATAAATTGTCTTTTAGTACCAGTGACTTAGGGGCTTCCTCTGGAGTTTAAGGTGAGTCTTGTTTTCTTTTCCAAAATTCTGTGATTCTAAGATCATGAGAAGAGATATATTTGTGGTTTTGTTCTGTAAGTCTTATTTTTGTTTGGCAAATGCATTCATAAATGGATTCTGAGTATATAATCTGTTTTGGAAGGCGAAATTTGCAAATTGCTTTTTTGAAATCTATGAGATGCCTCTTTATGGGTAAAAGTGTTTTTGTTTTTATTTTAGTGTTGGGGTTTTGCACTGATTAAATTGAGCAGTGCCAGTCTGTGGGGTTCATAAAGACTAATCACTATACCAAACAAAGAGTGTTGATATAATGTACAGAATTAGTATTGCTTAAGTTTAATTGGCACTATGTTACAATGAGGGCTGCCTTAAGGTATGCAAGACGCAGGAAAAAGTGTAGCACCAGAACAGTAAAAGGAAATAAGATCCCTGTCTTGCAGACCCACTTATCCTCATCAGTGGTACTGGAACATTGTCATTCAGTGTGGATTAGAAACTATACGTAACGAGAAATTCTGACATCTTCAGGAAGCATAAATGATCCCAGGTTCACTCTGCTGAGTAGACAGAACTCCCGTGTAAAGCAGAAGCAGGGGGAGTGGAAATGAATTATAGCATATAAAGGAGGTGTGTTTTTACTAGAAACGGTTAATTTCTTGAGGAATAGAAAGTCTATACTGAGAGGAAAAACTGGAAGTATTACTGATCAGTGCCTCCCTGAGTGAGGAAGCATTTGTTCATGAACTGGTGAACTGCTTTCACAAAGCTGGCGTGTTAGGAGACACCCCCTTTTCTGAGAAATTCAGAAGTTGGACAAGAGGTTCGAAAGTTGTTGGGGGAAATGCTTTGGTGACAGGCTTAACTGTGTGAGCCTTCTTTTCTTGGGATATCAGGTGCCACTCTTCAACACTCTAGTGAGGGCTAGAGCATAGAGATAATGCCCTTTTACAGACAGAAGATGCTGAGTTATTGTGGTCCAGTTAAAAAAAATTAGTCTTTTAAGTTTTGAATTACTATGAGAGTTTCAGTCTCTGTTTACTATTAACCTCGTAACAGAAGTGGATTTTTACATCTAAAAAAATGTTGAAATACAGCAGAATACTAGGTTTGTGGGATGTTACAACCTCTTATAAAAAAAATATAAAGTGAAAGGTGAGTGGGGCACTCAAGCTGCGGCACTGCACCTGAGCAGAACGTGGTCAGTATCTAGTTACAGTATTCTCCAGATAGCATTGGAAGTAAAGCACTTAAACTTGTGGTCCGTGAATGCTTTAATCCTTTTCCTAAAGCTGGATCAACTGTAATTCGTACATCAAAATATCCATAAAAGTAGGATTTGGGAAGTAATTTTCAGGCATCTTTGCAGTTTTACAAGCTGGTGTATGTGCTTGGTGATCAGGGACAAGCACAGGAGGATTAGATTAGATTTATTTGTGGTTCAGGTTTCTTTTGATAATCTCAAACCAGGTTTTCAGGCAGTCTTCTATAGAGTCCCACTGTGAAGTGTATTAATTTGCAAAATGCAAAAAATGCGCTTCCTCCATGGTTGAATGCATGTTGTGGTCAGATTGCCATCCAGTGGGATGGCCTGAGTTTTACGTTGGTGGATTTTGTTCAGAGAGCAAGTGAGCTGATCAGATGCTGTTTAAAAGACATCTGCAGGCGATTAAAGACTCTTTTTGCCATTCATCTGTCCTAATGCACAGGGTGATCTGATCAGAAACTTCTTCTTGGAAAGAGTTCCTCCATTTCTGAATACGGTTCTTATTTATTTGTTTCTAACTATAGAATGTTGGAGAACAGGAAGTCCCACTTAGTGAAATTCCTTCTAAAAAAGAAATAGAGAACTTGTGAACTGGTTCCTTTGCATTCTTTAGGGGTGGGGGGGGCGGTCTGATTTGCCTGTCAAGAAGCTATTTAAACAGGGACTTCTACTTTCTCTTTCTGTTGTAACAACAAAACACTGAAGATCTTTCCAAACATATTTGTTAATTACTTACCTTTAAAACACCTTGCATATTTAATACAACCCTATAAAAGTTCAGAAGAGGGAAGCATAACTTGGCCAAATTCTCACAATAAGTCTTAGTCTTAATTCTTCATTTCTTTCCAAAGCTGGTTAAAGTTTTTTTCTGTAAAATGTTACATGTGTAGATCGGAGCAAGTCTGGTGTCACACGAATAGAATATTTCAGTTGTAAGTGATCTAGAACGATCATCTAGTCTACCTGCCTGACCACTACAGGGCTGACTGAAAGTCAAAGGAAATTAGTAAGGGCATTGTCCAAATGCCTCTTAAACACTGTTACTTTTAAAAATTATACCTGCTGGTTCAATAAAACATGATCTCAATTTCATAGACTTTATAGCTGCAAAGAACTGTGGAGGGAGTTGAGGTGTGTTTTTGTTTTGTTCATTTTTTTCTCCAGTTACTTCATAGTTGTATCATAACTGGTTTCTGAAATGTGCTTTTCTTTCTGGCATAATGTGTTTAAGATCTGTAGGTGAAGAGCAGTGTCTAGTCTTACAGAATACCTTTCTAAAAATATGCTGAAAGCTAGTGGGATGGGTAGATGTACCTGTTGGAGTATTCTCTCAGATGCGAAATTGATTTGAAAATGTCTCTGGAATAAAGCAGTGTCATCAAAACAAGTTCTGACATATTAATCTGTTTTTGCAAGGAGAGCATAATGAAGCAGATTCTGTATACCATGCAGAAAAATAATTAATGCTTTGTCTTACTGTCTTCTAATAGAAAGGATTTTGCTCCAGTGTTCCAGGCTTGTTTCTTTTTTTTGTAAACCTTAGCCAAAGACTAGAAGCAAAAGATATTTTTTTTTTCTAGAGCACTCTGATTGTGTGATCAAATATTTTTCCTGGGTAATTAGCTGGCACTATCAGTTCAGCTGTAATGATGGACCTTTGGAACTTTACACTGTGGAAGGAAAGCACTGGGATTTCTTATGTTTTAAAATCAAAACAAAACCCCAAAACAAGCTGACTGAGGTTGTGACTGAATCTGGACTTGAGAGCAAGTCAGTGTTCAATTTATGGCTTAACTTGCAAGACTTCTAAAGACTTAAAATATTTAGACGAGTGTACCTTATGGAGGACTGCTCAGTATTTTAACTTTGTGTTATTTTGTTTATCACATCTGCCTTCTGTTTGCAGGTAGTGGAATATGGTCTGTTTGTGAAGCACTATAAGGTTGAAGTTTATCTTCTTGAGCTGAAGCTGTGCGAGAGCAGTGATCCTGACAATGTAATTAGCTGCCACTTTAGCAAAGCAGATACTGTTGGTAAGTAGCTCTCTGATGCTACTGTGATGAAGCTCTGCTCCGATGCTACCTCAGGAGGTATTTTGTGCCCTCCAGGGCAAGAATGATGTTGATAAACTGGAACGATTCTAGTGGATACCAACGAGACAGTTGGGGTTGGAGCATGTGATGTGTGAGAAGAGGCTGGGGAAGCTGCGTTTAGCCTGGAGAAGACTTTGTAGGGACCTGGTAGCACCTGTGAGGAGGTTGCTGGGAACATGGAGTCAGGCTATTTACTGAGTCACAAAGCAAGAAAACAAAACAGACAATAGTCATAAATTGAAACAGGACAGATTCCAACTGAATATAATGAAAACATTTTCCCTATTAGGAGAGCTAGACATTTGAACAGGGCCCAGAGGGGTGGGGGAAGTCTCCTTCCTTGAACACCTGATTGGATAAGCCCCAAGCAGCCTGGTCTGAATTCAGTGTTGACCCTGCTTTGAGTCATTGGACCAGGAACCTCCCGAGTTTCTGCCAGCCACAGAATTCTGTGTGCGACATGGGGAGTTGTGGTTAAGAGCTTTGAGGAGCACATTGTTGACTAACTCATGTCCTGAATGAACATCCATGTCACTCATGTAAAGCAGTTCTGTCTCTGGTTCTGCTATGATTCCTTCTTCCTAGCATGTTGATATTTTTAGACGTCATCCTAATGGCTCTTTCTACATTTCTGTTCTTCCTGAAATTTGACCCATCTCGCTTTATTTCTCTCTCTGTGTGTCATGGCTATATTTTCCTGTGTAAAAATGCTGAATGTCAGCTGTCATATATGTCCATAAAGACGCTTTTTTCTTTTTTTCCAGTTCCCTGATGCATGGCCTGACAATAGTAACTGAAAACACTTCCTTCTTGAACCTATGTTTTCAAATGATGATGTTTCTCAAAAGTTGTCCTTTGGGCAGAAACTTCTCAATGTGTCTCATTATTAGTTTGCGGACTTGACAGGCAAATACATACTGAAAACAGGAGTTTTTCATTCTTTCAGATTAAATATTAGACAAGCTATATAAGCAATTGTAACTTCAATGATACATTTTCTTCTCAAAGAATCTTGTAGTATCAATGATATAACTCCTTGCTGAATGTCTAGCTTGTTATTTTTTTTTCAAAAGTACACATGTTTTATGAATTTTGGTGTTTTTTTCCTCCGGAACAGCTACCATCGAGAAAGAAATGAGAAAACTATTTAATATCCCAGCTGAGAAGGAAACTAGGTTATGGAACAGGTATACAAGTAACACTTACGAGCAGCTCAGCAAGCTGGATAGCACTGTGCAAGATGCAGGGCTCTATCAGGGTCAGGTAAGCGGCTTAACTTTTTTTTTTTTCTTTAGATTCTCATGTACTGCTTCCTCTGATATGTAATTTTTTTTACTTGCTTTTATGTACTTTGAGCAAAAATTAAAAATGTGATTTGTTAATGATTTTGAAAAATGTGTAGCAGACTTGCAGTTACCTTTCTTTATTACCTGAATACTCTTTCAGGTTATTCTAATAGAAGTGAAAAATGAAGATGGCACGTGGCCTGGACAGCATTTCCTGGCAAAGTAAGCAAGCATCTTCTAAAGTTTTCTGCTGTTTTGTCTAGCTTGTTTGCTTGGTTTTAGTGACCACACATTCTCTGTGAAAGCCTGGTTATCACTGGCTATTGTGGATTTCTTTGTTTTGGGTATTTTGAAGGAGAGAAAAAGCTTGAGTATAAATATTCTTCAGTGGTTCTGCTGCTGGTTTCTGTTTCTTGGCGACAGTCTTCTGTTTTTAAAGCCCATTTCAAATAGGTTGTGTAAGGATTAAATAGCTTAGGTTTCTGTAGTGCTTGGGAGACGGAAGTTCTATTTACGTTGAGCTAGTCTACTTAAAAAGCTACCTTTGCAGACTGCACAGTGTGTGTGGGGGGGCGAAATCTGTATTCTACCATTGTAGAACAAAAAGGATCTTGGAGTATATTTCCAAAGCTGCCAGTAGTGAATGCTCAGACTTCTGGTAGTTCCTCCTTAAAAAGGGTATAGAAATAGCAAAGCAACCCCCACTGCTGCCAAAGACAATTATCAAAGCCTCTAAATATTGACAGTCTCTCTCTACTATCTAATTTAGAGAAGAGATGGTAAGAGGAAGGCTTATAGAATCATAGGATCATCATATTCAGCTGCTGTCAACCAACACCCCCAGGTCCTTTTCCCCCAGGCAGCTCTCCAGCCACTCTTCCCCATGCCTGTAGCGTTCAAGGGCTTGTTGTGCCCCTACAACAAGCCCTTGCAGGACCCAGCACTTGGCCTTGTTGAACCTCATACCATTGGCCTTGGCCCATCGATCCAGCCTGTCCACATCCCTCTGCAGAGCCTTCCTACCCTCAAGCAGGTCAATACTCCCACCCAACTTGCTGTCATGTGCAAGCTTACCGAGGGTGCACTCAATCCCCTCGTCTAGGTCATTGATAAAGATATTAAACAGAACTGGCCCCAGTACTGAGCCCTGGGGAGCACCACTTGATGAAATATTGTATGTATAGAGTGAATGGTGTAGAATGGAAGTTGCATGCAATGATAAGGAACTGCTCTTACCACGTCATACTACAGAATGTAAAATTCTGTGATTTTGCTAGTCTGATGGCCTGCTCATTTTCCCGTGAGTAGACCATCAGACTAGATACTGATAAAGAAATTGTTTTACCTACAATACAGTTGACTTATAGAACTTGCTGCCAAGTGATCTCACTTGAGATCAAGATCTTACTAGTGTTAAACTCGATGAATGGATCAAATAGGTCAGTGAAACCTATTTTGAAACAATTCTTTACTGAGATATAATACTGGGTAGATGGATCAGGAGAATGTTCATAGGAGTATAATGAACTTTCTGTAAGAGCGCAATGTGAAAAGCATCTAAACATTCATATCGTGTATATAATCGAGTACTGGTTGACGGTATTAGAGAGGCAGCTGTGCAAGACCAGATCATAACCTTTTGTTTTGATGAGAAGCAAGCTAAAAAGGAGCCCTGTAGCATTCCCAGGGCTCAAATCTTTTCTTTTCAGCAGATTATCTGATAGGTGAAGAGTTTTAATTAACATTTAGTGATATTTGAATGAAAATGTTTATCAGTATGCAGACTAATATTTTCTAATGATGTAGAAATAAAGATTTGCTTATTATAATGTAGAACTCGTAAAATTGTTTGACTTAATGCTGATAATGGTGGCTGAAAGAATTGTAATATGTCATATACAGGTAGGATTATCTGTTCTGTTGTGCTTTGTCTTGGCTAACTATTTCTTTGCCCTTATCTCTGTTAATTAAGAAACTAAGCATGTATATTCCACATAACGTCTTCCTTATACAGTTGGGTGTATTGGTTTAGGAGGTTCTGCACTCTAGCTCTTATGTCCTTATTTAGTCTTGTAGGTTAAATGCATAATAACTGTTTGTTCAAAAACACTGTTTGGGAAGACAAGGAGGGGAAGAGGAAGCTGGACTGCCCCTCCTCTTCAGGACTGATGTTGGTGTGTGCTGATCAGCGCACAAACCGCTGACCAAATGAGAAGGACCTCTTTGTGTGGCTGGGCCAAAGGCTATCTCTCAGGAAAGCAGCACGCTTTAATGTCTTTGGGTTATAATGAGCCCTGCTGGACTAACATCATGCCTTCCTACGCCAAAGGTAGCTGTGTCGTGTAAGGCAAGTCAGGTAGAAAGATCGGTCTTTAAAATTCTTTCTGTGTTTGAAATGGGTAGAGGAAAAAGTTGAGACCTTACTCTTTCATAGACATACGATAACAAAAGATAATGAGCAGTGAGTGTTTTCCTGTTAGATTCATTCATGTTTTCTATGCCATTTTATGTCTTTGAGCTACTAATATTGTACAGCAGTTGCCTTGATAACCCCCAAACTGCTTATGAATGTTAGTCATACTGTTGAGAATAATGAGGAACACTACACTGGATGTGGACCAGGTGCGTTCAGTAGCCTGCCTCGTACTGTGGGCAGTAGCAGACGTATGTAGAAGGGGTAAAAAAAGTTCTCTATAAGAAGAGGGCATAATTAGCAACACATCTGCCACGGTATACTGCTGTCTTCCAGTAGCCTGCAGCTGAGAGTGTTCCTGAGATGGCTGAGTCTAGGTATTTATGTTGAATATATGTTGGCACTCTGGAGTGACTTTTCTGCATTGTGGTGCTTCCTCTGTTGCGTGTCATGACTCCCTGTCAAATGTGAGTGGGTTGGTGACAGTCTAGGCTGGATCATTTGTAGATATTTTCTTTCTGCTGCACTTTCAATGGTTATTTCACAAAGCTTTTTATCTATTTGTAAGGGATTTATATTTAAAAAAGAAATTGTGAAGCTCTATTTTTTTGTTATCTGATATATTCTTAGTGAATAAGCTAAATTTAGCTTCTTTCTTGAATATATTTACCTATTTACCCTGTGCTTTCCTTCACATCAGTCACAATTCTGAAGTTTATTTGGTTTCCTTCCCTTTTTTAGCATATCTTCATATAAATGCATAAATATTTAATACTCTGTGTTTTGTACTTTATTCGATGTTTGAATATTCTCCAGTTAGCTCTCATGTTCTATTGAGAATTCTTGATTTTTTTCAAGACATTAATTTATTAAGGGTAGTTTTGTATTTCATTTAGTTTTGAATACACTGTCTAAATTCCACCTCCCTATGAAGTTGAAATCTAGGAAAGCACAGTGCAAAGATTTTTTTTTTTTGTTAATCTCAGGTTGAGTCTTTTACATAAGTTAATCTTGGAGCAACATGGATATTTTTTTTCCCTTGGAGAGAGATAATTTAATAAATCATTAATAAAGCTTTTCTGTATAATTAAAAAAAATAGCTGCTTGTTTAACCATGTTCTTTTATTTCCCAGATATCTCAGCATACAAACCTCAAGTGAAAGTGTACTCTGGGACTTAGTCTGTTCTGAGATGATCTTTTTAAATTTTTTTCTTTTGCTATGGAAACATTAGGTGTCTGTACTGCAATTAAATGTTGCCAGCATTTTAACTGTTTCTGGGAGCTGGTAAAAGACTCACTAACCTGGAGCACAGAGTTCCAATCTCATTATTGAGTTGGGAGGCCGTTTGTCTTTCCATGGTCGTGTGTGTGCATACACGTGTTGCATTAAATCAATATTACATGTTTAAGACTCCAGATTAATGAGTTTAGTGCAAAGTCATAGGGACTGTTTATACATGTGAAATCTGTGGGTGATTGTGAGCAATTGAACTGGACAGAACTGGTGAGAGAGGACGGAGGAGAGAAGAGTAGCCAGAGAGAAGGTAGAGAGCTCCCAGCCCAGAAGAGTGTGAGTGTCTTATCCTGCTCACTGATGAGGCGTTCAGGGTATTTGTATTAATACTACAAAAGGTAATTTGGTAGTAAAGCGGGTTCTTGTCTGTAGGAAAAAAACTAATGCTTTTTGGAAGCCAAAGCTGGAAGCAGAAGTGAGTTGGGAGCTGCATTAACAGCATGGCAAAGAAGGATAAGTGAGACTATCACCCTGAAAACCTGTTCTGCTCTTTCGTGAGGCTAAGCAAGTCTGTAATGTTGATAAGCTGTCATACTTTCTAAATAAACTTGCATTTTGAAGTTCTGAAGAATTGGACTCCTAGGTGCATCTAGTGTCATCAGGAACTGTGAATGCTCTGTGCTGAGGTGTGGTTTAGAAGAGAGCTGAGTAACTCCAAATTTTAATCCTATCTCAGGCAAATATTTTGCTCCAGTATTCTGTTTCTCAGCTGGAGAAAAAGCTGTTTAGCCAAGACCGTGAAGAACTTTATATTTGGAGATCTTTGGGCCACATCACGTTAATCCTAAAAGCTTATGAGAAAGTTTTTCTTTATTTAGAGTTTTGAGGGCATAAACAAATGGGATGTAGAGCAACAGTGAGCATCTGCATGCCTGCCTGCATGCCAAAAGAGGCCTTGGAAAGCTGGGAGTTTGTATCACTCACTATTTGCAGAATATGTGTGTGCACGGTGACTGTGTGGGGTGGGTGTCCCTGTCGTAGCTATTTCTCCCCACTGTTTGCTGCTTGTCAGAGGCCCTGGCTCTTACCAGGGGAAACCGCTTCTCCACGTGTTTGACAGCCTTCTGTGTGTTTCCCCTGCCATCAAGCTGGCTGACGTTTTACAGAAAAATGCTCTTAAACTCCACAGCAGTCCTTGGGTGGTATATTCCTGGCCACTGCTGTTTGTTAGTTTGCTCCCCAAGGAACAAAGTATTTTCTTGTTGTAGTCTGAAACTGCTTTTACTACTAGACAAGGTTTTAGAAGAGGGAATGGATTATAGTTTAGGAATTTCAGAGTTGGAGGCATACTTTGTTTCTGAAGGGAGATTATACCAATGACTCTGTGGAACTTAGTCCTCTTTAATTGTTACTTGTAAGACTCCCAAAATCAGAGCTAGCAGAGTTCCAGCTCAGTCCTAGCACACACTCTTTTATCCTGGGTATTGTTTTCTTAGCACAAGCAAACAAGAAATCGTGTCGGATCTATAAAAATAACACCTTTTCCATCAGGTATTGCTTTTGAAAACAGGAGTGAAGATGTATTTAGCATGTGCCTGGTAGCTGCCTGCCTCCCTTTGCAATATGCAGCAGGGAAATACCTTTTGGTTCTTTTGTTGCTGCTGGAGTCTTCTTGCTGTTTCCTCTTCCCGATCCTCTATTTATGGGTGGCGCATGGTGGACTTCCACCCGGTACTCTCCTCAGTAAAATACTGGAGGAGTTGTTGCTTGATTCACCCATCTTGTAACATGTGGCTTTTCTCAACTACTCTGTCTTGATTTAGGCATCTCTTCAACCTGATATAACATTCAGTGATGTTACATGCCAGAAATTACTGTGCAGTTTTAAGACCTCAGTGGCTGATATGTGTTTCATAGGTACCTAATACTGTAACTAAATGCCCTTTCGTATTTAAAACTGATCTCCTTCCCCCACTTCCTTGTCTGCTGATGATTGCAGAGGACCCCTTCAGCAACTGGGCTAAACATCCTGTGGGCAGATCTTTATTATGTGACTTTCAAGTGCTTGAGTCTGCAGCAGATGCTTTCAGACTAGCATTGATTATGTAAGATAAGTTAGGAGGCTTTTGCATGTAAGAACTTTCTAAATGAAAATCTATTATGGCCTCTGCTTTGCCAGTTAAATACAAGGTCTAGCTTTTCCTACTTTGACAAAATATTTTTAATTTTGTTTTATATTGGTGGTTTAAAGGAGTAGGACTAATTCTACTGCATGCTCTGAAGGTAGCCTCGACTGAACTGAAATACTTTTTCTATCTCTGTTTTCCAACCACTTGAAAGCCTCTTACAATATTTTTTCAGGCTATTCAGCTTAGCAGTTTTTCTACTTATCAACCATATGGCCTCACAGTTTCTGTGCTAGATTAATCTAACTTTGTCCTCTTTATGTTGCTAGTCTCCAGATTCTTCCTCACTTGCCATTTATGTGGGGTTTTGAAACGTGTGGCAAGATGTGAAAAGGCTGTCTTTAATCCTCAGTCAGGGGGCAACGTGCATCAGTACTGTGAAGCATGTAGTTGTGTGTGTGGATGAACAACATGAGTCCAAAATACATGCTGGACTCCGTGGGAACACGATCCTGTCCTGGTTCAGTCTCCTGAATGTGGGCTTCTGTAGCAACCTTGAGGCAAAACCAAACAAACAGCCTCTGGTTCAGCAGGGAAATGCTGAGTGTGCAACAGAAGACTTTTGATAACTAGCACAGTGTCGTGGTTTAGCCTCAGACGGCAGCAAAGAACCACGTGCCGCTCGCTCGGGCCTTCCTAATACAGGAAGAATCAGAAGAAAAGGCAAGACTCTTGGGTTGAGACAAAGGCAGTTTAACAGAACAGCAAAGGGAACAGGCAAACAACAACAGTAATACGGATAGAGGAATATACGAACACGATTACGGGACCGCCGCTCCCCGCCGCACACCGACCCGGACTCGGGATGCCCCAGCCCACTCCAAGCCTCCAAGCGGCGACTTCCTGCCCCCTCCCCCGGCAGCTCAGGGTGGGCATGGCTCACATGGCATGGAATACCAGGAAAAATTAACCCTATCCCCGCCGGAACCAGGACACACAGTGATAAAGCTGCACGTGGAATGATCATGTCTTGTGAGGTTGTCAACAAATTTGCAAAGTAGACTAATGAGGCATTTCAGAAGGAGCCAAGTGAATTGTTGGAAAACTAACGATTTTTGTGCTAGAAGACTTAGAAGTTAAAGTATCATATCAGTGAGAAATTTAAAAGTTTATTTTAACATTTAAAAGCTTCAGTGGGTTATGAGAAGTAGAAATTGAAGAGCTACAGGCAGCAGATGGAGGTGAGCACAAACCAATATCCAGATGACGACATGTTGCAAATGAAATGCAAGTTTCTTCTGATTGTAAGGGATATTGATCATTGGAACAGTTCAGCTGTGGTCTGTTGGACTGGCTGTTGCTGGCCACTGTGAAACCATGATGGTAGATTTCTCTAGAAGAGGTATTTTAGCTCAGACAGGAGTTATCTTGAGAGACTCAAACTGTGCTGAAGCAGGAGGACTGATTCCGCAGTCATACCATGCAGTCTCATCCTCAAACCTGTGAAATTATTTTCTAGAGTCCCTGAACTGTTACATGGTTAGATGAAGTCTTTCTTTGCTATAGCGTACTCCTGTGTAGATTTTGTTGATGAAATGTGACTGAATGTGTTTATGCCTGTCAGAAACATTGCAGTGGTGATGAAAGGGAAGCTGTGTTGGCGTGGCACCTTCCAGTCCGGAGTTTGTTGTGCCTACAAAGAGCAAACTAAGCAAACTGAGAGTACATTCAGTGGCAATCCACTGAGTAGCCCAGAATATTTTGGAAGATTCTAAGTAATAAACTTTAAAGAAGAAATAATGTTAATCTCTTACTTCAGAGCAAGGTGTTGGGGCCTCCATTTCCAAGGGAGCAGAAGTCACGTACTGTGTGAGACAGCAGTGGAGGGGACAAGTGGCTTGGACCAGTCAAAGTCTGCATGTTCCATGGAAACCCTTTTTGGGGCATTGGGGATAAATGCTTGGCATCCAGGACTTCTGTTGTCACCTCTCTGTGCAAATGAGGCTGTCTCCTTGAGAGCCTGCGGTGTTGTGTGGTCATTAACAGTAGCTTCCTGGGTTTCAAATGGGAAGATTTCAGAGAAAAACATTTTTCTTAGCCGCTATCTGTGCCTTTCACCTGGAATCATAGCTACCTTTGTGACTGTCTCGTGAAATGAGGGGGAGCAGCTGTGCTTAGTAAATCCTCAGTCTGTCTTTGGTTATTACAGAAAGATGAGTAACTTGTAAAATGTAGGAGTGCTTAGAATTTTTTTATCTTCCCAAGTCTATTTTATTTTTTTATTTTTTATTTCTCTCCACACTTGAAAAGCTGTTGGTCTCTCTTTCGTTGTTTTACTTCTTACATGATTCTTCCCAATTTTCTAACAGGAATTTACTCAAGATCCTTGATGACTTTGTATGTAGACCTTTTCCCACTCTGTGACTTGTCTCTTATCTCTGTTTTCTGATCCATGTTTAGTCTTCCCCCATAGTTCTTAGCTTTATTATGTGCGTAGGATACTACTGAAGTACTTCTTGGAACTCTTCAGTTGCCATCTGACTCTTCCTTATGCACTGCCTCTATGCTTCTATTGGAAACTTTGAAATCCCTTAAGAGGTTATCCTCCTGTTCTTTTCTTCCTGTTAGATTTTCTTCGTATTATTTTCCGAGCTTCTTATTCTATACTCTTACTGAGGTCAAACATGTCAAGTAGAGATGCCACATTTTCAAGTCTAGCATTTTCTAGATTGCCCTTCTTTGCTTCTAAATAATTCACTTCTACTTCAGACTCTTGAAAATGTGTTCTTAGTGGATTTACAGGCTATTGTTAGCTTAATTATTTTATTCTTGGCCCTCAAAACTCCTGCATGTGGAGCATGAGTCTGATAATTCTTGTGTTAGTCTAGACCCTCTTGTTCTCTCATTGATCTTATCTTTGTGTCCAGGTAATCTTGAAGTTCCACCTCCAGCATGTAATGACCAGAAGGGTGTGTATTGTCACAGAAATGGTTGTCTTAGTTATTTCCGTAGATCTGCTCATTCTTGTATACTTTCCAGTATACTTTTTGGTTGTGCTGGCTGGTGGGTTGGGTATTTTTTAGCATGCTTCAGATTTAAACTGTGTTTGGGGTTTGCGTTTTTATCTGGAAGCTCCTGTCATAACTTGTTTTCTTCTGTATTTGTTTTACTGCTATTATATTTCCAAACTGGTAAGGCTGTGCAGCTGTTCATGCCGCAATGGTCAAGGGGAGGCAGTTCTTTGTCTTTTAGTTTTTGCTTCACAGCGGTTTGCCAAGACTCTTTTCTTAGTAGCATCTCAGCTTTCAATATGCATTTTTAGTTGTATCACTGAAGAATCAGGGCCATATTAAAAGAGATACAAGAATAAGCTAAAGCCTGAGGGCTCTGTCCTCTGCTGGCACTTGCTGTGCTTTGGGTGTATTAGACACTGTTGTGTGGTTGTTGGTGTCGTGCACCTTTTTGCATTCAGTTTTGCATGTTTATTTGGGCAAAGATGGAGAGAATAGACTATTTCCCAGTTAGCTCTTGCTATAGAGAAATGAATCAGTATAAAAATATTTTCTTCAAGCTTATTTATGTAGTACTACCTTGTGGGTTTGCTTTCTTTATGGAGCCAAAGCTGTCTATGACAGAACATTGCTGAATTTTGGTGGCTTGTTGGTCTCTTGTCACATTGTGTTCTGGTTCTTTTCTGGACCAGGAAAGTAGTAGTGTACAATAGCCTGGGATTAACAGCCAGTGAGATTTGAAGCTTAGGTACTTTTTTCATTTATTTCAGTATCTTCAGTCTCAAAATGCTGAGGATTGCTGTGTGCGCTGCATGTACGTGGCAGTGTGTCTTGCCTCCAAGCAATGTAGTTATATCAACTAGGCTCTGTAACAAACGGTCTTATGCCCCCACTGGTTATCTTCTTACTAATTAACGTTCTTTTTGAGTAGATGATTTAGGTTTCAAATAGGGAAGGAATGACTTTGTCACTTTTAATGTGGGCCAGTGTTTTGTGGTCTTAAGATTGGGAATCTTTTTTTTTGCTTGCTTGTTTCAACTTGAAGCTTGCTTCCCTGTCACTCATGCTATCCAAATTGCCTGCTTATTTCAGTCTGGGACCCAGACTCTGCTTTAAGCAAAAATTGTTACTCCTGCTTCTGATACTTTTGTCTGAGGTTTCTGTTCCAGCCAAGTGTTTGGAAGTGTCATCACGCAGGTCAAAACAGTAAATTCTGTGTGTGGGAACTAACTGTGATGTGGCAAGTCCTTGGAGTTTTGTGGGAGGTGGGGCTGGGGGTGAAGAAAGTAGTAGCACTGTTTCTACTTCTTTTTCCTTTCTCCCAGATCAAGCACTGCAACTAGCAGAAACTTTACTACCTCTTCAAAATCATCAGCAAGTTCTTATTCCTCAATGTCTGCCACTTCTGTCATTACTAACGGTGATAGCAGTAACTCCTATGGACTGAACAGCTCCCACCTGGGCAGGGGGTAAGAGCAGGAATGTTCTTTTTGTTTCTTCGTCCTTTGTGTGAATAATCCTGTGCATCCTTGCCTGTATGAAAACGGAGTGTGATGGTGCCCTATGAGGAGTTCTGCTACTCTTGTGTACCTGTGTAATCAGACTTTGCTTTTGAAACCACTGTGTTCTGCTATTCCTTGCTCACTTGCAAAAGTAGCACCTGTTCCAGAGCTTACTAACTACTGATTTTTAGTCATTTAGCATTGCCTGAGGGATTTGGGGGTATGAGGGAAGGGATTATATTTCTTTTTTCTCCATCTGCCAATGTAGAAGAAGCCTTTCCAGGTAGAAATCATAATTTTGTTATTAGGTCTTGCAATGTATCATATAGACTTAAATAGACTATTGCTGCAGTAGTGTGCTGTGTACTTGTAGACAGAGGAAATTACTGTGTAATGAGCCATAAATTAATAATAGACTGTGTAATGATTAGTGTTTCCAAAGTTAACACATATACTTCATATTCCTGGTATTCAGTATTAGCCACTATGGAGCAGCAGAAACATGTAGGCTGGTTAAAGAATTTCTTGAAACAGTTTTTTGACTCTTACTTGATTCTTAAACAGTATTGAGACTCAGTAAACTCATTGTGGAGTTCACTGTGTTGTCTTTCTTCCAGAGGTTCTGGGTTTGTCTGTAACTCTTACAACTGCAGGGACAATGCTTCCCTGTCACAGCCTGGACTCTGTGGACTCAGTAACCTTGGAAATACCTGCTTCATGAATTCTGCGTTACAGGTAAGAATTGGAAAGAGCCCTCTTTAGAATTAAATAAAAGAACAGTCTTGCAGAGACTGTGGATTAAAATCTGTGGAAAGAAAAGCATGTTTTAATGTGATTCAATTAGGAGACTGAACCTGGAATAAAAAAAAAACCAAACCAAAAACAAACAACAAACAAAACCAACAAACCGCAAACAAAAAAATCAGTTCCTGTTTAGTTTGGCTTATGTGTATTATGTTAGTACTATGAAACATAGTACAGTATTAAGGACTGGATCTGAAATACATGACTTCTGAAAAGGCTATGGGGGAAGTCATACGAAACAGATGCCGAACTGTAATGTAGGGTCTCAGTGCTGTGCTCTGACAAAAATGGGCTGATGTGGAGGATGTTTTGACTTGTGTGGGCCGCGTAAGTGACATGAGCAGGTCACTGCATGCAGTTCTGGGGTCCATGTTTAAAGATTCTTGAAAAATTAAGAGTATGAAAAGCCACTGGGAGGATTCAGAGTCATTGTGTGGGGTGTTAAGGTTGCCAACAATTATGCAAAGCTAATAATTATTAGTATATTTATTATCTCTTAGGTTTATTTGGTTCATCTTAAAATACGCAGAAACTTGTTAGGGATAGTTGGTTGCTAAGAAATAGGAACAAAATATGAGCCAACTTGTATGAACTTTGATTTAAGCAATGGGCAAACTTCTAGGGTGTTACAAGCACTATGTAATGACTTCTGTCACTCTGGTAGCTTTGAAAGCTAGAACAGGTCTTAAAATAACTATAAAGCATTAGGCATGTGGTATTTAGGGTACCACAATAAACTTGGATTGCATCGCTTTTTTGTTCGATGTCTATTTTCAGTTGTGTCATGGTAACCTTAAACCATATTATGTTTTCTTTAACTTTATAACTAAGAGAGAACTCTTAAAATCAATTTCTGTTGCCAAAGTAACTTAATCCAAACATACTTCAATCTTAATTTTTCATGCAAACTAGTCATATTATGGACCAATTACTTTTTTTCTTGTATTTACCATTAGGCTTTAACTTTTTAGACATCAGTCTTTCAAATGCAATTTTCTGCCTTAATTTTTGGAACTTCGTAGAAGTTTGTCAGCAATAGCCTCCCAGTGAGAGGCTGGTGTCAAACGATAACAGGCTTTAAGCACTTAATGTCATTTGCATGGAGAAAGACACTTAACACCTGGGCATTGGAGCTGGAAAAATTTGGTAGGAAACAAATTCCACGAGGTACACATCAAGGCAGTGGAAGTGGAGTTGGGTAAAGGACAGGACTACCCTTTCCTGACCCTCTCCAGGTTGCCATATATAACCGCTGGGAGATCTGTGTACCTGCACCCAGCTGGTGTAGCACTGTACAGGCATCTGCTACATGACCTGAAATCTCCGGCATTCAGAAAGAGCCCAGCTTAATATTTTCTCGATACTGCTGTGCCTTGAAGCCCTGGTAATTTTGCTCATATCTCAGATTTGGTTCTTTTTTTGTTCACGCATCCAAGTCTTGCCTTACTTATCAGACTGTCACTTCTTGCTATAAACTTTGAGTCTTTGAATTACTGAATTAAGGAAACTACTTCCTGTGTTAGTTTTACTTGTGTCCTGAGGTTCATGGTGATTTCCCAGGATGTATATCATTACCATGATACACTGATAGTAAGTATATAAATGGGAGAAGAGATATGGAGTGGTATCCTTCCTGCCTTTAAACTTTGCTAACTTTTTGATGGCGATTGTTTTTAGTGGCATTTGGTTCTTTGTAGGACAGTGTATAGCTTGTGTTTCACCTCAAGGAGGAACAAGGACCTCTCATACTCTCCCTTATGTTAGGATTTTGAGGTTAGACAGCGAATATGGGATGTAGACTTGAGAATGTTAAGGTGACATTGCTAAAGACCTTCCTGACCTGTTCTGTGCAGACTTCTATGTAATGCATTGGTAGGGTAGCTTACCTTACCACCTCAGTCATGTGTACATTAGATTAATTATAGAATTGGTGAGTATTGGCAGAACTGTGACTGTAGTCTTTACTCTTCTGGCATTTGCAGGCTTGTTTTCTTGTCAGACTTCAGCATTACACTTGGCAGCATTAGGTTAATGGTTGGACTAGATCTTAAAGGTCTTTTCCAACCTACACCACTCTATGCTTACACTAAAAGACTCTACTCAAATTGAAGTGTCAGTGGAAGTCACAGAACAAATTAACAAAATGTGGAGGGACATAATACTAAGAGCAGCTCTCTTCCAAAAGTGTTTTTTTCCAGAATGTTGTTTGCTGTTTGCTTTCCTGAACTATTAAATACAGTAACTTTAAATGAATACTTTAAATTATTCTGCAACAAAGGAATGGGAGGTGACAAGTGTGATGCCAGTTTTAAAGAAATTCTGAAGGACAACCAAGGAGCCGCAGACCAGTGTGCCTTATGCCTCAAGCTAGATAAACCAGCAGAAACTGCTCCAGAGGGGAAGCTTACACCTGGGGGTAAATACACTGTATAGAAGGGAAGTTAGTGTGGCACCTGCAAGATAAATCATGTTTCAGAAACAAGCTGTTAGTCTTCTGAAGGCTGTGGTATTTGATGGTGTCTTTTTTATTTCAACCATGCTCTGAGTTGAAATGGTCACAGTATCCCACCCTCCCAACAGGTTTTTATTTTTTTTTTTTTTACTAAATACGTACTCAAATTCAATCTCACCAGTTTTGTTAATAGCTTAGTACGTGTTCTGATGTGAAAGCTGGGTTTGTTATTTCATTGTCACACAGATTTATTGTCTTGTGCAGTAAATTTGCCTTCTTAATGCTTTTTCAGTGTCTGAGCAATACCCCTCCTCTGACTGACTATTTCCTGGAAGATAAATATGAAGCTGAAATAAATCAGAACAATCCACTGGGAATGAGAGGAGAAATTGCGGAAGCCTATGCAGAGCTCATTAAACAGATCTGGTCTGGCAGGCAGTCTCATGTGGCCCCACGTATGTTTAAAGTAAGTACTCGATGTTCTTGTAGCATAGCGCTTTGACAGAAGAAACAGTGAAAGATAATATGCCTTCCACTTATTTTGGTGTTATGAAAGCTGAAATGACAGAATTGCTTCAGCGTTGTTTCATGTTTTGTGTAAATGCTCTGCGGGGTGCAGGGAAGAAGTTGCCGGGGCTAGTGTCATACCCTGGAATCGGTCACTGCTTGTAGTGTTAAATGCCTGCCTTAGTAAATGACCTTCCAGCCTGAGAGCTGGTTACAGGTGCATCAGAATGATCTTTGCTACAAAGCTAGGCGAGGTCATGTGAATTGCCAGCTGTGAACTTTAATCAGAGAGGAAAGGTGTGCAGATTATAAATTTAAAGAAAATGAAATTACAAAGTGGTGACCAAAAATGCATCCCCTTGCCTATAACGTTATTTATTGGTTTAATGTTCCCAGTGCTTCAGTATGAAGAGCTGCTTTCACCTGAAATACTGTAATGTAGCAGTTGTGTACGAACCCATAGAGAAATTGTAACTGTGTCTTTTATTTTAAATATAATGCAGAATTCTCCAGTGCAGAACAAAGTAATTAAAACATCCAGGGAACACTAGGAGTTTGCTTAGGTAGTGCAATCTCAGCACACTGAGGAAGAGTAACATCCCGAATGTGTGAAATAAGCAATGACCTGGTATTAATGTAAATGTGCTTCCTGTTGCTGTTCAGGTTTTGCGTGGGACAGTCTTGAAGTTGAGGGTAAATGCGTTTGAGACCTGGAGCAAAAGTCCTACGGACTACACAAATCTGTCCTCTGTAGAGTCATAGGTAGTTCTGAAACAACAATATGTTGCTTGATTTCTGTGACTTGGAGTTGCTGGCACATCATCCACTGCTATTAAAGTTGTTCTGTAAACCTCTGTTCGGGGGAAATAATATGAATCTGCAGTGGACATCAATAAAAGTCTCTTAATGGGGACTGCTCTTGTTTAAGACTGAAATAGGAATTACTCTTTATTTCCTAGTGCAGTATCGTGATTTTTCTAAAAATTGTTGCTGATTTAGTGACAGTGTTAACTATCTCCATAACATAAACAGCCCTGCAGTTTGGGTTCCCTTGCAGTTGTCTTGAGTGGTTAAAATGTACTAAGCCTAATTCTGCAAGCCATGAGAACTAGTGGTGATTGCTAGGACTGACCACTCCTTCGGCTAATTGTGTGGGCTTTTATGTTGGTTTTTTTTTTTTTTAGAAGCAGGAGTGATAAATGGCAGTGTTGCGAGATAGTACTTGTGAAGTAAGAGGCTGGATCTGGGTGTGCTGTTTCTGGCTCTCACTAACTCTGGCTGTTACGTTTCATAGCTTCGTATCACAATTTTTAGAATAGCTAGAGATTACTGTGGCAAGGATTTCAATCTTGGTTTTAAGCCAGTTTTGTTAGTTCATAAGTATCTTTTGCAAGCATTTTCGGTCTTGCAGTCCACCTGCTTGAAGATGCTACCTTATAGCAAGTCTTCATTGTGGGAACTGTATGTTACTGAAAGAGAAATTAAAGTACAAAATGCATCAGGCAGATACATAAGGTAGCATGGAGTTGATCTCTGCAAAAGCCAGAGGGAGTATTTTTGGTCCTGTCTTTTACGCATAGGTCATGCTCAACCCCTCTGACTCTTGCCTTCGTGTTTCAGACACAGGTTGGCCGATTTGCTCCTCAGTTTTCAGGATACCAGCAGCAAGATTCCCAGGAGCTCTTGGCTTTTCTTCTAGATGGCTTGCATGAGGATTTGAACAGAGTGAAGAAGAAGCCCTATTTGGAGCTGAAGGATGCCAATGGCAGACCTGATTCGGTATGGTGCCATTACTTAAGGGTAGGGCGGGTAGTGCTTCTGAGGGAGTTTAATTGGGTTTTGTGACACTTCCTGGCCTTCCTCCTCACAGGTCACACAAACACTCTCCCTACAAAGCAGTGTACCTGGGAGGAGAGAACCCTGTCATGCTTTTTGGCCTGGCTGACTCTTAGTGACACCTCGTGACACATTGCTGTTGCTCCGCCTTTACAGCAGGATGTCTGTTCTTGTACTGGTGTGCAGGAAGATGTGCTTATGGCACAACACTGACGTGGTTCTGCAGTGGAAAGGAAGGAAGTTTATCTTGTGGCATAACAGCTACCCAAAAGTAGGCTATAGTTACTACTGTAACCTTTCCTCCTGACTACTCAGGCCCACCTTCTTCCTCCAGGTAGACTGAGATGCAGCTTTTTGCATCAGTCTGAGGAGAGTCCTTACTGTGCAGGCATGTGAACTTCGGTGGGACTGGGGGCGTTCTCACGTGGAGGTGCTGGGGTCCCCCTCAGATAAGGATCTGAACACGTGCCCTGGGCATGGGGTTGCAAACAGCCATTCCAGTGTCCCACTGGTAGACAGCAGAGCGTCAAATAAAATGAGCTTTTAGGCCAGACTTCTCATGTGTGCTCCCTCGTGGCCTCTAGACAAATGTAATTCATGAGCTAGATTTAAAACCAGGCTGGATACGGTGCATGAAAGCACTGGTCAAGGCAAAGAGAGGACCAAGGTGTAAGTGACTTGGTACAATCATGTATCTCAATGAATTCCTAGTGTTTGGTGAGCTACCTACATAATTGGAGAGTCTTGACTTGATTTTTCTTCTTTCTGGTGTCGTGGAAGTGAGCATACTGATATTTAAATTCAAAATTTAAAAAGAAACTTTAAATTTTATTTAATGTAAATTTGAATTTATACACCTTAGGCTTCAGTTACCTACTCTAAGTAGAGAAAAGTAATTATCTTTTGCCATTTTCCTGATGGGACAGAAAAGTCTCTTCATTTTTTCGTCCTGCCTTTTCCCTATCCTCTGTTTCCCAGTCAACACTGATAACGTGAGCCCCTTGCAGACACTTTATTTTTCCTCTGAAGTTGGCAAACACCATGCTCGTGTTAAAAGGAGACACATAATAGTGACACGTCTTTCCCTAAGTGGACTCACACTCTCCTGATCAAGCTTTTACCTCTTGTCACAATACAAACAGCTGCAACATACTGACACATGCAGAGTCCACAGTAAATACATCAGGTGGAAAAATGCTTTAGGAGCCTCTAAAAGCCAGATGCAATAATTATTTTTAGGAAGTGTTTATGACTAGTTGTTTTTCCTCTTAACAGGCAATGATTTCATGTCTTTTGCCTTTTCTTGCATAATACAGTGCAGGTGGCAATACTACAAGAAGTAGTATATTTAATCTTTTTTTTTGTCGCCAAGAAATGCTGATAACTGGGATGGAAAGGATGCCCAGCATGCCTTCATTTTGTTTAGGTACTTCCCTCCTCCTGATGTAGGAGACGCACATGTGTTTCTGTCTTGCATCCATGTCACTGCAGTTGTTGGAGCTAGTTACTCTGTTCCCATCTCAGCATCCTGGTTAGTGACATTAGCATTGCAGTGAGTGTGTATCTATGGCACTTATTTCACTTGAGATATATGCATATAAAAATATATGGTATTATACCATAAACTAAAAGCCTCATGCGAAGAAGAGCCTCTGATTGCATTGAATAGACAAATGCCAGTTACCAGATGCCATTAGATAAGGAGTTTGTAAGTTGTATCGTGAAAGTCTTCAAGGGATTGTAACTTGTCTCCTTTTATACTTTTGTTGTGAGACATGGACCATCATTTTCCAGGAAGAAAAAGCGCTCTACTTTTTTTCTGGGAAGCCGCAACTGCAGTTGTCTCTCAAAAGCGGGGGGCAGCAGTCCATTCCTCGTGGAGGAGAGCGGAGCATATCTTGCTAGCAGCTCGCTGTCCCGAAGAGCAGCATGTGACCCTGTCGCTGTGCCCTCGGCTCCGTTCATGCTTCTGGCATTGCGTGCACCAAGGAATACCTGACCAAGTGACTCCACTAAAACAGATGTATACTTGATGCAAGGCCATAGTTTCACTGAGAAGAAATCCCAGTGTGTAATGTTAGATGCACTAGTAACCCCCCCACCTTTCTGGGAAATTCACCTGTCAGTATCAATCTTCCGAGTTTTCTTTGATCCCTGTGCTTGCCATGCTATGCAAGGGTTTGCAAGAAATAACTTATAACTTTTTTTTCTTTTTATAGGAGGTGGCAAAAGAGGCCTGGGAGAATCACAGGCTGAGGAATGATTCTATCATTGTGGATATTTTTCACGGTCTTTTCAAATCTACCCTTGTTTGTCCCAAATGCTCCAAGGTTTCTGTGACCTTTGATCCCTTCTGTTACTTAACCCTTCCACTGCCCTTGAGGAGAGATCGTCTCATGGAAGTTACCCTGGTATATGCAGACCCACAGCATCGACCTGTCCAGGTGAGGCATGTTGAAGACATGAATTTCTTGTAAGTCATCTGAGTCTTTCTCTTAGGTTTTAAAGTTGAGACTTTTCAAGTAATCTGAAGGACATTGATGTCCCCCTTTGAGTGAGGTAGGATGGGGTTTTTTTTAATGTTAAAACTGGGAACCGAACACGTGAAATCCAAGTAGCTTTGTAAAATGTTGGTTTGTGAAACTATGGTCACGGGTCAGCTGGAATTGGCTTCCCTCTTCCTGTGATGAGATTAGCTGTGAGTGATGTACTGCTCCCTGAAAGCAGTAATGTGTTTACAGTGTTGTGCTTGCCTTGTGTCACCCTGGAAAATTGAAAGGTGAAACTTAACCTAAATGACTAAGGCCTCTGAATTTCAGACATAAATGAAAAACAATCCCTCTTGAAAAAAATGAAAAACAACTTGATTGCTTTTCAACCTCTCAATTCTAAGATAGACTGACTACTTTTTTTTTTTTAAATTCTCTCTCCCCCCTCTTTCCTGCCACTTTTATTTTCAGATGGGCCTGTGGGTGGGCACAGATGTACTTAAACTTTGTGCTTGCCATGCATGTCAAGAGGCCCGAGCAGAGTGATTAGATGCCCTGATGCAGTTTTGGAGGCGCTGATTGGCAATTTTTGCATGTGCTGTGGATTATAACTACAGATGCTAAACTTATGCTTTGTATGTACACTGTTAGTTTGAGGGGGGTGGTAGGTACAGTGGAGAAGGATGCATGCTGAATTTACAATAAATTATCCTGCTCTTTGTACAACTGTGAAATCAAGGACAGCTACACTTGTTCTTGTCACCAAGACTTTATTAAGGGCGAGAACAGAGAAGGTATTCATTGAGAAAACAAGCAAGATTGCCAATAGCATAGAGACTGAAAAGATAAGTTTTTCTACTTTAAATAATCAAGATTAACAGAACTTCTGCTACCTGGAGCTCTTTTAGATGAGTTGGCCACGTGCATGTTCTACATTCCACCTTCAGCCTCCCTGTGAGCATTTCTTTGCCTTTTGTGATCTCCCACTTGGGAAGCCAGAGGTGTGCGTCCCTGCTCCCCTCTGGTGTGTGACACAAGGAGGGATTGTGTCGCTGCCATATGGGTTGTGCTAAGAGAAAGTGAACTGAAAGCCTCTGATGGCCACAGTGGAATATGCGGATGGATAGTGCAACTGAGAAGATCCTGGTGAATATACATAACTCCTTTTACTCAGGGCATTATGTTCCACATAATTCTCTCTGAATGTGTCCCTATCTATAACCTATAGTGCCTTTTGAATCCTTCTCTGAAACATATGGTACTGATTACTTGGTGGAGGAAGGATGCTAGGTTAAACCAAACTGTAGATGCTTGTGTTCTGGTGCATCTGTATTACTGCATCCATGCACGTTCCTGGTTGCAAAACGTTACTTGGCCATGTTAAAAGCTCATAGAGCTGTCTTCAGGGAAGCGTTCAGAGAACTAGAAGTGGAACCAATGGGTTATCACATCCTTAGCATCAGAGGCAGAGCATTCCCACTGACTTACAACATATTCCCATGCAGGAGTGTGAGAGATTTCTTGATGGTGCCCCTCAGACTTTTTGTAGCTTAATATAAGTGGTGTGCTGACCCAGGCCAGCAGCCAAGGACCCTCACAGCCTCCTGCTTGCTCCCCCCTGCCCTCTTCCTAGCAGGATTGAGGAGAGACTAGAAAGAACAAAAGCAAGAAAACCTGTTGGCTGAGATAAAGGTGGTTTAATAGGTGAAGGAAAAGTGGGGAGCTGGGGACAATGACACAGCTGGTACAAAGGAGATCACTTTCCACTTCCCACGAGCAGACCAGTGTCCAGCCAGTGTGTGAGCAGTAACCTCGAAAGCCAAAACCGCCCTTTCTTTCTCTACCACAATTTTTATTGCTGAGCATCACTTTATATAGTATGGAATAGCCCTTTGGGCAGTTCAGGACAGCTGTCCTGGCTGTGTCCCCTTCCAGCTTCTTGCCCAGCCCACGTGCTGATGGGGCATGGTGGGGACAAAGAGAGCGCCTTGACGCTGCACAAGCACTGCTCAGCAGTGGCTGAAAACGTCAGTGTGATACCAGCACTGTTTTAGCCACAAATCCAAAATGTGTCACCATACAGGGTGTTATAAGGAAAGTAATTCCCTGCCAGCCAGCCCCTGTGCGGTGTAATACACAGTGTGTCCTATTCTGGGTGAGCTCTGGGAATTTGTTTCAGTCTGAGGGCATGTCCAGAACAGAGCTCTTAAAAGTAAGTAAACTACAGCCTGTATTGGTGACAGTGCGTGTCAAATGAAGGTTTGAGTGGTCGGATTTCTCAGGAGGGTCTGTCCTCGTATGCAGTCTACACACACATTTGCCTTCCTGTCTGTCAAGACTTCTGACTTGACCTCCAGAAGCATTGGAGGGAATGACTCTAGGATGTTTTTATCACATAAAGGAACAGCAATTTTATGTTTTGAGCAAGCTGCTCTGTCTGGTGATTATTTTTTTAATTTTTTTTTTGTGGATTTTACTATTGCTGAGCCTCATCAAAGCAGGCTATCTGTTTAAGGGTCTTTCATTCCCTCCGAATCCCTGCTTTGTAAGGTAGAGCTGAGATCCCAAAGACCTTGAAGTGTGTAGCTGTGACCTTAACTTCAGCAGTACTCCTATAAACTAAAGGCTTTATTTCCATTTTCTTGCTCGTTGCCTTGCATGGGTTTATTTTGCCTGGTGTAAGCGTGATGTTATCTTTGTTTCTAGTACCGGGTTGTGGTGCCGATGATGGGGGCCATCTCGGATCTCTGTGAATCACTCTCCAAACTCTCTGGTGTTCCTGCAGAAAATGTAAGGATAAATGCAGCACAGTAATTTGTATAAATGTTTGTTGTTCGTGACGGATTTTGGTGACTTAGCTTCTTGATGGGTGATAAGCTGGAACTTAATGGAATAGTGGCAAAACCCTAATGAGGTTGAAAGCTGTTCTTTGACTGCAAGACAAAAAGATGCATGAAACAATCTGTGTTTATTCTGATACTTCCGTTGCAGTAGAGAGGTTTAAGAGAAAGGGCAGAAAGCTAGCCCTCACCCCCAACACTTCTGATAGTGTAGTTTCTTAGTACTGAGAGATGTTCAGTGTCTCTTTTGGGTCCTCCTCTTCTTGGACATCCTTTTAATAACAGAGGGATCAGGTGAGCTTTTCAAGAGGGAATGGTTTTGTAGTTGGTGGGGTATTTTCAGGATGCCAGTGTAGCACTTCAATCAATTTTAGTTAACTATAGATGTGAGTGATCTGTGCCTGAAATCCTAGCCTGTTGCCACTCTGTTGGGATCTGTGCTGTTGTCTCCACCAGGCTGACTTGCAGCTGTTGGAATTGCACCTCCTCAGTACCTCTGTAAAATCAGTTTATTTGCTTTGTTTTTCTCATCCGTCTTAACAAATACAGCTTATTAGCTGCTGGGTGCTGTTAGAGAAAATAGCGCTGATGTTGGTGTGCTGAAAATTTTGGTAAAAAAAGAATAGGAATAAACTGTTGCTTGAATTTAAAGTTAGTTTGCCTAAATTTATGTAAACTTTTATTATAATGTTTTTGCAAATATCACTTGCTGTTCTAGATGGTGGTGACAGACGTGTATAATCATCGATTCCACAAAATATTCCAAATGGATGAAGGTTTAAATCATATCATGCCAAAAGACGACATCTTTGTGTGAGTAAAGTGGGAAGATGCCATGATGCGAAGAATACTGCAAAACATTTGCTTTGGTTTCAGGATATAAAACCCAATCACTCTTTTTATTTTTTTTTCCTCCCCTCTCAAAACCTAAGCCTTCCTGTAGACCTTTTGCATGACCTAGCAGTAATGCAGCACTTCTAGCAGCAGATCAGCATGTGCGGTGTTTAGTAGGTGTTTTCCTGACACTGGCGCTGGGTAACAATGAACTTTTTCATCAGTGTTCTGTAGTTTGGAACTTTCTACAAGCCTATTTCAGAGATGATAATCTCTTTCTGGTTTACAGTTACACTTTCACTGGCATTTTTAGGCAAGCTCAAGCTTAGTGTTCTGATGTTCCAAATCAGCCAAAAGCCTTGGAGCTGTTATTAGGGTAGCACAAAGTCTAAGCTGTTGTACTCTCCTTTTCCAGAAACCATCATAGTTGTTATAGCCCCCCGCTAACCATGACTGGGGGTTCTTGATAGACCCTTGACTGGCGCTTACGCTATTTGTGTCTTAACTGTGGTTGTGAGGGACTTCAGCGAAGCTGAGGATTTGGTTGGGCTTAATGTTCTACATACATGTGGTGGATGAGATGTCTCCAGTCATCTGTGAAATCTGGTAAGGAGAGCAAAAGTCGTGTTCCTCTATTGCAGCTGGAAAATGAAAAATATTGCACCATGAAGTGCAAAGTGGACTTTGAGGCTTGCAACTGAATGTGGGGCTTGTGAGGTCAAATCCAGCCCTTCAGCACAAGTCTTGTCTTCCTCATGTGAGAATATTCCAGTGCTAGGATCTTGCTTCTGTAAAATGGTTGTGCCAGTGTGAAGTCCTGCACTAACACACTCTGGTGCAGTGTGTACCTTTCACTGAGTGGGGTGCTGTGACGTGCTGCTTGGTGCTGTTCTGTCGTGCCATCTGTCGTGACCTCATTGCTGAGATGGAATGTCTGAGTTTTTCTGAAAGTTCTTGTCATGTTGTCGTCTTCAATTGCAGCTAAAGGTATGGTGAGTTAGGATGCCTGGGAAGGACACTTGGCTTCTGCGAAATATGTTTTGTGAGCGTATTCTAAAGTGTTAGTTTGTAAGTCTGTCTCCAAAGCTAGTAATGTTGAAAAAACAAGCAGCATGATATTACAATGATAATTACAAAAAACTCCCACTTTTCCACAGGCATAACATGTTGCATATCCCTCCACAGAAAACAACTGTCTCTGAATCAGGTCGGCTCCGGGGCGGGAGGGAAGCATTGGCTGAACTGTGGCTCTGTGTGTATTTTCCTTTGCAGTCACCACTTCTTTTATGCGCAGATGCAGCCGTGAAAGAGGTGATGCTGTGAGTCACAGTGAGTGAAATGACCTGGGTTAAAAATAGCCCTCCAAGGAAGAGGGGAGGTAGCAGGAGGAAGTCTTGTGAATCCTGTTTTTCCATGCACACCCTCTAAGATGTTTTCAGCACTGTGGGGCAAGAGCAAGCAGCCAGGCAGCAGGGCAAGAATTAGGAGAAAGCTGCTCATAGGAACTCCCTTTAATGGGTGATGCTGCCAGGAAAAAGATATGTAAAGTAATATTCTAACCTACAGCTAAAAACCAGCATTCTTTTATTGAAAGGGAGTCTTGTCTCAAAAATGCAATAGAGAAACAGTTGCTCATGAAAAGCGAAACTTCTTATTTAAAGGCAAATGAATAATTACTTTTATTGTGGACAGTCTGCTTACTTTGATTATAAAAAGTCAGCTCTTAGGTGTTCTAAGGCTTAATTAAATCATTTGAGAAATGGTAATAGTAGTGTGAATGTTCTTAAATTCCACTCTGTTTCCATCTGTTAAGGTCTTAATATCTGCTGAAGTGTGTGTGAAAGGAGGGATTGACTGTATGTCACAGAATCACAGAATGGTTTGGGTTGGAAGGGACCTTAAAGACCATCTCGTTCCAACCCCCTGCCCTGGGCAGGGACACCTCCCACTAGACCAGGCTGCTCCAAGCCCCATCCAGCCTGGCCTTGAACCCCTCCAGGGATGGGGCATCCAAAGCTTCTCTGGGCAACCTGTTCCAGTGCCTCACCACCCTCATAATGAAAAATTTCTTCCTGATATCTGATTTAAATCTCCCCTCTTCCAATTTGAAGCCATTACTATCACCACGTGCCCTTATAAAAAGTCCTTCTCCAGTTCTCGTAGGCTGCCTTCAGATTCTGGAAGGGGCTATAAGGCCTTCCGAGAGCCTTCTCTTCTCCAGGCTGAACAACCCCAACTCCCTCAGCCTGTCTTCCTAGGAGAGGTGCTCCAGCCCTCGGGTCATCTTTGTGGCCCTCCTCTGGACCTGCTCATGAGTTTTGTGTTAAGATTAGGACAAGGTGGGACTGATCAGGGTGTGCCTTGATCTTGGGATTTAGGAACTGCTGGTTTGAGTGATTCTTTGGGGATTTTTACCCTTTTGCTGTTACTTGCTTGTAGAGCCCGAGGTGAACAGGCTGTGAGAGTGTTCTCCCAGAGCGCTTGGAGAAACTTTGAAAATTGTCACTGAAGGGACTTGGTTGAATTTAAGACTAGCTGTGTTCGATTTTTTTTTTTTTTTTTTGGTCTCATCAGGCTCTGGCAAACTGATGACATTGAGGATATGCTGAAGGCTTGCTTTTTCTTTTGTTACTGCATGTGTTATGTGTTTCTAGTATCTTTCTAAGAAATTATGATTTTTCCTTACAGGAAATGTTTTTTGGTTTCTTTTTTTATTATTATGGTCTGAGGAATACTTGGAAATGTCTGTGAATTGAAACTCTTTGTTAAGTTGAAACTGGCTTGTATAAGGTCTTTGGTTTTGGTTTGTGTTTATGGTTGTTTGTTTTTTTTTTTCCTCGGGCTTTCCAAATCTTAGTCCAAAATGGTGATGATTATCTGAGTTGCTTTTGGAGGGGTAATATTGCCTGTTTGGGCTTGGTATATCATTGCTAAAAAAAGTGCATAACTTTGAGAGTCATGTGAATCTTTTTGTCCTGCTGGCTTCAAAACTTGTTTTCCATTGGAGAATGTACTTGTAGCCATGGAGGTGCATCTCTGCCTTCTGCTTCTTGCAGAAAGGATGACTTTACGCCTGCTAGAGAGGACTCCTGCACACAACCCCGTGCCGGCACTTTGAGCTGTTGCACTGGCCCTTGTATGTTTTCCTTCAGTGCTGGGACTTCCCTTTTTGCTTGCTTTTTTTGCTCAGAAGCAAATGCTACTCTGACTTGCATCTGCCACAGCTACTTGTCTTGGGGCTGGATCCTGGTGCTGCAATGTCCGCTCTCTTTGTGGGCCTCTTCTCCAAAACCAGAGCAGGAGCAGCCGCATTCACTCCTCCTGTGTTCGCTGGTTAACTTGTTCCTTCTACCCTAACTGGTTTAATGTTCCTAAAATTTCCTGCTTTTTATGGTTTTAGCATGAAAACGTAATATGTCAGTGCCCAGCATTTGTTCCTGCACCTTAGCTGGGTTGATGTAACCGTGGAACTAGAAGGTAACGTGGGTCAGGTACAGGGCAGTGTTAAAATAACCGTTCTCTTGTCCAGTGTGGAGTGCTGTGTTGCTCTGCACACCGCTGGCCTGGTGTATGCCTGGAAGTGGCTCAAGAGTGGGGCAGGGGCGGGCTAAACAAACTTCTCAAGTGCTCCTCAAGCTGTAGTCCCAGTTCTCATGTTTCTGGCAGGAGTTATCAACAGTAATGTGTGGGATCCGGACTGGCTGCCTTCCTGAAGATGCTGTGTGATGCATGGCTGGTGAATGTGGCAGCCTGGCGGTTGTATGGTCAGATTGCTGCTGGTAACTTCAGGAGTTTCTGATACCCCAGCAACTTAGGTACCTCTTTAGATTACAGGCAAATGTCTCGCTGTTTATTAAATGGAGGAATAAAAAATATTTCAAAAAACGTCTTAAGTCTTTAAAATCTTCCCCTTTTAAAGAACGAACTTGCTTCCACTTAAAACTAAAAATATGTAACTGAAGTAACATATAGTTAAGAGATCTTTTATTTCCCCAAAGTAAGTGAAGAAGACTGAGTGCCCACTAACAAGCATTTTGTTCTTTTGGCTTTAAATTAAGGTGAGTTCTTTAGAGAGGTGACAGGAAAAGACTTGCTTCTTACGACTTGAGGGATGGCTCTGTATGCCTGCATAGTCCACGAAATGTTTAGCTTGGAAAAGATCCTCTGGTGCTGACTGGTGATGTAGTTGTGGGGTGTACCACTAGTTACACTGACTAATGTATGTCTCTTCTGTTCCTGAAAGAAAACTGTATCAACTAATGAAGGGGAGCAGCTGCCGTTCATTAGGAAGTATTACCGTGTAATGTTTTACGGTGACAGTCTTTTCACCCAAAATTGACAATTGAAATAAATAAGACGAACTAAAGAAGACATTTATACTGGATATTGTCACAAAATAAACTTCTAAGAAGAGTTTCTAGAGTGTTAACTTGGGCTGACAAAATAGCAATTGATTTATAAGCAAGAAGGAAACCCTCTGGAAGCTGCTCGCCTGCCATGTTTTGAAAACATAATTTTTCCTAAGACTTGTTTTACTCACTTGTGTAGTAACACTGAAACATATCAGCTTCTATTCTAGAAGTAACAGAAGAGATGAGGTTTTTAAAAGCGTTAGTTATGTTAGAAATCGAATAGAAAATCTGCATCATTTCAGGATACTGTGCTCACAGCGCAGCAAAGGGAAGTGAGAGGTATGTCAGCTATCAGCTGGGAAAAATAGGGATATCTGGTAGTCGTGGTACCTTCTGCAGGGTAAGTGTTAGCCTAGAAGCATTGATGTATAATATGCAACTGGGATATGACCGAGGACCGTTAGCTCATAATTTGTGTTTAAATAAGAGATGTTTTCTAGAATCAAAAAATCTTTTGTGTTTAAACTAACATGATATTTGCTGTCTCATGTACTCAAACTCTTTCCTAATTCATGTTTTATTGATCCCGGCGCATCCTCATCCCTTTTATATACTGATCATATCACGGAATCACGGAATCTTCAGAGTTGGAAGGGACCTCTAGAGATCATCTAGTCCAACTCCCCTGCTAGAGCAGGATTGCCTAAAGCACATCCCTCAGGGCTGCATCCAGGCGGGTCTTGAAAATCTCCAGAGATGGGGACTCCACACCCTCCCTGGGCAGCCTGTTCCAGTGCTCTGTCACCCTCACTGTAAAGAAGTTTTTCCGTGTATTTGAACGGAACTTCCTATGTTCTAGCTTGTGCCCATTGCCCCTTGTCCTGTCGCTGGGAACCATTGAAAAGAGCCTGGCTCCGTCCTCCTTAAACCCACCCTTTAGATACTTGTAAACATTAATCAGGTCCCCCCTCAACCTTCTCTTCTCCAGGCTAAAGAGTCCCAGCTCTTTCAGCCTTTCCTCATAAGGGAGGTGCTCCAGTCCCATAATCATCTTGGTTGCCCTACGCTGGACTCGCTCCAGTAGTTCCCTGTCCCTCTTGAACTGGGGAGCCCAAAACTGGACACAGTACTCCAGTTGTTTTCCTGTAACATCCAGTGGCAGGCCTTCCCTGTTGGCAAATTCTAATGCATACGTCTCGTTAATATGTTTTAAGTAATTGAAGTTAGACAAAGTTTCTTTCACTGGATAGAAAATGAAGTCCAAAGAAGTAAGCAATTCAAAATAGAGTTAAATCAGTGCAGCATATTCAGAAATGGGTTTCTCACGCGTACAATCTCCAAACTTATATTTTAAAGTTGCAAACTGCGCAGTAGATCCTGTTGATTTTTTGAGGTGTTTTCCTGAAGGATTTTGCTGCCTCGTTTTTGAATTTGGAGGCGCTCACAGGTCTTTCCGTTCCTTCCTGATAGACAGTCTAAGAGAATTACGAGAGAAGCTGTGATAAACTGAAGACAGCACCCTTCCATGCTAGTGTTAAAATAATCGTTTTAATTGTGTAACAGTTTCCTCACCTGAAAAGTATTCCTCTCGTCTGCTGGTGGAAGCAAACCAAGGTTGTGTTAGTAATCGTCTGTGGCTGTTTGCTGGAGTCTGAGAGTGCCGAGAACAAGCATGTAGTATGGAGGGGTTACAAGGCCCCCAGGCTCTTGATTTCATAAGCAGCTGGCACCAAATTGTTCCTCTGTTCCTTGCTGTCCTTGTCCTGCTGTGAACAGGTCTTTGCTCAGAGTCCAGCAGGTCTTCCACCTTTGATTTTGATGGGTTAGTAGGTTGCGTCTGTTCTGGGTGGGCTTGCTGGAGAGCTGGAGCAGGAGGAGCAGGCCGTTCCTTTCTGCTAACTGGAGAGTGATTTGATCAAATTACTTTGTACACATACTTTTCTTGGCATAGCAATTGAAGTTGCTGGCTACCACCTAAGTGATGGTCTTTTGTAACAGAAAGCAGTTGTTTCAATGGTTCTGAAACCTTAGGGTCTTGTAGTAACTTAACCTGGCAGTTCTTGCCTTCTGTACATTTCTTAGCATCACCTTAAGTTGGCTTAGGACTGAAAAATTTAAACATATATGGTCAGTCTCGCAGTATTTCACCAGGTTTACTTTGCTGAAAGCGATAGTCAAACCTGGGTCTGCATTTGACAGTGTCCCTGTTGGTTCCACAGACTTCTGATTTTAGAGTATTGTCCACTAGCCAGCTAGCAACACACGACTCAGTTCAAAATTCAAGGAAGAATCTAATGCTTTAGGAGGTCTGAGCCCCAGCGCGGATGCCATTTTAAAAAGAAAAAAGAAAGAAGTCAGTACTTCTGTACTGTTGTCTTACTTTTGACACCAATGTCTTTTAAGCCTCAACTGTGGATTTAGATTCTGTATTGGTTGGTTACTGAGCAGAATATTGATTTCCATGAAACACTTCAGTTGTAAGCATCACTGAGCAGGAACTTGCACAACACGTTGCAGTGGGAGTAGTGTAGCTGGAATGTATGTTATTGTTTTTCTTATATTTGCTTGACAGAGGATGTGGTTGTCAGGCACAGATATTGTAGTCTAGACTGTACTGTTGATGAATACTTGTGAAATGTACAATGTGTGGGATGTATAGATTACTGAGCTTGCACCTGTTTTAGGTGATTTCAGTGGTTGAAAAAGCTGTATTTTTTTCTGTTTCCACTGTAGGGATATGAGGGAAGACATGTTGAGCCTTCTGTGATATTTTTTATTTTACTGAGCACCTGGGACATCTTGAGACATGCATTGTGAATTTTCCTGTCCCATTAAAGTGGTGGGAGATGCTGAATCTTGGGGTGGGGGACAGGGAGCAGTGGGAAGAATTGGAATTTAAGCTGGATGGACAGTAACTGGGGGGGGTGGGGGAGTCGCTAAGATATATTTTTCCCTTTCAGCTCCTCAATTTCTGGCTCATCTGTTCTTGTACCTTGCCTGTTGTGCCCTCTGATAGTAAAACTTCAAAAAGAAGAAATGTGAATGTTACTGGGCTTCTAGGTATTTAAGTGACTTCATGTAACTCTCATATGCATTCTAAAGCAAACCTGGCTCCTTTTACACAAAAGGACAAAACTATGCGTTGTCTTCTCCAGGTCACCTGAAAGGGGAGGAGGATTTGGGGCTAGAATTCTCCAAGCCCATTCTTTCATGAGGCTTTGCGCTCATCTCTTTCTTACTGTGACAAGCTTGGAAACATGGTGTAGCCCTGATGGGAGCTGTGTTAATATTTAGCATCAGAGAAGAGGCAAGATGCTTACAGAAATAAAGGAGGTTGGTGTAAGACTTGAAGCAAGACCGCTGGCACGATGTGTAGGCGCGGTGCAGCCATAGAACGGCGGGCCTAGCCCACTTCTCACAGCATTGTAAGTGTTTCTCTGGAGGCATGTTGTTCTGTGAAAGGACAGGGAGATCTGTGGCAAGTGATCAAAAGTCACTGACGTAAAGGTGGTCTGCAAATCAATTTGACGATGTTAGCTCAATGTTTGTGCTGAATGCTCTCATTCTCCAGGCTAAGCAGAGAACACATTCAGCACATAACCGAAATGCTTACTATTTCTTTTTCTTAGGTTCGGTGAAGCCCAGCCCCGCTAGGACCTCCGGCTCCCGCTCCAATGTAACACCCACACATGCACCATGCTGGTGATATCGCATCACCCAGGGATCCCGCTGGAGCTTGGAGCCGGCCTACGAGGGGTCAGGTAAGTACGACTTGAAAACAAACTCCACAGCTCATTTCAAGGGTATCACTCTTAGTATTTCTTCTTAGTTCTTAAGACCTAAGAAGAAAAATGTTTTGATGGATAAACTAGATACCCCTGTTCTCTTAGCCTGGCTAATGGGGCATATAATATAGTATGTCTTGTTTACGTTGATAAAAGTTTCACAAATTGATTTGCAGGTCACCTTTAACCTATAAAAGTGTGCGTATTTGAATAAGATATATTTAGTTTGACATACATATTGTGTTTTCTGCCTTCTCTTACAACATGCTGTGTCTTTTATTTAGATGAGTTCATGGTCTTAAACCATAATCGGCTGCAGAAATGTCAGGTTGGTTAATGTGACTGAGGCTACCGCAGTTATTGAACTGAGTCAGTTAGGTCAGCAAACCAGCTAGTCTAGTGGTTTTATATGAAACACTTGAGATGTGTGAGATCTTGTAGCAGACTTGCCTAGGAAGTTTGTTCTCACTTGCTGAAATTGGTGTTTGTTTGAAATGAGAGGTTATGTCCTTTTCAAAATGAGCTTGTATTTTTTTAAAGCTTTAGAAAAATCTTGCTGGTTGAATTCCCTCATCCTATTTAATCTTACTTTTCTGTAAGGCTGGCAGCATCCGATGACCAGCTGCTACAAGGCAAACTGCCCATTGTCTGGAAAAGTTACATTTGCAGTTTCTTACCTCTCGGTTTACTTGTTTCTGTATGTTCTGGTATTATGAAAGAAAGCAAACAGATTAGGAATATTTCCACTTCCTTGAAGAGATCAGAATGTGCGCGGCATTTTCACTCTGTTTTTTTCCAGTCCTCTGTTCATTCTTATTGTCAGCTTTTGAACCTATTGTAATTGCACAACAGCATCTCTGCGTTGCTGTGCAGTAGCAATCCTGTTTAGATGCATGTTTGTTGGCTTCTGCAATGGCATTTTTTTTTTCTACCCTTCTCTGTTCTTTTACAAAATGTACTTCTTTTCTTGGTTGTTCCTATAGACTGACTTGTGATCCACATAGTGTTTTCCAGCTGGAATTAATATCATAGATCCCAGCACTTGTGAGGGAATATTTCAATAACGTACAACATATATATTAGCCTTGTGTTTAGCTCAGAATATTTTTTTGCTTTCGGTGCCCTTTCACGTAGATCTGCCTTGTCTTTCTGTAGCTTGTCATGCTCCTGTGCTCTTGCTTAACTTAAGTTTGCAAGGGAACAAAAGTGACCTCCTTCATTGCTCACTGCCTCCTTTCTGAATTATAACGACAGACCTGAAGCCTTCATAATGCTGATGAAGACTGGTTAAGTCTTACCCTGTTGCTTAGCTGTTTTCAGACAATTTTCAGAGTTGTCGTGAATTGCAAAGGCAGCCAGCCAATATCTGACAGTGTGGTAGCAGCTAAGCTTCTGAACTTCTGACTTCTAAAACTGTTGTGTTGTCTGGTGTAGCATCATCTTTATCTTCTATTATTTCAATTAAATTATAAGATACATAAGTACACTTTATTGACCAGTAATTCCTGGTATCAGCTCCATAGCCTTCCTTAAACTATAGATAAAGTATTTTATCTTAGATTAGTATTTTTTTTTTTGGGGAAGGGATGGCTCTTGCTGTAGAGATTTGGGAAATGACAGCTCCTGATTCTGTCTGCCTCTAATACTAGTACGTAAACGCTGTTCTGAGGTGGAATGGGTAGAGGGGCACCTGACTAACCAAATTCGTTATTTTTCAGTGAAAAGTGTGTGAGATGCTTTTTTGCAGAGTGTTATAGAGGTACAGCATGCTGGCTTTTTGTGATGGATGACACCTGTGTATGGGTAATACTTAGCTTTTTCTTTCTGTCCTCTCTGTTCCGTCGCATGGGCAGGGCTTTGTTCAGGACGTGCATGAGGGTGGAGTATAAATGGGGGCTGCAGTAATTGCTGCTTGCAGAGCAGTGTAGGTGGCGTGAGGAATACGTTCATGTCGTGTACTGATCTGTTTTATAGGAATGCAGTCTAAGGGTCTCATAGGACCTGGAGTTAATCGCAGATGATGTTCTGGAACTGAGTATGGTCTTTTGTTATTTAAACAGTGTTAAGTAAAATAATTCATCCCTTTGTGGTGCTATTTCTCAGGAAACTTTAGAAGGTGCAAACTGTATCCAGTGCTGGTGTCCAGCTGAATAGCACTGACAGCATAGACAACCTCAACAGCCATTTGCATTGGACTGTCTTATGCTGACTCTGGTCTCTAATGCTCTTGGTGGGCTGGGATGAGATCCTCTGAGAGGATAATTTTCTTTGTGTACTCTACTGACTCAGTGCAGACCCCAATCTGTGATCCCTTTTTATTTAAGAGCAGAACTACAACTCTGAAATTTGTTGTCCTCCCTATTCGACAGGGATGTTTTGAATGCAGGAATAAAAAAAAAAAATAAATCTCGTTTCCTGGCTCTTGAGAGAAGGGGAGTAGCTTGTCTAAAGTTGTGAAGAGTTGGTACGTTCAGATACATGATTGTGGTCTTGATCATTCTGTGTAGTGACATCTTTCATTAAGTCTTTCTTTCTCTTTCAGTTTTAAGATAAGTCTGGGAGAGGTGACTCACCAAACTAAAGAGCAGTGTGACTTGGCATTCCTGAAAATGAATCTCTTGTAATGAATAGTCATAAAATCCGTATCATGAGCGAACACTGTGATAGCATTGGACCACGTGGTTTCTTTTTGACTCTGACATCTGTGAATATCTCATTTGCTGTTTTGCCCAGTGGCACAAGCTGTGTCTCAGTCTTCTCGCTGTTTTCCAGAGAGGTTTTGTTTTCTTTCAGAATGTTTTTCTTGTGTGTTTACTGACCTTGGATTTTTCTGTGAAGCAGATGTTTCCAGACTCTTTGTTTTCCGAAATGTTGGCTGCTTAGTGATGTGAGCTCAGGCCATTAACTGTACAAGAGAATGCACGACCCAAGGTATTAAGAGGGTTTCTTTCTCCAGAGGGAACAAACACTGTCTGAGGTATTTCAAAGTGCGTTTAGTATTTGTCACTGACGCCATGATCTGGTTGAGGCAACATATAGTTGTCAGGGTAATGTCTTGAGAGGTGAGTGGTAATAGGGATGTGAATTAGGAGTAAATAGAGGGAAGGTGGCAGTCGAGTCGGTGGTAGGTATGTATCCTGTCCTATTGTGTGCCATGAGAAGTGTTCAGGAAACTGCCTGTCTGTAGCATGAAGACAGAGTACAACCCCTTTTTGTCCTTCTCAGGAGGACCCGGTGGAGAGACTTGTTGGACTGAGTTCATATTGGTTCTACCTGCTGTGCTTCTTGGCAGTGGAAATAACCCGTGGAAATACCTGTCTTTCGAACAGATATGAAGTTTGCAAGCCAAGTGAGGATGGCTCGGAGTATGTTACTCTCTCTGTTTACTTTCGGGAAAAGACAATGAGGCAATCCAGCAATACTTCAGGGACCATACTCTTTGGTCAGCCCCTATTAATATCTGTGCCGAAACACAAGCTCACTGTGGATCACTTGTACAGTGTGGTTTTGGAGCAGATCAGGTAAGTCATGACTGTACCTTTCAATCCCATGCAAAGTTCTAGTGGTCACTTACTCGATTACACTGTAATGGGATTACTGCACCCTTGTTAAAGGGAAGAGTTTTCCTTGATTTGTGTGTGGTGTATAAACCAGGATTTGCATTGCATTAGTGTCTGAAGGCCCCAGGGACACTTCAGGGTCCTGATTTTTTGGGCTCTGTAAAAGACGGCTGTAAGATAATGGTGGTGGTGGTCACAAGGGAAGCTACCTGCTTGGTGTTGCAAAATGGGTCAGGAGCAGAACTCAGGCCATGTTCTCAGGGCTCTTAGATGGGGCCACCATAACTTATTTTTTCCTTTTCCATCTACTGCCAGTAAAACTTGGAACAAGCAGTGAGAGTCGAGACTTACTGAATTGTTTGACTCATTTTGAGAGCTCGTGGCCTGTAAATGGTGCTGTACAGGGTAGATTCTGGTTTGCTGAGGGGGATTGGATGGCAAGAACTGATGATGGAGAGGGGTGCTGCTGCTGTTCCGATGTACAGCTTCGACACAATTGTGTGATAAACATGTTCTCTCTGTTTAGCCGCTATGTGAAACTCCCTTTGGTGGAAGAATACTCTACACCCTGCAAGGGAACCTGCAATGGCTCCAATGGTGTGGTTGAAGGTAAAGTTCTTTCAAAATTGGCTGAAAGCTTTTCAGCACTTAAAGCCTTTTATGAGCATTTGTTTTGTGCTGTGTGTATTTGGCTTAAGCTCTAGCAGGTTGTTTTTTCACAATGGTTACACCGTGCTATTGCATGGGACTTCTGCATGTGATGGTGAGAATTCTTGTAGACCGTTTTCCTTCCAAGGGAGGTCAGATGTGTGTAAGCAGGAGAACAAAGTGTGATGTGCGTTCATCTTGACTGATGTTAGGGAAGTCCTTGCTTAGGTGTTCAGGTGCCTCCCTCCAGAGGCAACTCCTTTACAAATACACTCTTTGGTGATGAAAACAGGCCCGTTAGGTCACAAAGACAAGTTCTGGAGAAATAAAGTGGAAATGGTATTTTCTGTTCATGGACCTAGAATCACGAGGTCTCATTTCTAGGTTAGATGCTTACAGGGAAGCTTTTGACACTGATGGCAAATGTATGTTTCCCTTTCCTCTTTGAAATCATTCACTTATGCTGCTGTGAGAGTAACAACTGGAACAAGTTAAATGGGGAAAAAAAATCTGCCTGTTTTTCCCAAAGAATGAAAATAAATTTCCTGGAGACGTAAACATTGCCTTCTGTGAAGACACCCAACTGCAACCTTGCTGATTCTCTCTTAGGGTGTGCTGTCACAAAGTGCAATTATTAACCTTCTGTGTACTGAGCACTCTCCATCAGGTCTGATATTAGGATATAAAACCCACCACATTACCTGGCATCTGCTAAAGGAAAAAATACAACTTCAGGTGTAGCAGTTAGCATGCAGAGACTTCTTTTTCTGTGTGTCTTTTCATTACTTTCTGAGTAATCAGTGTGTGACATAACAGGCTCATGCAAAGGGCTGTCTGTATGAGGTGTCAGTCTAAACTTTCACTGAAGTTCTTCAATATTGTGCTTGTTTTAAATTTTGCCAGGTGACATTGAAGAGATGGAGCATCAGGATGGCGGACAGGAAGGCAAGGAAAAGCTGGCAGAGGTTGATCCCTGCCACTCTGAGGGTTGTATGCAGATCGAGCCAGCAAGAGACCTGCAGCCTTGCAAGAAGCAGCATTTCACTTTTAGCCTCGTGAATTCCTCTGGAACCTCTGAGATAAACACCATTGTAGAAGGGAAAATCTTAAAGCTGAATGGTAATTATTGTCTTGGTATCTTTTTTTTTCTTCCTTCCCCTTAACACCTTTGCAATAAATGTTTTGTCTTTCTTGTAGCTTTTTCTGCACTTGCTATTGACTGGGATTCTGATACACGGAGGCTACTTTTTGATGAACAGGAGGCACAGGTTGTAGTATGCTCTTTTCATAAGTAATCTATATGTAAACTTACGTGGTACTTAAAAGATTACACTAAGTGGTGAAATGTAGGTGTAGCTCCCCTCATAAAAATTGGAGTCACCAGCACTAGATATGTTTACTTAAAATCCTTTAGTGATGAGGTCTGTAGATCTATAATTGCTGAACTGTTTCCAGTGTGTTCTGAAAAGCAGATGTTTTCAAACAAAACAAACTTCCAAAACTCAAAAGAAAACTTGAAACAGAATTCATAGTGCCTAGTAAAAAGCTCTGTATTCTTTTTGTAAGAGGTCTGCTGGATTGTGTTTTGTAACAGAATAACCTGTTGTTACTCTTCTGCAAAAACCCCAAACCCACCAACTTTGAAGTAAGAACATATATTTTTCTCTTATGGACTGTTTGTAACACAAGAAAGGAGTGGCTGGAAGCTTGAGTTGATTGTGTGGGTGGGGAAGGGGGTGGGCAGAAACAGGCAGCATGGTGAAAGGTGAGCATGTTCCTTCTTGTGATGCCAAGGATTAAAGACTACGTGGAATTGAATAAAGCACACATCTCTTTCGCTAGGCATTTGAAAAACATGAAAGTATGCTACAACCACAGAAAAAGAAGGCTATTGTAGCCCTCAGAGACTGCATAGAGCTCTTCACTACTATGGAAACGCTTGGTGAACATGACCCGTGGTAAGAGGCTCTGCCTGCCCCATTTAACTACTTGAGTTCACAATATTTGTCATGGGATTCTGATAATTTCCCAGGTCTGTCCTTTTGTCTTCGTCTGTGAGAAGTCTGTCAGTTCTGTGTTAAGTCATTGACTCAATAAATAGCCTGCAGACGTGTTAATAAAAAGTATTTCTTTCCTGCCTTTATTTAAAAAAAAAAAGATTCCAAAGATAGCTTCCAAAGATGAGGCTATTTTTAGTTCCTCAGCATATGTCTGCCTTCCGGACAGTGTCAGAAGAAGCAGTTGTTGTAATAAAGAGTGAAAGCATGTGGCTGCCTTAGGGTTTAATCCTGAACCACTCCTGAAGAATTCCTACTGAAAATGCCTAATGCAGAGGGTACAGTGGATCCTAAGTGACCAAAATGTGATTACTGTGTGTGCAGAAGATCTTTGGGAGTTGTTTGCTAGCTGTATAAGAAGGTAACTTATAGTGTAGTAGGTGATTGTTTATTATTGATTTCCAATTACATGCTATAGATGCATTTGCAGCTCAAACAGGTAACAGTTGCAACAGGAGATAATAAAGAAGAATGGAATCTTTAAAACTTTTTTTTTAATCTGAAAAGAAAAATTAATCTTCGTACACCGTTCAGTTAACGCACTTGCCATAGGTCATTTTGGCTATAAAGTGAAAGGAAGTTGCAGTTTGGAAACCTCTGAGAAGCGTGTTCACCTGCGTATTCCACAGCCAAGACGCTTTCGATAAGGCAGGGACTGTACTGTGCTGTTGAGGCATCTTTTAATAGAAGGCCAGAAGCTTTTCTTTTAATGTAGTCATTCATTTCCTTGTTTGTCACTCTTTCCTCAGGTACTGCCCTAACTGTAAGAAGCATCAACAGGCCACAAAGAAGTTTGACTTGTGGTCTTTGCCCAGGATTTTGGTAGTGCATTTAAAACGCTTCTCGTACAGCAGATACTGGAGGGACAAACTTGACACTGTTGTGGAATTCCCCATCAGGTAGGATTCTTCCCTCAGGCTAGGAAGAGCTTGAAGAAGCTGGTCAGGAGAAATCTACTTCTGATGATACTGCTGGGTGGGCTTGTTATTAGAGCTGTAACTGCAACAGCTCTGTCTTCTGGGTTTGAACTGCAAGACAGCAGGCTTGAGTTGGTTGGGGGTTTGGGGTGTTTTTTTTTTTTTGTTAATCTTAACCTTAATAGATTCTACACATCTGATTATTAGTAGGTACTGTTTCTTCTGCAGTTAGGTTAAAACCTTGTCATTCTGCTGAACCAAGAGAACTTCTACAGAGAATTTAGCAAATTTCTTAGGCAGAGCTGCACTTGTACTGATTGCACAAGTACAAGGTGAAAGCCTGCCTCGTTCCTCTGCTTCTGCTTGTCAGCATCCTGCTGCAGGATGAAGCGTATCCCTTACGACTACGCTTTTCGTGCCTACACAGGGACACTCTGAACTCTTCTATTCAGCACCTCCCTCTAAATCTTCTGGCAGTGCCTGATGTGTTTACAAGGACCTGCCCTGTGTGGGAGGGGTAATGTGTCTGGTCTTTACACTAACAACATCCAGCTGTTGAGCAGCAGAGTGCAGTGCTCCTCCACCAGTGCTGCAGAGCTTCACTGGTGTCATGCATCACTTCTTAGAAAGTGGTGTACTGATACTTTTGGATTTCCTTCCAGGGGTTTAAACATGTCCGAGTTTGTCTGCGACCCAAGAGCAGGCTCATACGTGTATGACCTCATTGCAGTTTCCAATCACTATGGAGCCATGGGCGTAGGCCACTGTGAGTAACCGCTTCTGTTCTTTGTACGCAAGGACATACAGGCAGAGGGCCCATGGGAGGGCTGTGTGCGTTGGAGACCTGCAGCAGCCCTCACCAAGGTTGTCTAGTCCAAAACTTACCTGTGTTCTGTCTGCAGATGAGTATCATATTGGAAGGCAATGTCCTTCCTGTTAGGATTTGCAGAGCAGCCAGCCAGTTTGTGTAGTTTGCAGCTACCCAAGGTCTAACTCTGTTGCCTGTGGGACCTTAGTTAGCAGTCATTAGAGGGTGCGATGGTGTTCCCCAGCTGATGAGTGGAGTCAAGACTTTTCAATACCGAACATGAAATTGTGGAAAGGCGTTCCTTACTGCAGAGTGCTGGGGAGAGTCTTTGGTGTAAGCTGTCAGCTCAGCTCCAAGACTCAGCTTCTTGCCCTGCAGCATGCCAGAGGGCAACTGATAGTCCAGTGTGGGCGCAGCATTACAGCTGCAGAGCAGAGACTGACAGCAGTCGAGCCAGCCAAGCAGGAGCTTGCCAGACTCCCTTAGTGGGGGTGAGACAAGGTCTGACAAGCAGCAGTTGCCCATAGGCCAGGAAGACAGAGCAGAGGGCATACCTTGTCATGGAAGCTGGGTCTAGTGCCTTTCTGCATTTCCTATCCCTGAATTCTGTTTGCTGCAATAGCACTTCAAAGCAGATTTTTCTTTTCCTTTCATTTTCCTTTGTTCCAGACTTTTTCTAAAACAAGCCTTGGTTGCACAGCTGGCGTTAGCTTGCGGTAGAATGTCTCCACCTTTGCACCAGCAAGGGCTTATGTAGCAGGGAAAATGTCATGGCATCAGGGGAAAAAAAACACCCTTTGTTATATATGGCAAGACTGTATTTTCTGTTAATGGTTTTGTTGCAGCATGGAAGAAATGCATCTGTAAGTGGAGTTCCCTCTGTCAGGTGTCTGTGCAGATCCATGCTGTAGGTGACACTTCTAGAGCCACCCAGAAGCATTTTACTATGAGAGGAGGATGAACTCCCATTTGGCAGTATATGTGCGTCACTCGTAGGGTATGTCACTGTAGGATAGCATTAGCTGAAGGCAGATATGTTTTGAGATTGGAGATCTTAGTCACAGAAGTCTTGGTTGGAAGAGACTGCAGGACTTTAGTCCAACTTCCTTTTTGAATGAGGACTCTTGCAAGCACTGGATCATATCCATCATGAACAGAAAACTTCTCTTTCATATGAAAATGCAGAGTCTTAAACTGTGTGTTTGGGAAAGCTCTGGCTCAAGGGGGGTGAAGAGAAAGCTATAATTTTTTTCCTAAGTTTCTTTGCCCAGTGTCTCAGATACTGGGGTAAGTCTGGTATGTGGGACATGGTTTTAGGCTAGCTGGACCAGCTGTCATGCTCCACAAGATGTGTGTGTTGGTGAACTAGGTTTGGGGCAGTTAACGTCAAAGGTAGCTCCTGGCCTCCTGTGCACGCTCAGTTTGAGCCTTGAGCGTCGCTAGGGCAGCGCAGCTGGCGTGGTGTTACCTACTGGCCTTCCTTGGAGTACTGAGCGGCAGTTTCTTCTGACAGACACTGCCTACGCAAAGAACAAAGTGAATGACAAGTGGTACTACTTTGATGACAGCAGTGTATCGGTGGCTTCAGAAGACCAAATAGTGGTGAGTATTGGGCCTGAGGCTAAACCTGCGTTTGTGCTGAAAGCGCGGTTCCCCGCTTTGGGTGTTATATTTCCAGCCAAGTTGTGTGGATTGTTTCAGATGGTTTTCTTCTTTGTTTGATAGACAAAAGCTGCGTATGTGCTGTTTTATCAGCGCCGAAACGGTGAGGAACATACGGCCCCATCTCCTCCCCAAGAAGAGTGCGACGGCATGGATACCAACTAAACATCACCTCCAGCACTCGGCCACCATGTTAGCGGCTGCTCTTCTAAAGCCATGCCTGAGGCATCTGAAAATTTTTCTTCCTTCTGTAGGAGTCAAGCAGAAAATCTAGCACTGAAAGATTCAGTGCTGGGGAGTTGCAGAATAGCACTGGAGAGCCAGGAGTAGGTGCTGACACTTGGGTATTTAGAGGCCAAAAATAATATATATTGGAGCTTCAATAAAGTTCTTTTTAAAATCTGGTTGAGCTGTGTGGCTAGAGGCAGGGGTTGGGGCTGAGCTGGGGCTGTGGGTCTTGGACTGAGGGTTGTAGCTGGGGCCGGGAGAGCACAGCCTGAGCTGGAGGCCAGGTCACAGCTGAGCCTTGCGGGGCCCGTGGAGGAAGGCGGTGGGTACGATTCTGTGAATCGGCATGGGGGCTTCTTGCCAGCCCTCTGGTGTTGCTGTTGGGCCCTGCCTGTGTCAGGGAGGCTTGCTGCATCTTTTCTGGAAGCTGACTTCAAATCTTTGTATACCTGGCTTGTGTGTTGCTGTCTGTGCCATTGTACTTTGGCCCCATTGCTGCGCAGCAGATCTTTCTCTGTCGTATCCTTTCACCGATGCATTTGAGACTCTTCTGAGCAGTTTTGACTCAGCCTTTGTCACGTGAACACTGAATCTTGTAATGTAGGAAATTCACCAGAAGCGAATCCTACCTGCCTGTGTGGATGTAATGCGTGCAGGCTGGTCCGCGCAGCGACGCAGGATAAAGCTGTTCTGGCTCCCATTCTTCTGCAGAGAAAACAATCATCCGTGAGGTTGGTGATTTCTTGTCCTCTCCATCCACCTCCTACACGCCTCACTTCTAGGCCGCTCATAAGTGCTTTTCTGCCTCCACCATTTCTCCTATGGTTTGTGCAGTGGCAGCGTTTTTATCCTTTTTTCCTCATTTATGTGGCTCCTTAGAGCTTTTTGTTTAGTAAAGCTCAGCACTGCGTCCCCAGAGCTGTCACCTGTAAGGATGACAGCCCAATTCAAAGGATTGCTTGAGGTTTTTAGCCTTTTCTCTTGTCTTTTTTTTTTTTTTTTTTTGGACTGCTCTTTCAGCCTTTCTCCTCCTCCCTTGAGTGCTGCCCTTCAGATCCCCCACCCCATCATCTTCTGCGAGGCTGCAGGTGCGCTGGGCCTGTCCAAGGTCTCTTTGCCATAGCTGTTCAGTAGTTCTGCTCCATCTTTTCAGCATAGCTGGCAAATGCTCTTCCCTCTGTCCTCCTTTACTGACTGTGTTACTTGTAGGACTTGTCCAGCTTTCTTGTTGAAGGAGGACTCCTGTGAGCACTAGATCCGGTCCGTCCTCAGTGGAGAACTGATCTTCCATGGGAAAAATCTAGAGCCTTAGTCTGTGTTTTTTAGGGAAAGATCTAGCTCAAGGTGTTGAACCAAACAGGAGGGGTTTTCCTTCTTGTAGCCAAGTGCATTGGCAGAACAAAAGGCTAAGACAGGCTACCGCCCCGCTTTCCCCCCTGGAATGCGTGCTTGCAGCCACTTGGTCCTCTGTGCACAGTCCCTCTGGCTTCATTGCTGACCGTAACCTTATGTTCTGACGCTCAGCGTAACAGTGGTCATCCATTTAATCCTAAATACGCCGGCTCACTTCCCTTTGCACAGCTCTCGGCAAGAAGCCCTGTAGGAAATTGTTGTGTGCCCATCCCTGCACTTCTGCTGTGCCACAGCCCAACAAAAGCCCTGCTGGTGGCCGCTGCCTTGTCCCGCTGGGAGCAATGGGCAGGGAGGGCAGCGCCGGGGGCCTTGGCCGGGGCCCTGGCAGGCGATGGGGGGAGGGAGGGCTGACGCTAGCTGGCACGCTGGTGCTGTGATCCCCTTCTGCAGAATTCTACTTTTAAACCATTGAAATTTGAATTTTGAGATGTGAATTGTTTCTGCTGTTATGGTTTTGGGGATGTTTGGGATTTTTATGTCTCTTAATTTTTTTTTTCCCCCCTCCTCGTTACTGAGGGGAGCATCCAAAAAGCAAGTTTTAAGCTGTAGCACTGCACTGAACTACTCTGATCAGCATTTTTTTGTTCATTTTACACTGAAAGAAAATTGTGTGGACATTCCAAAATGGGGAAGAGGGGAAAGGGAGGGGAGTAAAAGGTCCTTTTAAAAGGAAAAAAAATCAGTCTGAAATAGCCTTTGTTCTCCTCCTTGCCTGCCTGCCTGTGCTGACACTGAGAAAAGCATCAGTGGGACTAAATCTCCGATGCTCAGATGCTGAACACACTGTTGTACTGCAGAAGTGGCCCAGCTCTTGCTTTCTCTGCCTCTGGGCTGTGTGTGTGCTGTAATACCAGACCTGGGTTTTAGACTAGCACTTTGTAAGTGGCTGGCTCTATTGTACAAAGAGGAAAATTAAAGAGTGGTTTGCACTGAAACTGGGTTTTGTTGTATTTTCAGCTTTTGTTATGTGACTTGAGACTGCTGGTTGTGGGGAGGCCTGGGGCTCCAGGAGCTTTTTTTTGGCTGGGGAGGGTGAGTCCTGCAGAGCCAGCCCCTGCTCTGCCAGTGGGGATTTGGGAGAAGAGCAGCCCTTTCTTGCACCGCTCCATACATCTGAGAGTTCCTGCTCGCTCCAGGGTTGCCTTTTCTCGCCTGTGTGTTGCTGATACCTGGTGCTGTAGCGAAACCTGTCCTTGCCTTTCTGTGGTGCTGGGCAGCCTCAGCTACGGCTTCCTCGTTGTTCCTCTTCCTCCATGGATCTCGGGGGGGGTGTGCTCCTGGCCTTCCTTCTGCCTGCTTTCTCCAGGGGATCGGGGCTGTTTGTGGCTCTGACACTGAAATAGTTGCCCTGCAGTCACTGCAATTTCCTCCTCAAGGTAACCTTGAACAAGTATCCGAGAGCAGGCTGGAAAAGACTGAGGAAGTTAAATGCAACAGGCTTGTGTAGGTTTCGCATCAGTGCGTGCGCTAGGAATCTGGCGCTTGTCAAAATCTCGCGGGTCAAGGCAGGCTGCGGAGCCCCCGTAGGAAGGTTTGAAGTCTTCACGTCGCCATTACAGTGTAACAGTGGAGGAGCCTGAGGGAGGGCTGGAAGAGCCTGGCTGTAGAAGAGCAGGTGGTGAGCTTCCCTGTGAAATGCTGACCCCCAGAGCATGGCCTGAAACCCCTCGCGGGAAGGAGGGAAAGCAAAGTGGCAGCTTTGGGATGCGGAGGTGTTTGGGTAGCCTGTGCGCAGGCCTGCAGGAGTGGCTTGTGCAAGAACGCCGAGGGCATGAAGCGAGATGAAATTCCCCATTGCAAAAGCGGGGGGGAAATAACCTGAAACCCTGGTTGTGTTGTCAGTGAAGCGCTGTTACTTGCGTTCAGGAAAGAGGTCTCTGAGGCAGAGAAGACCATCTCTGAGCTAAGGCTTCTGTTCAGAGGGAAGATGATTTTGGTAAGAACAGAAAACAGGCTCTGTCTCAGTCCTGGCTTAGCTCCTGCCTGGATGAAGGCGTGCAATTTCACCCTGAAAAAAAGGGCTCAGAATAAAAACTGAGGGGGGGGAATAAGAGCTACAGAGTATGGAAGTGTTTCCCTGGGTTAGGACTTTTCACCCTGGGCAAGAGAGACGTGAGGAGCTCCTGCAGAAGGACAAGGTGGGAGCAGTTGCTCCCTGTTCTCTACAGTACAGGAAGATGCTCACGCAGGAGGCTTAAAACGAGCCATGTTCCCCACCTGGCACAGTAAATAACTGGATGGGGACCTCAGGGAACAGCCAGGCATCCTTGCTAGCTGTACCTCCTGCTGAGGGTGGCAGGCAGGAGGGGCTCTGCAGGCAGTCTGAGGTGCTAATAAATGGAAATGGATTTGGGAAGGATTAGATTAACGGGGAATAGTCTGTGTGCTTGCTACCTCGGCATAGAAATGCCAATTCTGGCTCCCCACTGCCCAAAGACCGCTGAGGAGCTGCTCTGCCCAGGAACAAAAACAGCCAAGAGGAGGCCAGAAGTTGCTCCTGTGACCACCAGTGTGTCCACCAGCAGGCTGACCAGGTCAGAGGAAAGCAGTTGGGATTTTGCAGCAGTGGGGAGCCTTGGTGCAGGCCTGGATATGCGAGGAAGGTGAGCTGTCCCATGCTTTGCCTTGGGCAAGCAGTGAGTATCTCCCTCTTGCTTTTGTCTTCTCCTGAGAAAGCTTCAAACCCTGATTATTGTAACAGGAAAAAAAAAAGTATAAAGAGGAAGGACAACCACCACTTTCTGTTTGTGTACTAGAACTAGAAGTTTTAGGTCTTCCCTCCAGCATACATTTCCCAGGACGAGAAACAGAGCTTCAGCTAGAAACCCACACCAAGAGCCTTTGGCTCAAATCAGAGTTAGGTAACTGCAGTTCTGAACATGGTGTGTTTTCTTTTATTCTCAGCCTTGCTAAAATACATTATATAGTTTTAAGTAACATTTCTTTTCAAATTACTTTTACAAGAAGAGACAAAAGTGTATTCTCAAATTCAGAAGATGGAGGTCTGAAGCTCTTCCTTAAACATGCCTTCAAAGTGGAGGTCTTTTGCCATGAGCTCTTCTTCTACATCTTCTAAGGCCCACTGATGATCTGTCAGTTCTAAAGCTTCCCATTCCGTCTGCATCAATAATAATCAGAGAAAGGAAAGCAACATAGTATTAAGGTAGTTAAGAACTACACAAAACAGCGCTTCCCTTAAAACTGAAACAAAACCCAAGTTCCATTAAAAACCTGGCAATCAATCCTGTCAACTCTGACATCAGTGTTCTATGCTTAATTGCGTATTAGATGTTGGTCAATATATGTGCATCATCGAAATTAGAAAAATTACATTATTTGCTTTTTGAAAACCCTCTAACTTTCTAGAATAGTGCATTTATTTGAAAACAGCTGTCTGTAGAAACACAGCCAGTTCTGTCTGGGGGGGTCAAGTGCTTTGTGGTTACTTAATTCTTTAGTTCAGAGACATTTGATAAAAAACAGTTATAGGCCAAAAATTTTGCAACTGATCACAGACATGATGCGCCTCATTAGGCAACCAACAACCTCCCTGCAGCTGCAGAGTTTATTAATTCATTAAGCCAGGTGTTTGTAGCACCCCAAGACCTAAGAACAGAATTTCATCATAAATATGTGAATTATCTCCCCCACTACTCGTTTTCCACCACCCATGAATACAAATCTCTTTCTCCCCCTCTTACTCCATGAAGTGTTGCTCCACTAAGTACTGTGAAATAAGCTGTGTACAGCCTGCAAAAATCACGTCATGCAACGTCCATCAAGAGATTTGTTTTTCTTGGCCAGAACGCTTCTCCTGCTTTGTTCCTGCTGGGGACCATGTTCCAGGTTTAGGTCCCTATGGGGCTGAACAGCAAAACTGCTCTGGATATCCAGTACCAGAAAGGAAGCAGAGGGACGGGAGCCAGGAGAGCGCGTGGTTCTGGTCGGCATTGCACTTCAGCGCTGACCGGCTGTGACAGAACAGTCGCTGCTCCAGCAGAGCTGCAAACTGCAGCCACCCTCTTCCCTCCCTGCGCCGCTGGCTGGGTGACGTGGGGTTGTTTAACCAGGAAGGTTACTGAACACCAGAAGCTGTGGGAGCAGACCATCCCCACTTCCCAGGCAGCTGGTTCTGTGTGGGTAAATCTCTGCTGCAGTACAGAAAAGCAGAAACCAGGACCTTTCCTTCACGCTTAAACTAGGGTAGAGGCAGTCTAATAAGCAAGTGCCTATGGAGCCTGCCTAGGAGAACTTCAATACACAGTCAGACCCTGACAGATTTTCAGTTGAGCTAACTCACTTACTTGATTTTCTTACTCAAGCTCCATCATGTGCCTGCTGGCCTTGTGCTCAGCTGCACTATTAACGTAGCTTTTTGGGAGCCAGGTTCTGCTTTGGAGCTAGATCTCAAGGGAAGCAAAAATCTTCCTCCGCAAAAGCAGAAGATGGCACATGAATTCAGCTTTTGTATGAGGGATGACTAATTAATCAGGTTTACTTCAGGGTATTAGGGCTCTGCCAGACCCAGGGCAACTTCCATACCCTTCATCACTTGTCAGCTCTAATCTTAGCTACAAGAATCCAGAGCAATTCCCTTACTCGACACAGGGAGAGGCCAAGTTACAGACAGCCTACACTCCTGTAAGTTCACAGCACGCAGGAGTGCAGGTGGGAATACTGTACCTTAAACGCTTTGTTGGTGTCTGCTGGCATGGCCATTGCCGCCCCCGTCATTTGTTCTTGCATCACCCTAGACTGATCTGCAGCTACAAAAGATAAATGCGAGGTTGGGTGTTGTGTCATTTAAACAGCATTTCTCGGAGCACAGTGCCACCAGGCTGGTTTCTAGCTGTAGACTAGAATGTTGCAAAAACACCGAGAATGCGATACTAACATGCCAGAAAGAGTTCTTGCAAGACATCTTGTTCCCACCCCCTACATCTTAGCTAAAATTTACATAAAATATGCAGACAAAATGAGGAAAATACTCCCAGAAACCGTATCTGTTCTGCCCCGCATCTAGCATTAAGAAATCATTGCAGCTTTCCTTAAAACTGATACTTGCTAGAAATAAAAGCAAGCCTGAGACCAAAATTTCTGCACACCACTTTGACGGTAAGGAAAGCATGGGTTAATTACCATTCAAGTTCATGAGCAGTTAGCCAATGCCTGGTGCAGAAGATTTGGGTGCTTGCTGCAAGTGATGCCCAACCTGGCCAGTGGACAGTAACCTCACAGAAGTAAGAGAGGTTCTCAAGAGCTTTTTGGATGGAAGTTTAGAAATCCTTCCCCAGCCTCCCTCAGGAGTCATCCCATGGAAGAAGTCGTCAGCTTTCTCACAGAAATCACAGCATCTTACCATTATCTTGGCCCAGGATGAGAGTATAAATGCTTCTGAGTCCAAACACATTCAAGAAGTACCAGGAAGCAGAGCTCACCCTGATAAATCAGAACAAGCATGGTTGATTTCAGTTCAAAGCTGGCTTGTGATCTCATTTCAGAAGCACCCACAGACCATTCAAGGGTTATTAACACATTCAAAATTTTCCAAGGGAATGTTCGACCTTGCTTGCTCAGGCCACAGGCTTACCAGGACGCATCTAAAGTGAGCAGTTCAATTCCCTGCTGCAACATTGGTTTAAAACGCAGTGTCAGAGGAAATGGGACCTTTGCTGCAGGATAAAAAAAAACAAACCCAGTTTCACAAAGTGACACTAGATAATTGCAAAGCAAATGGCAAAGCGAGTAGGTAGTTCTTTTATTAAACCTAATCTAGTCTGAATGCAATGCATACAATAACAAGTTAACACGTACTTTTGAAAAAGCTGTAGTTCTGTATTTATTTTAATATGGTAAGACTTTTTGAAACTTAATCAGATGGCTGAACCATCACACGTATTGTTTCAGTGACCGTGAAGGAGAATGTCTGTCACTAAGGAAACAGTTATCACATAAACAGTAAGAAAAAGAAACAGAACCGTGTATTTAAGGAAGTATTTTCGATGCGTACACCCTGCATTACACAGTAACCAACTCCCTGGATAGGTTCAGAGGAAAATCTACTGTATTAACTTGAAGTTTAGGCAGTTTTAATAAATTTAAGTATTGGTTTTGCCACTACAGTTGTTCCCGAATACAAGAGCTATTTTCTTTGTGACCATGGCTGGTACTCTGAAAAACATTTTCCCTCCTTTGCTATGGGGCAAGCAAATCAATGCAGTTCACGGAGTGAATAGCGGCAGTGCCACAAGCCAAATTCACACTGCTTCCAATGGACTGCTTTCAGGTAGAGCAGCAAATCTCTGATATGGCCCGACCCACGGGCTGTGTTATTCCAGACACTTACTTGTGACAAATCCTGAAAACGTCATGTTGATCCAACCACCGATGAGGATCATAGGCAGAACATTGGTTACATTCCCTTTCATCATATCTGTCAACATGGTAGGATCTGCAATTCAAAGATTTGATGTAAAGTAGCAGCATATCACAATAAAGGGAAACAAGAGATTACTTTACCAATGTCAACTATTTTAATTAAGAAATTGCATAGGAGATAACAGCCCTATCCCACTGTCTATCCCCCATCTATTATTTTCTACTGTTGTAGAATACTTTGCAAAATGACAAGGGCAGCCAGCATGGCGGTGGCGGCAGCTGCTGATGAAAGGATCTTGTGTTCTCTGCTGTGCCTGACCCCAGCTGCTTTGTCTCTGACCCCATCCCTTGCTCCAGATCTCTGAACTGGCTGGACCCCTCTGTAAGCTGATTTAGGTAGAAAAGAGACAATGAATTATCCAGCTAATTTGCTGCTGAGGTCTTTGGCCACATTAATAAGTTACACCAGTTTAGAGAAGGTCCTGCAGGAGCTGGTGCAAAAAACTGACAAAAGGACATGTGTGAGAGCAGGACTTCCCATTTCTGGCAACACTGAGGTGGTCATGCTCTCGTGAGGTGCTGCAGGCAGATGGAGGCTGCAGTTAAGCAAAATGAAGTGACCTGACATGTTGCTACCAAAGAGAGGGATCTCACTCTCCCCTCCTCCCCAATACCCAGCTGCACAGTCCCACCCCCTCCCTCACATTCACTGAGCTCTTTGCGAAGCTGATTCACCTTCCTACCTTGGCAGAAAGTTATCGTTTTTCTGCCCAGCTATATTTATGGTACCTTAACATACCTGTCATTGGTGAAGGAGGCACTACCTTTCTTTTCGTTTTCTTAAAAAATCCATCCTCCGGGTTATTAAAATAATACTTCCGGGACAGGAAAGACTGCAAACAAAAAAGAGTTGATGCCAAAACCATAAGAAATTAAAGGACAGAAGTGTTATTTCTTGCTCAGACATGCAGACATCTTACGAGCTCATTCATACCACAGCCTTCTTTCTTGGAGAGGTATTTCACTGCCTGTACACTCTAAAGCTCTTCACTTTCAGGTTTCCCTGGATCCAGAGTACCAGCTCTCTGTCTTTCTAAAATCCTTAAAATAATTCTAAGAATTCTCTGAAGAATCCACATTAATTAAAGAGCTTTTAGTGCTTTGTACAAAGTTCTTGCTGGCTCAGCACTGATACCAGTATATCTGGCATTTTCATTCCCCTCAGCTGACTTCCAGATTTTATGATATATGTATTTGTCAGCAACTGAGCCAATACAAGCGACTGATTTTTAGTTCAGCAAACATTATAGCTGACATTGTATGACTCCCTAGTTATCATGAGCTTTTATTAAATCCCCCTATGTTTCCTGGCAGATATTAAACACGATGGTTTGGATGCAGACTTCATTTGTAGTACGCAGTTAAAACACCAAGTAGTGAAAGACAATGTTAACGGGAGGGAAAAGACACATACACTGGTCCTGTGTCCAGGTTTCCTAAGCACTGCACTTCTGGACACTACTCTGGGCTGGGGAAGCCCCATCCAGACTGTCTGACCCCACGGGATACTTGTGCAGAAGGTGCCCGACACCTGAGAGCAGCTCTAACCGCGGCACCCTGCTAACACAACTTCTGGCTTTGTGCTCGATTGCGAGCTATCCTCTTTGTGAAGCATAAAGCCGTTCAAGCATCTCCCTACACCTCCAACCTGGCCTAGTGGGAGGTGACCTCACCAGGGGGCTGGAACTAGATGATCTTTAAGGCCCCTTCCAACTCAAACCATTCTATGATTCTACCTGTTTTGGAATGTATTTTCCATTTTCCCGCAGGACTCTGCTCCGAATCAGGACTTGGCTGGAAAAAGAGACATGCGGCATTAGCGGCACGGCGGGAGCGGGCCTGCCGCCGCCCCCGGGCTGGAGGAGCCCGGGCAGAGGCCGGTGTGAGGCAGCGGCAGGTCCGAGGCGGCCAGGGGTGCCGGGGCCGAGGCGAGCACTGTCCCGGCGGCGGCCCTGACCTGTCGGACACCTGCTCCTGCGTGAGCCTCTTGTCGCTCTGGAGGAGGATGGACACGTAGTGCCGGATCATGCCCACGAAGAAGGTGATGAAGACGATGGGCAGCACCACCCATAGCCGGATGTTGGAGTCCAGCAGCAGCTCGGGCTCGCTCATCGCGGCGGTGGCGGTACCGGCCCCGGCCCCAGCTCCGGCTCCGGCCGCCACCAGGCCCCCCCAGGCCCCGGCTCCACTTCCGTTTCCGGGCCCAGCCCTTCCTCCGCCGCCGGAAGGACGTCACGGCGCGCCGGCGGCGGGAAGCTCGAGCGGCGGCTGGGCGGCGGCGGGGCCCTGGAGGCGGAGGGTAGAGCAAGCTGAAGGTGACGAACCTTTTCCGAGCCCCGAACTGCCCCGAGAGCGCCCCGGCGGGGTCGGTTGGCGGACACAGGAATTTCCGAGGAGCCGAGAGCCGGTGGACAGAGGAGAGGAGAGGAGAGGAGAGGAGAGGAGAGGAGAGGAGAGGAGAGGAGAGGACGGCCCTCCTCGGTCTGTCAGTCGGCACCGCGGCTCCTGATGAGCTGCCCAAGGCTCATCACATTTATTTCTTTTTAATTCTTCCACTTTGATATTTTCCTGCTGTATTCGGCACCTCCAATACTGTGTCCAATTTTGGGTCTCTCACGACAAGAGAGACACTGAGGTGCTAGAGCACATCCAGAGAAGGGCAACGGAGCTGGTGAGGGGTCTGGAGCAGGAGTCTGGTGAGGAGCGGCTGAGGGAGCCGGGGATGTTCAGCCTGGAGAAGCGGAGGCTGAGGGGAGACCTTCTCGCTCTCTACAGCTCCCTGAAAGGAGGGTGGAGCTGGGGGGGGTCGGTCTCTTCTCCCAAGGAACAGGCGATGGGACAAGAGGAAACGGCCTCAAGTTGCACCAGGGGAGGTTTAGGCTGGATATTAGGAAGAATTTTCACACTGAAAGGGTTGTCAAGCATTGGAACAGGCTGCCCAGGGAAGTGGTTGAGTCGCCATCCCCGGAGGTATTTAAAAGATGGGTAGATATGGTTTAGTGATGTTTTTTGTTAGTGTTAGGCTAATGGTTGGACTCAATGATCTTAAAGGTCCCTTCCAACCTAGGCAATTCAATGATTCTATGATACTTTATGGAACTCGTTTTAATAGCCTCTGCCAAATAGTTGAAATTGAGCATGAGGTGATCAAGTGTCTTCTTTAAATAATTTTAACTTTTAAAGGTGAGCCAAGATTTACTGATTTATTTTTAATCACTGCCACCCGCTAAAAGAGGACGAGTCAGATGGAGCTTTGTCCTGACAGAACCTGCAGATGTATCGGGTTAGGAACGTGAATGGGGCTGGCTAATGTGGCTGGGCTCATGAACGCTAATTGCTAATCCTTTGTAGCTTTGTCTGGGCATGGGGAGAGGATCACAAGTTTAGACGAGTGGATGCCATCTGAGACCCCAGTTACTCATTTTGACTTGCCATTTAATGTGCCTGGCATCTGAATGAAAAGACAAGCCTTGTTTTATGAGAATTTTAGAAAAAGTGATGTATTATGCTGTTTAAATATAACAAGCTCTAAAATCTCAACTGGTACAGCAGAAAAATGTGGTGTGATACTGGTTAACTAGCAATCTGCTGTTCTTTGAGCAGTTTCAATTTCTGGAGCATTCCCCTTCACTATTCACTAACACGTTCTAGATTTGTTTAAAAAAACCCTGCATAAAGTAATGTCTCCTTTGCTCACTTGTCTTTTTCCTGCATTTTTATAGGCAGCAACAGAGGTTTTGTTACCATGGTTTCAAAAAGGAAATTGTCAAAAACTGATGCTTCCGGAGAGAGCTGCAAGGCGGACTTGCCGAGTAGGTGCTCAGGTATAGTCTTATGGGGAATGGAGACCTTTTGGTAGAGGCAGCGGCTCCCAGGCAGGGATAAGGCCAAAATTACAGTTTTGATAATGCTAATTGTTAATGACCCTGTTGATCTTTAAACACTTTTTAAATCACAATAAAACAAGAACACTAAAGACAGTGCCATATCTTTTCTCAGTCGGTCTGTTCTTGTACCTTTGATCAGTATTTACCATTTGAGCTTCACTGCCTTCAGAGTCTGCAGATTCATCACATTTGATCAAAACTGCTATCTAGAAATCAAACCAAAGTAATTTCTCTATGTAGCTGGAGGGAAGATAGTTATTTTTCACTTTAGCAGAGGGGTGGATATGTAAGAGACAGGCCTGCTGGGAGAACCTATATTAAATTCGTGTTTTTCACACCAGAGGAAACTATGTGCACTAGCGTTACTCATAGTCTGTTAGTGGATATGTCTCTCACAGGAGTAAGCCACTGAAGATGTATTTTAACTGTCACTAAAAAGGGAGAGTAAGAAACGTTCTTTCCTGGTGTGATGCTGCAGGGATGCTTTATAGGATCTGCAGATTGGCATCTGAGTCAGCTAATGACTGCTCTCAAATAGCAGTACAGTTTGTTGGTCTGGTCCCATAAACGTATTCCTGTTTTCCTCCAATTTCTTACTAGAAGGTTAATTTTGAATTAGTTGTTTATATCCTTCCTATTTTTATTGCAGCATATATTTAATGTAGCATGTCTTGTTTTCTCAGAAACAAAGAAGTCACGGATTTCTAAGGAAAAGGACTCTGCCCATGGTGGACTGGAGAATGAGGGAGTCTTTGAAGAGCTCCTTAGAACATCAGGAATTGTATTGAAAGCTGGCGAGGGACAGAATGAAATAGGTATGCTCTCTCTGCTCCAGTTGCTCTCTCTGTATCTGAGAACCTGCAAGGATGACTGGTGCAAAGTAAAGATGCATTTTACTTGCAGAGCAAAAATTTTTGAGCCAGCTTGTTACAAAGTTCAAGCAAACCTTCATATGGCCTCTTATTTGTCATATACCTCTTGAATTGCACAGTTTCTGCTGTATTCAGGGCATCACATAAACTCATTATACCAGCTCTTTGGGTGTATACAGGCTAAGCCAGAAGACTTCCGAAAAATTATTTGAGGTATATGGAATAAGATTAGACTGCATCTGTGACTACAGTGTCGAGTTACAGAGGCAGGAGCTCTGAAACATGAAAACGAACGTGTTATGTTGCCTTTCAGCTCAGACAAGGCCTTCAGGAATGTGTGTATTAAGCCTTTTTAATGCTATTAGCTACTCTCAGACCAGACCGGAGAAGGCACGAGTGGTGATACCATTCAGGCTTTTGCTAACTGGACTTCTCAATAGAGCAAACGCAGAAGTATTGGTAGATGGGCTTGAGAGCTTGCATTTAGTGTTGCTGTTGATATGATGTATGGATAAAATGTGTCTGGTCCTTTATTTTCTTCTTAAACTTTCTCCTTAGCTGTAGACCAAATGACTTTCCAGAAGAAGCTCTGCCTGGCCCTGGAGAAGCACCCTACTTACCCAGGCGTAAGTAAGAGACTATGCTTTGGCAGAAGCCAGCTTTAAAACTGTTTGCTATGTAGCAAAAGATGCAAATGTTGCTGCTAGGCCCCTATAAAAGTATGGAACACAGTAGCTTATCTTGGATTTCTGTGGTCCGGGTTCTCCAAATCTCTCAATGTTGCTGTTCCAGCCTTTTGGTACCATTGTCCTTCTGCCACGTCTGTCTCTTCTCACCTCTTACATCTGAATAGTCAGAAAAAAAGCGTGCCTCTGTTAAAGCTTTGGTGTGCATGCTCCAAGGTTGGTTTCACACAATTCCAAGCAAAAGTTCTGCACTTCCGCCGCCATGCCCTGACAAAGTAATTAATTGGCAATATTATTCAATAGACAAAGACTCCGAAAGGAGAAAAGTCACTTGCTTAACTTTCTAGTGGAAGCTGTGTTTGGTTTTGTGTTGCTGGGACCTGGCAGCATTAAAACTGCCACAATGTGGTGCTCCTCTCCTGTCAACAAGCCCAGCGTGAGAGTCCTGAGGCCAGTGATTTGACTGCAAATGCTTTTTTGGTGCAGCTCTTGTCACATTAATGTTGCTGTCTCAGCAGAACTGGAAGAAAGGTAAAGCTCTTTTAAATCAAAGCAAAATGTGAGACTGTTGCTTTAGAGTTATTTTGTAGAAGAGTCAGTGTTTCCGCTTGGAAATGGTTTAGACTAGAGTTCATTTGTTATCCAGTATTCCTGCCATCACAATTTCTGTCTGTCTGCTAGCTCTTCACTGTTCTTATCTGCTCACAAAGAGTGTCCTAAAAGACAGCAGTTGATCAGGGCGTCTTTTCAGGAAGTGGATAACTTCTCTCTGCTTTGCAGGTTGTGAAGCAATTTATCAGCGGCTTGGAATCTCACATCAAGGACAGAAACCAGTTCAAGAACTGTCTCTTGCCGTGCACTCCCATACGGACTGAGGGGTCGAGGTCAGAGAAAACGTATTTTATCTTACCCTTCAGTCAGAGATGGTCTCTAGTAAATTGTCACATAATGTTGAGCAGAGTGGAGGGAAAGACCATAGCTCCTGCTGAATCACAGTAAGACTCGTTTCTTAAGCAAAAGTGGCTAGTGTAATACATTGCTATTTAATAGCAATAAGTTTAAAGTGGTAAGTCACAGAATTTTCTAGCTGCCCATGGCGTGCCTTGGGCTCCATGGCATTTTATGTCAGGAACCAAGGCTGGTGAAGGTCAGCTGTCTTGACAGTTTTTCCAGGAGATAAAGCTTAACCACAGAGACTTTTGCATTTCCAGCTCACACTGGTCATGTAGAGAGTAAACTTATTTAGACCTAAAGTAGAATTTTAATTTTTGTGTGTGTCTGGGGTCACCATACGTTACCATAAGTCATTGTAAGAGTATTGTGTTTTGGTTTTTTTTTTTAAAAACCAAACCAGTAATGGGAAGAGTTACAGCCTGTTCTCCTCGCACATTTTTAATACAACTGTAGTGGAATCTTTCATCTTGCAGGACTCTGGTGCACTCATATTGTGAAAGCCTCATTAAACTGCTTCTTGGAATTAAGGTCTTACAGGTATGGACATCTTAGTTTGCTCTTTACAGTGGTGTTTGTTTATTTAGGGATCCTTCTGCTTATGTAAGTAGAAGATTAATAGAACTGGTTGTGAAGAAGATGAGGCTGCAGGCTGGAATAATGTCCAATTTCTTGTTTCTTTAGGGACATAAAGATGCTCAGGGCCTGGAGCACATGGCATACAGGAAAAGACAGAGGGAACTGGGTTTGTTCAGTGTTAAGAAGAGAAGACTAAGTGAGATCTTTTGATCTTCAAATATCTAGTTGCATGGTGTAGAGAAAATGGAGCCAGACTCTTCTCAAAGGTGAATCGGGGTAGGATGAGAGATGATGGCTCAGGTCAACCAGCAGACACTGATAGAGTATAATCACTTCCACTGTGGAGAATGTCTTCCTTAAGTGCTAGAACAGGAAGGCTAGAGAGGTGGTGGAAACTCCATTATTGGAGGAACTTGAATCTTGGAGGCGTTCAAAAATGGGCAAGACACTGAGCAACCTGATCTAACCTTGATAGTTAGCCCTGTTTTGAGCAGGGGGTTGGACCTCCAAAGTTCCCTTCTAACCTAATTTTTTAAACGTATAAATTACAGCCATGAACAAGGGTTTACATGGAGCCAATCCATATGAAAGGGCAGAGGCCCTTCCAAGACTTCCTTGGGTATAGCAGGGACCTTGATTTGTTTACCCCTTGAATCAGTCATCTCCCCTTTCTGCAGCTGCTAGCAGCAGATATGGAAAAGGGAAAGGACAGTGGGTCTTCTCTTCGCTTCCTCTGTGTTACCTTGAGGCAACAGAATAAGCCAAGGAAGGGGGAAAATGTACAAGGACCAGCCTCTAGGTTCAAGAAATGTCGGGACAGTAAGATGATGTATGGTACTCTCTTGCATATTTTCCCTTCCCCTTTCCCAATGTGGCTCCAAAGACAACTGCTTTCAGTCCTATATTGCAGGTGAACCCCATGTTCTGGCCTTTCTGGCAACTGGTATGCGCCCTCCTTAAAAGAACCACAGAACAGAAGTACTTTTTTCTTGTTGCAAAGCACTGCTGGCAAGAACAAGTTCTGTTAAGTAGTATACAAATTGCATCAAGATGCATATGGAGTGGAAGATGACAGATATCTCACTGAGGCATGGGAAACCTGACAGCAGCTGTGGATTTAAATCCTCTTATAATTAAAATGTTATAAAAGTTCTTGTCTTAAATACGTTTTTAGAATTGCATGGGGGAAGGCTTAGAGCTGCAAAGGGAATGGCAAAAGCATGTGGGCACTATTTTCAAACTTGTCTAAAGTTGATGCTTTAGATTCTGATGTGGTGAAAAGCAACTCCAGTGGGTCTGAGAAAGAGAGCTTAATTTGGCCTAGAGGAATTGTACATCTCGCCTGTATGCTCTGCTTCTATTTTCTTATATGAATAGTTTATACCACTCTCGGCATTTGTCGTTTTCAGCTTGCAGGCTGTATCCCTCCTTTCTGGCATTAGGGAAGAGATTTCGTATGCAGGAAATATTTTTATTTGTCCTTTTGAGTCTTTTATTCTGTGTGCATATTTCATCTTCTGTGAAAGATCAGTTTTGGTGGCAATGCTACAGCACAAGCAGTAAATCATCATCCTAATACTGTCTTTATGCCTTTTTTCTAGCCTGCTGTCATAACGCTGTTGTTGGAAAAGATCCCTGAATTCTTTTTTGACATGTGAGTATTGACTGTCTTCTCTCTGCCTTGAAATGAAATTTTTATTTTGGACAATCACTAGCTGTTTGACTTTAACTGTAACTTCAAATTTACCTGAATGGATGTTTGCACTGGTTGTTTTTTCTTCATACATGTGTAAAATTATCTATGAGGTACCATGACTTTAAATGTGTGGGTGCATAAAGCAGAAGACAAATTTATAGAAGCTGAAATACAGACATACCCTATGATTCATTATGCTTTTTGTAGCTACTGGCACAAGCTTTGGAAGTATTTCAGCAGAAGGACTATGGAGTATTGCTTTATTTAAAAAAAGATAAAAGTGGCTGGCAGAATCTTAGGAGGCTGCTAGATGCAAGCAGACCTCCTAAAAATACAGATTGTATTCAAACAAGGAAAACAGAAAGTGTTCTGAATGTAGAACATCCTATCAGAGTGAGAGATCTTGAGGTGGAACATAGGCAAGACTTGAACACTTCAGCTCTTTTTCTGGTGCCCTGGATGCTTGCTACAGAGTTAGTGAATGGTCAAAGGATGGAAAGAAGCTGAGGCTGTTTCTGATGCAGTATTTGTTTCAGTGCTGAGCATCAAGCAGGATGTACAAATGCTGTACAGAGGTTAAGTCTGAGAAATTGTCTCAGATTGAAATCTTGTTAGAGGAGGGTTTAACACAATCACAAGGACTGAATTGTTTTCACCCAAGAATTCTAAAGGGTCTTGGGTGTAAAAGTGATAAGCTGATAATTGTGCTGCGAACTCTTTAGTAAGTTTTAGAAATGGATGGTGTTACCTTCGTCTGTCAAGCTGTGAGAAAAGTGAAGGTTTTTTTATGTATTAATGACCAATTGAAAATGGAAATGAAAACCAGAAATAAGTGGTCCATTTTGCAGCAGGAGGAGGTTGTCAGGATGGTCTCATTGAGATCTAGGTTTGTCAGCCTGTCGTGGTGGTGTATTGAAACAGGCTGGTAGTATCCCTGCTTTGTTGGCATAGCAAGTAAGAAGTAGGGTTCTTCCTAGATTGTGCTAAAATCTGTAGGGGTGTTAATGATATTTTCCTAATATGTTTTTGATAGTTGGTTAATTTGAATTGCAACTCATGGTCTTGCTGACCAGCAGCAAAGATTTTGAGTCTGTCTGTAGGTCTGACTAATGTGTGTTTCACTTTCTGCCGTTTCAGCGTGGGCACCTTTGGAACAAATTTCCCCCGGCTCATCGTCAATCAATTTAAATGGCTTGACAGACTTCTTGACAGCCAGGTGGGTACTGGTGGTGCAATCACATGTATGCTTTTTCCAGTCAACTTCTGGAACTTCTCTCAGGTGGGATGAGATCAATTATTATGCTAATGGGAATGGATGTTGGTTTTATATTCGCATGCTGAAGGAGTGGTTTAATTCTTTCTCTTTGATTATGATTGCCCTCAGTGACTTTTGAACACTGCCTTTTACTATTTTTCTTCTTCCCTTGCTCTCTCTCATTTTTCATAAATTTGTATCTGTACATATGTATCCACATGGGTGACCACATTTTAAAGCTGTTGCTGGCAAGAAGTTACAATCCCCTCTTGTCTAATTTTAACAAGAGATACTGGATACTTGCAATCATCTGAGGATGAATTCTCTGTTCCTGCTTTGGTGGTTTTTTTCCTTCTTTCCCTCAGCCACTCAGTAGTCAGTCTCTTTGTGTTTCTTTGTACTGGAGGGCTGTTACTAGAGAGTCCCGGAATGAACTGAATCAAGAAGTCACACTAAACACTGAGAAGATTTGCTTTTGTGTTTCCCAGTTTTCTTTGCTCACCAAGATAGTTGTGTCCTACCTGTAAAAAAACATTGTTCCATAAAAGTCTCTAGTATGATTCGTGACTTAAACAGGACAATGAGTTAAGGAACAATTGGCATAAATCCAGACAAATGTCTTGCGGAGTGACCTTATATGCATAATATTGTTGCTGTGCTAATGAACCGCTTGCTTGCAGTAAGACTTCTGCGTTTTACAAGTGTTCCTCTTGTCTGCAGGATCTTGTCAAGAAGTTAATGCAGATGATTAGTGTCTCTCCGGTACCAATCCAGCATGATATAATCACCAGTTTACCTGAGATCCTGGAGGATTCCCAGCAAAGTGAGGTCGCCAGAGAGCTCAGGTACAGATGATTCTGTTGGGTTTTTTGTTGGGTTTTTCTTTTTCCCTTTTGCACTTAGCAGAAAAGGACATAATGCATTAACGCAAGTTGCACCAGGCCTGACTGAAGTAGAACAGTCTGTTCCTGTTAATGGTAACATTCAGGGACGGCGAGCACTGGCTTAGGATATTTCATTTGGGCTGTCATCCTCTTAAAGAGAGGTCTAAATGCTCCAAGAGTGCTTTTATCAAAAAAATTATTAAACTCTTGACTACCTGGATAGAACAGGTAGAATCCAGTTAAGTACTCATTACTTTTGCTGGATCAGTCTGTGATCAGTCCCTTGGATATTACTATAGACAGCTTTTGATTTGGCTTGGATTCTACCACAGTAAGGGTCAACATTGCTTTTATTAATTAGAAAAAAACCCACAACACAATAAATGTGTGCATGAAGCAGGACTTTCTGGCTATTTTATATATGATTCTCAAGTGTATTTACTGACCCAAAGAACAGGAGGACCTAATGCCGGTAGCTGTCCTCCCAGAGAGCACTACCTTAAGCTAGCCCGTATATCTGTCTTTTTTGATAGTGTATTCATTTTGCACAATAGTAGTCTTACCCTATATTTAATTATTCACATCAGTGTTTCTCATTCTTAGCATTACACAGATCATTTACATTTATGCTGGTGTTAATTGTCTTTTCAAACCCCTGGTCTTTATTTCAGCTTACACCTGCAAGTGCTGCATCCTGTTCCTTGTACCCGCTCAAAAGTAGTTGTGGCTTTGTGTTTCCATTCTCAGTTTACTGGCTCAGCTTCTAGATAAAAAAGCTCCATATAATTAATTTTTTTATGCTAATCAAACTCCTCAGACTTCTGTTTTCTCTACTTGTATTTTTTCCAAAGCTGAGAATCTAAACAGTATCAGCAAGACATATTTATTTCCATGTTCTGAATAGCCTCTAGTCATTTGTGATATGGAAAAGTGTTCATTGCTTTTTGTAATGAATTAGGGAGCATAAATAGAATTACCAGGGAGATGGAAAATGACATGTTTTTCGACTAACACAATTGAAGTAGAACTTCTTGCTACAGAAAGTTTAGAAGAAACTTAGATGGCAGCCAAGAATGATTAGATGAATTTCAGGAAAGGAAAGTCCACGAAGCTGTTAAACACAGCTGCAGTCCCTTGGGCAAGAAGATGCCAAACCACAGCTTGCTGGAAGCCAGACCAGTTTCTGTAGGAAGCATTTGTAAATACTTGTCCAATTCTTGGTCGGTTCCTTATTGACCAGTGATGGAAAAAGGGCGCTGAATTAAATGGATTGTCTGGTTAGGCCCATTGTACCTTTCATCACGTTTGCAATTCTTAGAGCAAATAGCAAATACTGTGACTAGGGAGGAGGTCGCACATGAGACAGGTTCAGTCCCTGTTTTTTGTGGCAATTTCAATTACGCTTTGCTGATGGCCTGTCCATGGGACAGAAGTGTGGCTAGAAGGTATCAGGCCCAAGTGATGTGTATGGTTAAATCACATACCAGCAATCTCACTAATTTTTTCTATTCATAGCGGACCCAGGACCTTCCAATTATCAGGTTCTTGCCTGAGGCTTGTACCAGGTCTTTGTCAATGTTCCCTGTTTTTACAAGATTTGAAAAAGGTAGATTATTCATATCTGCTTCTAATCAGCAGCCTCGGAATCACAATTCAGCATGTTCAGAGGAGCGATTATTTAGGGAACAAGTTTTCCATAACGCCAGCTGTCAGTTTCAGAGATTTTTTTGCAGTGACCACAAAAACTACTGGAATCATACAATTTACTAAAGATCCATTCGTGGCTCTGTTAAGAGGATCTTTTGTTTTCTTTTCTTGTGTATCAGCTGCTTACTAAAACAGGGCAGACGGCTAACAGTTCCAATCCTGGATGCCCTTTCTCGTCTGGATCTTGATGCAGATCTTCTGGCTGAGGTAAGGGCTTTTACTGAGCAGTTGAGCAGAACCCATCCCCTGCTTGGCAACCTAAGAGCTAGAGCTGTTTGGTCATTCAAATTATTTTGCTAAACCTGACTCCTATAGGCCTTCAAAACTCCCAAGCTTGCTGAAACTGGGAAGGAGTCAGAGAAGCTAAAACTGTTTTTGGAAACATGCATGAGGGGTTCAGTGAGGAGCAGAGAGAAGTTTTCTGGCTGTTACAGTATGCATGCAGAAATTTCAAATACAACTGTTTTAGCAAATGCAAAAGCACTTTGTCCTGCTGCAGTAAATGTTTACTGCCCATCTTAAACTTGCTTATTGTCATTATTTCTCTTTTGGAGAAAAGTGACCAGACTAGACTGCTATATTCTATGTGAAGGCAGACTGATGATTAGATAATCGCATGATTATAGTTTTTATCTGCAGAATGCTGATAAAGGATAAGAGATGGTGTGCCTTGGGTCTTCTGGACATGCTTTATTGTTGCACTTCTTGCAGTTAGGCTTCTTAAGTATAGAATAAAATTGGTTCATTTGAGTTCATGAAATACTGTTTTACATAGTCCCCAAGGGCTAGTGCTGCGTACCAGGTTACACCTCTCCCATGCTTTTCCCATTTGAAAGCCAGTTAAAAAATGATGAAGCCAAGCTCTTGGCAGTCCCAAGTGAAATGACAAGGGGCAATGGCCACGAATTACAGCCTAGGAGGCTGAGATTGGACATTTGGAAAAATGAGTTAGGGTCTGCAGCACTGACATAAATTATCAAAGAGGTGGCAGGGCTTGGGGGCTTTCTTCCATCCTTGGGTATCTTTAAGACCTGGTTAGCAATGCCAAGGCCAGTCTGATCTAGTGCTGACAATATCCCTGCTCTGAGCAGAAGGCTGGACTATAAGCCTCCAAAGATTCCTTCTCACTAACATAACTAAGTTTCTGTGAACCACAGCCTTACAGCTGATCCAGTATTGCTTTCTCCTCAGGTGCAGCAGTCTGCCATGACCATTGTTCCTTCTGTAAAACTGGAAGATTTACCTGTAGTAGTAAAATTCATCCTCCATAATGTCAAGGCAGCAGACGCAGCAGAGGTACAGTATTTTCTCTATACTAAAGACCAATAAGTTGTCCAATCTAGTGTGTGTTTTAACAGAGTGCACTTGCTTCACACACAGAGGTGTATGCTTTAATGCGTCCAAGTAAAATTTTTAATATTGCTAAGAATTAAAGTGCATGTAGAAACTATATCTGTCTTTTAACATGGATTTGGCTCTGCTTTCAGGCATGAGAGTTGAAACCTCCTCTTTTCTGCTGGCTACTGCAGATTTTTCTCATTTGTTCTTTGAATTATTTTTTCTTTTGGTGTAAATGGCTTAAATAACTGACAGCAGTCAAATTGTCTTGAGTTAAATTCTTAGACTGAAAAAACTCTGGTTAGGTGGCAACTTCAACCCTTTGAATTTTATCTAAGAATTTTGCATTGTACAGACCTTCTAAGGGTTTTAAATTCCAGAAATATCCAAAATGGGATATGGACATGGGACTGCAACTTGGTAATTCTCTTCTTGTTTGCTTCACCAAGTTCTGTTCTAAATCATGTTTTGGAAACATCCCTATGAGGATGGTTCTCCTGTTGGAGAACTGGTTTCATTCGAAGATGTAAGCTCCCTGAGTTTTTGAAGTTGCTTTACTTAAGGAAACATACTCAGAATATTTTTTTAAATGAACGAGATGTGTTTTGTTGCGCCAGCCTGGCTGAACTATTGAACATGCTTTTTTCATACTTGAAGAAAGCCTCAGCTTAAGCCAGATGTGGATTGTGACCTGCCCAAATCTTTCAGGGAAACCACCGTGAAAACAGCATGTGTATAACATGCAACCCAGTCTGTGCTGATCCACTACAATTTGACAGAAGTTAAATTGGTAAATTCACATGCCTCAGAATTCCTGTGGCTGTTATATATCTTGCTCTGCTGTTAAACAGGATAAAACTAGTTCACAGCAACATAGAGCAGATATAGGTGGGAATTTCACGGAGTAACTCTTAAGAAATCCTCTTCTGCTTTCTGCATGCATGTGCATGACAGTGAAGAACAAAGTGTGGCCGGTTCACTTTCTAAGTATGGAAAAAAAAAAAGTTGGAGCATGGTCAAGTGCTTGCAAGTCTTTACAAATGCATGAGGTTTTGATTTGTAATTTTAAGGTTATTGTGCGAGATTGTGTTTTCTTTTCCTCAACCTTTTCTTTCCTCATATGTTACAGTGCTGGGATTTGTATTTTACAGGTGATTTCTGATCTTCGTAAGAGCTTGGATCTGTCATCATGTGTTCTGCCTCTGCAGATCCTAGGCTCCCAGAAGCTAAAAAGCCAAGTCCAGGCCAGGTACTTGAGCCAGTTTACATGATTCTCCAAGGGTAAGATGGGATAAGAGAACTTTGTCTCGTCTTTATGTGTTCTCTCTGGCACACATGGTTACATACATGAGCCTAATTTATCCCATGTAAAGGTGCTGACATCTTTATTCCATTCTGCTTAGTGCTAATATAACACATTTGTCAATCCTTGTGGAGCCAGCTTCCCTGCTGTGCGTGTGGTTCCTCTTGAGCCATCTGCATCCATGTCTGCACAGGTGTATGCAACTCCATTTATAATAATGCTGCTGCTAGTTCATCTGTTTTAAGTCCCCACCAGTATGTCTTTGGTTGATTCTGCAACCTCTGCTTCCACCCTTTTCTGAAAATCTCTTCTGACGTTCCCTGTCCTTGCCAGAGTGTTCCGTCTAGAGAATGGCTGCTTTAAGTAACTGCCATGATTGCTGGGCTGCTTTGTTCCTTTTACTACAGTATTTACAATGACTGAGTCTCCTCCTTTCTAATCATTTACAGTTCTTCCATGAGTCAAGTAACCACCAGCCAAAATTGTGTGAAGCTACTTTTTGATGTGATCAAGTTAGCTGTGAGATTTCAGAAAGATGTCTCTGAAGCTTGGATTAAGGTAAGGTGCTTCAATCCTTGTTTCCTTATGCAATTGTTCTCCTATGTTGAGCGTGAGCCTTTCTTGCAATCAAATGTGATATCAAAAGACAAATTTAATTCTGTATTCCAAATTAGCAGTGCTTTTTCAGGAGTCTGCTTTCTTCCTGATTTCACGGTGCTTGCAAGATGGCCCGTGGGCTCCAATGTAGAGACCCCACATCTTGAAATGCAGGATAAACCTGGTTCTGCATGTTTACGAGGGAGTTTGGGAAAAAATAATCTTTTTTTTTTTTTTTCTATCTGCAAGAGAGCAAAATGTATACCTGTATACACAGACTGAGCTGTGTGAAGACTTAAGGTGCTTGAAAATGTCCAGCAAGAAATCAATATTGGCTAGTATTGGGCTAAACTTAATCTTAAATTGCATTTCTGTGTAAACCATGACTGTTTCTTGTTCTTAGCCTTTTGTTGCTCAGTACCTTAGTTCCTTTTTCAAGCCTGATGTTATTTGAGAACGTCCTCATTAAAACTGAATTTTTGTGCTGTTTCTTTGAGTGCCTTCTGGATTCTCTGCTGTTGGCAAGATCCAGTCTGCTGGCTTTGATAGCTGTCACGTTGTAGAGGAGAGAAATCTGTGAGCAGTATTTCTTTTGGTGTCTGCCTTTTCTCATTTGCTTTTGGAATGTAGTATTGTACTCTAGCATAACAGCTTTCTTGTTTGTTTTTTTTTTTTCCTCTTAGGCTATTGAGAACAGCACATCTGTATCTGACCATAAGGTAAAACTTCTGAGACTGCCCTTGTGTCTGGGAGTGTCGTCTTCTGCTGGTGTTTTCAAGGGCTTTCTTCGTGGTTGTAGATTAAGAGATTTTTCTGTTGCATGGGTGGTTCTTTTGGTATTTGACTTGCTCCTAGTACAATAGCTATCCATTTTCTTTGTTATTCTTAATTCATCCCTTCTAAATGTCATGTAACAGAGTTATCCTGCTTTAATTCTGTCCTCTTGGACTGGGGGGGGTTTTCTACAGTTGCGACTGTCGGAGCTTTTTGAGCTCTTGCTTTTCTTCTTGGCTTTGATTTCAAAGTGTGTAGTTGTCTGGACTGTTTAGTATCTTTTCAGCATTATGATTGGTGGTTATTTCCTCATAAAGGTTCTGGATCTGATAGTTTTGCTGCTAATCCATTCTACAAACACCAAGAACAGAAAGCAAACTGAGAAAGTACTGAGGAGCAAAATTCGATTGGGCTGCATGCCGGAACAGCTGATGCAGAATGCCTTCCAAAATCATTCACTGGTCAGTGCTGATTCTGCTTTCGAACTCCCTCTCCTCATTTATGTCTCAAAGATCTTGTCAGATGATGATTTAACCCTGTGCTGCATTATTAATACTGTTCCTGTTGTGTACACTTCTGTTTTTAAATTTTTGGTCCCTGAGCAATCTCCCAAGGCACGTCCTCTGTTGTAACTGTCACGTGGTTTCTTTAGAGATGAGCTTTCCTCAGAATTGGATGGGCTTTTTATTTGTGTGCAAACCCTCTCAGCCTAAGAGATGTGGTCGAGCCCAAGATCGCTACTGTGTGTTCCGGACATGCTGTTGTCTCCTGCAGTATTTCTAGAAGTTCATATGTTTACATGCACTGTTCTTCAAGTGTAATGGTTTCTAGGTCTAAATATGTGTGTATATATATCGGGCATATGTAATGGAATGTAAATTACCGTTTACTATAAAAAAAACTGAAAAGATCAATAAAAAATGTCACAGTGCTGCTTGTCAGAGGTAGAGGGCAGTTGAGAAACACTGAGTTATGAATTTAAAATTAATTAATTGAACTATAATAATGTCTTAGGTAGGCACGTTTTATTCGGAATATAAGTGGGTTTAGTTCAGTTTTTAGTTTAACTCCCTTCCAGAATATGTTAAGATAAAGTAAATTAGGACACTTTTCATCTGAATAAGAGCTTGTTGTTCGTAAGAGCTCTGTGTAATTAAGCTAACTTTAAAAGTTAACTTAGATTTTTCTGAGTATCTTGATGTAGCGTATTCCTTCTGTTAAAGTAAGGCCAAGGATGTGTCTGTCCTGGGGGTTTTATTTAGTGGTACTTTGCTGTAATGTGACTTCCCTGGTGTCACCCATAAGGGATATGCTGCTGTGAGCTCTGCAGCTTGGTTTCTTAACCACTCTGTAAATCATTTGTGTAGGAAGGTTGGAGAAACCCGTTCTGATGTGCCTTATCTGCTCTTCTTTCTTGTTTGTGCGAGAGAGAAGGCAGGAAAGCGCCTACTAAACTAGACAAAGCTTTTGGAATAAGAAGTAGAACATTTTTTTAGAGAACCAAGTGTGTTTAAAACACGCAGCAATAATTTCCTCTTTCATGATGTCTGTATTTCAGGTTATCAAGGACTTCTTCCCTTCGATTCTAGCACTTGCTCAGACCTTTCTGCACTCTGCACACCCAGCCATAGTCTCCTTTGGCAGCTGCATGTACAAACAAGCTTTTGCAGCCTTTGACTCTTACTGCCAGCAGGTATAGTGTGATGGATGGCATCTGGTTTAGGAGTTTCATTCATAAATCCATTTTCCTGTTCTGTATGGCCTATTCATTTTGAGCATCTTCTGTTTTAAAAAGGCATTGTTATAATTTGTGCTGAAACTTGTTTCCCTTTCCTTGTATAACTTACTGTGATGAAAAAGTTTACATAGATTTCTCTCAGAGCTCTGAGTAACTTGGACTTCTTCTGCATACTCTGAAATAATCACAGAGTAATAAATAAAAAATAAACACAGACTTTCAGCTCTGAGTATAAGTTCCTATAGGTGTGTTGAAATCAGAAAATTTAGGGATTGAAGACAGCCTTGCACAAGCTTTTGAATGTATTTGCACTTTTGGGGGCAGGGTATGTTTATAATTAAGACTGTTTCCAGCGTTGTGCCTATTACTTATAGCAGCAAACTTAACAAATAGACAAACAAAAAAGCAACTGGGAAAAACCTGAGATATGGAGGCATACAATGTCATCTGCAACAACCTAGTGAGTCTAGCAATATTTGGAGATATTAAGAATTTCAAAAGAGGCTGTGTTAGCAATTAGTGACACAGAAAAGACCCTGAGCCACAGACAGTGGATGGGAGTGGAGAGAGATCCCTGTCTAGAAGTCAACTGAAGTAAGGCCATAAAAAGATTTTTTGAAACAAAAATGTCAGTTTTGAACTGCTGGTGATAAAAATTATTAGGATGCTGGAACTGCTGAAGTTAGAGGCAGTGTATTTCTAGGTAAGGTGCAGTGTTTTGGGCACCTAAGAAAATACAGTAGATTTTTATCATCATATGTGATGGTAGCAAAAAGCAGAAGCTGCAGCAGTGTTAGCAAGCAGGCAGGAAAAAATTGGTGAAGAGCTGCTTTATGTAATCATGGGATCTTTTAGAACTGAATAAAATTCAGGCTCATGGAGAAATAATGTTGTGGATATTGGGAATTAAGGAGCAAACTGAGAAGGGACTTAGAATTATATGGTTGAGTTTCAGGGTGATTATCTGTACTTGATCAACATATTCTATAGGAGCAGAACAGAGCAGACTTTTTTCTGTTGACATTTCACTGTGGTTTGTCTGGGGGCTTTTTCCTCAGGAGGTTGTGACTGCTTTGGTGACTCACGTGTGCAGTGGAAATGAGGCAGAATTGGACATTTCTCTGGATGTGCTCACTGATTTGGTGATGCTGCACACATCCCTTCTGATGCGCTATGCCAGCTGCTTGAAGGTATGACTATTCTGGGGACATTTCAGGACCCTTACACCACTTTGCCCCAGTTCCAGAATAGGTCAGTGCTTTTCAGAAATAGGGGTAATGGAACAACTCGTACTTGTAAAGCTATCTGTCTCATGAAATGCAGTGGTCAGAAGTGAGAAGTATCTACTATGAAGGGGTGAGCTGTAAGATAGGACTGTATGATTTTTTGGCAGGGGAAATTGATATAGACAAAGAAAAAAAGTTACCCTTCTCTAACTGAAGAATGCTTAAATTGTAGGTGTGGAATGACACCTATGCCAGAAGGAAAATGCTGTCTTTATTAACATCAGCTATTTAAAATACTTGACAAAAACCTGACCCCCGTGTGGACTGCCTGTTCTACCACATTGAAAGACTGACAGTACTTCAGCCAGTATTTGAATCCTAAAGCAAAACTCCTGTCAAGGATGGGAAAAGACTTAATCCTAAAATTTAAAAGAAGAAAGTACTCAATGGGGATTAAAAAAATGAGTTCTTACCTCCTACGAGTGACAGGCAGGGTCAGGCCTGCCCAGTCGCCTGTTTCCAAAAGTAGTAAAAGTGGAGATTGAGAGAGAGCAAAACAGCAAGGCAAGCACGTAGCAGTACTTGTCTTGAACACTCCCCCATCTGTGCTGATTTGTAGCTTAAGGACATCCTGTATTTTAAGAGTCCTTGAAGAGTATGGGTATGTGTATTCCCCCCACCTCTCTGACTTTTTTGATGCCAACTTGGTGTCGGTGGATTCTGTAAGTTTAAGTACACACTGGGGGAAAGCTGTATACTTTTTGCTGTTTAGCTGGTTGATTGATAAATTTAAATTAATTGCTTAAAATGTGCTAAAAAAGCATGAAGACCTGCCATAAGAATTTGCAATTCAATCTGTCACACGTTTGATGGGTTTAACAGGAAGAAATGGGACTCACTTGCCTCCTGGCAGAGGGAGGGTGTGATAAGGACTCAGGGTTGAAAGTAGTTCTTGAAAGAGACAACCTAAAACTCCAGCTCGTAATTGAATGCATTATCAGAAGTGCGATGGGGGATACTTGGTCACAGCAGCCTGCTGAGACCTGTTGATCTTCCTCCTGATCTTGTTTGCATGTTCTTGTGCTGGCAGATCACTGTGGGCCAATCTTTGATGCATTACCAATGCTTGTATGTGAAACACATTAATCAGTGCTCTGGCCCGACCTCAGGGTCCGGCAGTGTACCGTGTTTGGCATGCATCTCACAGGTGACAGAGACACGAGCCAGTTACCTGTAAAAAGATCTGTAGAGCTGAGGATGCCCGGTGTATTTGACACTGAGCTGGAGCCTCTCCAGCACAGAGAGAACACGCAGATCTTAGCACAAATCATCTCCCCAAACGGCTATTTTTTAATCTTAAAACTGGGTGAATTTTCTTGAGGGTTGCAAAGGTGGTTATCTAATCCTGTCAAACTTTGACACCTCATTCCAAATTCTGCTTGAGGTTGGCTGGTAGTAGGAGAAACATAATGGCAGCAAAATGCCATGTCAGTGGTAGGAAAGCTAGCACGGCTCTGGGAAACAGTTGGACTGTTTTCACTGAAGCACTGGAAGAAGAAATATCGTGAGGATGCCAGCCAGCACAGAAGAGTCCACCCCTAAATTGTTAATGACTTGGCTGTTACAGGGCTTGTAATCGAAATATTAACAAAAACCTGTAATGTTCGTTTTGTCAAATACTTTGAATGCTGTGAACAAACCTGTGATAAAAGATCAATAGCTGTCACTAATGAGATGGGAGCAATCCCAAAGTGCTTATGGTAGCCAGACTGTTCTTGCTGTTCAGCCTCTGATAAAACAAACTACAATAATTGAGGCCAGAGCAATAGTTCTGCATTTATGTTTATTTAATTTGAACATAGCTTTTTCCTGCCTGTACAAAACAGGTAAAGTTAATTGGCTTCCCTGCAGTTGACAATTGTGTATTATTGGGAACATGGAAAGGGATTCTTGGTCTATCTGATCTAGTTTGTGGCTTCTCTCTTACAGACCATTTTAGACTCTACACAGAAACTGAATCCATGCCAGATCCGGAAGCTTTTCTACATTCTCAGCACACTAGCATTCAGCCAGAGGCAAGAAGGAAGCTATATTCAGGTAAGCGGAGACACAACAGAAAGGAGTTCAGGCTGTGCCTTGGTCCCTTTTGCTAGATTAACTTCCAGAGGTTGTGTTGTGCAAATAGTGGCCTCATCCATGAACAGTGATTGATGTCAGGATGTCCTTCAGCTTAAAATTCTCTTCTTCCCAGCTGGCTGCAAGCCAGTTTGTGGCTCCAGATTTTCCACCCTGTATAGCAAGGGCTTATCACAGTGCCTGCATATCTCGCGTCTTTTCTGGAGAGGTCCTCTTCTCTTGCACATTTAAGAAGGGTAGAGTTGATAGAAACGTTGGTGGAAGGGGACTGATGGCAATCTCTAATCTAACCTCCCAGTCAAAGTGAGGTTGTCACCAACACGATACCAGGTTGGCTGTGGCTTTGTCTAGCTTAGCCTTGAAGACTTGCAAAAGTGTAAATTCAGTAGCCTCTTTGTGAAGCTTTGTTTCTCCATCACTTGGAAGCATTCAGAAAGCATAGTTCAGCTTCTTCCCTGAGATGTTCATCTCAATTCAGCTGCTTGATGTTTGTACACCAGAGACAGCAAAGGCACTCATGTTAGAAGAACTGAACTACACAGAACAGAGGACTCCGCTGTGAGGTGGTAGACTTTACACCTTTTGTGCCTCTGGTTTAAACACAAGAAGCTATCAAACCTGGTCTGTCTAAATTCATATTAATTTTACATAGGATGCTTTGTATGACTCAGTTGCAGCATAATAGAGGTGGTATCGGGTACCTTTGTCTGCATTTCTGGCTCCTTGAGCGTGGCAGTGATCAGATAAAGAAATACCTCAAAGATATTTATTCCACAATGGAGATGTCTGGGTTTAAAATCTTCCCATTTGTAAAGCTCAGCACCTCAAAATTAGGACTGTTTGTCTTTCTTTGAGTCCGTGCAGAGTTTCTAGTTGTGGGCATGTTTGCACATGTTAGTTTGAGACTGAAGGAAAGCTGCTCTTCATCTTTTCCTGATTGGTCTATGGCATGTAAAACAGCATGTCTGAAGTAATTTCTTCCCACTCAGCCTGTTAGGATGGAGATCTTCACTGCCAAAATTTCCAATTGTATGGTAGGTTTAGCTGCTTTCTGAACTACTTTCCTCAGTAATTTCCCCCACGTACCCCCACGTCTTTCTTTCTTACATGCAACTTGTGAAAATTGCCTTGGCAATGCACAAGGTGACTTTGCAGCCCAGAAGGACTACTTGTCAGGAAGAAGTGTTCTGCCTGTCACCCTCATAAATTGCAAAAAGAAGGGGAGGATTGTAAGCTCTAGAATTGATTCTGAGCTGAGAGTTTGTGACTGTGGGGGTCCAAGGTTGGCAGTTTGACTCTGCCCTGTGATGCCAAAGACTCCATGGGTAGGTAACCAAAGAAAACAGTATCCTGGGAACCAAATTCCTCTTTGCTTCTGTTAACTGTACTTCCCGTGTCCAAGAGGCATGAGTTCTAGAATCTCTACAGGCAGATTAGGCATTTGTCCTTGCACTGCATAGGTCATTCCAGAGGCACCTTGCCTAGTGAAGGTCAAGAAGAGATGGCATAACAATGTACTATCCTTTCCTCTGCTACCAGTTTGATCTTGTTGGCACTGGTAGTTTGCGTAGCAGTTTGCGTAGCATAATTCAAACCTTCATTCCCTCCGTCTCAAGACCTCTCTCTGATCAGGGTTTGTGCTTCCATGCAGCTTTCAACCCCTGTACGGGCCAACCTCCTCCTTTGCAGGACCAGTAGGGAGAGTTAATAAGAATCGATACAACCAGGGCTGTTTGGATTCCATAATGTTTTTCAGTGGCTGCAAGATCTTTGCTGCTTTTGTGAAGCTGCTTCTGAGTTCTCACACATGCTCTGTTGCAGTCTGAGACTCGTGCTCCTCCTAACAGGGGTGCTGCTCTTCTACAGTGGTCGCTGTTTAAGCTAGCAATAGGACTGTTGCTAACTGGCTAAAATAAATGGGTTTTCTGCTTAGTGCATTCATTGTTACATCCCTGCTTTGAAATCAGTTAATTCCTCATACCTACTTTTAGATATCAGGAAGCTAAGCTGTCCCTTAGGTTTGGTCAGGACCCACCTGGCAGCCCTCTACCATGATTATCTGCTTAGATAATGTTTCTGTCTTTTCACCTTCAGTTTATCAGTTTAAGGGATCAGGTAGACCATATCCCTTTGTCAGAGACACTATTCTGGACAACTTGATGATTGTCCTGTTTTAGCCTCTGGTCAGCTGTTCCATCCTCATCTCTCAGGATGACAGCTTTCTTGATTAGCATTTCTCTGCCAGCAGTGCAGGTGCAGCTTGGATTCCTGTGGCTGATTTGCTACACACTTCTGTGCTTTGCCTCTTTGTCAAGTATTAGACTTCTCATCCAGAAGACTGGTCTCACAACTTTCCTGAAGCATCACACTTCTACGACTGAGTACGCTTCATGCTCTCAGTGTCAGGAGACCTCTTAGTCTATTATTAGTGGTCCAGACTTCCAGAAGTCTTCAAAACTGTTTGTGCCCATTTTGGGAAAGTGCAGCTGCTTGACACAGCTGTTGAAATAGAGCATGCTGCATTGAGACCTACTGTGGGTTTTTGGAGCTGCTGCAAAGAAACCTTTACAATTATGCCTGCCCACACCTAGGGTGTGGGCACACACAAGGGAGGCAGCATGAGAAACGTCTTCATCCCAGGTGTCTGGTGTGCTGTTACCTACAGGTCTCTTTGGACCTTTACCAAAAGCTGCTCCAGCCCTCAGCCTTCTGAAGTTGATGGTGTTTTGGAGCGCAGCTCTGCAGCTGCTGTTTGTGTGTGAAGAGCTCCAAGATCATCTGCTACTTTTTTAGTATATTCTTCTATTAATTGTAGGTGAAACCTGTAGCGACTACATGTTCTGTGTAGTAATTAGAGCAAAGTCAAAGTGAGTTACTTTTAATGCTGTTTGCAGCCTGCCTAGAGTTGTGACCAGTATTTTCATAATAAAGGAAATCACAGAATGTGCATTTCTTTTGCAAACCTGTAATCCCAATAAACCATCCCCCAGCAGCTCTTGGAGATGAAATTATGTGATGATGCCAATAGAATTATGAGTGATGCACGCAAGTACCTCTGTGGTGACGTGGTCTGTATCTTTCTTTTTAGGATGATATGCACATGGTGATCAGGAAATGGCTCTCCAGCACAGTTCCCAATCACAAACAAATGGGGATTATTGGTGCTGTTACCATGATAGGCAGCGTGGCATTAAAAAGGTGAGAGAGAATGTAGCAAAGCTGAATTTAACATGCTTTCAGTTCAGACCAAACCTGGAGTGGAACAAAGAAAAGGGGCATTGCCTTCGAGCTTATGCACATCTTGGTGAAATCCAGGAACTTAAAACTCTTTTCTACAGACTATGGTGTTTGGTGTTACAACCTGTTCAGTACTCCTCACCTGCTGCTAATCTCAAAGGCATCCCCAGTTTCTTGTTAATGCCTATTCATGGATGCCTTGACTAGCACCAGCAGGACCTATTGCTTGGAAAAAAATGCGAACACTGTGGTGGACTGATTGCAGATCAGCTTCTGACACTAGGCTGAATAACCTGATGTGCTCCATGTTTGAATACAGGGAAATCTGAAAGAGAAGTAAGGAGAAAGACTGTTATTGCTGTGCTGGGCATTGGCATGACAATTTCCAATGTACTGTATAAATAATATATAAACATAATTCGTAAGCCAGGCAAAGTCCTGATAAGAGCTGTGGCAAAGATTAAAGCACTTGGAAAATAAAATTTGACTGATGTTGGGAAGCATTATTTAGCACGCTGATTTTGCGCTTATTAATAAAATGCTTTTGCTGTTTATTACATGAAGAGAAAAGCCCATCTTAGGTCCAGGCCCTGAGTCAGTGGACTTCATTATGGTTGCTGCTATAGCACTGACATCAGACTCACTAATTTAAAGGCACTGGTTCCAGTCTAAACAGGGTAGGTTAATATAGTTATTTCAAGAGGAGATTTAGAAAATAAGAATTACAGTGGGGAAAAAAACCAGAAGAACCCATGGGGTCATCAGTGCATCAAGGCACCTTTGGTGGCAGGGAGTTTGCTGGGTAAAGTGCACACAAATGATCCCAGCAGTTGGAGCGTGTTCTGTGCCATGGAAAAAAGGAGTAAATACCCAGGGAATCTGTTTGCTTGAATTTCCCTGTAGAGAAATTCCTTCCCACTCAAGTCTGACCCAAATGCATGGGGAAAATCTGCTGGCACTTGAGAAATATCTTTGCATGACATTGGATCGTGGTGTACCTTACTGGCATCCTGTCTGAATTCCTCAGAAAAAGATTGAAGGAGGCAGACTAGAAAGCCAAATTATCAGAGGAAAAAGCACCTTTCTGAACCCTGCAAGTAAGCAGGAGGAATTTTAAGTATTTGTCCTAATGTACAACTACAGATATTAGGCTTATGGTAAAGTGAGGCTCCATGGCTTTCAGAAGAGGGGATGACTAGAGGGTGTAGGTTTCAACAGGTTAGAAAAAGCATATCCTTGAAGAAGACATTAAGTCTTGTCCCGAGAGTCCCAAACAGCAGCAGGTCTTTTCCTAATAGTGTTCCAAAGAACGTCTTTTTCATACGTAATTCTCCAGTTTCTGGAGAGAGAACCTTGTGCGTGTGATGTGTTTGCCATCTCTTGAGTGTTGTGCAACAAAAGCAAGGTTATCAATTGCTTTCAGAAATGAAGGAGATGGTAGTTCATTGGAGAGACCGGAGCCGAACAGTGAGCGCGATGGGCAGGTGAGTACCAAGAATGGGGCAGTGTGGGAGAGAGGGAGGATATGGTCAGCAAGGAGGTGTGACTGAAAACACAGTCTTAACTGAAGTAGAATGTGTGTTTGGGAGTTACCTTTACAGAGCCTGGGATTCTTGAACATTGGCTGCAGAGCCAAGAATCTATTAAAAAATGGTTTTGGAGAAACAAAGGTCTATATTAAGGTAGCACCCATTGGTCTTGCTTGCTGCTACTCCAGGACACGCAGTCATCTAGTGAAAGTCTTGTATCCAGATGTTAGTGAAAGTCTTGTATCCAGATGTTACTTCAAACACAAGGGAAAGAAACAGGACAATCCGCTTCAGTGAGGCAAAGGCAACCTTCACCTCCCTCTCAGCTTGGCAGCTGTGCCTTTCAGGCCATCTAGAGAAAGTACGCCTGCCGTACAGGGTTGGCCTGGCCTTGGCCTTTTTCCTTAATTCCTGTTGAAGAACCTTCTTCTGGGATGGCACTTTATTTAAGGGTGGTCCTGGGCAGGCTCTTTTGTGTTATTTCATGGTGGAGCAGGGCCAGGACCTTAAGAGACACATGTTCTGTCTTAAAACTGTGTCTTTTCAAAACAAGTCACCATGGGCTGTTACTCTAGAGATGAAGCTTTGGATATGCCTCAGAGTAAATTAATGTAAAAGGGACTCAAGATAAAAGCTTGAGTTGGATCTGTTTACCTTACCCATTTCTACAGGCTGCTCTCTCTCTCCTTGCAGCTTTCTACCTTGCTGGACCTTGTGGGCTTCTGCTGTGAGCAAACACCAGAGGTCTTGGCTCTGTACTATGATGAACTCGCCAGTTTGATCGAGAAGCAGAAGGGGAATTTGGACTTGCAGCTCCTGGTATGTTGCAGAGTAGTTTGAACTTAATCACTTACATTAATTCTTCAGAAACATGATGTTTTTCAGGCATTGGCAGCACAGAGTCAATTTGAGGATTTCACTCCAGTCTGAGAACTTTTTTTTTCTTTTGTGTTCTAGGTGTGCTTAAGGCTCTTGTAAGAGATTGATCAGATAAAAAAGCTGAGAGAGCTGAAAGAGGATTTTATGATTGTGGCAGATTCCTCATTGTGCTTTAACAACTTCCTTTATGTGAACTTTTACATGACAACTGGGAAGCCTTTTAAAGGAAATTAAATGACATTTCAGAGCATGCTTTTAAGTTTCATAGATAAAAGTAGAATCTGAAAGAACTTTAAACTTAGTATTGAAATTGGCTTCTGGTCAGACTATTATCTGATGCCTAAGGACTTGGAACAGACACAGTTATTTATGGTAATAGGAAGAGGATTGTGAAGGCCACTGGACAGCTCTTTCTTCTTGCTTGGGGGTTCTTTTTTGCACATGTGCTGTGCCTACCAGGAGGGTACCAAGCCATCTTGGGGCCTAGAAAAGCATTGAAGGCTGCTGTGGACCTGATCACTCTTTGTGCCACAAGTCCTTTTTGCATCTGCTGGTTACAGAGAGGAGGAACATTGTGTTAGAACGAGGGAAGGCAGCCAGGGAGTTGTGAAATGCCAGTCTCCTGAGGTCCAGCTGAGTGCTCCAAGGAGGAAAAGCAAAGGAAGGAGGGTTTCTCATTTTTCCTTGCAAGACGGAAATGCAAAAACAAGCTAAGGTTCTTCTAACAACCTTTGTGAGGACTTTTTTGTGTCTTTTCATTGTTTGTCCAGACTCTGTCACATGTACTACTTCTCCCTTAATTGTTTCTGACAATGTAAGCATGTGAAGACATGGGACACATTGTGTGAAATAAACCTGCCAGCACTTTGTAGCCGTTTCATTCTGACCATCAGCTCTTAGGACAGAGAACTTCCCATGGCTGCTTTCCTTTTCCAGCCAGCTGCTCTGCCACTCTGCAGCACTGCGGGACCTGTAGACAAGCCCATGTTCAAAGAGAGGGAAGTTGGTTGTGCATGCTTAGAAATGTTTCCAGGCTTTGCCTCTAAAGGCAGGCCTTGGCTGTCCTTGCAGGCAGTGGGCTTCATTGCTGTGACTGTTCCAGGATACTTTCGCTTGGCCTTATCTTCTGCATTTTCCACTGCTGCTGTTGAAGCTTTCTTCACTGAGCCTTTTTTCTGAGCAGTTTTTTTTTCCTTTCTTTATAGGACAAGTTTGGGAGGAGTTTGGTGGAGGACTTTCCGTGTGACTTCGTGGTGGATCTCAGCCCTACAGTGGAGGGGTATGCTAATCACAGGCTAAGTATTTCTGATTTTTCTGTCACTGAGAACTGAGTTTGTCAATGAGAGCTTGTCTGTCTTGTCTTTCCTTGCAGTTCGTTCTTGTTCCCAGCGAAGCCCTTGTATAATCTGGATGAAGATGAAAGTCAGGGAGCGATTGCTATTAACCTCTTACCATTGGTGTCTCAGAGTGAGCTTGGCAGGGTCACCGATGGAATGAGTAACCAAAGCAAAAGGTATTTTGACACTTAATTGTGGGATGACTGCAAAGGTAAAGGAATTGTTTTCATTTGGTGCACTTCACTGCTATCAGCCCTGCCTGCCAAAGTGCCTGATAAGGAGCTGGTCAGAGAATTTTCCGGTTTCCAGTGTTCTTTTCCGTCTCTTGCTGTTAGACATATTCAGATAGGTCTAGAGGCATAAGCTGTTTGGGAACTGGCAGTCTGTTCTGGCTCAGGCTGTTTAGGTGATCTTGGGAAAGTCATGCTGCGTCTGCCTTGTCTCCCATCTGTCACATGAGAATAGTAGCTCTTTCTTCTAGTGTTATGGTGATATTGAATGCCATACGGAGATGGACAGGCAACCTTGAGGTAGCAAAATTCATATTTTGAGCAACAATTCTCAAATAGAGAATCACTAGGGAGTTAGTGTGCATCAACAGTACACGATTTTTCTCACCTTCAGTCGTACTTGGACAACATAGACTGTGCTCCAGAGCAAAGCCACAAACATGCAGCCACAAGTGAAATTCGACTGAGAAATAAGGGCCTTGTCTTTGGAGAATGGAACAGGAAGCATGCAAGAGATAAAAAAAAAAAAAAGTCTAATTAAAAAGTAGGACATCGAATTTAAAAATAATAAAAGGCGCTTTTTTTTTTTAACTGACACCTTCATATCCTATGTAATTTATTGTCATAAGATTTTGTTGAGATTTTAGTTGTGCTTAAAAAAAGGCGTGATCACTTTAAAATAAAAGAAAATATAGCTACTTTACATGCATCCATGGAAAAATGTTAATTTTCCTCACTCAGAATGTGAGCAGTGGCATGCTACAAAATGTTCAAGGAGGTTTCTCCACTGATCACAGCTCTGTTTTGCATAATTTCTTATAGTTCCTTCTGAATTATTCACCTTCGATTTCTACTAGAAATAAATCTGACCCCATTTTTATTCATTACAGCTGGTTTTCTGCCCTTATATGCTTTTCCAGAAAACTGGTGATCACAAATTTTTTATTTTTATTTTTTAACCACATAGTGCGTTTTTGCTCTGTGTGGCTGGGACTTGCAAGAAGCAAAATAGCAGGCATAGGCAAGGCGGCATGGGGAGGACATAGGACATAATGGAAAAGTGATGGCCATTCTGAGGTGTATAAAACACAGGGCCTACTCAATTTTTTTTTTTTTTTTTGTATCCCAGGGTAGTGTCACCGATATGTCTGTCACCCTGTTTTCGATTGCTGAGGCTCTACACTGGAGAGCAGAACAGTGGAAGCCTGGAGGAGATTGACGCCTTATTAGGTATGGGAAATGGACCTTTACAGGGTCTGGCTGGCTGACTTGTTCCTGTCCCAGGTCTGCAAAGACTTCCTGCAGCTGTAGGAAGAATTGTGCTGTTTGTGAAGGAGGCTGAGATGCTCTCTTGCCCACAAAGTGGAAGGGAGGCAGGGGAGACAATTGCTTTGTCTGGGTGGCTTACAAGGCTTAGTCCAGATAGCCATTGGAATTGATACAGGCTTTGGTGAGAGACTTTGTCCACGCAAAGCCCAAAGGATGGGTAGCGCACACAGTCCCACGTCTTCTTTTCCTGCTCTCTCCCAGGTTGCCCCCTGTACCTGACTGACCTGGAGGCTGAAGGGAAGCTGGACTCTCTGTCCAAGCAGGAACGGGAATTTCTGTGCTCACTCCTATTCTATGCTCTCAACTGGTTTCGTGAGGTGAGTGGAGCCTTGTCAGCAGGTTCTGGAGTGGCACTGAGAAGTAGCACTTAAAAACACTAACCTTAGGCTTCGGGGGTGCAATTCTTGTTGAAGAAGAGTCTTGCCTCTTGGCAACCTTCTCCAGCAAGGTCCTGGTGATCTCTCCTTGTTCTTCTCTTCATTAGCATTTATCCTTTATCCTGCTGCTAGCAGGCTCTACGGACTGCCTTGCTGATGCGAGTTTTCCACCTGCTACTAAGCTGCAGTTTGTACACTCTGTCACATTTTGGTGTATGAAAATCAGTTTTGCTGTTGCAGGGAGGATGCTGTAAACCCCAAATATATATGTCTATTCTCTGAGGTAATATATGTCTAAACTATGAAGGGAGGATCAGAAAGAAAGGCCAGTCTCACCATGCTGGAGAGCAGGCAAGTCACTAGCTGGTCAAGGGCATGGATTGTTGCCTTCTGCTTGGCAGGTATGAGGCCCTGCCTGCAGTACTGTGTCCAGTCTGGGGCTCCCATTGTCGTTCCGGAGCGAGTCCAGCAGAGGCCACCAGGCTGATGAGGGGCTGGAGCACACGGTGTATGAGAGGAGGCTGGTAGAGCAGAGGTAGTTCAGCCTGGAGAGGAGAAGCCAGTGGGGAGCGCGTATTATGGTCTTTTACTATGGCCTTCTGTTACCTCCAGAGAAGCTGTGGGATCACCTTTCTTGGAGATGCTCAGTGCTCCACTAGGAAAGGCTCTAAGCAACTCTTTAGTTGATGCTGCTTCGAACAGTGTGTCGGACTAAACACTTCCACAGGTCCCTTGCGAACTCAGTTGTGATTGTCTGCTTTGTTCTGTAACTCTGTGAGCTTACAGAAGGGTGAAATGCAGTGCCTTCAAGCAGATTTGGACCATGTATTTGCTAACATTGATGGTCAGCGGGAATGTTCCCTGATGGGGTTATTCTGATAACACGAGCTATGTCAGAGTTGGTGCAATTCCACATCCCCAGTCCTCCCTGTTGCTGCTCTTCTCCCAGGACTGCCTCTTTCCTGGCAGACCTAGGAAATGCCAAGGGGTCTCCAGAGCCACAAGCTGCACAGAATCTGACAATATGCTGTCTGCTAATTCCTCTTCAGTTAATATTTGATCTGTAAGAGTTGCTTTTTTGCTTTTGTTAGATTGCACCAATTGTGTCCATGTTCTCGTGGGCTTCTGAAGAGCTCTCTTCGTGCAGTCTGGATCTGATCACACAGGCCACTTGTGCTGTGTTGTGTGCTTATTCAGAAATTGAGAATGCTATTCAGAGAAGAAAAAGTAGTAAACAGTGGGTACAAATCTCCCTAAGTTTGTGAGTTTGGTTTGTATCTCTAGGTTGTAAATGCCTTCTGCCAGCAACAGGACGCTGAGATGAAGGGGAAAGTTTTGACTCGATTACAGAACATCACAGAGCTACAGACTGTGCTGGGAAAATGCTTGGCAGGTGAGTATGAAACATTTGCATATTCTGGGCCTGCGCCAGCTGTGAAGTGAAAGGGATTGTCGTAAACGTCAATGGAGGAAGTACAGAGTAACACATACTGCATTTTTACAGCGGCCTAAGAGTTCATACACAGACAGCTATTGTTTTCAATTTGTCTGAGGCCTTCTCAATCACCTCCTCAGCGACGTCTCTTTGACTGTTCCCACTCGGGAGCCACAAGCACAGGAACATTTGCAAATCCCACAAGTGTTGGCACAGCCCCTCCATCTGCACGGTAGCCTGCCTAGGTCCCAGGCCTTCTCATCTACTCCACGAGTCCCCTCCTCACTGGCTGTTCCAGCTTGCTGCTCGCTAGCAGACACGCACACTCACACGCTCCATGTACAAAGTCTATGGGACCTGTAGAGATGTTCCCAAGAACTAATGGCATCTTTGACTACTGACACTGAGACCCTCACTCACTCTAGTTGCTGACATCGCAGGCCCAGGGTGGTCCAACTCTAGTTGCTGACCCAGTATTTACTCACACGGGTCTTACCAGTAGTTGGCATTTAGTCCTTGAGGCATGCACACACACACACACACACACACACACACACACAGAGGATAGTGAGATTACACTGAAATATAGTTAAGAAAGTACTTAATAAGAAGATAGGACAGACTGCGGTGATAAGGCACAGGGTTCAGTCAGACAAGTGTACTGATCGGACAGTTCTACTGACCAGCAGTGCTTTACTCGTTGCCAGTCGCACTGTTTCTGCCCATTCCCCTCTGTTCATCCCTGCCCCACTTCCCTGGATATTCCTTCATTAATTTGCATAGTTCTACCCTTCTCCCCTGCCATCACACTATCTCAAATCCAAAAGGTCCTCTTTTTCCTCCCATCTTATCAGTTACAAAGTCCAGGTGTCCTTTCCCAAAGCCATGTCTGGAGTTTCTTAATGGCCCATCAATCACAAACTGGAGACTTTTAGTCTTTGAAATTGTCTCCATTATCCCTTGTCTACCAGGTTTGTGTCTGTCTGTTCTTGCTTATGGCTTCCCCCTTTACTTATTATCTCCTTTCACATTGAAAAGGTCTTTAAGAAGATAAATGCAATGAAGAATACACTGTCACCTTCCACATACCTTACACAAGCTATCTGTTAAAAGCTGTGTTTGTAAACCAACAGAACAACTTCATCTAAAATAAAGTGCAGCCTCAACACCTTTCTGCTGCTCCAAGAGACAGCACAGAAAAGGCTCAGACGTGCTAGAACAGCCCTTTAAGCTTCACCAACATGGACAGATGTCCAAGGACAGCTGAGCACTTGTTATCCTCCGTTGCTGGAGGAATGCAAAGAGCTGTAATTCCAGTGCAGTGCAGACATATGATAAGGCTAATTAGAGCTAAAACAGCTATGCATAAGAGTAGAGGGACAATCACCAGGACAACGTATGGTACTTCCTCTAGATATGTATCTTGCCTGTATTTTGTCATTCATGAGCTGAACTAACACAATTTCTACATTTTGGCTCTTTCAGCAACCCCTGGCTATGTCCCACCACCAGCTACTTTTGATTCTGAAGGTCTGGAGGCAGTACCGTCCCTTAACACTGTTGGTCCAGGGAAAAAAAGGAATGGTAACGAAAGTTTAAAACATTTAAGCAAACAGATGTGATGTGGGGTTTGACTGGCACATTGCACTGCAGCCATTGCACTTGTGTATGCATAAAACACAGAATTCCTGGCAAGGTCTATCTAGCTTGAAATCTTATCTGATCAATTCCTGTTGCAGCTGAAGTGGGGATGTAAAAATATCCTACTCCAAACAGGTGTTGGGTAGTCTGTCTCCTTTGGGAAGCTGATACTTAGCATTTAGCAGTGAAAATCCAGGGCTTTCATTGACTGTTTTCACCTGCCAAAGTATTTTCTGCAGCAGTAAGTTGTTCTGCCTTTGCCAGGTTGGTGCTGAACCTGTGGCTTGAGCTGCCTTGCAAATCCCTGATTTTTAGGTTGTACCTAACTGATCTCTTAGGAACCAGCGGTTCTGAAATGTCACATATTAATTCCTTTGGGGACCTTGTGTGAATGTCACCTCACCCTGGTGACTTATTGTCTGTCTGTTTGGTCTAATACATCCTGTGCAATTACTTGACATCAATGCAGTTTCTTTGATCTCTCTGCTACATAGTGTGTCAGGATCCTACCATGAGGTCAGAATCTCTCTACTGTTGTCAGCGATGACGACCATTGCAATTATATCATTGTGTTACTTGGCTGTTGGCTTGGCATCCCTGCAAGTCCCTTCTATGGTTGTGTCTTACCTTCCTTTTCCAGGTCCTCTTCCTTTCTCAATAGTTTGTCTGAGAAAGAAACATTAAATTTTGGTTCAAGCATTTTTTTTTTTTGCAATCACTTCATAATGTTTTAACTACTGTAAGAACAGTGAGAGTAGCTTTAATTTCTTACTGTGATTTTTATAAAATAGAAGCTGGTTGTGGGAGATCCCCAAGCGCATTTGACTCTCTTTTGGACCGTGATCTTGGCTGCAGATGACACACAACCTGTGCATCTCCATGCTTTCTTAGAGCTGATCAAAGTACAGCCTGTGCCGTTTCCCTGGCTGCAAGTGCTGTCTAGTGTTTAGCGCAGTTTAGCCTTCGTTTCTGAAGTTGCTTTTCTCTTTAAGGAAGGAAAAAAAAGGCTGATGGCAGCAAAGCCTGCTCTGCAGATCGTTCTCAAGCAGATGACAGTTCTGAGGGAAACCAGCCTGATACTGAGCTCTCTGAGCTGGAGAAGGTAGGTGTATGCTCCTGGGTGCTTGCAAGAAAGATAGACTAGGGGAGATGATGTAGAAGCATAAATAAAAGCTTTGAGAGAGGGACTGTTAACTTCAAAAGTTAATCACAGTCAAGTGGTTTAATTCTGCTTTCCGTTCCCTACCTCCCACCTGAATTTTGAAAATTGCCTGCTGCAGAGGCCAGCCACTCTCCAACAGGCAGTGTGGTTCAGGGCAGTGCAAATGTGCAGGATTACCAATAATACTATTGTTTACTCTCTGGTTATGACTATGGAAATTTTCTATATGAAGCCAGCGTCCTATCTCTCAAATTACTGCAATAACCTGCCATTCCTAGACTCATGTCAGAAATTGTGAAATGAATCTGGAAAATACAAACCCTGGTAAGGACTGTGTCTCCCACTGCTTCTAGTCTGCTTCAGTCACAGGTGCTCATTTTGCAAACTTACCTTGAGGTATTTGATCAATGTATTTGTGATAAGTCATCTTCAAAATCCATTTTCATCACATGCTAAGAACTACTTCCCAAATCTATCAACAAATGAATTATTGAATTTCATTTCTTGTTCTTTTGAACAAGCTCTTACAGTATTGTCATTGTGTCTGGAATGCAGAATCCGTGCTAGCTGAAAGAAAGAAGCCAGGGAATTGTGCCTGGCTTCGGGGCAGCATCCTGGGGGCTGGTTCTCATAAGCATCCCAGACAGCCCCACTTCTACCACTGTTACTAATAAATGTTATTCAGAGTCCATTTTATCAATTTCAGCCAGGCAAATATGCTTCTACTTCCCTGCCATTGTACAGATATGTAACTGAGTCAGATATGATAACAAAGTCACTTAAGTTACAGGGAATAAACAAAGTCCCAAATAGTTTTGGGCAGGAATGTGTCTAATCTTTCTCACCTTACCAGAGTGCTGGTCCCAACTAGTCCTTAGATACCGTGCCCTGCCCAGGACGACAGAATACAGAAATCCTGTTGTAAGCCACATGTAATGTATATTGGCTCTTGTGACAGGGTTGTGTGGAGCCAATCTCTAAGAACTTACAGATTGTCACCCAGAGACAATAGACCATCCCGTAGTTTACCATCCTGGTATTTATCAAAGATAAAACCATTTGCCTTCATCTTTTGTGTTGCTTATGGGTGCTTATGGTGCTTGGTCTTTCACCAAGTCCAGAATGAGTTTCATAATGCCCACTGATTCACAGAAAGGAGATAGTAAAGATTATTCCAGTTTCCGAAGTATTATTTTTTTCTAGAAAATTTTTAGTGACTTGTACAGTCCAAAATGAAAATGCTTCTGATTCTATGTGCTTGTCTCTCTACTAGCTATCGTGAATTCTTCTTAGTATTTTTTTCAATCTGGCACAAAATATTGACATCGGTGTGAAAGAAATAGCTTTATTTCACAACTCATATAATGGACAAGCAGGGGATCAGGCCTAGTCAGCATGGGTTTATGAAAGGCAGGTCCTGCCTGACGAACCTGATTTCCTTCTATGACAAGATGACCAGATTATTGGATAAGGGAAAGGCTGTGGACATTGTCTACCTAGACTTTTGAAAAGCATTTGACACTGTCCCCCATAGAATTCTCATGGAAAAATTGGCTGCTCGTGGCCTGGATGAGCATACGATCTGCTGGATCAAGCACTGGCTGGGTGGGCGGTCCCAAAGAGTGGTGGTCAATGGAGTTAAATCCAGCTGGTGGCTGGTCACAAGTGGTGTCCCTCAGGGCTTGGTGTTGGGACCGTTTCTGTTTAACATCTTTATTGATGACCTTGATAAGGACATAGAGTGTATCATCAGCAAGTTTGCAGATGACACGAAGCTAAGTGGGAGTGTTGATCTACATGAGGATAGGGAGGATCTACAGAGAGACTTGGGTAGATTGGACCGATGGGCCAATGCTAACGGTATGAGCTTCAACAAGGCCAAGTGCCAGTTCCTGCACTTGGGCCACAACAACCCCACGCATCGCTACAGGCTTGGGGCAGTGTGGCTGGAGAGCTGCCTGGCAGAAAAGGACCTGGGGGTTCTAATTGACAAGCGGCTGAACATGAGCCAGCAGTGTGCCCGGGTGGCCAAGAGGGCCAATGGCATCCTGGCTTGTATTAGAACTAGTGTGACCAGCAGAAGGAGGGAGGGGATTGTCCCCCTGTACTCAGCACTGGTGAGGCCACCCCTTGAGCACTGTGTCCAGTTCTGGGCACCTCAATATGAGAGAGATCTCGAGGTGCTGGAGCGAGTGCAGAGGAGGGCAGCGAAGCTGGTGAAGGGCCTGGAGAATAAATCTTAAGAGGAGCAACTGAAGGAGCTGGGACTGTTTAGTTTGAGGAAGAGGAGGCTGCGGGGAGACCTCATCACTCTCTACAACTACTTGAAAGGACGCTGTAGAGAGGTTGGTGCTGGTCTCTTCTCACAGGTCATTAGCGATAGAACAAGAGGGAATGGGTTCGAGCTGCAGCAGGGTAGGTTTAGGCTGGACGTCAGGAAAAAATTCTTCCCAGAAAGAGTGGTCAGACACTGGAATAGGCTGCCCAGGGAGGTGGTGGAGTCACCATCCCTGGATGTGTTTAAGACTTGTTTAGATGTGGTGTTGGGGGATATGGTGTAGGGGAGAACTTTGTAGAGTGGGGTTGATGGTTGGACTCGATGATCCCAAGGGTCTTTTCCAACCTGAATGATTCTATGATTTCAGCTAGAAGGTCTTATAGCCTTGCACGTTGCAACCTTAATCCTGCCATTTACTTTTCAGACTGCTGCTGAGAGAGAGACAGGAAATCCTCTGGCACAGCTGCAGAGCTATCGCCCGTACTTCCGAGAGTTAGACCTTGAAGTGTTCACCGTACTCCACTGTGGGCTGCTGACAAAGTCTGTCTTGGACACAGAGATGCACACAGAGGTGAGCGGAACAACCTGAAACCATACTGATAAGGCTGTGTGTGACTGACTCTCTCGGCGGCCTTGGCTCCTTCTGCTCCGTTAAAATGGACAGAAGATTGATGTTAAGATGCGTTGGTCCAGGCTGTGAGCTACAAGGCACTGAGATAAAGAGGACTTTCCTGAGAACAGCAGACAATGTAGCATAGCAAAATTAAAAACAAAGTAATATAAATGTTGCATAAAAGGAAAGGAAGGGACTTTAATATTAAAAATTACTAAGCTGTAGGATGTTAAATACAGTAAGAGGCAGCTTGCCTATGAAAAAGAACTTATGACATTTAAGTAAAGCCTATGTTGCAAAAAGGCACATGTCTCAAGGCATCAGCAGATCAGAAACTCAACACAAATGTGGGACTGGTGTCATGGGTGTGCCCTCAGTGAGCAGGGTCCTCCTTATCATTTGTGAGCTTATATAGAACTGCATTATTATGGATGTGGAAAGCAGAAGTACTTAATTTTGTTACTCTCTTTGTACGCATCTGAGTCCACCTGGAGTCTAATTTTGTAAGGCTACAGTAAGATTAGTAAAATGTGAAAAGGCGATGGCAGGCTGGAGTACAGCCTGGTCTGCTTCATGGACAACTGTCTCTGTGCCTGCAGGTCCCAGGCCAACTGGAAGACTGACAAGTCTCTTGGGCTACGTGGCATTATTTCAAATTACTTCTTGACTATTACTCAATTGGTGAATTTTATGACTCCGGGCTTAAACCTCTTTTTATTCTTAGGAGCTTATTTTCAATATATATAAATCAGTTCTCTCTCAGTAGTTAAGTGTTACTGACATCGCCTCAGCTATGTTCAGGGCACCAGGTTTGCTTCACACTTTGAGTAACCAGAACCAACGCCCCATACCTGCAGGGGGGAGACATAAAACCCTAGCATCTACCAAACAGGTCCCTGCCTGAGGCTAACTAAGCCAGGAGTCGTAACTGGAAATGGAGGGGGTGAACTTGAGCTTCACGGGACTACAATTACATTTGGGTCCTGGGATTGATTGTTCTTATAATTGCAGGCTCGTGAAGTTGTGCAGCTGGGGCCTGCTGAACTTTGCTTCCTTCTGGATGACCTGTGCTGGAAGTTGGAACACGTGCTGACCCCAGGCTCCACAAGGAGACTGCCCTTTCCAAAGGCAAGTACAACAGCAGCCCATGGGGCTAGACCTGCCTGAGGCAGGGCACATCAGTGGCCTCCAGGCCTTTCCTGAGAGAAATGTTTTTCAGAATTATTTTCATCTAACAGTTAAATGGAAGTTTGACTCCCAGCTGTGTGTCAGAGCAGCACTTGCTCTTTCAAAAGAGACTTCTGTACTGTTTCCCTCACTGGTGTTTGTAGCATTTGGTTCTCTACATGTCTTGGGAAAGGGTATAAACTGAGGGAAAGCCCTGGCGCCTCAAAAGTCAAGTGACCCTTTTCCTACCCCTCCGTGGGAACACTGGCTTTGCTGTTCTAGAAGCAGCTCAGGTTAGGCAGGCCGGATAGCCGCAGCATCCAACAGAAACTGCTGGATACAGGTTTTTGCTTTTTATGTAGTCTTCAGAAGAACACCCCGAGTGCAGTGACTGCTCGCATTCCTTGCCGATGCCTTCAGGAGGAAGGTAAACATGTGCAGCCCATTGCATTAAACTATGAGAAATTCACTACAACCTCGTGGACTCCATCACATTCAGTGTTCTTTCTCCTTGTCTTTCTACCTATCTCAATTCCCATATGCAGAGACTGTTTTCTCTTAGTGTTTGAGTGAAATGTAGAAGAGCTACATGTCACATCAGTTTTATTCTCTTCATTGAGTGTTATCCACTTGTCTGAGTTGATGCTGGTTGTTCATTAGAAGCCAACTTTCTTATTCTGTGATTCTTCCTGAGAGAGTGTATGACATCAGGAATTGCACTGCTCAGAAGCAGTCTAAGTCTAAGTCAAGTCTCTGTGCTTGAAGCAGAGTTATTCTCAGGTAAGGCTGATAAGTGACTTTAATCTTTTGGGTTTACTGCAGGAAAGAGGCTACAAGGATATTGGCTTTTCCCACCTGTGTCAGAGATCCCCCAAGGAAGTCGCTACGTGTGTAGTCAAGCTACTAAAGCCACTGTGTAATCACATGGAGAACATGCACAACTACTTCCAGGTCAGTAGACAACGATTTTGACTCAAAAAACTGTCGACTTTTGTCACCTTTAAAGGTATCCTGGTTTTGTTTGTAGGAAAAAGAGAGGGGCTTTGTTTTCTTCAGTTTTTTTAAACATGGAATTTGCGGAAAAGGATTCTTGTGCCATTATCTTTCCTTGGAATAGCATTTCACAAATTATTCGTTTGGTATTAAAGGCAGTTGGACAAAATCGGGGTGTAGAAGACGACCCAGGAGCGAACATCCAGGAGCACCAGCTGATGTCCTCTTGTTACCAAAAGCTGTTACTAACTTTTCGCTCCCTATTTGCTTGGTGAGTTTAAACAAAATAGTATATAGTTGCCTAAATAAGCGTAGTCTGTTTATTGCTTACTCGTCTTGTTCCTTTTCTTTAAAGTGTTTGTACCCAGCAAATGGCCTGTCAGCCATGCAGAATAACACACTGCAGTGGTTGGAGACTTTTAAGAACTTTATAGTTATGTCAACCTTCCTTGCCTGATCCTGAGCTGAACTAAAACTGTAGGTGATTAACGGTGAATGCACGATGAGACACTGAACTGTCTAGAATTCAATGTGGGTTTGGATCAAGACCAGCATAAGTGGCATACTGGCACACCTAGTTGTGCAACTCCCATTCTGCCTATGGATCTTGGAATGTCTTACCCAGTAAGTCCCCTCATCCCTTGCTAAATTGTCACTGCCTGAATCCTGAGCAATGAAAGAATTTCTTTTGCCAATGGGAAAGGATGAATGTGTATTTCATTGCTGAAAAACCTGTGCTGCTGATACCCTTGAAATGGATTCATAAATGCCAAAATCAACAATTCGTATGCAGCCTGGATCTGACCTCTGCATCTGCTAATATAATCCAGGATAGCATCATAGAAATTTTTTCTGAACCCTAATTTAGATCTGTGTGCAGAAAGTGGTTTACCTTTGTACGTAAAAAAACGTATGTAATAATTGTGTAAAAATGTGTATGAAGTCTGAGGTCTGCCTCTCCTGTTGGCCACTACTGGAGCCTCGGGGATCCTGATCCACTCCTGACTATTCCCAGATTGGTCATTTTCTCATTAGCACAGCAACTGTCATTAGGCATCCTTTTTTTTTTTCATGTCTCCATAGCATTGTTTTAGTATATATGGACCTCTGCTTATGTGAAATGGCCTGAACTCTCCTAGCCAGGTCTGCAGTCTGACTGAAAAGTTAGTATTGTGTGTACACAAGGTTTTCTAATCCCTGGAGAAGATAAAGGGTATATGAACTAAGTTTGCTGTCAAAATCAGTTTTCAGTTTTTTGTGTCCCCTTATAACTTCCATATTGCAGGGTTCTTCTTGCATATCCAGCTTCTTTATTTTTCTTGTTGCAAATATATGCCCAGATATGCTTTGCATCCAGTACCTCTCTGATGATTAACTGGATTTTCTTTTTTTTTTCTCCCTCAGGAATGGTTTTTCTCAGCATGAAAACACTGACTTGCTAAGGTCCGCTCTCCAGGTGCTTGCAGAGAGGCTAAAGCCAGGAGAGACAGAGTTTCTTCTTCTTGAGGAGCTGATAAGGTAGAATCAGTATTTCCCAAGCTCTGAAAGTGAGAAATTTCAAGCAGTCTTCCCTGTTTTGTGTGGACATTATGAGTAAATGTGTGTTTGGGAGCTCTCATAAAGACCATACTACCTTCAGAGAGCTTTGTATTGAATTGAACAGCAGTGTGGTCAAACCTAATGAAAAGGAGCTACTGGATTATAAAATATGCCTTAATCTATGGATCTCATTCATTTGTGTGCCATTTGAGTCTAGGAGGTTAGTAGGATTCACAGAAGGAATGAGTGTGTTCTGGATAGTTAAAACGCCAACAGGAACAGTAGGCAAAAGCAGCGTATAAGCTGTTGCTTGACTTAGAGTGACTGGGACTTAAGAGAAGTTTCTTGGTGACCAAATTTTTATCTACTAGTGGTTGACTACCCCTTCTTCAGAAGGGCACTGCCAGAGACAAAATACTGGGCTAGGGAGACCTTGGATCTCAGGGTAATCTCCCAGAAACACATAAATAAAAAGGAAGTATTAGACTATCTACACTGATTTTACCTTTTCTCTTTCCTGTCATCCGCAGTGGGAGTTTTCACTACCTACTGAACTTCCAGCAGAGTGTTCCCAGCTTCCACTGTGCGCTCGTCCTCGCTCAGCTCCTGATTGCCATCGCTGAGAAACCAATGGCTGGCTGGAAGAAAGAGAAAATGGGTAATGTGTGAAGAATCTCTAATTAGTTTACATGCTGTCCTTTGCCTGTAAGACTTGAGTTCTGTCTCTGGAGTGTATCTTTTGGGGGAGAGATTTTCCCTGTATTATACTAGTAATCTCACTGGGGTGAACAGTCCTAGCCAATAGTAAAAGTAATAGCAATAAATATATTGGGACCTCTTTGGTATTTGTTTTGCTGTGCTTTAGTCACATGCAGGAAGGCAGACTCCAGCTCACTTAATTGTTTTTAAAAATCAGATTTTTAGAGTTCTTTTAGAATTCTAAAACTTTAGAACTCACAGCTTTTAAGAGTTCTAAGAACAAGCCTGCTGTTCAATTCTGGTACCAGTTTAATCACCGATTATGGAGATGATCATAGACTTAATCTGATGTAACTTCCTAGTGTAGGTACAGATGTCTCAGTGTGCTGTGACAGCTCATTTACGAAAACTATGGAAATGAACTGCAAATAACAGCTGCTGTTTGAGGGCAGAGGGAAAAAACCCTGTATGTTCTTAGTGCCATGCAACAAACGTTTTCAATTAAGAGAACTCTTGTCGGGGATTAGGATCTGTTCTGTAAGAGGAACAGCATTCAGGCACATAAGGCATAGACATGCTTGCAGGGAATATACAAGACGCGCTTTGTCACACACTGAAATAAATACTCCACAGTCACCTCTTTCAGCCATACCTTGTCATATTAAGACACCTCTCAGATCCCCATAGCCACTCAGAACTGTAGGTTCCATACTTTGAGGTTATTTTACTATTTTAAACAGTCCCACATGGGGATAACTGCCCACTGAGTGTGGCAGGGAATAACCAATTTTAACTAATAATGTCCTGGTTTAAAACATTTGTGCAAGAGATAAACAAGTTTGTTAGCAGTTTTTATTTAAAAATCTGTAAACTTTAAACTTACTTGTTCACATTTATTATTATAGCGCTGTCGCCAAAAAGTCACATCACTTGTTATTGGAATTCCATTTCTAGAAATGGATTCTCTAAGGGTTGCAGATTGCGCTGATTAAAAACAGATAGTTGGCACACTGTAGGAGCTACCAAACAAATAATGATTAATGTAAGTTTGTCAGGGAGAAATGGCCTGAGATGGATCGCAGTTCTGATGCGAACAGATATTCCAGCCAGGAACACAATGGATGTGCATATATTGTGGTCTTGTAGTCTTACTGCTTTTTAGGGAAAATGTATTCTGACTTTAAAAAGTTCAGACATACTGAGGGGTAGTGATATTGTGATTGAATGGCTTTCAAAAAGCCATTGGGACACACTGCCTTTATATGGAAGAAGGAAATTGTCTTGGATTCTTGCAACACGTGGGAAGTGAAACAGATCTATTTCCTTCAGTAAGTTATCCCTCATCTTTTACAGCTTCCTTAGCAAAGCAGTTCCTCTGCCAGTCATGGGTGAAGCCCAGTGGAGAACAAGAGAAGGGCAGCCAGTTGAACAGCGCGCTGCATACTCTGCTCTGGTAAGGTTCAAGCCATTGTCCCAAGCACGTCGAGAAACCCTTTTTCTGATAATTACTGTTGCTGCAGAGGAATGACTCCTCTCAGTCATAACCCTCATACTTACACAGTTTGGCCTAAAGCACTGTTTCTACAGCATGGAAAGGCAGTAAGTGATAGGAAGAACTATTAGCCATTGGCTGTAAAAGCATATTTGGACCTCATGTTTGCTAGACTGTAGCTTGCCGGTATACATCAACACACCTATACATGTATGTGTGCGTACATACACACGTAAGTGTGGATCTGGACCAAAGTGTCTGGTTTTGTTTTCACTAAAGCAAAAGCAAATCAGCTGTCACTAAAGTCAAGGAGAGCAGGACTGAGTATTAGGTGAAATACAATCACAAAATCACAGGGTTGAGGTTGGAAGGGACCTCTGGAGGTCACCTTGTTCCAACGCCCCTGCTCCAGCAGGGAGACCTAGAGCAGGCTGCCTGGGACAATGCTGGACAAAACTGTCTGAGCTTGGCAGTTCAGCCAGTTTTCAGTCTACCTCACTGTCTGCTCGTCCAGCCCGTACTTCAACAGCTACTCTGCGAGGATCTTACAGGAGACAGTATCGAAAGCCTTAGAAGTCAGGGTAGACAATATCCACTCCTCTCCCCTCATGTACAAGCCAGTCATTTCATTGAAGGTTATCAGACTGGTCAGGCATGACTTCCCCTTGGTGAATCCATGCTGACTACTCCCAATCACCTTCTTATCCTTCATGTGCCTGGAAATGGTTTCCAGGATAGTTGTTCCACAACCTTCCCAGGGATCAAGGTGTGGCTGACTGGCCTGTAGTTCCCTGGGTCCTTCCTCCTGCCCTTAATGAAGACAGGAATGACATTTGTTTTCCTTCAGCCCTCAGGCTCTTCTCCCAGTCACCGTGATAATTGAGAGTAGCCTCACAAGGACATCCACCATGTCCCTCAGCATCCCATCAGGGCCTGTGGATTTATGTATGTCCAGCTTGCTTAGCTTTTCCCTAGCATGATCATCTTTCATAAAGTCTTCCTTGCTCCAGACTTTCCCCCACTCTGGGGCATGGGATTTCTGGAGGCCAGTTTTGCTAGTAAAGACTGACTTAATGAAGGCATTCAGTTCCTTAACATGTACCTTAGCTTTTTCCATGTCCTGTGTCACCAGGACCCTGCCACATTCAGCAGTGGACCTACATTTTCCCTAGTCTTCCTTTTTCTAGTTGTGTACTTAGAGGAGCCCTTCTTATTGCCCTTGGCACCCCTTGACAGATTCAACAGATTCAGCTCCAGGAGGGCTTTGGCTTTCCTACCCACATCTCTGCATGCTTTGACAGTGCCTCTGTGTTACTCTCAGGTTACTTGTCTCTGCTGCCACCTTCTGTATGCTTCCTTTTTGTGTTTGAGTTTTGCCAGGAGCTCCTTCTTCATACCGGCCTCCTGGCATTTTTGTTTGACTTTGTGCTCTTTGGGATGGACTGTTCTTGAGCTTGGAGCAGGTGATCCTTCCATATCAAACAGCTTTCTTGGACCCTTCTTTCCTCTAGGCCCCTGCGCCATGGCAAGAAGATCCAGGAAGAGGCCAAAGTCTGCCTTCCTTAAGTTGAGGGTTATGATCTTGCTATTTGTCCTGCTCCCTTCTCTGAGGATACTGAACTCCGACATCTCACAGTCACTGCAGCCAATGCTGCCTTTGACCTTCCCCAAGGAGCCCTTCCTTGTTTTTAAGTGCGAGGTCCAGCAGAGCACCTGTCCTCATCAGCTCCTCTGTCACTTGTGTCAGGAAGTTGTCATCGATGTTCTCCAGGAACCTCCTGGATTGCTTATGCCCTGCTGTGTTGTCCTTCCAGCAGGTGTCCTAGTGGTTAGTCCCCCATGAGGACCAGGGCCTGCAAAGATGTAACTACTTCTAGCTGTCTGTAGAAAACTGCGTTTACTTGTTCCTGATCCAGGTGGCCTATAGCAGACACCCACTACAATGTCACCCATACTGGTTGGTGCTTTCATCCTTACCCATAAGCTCTCAGTTGGCTCATCACCCATCCTCAGGCAGAGCTCCGTGCATTCCAGCCATTCTCTCACATAAAGGGCAACTCCATCTCCTGCTGTTCACAGCCTGTCCTTCCTAAATACAAGAATGCGGAAATATTAAATCCAGGTTTGTTTCAGATGATGGTAGCTTTTAATGACCTTACTGGGACAGTTCTAAGTATTGCTACAGGTTTCCTACATATCATTGCCTTTGGCACAAGAATGAGCTTGACAATTTTAGGCCACGTGTTGCAGGTAGGGCAGTGTTCAAGAACTTGCTGTGTTATTCTGCATAATATTTACTGATTAACTAAGTTGGTTCTGGATTTAGTGTCTACCTGGAGCACACGGATAACATCTTGAAAGCTATAGAAGAAATCTCCAGTGTTGGTATTCCTGAACTGATCAACTCTGCCAAAGACAGATGTTCTTCTACTTTTCCTACTCTAAGCAGGTAATTATATCAATAGAGACTTTGAATTTCATGAGATGCAGAATGGCAATTTCTGCTTTTTAATAATTTCATTTTCTTATTTTGTGGTCTTGTTATGGTTTCATGTTAGTACTGCTGTGGACTACTCTGGGCATTTGTAAACGTTCTTTTGGCAGTACGCAACAGGTTAGTACGTGGTTAGCTTTATGTCAAGGTGGAGTTCAGAAGCACAATTTACACCAGGATGGCCAAAGTTCCTGCACTTTGGAACTACCAAAATCAACTTATGTTCACAGCTACAAACCTTTCGCTGTGCATCCCCCAGAGCTACAAAGAAGCGGGTGGTGTCTATGTGTGGTTCACACTGGGGAAGGGGTAGTGACTTCCCAGGATTTTCCATCTGTCTGGGCAATGAGTCTGGGCTAGACATGGTTATGAGTTCTAGGGTCAATCTCCCATGATTTCCTATTGAGAAGGATGCCTAGCTGGGTAATCATCAAGTTTTCCACATTGTTCTGGGGACAAGAAGCCCATCTAGATGCTCAGAGATGGATTTCAGTTTTGCTCTCACTTTTTCCACAGACAGACATTCCCGGTTTTCTTCAGAGTAATGATGGCTCAGCTAGAGAGTTCAGTGAAAAGCATCCCAGCTGGGAAACCATCAGACTCAACTGAGGTAGGAAAATGAATGCACTGCGCTTTTTGAGGGGAAGAAGGTGTAAGTTAAACCATACAGTACAATAAAGATGTATAAATTGTAAAGGAATCTACTTCTGAAATTTGTCTAGGAAATGCAGTCAGACAGCTTCACTGATCAGCCAAAACTGATATATAGGATGATATATAAGTAGTGTTCTTTTTTTTTCTGGTTTGTACCATGTCAAAAATCCAGTAAATCCAGCAGAAGCTATAACCAGAAAACAGGCATTAATTAGCAAAAAACTAAGCTGTGCAGTTGGTCTGCACACCTGTGTGGGAGCACAAAATTATTTTGCAACCAAGAGCTGCTCTGAGAGCAAGGAAATGTGTTAACTCTTAGCATTTTAAGCCACATGGGCACTGATCAGGCTGGAATTGCCATTAAGTCATTTTGCTGTGATAAATCTGTCTGTGGTGAAGCTTTGTTCCTCTGTCTTCAACAATGCTTTGTGTACAGCAAATGCTGAGAAGGCATCGAGCAAGGTGAGAGGAAATACACCATCTTGGGTTATTGTCCCCTTGCATCCCGTTAGGTGCAACTGGAGAAGCTGCTGCGGTGGAACATTGCTGTGCGGAATTTCCATATCCTCGTTAACTTGGTCAAGGTGAGGTTCTGGTTGTTTTTCTGGCTTTACCTTCAGATTCCCAGCAAAGCCCAGTGTACTCGGGTTCATGAGTACAAGGGAAAACATGAAGTATCGCTGACTAGTGGAACAATTCGGAAGTGGTAAATAAAACCAGTTACAATCTATAAATATAGCTTTACTTCAATACTACTTAATTCTTACAGCCTGCACATCTTACTAACATAGTTCTCACACAAATAATAAGTCTGCACAAAGACAGGATGATGTAAGGAGGTGCAGAAAAAGGACCAAACGAACATGCCAATTCCTTAGTACAGTGGTTTGTGTCTGACAGAGGCCATTGCCAGCTGTGGAAGCAGATGGGAGAAACCCTTCAGGTAGCTCTGGAATAACATGACAGAAGGAAACATTCTCCTGATGTACTCAGTTCAAGGCAGGCTAATACTCTGAACAGGAGACTTGGATTCCTGTCTGTTGCAAGCATTCAGTGCTTATCTGATAGCTCTCAGCTTCACTTGCTCTTATGGTAACATGTGATCTTCCATTGAATCCTGCTGACAATTCTTGTCAGCCTGGGTGATGAACTCTAGAGGCCAAGCCCACTGGATGAAATATTCCCTTCCATCAGTTTTGGAGTTGACGCATTCAGTGTATCTGAGTGTGATGATGTTTTGGCCAGAAGGTGATAGATACAGCTGCGCTTTTCTCCTTGCTTAGGTTGATGATTACTGTTTGCTTTTATCATACCCAAAATGATAATTGGCAAGTTCAGCTTTTTCAAGTTCAGCTTATGAGCTCTAGTGAATTGAGATGGATTCTTCTATGCAGCAGTATTCACTGGAGCCCCACCTGTGCTCCAGGTGCCTTTTGACAGCATAAAAGGAAGAGCTGGACCAGCTGGTTCTGATTTGCAATCCGTAGCAGCAGCAGGGTACCTTCACAACTCTCACTCACAACGGTGTGCTATGTCAGTTAAAACGTCCACTAATTAGTTATAGGATTGGTCACTGGCAAAAATATATATGCAATTGTATACCAGAAGAAAGCCTTCAAGAGAGCTGAGACCATCTGTTCCATTTCTTTGTTTGCTGTTGGACCATAGCTGTGTGTGACCTGTGCAGCGACACCTGGTGTCTTTTGCCAGCTGGCACTGTTAATATAATAGCTTCATTATTTCCTCCAAAATCCATTGTTTTGTACATCTCAGTTTTGTTTTGTCCATTATGTGGGTTACTTGCCCATCAGCTAGACTTGGGTCTCTTGGGTCCCAAATTATTAAGAACTTCAGATAATTTTGTGCCATCTGCAAAAGGTGCACCTTAGATAACCAAACCACCACCCTGCCAAGTACTTCTGCCTGACAGCCACTGCATTTCACGCTCTTATGTGGTGTTCCCTCTCAAAACTTGAGAATGGATGTGGCCTTAGAACAGGTTTCACACTTTAATGAAGGGTATGTAACGAAGGGCTATTTTCACTAGGCTGCTGTGCTTATGTCGTTTCCTTTAGCCTTGTGGACTAACCTGGCTCTCTTTTTCCTCTCGCCCAAGTAGGTATTTGACAGCAGGCCTGTACTCAGCATCTGCCTGAAGGTAAGCAAGAATTCAAAATAACTGAAGAGGGCAGCTTAAGTACCAGCTTTCTTGAATCACTGCCTCCAGTGGAGTAGAGTGGTTACTGAACTCTCTGGAAGAAGCAGATACTGTTTCTTACACCTTTAACCATCTTCCACTAATCCTTTATTTTATGGCTTGACCATAACAAATTTGCTGCAATTGGCCTTACTGACTTTAGACCCTTTCTCCTCTCTCCTCTCCAAATGAGAGGAGACATCACAGCAGACAGGTCTCCCTTGGAGCTCAGAAAGGTGTTATGTGCCTCTGCAACTCTCCCTTTTCTGGATAGGACTCATATAGATGGACAGAGATTCTAACACTTTGTGCTTAGTTCCGTTTTATTCCCAGTTTGCTAGTGAATAAAACCAGGGATGTGTACAATGATGCGAGTTTTTTCTCCTTGCCTCTCTTTGCAATGTTTAAAGTGGGACCCTTTACTGATCCTGTATATTCCAGTACAGCCTTCACATGAATAGTCTTTACTAAGCAAGAACCACCTCCAGGGTAGCTTGGAAGAATGTATCGTTATCATATTGGACTTTGTGATGGTTCTTTGAAAAGGAATTTAAATGTGCCTTCTGATATATTTATCATTCTTTTACAGTACGGCCGTCTCTTTGTAGAAGCATTTCTGAAGCTTGCCATGCCTCTCCTGGACTACAGCTTTAAAAAGCACAGGGTAAGTCTTTCAGAGACAGAACTGTCTGGAACCAGCTGGGAAGCGTGACTGATGCTTGCTAGAAGCAGATTCCTCTCTCTGGTCATGTGTTGGCATGACACTTGTGCCACTTCATGACAAACGTGCCTAATGTCTGCAGCTGTGCTCTGCCCAGTTTACTTGCCCATCCAGTGTGCTCTCAGCAAACAGATTACCGTTACCCAACTTGCCATCAGCCTTCTGGTTGGATAACTTCACTGTTAGCAAAGGAAGCCCTTTCAGCCTCCATCTCTTCAAAAGTTATTACCACAAAGGTGGCACTCACGGAGTAGGAAGCTCACGTGAGCAGTCAGGTTGGTGACTGGCTTGCAGTCCAGATGGACAGTGTTGTGGGTGTCTTTGCAATAATTCTTGGAGCTTTGGGCCAGACAGCATGCATGAGTGCAGATGGACCGGCCAACCTTGTTGCACTACATGACAAGCAAGAGCAGTTCACTTATTCCCCCAGCTTTCTTGCAAGACAATCCAGCTTTGACAGTGAGACTCATTCTTTGGCTTAGTCTTCACAACTTGCATCTCTGATAGATAACTCCTTCCTACTGCAAATGTAATATCTGTTTTCATGGATGTTTGAGGGAATGAGGTTATCAAACATATCTAATCATTGCCACTGGGCAATAGAAAGTGCTATGTAATTTGTTCAATAAAGAAGATTGATATCCTGAGTTCGTGTTGGATGCATTTCAGTTACCACAGTCTAGCAGTGTGTTTTATACTTTTCCTCTGGTTCCCCTATTTCAGACAGTTGTACTCAAGGCAAGATGTGATGAGGCTGTCTTGATTTTAATTGCCCCACTTTCACTGATACATTCATTCCAAACTCTGATTCAAAAGTGCTTCAAAAAGTTCAAAGTGCTTGGCCTGACAACATGTGGTCATACTTCTATTACCAGTTACTTGACTTATAAGCACACTGACAGTCTCCTGTGGCTTCATCCCGTTTATCTGACGTTTCCTGCATATATGCATCATATCTCTATCCCAAAACCCTTTGAAAGGGTTGCTAGGACTAATACTGTTTCATTATTCTTGTTTCCCTTACGGAAAAATCCTTTGAGAATGATTTGCTGGTCTACTTATTTATTGCAGGATGATGTGCAGAGTTTGCTGAAAACCTTGCAGCTGAGTACCAGACAACTTCATCACATGTGTGGCCATTCCAAGGTAAGATGAGTTCTAATTGCAGCACAAACTCCTGTCCTAAGAATGATTTATTTCCCTTCCACTGCTTTTCTAGGGCATAGGCAAATTCTACTTGCAGGCTTCCAGTAGAGTCTGTACAAGCAAAGACTGAGAGGAGGAGAAATAGCCTTGGTTAATGGCCCCAAAGTTGCAGTATTTGATCTGGAAGTGGCTGACTGGGATGTCAGCTCAGGTTAGCATACTCTTTTTTTTAGGACAGAAGTTCTTGACATCTTTAGTTGCTGGCATCTGGAAGAGGGTGTTTCTGAGGACACGAGCTAAGACCTTAGAGACCTTGCATAAATTACAGATGCTAGACTGATAACATGGGAGAGAAGCTTTGTCAAAGATCAACAGCCTTGTGAGTCAGAAGGATCAGCAGCAGGAGGCGGACAAGGGGAAAACCTTATTCAAAGTCCTCTCGAGGTGCCTCTTTGGCACTGTTAAGTTTATCTTAGGGAAGAGGGCAAAGGGAGGGGAGGAAGCTGGTAACACGCAGCCTGCCAGTCTCTCTGTAGGAGACCTGGGGCAGAAAGGAAGGAGAGGATTAGCACCCTGCTTACAGTGTGGACAGCCAGTGCTTGTTGCAAGAGAATCACCTGGAAAAAGGCCATTAGAAAGAACTTCATGTGTATGCTTTGTTCTTGTTAGACTCCTAAGAGGCTCAGAACACTTGTCCAAGAAGGGAACTTTGCCAAAGTAGTTAGAGGGAGAAAGCCACCTATTAGCATGGCTCCCCAAGCTTGATTTGCTACAGATTTAGTCCGAAGCTGACATCAGGAGTGTGGAAGTCTAGCTGGAGATCAGAACATGTCATTGCAGCTGTCAGCACAGGGGACAACTGGAAGCTGGCACAAACCCTGGAGATGCTAAAAAGTCCTCATGTTTGAAAGTGAAATCCTCATGCTCACTTTAAAGTCACAATTCACCTTGTGAACAGGATAACATCATTGCAGCGTGAAATGTCCTGTTTGTCTTTGCACTTCACTAGCATTTTCAAGTGCTGTGTCCCACGGCCCCTGCTAGCATATAGCTGCAATTAGCAAACACCCATGTTTTACCACTGCTCTTGTATCTGTTGCAATCCAATTAGGGCTCTGCAACAAATAATTTTTGCAAGAATGAGAAGGCAGCAGCTGAAGTTAGGCAAATAAATGTATGAAATGATGCTCCATACCTGTTTGAAGAGGACTTGACACCAACATTTGTTAAACCACTTTCGATTTCATTTTCATACACAACTGGTAGATGCTCACTGACGTACCATGCAGTGTTACCTAAGATTTGCGACTCTCCCTCAATAAGTTTAGAGCATCACGCAGCAGACAGTAGCAATCAGCTTCACCTGTAACTTCCTAAGAATTTGTCATTTACTCCTCCACACCAAGCTCCTCTTCTGTTTGCGTATCTAATGCTGGACATAAGGACAGTTTCTGAAGACAGATTTTTGCAAATGCCATGGTACTTTGCTGAGTCTGTGAACTGCCTGCAGATGGTTGGGCAGGTTCCAAGACCCAGGGAGCACTGTGATTGTTGATTGTGTCATTAGTGAGGTTTTCCCTGATTTGGTTCTGATTAGTGCTGATGACTGCTAGGTCCTGCATGTTACCCAGGCAAGAGAACAGATTGCTGTTGGTTGGTACTTCGTTACCCATTCGTCATCGGCAGAACATGGAGCAAAGCAGTGTCCCTCTTCCCAGGCACATTGGACTCTTCCAAGAAATGAAGCTGATCTGATTTCAGAGTATAGCTAATGAGAGTGTCTTAATGCAAGAAGGTTACAAGTATTCACATGAAAGAGGAAAATACTTATGCACAAAATAATTGTTTATGGCTCTTGGCAGGTTTTCTGGTTTAGCAATGACTCTATTCTCTACTGCAGATCCAAGCCTAGCAGGAAGAGATGCTCACCCGGAGCTAAATCACACGGAATACCTGGCATAGCTGCCCTTCCTCGGCTGGTTTTTGCTTACAGCAACTCCATCTGTTCCCTCCTGTTCTAGTTCTCCAAAAGCCAGTGCTTCTTTGGCCTGGACAAGCTGGCTTTGGAGTTTATAGTGCACACACATTCCATGTAGCTAGCATAGAGGAATTGCATCAGACACTGAGCAAGAAAAGATTGCCATTGCAGTGGCTTATTCACCACCTTTCTCATTCTTACTTCTGTGTGCTTGGGAATTCAGCCATTTCCTGATACGAAGCTCCCTACATTAGTTTGCAGCTTATGGCTATCAGCAAGTAGTTATCTCTCTTCCTAGGTAGGTAGTTTTGGAGTCTGGCCACTTGAAGCATTGCTTTTGGCTTTGGACTGGAACGGTGTGATTGTCCATTGCTGACCTCCAGAGATAACTCTGCTATTTCACCAGCAATAGCTGGTACACGAGTCGGACTTACCCAGACTCTATCAGCTGCACACACCACCAGCAGCGATGCAGCTTCCAGATGTCCGTGTGCAAGCAAGCTGTGGCTGCCGTGAGCAGGATGACAGCAGTGTGAGATCTGTGCGTGAAGAGCTGTGCGTTGTTCTTGGAGAACACAGCAAATGGTACCAGCCTCTTGCTGAGATGATGGAGCAAAGGAAAAGCAGATTCTCAAAATAATTTCCCAAGGGTCAGCAGAATGCATCTGACTTACGTAGAGGAGTTACAAGCCCCTCTCTAAGGTTCCTGAGAAAAAGCTGAGGCCCCTTCTATTTTTATCCAGAGTGGCTATGGTTTTTTGGATTGTTGCAAGGGATCATTTTGCTGCCTTAGACAAGACGCTTAACTGAATTCTGTTTTTTAACAAAAGCTATAAAAGCATTTGGCCAAGAAATGACATAACCTGGGCAAGCTTTGTGGGGATCATGTCCCACCCCTCCCACCTGTATAACCAATGGCTTTTTTAATGGCCAGAATGGTTAGGTAAGAATCAATTGATCATACTCATGTTTTACTGTTTCATATTTAGATTCGCCAAGACATTGGACTGACCAACCATGTGCCGTTGTTGAAGAAGTCACTGGAGCAATTTGTATACCGAGTGAAGGCAATGCTGGCGTTCAACCACTGCCAGGAGGCGTTCTGGGTTGGCATCCTTAAAAATCGGGATCTTCAGGTGAGGATCACCGTCCTGCCTAGGGCAAGCAAACCCTGGGCAGGGACAATGCTTGTCCTGCCTAGACAACTGTAGCTCTGCCCTTGTCAGTGGGTAGAGCTGGGAGGCCAGATTCAATGTATTACAGTCCTGTCTAGTGCAGCAGAAAGAAGCATTTTATTTCAGGGTTAAGGGCTTGCTTGCAGTGAGGCTGTCAGCCTGAAGCAGTCAGTTTCTATGGTTTGTATGGATGGGCAGGGGGACCTTCCTCTGCTCGGTGGCCAGCACTGCACAGCAACGAAGAGGTGAAGGTCCCTCGGAACATCTCTTCACATGTGCTCTTGTGTGTGGCTTTTTAAAATGGCCAATTCTGGCCGTTTTCTTCATCTTTCACTGTAGAAGCAGGATGGTTGAAACAAAACCAGCGTTTTACTCAAGCTTTTTATTTAAGATGGTAACAAAATGCCGCTTTCTTCCATCCCATCCTAGCACCCATGGGCTGCTTTGCATACACTCAGTACGGGTCTGTTTGCGTCTGACTTAGGGAGAAGAAATTTTGTCTCAGGCGTCTGCAGAGAGGGACTCCGAGGAGGAGGAGGAGGGCTCCGCAGACAGCCCCGCTGAGGTACGCCTGCTGCCAAGAGAGCAGCTCTCTTGGGAGCGACTCCCGCCGGGAGGCGGGTGGAGGGGGGCGCACACTCGGCTCTGACGGCGGTTCCCCCGCAGGAGCCCAGCGGCACGGAGGCCAGCGAGGCGGAGGAGGAGGCCGGGCCGGGCCCTTCCCGCGCGGAGGCCTGAGGGCCCGGCGGCGGCGGGGCCCGGCGGCGCGCAGGCGCGGAGCGGGGGGGGGGGGGGGAGGGGGGGGGGAGGGGGGAGGGTGCGTATCCCCGCGCAGGCGCGGTGCGCCCCGGGGCGGCGGGGGCGGCCATGTCGGTGCAGGAGGACCCGGTGCAGCGGGAGATCCATCAGGACTGGGCCAACCGCGAGTACATCGAGGTGATCACCAGCTCCATCAAGAAGATCGCGGACTTCCTCAACTCCTTCGGTGAGGGCGGCCGGGGGGCGGTGGGGAGGCTGGGCCGGGCCGGGCGGGCGCCTGCGGTGTCTCACTGCCGCCTCCCCGCAGACATGTCGTGCCGGTCCCGGCTGGCCACCCTGAACGAGAAACTGACGGCGCTGGAGCGCAGGATCGAGTACATCGAGGCCCGGGTGAGCAGCGGGGCGAGGGCAGGGGGGCCGGGGCGAGCACCGGCGGGGCCGGAGCTAGGCCCGGGTTCGGGTTCGGCCCCGGCCCTGGCCCCGGCTGAGACGTTTCCTCTTCCCGGCAGGTCACCAAGGGCGAGACGCTGACGTAGGCCTGGTGCGGCCCCGGGCCCCCCCTTTCCCCGCCGGAGCACCGCTGCCCCGCACCCTGCTCGGGGCCTGCCGCCGCCGCCTCTGCTTGTGTTGCCAATAAACCGCTGTGCTCCTGCCCCGCTTGCTCTCTGCCTGCCTGCCTGCGGCCGGGCCACGAGGTGCCCGGCTCCCTGCCACCGTCTCGGATGTCCAGAGCCTGCCCGTCCGTCTGCCTGACCCGCAGGGCTCAGGCCCGCGTTCCTCCCCACGCGTGGGGGCTGTGATGGGAGGGGACACGCTCCAGGGACAGCAGGCCTGGCTGCTGTCAGCTCCAGGAGGCACTTGACCGGCCTTTGTGCTCTTGCTGGGGTCACAGCGGAAAATCTGGTGATCCCAATAGTTTGGAGAATGTCTCAGCCTTCATGTGCGCACACTGTCAGGGGCGTGTGGGGACAGCGGGATCACCTGGCGTGGTGCACAGGAGAGAGCCCTTTGCTGGCACCTAGAAAGAGGTGCTTATCCTCCTCTCTAGGGAGGCAGGTGGGAAGGAGAAGGAAGTCTCTCTTCCCTTCCCACCGCTCCTTTATTTATCACAGTTTTTCAGTGGGCATCTAGAGCTGCAGACTCACGGCTCATACTTAGCATTTATTGGGGAGTTCATGGGATTGGTCTCAGTAAAGGTTGTCTTGCTTCGCAGCAGGCTTGAAATGTCTCAGTATATTATTCTCCAACTGAAAGCTATTTGTTTTGTGATGGCAACGTGATGTCTGCAGTGTTTACTGGGCACCTGGGTAATTTAAAGTTCTTTATATTTTTGAGGCTGGCAGGTCTGACATCAGCTAGTTGCTCCTCAACGTAGGTCCTCCTCCAAGCTTACAGTTTTGTTCTCCATAGGAAGCTCTGTGTTTTCCATTGTTTTGATAAGTCTCCTCCAGCCTTTCTCTCAGCTCACCTAGCCAGTTATGCTTCACTCTCAGGTTGGCTGCACGTCTGGGAGGCTTGGCCACTTCTGCTGCGTAGTCGCAGTGGAAATAAGTGCTTCATAGCAACCCTGCAGAACTTACAGTGGAGTGCAGCAGCCACGAGTCATGGTACTTTCGCTCAGGGGTGATATCAAATGATGAGAGATGGTGCTGTTGGACAAGATTAGTAGGTAGCGCGAAAGCACTTCTCTTTCCTCAGAGGCAGTTGCTCTCTTTGCCAGGTACATCAAAAGCGTGCCTTGGCCCAGGCACTGGTTATTATGTGTGTGCTGGAGTGGAGTCCTCAGATCTCTGACCTTGGAGATAACTTGATAGTTGTCTGGACAAGGCCCTGAACAGCTTGATCTGACTTGGAAATTAGCCTTGCTTTGAATGTTGGGAGGTGGGTGTGCTAGAGACCACTAGAGGTCCCTGCCTACACTATCCTGAGATCCTTCACCCGAGGACTGAATGGGGGACAGAGGGCACCACAGACATCCCTGGGATGGGGCTGTACCGGCCTGGCCTCTTCACTTGAGATCCATTGCATGTTCCTGTTCCCCGCTAGCAGTGTGCTATGTCTCTCTGGGATCCCTTCCTGTTCTCCTGGTGGGTGGTTGTAATGGTTCTCCCTTTTTCCTCTGACCCCAGGGTTTCTAACAGAAGTAGGTGTTACTGCAGAGTCAGTGTGGCCAAAGCAGTTTTGGTGTAGGGATCTGTCTTCTGGAGGGTACCACACCTCCTGGGATGCGTGCTCTCACAGAGCTTGGGCACCGAAGGATCAGCCTGTCTGGTTCATCTCCCAGCAGGGATGGTGGGCAGCTCACTGCGGTACAGAATTCTGCCCTTTTTCTTTCCCTTTCAGGGAGTCTCTGTGGTTCCCTAGGCCAGGCTTTGTGGTTTGGGTGCTGCTTACTCCAGGCCATCTCTGGGAGGAAGAAGCAGTATCAGCCTGAGGACCAGAAGCCCCCTGTTCCTCAGGCTGATACTGCTTCTTCCAGCAGCTGCTGTGGTGGTGTACAGCCTTGTAGTAGACAAAGTTTTGATATGTTGGAAGCATTCAGATTGTTTTAAAGACTGGGGAATTCTGCTTGCTTTTTTCTTTTTTTTTTTTCTTGTACTGTGTCTTTTTCAGAATATGATGCCCCAGGAACGCACATTAAACTTTTCTGGAGTGGATTTGTGTATTCTAAATCAGGAGATTGATTTACACGCCGTGTTAGTGATGCTGTTCTCTTCACTGACCGTTTAACATAGCAGGAGATAACAATGTGCTCCATGTCCTCAAAACATACTTGTCCCAAGAGAGCTGGGTGCTCGGGCACCCTTGCAGCTCTGGTTATTGGTAGCTGAGACCTTTTGGTGGTCTGAGACCTTTTCCCAGAGCCTGAACTGGAAAGCAGGCCATCTTGAAGCCTCTTATGAAGGTGCCAGAATGGGGCAGTCTCATTAGAATCATAGGGTTGGAAGGGCCCTCTGGAGATCATCTAGTCCAACCCCCTGCCAGAGCAGGGTCACCCAGAGCAGGTTGCACAGGAACGTGTCCAGGCGGGTTTGAACGTCTCCAGAATCGGAGACTCCACCACCTCTCTGGGCAGCCTGTGCCAGGGCTCTGCCACCCTCAGGGTAAAGAAGTTCCTCCTCATGTTGGGATGGAACTTCCGATGCTCAAGTTTGTGCCCGTTACCCCTTGTCCTGTCGCCGGGCATCACTGAAAAGAGCCTGGCCCCATCCTCCTGACACCCACCCTTTAAGTATTTATAAGTGTTGATAAGATCCCCCCTCAGCCGTCTTTTTTCCAGACTGAAGAGACACAAATCCCTCAGCCTTTCTTCATAAGAGAGGTGTTCGAGTCCCCTCATCATCTTGGTAGCTCTCTGCTGCACCCTCTCCAGCAGTTCCCTGTCCTTCTTGAGCCGGGGAGCCCAGAACTGGACACAGCTTAAGCCACAGCTGTAGCTTGAGAAAGGTTCACACTCTCAAGTGGTGGACAGTGGGCTGTTAGTGCTCGCTGCCTGCTGGACAGGCAGCCAGATCGCATGGAGTCATCGGAGCAATCCTGCAGTCCTCATTGGAGTTAACGGTTCCAAGGTTTGGGAATGAGTCGTAGTACTGAATTTTGATCTTGGGCAGGAGACGAGGTGATACTATGTTTGGCGTCACCATTTTTCTGGTGTCAGCAGAAGGAAACAGAGCTCGAATTCAAGCTTTGCATACCCCATAGAGGTTGCAGTGTCTGATCCAAAGCGCATATTTTAAGATGAATGGATTGGACCAGACTTCTCAAATAATTCTAGCTTCTAGTAAATAACCTTTGGGCTCTCTAGGTACCACCGCTAGCAGAGCTTTGATTTTAGGAAACAGCTTTGAAGTCAAATGTACCTTCATCCCCTTTATGTCGCAGGTGATTGAACTTGATAATAATTCAGTGACCTGAGGTGATCTCGAGAGAGGAGTGTGTTAGGACACAGCTGAGTTGTTGAGGGAGAGCTGCACTTGGTCCCTAATGGCTTTGCAAAGCTGGACTTTAAAGATCCCAGAAGATGGTGTCTGCTTGCATCCTGATGCCAAGGCACTGGCAGCAGTGGAAGTCACCTAACTTTGTCTCACAAAGAGAAGATTTACCCTGCCCGCCTGTGGTTGCTGATCATGCTGGGTCGGTGGGCTGGGAAGGTCATGGGGGTATGGAAGGTCTCCAGATTCACTGAGATTTTTGTATGCAATTTCCAAAAAGCTGATAGCAATATTGCTCTGAACTGTGCAAAGCATGAGAACCTGGGACTTGGTCCTAGTGCACAGAGAAGCTTTAGGGTGAATAGATACACCACCAGCTTACCTTGCCCCTCACTGTCCCTCTCTCCCCCTGCAGTCTAGACAATTATTGTCCCAAAATTCAGAGTCCTGCCAACTGTAGGGTCTGGCCAGTGGCAGGTTTGTAGACACACCTTAGCTGGAGGACGCACCGTGCTGCACTCAAGCGAGCTTTGTTGGTGCAGCTGAGCTGCTGGCCTGGCCTCAGCCCAGCAGGGCTGTCCCTGTGTTGCCCTCGTGTCAACAGGTAGCCCCGCATCTCATGCCTTGTTACCCCTGTTTGGCTTCTCTGCTTCCTGGCCGTGCCGTCTCCCAGCAGGGATGTCACTGACAAAGTGGTGGGAGGTCTCAGCTGGCCTCGCTGACAGGGTCACAAAGGGGGTTGTAGAACCAAACCCGTTCCATAAAAAGTCAGGATTGAATATCAACGTCCTTGGCATTGCCTGTGCGCTCAAAAGCGGAAAAGGGCTGTATCAAGAGGGAGGATCAGCTGGAGCAGGGAGCGGTCCCTCGGGCTCCCTGCACTTCCCAGGGAGCGTGTGCTGTGCCCTCCTGTGGCTCTGCCTCCACACAGCACTTGCAGCCCCCCTGGGAGACCAGAAGAATGGAGGTGGGATGGGACCCCAGGGAGCAGTGGGGATGAGGAAGAGGAGAGGCGCTGATTTTTAGCAGGTTTTCTTGCAGGTTGCTCCTGGAAGGCTGGTCAGGGTGGTAGGCAGGGACAGTGTCCTCAGGCCCCACATTTATCCCCTTGTGCTTCCTGCAGGATTCGTGGGCTCAGCCAGGCCAGCGCTGGGTGCAGTTCACTGCTCCCGCTTCTCTAGCAGCCAGCAGCCCCTTTCTCAGATCCTGGCACCCCACACCTTCCCCTTGCTCCTTTGCAGCCATCTGGGAGCAGGGCAAATATTTATGTATTGATAACAACAGAATTGCACTAATGACATGAATATAGATGTGATGAAACACACATTCTTCAAATTTACCACAAGGAATGTAATAAGCAACAGTTGAAACTGACTAAAAACTGGCATGTTTCTGATCAGGATTTGGAAAACATTCTCCCCACGCTGTTACTGTTCATTAAGCAGCCAGTGAGACTGGAGAAAACAGTGTTGAGGGAGAGGGGAGAGGAGGAGACCTAGGTCCACCTTGCCCCATCTGAAGCTCTGCCGTTACCATGATGTCCAGGAATATTGTTAGGTGCTGCGGGGCCAAATATTACCTGTCCCTTACGGACTTGTGCTTTGTGCTGGGGAGGCACTATCCATCCTTCTGATGGTGGTGGGGAAAACACATGGCCATGGGCCTTGGCAGCCAGTCTGCTACCCTCCTGTGGAAAACTGCTCTTTCCGCTAAATTGGAAGGACTGGCAGCTGTTGCCCCAGGGGCTGTCAACCCCCTCCCTCATGCAGAGCCACAGCAATTAAGGAGGGGATTTTGCACTTTTCTTGAGACTGAAATCCCTCGCTCTTGGGCCTCGTGAGCTGTTGGTAACACCAGAGGAAACCAGTAATTCCGCATAAAGCGATACATCCTGGTGAACGCCTTCAATTGATTTAGCCTGCTCAAACAGAAGAATCATGCAAAAGCCAAGGGAATGTGCCATGTTTGTTAACTGGCCAGAAAAGTGATTCTCGGGCCGCTGCCTGTGTGCTAACTGGTGCACGAACAGGCTGAGGCTGGACACATCACACCAAGGCAGCTGCAACAAGGGAGAGCTCCTTCAGTCTTAGGCGGTTGGGCTGCCTGCTTCTCATTGGCCCCAAAATCCCTTGTGTCGATTCCTGTTGTTCAGGGGGACTGTGAGCTCCTCACTGCCCCTGTGACAGTGCCCAGAAAACAGGACAGAGCTGTGGGCCCAGCCCCAGGTGGGGCTGTGTCCCAGCCCTTGGACGGAGCTGCCCGATGGGATGTGCTCCCCTCCCTGGGCGCATGGCTCCCCTAGCTGTGCTCCGGTGGCTCTCCGCGAGTGCCCCAAGAACTGTTTCCACACAGCTTCGGCGTGGCCTGAGGTCACAGCAGGTCTTTGAGGTCCCAACACGTCTGTGGGGTCAGAGAGCCCTGTGGTGCTGCGCTGGCTACAAGAACCGATTGCTCAGCCCCCAGCCCCAACTGCAGCAGCAGCAGCAGCGTGGTGCGAGCGCACGGGACTGTGGTCCTCATCCGACACATCCACCTTGTCGTCTTCTTCCTGGTGGCCCTGTACGCCAGGGTTGTCTGGGCTGCTCCATTGCAAGCACAGGGAGGAGGTAAGCGGGCGGCACTGGTGCAGCCTTTCACGAGCCAGCAGGCTCTTCTCCCCAGGAAGCCTGGATGATGTTTTTTCCCTCCAGTGCTTTAATGAGGGTTTTCTCTGTGTGCGTGAGAGCTCTCCCGGTAAGAAAGCCCAAAGCAAGGGGGGTGGGGAGGTCCATATGTTGGTTCATCCGCTCCTCGAGAGGTGTTGCACATGGCCTGAAGAGAGTGTTTGGAGAGCTGCCAGGTGCCAGACAAGAGGTCCCCAGGCCTCTCTGCAGCTTTGGCGAGCTTGACCTAAGTCTGGCTCCCACACCGTTATCTGACCCGCTTTGTGGCCCTGCAGTTCACTAAGGCAGCACTGGATCCCAGCATACAATGGAAATGTTTCTCATTTGTGCTTGCTTCTAGATGAGGGTGGTAGCAATGATTATCCAGTGTCTCGGCTGGATGTTGGTTTGGAGCCCTTGGGGCACCCTGGAGGTAAGTTCTCAATGTCCTTTTCCTTGAAGGAATAAACATTGACAATGTGGCAAGAGCTTATTCATGTGCAATTTTCCTTAAGATCCTCTCAAGGTCAACAGCTTCTCAACTTCTTCGCCTATTCCTGTCCTTCAGCCTGAGAGCAATCTCACACGTAAGTCAGGGGGAGGAAGGAGCATTTACCTTTTAATCTTTCTGTGACAGACATGTACAGACATGGATAAGAGCAAAAAGGCAACAGGTCGGGGTCAGTGATGTGCCCCAGGGTGCTTTGCCTTATGAAGCCATCTTTGCTGGCCCCTCAGAGCCTGAGCTGCTTGGGGTGCCGGCTGCCAAGACAGCGGGCTTGTTGGGGTTGACTTTAGAGCTGGTGTGAGCTCCAGGGAGTCCTTTATCCCGGCAGCTCTGCGTGTGGTTTGTTTTGTCTCAGCACAGTGCCGCTACAGGCACTCGGTAACTCTTTGCACCATGCTCCTGAGTGGAAGAGAGATGAGTGCCATGGAGTAATCCCCTCTTTGGATTGCACTCTCTGCCACTCTGGTCTGAAGAAGTATTTTGAACTGCGTCACGGGAGCTGCTCTGTCCTGTGCTTGTTTGCAGCTGTGCCTGTAGGTGAAGGTGATGCAGCTTCCCAGCTGGCTTCCAGGCTGCGGGAGATGGCATGGGTACGTCATGGCTTTTTCCTCCCTCTTTAAAAGCTGCCAGCTCAAAGCCCAAAGGTCAGCCAGCTGGGCGCCTCTGGAGGTGTGAGGACAGAGACCTGCACCTGTGTGCCCTCCCCTTGTGTGATCCCCTTACTGCTTCTGTGATTCACTTCTGCCGATGTAGATCACAATAGGTGACAGGGGCTTCCGCTGGGTGTTTAGAACTGTAGAAGCATAGAATCGTCTAGGTTGGAAGGGACCTTTAAGATCAAGTCCAACCATTAACCCAACACTGCCAAGTCCGCCACTAAACCATGTCCCTCAGCACCATGTCTACCCATCTTTTAAATACTTCCAGGGATGATGATTCCACCACTTCCCTGGGCAGTCTGTTCCAAAGTTTAATAACCCTTTCTGCAAAGAAATTTTTCCTAATATCCAACCTAAACCTCCCCTGACGCAACTTGAAGCATTTCGTCTTGTCCTATCACTTGTTTAGCTACAGGTGTGCCTGTAGAGAAGGCTTTTCCAGCTCCTTGGCTGCATCCTGCACTAGTGCCCGTCTGGCGTTGCAGGGGTGAGTAGTCTTTCTCTACTGACCCCACAGGATATGCACTGTTTTTCTGTATTTTATTCACGCAAAATTGAACTGAATAGTTTTTGTTAAGGGACTACAGGGGTAAAGTTTCAGGCCGATGGAGGAAAAAAGTCCCCAAAGGCATCTGAAGTCCTTGGGGAAATTCTAAAGGAACTGGAGAGAGGACAGGGTGGGTATATTTCACTCCGCCTTAGCTGTCAGACTTGACAACTGGAGGTTTTAGATAGATGTCTGGACACGCTGTGGCCTGCGCAGCAGGAAGGGATTGATCAGAGCCTTGCATCAGCGATGCTGGGTTTCACACCTTGCCGGCAGGTGCTGCTGAGACACAGAGATGGTGCAGAGCCTCTGCTGGCAGTTGTGGCTCATGCCAAATGGCAGAGGCAGCCGCTGCCCCAATTTTACCATTATGGCTCAGAGCTGGTTTGTGCAGATGTTGGTATGCAGATTTGAGGGCCTGGCATATGCTGAACTTGTGTTAAGCTCACGTGCAGCCCTGCTTGCCCACTGGGCCAGTTGCAGGAGAGTGAGGTCCCAGGCAATGCTGGTTGCCTTTTCCTAGTGCTGGAAGTCAGGTGGACATGCTGATTCTGCAGGTGTTTTCGGTGGTGCTCAACGTCCTGTCTGTTTCCCGATAGCTGGGATGGGATGAAGGTGACTGTTGCTGATGTTTACAGGGCAGGGCGGGAGGGCCTTGTGGAGGAGCCCTTCTTGGAAGGGCCACTTCCCCGGCTGGCTTGGCTGCAGCTTCTTCCCGTCCTCTTGGAAGGAAGGCATGTAGCATAACCTTACAGTTTGCCAAAAATGCACTATGTGCAATGTGAACCAGAAGATGATGTGCAATTTCCTGGTCTCCCAGCAGGTCAGGCGTGGCTGTTGTTTGGAGTGGTGACTAGGCGCAGCCCCAAAAGCCCAGGCATTTTTTTTCTAAACTTTATCAATGTCTTTGAGAAGTCTTGTCTCCTGAAGATGCCCTCTCCCTGATGGTGAATGGTTCCATCTGATCCAACTGTCCTGTTTTCTTTCTCAAGAGGCGGACCAAGAGGCTATGAAAAAGGAGGTGTTTCCAGAAGGAAGCAACGACTCACTGCCAGTCCGTGATGAAGAAAGGGAGGTGACGCGAGCCACTGGCATGCTAGGTAATTGCTGTCCCATGGTCAGCTGGTGTCACCTATCCTATCAGGATCGCTGTGTGTCAGCAGACTTCCCACCCAGTGCCCGTTCTTGCGCATCACGTCAGCAGCCAAAGCTGAAAGTCTTTTGGGTTCAAGGCATCTGGACCACATTCCACAGATGATGGGAAATGTGACTCTTGCACGAATGTTCCTCCCATTGTAGCTGCATCCCAGATCTTGCTGTGAGTCCCTAGAGGCCCACAGCACAAAGGCAGCATAAAGCAGGATCCCTCCCATCAGCTGAGGCCCTGACTCCCAGACTGGGCAGGAGATTAGAGGGAACCTCCCCATTCTCTGCCTGAGCCGTGCCGAGGCTTTACCTGTTGTCTCTGCTTTTTGGCAGTGCTGTCAAAGCCTACACAAAGGTGTAGGAGCTGGCCCAAGGGGAGGGAGAGTCAGGGCGGTGAGGCGGTGTGCTCCTTTCCCCCCAACAGTGGGGGTGGTGATGGTTGCGCCCAGCTTACGCTGGACTCTGGGGAACGAATGGCAGCATGGTAGACAAAGGCTGTCTGCAACAGGGACCTACCCAGATGCCTCGCTGGCGTGCAGATGACTATAGGTCAATCATCTTACTCCATAAATAGTGGATAGCCCAGAAGAGTCTGTTGAGCTCTCCTGAAGGGCAGCAGGCTGCACACCAGGATTTTCCCTTGAGTTAGGGACGCCTCTCAAGGTTACTTCTCGAGATTAAGAGATTCCTTGCCACCACAGATCCTCAGCAAGTGACTAATAGCATGCTAACTTTGAAACCTTAGCTAGGTGATATAAAGGATTGATTGTGCATATATAATCCTTTAGACATAAACTGTTCATCGAATCTGGGACGAGCATTGGATCCATGCACACCTAGACTCCTCTGAGAAGGAGTTTAGAAAGCCCGGGGGTCCTTTCTGAATCTCAGGACTCAACAGGAGGGTCTCCCTGACAGTTTTGTCTGACCCTGTCCTCCATGGAGTAAATAACCACGTGCACCTTGCAATCGAATCTTGTTAAACCACTGTCACATTTACTATCAAGCTTCGTTAAATTGTTGTTTTATATCAATAAATATATTGCTGCTTCTCTCTTATGAGTGAAGTGTATCGCTCCTTCTGTGACAGAATGGCACTCCCTGCTGCAGGGATGGGCTTTGTCTGTGTCCCTCGAAGGAGCAACTGCTCAGGCAGCTGCATTCCCCTACACATTCTCCTTCTGGCCTTCTGAGCTTTGTTCGGTGGGACAACCTGTTCCAAAGGGTGGGAGCGTGCCTCCAGGCACCAGCAGTGGGGGAAACAGGAGGACATCCTGGCTGTATCAAATGTGCTGCAAGTTTACCAGTGGTGCACAGGATGGACTAACATCCTAAATTGCTCCTCCAGATGCAGTCAATGGGAGATCCACAACTGTTGCCAACCCCCAGAAGACCACAAGTGTTTACTTCGGTGTTGTCTGCGCTGAAGATGTGTGAAGGCGCTGTATGATAAGCACAGCTGCACTTGTGGTTTCCCTGCTATTTGCAGCACTGTTGTGCTGTGTCATAGTCCATCAGTGGAGGAAGAGACAACAGTGAGTCATTGATTTTTCACCCCCTGCTGCTTCCTTAGGTGGCTGCTTGTAGCCAGGAAGCATTTCTAGTCAGTCTGTTGTGGAGTGGCAAGTTGGTGGTTGGCCAAAAAACTTTGCTGAGGTTTCTGCTGCTGGCAGATGCTTTAATTTGCCTCTTAATTCCTGGGCCACCTTCTCAGGAGCCCACTCTAGCTGGGGTCAGTGTTAGCTCAAACTGGCCCTGCCTGCAAAAGAGCAGCCCCGAGGAGCGACAGGCATATGCCAAGCAAGGTCAGGATGAGAAAGAGCAGGGGATGAGACTGCCCTAGAACGCTCGCTCCTGATTAGTGAACCTGCCTGGAGGAATGCCCCTGCTCCGTGGTGCCATGAGGTGTAGGTGTCCCCCTCAGCCAAGTTGTTCCAGCAGCTCAGCCCATGGTGGTGAGCTTTGCCCTCTCTGGACTGTGCTGTGGATTAAAGTCCCTGTGTCCCATCTGCAGCCAAGGGCCTCAGCAGCCTCCTCTCTCCACAGGCTCCTCTCTGCAGCCTCGGGAGCCCAGCTGGGAACCCGCGGTTACCCTGGCACCCCAGAGAGCCAGACCCAACGCCAGCAGCCACTGCTCTCACACTCCTATGGCGCCCAGCACCCCCCAGACCGTCCCTAGCCAGCCTGCAGCAGATGTGGAACCAGCCCAGCACCCCCCCACCCCAATGGCCTCCCTGCCCTCAGGACTCGCTGGTCTGGCCCTACGGCAAGGACTGAAGGCAACCCCACCAGGGTAGGGCTTGGGGTGTGCTGATAAAACCAACAGCTTCATGGATCAGCCCTTTTTCTCCAAATAAAGACGGACAGAGCTGTCACACAAGTGTCCAGGTGGTACCAACAGCAAACCCTGTGAGGCACCAGCACTGGCTGAGCTTCACGCCTGGACGCAGCCATGGATGCCCATGGTGTTGGCAGGCAGGAGCCAGGCACAGGGCTCCTCCAACCAGCAGCGGGGACCTCAGGGTCTGAGGGAGCCCATGGCCATGACCAGCAACTGTCAGTGACACCAGCCTGACCAATGCTTGATGCTGAAGGCAGTGACAGGAGCCCAACCTGGCTGGTCGCACAGACTGGCGTGGATCCATGGAGTGAGGGAACATATATTGCAGCAGCAGCATCTGGCTGTGGACCTCCTCAAATGGGGTCCCCAGGAAAAGAGGGAAGCCATCAAGAATGTCTTCAGGGACACAAGCCTGACAAGCAAATGTACTGGAGGCAAAACAAAGTTCCTCACCAATTAATGGGTCCTTGATGGGCCATCTCACCAGTTGCGGGTGCTGCAAAGTATCTCCACATCTGGGAGCCGAGCCTCCTAAGACACTCCCTGATTAAGGCTTTTATTACCTTGGGAGTAATGAAGCGGTGGCCACCCCACTGCTTGAACAGCATGTTGAAAGGCTGGCTGAAGCATTTGTAGGAGTTCAGCTGTGCTGCTAAGGCTGTGGCCACTGTTCACAGGACAGGAAAGTGCCTCACTGCCCAGTAGTGCCCTGGAGCCAGGTTCGGGTTTCCTTGGCTCCCCTCTTTTGTTTGCTAAAGCTCAGCTACAAAAGCTACTACTATAAACATGAAAACATTTTAAAAATAATCCACACCAGTGCATGCCAGACATTTCACAGCAAACCCAGAAGTGCTGCGTCGGTACCAGCTCTATATTTAGTGATGAGTACCGGAACTGGATTGGAAGAGCTCCGCTCTCCTCTTCCACCCAACCTACATTAGTACCACCCATCCCTCAGCTAGGAGGAACTCTTAAAACAATGAGATCGAACAATCGATGAATCTGCTTTGCTACAGCAGTTACTCCTTTCCTGTATGATCGCATGCTAATACCACCGTGTCTCCTGAGCCGAAACCCCAAGCTCCAAAAATACAGGACACTTTTGTTTTAGAGACTGGTCAAGGAAAGGAATAGCTCGTACAGCAAGTGCCAGACCCAGGTCCACTTTCCCTCCTTGCCAAACCAGATGGGGTTTGCATTTCAGGCAAAAGCTTCAAGTACAAGAGAAGCAGAAACGCAAATCTAGTAGCGCTGCCACCTTTGTGTCTCTGGCCTTTAAGAGAGACTGCCATTTAAGCCGCTGTGTTTCTGTGCTAAGAAACTCAGCACATTTCCACGAGAAGTCTGAGCTGTGAAACAACATTTTTGCTTTGCAAGTCAGTAGGCTGAGCTGGCCTTCAGTTATGCTTTAACCCCATCATGTACAGAAAGGCAGAAAAGCCAGAGCTTCTCCTTTTCTAGCCCAGCAGCAAAGGAGCCTGCCGTGGCTGGGCAGGGCTTGTTCCGGCAAGCTGCAGTCGCAGCCCTGCAGTGGGCTGGGACACCCAATGCCTGCATCAGCAGAGCCAAGTAAAACTAAAAATCACCCCGGAGAGGGATATGGAGGGCAGGGTGGGAGCAAGGATGCTGGCAAGAGCCTCCTGCACCCTGTCCCCGTGGCCAGGGACAAGACCACGCAATGGCAGCCTTTCTGCACAAGAGCTTCAGTCCACGCTGAAGGACTTTCAGGGAGTTCAGCAGTCCTGACGGGCTGGTGGATTTTCCCCTAACTTCTGACCCCACAAGAGGGCGGATGTTGAAATGATCACTTGCAGAGGGAAAAAAGGAATACCTTCTGGGGAGCTGCAGAAACATGGAGCGTTTGGCCTTTGCCAAACTGGGAGCTGCGTTTGCCAAGAACAGCCACAGCCACCTTCTGAGCAGCACAAAATACTAAGGGTCAGGTCTGTATGCCTGTGACACAGCTAAGCAATGCGCACTCTGGCGTAACAGAGCTGCTGGTGGCTCAATAGCTGCTCCACACAGATCTGGACCTGCTGTAGCAAAATCTGATGCTCATTTATTTCAAAGTCTATACACACTCGACTTGCCAACAAAGGCACAGGAGAGCTGCTCAGCATCTCCGTAACACCCGGCCAAAACAGTGAAAAATTGTGGGACACAAGAATCTGCAGGGGAGCCTGCTACCAGCAATATTGTCATTGGTGATACGGAGAAACAAAGAACATTTCTCTAGAGTCTGTCAATAGAGTCTGCAACACGCATTAACTTCATCTTGGGCATCTTCAGCCTCTATTGCCACAGTTTCGGTCGTGATTAGAAACTGGAGATTTTTAATGTAAATAATAAAATTTTACTATAAGACTATAGCTATAGCACCCTTATCCACTTCCTACAACACATCAGATTAGAAAGCTTCTAATGAATTTGAAGAAAGCGTAATTTTGACTAGAAGTAAAAGTTTAAGGAAACAATAAGCAAAAATATGCGTAGAGGTGAGTATAGTGTTCTGCTTCGTTCTTGATGGGGTTTAGGAGAGGTGCTGAAAAACCTGTGTAGAACAAGAAACTCGTGTTTCTACATAAAAATTATGTTCTTAAATTTAATAGGCTTTACCAAAAAATTTACTGCATTAGTTTGAAATATTAATAGAACGAATTAGTTATTATGGCAAGTAATTCCACAGAAGAATAAAGAATGAGAAAAAAAAGATCTCCAGAAGATCTCAGCAAGGTACAGCGTGATCCACTTTCCCTTAGGCTTCTGTCAGAACTTGCACGGCTAAGCCTCAGCTTCCTCAGCCAAAGGCAAACAGCTGCTTTCTCTTCATCTCCCAGCATAAGAGGGTATTCAGGGATAGTCTGGGGGTCAGGGCAGTGGCTGTACTATTACTTGTTGTTTTCTCTTCTCTTTCTCTCTCTCAAAGGTGTTGAGAGTTTAAAAACAGAAAAGTACCTGTAAACTAGCTGTAGTCTGCAGAATGCAGCTGACAGCGAAGCGTAATCCTTCCTCAGTTACTCGTACTTCACAGTCTCACAATTGTTTAAGCAGACTTTATTTAGAGAAAAAAAAAGTAGCAGATAAGTAAATACACAGAAGGGACTAATTTAACCAACCCCATGGATAAAAGTCTGGGTAGGGCAAGAAGTGTCATGGGAGTGTTTTAATCTGTCAGAAATGTGATGACTAAATGAGCAATTACTACTCTGAATATGTACCACCACTGGGCTCCTCCTACACTCGTTTAGGAGTATTTCTACATTTCTCATGCAACCTGCCTGTGTGACAAACCTGCGCGCACACACCCTGGACCCAATTAGTGTCAGGTTTACGAGCTGCTCAGCATGTGCCTCGTGTCTCTAAACCTCTCCTGGAAGCAATTTTCCCAGCGTACAAAGAATGAATCACCCTTCTCCTAACTCTCTCAGCAGATAGTTCCTAAATAAGGGCAAAATAAACATATGTAATACATGATACAGCATTCTAATGAATTAGATAATAGCCTCCCAGCAGAAGTAGATGCAGAGTATTAGCTGCTTCAAGTGTTCAACATTACATGTAATTAAATATGTCAGGGTATGTGAGACAAGGCACTTGAACAGGCACTTGCAGAAAACTAGTGAAACAGCCTGCTTCAAAAAAAACACCCAAACAACCTCAAGCAAACAAGCAAAAGAAAACAACTGGAAAAGAAGAAAATCAATGCACACCTACTACAGGAAGTATAAATTGCCTTCTCTATCTGCATCCCAGTGACTCCCAAAGCATCAGTACCTGAAGAAGAGAGGAGAGCAGAGGAACGGTACACAACTCTGCACACCCCCTCCTCGGGCACCAACTGCACCAGGGTGAAACCGTTTGCTTAATTTAATAAATGACTTAACATGACCACACCTTGTATAATCGATAGACACACGGTGCTGTTGGAATGTCCCTAGCAGTCTCCTATTGCTCTTCACACACATTTTCAAGTGACCAAACATCGTGCTTAGCCAGAGGCAATGCTTGCCAAGGAAAAGGAACTCTTACATCAGGATGTAACACAAATCCTACTGAAATGAAGCCAAACCCAGAACTGTATTTTAGCCCAGCAACTAAAAGGTTGGGTTACCTCTGAGCAGGCCGAGAAGGAGCTCAGGAGGCCACAGGAGCTGCGGTGCTTCCTTAGGTGACAATACTAAGGGCCAAAGGCAAGACACTGGCATAAGAAAGGCTTAATTATCTACCCAGGGGCAGCTGTAGTGAGAAGCACCAGTGTAGCTGGTGTTTGTTAGGTGCTGAGCTGGGCTTCCTTTTTCTGCTCTCCTGCACAGGAGAGGTCTGCCTCCCCCTTTCCTACTGTCTCGTTTCCTTCTGCTGAAGGCTGACTGGGTCAGAAACCATTGTCTGCTGGTGAAGGAGCAGCTCCCCAAACAGAAAACACTGAGGTGGCTTCAGTTTAATGTTGTGCTGAAGAAGTTACATGCACCAGAGGAGGATGAGAAGGGCTCAGAGGAGAGCACCAGAGAGTTTACCGCAGCTAAAGGACAAACAAAGCCAAACAGAGGGATGCTTTGTTTCAGGTTAGTCTAAGAAAGGCAGTGAGGATTACAAGGAAACAGTTTGTATCTCTTCCTCCTGCGAGAAGAGTGAGCATTAAACCCATAATCAAAGTAAATTGGTACCCTGAGTGGCCGAGAGCGTGTAGCAGCCCATACAGAGAGAGAGCCAGAGCACAGCCAGGCAGTGAGGACGTACAAGCGGTCGCTAGTATGTGAGAAGTTGCTGATGGACAACTCAAGGATCTGAAGGACCTCTGCCTTTCAGGACTGTCCATCCTGATCTCTGATATTTTCTGTTACCAGAACTCAAGAGGCCATTTATAAGAGTTACAGCTACCAAACCCGATTGCTGTGAAAAGGCAGAGAGCAACCCCCCAGTTTACCACCGTTCCCTCAGGCTAACTGGGGACTGGAGGCTGGATCCAGCCCAGGCTGCTCCCTGTTGCTTTCTAAGAGCAGACAATGCACTGCAAATGACACTTGACTGTGTAACAAATGGAGGATTTGCACCCACTCACTTATTATGTGCGTTGCTGGAAAAGCACACCTAATTCGATAAAAATCTAACTTCCAGCTATGAAATCCAGAGAAGTTTTGTACCTGGCAAAGGTGGAAATGCATGACGAGACTGGAGAGAGCCCTGGTCATAGTGAAAGCAAATGCTAGGCAGGGCAGGTTTGCTTAGGAAATACTAGTATTTTCTTTCTTCAACTGACATAGGTATTGGGATTCCTGGCTGATACTAAGCAGATAAGCTTGTGGGGAAGTTTGTGGGAGTTGAGCATGCCCAGGGGGCTGAGGGCTGGCCCGAGCAGGGTGGACCTCCTGGAAGTAAATGGCCAGCACTGCTCCTCACAGCCCGGCTGGCTCCTGGCAATCAGCACAGGCTGCTCCACCTCATTCAACCCAAGCACCTGCAGGAGATTGTGCTGTTTACAAGCTTATCACTTGTTCAGGGTGGTGTAGAGTCCTTTTCCCCAGAGGGGTAGCTGTGCCTCTTACCTACCCAGGAGCCCTCAGCACCTTTGTGTGCAGAGCAAACAGCAGAGGAGGATTTTGAACATGGCTCAGTCTGTCGTGCCTTGGTGAGCACATCAATAACGCAGAGATGGCTCTGGCTTTGTCTTTGCAGCACCCTCTCCGATTGCTGGAGGCAGGCATGATGGATGGTTTCCCTTCCCTGTCAGCACCCGGCTGCTCCACCACAGGACACCGCAGCTCTGGGACACAGGGAGGTGGGCAGTGGGCCTGCCTCGGGCACGATGGTGGGGGCCCTTCCTGGGCCCACAGCCCAGGAGGCTGGACCTGACCCCCTGTGCTGGCAATGTCCCCTTCCTGTTGAGAGTGTGGTACAAAAACTACCCGTCTCCTTGCTCGCTGCACAGGCCTTTCCCCTGTGCCTCCCTCCCTGAGCCTGGGTACGGTCGGGGCAGGAGGGCAGCGTGCCTGGGCCTCCAAACTGCCATCACAGCCTCCCCACTCGCCATTATGGGAGCCCAGTCTTTTCCCCTCAGAGAGGGATCCCCGTGCCCCTGACCTCCCCTTAGTGTCCCGGAGAGCCCAGACAAGCGGGCCCGGGCCTCCAGCCCAAGCAGGGGCTGTGCTGGAGCAGCCATGGGGAGGGCTGGCGGGTCCTGGCCGGTCGGGGCTGCTGAGGCCCATCGGTGCCTGAGGCAGGCTGGGAAGCTGCCCAGCTCCTCACCCCCACGCTGGTGGGATCGGCTCTCAGCCTTCCCTAGAGCTCAGGGACACGGAAAACACACACACAGCTCCTCCTGTCACGCCTGGAGCGGGACCGAGGGTGGCCAGAGGACGATGCAGAGCCACCGCCACTCTTGCTGTGAGTCAGGGGAGGCCACGTGAGGCCCCAGCGCCAGCCCCAACGCCTGCCCGCCCACCATGGCGTGCTGGGGCCAGCGCTGCGCACACCCTGCGCTGGGATCCCGACCCACCGCACAGCCCTCAGGTGAGCGCCGGGGAGGGGTTCGGGAGCTTCTTGTGACTGAGACTGAGGGCATTTCAGGGTTGTGTCCTGGCTCCTGGTACATGGCTGGTTGTTTATTGCTCCCCGAGGCATCAAGACACTGACAAGGGGTCATGGTGCTGTGGGGGCAAAGCACAGGCAGTGAGGACCTCCATGTCTTCCTGACTGGACTTCCACAACTTTTAAATATCTTTTTTTCTATAAATCCTAGTGGCAATCCCCCTATTTTCTGTGCCGAGGAAGATTTGTTTGCTTTAACTACTCAGACTACAAACGTGAACTCTTCTGGCTTCTGATGAGCTCATTTTCTTCCCTTCAGAGCTTTCCAACGACCGCACAGAGGAGCACACAGTGAGTAAGGAGAAATACAAACCAGGTAATTTCAAATGGTGTATATAAATGCATACAGGAGTGCTGCCATCATTTTACCAGTGTGGCTGGAAAACAGGCAGCAAACGGCCCCGGGTTTGTGGGTGTGGGGCTGGCAGCAGCACGGCCACCATGTCTGGGCTTGCAGTGAGAGCCGGGAGAGGGAGGAATAGCCGGTGCTGCGGCAAGGGGCAGACGGGCTGAGCCTGCTCCCTGCTCACACCCATGGGGACGGTCACACCGAGCCTGGGGAGCTGCCCTCCCCATGGTGACACACACTCGCTGGGTCTCTCCACCTGCCAGTGTTCAAGAATGTTGTAAAGAGTGAAAAGTCTTTGAGTTTTGCTGCTTCTCTGTTGCATTTCATCTATATTTGACAGCAGGAAGGCAAGCAGACGAATAGCAGAACTATCTCACAGGTGGCATTACCCGAGGAGACTAGAGAAGTCTGGTCTAGGAACGGTTTCAAACTTAGACGACGTGGATCAGTTTTTGTTGTCTTGCTGGAAGAAACGACCAGCTTTCACCACAGGCCTCCAGGACATCTTCCTGTGGAACCAACCACTAGGACCAGCCTAAGACTTGCAGGTGTGCTTTATGAAGCTGGGCTGGGTTGGTTTGAGAAAAGGGCAGCGAGTGACTTAATGTTTGAGTTTAAAATAAAAAATTTAGCAAGATTTGGTGTCAGCACATAACTTAAAAGGAAAGGTAAAAGTAGTTTCAAAGGAAAAAAGTTTAGGATTGCCTGTTTTTTGTCTTTAAGTCAAACCAAACCAACATTATTTTACTTCATTTACATGTTTTGCTATCCCTTTGAACAATTTCACTTGGATATATTTCAGCAGCTAAGCAAAAAGTTGTTGTGTATGGCAGTTATTAGCCTTACTTTCTAAACAACTAGGAGAAGTCTGGGTCTGCACAAAAATTTTATTCTAAGATGTTAAAAAGACCTCACTGCAATTAAGTTCTGATTTACTGTGGGGAAAGCAATATGAGGTCTGCTGTTCATGTCATTCCCCAATGAGCTCACAGCCAGGCTGAAATGCCAGTATATCATCATCCTTCTCTCATTATGGAGTATAATCAACTAAATCACTTTAAAAACATACAATAATTAAATGCCTATACTTACCCTTTGTTTAGATCTGATTTTCTTTCCAGAAGAGCCACAGGGGAATTAATTGTCCATAGCCTAAGAGAAATTAGGTACCCAACTTCCTTAACTGTGTAAAGCTTGGTGACTGACTGGGCTTACCTGTGCTGGAGGCACAGAAAGAGAGATGGGAGAAGATGCTGGCTGCTGCTGGATCCTTTTGTAGCATCCAAGTCTTATCAGAGCGGGATGTGTAAGTGCTTTACGCAAATGTGTCTCTCTTGCTGGTGCAGCTGAGCAGTCTGGTCATTTGGGCCAGTTTTAAGGTAAATTGTTCTGATACCAAATGAGGTGGATGGTGTCTCCTCTGCCTTCAGTGTTGCATCTGCTCTTTTTTTGTGCGTGGTGGGACAGATCTGCTGGTGCCTACCTGCTTGCTTTGTCTCTGGGATTATGCAAAGCTGGCATAAGGCAGCTGCTGCAGCAGGTTTGTGTCACAGGATGAGTGACACGAATGTGGCAATGAAATGTACCTCGAATGTGCCGATGAAAGTGGCCTCACTAGGTATTAGGAGCACCAAGGACAAACCTCCTCAATTTCACGCAACAGTAAAATCTTTGGATATTTTAATGAATATTTTTATGAAATTGAATTCATCAGAAAGGAAATTTTGCCATTTAAAGTAATTTTGTTCCTTTAGGCCTTGTATTTCAACTGTGCTGTCCACAGAGAGGTTGAAAGGATTTAACTTACAAAAGCAAACACTGTTGCAATGTTTAACCTAAGTAAATAGGAAGGCAATAAAGATACTCAAAAAGGCTGAAAACCACAGCTGGAGATATGAAACTGCACAGAAATTACATTTGTTATTGTGCAGTCCAGAATGAGTTTATGCAGGGTGTGGTATGCTGGGTGCCTGTATTTCAACATCAGCTGTTGCTTACCCGGGCAGAGAGGACAGATGCGTTTCCTGCATTCCCTATCGGGTGCTCACAGTCTCACGTTGCTGGCGACTGTCACACTGTGCTGCTGCCACAGCTACAGCGGCAAAGGCTGTAAGTCAGGCAAGGTTGGTGGGAGAAATAAAAACTTATTAGACTAACTGATAGGGTTCAAAGCTTGTTTGACCAAAAACTTGCCAGTTTTTCCAGGTGTATTGGGTGGTTAAATAAAAGGTATTATCTGCTATTGTTAAGTTATATTGTAAGAAAAAGTGTGGGTGTATAAACTGTTTTCCTATTGTGTCCTGCATAGCGGAAACTGTACTTCAGGCTCCCCAAAAATCTTCTTTTGCACCTCTCAATGCAAGAGTGCTTTAGCTGAAATGCTGCGTGAGGGAAGACGCAGGATGCCTGGGCCACAGTAGGTGGAGGCAACTGTCAGAACCACAGCCACCACAAAAAAATGCATTGTCAGAATAAAACAGCCTCAAAACAAAATTTCTGGGGTGATTTTAGTAAAACAAAATGAAAGATTGGATTTTGAGGATGTCAGAATTTGTTTTTGTAGTAAATACTAGTAAGAAATCTGGGATCGACACCTAAGAATTTTTAATTCCTAAACCTAAAGTTAGTGGAAATTTCCTCTACATGACAACATGGGAAGAACAGACATTGAAGTGTCAAAGTCTTCTGTGAGACAAGGATTCCAAATCTTGCGGGGCTCTCCTATGAACTGTTTCTACTATTCCCCCGGATTGGTACATTTTTTTAAGTATAAGGGTGTCAAAGATACAGAATAATCGTTCTGTTTGGAAGATGGAATGGAATGGAACAGGGCCTATTAAGTTGCTCACCTCTGTGGTAAATAGTTAATTAGACACCTTGGTAGTTGTAAAAAACCAACAATGTGAATGATCAAGTCGGACTTCTTTTTGTTTTACTCATGATGATCAGACTTTTGTTCTTTCTTAATAACCAAAGGCCAGCCCAGCAAGACTCACTCAGAGTTCTCGAGAATGGGTCCCAGGAGGGTAAATGAATCATGATGTGAAACTCCCATTGCAACAGAGAAGTGATTTCAAAACTAAAGTGCCTCAAGATAGATGCCATGTTTGCAGAACATCAAGTGTAAGACAGAAAGATAGAGAAAGTCAGACTGATCTGTTTCTAAATATGCTTTTTCTCCTCTTTTGAACAGGCCCAGCAATGGAGAACTTGAATGTCCCGTTCCCTGATCTTACTGAAGAACAGCAAGGTAAGGGCAGCACACAAAGATCAAAGCTTCAGCTCATTCACACTACACAACAGTGTTTGCTAGAGTGGTCATGAGTCAATGAAACTTGTTTCTGTCTCCTTGCTTGTAAAAGAGAGATCAGCAGTCAGTTCCCAGCTCTTCCACAAGCTTCTCATCAGGCCTTGGGCATGTGCTTGTGGGAATTTAGATGCATGAAGGAGATATTGCTGTGCATTTAAATGCTTAATGAGCTATCTCAATACCTTGGTATCCAGCCCTTTGTGTCTTCGTGCCTGTCTGTAAAATAGCATGGTCAGAATAGGCACCCGTTAAACAGCTAGAATACTCCCCCTGCTTCTCTAACTGAGACAATAGTATCACAAAGACATCAGTAATCTGTATTTCTCTGCTGATTTCTGGAAGACTGACTTGCTTTATACAGTACAGCTCTACTCTCTTTCCTATACGCTAACATGCTGATGTTGGGCAGCATGTTGGAATCTGATGCCTGTCACCACACCTACACGGAGCACCACAGGAACGCTACTGTGCAACCCACCTCTGCTGCTGCACAGGGATTTGCTTGTTTCTCTTCCCAGACGTTTTCCAGAGGGTTTTTACTGCTGATGCCAATTACTTGGAGCATCATGAGAAAACGAACCAGTCCTTCTGGGAGTCACTTGTAAAATATTTAGCCACCACTGACCCACCTATCCTGAAGGCTGAAGAAAAGAACAATGTAAGTTACTAAAGAAACATACATCCTTTGTAAGACATCATTATACAGATACTTCCGTACTTCTCTGATACACTTTGGGGAGAGAAAACATGCAGTCCAATTATCTGATATGCTGAAACATGTCTAAAACATGCTAAATGCTGTAAAAGGGCGCTTCGATAAATGAGACCCAGGCCCCTGTTTTTTGCTTCATTGTTCTCCATGTGCAAAAATAATTTGCTTTGTGTAAATTCCTCAGGATCAGTTCAGCTCACTGTTTTCTAGGCAGGACCATTGTTAGTGACATTTTGCTGTAAGATACCGCAGAGATTGCATATCTGTTTTCAGACCCTATAACTACATTTCTCCAGCTCTTTAAATAGTTAACTATTACACACCAGGTTTTTTTCCTCAGTTGACAGCTCTTCTCCGAGTTGCCGAATGGAGTTTACCTTCTCTTCCCATCATCGGCATTACTCTTTGTCCCTGATTTCCCCCTTGTACAGTAGGGCCAGGGGATTACACTTCCCACAGATGGGGTGAGATACATTCATTTGTATAGCAGGGTATGTTTTTACAGGCTACATTTTATTGGAAGGAGTATTTGCTATTTACTTACCTTTCTTTCAGCTCCTGAACAGCTGCAGGGTCCTGCCTGGAGGCTGTACAGCCTGCCTGAAAGCCATAGAGAAGAAAGGAGTCCGGGCGATGGCTGTTCTTTACCTCTTGCTGAAGACAACCAATCCAGCGGGATACAGGCAGCTGCCCAGCTCCAAGGGAAAGGGTCAGTCCTACCTGGCTGTTCTTCAGATATTTTCTTAAAACTACTTGCAGTGCCAGTGGGACTTGTCACCAGTTTGAAAAGTCCAATACATGCTTGGAAGTGATCATTAGTGAACAAGTAAAATATCTAGAAATACTGCTAGGTGTAGCTATAATGGGAGCCAAAGATTGTATTTTACTTTAGTTTGACGTGGCTTCTTCTGGGGAAAAAAAACGTTCGTTTGAGGAGAGAGGATGTCCTGGGATGATGATGCCAAAGAAATTTCTCCTACTTAAAGTGGTGCCCCAGTTTTTCCTGTCTAGCTGGATCGATGACACCTAGGACACTTTTTTGCATGGACTGTTACCCAGCCAGCCTGGAACTCTCTGAGCTCTCATAGTGGTAAAAAATCTGAGCTGAACTGCTGAAAATGTTTTTGCAAATGACCCTATCCACACATGTAGTAGTAACTAGGAGGAGTGGATAGAGGATGCCGCTCGGGGTGCTGAACCTGGCAGCAAAATGCAAATAGACTCCACTGCACTTCTCGTTTTCCCGGTTGTGCAATAGGAAACTGAATTTGAAGCTGTTAAGAGTCATGTGCAAGCCAGGAGCACTTCGCTGCCTGGCCCGGGAGTCAGCAGCCCGCTGTGATTTGGCCTGGCTGGCTTGGAGGGCTCTGCTTTTGTGCCACAAGAGGGTGCTGGCACCGCGGCGTGAGCACAGGCACCGCGGCAGAACTCGCGGGGTGATGGGGGAAGCCGCCCGGGGGAGGGTGAGCAGCTGCTCTCCAGCTAACGCGGCTTTCAGCTGCAGCTGCTGTTGCTTCAGGGAGTGGCAATGTTCACAGGGGCAGCATTATGGGTAAATTAAAGGCCAGAATTTGAAACTTTAGGCATCTACCATAACCATTGCAGGAAGTCTAAACAGCAGTGTACATGATGCTTTCATTTGTAACGCTTTGCACACTCCTTGTGTGCAAAAAACCACTGAAATAAGACTAAGGGTCTGATTTCCTGTCGGACAACCTTTAATAAAGCATTGTGAAATCTGTCATTGTAAAAGAGAAAATGTAAATAGTTGTTTCTAATATCTTTTTCTCTACATATAAAACAGATGAAAAATTGAAACTCCTGAAGAGATTGGAAAGGAATCTCATGCTTTCACAAGGGGAAAAAAATGATAAAAGCTCATCCCATGAGTCCACGGATGAAGATACACGAGGTAAAAAGGTTTTATTTTATTTTTCCCTGACACATAATTCAGTCTGATTGCATGTTCATAAGAGATTCACATAGGAGATTTGCAGTGCTGATGTAGTATGTGTTTAAAATAAGAGCTGTCTCGCTACACCCCTTTATACAAATTATTCCATCTTCAAAATTTGCTATTTTTTTTCTCCTATTCAGCCAGCTTTGAAGAGAGCTCAGAGGCAAAAGCAGTTAATAATGATCCTTGCATTTCAAAGCCTTGATTTTTACCTACATATCCCACAGCCATTATCATATTATGAGCAAACAATTACAGTGCTTTTGTTTCTGATACTGCTGGGACATTTTTCTTTTATCTGATAAAAAAACACTTTCTCTATGCAGACAGTGATGAGGAAGATTTAGGAAGACAGAAGACCGAAGGGCAATTACTTGGAGGTAGGACAAAGTGACAACAGTGTTGTTTTTTACTAGGGACAACCAACATAAATCCAAAAAAGGATAATTTCTGGCATTCTTTGGTTTGACTTCTGAACAAAGGTATATTAATGTGTGTAGACATAGGAAAAGGATGGGTCAGAATTTGGCTGTAGGAAAGGCATTTCCTACAATATGAAGCTCAAGTAATACTAACACTCAGCCATGCTCTGGGGTTAGAGTTGAACCAGGAGAACAGCAAAATCTACTGCGGTGGGAGAAGTCCTGCTGCCTGGGTCTGCACAGTTGCCACCAAAATGCAGCAAGAGCTTTGAAAACATGTCCCGCAGCCACTGTTTACAGGGTCTGCCGTCAGCCCTCAGCGCTGACCGGCGATCATCAGCAAGGACCACACCTTGAATCTTCTTCCCAAGGTTTTCCCTTTCCTTCCAAAGGAAAAATGGAAAATAAGTACAACGCAGATGAAGAAAATGTGCTGTGTCAACACACAAAGATAGCTATCAGCTTATGGTATAGAACCAGGGATGTAAAAATGTTAAGGCTTAAATCATTTAATTACTGTCTTAAAGTGATTGTGGCCCAGATGTAAGAGCAACTCATTTAAATTGACATTAGGAGAGGTAATTTGTCTCACAGGAAACCGATTCTACCTGACACCAGCTATTGTGAGAGATGAAATATGGGGGATTAATGATCCATTCATGTTTTCCACTTTCAAACTGCGTAACCCACAACAGAGCTGCCCTCCCTAATGCGTTAGAGTTGGTATCTACCTTGTCACTTTTACACAACCACACTCATTTCAATGGAGTTGTGTGGGCTAGGACTGGCGGCACGATATGCATGCTCATTATAGATATTAATCTATATCATCTTTGCATAATATTTTAGGCATACCAGCAGAGGTTGTTCCCTACAGAGATTCAGGTAAGTGCTCCCAGATAACCTTATCCTGCTAGAAGGAAAACTGTAACTGCAGTTTCTTCTTTCTGACACGTGTATATATTAAAAAATACCCCCCGGGCTGTAAATCCATTGCTTTCCAGTTAGCCTGGTGTTGGGCCTGGGCATGCTGCAGACATTCTGTGGCAAGCTTGTCATAGTGGCTGGCTGACAGCACCTGTACAAGGTGTTCTAGCAGATTAACCCATTTTTTTTTGTAGGCCTGCCAGGTTCTCACAAGATCAGCTCACAGCAGTTGTCATCCTTTTTTAGGGGAAAGCTAGCAATTCTATTGGGCAACTATTCAGTCTTTCCTAAGACAGGTAGGCAGTTTTCAGTGTTCCCTGCAGCCCTCTGTCTCCTGCTGAACAGGGACGCGAGATTGGGATGGAGCTGGAACCTGGTTTCTGCAGAACGGTGGTTCTCCACTCTGAACACCACCACCACTTAGCTCAGAGCACGGAGCATTCCCCAACAGAAGATGCCAGGCGAAAGCCAAATGACAAGAAACAGAGCAACGGTACCAGTGGAGAGGCTGGAACAGCCAGCAAGTCTAAAGGCAAATTTCCTTTTATCAGCGCCTGCTGAGCAGCAGCAGAACAGATGTAGAAATCCCAGAGCAGGAAATTTTCAGTGGCTTGATTGCGTTAGTGACCTCATGCCTCCTGCTCCCAGGCTAACGCCCCATTCATTAGTTGTGGGAGGCAGACGGCCCAGCAGAGTGGCCTTTTTGAGAGGACACCTGCTCAAGCACTGCTCTTCTGTGGAGCAGGGAATAGCTGCTGTGGCTTGGATTGGCCCAGCTGAGGACAGAGCTGGGAAGAAGACAGAAGTTGCAGCATAATCCCTAGGGGAGGTTTTTGAGTTGCCTATCCCCAAGGAGCTCCATAAAACAGCAGGGTAGAGGAATATATTGTAATACGATATTCTCCCCACATTGCCTGGTGCAGAAAGAGGATTACAGTACTTTTCCAGTTGGCATTTGGCCTCCCCACCTCTCACCATGGCCTCTGTCACTTCAATTCTGGATTACTTCAGTACACCAGACTGAGACACTGACAATATTTAGGCAGTGCAGGACACCGCGCCTGCTGCGTTGGGCAGGCTCAGGTGACACAGACGTGCAGCTCTTGCGATCCCAGCTCTGCTTGGTTCCAGCTTCAGTTCTAGCAACTGAGCATGAACACAGAGGCCATCAATCTCCTACTGCCCAGCTGTTTCAAAGAATCTGGAATAGTGATGGGAATAGTCAGCTTTATTGTTACCTGTTCTTGAGCTCTTTTAACTTCCTTCATTTCCTGGCACTTTTCAAGTACTGTTTTGTCTATACTAAGTCACCAAATAGGCAAATACTCACCATGCTTGCTGGTGCTGATAAGGGTGCGAAACAATATATTTGTATTTTTACCATCAGAAATAATAAAATTATGTTGCTTTTCAGAGATTACCAGAAGAGAAGAAGATTCCATTGCAGATGGTAAATACAAACAAGCAAACAGAAGTTTTTCTTACGGATGCTGACTTTCAGGACTGAGTTTTGCTTAGTGATGATAGCTATACCAGCTCTTTGAGATCTAGATATTTCCTAATCGAAAAGTAAAAGTTTGAGAATAGTTATTAAAATGCACTGTAATGCTTTAATAGAAGAAATACTATGCAAATCATTCCGTGATACAAATTTGCGGTGGGGCTACTGCATTCAGGAGGCAGAGTAATACAGGACAGACATTTGCCAAGTAGGAATTGATGTTCTGATAAATTCTACATCTATAGATCGTTCATACCACTTCACAGAGGAACAGTCATGAGTCAGACTAGTGCAATGCTACGTTAACATTAATAATCAAATAACTGAGTTTGTCGCCAAGCCAGAACTCAATGAATCCAGAATTCAAAAATTAAAAAATGTGACTCCAGTAGCAGGTGACCCTGAACAGACCTTCTTGGCAAAGTTTCGTTGCTCCGTGGTTCAAAAGCACAATAGCAGAAGGCTGTAGCTCATTTGGAGCACGTTTCCAGTACTCTCCTGTTACATCTTTAGAGAAAGTTAAATTCACGGCCAGGCAAAGTAAGTGAAATCAGCATTTCAAACTTGCAATGAATCAACTCCCAAAGCTTATGTGCCGCAGACTGCCTGGGGGGAATCTTCTCAAGCGACCAACAAAAAAAAAGGGAAAAAAACCTTCTGCTTTGAACACGTCATTGGAAATCTGGTAAAATATTCAGCTCTTTCTGACCTCTGACAATACAGTCGGAGAAAGAACAGAATTTGGCAGCTCTGCTCACAACTAATATAGAGCAAAATGCTCCTTATTTAAACCTCTAAAATTATCTAGCTTGTTCTTATGCTGTTCTTTCTATATATCAGTATAGCTATCTATAGGAGACTAATTGTCAGCTACAGTTCTTAATTTAGGAGGGGTGTGTGTGTGCAGAAATACTTCATCAGCAGGCTTCAGTAGATTGGTGGTACTCATACGCTTAGTAATGACGATGGTTATTGTGATGGGCTGTGATTGTGCAAAGCACCCGGGAATCAAACCGAAGCTCCCTTGTCCTGCTGCTTTACTCCCCCGCTGTAACTCTGAAACCATTGCTTGTCCCAGGCTAGTCAGAAAGACCCAGAGTGCTCTAAATCACTTCTGTACTGTTAAATGCAACCATCTGATAATCCTTTTTTTTTTTTTTTGTAAAAAAACCCTGCTCTTTTTGACATGATTTTAAAATTGCTAACTTGATCTTTCTGAAAGGCTTGCAGATCTTTCCTTTGAACAACATTTTACATATATTCTGCTCTGAGAATTGATTTCAAATACAAAAGGGAAATAAACTTAAAACTCCTTAATTTCAGAGTTCCGTGGCAATAAAAAATATTTCTTTTTTGTAGCCTATGACGACGAGAACACTCACCTCCATCAGTGTACGGTACGGTGGATGGGCATACGGAAGGATGGTAATTTTTTTAATTTTTTTTTTTTCTTTAAATTCAACTGATGTCAACCCTGTTGTACCTTAGTCCAAGAATAAGATCTCCAGCTCAGAAAAAATGGTTTGTTTTGTTTTGTTTTTTTTTCACATGAGCACTTAGTTGAAGTGCATCAAGGCTTCTTGATGAAAATTATCAAGGCTTCTCATAAAGACTTGTGTGCGTAAATGTTTTGCACTTGAGTCTAATGTATGAGACAGCTCGTGGAAAAGGACTTTATTTGCTGCGCAATGCACTGTACCTTAAGGCACGTTCATAAGGGCTGTGCCTGCAGTTGTGACCTAATTTTCCCTCTCTATTTCAGATGAATTCTTTCATTTTGTCATTCTTTGCTTTGCGATTGGAGCTTTACTAATTTGCTACTACTACTACAAAGGTAAGGCGAGACTTCGATAGATGGATAAATCATTGCACACTAGAAAAATGAACAAAGCCAAACATTTATTTTGTTGTCTCAGATTGGACTGTTTCTCTTGGGATCGGTTTAATCACCTTTGCTTCCCTGGAAACCACTGGGATATACTTTGGTCTAGGTAAGTGTATCTACAGCAGCCGGCTCTGTACCAACACGAAGGACACAAGGTCACAGAGTCATGAACTACGCGAGTCCATCAAACTGCTCGCGCTGAGATTCCTAACTCGTCACATCACTGTCCCGTAACGTCTCATTCACAATTACATAGCCTGGCAGGAGATAAACTGAAGGGAGAGGGCTGACTCATTTTTTGTTCTCCATGATCACAAGTCCCTGCGTCACCTCTTCCTGCAGCAATGGCTGAATGCTGAGTTGCCATGACAACGTACAATTTTAGCAGCAAGGCCGGCTTCCCAGATCCACTCTCTGAGGTGCTGCGCACTCGGGCTGCCGTTCATTCCCCTGGGACTGAGGCGGCTGAACACCCCGAGGAAGAGCTCTCAGCAGAACCTGGATCGCGGCACCAACTGGAAATATTTTTAAAAAAAAAAAAAAAAAAAAAAAAAAAGAGACTCTTGGCAATCTCTGGGGATGTCGTGGGAAAGGTGCAAGTTACGGCTTCCCAGCTGAGAACAGAATTCTCCTTTGTAATCTTGTGCTAAGGTGTTTGGTAGGTTGTGGATGGTTCTCTCAGGACCTTGTGACAGTTGTGACAGTGCCTTGTCACTGCTTTGTTATTAATGATATCACAAAGTGCTTGCTTAAACAGTAACCTTGGGTTCATTAATATTGCAAGTGTCAGCATTTGGGTTTTGCCATTTTTCTATTTTTTAATGTTTTCTGTTGCTGTCTAGCTTAACTTGAAAAAAATTGTTTGTTTTCACAATTAGTGTATCGACTTCGGAGCGTACTTGACAGCTTTGTTCCTCTGATTGACAAGTTCAGGCCAGCAGGTAATAGTGATCTTGCTGACTGCATTCCTGTGCCCTGCACCTTCCTGAGCCCTTCATTTTGGTCAAGTCTTAAGACCAGCTTATCTAAATTACAATTTCCAATCTTCTTTTCTTAATTAAAAAAAAAAAACAAACCAAAATAAATATTTTACTACAGTCTATTGCAGCTGCTTGGGTTTGAATATGAATTATTCTTGCCTCTTTCCATGTGGCAGAGCATTTTCACATTTTTAATACTCTGCCTTCTATGGGGTATTAAGTATTTCCTGACAATGCCTGAATAAGGATTCTTTAGCTCAATTAAAAACTCAGGGAATGGGGTAGGTTTCTCTTGTTGGGTCTTCAGAGAGACTCCAGGCTCACGTTTATCTATGTTCATGAACACAAAATACGAAGAATGTTGAAAAGCTGCATAGCTACGTGACAATTTGAACACAGTAGTCCTGACAGTTGTCTTTTTTTCATCTGCAGGTATGAGGAAAGCTGCCTAGGAGGAGTAACTCAGGAGAGTGCCACAAACCCCTGCGGTCTGAATATCTGGTGTTAAAAGAACTGCTTTATGAGGCAATCATAAAAACCTAATGGCTAGCGTGCAATATTGAAATGTTAAACCACAGAAAGAGATCATTCCCTCCCCTCAAAAATAAAGCTGGAACTGTGGTACAGGGTCCCATTCTTTCTTCTGAAGCAATTGGTGGCTCAGAAGAGCTCCAGATGCAGATTTATATTTAATGCCATTAAATATAAACACATTCTCCTTCCCTCCCCCGTGCAGCCACATTAGTCTGCCTACGGTGAATCAAAATCAACAAAATGACCGATATTATCCTCAGCTTGTTCTGGATTAGGCTCTGGATGTTTCAGTAGGAATCTTGGCAGCCACAGAGCCGCCTCCTCTTCCCCCCTTGTGATGCCGCAAAGCAGGCAAACACCAGCTGCTGGCTCGCGGCTGAGCCCCAACAGCGCCACAGCACTGGAGCAGATTAATCCGTTGTGGCAGAACTCGATATAGTGGGTGTATAATGATTTCACCCAGTGAAAGCTGGGTGAGATTTTTACACGCAGTGACATAATGGTGCAGTAATGAGATTATTAACAGCAGCAAATTTCATCTCTTCTTCTGAGGGGAAAAATAAAGTGCTTGATTTGACCCATCCCCCAACATGTTTTTTCTTCTTCAAGTAAAATAAAGTGCAACTTTGACGTTCCTTTCGTTTTATAGGAACATGTTACACGTTACATATGTAGGCTAGTGCAATCATAGGCAGACTGCTAAAAAAGGGAATACCTTTAGATTTTTAGTTAAAATGTAAGGTCTTCATACCCATAGAAGGATGATGGCACCAAGTTAGTCAGAAAGAGCTACAAAACATGAAATTGTAAGGAAATGTAGATCTAAAAGCCATTAGCCCAAACAGCCCGGAGTTTGAGAGAAGCAGTTTCAAGCCTTGCTAGGAAAATGAGAAAGCTTACTTTTTAGTTGTACTTGATTTTAAGCACCAGCGTTGCGTGTTCTTGTGTACTGTAGTGCCATTTGCACATCCAAAAATACCGGCGATTGCCCGCGGCCTGCACCACCGCAGCACAGCAGTCACCTAACATGTCAGGGTTAAATTAGGCAATAAGGATGAAAACAAGTTATTTTGTAATGTTTATAGTCTCATTTACATGTACTTTTTACATGTCTTTGTAGACATAGTCTGTCAGACCAAAATACTGTATATTTTGTGTTGTTGGTCTGCAAACAAAGTCTTGCTCAGGCCAGTTTTAGTTTCCTCTGCTGTATAACATCTTTCTGAAAGGTAATTTGTGGGATAATCAGGATGAGAAACATATTTTAGTACTAAACATGTTTTCAAATTTGGTACTCTGCAGTCAACAGAATGAATTTTTCATTTTATTTTTTCCTTAAACACAAGCTGCTTCAGGGTAAAATAAGCAAAACGTTTATGGATAGCAAACCATTTAAAACCCACCCAGTGGAAGCCACCCCGTGAGATAAACAGCTCCCCCAGCTCAGAGCAGCTCACGTGAGAAGAGTCGGTTCTAAGGAAAAAAGCAACTTACACCTTCAGCCGCTTCTTCTCGGGTATCTGGGAATTTCCTGCTCTTCTTTCAGATCCTTCTTCTTGAGTCCATCTCAGCATTTTAAACATTCCTGCCTCCTGCCCAACAGCAACGCTCTCATTCTGGCCTCATGTATCACCCTTGCGCAGCACTGGTCAGAAACTCAGAAACAGGATACAAGTTGCCATGAAGAGTTTCAACCTCCTTAAAAGAGCTTGTGCCCACCGGGCTACCGTTCTCCAAGTGCAGCATGGCCCATGGCTCATCGCTCACCCACAGCTCTGCTGGGCCTCCGCTGGTTCCCCAGGACCTGGTACATCTCCCGCCTCTTCAACATTATCCAGCCCACGGGCTGCTTCTTACTTGTGTTTGGTTTTAAATGGCTGGGGGGCAACGCAGAGAGGAGGAACTGAAGCAGAAGCACTGGCCACCCTCCTCCCGCAACACACGTTCCTGCTTTTCACTATCTGATGCCTACGATTTCAATCTTCAGCAGTAAGGTGGACCAAACATTGAACAAAAGTGACTCAATTCACTCTAGACTAGCATTTCCCTGCTGAAGCACAGCCCGCTCAGACCTCCAGTGAACACCCAGGCACTCCCACGCTACAGCTTGCAGCAGGGGAGGCGATTTGCAAAGCAAAGTGCTCCTGCTACACAACAGGCAAAGCGCTGCTGCCCACACAATGTTAAATAACCCAAAGGTTTTTCAATGACTGAAAACATTCAGGTGTTCCCTCACTGCACAAAACCCCAGAGAGAAAGAAAGAGATTAAAAACCAGAAGATTTTTAAGCTGGTATTTTTATTAGAACTCTCTACATAAAGCACCTTTGCCTGCCTTTAAACTTACAGTACTTCTCTGAACATTGCTTTTCTGTTACACAGCAGCAGATGCTTCAAACTACTCCGCGTTTCTTGATTTGGACCCTGCCATCTTAACAGCTTGCACAATGGCATCTTTATCGATGCCAAACATCCGCAGGAGCTCAGCTGGCTTCCCGCTGCGAGGTACATGAGATACAGCCAAGCGATGGACCGTGATTCCAGGCTCCCCCATGACTGCAGCGCACACTGCTTCTCCAATGCCTCCTACGGGAAGAGACAGACGTCTGTTTGCTTCAACAGGCAACATACAGATCGCATGCGTATCTGATCCAAAGGTGCATGCAAATTAAACCCTCAATTCACATGCTTATGAGAAACATCAGTCACAACATATGACTGAGGTGCCCATTTGTGAAATGAAAACAATTCCCTATTTCAAAGGCATTCTGAGGACAACCCGCCTGACATTTCTGAAGTACTTACAAATTGTCGGTAAGAGACAAACACCTCTAAAGGGCATAGAACTGTGCGGAAACCCTCAGCACGTCAGCATCAGCCACCGAGGGCCAGGTTTAAAAATATATCTAGGCTGAGACGTATTTGCAAGTGTATTTAATGCACTGAAAGTCCAAATTCCCACCAATCTGCCCAGCATTTAAGAGCTCCATCTTTTCACAATGCCTGTACACGCCGCTCGGCACCTCTCTGAGTTACGTAGTGTATTCACAACCTTCGCTTAGAGTTCAGCGCAGACTGAATCACCATCAGTCACAGGGACAAAGGATGCAACCGGGGACTGTGTGGTGGCAGGAGAGGCACTGGAAGCAGGAGTACTAGCGACGAAGAAAACCCAGGACTAGCGTCAAGAGCATGTGCTCCGAGACCTGGCAGGAGACACCTTGGTGCTGCATCCAGGCAGGGTGTATCCAGGGCGTTTCACAACCCCGGGCATGGTGTGATTTAATCAGTCAAATTTATCCTCTGGCCAGAGGCACCTCCATGGATGTGGGCGGTAAGATCAGCCTGATGTGGGCTTGCAATGCCTTCAGGCTTGTGATGCGTGTGCACCTGACCTTCCTTGATTGCATCACACAGAGAAAGCTGTGCCAGTGTAAACTGCGTGTTCATCACCTCAGAGTGGGATGGCTTTGCCATCTTGCAAATCTACAGTAAAATATTTGTCCATAGTTGAAAGATAAGCTAGAAAATTATGAGGCTCAGTGATGCCATCACCATCCACAGTCTGGAACAAAACTAGGGTATAACCAGCACTTATGGTGGTAATTAATATAATATAATATAATAAACTATAATATAAATACTATCTATTTATATATTTTATATATATATTATATGGTTATATAATGATATTATTATTATTAAATAATTGTTGATGTTGTTGTTGTTATCTTAACCCCCAAGTTTTCCTGCTTTTATTTTCCCTTTCCTCTTCCCCCTCTAGGACTGGGGGACACACATGTGTGCGAGCGGCTGTATGGTGTTCAGCTGCCCATTGGGGTCAACCTATATACTATATACATACATAAATCTACCAGCACTTATGGTAATACCAGCTCCCTCCAGATACCTGGCAAGAGTGATGCTCACCTTAAAGTAGGATAATATTCTCATAATATCTACTAATTTCTATTAGGAGAGATCTACAATATCTACTAATGCCATAGATCACAGCTGCCCCTCTGCTAATCTCTCCATCTCCCCCCCAGAGAGGCAAGCCTGACATGCGGGTCACAACAGCTGCTCTCTGTTTGCATACGGTCTCATCTTCAGGGGACGCGTTTGCACAGGCAAGCCCCTGCAAACCTGTGCAAACAAGGCATGTCAGAGAGCAAGCGGCAGCAGATTATGGAGTTAACTCCAGTTCGTGGCCAGTCACAAGTGGTGCTCCCCAGGGCTCAGCACTGGGGCCAGTTCTGTTTAATATCTTTATCAATGACCTAGACGAGGGGATTGAGTGCACCCTCGGTAAGCTTGCACATGACAGCAAGTTGGGCGGGAGTATTGACCTGCTTGAGGGTAGGAAGGCTCTGCAGAGGGATGTGGACAGGCTGGATCGATGGGCCAAGGCCAATGGTATGAGGTTCAACAAGGCCAAGTGCCGGGTCCTGCAAGGGCTTGTTGTGCCCCTACACTTGAACACTACAGGCATGGGGAAGAGTGGCTGGAGAGCTGCCTGGGGGAAAAGGACCTGGGGGTGTTGGTCGACAGCAGCTGAATATGAGCCAGCAGTGTGCCCAGCACCCCAGCCTGTATCAGGAATAGTGTGGCCAGCAGGACTAGGGAAGTGACCGTCCCCCCGTATTCGGCACTGGCGAGGCCCCACGTCCAATACTGTGTCTGGTTTTGGGGCCCTCACTACAAGAGAGACACTGAGGTGCTAGAGCACATCCAGAGAAGGGCAACGGAGCTGGTGAGGGGTCTGGAGCAGGAGTCTGGTGAGGAGCGGCTGAGGGAGCCGGGGATGTTCAGCCTGGAGAAGAGGAGGCTGAGGGGAGACCTTCTCGCTCTCTACAGCTCCCTGAAAGGAGCAACTGCTGTAAAGCCATTCTGAGACCACGCTGTGCAGAATTCACTGCATCGCAGCAGAAATTTACAGTTTCACTGGAAACAAATGAATCCAGACTTCACTTGGACCAAGCATACAGAAGGGCACACAAGGCCAAGTTAATCAGAAAGGCAGCCCTGATTAACCCACTATCTTAGGAAACTTTCAACCCTCAGTGTCATCTTTTAATTGTAACAATTAAAAAGGCTAAAACCTCTCTTTTGCTTTAACTGAACGACAGCATCAAGTCCCATACTTCTCTCTCAGGCCAGAAGAAGCTGTGAGCTTCCAGCCCCTGGGGAACAACTGTGCGGGCTGTGACCTCCTGGACCCAGCTCACCTTCATGGTAATGGTCCTCAACAGTGATGATTCTGCCTTTGGTCACTCTTGCATTTTCAAGTATTGTCTTCTTATCCAGGGGCTTTATGGTGAAGGGATCAATCACACGGATGAAGATTTTTTCTGCAGAAATAGAATGAAATTATTTGCAACATGAATTTGGAGAATGCAAGACAATGCAAGCAGTGCAGGCAGCACCCTGAGATCTTTTAGAGTTATTACGAAAACTGTGTACACTAACTCCCAGCTACCTGTACTTATGGCGTGTCTACCACAGAATCCAAACAACCCTAATTTTTGTACATACTCTTTCTTTGTGCAGTTTGTGAGACAGAAACATCCACCTATTCCACAGACAAAACTCTTGCGGCAGAAAAGCCTCGGATAAGTGACTCAAGGTCACTAGGAGTGCCTGTCAGCATAACAGTAATTTAGCTGGCCTTCCCACGGGCCAGAGCAGAATCTAGTCTAGAAATCCTTCTGATTCAGACCGTCAATCACAATTTCTTTCCCAGAACTTTATTTTACCTTTAACTTTATTGCCAATTCCAGCACAATCTCCTCCCGCTTTTTCAGTCTGTAGGCATTCTGAATTCTTCATTGCAGGCTGCCCACCTATCAGGTCTCCCTGTTTGAACTGTCCCAGCCCTGATCATGGCACCCTTAAATTTAGCATCAAAACCAAAATATGTCCTGTCATCACAAGACAGGCCCAGATTGGTTATTAAAGCTATGTACAAATGGCGATTGTTTATAAAGAATAGCAAATTACATGAGGTTTTGTCTGATCTTGGCTAGCCGAACACTGAGTCAACTCTTTATCGTACACAAAGAAGCCCTATGTTATGTTGACAGAAGGCTCTTTAGTGGCCAATATATTTTAGGTATTAGCCACTGCCTCTCACTAAGGGATTATCTCTCCATAGCTGTTTATTCAGACTTCAAGATCAGCAGAGTATCACAAAGCATGGTGAATGCAGAAAAATAACAACAGTTCTGAAAATGCAACTTTCAGAGTGTCCTAAACCTGATGGCTCAGCGTCCTGACAAAATATCTGACCACCTAGACACAGCACACAAAGCTACCCATAAGCCACAGGCAGCATTAATTGTATTATCTCCTACTATTTGTAAGCTCTTCCTGGGCGTAGGCCACTGGCTCACAGATGGATTTTTGATGGTTTCTTTATCTTCTTATTTCATTGAAGGATTTTTATGTACGCTGTGAAATGTCAGTGCATTTGAGCACTATCACAGAATTATTGCCTCCCACGCTCGTTAAAAGTTGATACATTCATTCAAAAAAAAAGTTAGCAGTGAACCGTATCTACACAAAGGCACTGCATACCAACAGCAGTTGGGTAGAGCGCACGGTGCTGTGGCTCAGCTCTGTTGTGTTAACAGGGCCCAGCCCAATTGCATTCTATTGTGTTGGTACCCCAACCTGCCCAGACAATGTGCCAGGGAAGGATCACTCCTGCTTCTCGCACACTTCCTCTGAGATTTTGCCTGCAGGGCACTTTCAAGCAGATTAACAATTCTAAGGAGACTTTGATCTGATCAGTTTGGTAATTTTCATGGTCACTAACGCTGCTACGATAACTAAAACCTACTCAATTAGGCAATATTGGCAGATGCATGCTACGTTGCACTGCATTAGCTTAACAGGTGACCAGCTGTCTGTAACATTTTAATTAATGTTTACCAGTACAAAGCATGAGCAGTTAGGCTGAGTGCTATTGATTTCTTTCTGTGTTAAATGATAAAAAAGGGGAAAAAACCACCAAACCATAATCTGCTCACCTTTTCTCAGCTGCTCTGCTGCAGCCAGAGCCTCATGCAGAGTGACTCCTGCTCCGATCACAGTCACTTGGTCATCCTTACTCTTCAGAACCACCTGCAAGGAAATGTTTCCATGTATTTTTAACCATAAATCTTATTGATATTTCTAATATTTCTGGTGATTTTCTTAAAAAGATCGAATCTTTGGCATTGGAATGCTTTAGAGGGAAAGGGGGAACCTTGCATATTTTTTCTGATTGTATTTATCTGGGCAATATTTACCTTTGCCTGTCCAATATGGAAGTCCTCATTGTTGTTGTAAATGACAGGATTTTCAGGACGACTAGTTCTTATGAAACAAATGCCCTGTTTCCGAAGTAAACATGTTATAAGTTAAAAAAACCAGAAAGGCATTTACATTTTAGTTTGTAGAGCCTATGCAAAAAATACAGCAAAACAACTTTTTCTGTTTGTCTGGTTTTCACCCTTCTATGTTACTTCTGGTTCTGCCAAGTACACTTTTCTATGCTCCCCCGCCTGCCCAATTCCCATTAGTCCTTTTTCAATAGCTGGTTGTTTCAGATCTTGCAATACAGTTAACCTCTTCTTAGAGTGTGCTGATAACTTAGAATTTCCTTTCTGATTCCAAGACCTTTATTTTTATTTCCCTTTTGTTCTCTTGTGGAAATGGAGAATCCTACTCCAGTTAATTAGAACCGTAGAACTGTGACATATGTGTGAATTTTACTCTAGCGACTTCAAAGCAAAGAAGAAATGCTCATCTGGAAGCAAGGAAAAATGCTTTCCATCAGTTAATGTTCAGGTGCCCTTCCAAAAGAAGTAACAACCAGTAGTTAAATCTCATCTCTCCCTCACACTACCTTAACACCCCTTTCCCTTACCAACCCCCCCAATCTTTTTTTCACAAATCGCTTATATTTGTTACACAGCAAATTTGCACACTCCTTCACTTAAGAGTTGTACTAGCAAGACTGAAGTTTTTCAGATTATTTGCTCCTTTCTCAAGGTAAATTCCTATGACAGCCAAAAGTACCACCAATCAAAAAAATTATCTGACCCAATGCTACCAATGACACTTGACCATTATTATGTCAAATCAGCCGAAGGTCAGAGAGATCAGAAACTCTGTCACAGCCACACAGGAAGTCTTAGTCGTCTTTAGCCACAGTGCAATTTAACTGCAACCCATCATTGGCAACAGAGGAGCAGAAGATGACCAGTGAGACTGTCAACTAGCTTCAGCACCAGCTCTCAGTATCTCCAAAACCAGACTGTCTTAGATCACTAGAGGACGTGACTCCTGAGCTTTCACGTGCAGGCAGTTGATGATCAAAATCCTCTAGATAAATTTAACTTTCCATATTCAGCTTCAATTTTGACCCCAGAGACATCATACTAGGAGTGAACTTTCTGTAAATTTGCTAAAGACCAACAAGAGAGTTACACTTGCCCTTATTTCTGAGCCAATTTAGACTTAAGCTGCAATCGCTGTGTAATCATTTACATCTCCCCAAATCTGGCCCATAGCATTCCAGAGTGTTCATTCTGCACTAGCCTGGACAGAATACCTGCAACCTTTCCATGCAAAGAAAACATTCCCCTGCCATGCTGGAGCCTTTGAAAGCATTTATGTGGGTAGAGACATGCAAGAAACATGCCAGAAGCAGTGAAAGAAGTAAAAAAATAAACAAATCATTCTCTGGCTCAGAAATACTGTGATGCAAACCTTGGTGTTGGCAGCTATTTCTACCGCTTTTTCAGTGGCTACAGCATCGCTAGGGTAAAACACAGTGGCATTGGGGACAGCCCGGAACATGGACAGATCCTCCAGTCCCATCTGAGACGGCCCATCCTCACCTAAAAGAATTAAATCAGGGTTAAAAAAGAGTAAATGCACACTTTGACAATCACTCAATATAGCAGTGAGGTTCAATGTAAACCAGGAAAAAAAAAAAGGTATAAAATCAGGCACACACAGGACATGCAAGTCTACCTGCTTGAGAAAAGAATCATCTTCTCCTTAAACTTGGAACCATCTAAACAGTAAATACAGATAGAAAGAGACTAAAAAGAAAGAGAACTGGGGTTAAAGAGAAAAAACAGAAAATAAAATACAACAATAAAACAACAGAAATGGAAGACAACCAAAACAGGAAAGGTACTGATATAGAAAGGGGGTCCCAAGATACGTGAGCATGTACTGAATACATGTACTGAGGCTGCACAAGCAAAATCTGTACTTGTCAATAGCGTTCCTCCAGATTTAAACTGCTGGAAATGTGAAAGGAGAATTGCATGTCTTCCATCAGAAATGGAGAGTGCACTTGGTACAACCACTCTCAAATTCTTAGCCTCACTTCAAGATTAAATGAAGGGTATGTATTTTTCAGTAGTCTAAAAAGTCTTTAAAAGAGTAATAGGGCATCCGCATTGTTAAATTAACAACTCAAGCACCTTACGGCATAAACTGGAGATCTATAAGAAAGAATCGTTAGCCAGAACATGTGCTGGATACCATGATTTTCCACCGTTAAAGAAACAACCACCACAACACCCCCCGCCCCCAGTGACCTTATGTAACGGTGCTTTGGGAATGGCACTCTTCCAACCTAACCATGCAAAGAGTTTGGAACCCGGTCATGTCCCAGCCTGCAGAGCAGAAGCAGGGCAAGACGCCTTCCCACATGCACTCTCTACCTGTTACTCAAGAAGGACGAGTTCACGAGGAAGGAGTGTATTTTCATAAGAGCAGCACAAAACTCTGAAGAACTTTAAACATGTTAAAGAAATCAATCATTGAACTCTGCCACCATACATTACTAATAAAGTAAGCATGAATGAGGAAGAAGAGAGCACCTCAGCTTTCGGTCATGACATGAAAAAAATTCTCAACATCACAGTTTCTAAATCCGTATGCACTCTGACTGAATAAGTGGGACCTTGGTGGGCATTTTCCTTTCCTAAAATGCACCCGCACAATGTATACACAGAAGAAAAGTGAAATTATGAAGAACAAAATTAACAGGTACCTGAATCAGAATCTTACCCAAGTTAAAGAGAGTACTCATGCTTGTCCTACGTTTGCTAACATGGTGCCAATAAGTTGCATTCCCAGGTCATACTAGTAATTTACAGACTAGCGCTAAACTGAGTTCGGCCATATCTTTACGAAATCCTGATTTATGGGGTTTTAGAGTAACACAGTAACACAGAAGAGAGTAATTTACAATTACATCTGCAAAACCTATATTTATAGTTTAATAAAAAAGCGTGAGTGCTTAATATGAACAGTATCAACTGTCTAGAATACAAAATTTGTTGTCTAAACAACTGATATTTCTATTTTTGACACATGTACACTATGATTTCATTCCCAATATGTTCAGTTTGGAAAATACAGATTTTTCCATTATTCTCTTATGACCTTGAAAACATATTTTATGTTTCATTAGACGTTTTGGTCAATCAGCAACTATTCGTCTAGGAGTGAACTTAGTACAAGTTCAGAAGGTCACTGTGATAATTATTTCTTATGAATTTAATGGGTCAAATTTCAATGCAGCAAAAGCCCAGGTCTACCTAGAACTGCATATGTAAAACTTCAATTTTCACCACAGATCCACTTTGGATTCTGAATCCCGTGCAGGTCCACAGTTCTAATAGAAAGTACCCTTAATTCATACCCTTCCATTTAAAATTGAATTTTCTAACTGATAAAGGATTTATCTGAATTACTTTCTTTTACAACTTGGTTGCAAAACTTTGGGTTCAAATTCTTTTTTGAAAATCAGAGTTGAGACCTGAATCAGATTTGTAACTCAAACAACTTTATAAATCTAAATATGCACTTCACAATCACAGCTCCCAGCAGAACATTTCAAGTGCTGAAAATTGAAACTTGCAAGTGTAGTTCTAGGAGACAATTCAGGTAACCCAAAGGAGTTCTATCTTCTTAAATGAGCAAAGACCAAAGCTAATTGGCTTTTGCACCAACACCCTTTGCTGCTTGCTAAAAGGCTTAAACGGGACTACGATGAGTTGGGAGGACTGATTTTAAAAAGAAAGAGGCTTGTAATAGAATCCCTCCCTTAATGACATACACAAGCCATAATCTGATATAACTCTACTTACAGCCTCCACTACTAAAGCATACTCTGTACTGCTGCAAGTTAAGCTTGAGGTTCTGGATGAGACTAAACACGTTTATGAAGCATCTTTAAATCTTTACCAATATTACAAGTCAATAACTATTTTGCTTTAAACAAAAAAACTCAACCCTCCTCTAAACCATACTGCTAGCCAAAACTATTAAATCAACTGAAATACTGATGTATGCAGAGAGCCTTAATTTACTACCCACCAGCTCTCCCTCTCCTTCTTTTCCCCTGTAAATACCTAGTGGTTTTTCAAGCATGAATGTCTACCGGTATTTTTCTTCTTGGTACGCAAGTCTGCTCGTGTTTTCATGGGTGATGTCTATGCATTTCATTAAAAAAACAAAACTCCCTTCCTGCCTCAAACCAAAATTCAAACACCAATATGATCTGACATGTACCAAACAGTTATGATGGGAAGCAAAGACCACAGAAGGTATTGCCAATTTCCTGAATTACATAAGAGCTTCACAGTTCCCGTTTCATTAGTACTTTGGGGTTTTTTTTCAATCAACACATCAACCGCTCCAGTAGTAAGAAATACTGACATAAGTTGAAGCAATTATTTCAAATCTGTGATCTTCAAAGGCATAATAAAACAAAAATATTTACGCCTTGTAAAGTGGTTTTGAGATTGGCAGACAAGAGCATCTCTGCAAGAATAAGTATCATTAGTTTCTCATTTTAGGAACTGGGAGACAAAGCTACACGACTAACCTCATCACAGAGGCGGCCAACCACAAAGATGGAAAGGAATCTAAGCTACTCACTTTCAATCCAATCCCTTTATATCACTCTATAGTTGTACAGTAGAAAAACTTGTAGGGAAAAGTCCGATCTTTATCAGGCCAAACCGATAACTTACCAATAGAAACACCACAGTGCGACCCACAGAGATTGATGTTACTCTCGGAGATGGCAGCCATACGGATCTGGTCAAATGCCCGTGTGAAGAAGGTAGCAAAGGTGCTGGCAAAAGCAACAGTTCTGTCACGAGTGGCACAACCAACTGCAACGCTCACCTGAAAAGAGGGAGATTTTACAGGAACAGTGAATTTATCGATTGCCTCCAAGAGATCATCTGTGGAACTTCCTACTGTAAACTTTGGCAAGAAGCTCTCAATGCAGATTAAAAATCTGTCAAATCCTGGTCTTAATTTTTGTCCTTTCCAAAAAAAGAAAGGAGGCAACTCACTCTTTCAGTATCTATCCTCCAGCATCTCCTCTGCTCCTTGCCTCAACAGCTAGCTGTTATCGTTGATCCTTACTGGCGGCTTCTTTTCATCTGCTCCAAGCAGCCATTCACAGAGTTTTAAGACTTATCCCCCCCTCTTTCTTTTCCTGGATCAAAGGCTTACACTCAGTCCAAAAGACATGGTTCTATTATCTCCAGAAGACAAAAGTTATCATTACTAAGTGAGAATGGATTTACCTGTGTTATTTGGACTGATATTTACTAAAAGGGCCTTTCTTCAGCAAGATGGAAATTAGAACAAGGTCCTTAAATTGTTTATTGCTACAAATACCCCATACATTTATTTCACGCAGAAATTAGTCTGCTCATCATGGCAAATTTCTCCTAAGCTGATGTAAATCCAAAATGCCTCACTCAAGCTTATGAAAGTGCCCTAGTATAAAATTTGCAAGAGACAGTCCATCATTATAAATCATTAAAGACAACAACAAATTCCTGCCTAAATTTGTGTCTTTAATTTCATTTGCTTCAGTGAACCCATACAGGTGGCAACTGAAGACTCAGTCAAACAGATGAGTTATCAAATTATTTTAGTCCTTTCTGTACAACTGTCATCAGGCTAAATTTATTAACTGTTTCTCTGTCCTCATCTTTATAGACCAGTCTAGCGTAGAACTCATTGTCATGTTGTGACATCCCATTTCCTGTGATAAAAAAACCACAACCAAACCTAAAAAGTCTTTTCAGAGTTAAATCACACTGTGGAAAGTATTGCTGTTGTTTACATGTTGCCATCTCCTTCTGTTCTGATGAAATGCTGACAAAATGACCACAAAAATAAAAAAAGAGGGAGTTTACGAAAGAATGATTAAAAGCATTCCTGTTGTATTATATTTGTAAGCTTTTGCCATAGCCTAGATTTTCCCTAAGAAGTGAGCAAGTCAAAGTAAATATCCATGAATACATGTAAGAAGTAAATATTAAAACCCCACTCTATGAAGACTCAGACTGAATGGTCTCAGATCCTGCTGTGTAATACCAGTATTTCATAAAACCAAGAGACCAGTTACCATGTTCTGTTCAGCAATGTAGCATTCAATGTAGCGACTGGGATGTTCTTTCTTAAAAAGCTCTGAGAAGGTGGAGTTCTTTGTATCTCCGTCCAAAGCAATCACTCGATCATTAGCATGGCCCAGTTTTGCAAGCGCAACGCCGTAAGCTTTGCGGGTAGCCCACTAGGAAAAGAAAAATAAGCAGTACTGTTAGAACTTTCTGTTTCTAGAAGTGGGGTTGTTCTTTTTTCATTTTTTTGTTTTCTGTGAGTGCATGCACATACAACTAAAAAAGTCTAAACCAAAACTCAACCAAAAAGATTTACATGTATCAAAAGTACATATGAGAACAGTGACACATAGAAGAGTAAGCAAAAAAAGAAAAATACAGTGAAGCATCAGGACACATATGTGTGCTGAAATCAGCAACTCCCTACCAATCCGGCTAGGAAACTTTGAAAATTTTGTTTTTCAATCATGGAAATTCACTGAACCTCATGGAGTTCCTTTAATTTTAAATACACATAAAATAGTTCGGATAATTGATAATGATCATGAAATGAAGAAAAGTGATTTGAATCTTTATATTTTAATATATCCTTTCAATACTCAGTGAGCTGAATGTCTGTGTCACACCACAGAGGTAGGTGTTTACCAGGATAGTCAAAATAGGAGAGAAGAGATGGGTAGTTGAAATCATGGCAAGAGACAACACAAAACCTCCTGCCACCCATTAATCAGTCTAACACTTGGAAGATACCTGACAAACTGTGAAAAAGGAAGGGAGTACCTTTTCTCCCACTTTGTAAGTTGGTGGAGATGGCATCTTAATGTTTCTAATATTTACTATAGGTGCATCTTCTTCTGGGAGGGCTGGAGAAAGCTTTTTCTTATTTTGAATTTTGTCATCTATTTCCATAATGACTTGTTCAGCCATGTTCTTTGGCAGGGGCTTTCCATGCCAGCTTTCCTTATCTTCAACGCCTATGCATTTAAAATTACATTACAAATAAGAAAAATATAAAAACTATTTAAGTTTTTAGCTGCAGATTTTACACAGATAAAAGTGCAGTGGAGTATGACAGTTTAGTATAGTCTTCCAAGGAAGAACTTCCTTAGTATTCCAACTGTAACAAATTTCAATAGTATTCAATTGCATTAAGACAGACATGTTGAAATACGTAAGAGAAATAGTCAAATTCCATATATTCCAAATTAGGGATGGAATTACAGCATCTTCTACTGAAATTGGTTTTAAATTGGCACCTAAAAAGACCTGGTCCATAAGTGAGACAAGAAGTAAACAGTAAATCAGTGTGAACAGTTAACATGAAATTTCAACAGCTAGGTCTAAATAAACAAACTCAGCTAAAATTCAAACAACAGTTAACCAAGCTGTCTAATTCAAACAAGACCTGAAGTTTTACAGCTTTATTTTAATAGCTTCTGATGACTCTTATCTTTGTGCACCCAGCACCAACAGCGAAACCACCTCTCTGGCTGATACTCTGCTTTTTACTGAGTAAGTGACTAAGAATAATGAATGGGTTTTGCTCACTCAATGAAAAGGAATGAAGATATTAACTCCTGTTATTAATATTTACCTGGTCAGAAAAAAAACCTCAGAGTGCTGCTAAAAGCTGTAGCTGAACGGAATCATGGCAACCCCTGAAACACTGAATATGCGTTTACTCCTTTCTATGGCTACAATGCTCAGTGGCTAGCACACATCTCACTTTCAAGAACCAAAATCATTTTCTTGAGAAGTATAAAGAGTTTGAAAGACTTTCTGCATGCTGCTGCTCAGATGTGTAGGTACAATGACATTTAGGTAAGTTTCACACCATGTGAAAACTACAAAAGGATCTTAGAGGCACTATGAACTCCAAAATTTAAACCTATGAAATAATTTCTATGGACTACTGTATCCTGTACCTCAATGAATAACACATCAGATCATATGAAATAACCTGTAGTATGACCAGGTAGCTTATCTACCATGTCTCATGCAGCTTTGTCAAAACTGTAAATGCAGAATCCTGCCTCATTTTCTATACATTTATACTGCCTGGCTGGTAACACACAGACCCAGTTGTCTGCGGCGCAGGGGGCAGAGAGTTTCTGTGAAGGGAGCTTCTACTCCCTTCTCTGTCTCACGGTAGTCTCTGTTATTCTAGGGATCAAGAGCAAGCGAAGACGGTTGCCCTTTTGCTAATGCAATTTTCAAGACCAAGTTACATGGTCCAATGTTCCCTCCTGCTCCCAGCCACCTTCCAGACTAGAGAAGACCTTCTCAAGAGTAAGAACTCAAGTACAGCTGACAGCAGAGGAAATCCTACTCCGCAACTGGGGATCTGTATAAGCCCAGTCAACATGGAAGCGCACCTGGCTGGATAATGTGAAGAACTGAGAGCCACATCTTTGCCTGCTTCCAATGAAGCATCAATCTAATGTCCTCCATAAGAAAAGGTAAAAGAAAAAAAACAATAGCATGAAATTCTGAGTTTTCAGATTGTATGGTAGTATGATCAAGTCAAAAAGGTGACAGGATACCAACTTTTTTCTAATAAAATGTTAAACTACTGTATTTTTTAATGATTGCAACTTTATTGCAGCATTACGTACGTATTATTATATACACATGTATAAGTAAAGTAATAGATGTTTTATTACCTGATATGCCTTTGCCTTTATAAGTCTTTGCAATGATAGCCGTTGGCTGATGTTTGGCCTGGCCAAAGGCTTTGCAAAGTTCCTCCACACTGTGTCCATCAACGATGATAGCATGCCAGCTAAGAACACAAACAGATCAACTGTTTCTAAAGGGCTTTAGCATGTGACACTCTCCGGTAGTTAGCAATAACAATAACAAATACTAACTTCATTCCAGTGCAGTGTCTTTTTAAGAGACCCAAAATATGCCAGAAGCATGAACTAGCATTCGAGATCATGAGATATCATAGTCCCTTTTTTATAACGCAAAGTGAAACACAGGGGGATTAACAGCTACTAGCAAAATTCACAGCCCACAGATAAGTAAGCTATCCTAGATTTCTTCAGACATAATAGTCATTTTTAATCACAAAAGCAAATCAAACATGTTGAAATCAATTTAAAAACTGACAATGAAAGTTGATTAAAATAATAAAAATGCGCCATCATAATTTGTATGGCTGCTATTGCATCTGAGAGGTTTTTATCATGGATTTTTGCATCTACATAGAAATAATACATTTCTAAACCAAATGAAAGCCAATACACAAAGAATTATCTTAAGAGTAATGGTTTCTATGCCCTTTTTTCTGATCTACTTGCTATGACAGTACATTTGGTTACACAAACAGTTACAAAATCTGTACTTAATGTGATAAAACCCACTTTAAGACCCTCTAACAAATTTATGTGAGTTAGCAGTCCTTTTATTTTTCCCCTAAACAAAAAATTATGCCACTTCTAATATTCCTGCTGTATAAATAAAGATGACCAATATCAGGCATTATGAAAGACCATCCTTCTTGGTGATGGTATTCTTTAGAGCTGAGAGCTCATCTGAAAAATTCTGAAAAGCAAATAAAACACGTAGCTTCAAATGGGAGACTACTCTGAACTTCTTCCAATCACATACCCAAAGGCTTCACAGCGTTTCTGGTAAATTTCAACATGATGCTGCAGAGGAGCAGGGTCACTTTGTCCAAGCCGGTTAACATCAAATATAGCAACGAGATTATCAAGCTTGTAAAACCCAGCAAAGGCCATTGCCTCCCAAACAGAGCCTTCAGATAACTCTCCATCTCCAAGCAGACAATACACTCGATAGCTAGAAGAAGAAATTAAAAAAAAATAATTGTTTGGTGTGTAAGCACAATTAAATCAAAAGCAAAGCCCCTCTAACAATTCATAGTGAGAATTCACCGCTTTTGCTATCACCAACTCAACTCCTATTGCTCAATGCATTCACCTCAGATAACCTTACATAACCTTAGGCAAATTAAATAAAAACACTTTTGAGCTGTTACACATGAAAAAAAAAAAGATGAGAAATACTGTACTCCTTTTCAAACCTTTGTCTCAAGAAAATCAGGTCTTAAGCCTCCTATTGCAAGGCTTGAATGAACGGGCCCATTGAACACTGTCACTGTGACTCAGCAAGATCACCAACGACGCACGAAAGGCTACTGGCTGCTTCCTCATTCTTACCATATACTCTCTGGAAGGACAACAAATAATTTAGTTTCAGGAAACTATAAATTGAGGAGAAACTCAACTACGGATTAAAGTCTGTTGCATAACTAAATTCAGAATTCAGAATAACCAGCACGGTATGACTTTGTAGACTACTTCTCCAAACACTGAAGCTTTTTATTTACGTAAAACTCAACTAGCAGAAGTACTGCCTAATCTCTGTAGGATCCACAGCTGTATTTTTCTTTTATTACCACTCTCTTTTTTTGGATGACAAAGCTTTATAAATATTTATTACCTATTAAAATTAAAAGAAGAGTAGTAAATTAGCCTCCAAATATATGATTTTAAAACAAAATAATCAAGAGGGCTGTTAGCATTTTGTTTTTTACTAGACATTAAGCTATAACAGACTTTTGATCTGAATCCCACCTGCCTTCAGCTAAATCTGAACTCCTTCCACATAAGCTGCTCCCCAGTACTGTATGCAAGACCACCTTTTTCTTCTGTCATGTAAGCACTGGTTAGATTTTTTCCACACATAGCATCTGCTAAACTCAATTAAAATCAGCAAGTCATCTTTCACAGAAATGATTTCAAGCTAGTGAAGTGTAGGGCACATTAACTGGGCAGCCTATCCTCGAATGTACTAGAACTGTCACATAAAATATATCAACTCCATCAGTCTATTTTCCTCCTCATACAGATTTGCCTTTAGACATCTACTTTTCTTGTCCACAAAACAAATGGCAGAAGCGGTCATTTTGGTCTCTATGGAGTCGAGTGCCTTTCTGATAACATTTTGAAGCCCTACTTTATGATTCAATGCTGCTGTTATTGACCATAACAGCTCCTTATCTAGATACATGTTCTCCATTATTTGTCATCTGACTTTGAACAGGCGCATCTCTACTTTGTGTCTTCCTTCTAAGGGGACACACACCAGTCTCAAAATGGCTATCAATTACTCTCTGGAAGTTAGAGGCTGCTCTAACAATTTACTGTCTTCTCTGTTCAAGAACATCGCCTTGCAATGCTGTCAGGTTACAAAAAGCACACGCATATGCACTATTCTTGCTAATTTTTAAATCCTTGGTAGTTTCACTGGTAATGGCTTTATAATTATCAGGCTAGTAATCTATCATTTAAAACCTGAAATTGAAATTAGATTTGGGAACAGAGAATAAAGGAAGGGGTGGTTTTTTTCCTGATTGAGACAAGAATATAATTTCTTTCACAAATATTCCCATTGAATGTCTACAATCATGAAATACAAAGATGGAATTACCTGGCTCTGTCAAAGAATTTGCCAGTGTATGCCATTCCACATGCTGCACCAAGACCCTGACCAAGGGATCCAGTAGCCACATCAGTGAATGCTTGTTTCTGATAACAAAAAGACAACAATTATTTTACAATGTCCTGGTTTGAGAAACAGAAGAACTAAATTCCAGTGCTAGGAGATGGTTCAACATAGATCAAAATTCAGCTTCTCAGCCACAACAATATAGTGCAGGTCCCTCCAAATCTTGCCCTGTTCCCTTTCTTTCCCTGCAATGCATGTACCTTGATGATCAGCGTCACAAGCCAACTAGGCCTCTGAGATGGAACAGTACCTGTGGCCCAGGAATTTCTCAGCTATGCCTTGGATGACAAAAGTTAAGAACTGATGATTTTGTGTAAAAAAAGAACCATTCGGAACAACTGGCTGGGAACGGAAAGACCAATGAGGTGACCAAACTGGATATAAACTCTTGAAATACCTCAAAGCTTCATAAAGGATGAGACTGGAACCATACTGGAACTTTATGTAAACATTTTTACATTTTTAAAATGTAAAATATTACCATAGAATCATAGAATCGTTAGGGTTGGAAGGGACCTTAAAGATCATCTAGTTCCAACCCCCCAGCCATGGGCAGAGACACCTCCCACTAGATCAGGTTGCTCAGAGCCCTGTCCAGCCTGGCCTTAAAAACTTCCAGGGATGGGGCTTCCACCACCTCTCTGACATACAGGACTATAGGGGAACTTTACTACAACAATAAAGGTAATTTTTGCGTGCTCATTCAAATGCAGGCACTGATTCAGTCGAGAAGCCATAAATACCATCATCCTTCTTATAAGTCTTTATCTTTCCTGTAATGTAGCTGGCAACCAAGAATTTCTGCAAAATACACGTGCTTCTTGCTTTACAGAAAACACCGTCTTTTATCAAAGGTTATGAGCACTCACTGGTACTGGGTGTCCTTCTAAGACAGAATCAATTTTCCTCAAGTTCAGTAATTCTGCTTCTTGTAGAAAGCCAGCCTCTGCCCAAACAGAATATAAAATTGGTGCTGCATGACCCTAGAGAGAGAAACATAAATTTTAAGTATAGCACAAGTTTCACAATATCCTAGTATACAGGCAAAATTCTACAAAGCTGACAAACCCTGGAATCAGGTTCTTATGTCCACTAAAAAGGGATCAAGTTACAAAACACTTTTACAATGCAACTTTCACACTGATGCTTGTTTCCAAGTCCCCCATGCCCCTGCTTAGAGCACTCCAGGTAGCTGACTACAGACACTTAAGACAGAAAGAATGCAGCACTCTCGAGGGCTATTTAGGATGTCCTCGAGAAAATCGATGTAGAAGAGTAAGAAGGTCTCTCTCAGACATGCAGGTCCAATTCCAAACAGTAATTTTGGTATCCAAATAAAAACCCCCTGATTAATTTGCTTAGGTACCAGTTTCAAGAACAGACTACTGTTCGCTAAACCAGTAAGCAGATGGATGAGCAAGTGTTATCCCAATAGAACTTCTTCAACACATATGCATTCAAGGTAAGATGCAGTGCGTGACAACAGGCAAAATTTTAAGCTTTATACACTCAGATCCCTGCGATCAGGTCCAACTGGACAACTGCAGAACAGTAGTCATCTTCCACCCATGGAGTCACTAGGAGTCAAAAAAGCATGCAGAGGTTTGAAGCCATTTAGCAACTCCGCACAGAAACCCTGATTAGTTAGAGACGCAAAGCAACTGTGAAGAAGCGACTCTGTCTTATTACTTTACCACCTCAGCATTAGCTAGTCGCTGCTCATCCAATTACTTATTTCGGAATGGCAATCAGTAGTGGCAACAGTTATAGCCAATGCAAGAATATACACCATCAGCTCTGCAGCACTACTGTAAGCCACCACGTGTGGAGTACTTCATTTGCCATTTTTTACATCATCATGTTTTCTGAAGGCCCCTCAACTGCCTTTACATCGTATGATCAAAACGTCACTGTGATTTGCAAGGGCACAATGCGAAAAGGGATAGAAATGCTAATGGCCAGTCCAGATTGTGGTTTTCTGAACCACAGTGGCTTCAGAAGAAGTACTGACTTTAATATCGTACTAGCACAGTAGGAATGCAAGCTACCCACTAGCCTACCATAACTATTTCATATAACGCTCCCTGAAAAGCTGACAGTAATTAGTGCACATTGTGATGTGACTGCAGGCATAACAGCATGGCTGCATTTAACAACTAGGGCACAAAAGCTAGCTGCGACTTACTTGTTAGAAAATTGGTTATGCCAAAATACAACAGACGTTAATATGTCTTGATAGATTTTATAGACAATATAATAACATTTATTATTTAATATTAGAACAACTTAACATAGTGAAGTTAAGACTTATCAAGACACATTATATAGACACTTTTTAATTATTTTTGAATTATGCTACAACTTAACTCAACCAGCTTTTATTTGTCTTTCTGCAATAGACAAATTCCAAGCTCTCAAATATTTCCAGACTTCTGTGTAGATGCAAGGGTAAGTAAGAGTAAGTCAAGGAAGACAAGTCAATTTAATTTACAAGACAGTTCTTTACTAGCAGACTGCAACAGTATAGCACAACAGTTATGATTTTACCTTGGAAAGAACAAACCGGTCGTTGCTGGCGTTTCTGGGATCTTGCACTTTGTACCTCATGGTATGGAAAAACAGCACAGACATAATCTCTGCTGCACTGCAACATGATGTAGGGTGGCTACAAGTCAAGACAGACCCAAGATTACCACTTCTCATTATTGATTGCTCAGGACAGTATCTTTAAAACATCAGTTTACCAGTCTCCTACTCCTCAATATTAAAATACACAGCCTTAAGTGTTTTTGATAACCCATCTCATCTACCATTATCCCAATTAGTTGTACTTTGAGACAAAGGGAGCCTTCTTATCTAGTTAGAGTGGATGTTAAAAGATAGACCCTGGTGACAGCTCCAGGACACATCTTTTAGAGCTCGCTGTTGTTCTTCGTGCCAAGGAACACCACCCTAATCAGTGACTGTGACACACAGGAAGCAGTATGACCCTGTGCCTGAAATCACACTCTACTGATTTATCTGACCACAGAAATTCACACTGATGCAGAGGAAGCAAAGACACGTTTCCACAGTACTTTAACTATTCACTAAATTAAAAGTGTGGCCATCATGACTTGTTCAGGCCGCGTTGCATAGGCAGGGATTGGTAACGCAGGATTAATTTTTGCAGAAAGTTCTGCAACATTTAGAGCTATATAATCTGAATACAATTTTTAAAATACATTTATTTTTACTGTTAGAATTGACAGAACTAGAATTCTGATTTCTCAAGGGGACATTGAGTAATACAATTCTTGCATTTCATCTTATACTGAAACTGGACACAGAAATTCACTGTCTCCAGTAAACACCCAGATACACATTGTAAAACACTAATTTCCTTAATCTTTGACTAAGAGAGGAACAAAAATTTTCTACATTTACACCTCTATCGGTTTGAAATATTGAAGCAGTTGGTGTATCAAACATTTATAAGTATCTGGGATAGTTCCTCTCAGTGGACTATCTGGGACGACTTTTGCAACCTATTTCAACAGTAGCACAAGTTAATACTTCAACTATAACTTGCCTTAGAAATACACAGGCCCATTTCAGAAGCCACTATGCCATATTCCATAGTTATGTACAAGAAAATACAAAGTTACCTGAAAAGGGTTACTTCCAAGTGGCAAATATTGAGTTATTCCCATACAAGGAATATATTTCATTTGAAGTGTAATAGAGGGGCACACAATTACTTTTATTTATCTGTATTAATGTAATTTTAATCATGATCATTTTAGTTCTTATGCACCTTGAAGGAATGGCAGTACTTGACCGCTTGAGTGTATCAGCCTTGGCTTTTCAGTAAAGCTTAAAAAGTGTAAGAAAGCTCTTTAAAAACCTTTATGGAGTGCGGAAAGTAGCATTTTTCAGATTTTACTGGTGTAAATAGGATCATTCTTTACATCAGTGGTTGCTACTGAAGCACAGGAAAGTGAATGATGAAGAGTAAGAAGGTCACAGCTGCAGAAATCCGCACCAGCTTTGAAGATAACCTGCAGTGTCATCTCAGTTTCTCTTCTACCAATGTTTATTTTTCATCTCTAAAACAATACTCTTAAAATATTTGACCCTACTGTAAAACAGGACAAACTTACTATGAAAGTGTCACATTTCGTTTCCCGCAGGTACATTTACCATGCATGTTAGGATTAGACAACACTTTCACTAGAACTTTAATCAGAATATTCTCTTCTGGTAGTAATAAACCTTCCCTCCCAACATCCCGGTGCTGAAATAAGAGAAGAACATGCAGAACACTAGCAAAATATGAATTACGGTTAGTGTCCATCCCTTAGTAAGTACTCACACACAGGGAACCAGAAGAATTAGCTTTAAACCATGGTTCAAACATATTAGTAAATATTTATGTATTTGAGTTAATCTATAAGCCTTACATGCTTGTTTAAAGCTTTCATTCCTTTAATTTTATTAACTTTATACTTAACCATACTTCTATGAACTCCTGGTCTTGGTAAAAAAAGTTTTAAACAACCTAAAATGGTAGCATGTGGAAATAAAAAAAAAGGTAGAAAATTTTAATAAATTACCTGAAAATTGAAAAAAAAGAATCTTGTTAAAACTACAGGTTAATTAAATTACTTGCTACTAACAGAAGTCACCCCAAATTTAACTACATATCGGATCTCAGAAATCATTCTAAAATCAACTACACAATTTTCTTTAAATAGAGCTCAACTACAGCTACTGGTCTTCTATTAACTCATACTTTTCTAATAAGTTCTCTAAGGAGAGTTTATAAGTTAAATAAGTTTAACTCTAAGGAGTTAAAAGAACTCCTCATTAAGGAGTGCATTTGGAGTACTTGTACAAGCGGAGAAAAAACCCACAGCAAGTCATCGCCACTATTCTCACACAGTCTTCCGCATTTTGTTCCTGACCGATGAACAACCTAGAACTTTGCGGCGGCGGTCTGATTAACACGCTCCTCTGCCAGATGGCTTCCACTGAAGAACTGCCTTAAACTTTGAAAAATAGCCCGTTAGCAGGAAACCAAACTAAAGTACATTGGAACTCTGAAATCCTGGATCCATGTGACTCAAGAGTAGAATAATTACTCCAACGTAGTTTTGTGGTTTTTTGGGGTTTTTTTTATTACTCTACATCAATTTATATTAGTTCCATCTACATATTTCAAATAAAAAGAACAGTGGTGGAATGATAAAATGGCATACTGAGTGAAAGAGAAAAGCTAAAAAAATGAAAGAAAAGAGTTTGCAACAAGTGATCATACCATGTTATGAAACTGAACCGCCTCTTAAAGAGACTCTTGCAACTTCCACTTTAAGAATTCAACCATCTAATAATTCTAGGAAGTTATGCACTGTTTAAAAACTGCAGAAATTTATCATTAGCTACAAAAGAGACTCTACCAGTTTTGATTAAAGTGTCTGCACCACTTATCTAAAAGAAAAACTTCTTCCACACCCAAAAGCAATTATGTTCAATCCTTACAACTAACTTAATCAAATTTTTTCACCACCAAAGGCATTTTAAGCACAAATTTTTTTTTCAGTTCACTGAATTTCTCCACTACAGCTGGTAAAGTACTCAAAGTTATATGTTTGAGCATCTTTGGGATCAGATTACCTGACCTTTTAGCTCTTGTCCAGACAAAGACTGCACTTCCTTTAACCAAAGTTAGTGCAAGTAAAGACTGCAAAAATTGGTGTATCAGTTCTACCACAGAACCACTTGTTCTGTTGCAATATATGCCACAGTTTACAGAAACTACTTCCTTCAAAGAAGTAGGCAGGTCCTGTTTCGTTTGAAGTGCTTTTATTGCAAGTATTTCCTTCAGTTTTACAAACTACACCTTCAACAAACATAAATTTCCTTAACAAGGTCATTTTTTTTTATTAACTGTAACCTTCTATTTAAATTTAACTTGCATTCAAACATCTTCCTATATTCTTAGCGTGTACCAGCAATTTAAGCAAACCTTACTGTCTCACTCAGGTTTTAGAAAACACATTCATAACGTATAGCTGTTTTAGAAACGTATGTGATTTGCCTCACACTGCAACAGGCTCTGAACGTCTTTTTCTTTTAGGCATGTTACTACACCATCATCTTGGCAACCAAACCTTATTAATTAAGAAAATATATGACTTGTCAACAGAATCTTCCCTCCAGAGCCCATCTTTCATAATCTGCTCATTATCAGGTTGTATAATAACTTCAGACTCTACACAACTCTAGCGCTTATTCTTAAGCCACTGTGATTAATGAACTGCCTTTGTGCAAGAAGTAGTCACTATTGTAGCATACATGAACCAGGAAAAAAAACTTGAGTAAAACTACTTTTACTGTTTCTTCATCACTGTGGGGAAAACTGTTCTACTATTGAATTTCATGGACTGCATGCAAAGCTGTAGAGAAGAGAAGCAAAGGCTGTAGCAAGATCTTTATTCTTTAACAGCACATCAGACAAAACGGAGAAATAATTTTATCTGTAAATACCATACATCTCTGTGGCTTGCTTAAAACACACACTAGAAGCTCAAGACTGAAGCCCAAGCTCTACGAAGTCAATTTAGCACAATTTTTCTTACCTACTATTTCACACAGGCTTCTGTAATACTGCCTGTACACCGCAGCTTTGAAACAAATCAAGAATTAGAGGAGTGATGATTGTTGGGTACCCTGCATTTCTCTCTTCAGACTGGACCAAACAAGCTACGGCTTTGTAAAAACCCACTCCCCTGGCTAGCTGAGAGGTTCCCAGTATCCCAACGCTCCATTTTACAGGTCGAACCAAAGCTGCATTTTCATTTGCTGTACGCAAAAGGAACGAGTAAAGTTCAGTTTCTGTATGCTTTGAGGAACAGCCATGTGAGGTAGCCCATGCCAGGCACAGGGTGGAAAGTGTAAGGCAATTCAAAGAAGCAGCTTTAAAACATCCTGCACACCGCCTTTCTCCACACAAACCTCAGCATCCAAAGGATCCCTTCAAACTTTATTTATTTTTTTTTTTAAAACGCTACAGCCAGTTTCAATGAGGTCCAAAGGAGGAAATTGCAACAAGATAGGATATTAAAAAAAAAAGAAAAAAGGCCAGCACTTCTATGTGGAAGCACTCAAATGTATTATTCAAGCAGAAAAAAATGGCTTTAATTTTACATGAGTAAAAGTAGATTGTTTGCAGTGATTTTTTTTCATAGGTAAAGCACGATCAAAGGAAGGATAACCCTGGAATCTGCACACATCAGAGCCTACACTAAATCCTGTCCAGAGGCCTGAATAAACTGCCCATTTGAGACCGCGGGCATTTCACAGATAATCCCGCTTGGGCTCACTTGAAATTCTGTGCAGAATTAGTTCCAACTGACGGGCACGAAATGAAAAAGAAACCGCTCGCGCCTCAGGCATAAATTCTTTGGTTTTCAGTCCTGCATCAACTTAGCATTCCCGGCCTCTCCCCGCAGTCACAACACCCCCCGGCCCCGGAGACCGAAGGTGGCCCGCGGCGGGGCGGCTGTCGCCCCCGGGGCCGGGCCGGGCCTGGTGGCCTTTGGCGGCGGGAGCCCCACACCTCGCCCGCGGCCGCCATTTCCCAAGGTAGCACCTCCACACCAGCCGGCTTCGCCCGAAGCCCCCGACATGCCAAAGGGATCCTGGGGGGGGCGGTACAAGGGATATGGCCGCGACCCCCCGGTGCCGTCCCTCCCCATCCCCGCCTCAGCCCGCCGGCGGGAGGCACCGGCGGGCCCCCGGCGTCCCCGCTCGCTCGGCGTTCGGCAGAGAGCGAGGGATGTGAGGGGAGAGGGATCTGCCCTCGGGAGACACCGGTGTGTCCCCGGGCAGCGGGTAACGGGCTGAGGGAGCGCGGGGCCGCCCCTCCCCGCCGCTGAACGGATGGAGGAGCCGAGATGCGGGAGCACGGCTCGCCGCAGGGCAGCCCGCCCGCCTCACTCACCCGGAGCCGGCCGCGGTCGTGGCCTTGATGGAGCTGATGCGGAGCCGGTTGGCCGCGTCCTTCAGGGCTTGCAGGGTCTGCTGGTCGGGCTTGTGGTAATCCTCCATGGGGGCGAAGCGGGAGGGCCGCGGCGGCAGCGGGGCTCGGGCGGTGGTGGCACCTGGGGCTGGGCCGGCGGCGCTCCGCGAGGGCTGTGGGCAGCGCGCCTCAGCCGGGCCGTGCGCTGAGGGAGGATAGAGAGAGGGAGAGAGAGCGGGCGGGCGGGCGGCCGCCCCGCCTCCCGCCTGTGCCGGGCCCGGCCGCGCACACCGCCTTCCGCAGGAGGGGAGGGGCGGGGCGGGCGGGGCCGCCGGCTCCCCCTGCCGGCGCCAGGAGGCTGCTGTGGGCGCCATTTCCCTCCCTCGCCGGGGAGTCGGGGGCGGCGCGGCGGCCCCTCACAGAGCCGTGGGCGGTAAGTGGGGGCGGCCCTGAGGGCGGGGTGGGGCTGGAGCCCGCCGGGCTGAGAGGAAGGGGCTGGTAAGCGGCGTTTTTCCACCGTTTTTTTGCGCTGTTCGATAACTATTTCAGTGGGTTCCCACGTCAGGCCTGTTCCTGTCAGAAGCAGTAACAGAATTACCCGATCTGGCTTCCTGTCAAGAAGTAATTCATATTCCTATAATATACACTTAAAAATTTTACAAATACAGGGACTTTTGCATAAAAGGTTGTCTTCACCAGCCATCAATCAGGAAATACATTTTTGTCTAGCAATTCTGAACACTATGACATTAAAGCTAACAGAGTGAACCGGGCAAGTTAAATATTTCGTATTTGTTCTAGAAAGCTCGAGTAGCACTAGAAGTCACAATCTGAAAAAAAGGAGTTTAAACAGATGTCAACAGAAACAAAAAAAAAATAAAAATCAAACACTTCACATCTTGCTCATGAAACCTGGTATTCCTTTACTGCACTCTCCATGTATTTTGGTGTTCTGTCCCCTAGTAGTTTGTCTGGGAAGCTGTATTATAGGATTTAAAAATACTAATATATTTTTAAAATCTGTTTTAAACATCAACTGGTACATCTCGTAAACTAGTGCTATCATCATCTGAATGCGTACCATCTAACAGTAAAAAACCCCTACACCTTTACCTTCAAGAGTCTGAAGATTTTGGATTTCAGAAACAAAGGAAGCCACCTGTATTTACAAAGTATCCATGCTCACTTGTCAAATTGCAGCTAGAAAGTAACACGTGAAACTCTTAGCAAGGTAAGATAAAAAACTTTCTTCCACAAATTAACCACTTTGTTGGAAGAAATAAAAGCAGGCACCATTCCTTTATCTTAACTGTTTTATTAAACTGGTCTATCAGTTGTCTTTTCAAATATCCTTTTAATAAAGGACCTCAGAAGAGAAACTAGGCTGGACACAGGCTATATGCCAGGAAAAAGGAAAAAACAAACAACCAAACTCGACAGTAGCAAAGGGCAGAGTTCATTTTAGGGAGCGCTATACAAAGGTTAGTTGCTGCAACTGCCATTTGCTCTGTACTCTACTTTAAAATAATTAGGTAGACCAAGTACTTTATTTTCTTTTTTTGCAGAAGCAAAAGCAGTTACCCAAATCTTTTCATTTCAGTAATACACTTTGAAGCGATAGAGAGAATAAAATTGGGATACGGAAGAGCCTGATGAGAATCACATAAGCCTTGGTTTAAACTTAGGAACTCTGAAGACATGGCCTATAATGCCAAGAGCTTCCACTGGCAGACCAATGCCCCCCTTAGAGCAGAAAGCCAAGAACTGAAGTTGTTAATGCACTTTGAGGGTCATTGTGCAGATCTGTTCCTGTCTCATGGTACAGAAAGACACATCGTATACCCTGTAACATGCTATGTCTAAATGGCTACTTGGAAATTAAATAATACTGTGTAGTTGAAATTAGGTAGTTGTGTAGAAAATAATAGCAAGGAGGTCCTGCCTGAGGAAACGGAAAAGGACTGTCAGACATGGTGGAGACAAGCAACAGCCATTCTTAGTAGCACTTTCTCCACAATATTCCTGTTTAAATCCACTTTAGTTCAACAATACATGGACTTCTTTTGTCCTCCTGGAGCTACAATACCCAAAGGAATACGGTCAGTAGGGGGACTATGGAAGGTCTCAGGAGTTGCAGTAGCACGTACAAGAGAATTACTGATTTAGGGCTCCTCCTTTTCAGATTTTCAACTATAAAACCTACCTTAACTATTGGAGTAACAGTAAGTTCAAACCTTAAGTTCCCCATAAAAGATCCTTAACTGAATCTTATACTTGCTATATACTAGCAAATATCTTGCTAGGAATCTGGCTGTGCCATAGCCTCAAATTGGCCTAAAATCAGTCTAATCTTGATGAGTGAGGGTTACCGACCTCTCCAAGCAAGTTACACAACTTTTTCTCTTCTCCTTTGTCCTTCCTTGCATCTTTTCCACTACCTCTTAACCCTTTTCAAGGCATCACCACACTTGATTCTGTCTGCCGCCGTATGGTCAGAAGGTAAGTAGCTTGAGCCAGAATTACAGTCCTGGATCAAGTCTGCTGATCATCCTTGCTTACTGTGCTTTGGCTTGCCCTGCAGAGCAGTCTCAGAGCTCATTAACTGGATTCCTTTCAAATAAAGATGAAACAGAAGATTCAGTCTGAGAACGCAGCTAATACCCCCCAGCCATTAATGAGCATTCTGTCCAACAGGACAGACAAGAGCTAGTCTGGAGCAGAACTCAAAAAACACACATAGTGTGGATGTTGAGTCTCCAGCACAGTCTCATGTGCTCTATAGACCTGCTATACTGGAATCTCCTACCTGCTAATACAGACGAAGCTACAGAACCAAGTTGTTAGCACAGCAGCATTTATTAGCATGAGCTCTGCTCCATGCTTGCTAATGAAGAGCAGTTGTTAAAATATTGGCTGTGCTAGGCAGTGGATAGCATTTTTTCTATCACACCTGCAGTATAAACACTGTTCTTTAGGCAGATATTGACAGCTGGCTCAACCATCATCTCAGTGACACGGATAACTTCATGTCAGTTAAGCAAGGTTAGACAGGACAACTTGGTCTACCCTAATCTGCAGTTTAGAAGAGGTGCATGAAATCAATTCAATGAGACTAAGCATAAGTGAAATAATGGGAATGATGCCGAACTCCACAGCATTCAGTGTTGACTGAAGATACATTAAGAAAACATAGCTGTACACCCTTCCAGTTTCGGCTGCAGAAAGCATGTTTCTGAAACTTCCAAAAACCACGTTTGCATCAGGAAACAAAAAGCTTATTTTAGAGATATGGGTGCTTCATCCTTCTGGATGGCTAGTAGTATCTATAAACACAGTAGAAAAACTTCATAATGGAAGCAGGCACCATGAAAACAGACAAACCAGTAATTTCTATACTATGTTTTTGCTTGTCATAGATTAATTTACTCCATATTTTATGTAAATACAGTGTGATTAAGATGTAAGCATTGACAGGCTGTTACTGTTTCTCTCTGCATACATCATTAGTAGTGACAAAGTGAGATAACACTCAACTAAAATGAAATTTGGTCACTCCCTGCTCCTTAGTCAGTGTCCTTCATTTTCCCTCCAATTCAGTAGATGATAGCCTCAATTTTGCTTTTATTGGTCCAGGCTGATTTCATTCTTTGGCTGAAGAGTAAGGTCTGTGATCAAGTCTCTGTGATTATAGTGAAGATGCACTCCTGACTCTTCATTGTAAGGATGGGTCCCTAACAAACTGTCTCCCAAGTGTACTGCAGCAACAGCAATCTTATCAACTGCCTTCTCAGGCTGGACATATGGTGCTTTCTTTTTTCCCTCCTGTAAGAAAATAAGGGGGATGATCCAGTTAAGACCAGTATTACTATGGCTCATAACTTACTTTGTTTCCTTCGTTGTTATCTGGAGGGTAGAAAGACTTTAAGATAGACTTAGTTTAGGTAATGTCATTGGGAGATTACTGCCCACAACTTACCCTCCTTTCCCTGAATCCTCATGCTGCATCACTGAGTGCTTATTTATGGTATTATGTTGTTAAAACAGCAGCTCAAGCATACACAGGATGAAATTCCACCTTGTGTCAGTGCCTCCGCTTTGATCTACTGAAGTGGCATGTTATTTCTGCAACTTGGACGAAGTGTAATGGACCGTAAAGCAATAGCTAAAGTCACGGTATACATCGTGTACAACAGTCAACATTTCTTCCACATTCTTGGCGTTTGCCTCTGGAACCACATACAGTATGATTAAAACATGATGCAAATGAATGCACAAACAGTCTTGCTTCAGTATATACAATCATATCTCATTAGCTTCAGTATTAACTACTAGACTAGATGGCTTCTTAAATACATACACAGGACAATTGGATTTTTCCATCCCCTCCTCCACACATTGCACAGTCAGGGCATTATGTGCAGTAGAAGCATGGAAGCTGAGCTATGGCTGTCATTTGCTGAGATACTGCAAAAATGCCTTGCTGACATAAGTAGATGCAACGTTGTTTACCAGATCAGGAGCTGCCTGCACTCAGCACTGCTGAAATCCAGCCAGTGAGCTACTATGGGGCTATATGCCCAATTTTGCCTTAAAAACTGTTGTTGAAAGAGATTCCAAAAATCAAATCTAGTAAGAACGCTGAGTGGTTAGGTAGGTCAGCACCTACAAAATACAAACAATAGCAAGAAAAGAAAACAAGTACAGGCATGGGAGGAGACCAACGGGCTTGCAGTTGCAGTTGAAGCACTGTACAGACTCCAAACTACTGCAATCTGCCGACCACTGCTGGCACGGATTGTAACCTTGCAGTCCTGAACATCTCTGTATAGTGTACAGGGGCTCATTTCATTTGCAGGGTACCTCAAAAAAGACAAGTTATGAGCTGGAATTCCAATCATTGCAGTCTGGTGTATGGAAATGTGGTACATTCTTACACCAAATCTGGTGCCACAGCTTTTCCAGAGATTCAGTCCCTACTGTCATATCTTACTCAAAACAAATTCTGTTCTTTTGTCAGTGATAGCAAGTGATTTTAGTTAAGCACAAGTGCACACAAGTAAACACCCTGTGAAAAGAATATTCAGCAGGCTGTGAAATAATGATCAGCTCTGCAGTTCCAATTGGAGCATGAAAAACACTTTAAACATCCTTTAGTTTCCATGGAACAGCAGTTGTCTCTGCTACGCAGGCTACAGACAGCTATAACCAGCAACCTGGAAAATGAAAGGTTCTCATGCCACACCTGATCCAGAAATATCCAGACAGGGAAATGAATTCACCTTTGAAGTCCATAAGAGCAAGAAAGAGACACATACATACAGAATATATTCGTTGTTCAACTCAACTGTAACCTTCTCCTCAAATACAGCTGACAAAGTAATCCGCCAAAGGAAAAATGTTTATGGAAAGCTTCATAACAGACCAGACCAATTTTGAGCTATGGGCAGCCAAATGCTGGATAAAAACAGTTTTAAAGTCATAGTAATTTTTATATTGCCTCTAAACAAAATGTAATCTAGTAAAAAGAGTGGAAAACAGACCAAAATTTGCACAGTTCCCAAAATCTTATGGCAATTTTATGACAGATGAAAAATCATTCAGGTTAAGCCAAATAAGTTGAGACAGGTTTTATAGAGACTTGTTTATCCCTATCTAGCATGTAGTCTATCAGAGAGAAAACAAATCATTGCATGTCTCACATAGTCAAAGGAATTCGCTGTGACTGGTTTTGCTAATTGCTCTGCTATTTGAGGATATTTAGGGAAGTATTTCTGCTATCAATGCAACAAAATTACAATATTTTAATTGACATTTGTAATGCTAATACAGCAATACATGTGGGTATTTGGATTAGTTTCATGTAACCAATTGCTAATATTATTAATAATATTATTTACAATTTTTTTGTAAATTTACAAACTGATTCTTCACTTGTTGAAATTTTATCTGTTAACATAAATATAAGATACTTATGTAGTAGGAGTTTTAAGTATTTGCTTGCATCTATACTTGAAAGATCTATTGAATACATAAATGTTCCACAGTCACTTCATCACATTTGCTTTCCCTATTTGGTTCTTAATAATCCAGCTTCCATAACACTTACTTTTCAAACAAGCTGGGAAGTTATTAGTCACTTTAGATCCTGTTTAAATTAATATCTATATTCAAATAACTGAATTTGATAAAATCAAAAGAGTAAAGTTATCATCAATAACATGCTAAGAGAAATGTCTCAAACAGCAATGCTTTCATAGGTTACGTAAATTTAGAAAGAAGGTAGGAGACACAGCTATAATGACCAAATAAAGCAGGATTTATTTGTGCTGTAATACGTGTGGAAAGAAAGAAACCAAAGTTTCCTTCAGCTTGTTCACTGCAACACGACAGGCTTTGACTATTCTTGCCCTTTGAAAGAACAGCTGCATTAGAAGCCCTTCAAGAAGGGAACTGTTCAAGAATGGATGAGATGGATTTATGCCAAAGCATTCTCTAATTATGCAGGCCATTATGCATCACCAGCACATCCCTCCACATGTGCAAAAATACAGTGACTTCAGTTATACAATTGAACAGATTGTTCAGCTAGTCTTCAGTAATAACATTATTCAGCTGCTAACGAAATTAAAGTAAAAAAAAAGCACCCTCCAATTTCTGTGCAACTAAGCTTCAAGAATTGCAAGACATAATAATATGTACTGCATGGGAACAGGTACAGGTGTAGTAGTAAGATCAGGCTGTCTTTTTTATCTAAAATGGAGCTACATCATGGGCCCACGCTCAGTCACTATGTAGCATGCAATCTACATCACTTTCACATACATCTTTCATTTTAGCAGTTTCCTTCAGACATCTCTCCTCATCTCTGCAAAATATTGATTTATGTTTATTTTCAAGCCCTTATTAAAAGCGCCGCAGATGTTTCTAACCAAGCCTTTGGGCTTTCTGTAAGGGCTTCTGTTGCAGCAGGATCTTCCTATTTAAATCATTGTAAAGCAGAGAACTCTCCCTATAATGCATGCCCTGTGTCTTCCATCTTCAAGTTTACACCAGGAGCAGGGCTTGCTGTAAACCACAACAGTTTGTGTACACATCCAAACCCTGTAGGATTTAATTTCACCCTTGTATCTCAATTCTCGTGGTAAATTTAAGATAGCAGAAGCTTCCTTTACAGCAATTTTGTTACATGGGGGAAACTGTGTCCCCACGGAACAGAAGCTAATTTATTTGATGCTTAAAAAGTAAATTAGAGAAGGCACTTAGCATTATCTCTAAATCTCAAGTCTACATGAGAAAGTCAGATGGATAACCTGCTAAGCCTTTCCCATCCTTCTTACGAACCACAAGAAACAAAGCAGGATGTGCAAACCATATGCTTTCTAAATTAAGACCACATAGAGTTTTGCATCCATGAGACAGGCTGTAAGATCTTTGCTTTGTAGATAGCCTTAAAGCTTCTTGACATATTTATGAGGAGGAAAAAAAACCCCACAACTTCTGCATTTACATCACATACCTTGCATGTTTTCAAGTAAGGCCGCAGGGCAAGTGCCTTCATTTCAGCCAGCATGTAAAAGCTCATTCCTTTGTGGTTATATTTCCCAAGGTTGATTTTGTAAAATGGAGCTTCTTGAATTTTAAAGAATGGGTTATGGTAGAAATATTTTTAAAGGTTTATTTAAAACGAAAGAAAAAGGGCAAACAGCTATGAGCGGCCTTGTTCTATGTAGCAGATTTTAAGCTGTGAGGCCATAAAGCAAAGATAAAGATTAGGTACCACTATGAATCAGTCAACTCCATTATGCTGCTTCATAACTGGAGGTTAAAAAACCCCATAACAGACCTGGCAAATTACGTATTGGTACTTCAAGAATTAGAGTAGGGAAATCATGCCTAACCAGTCTGTTTTTGAATACACAGCAAAATACTCTGGATTCTTACAGGCAAACCGCATTTGAGCTTTGGAAATACCTGAAGACGTACAGCAGCGCAGAAACAAAACTGTAACTTACATTTTTCTGTGCTCAGGAAATACCGTCACAGGCCACACTCATCTCTACAATACTCCCATTCACACTCTCTTGCTGTTCCTTCCCTTGTTCACTTCTCAGGAATCTTCTATTCACTGGTCCTTTCCCTTTCATTTTATTGCAAGCGCTCTTTCAAAAATGCAGCAACTGACAAAAATATTCTCTCTTCACTGCCCTCTTTTCCCAATGCTTTTTGAACCTAATTAGGAGCCTCGTATGAAGAAGGATTCAAAGAGGACATGAAAGACTGTTGCGTAACTGACAAAGACGAACTTTACATATTTCAGTTACAGGTCTCTCACTGAAGTTTAACTCTCCTAAATTAGTATGTCAGTTCAAAGGTAAATCTCTCAAGTCATAAAATCTGGAAGACAAAAAAAAAAAGCTGATTCACACTTGAAATTGTGTGAAGATAGGAGGAAAGAATTCCACTACTGGGCACTGAAAATAACTTTCAAAATTGTTTAACATACGTTATGATTTCTAATCTTTTGAATTTTGGATTAGGTCACTAAACTTAGAGAAATTTACCTCAGCTATACTGAAGACTGTATTTAGTGATTTGATTGCATCCTGTTCATAAATGAAGAAGAGGAGTTGTACGAATGACAGGTTTCTTATCCTCTGTACTAGTGTTAACCCCCCAATATCTTTTATATCAAGAATGAAGTGCAATTGAATCCTTACCAAATACACGAGTCCACTGACTTCACTTAATTTGGCCCATGAACACGAGCTAAAACTTTGATTAAAAAAAGCAGTTGTGTTATTTCATTCTGCAAGCCTGCAAATAAAATTTGAATTTTAGTGGATGAGTTTTAGGAAGCCTAATGCTTACTCCTTGATTCTATCTAGTGCTGTAATACCATCATATTAAGGACTGACTTTATGCTCTCTTGTGCTCTCGGAAAACATGACTGTAGAGCACACGCTAGCAAGAAAGAAAAGGCCAAAAATATTTTGGTCTGCATAAATTTTTTGTACAGTGCCTGGTTTAGCTGCAGCTACACATAGCGAGAAGCATCCTCCTATTTCCAAACCAAAGGGGAGCACTTCACAGGAATAACAGTAACCAGGAATACCTGGATCCAGAGAAGACAAAATGTTAACAGCACCAATAATGAAAAAAATACTCCCTCGATATTGACCAAACAAGCAACACATCTAACACAGAATTTAGACTCTAGGCCTTAGCTGTTTCCACTTTTTCCTCAATTAACTTACAGTAAATCCATGACTTCTGTACTTGTTTTTTATGTTAGTCTTCTATTAGAAGAATCTTCTGTATATAGTAGAGGAGCCAGTTCAATATTAACTACTAGACCAGCAAACACTAGAGGCCACTTCAGTGGCCTCTCCTGACATTTGCTATGTCTCATTCTCTAACTCTTATGGGTGACTGCAGTGGGAATAAGCACCTAGCTATGATTACAGGACTTCGGTGTAAGGTTTTGTTTAACTTCACCATCTATTCCAACAGAACTTCTGCTATGGTTTTCCTCCTCATCAGCTTCTCTATTTTACTTTGTCAAACTGTGATTGACCAGTTGCATGGTACCAACCAAATACAGTAAAAGGACAACTGCAATTTCCAAAGTCTATGACCAGAGACCAACACTGGATTGAGTATCATATGCCATGTCTAGACAGATGAGAGGGGATACTGTACGAAAAGTGATAAGGACAGGCAAAAAACCCCAGTTACAGTTACTTATAAGACAGTGAACTTGCAGCTGCATTTCTTAACATGAAAGGAAATCGGTCTGTTTATCAAATTAAAAACGCAAACCTACTTACAGCAATAGAGAGGATGGCCAGAAGATGTTGCAAGTTGACAGATGCTATTCTCAACTGTCCTTCAAGCAAGCATGCTGCATTTTCTTTAGTGAACGAATGAACGCAATTTGGGTTTGCCACCAGTATGAACTAAGGAGTTCGAGTTTCTTCCCTGGAAAATATTAACCCTAAATAAAATCTGAACTTACCCTTCTAGCAGGCTACTAGCTCTAGAAATAAAAAGAAACACTGGAAGATTTTTTGGAGGTGCTGAAACATTTGTTTTGAAGTTTTATTACAAAAATATATTTGCAAACATACAAAATTTTGGATGAAAAAATGCTCATTCTTAAACATTTATGCAATAACTTAATAACTGCTAACATACATAGGTGCTATAAAATCCATACCATACCAAAAAACATTAATGATGCAGTATCTACGTTTATTGACTTACAATTATTCTCATTCCTGGTTTCCAGAAATCCTTCCTGAAGCCCCTCTTCCCCATGGTCTTCATATTGAAAGAACATGCAAATGGGTACAACTGGTGCATCCACAAAAGTGATAAAACTCAGAAATTACTAAAAGCACATAATGTACATTAAAAAAACCTAACTAGCCATATGCCCATACACTGAATAGATAAAAATAAATACACCACCAAATTAAAGATACTGCAATTTTTCCAACTCGAAGTGAAAGGAAGATATTGCATCTTAACATTTTCGTAACATTGCCAGACAAAAGTGAGGTGATATATATTGCACACATTCCTCCTGTTAAGATACGCTGTACAAAGCAACCCAAATACCTGGTGAAAAGGTGGCTGATTTGTTTAAATACTTTTAAAAACAAGAAGTGCCAAATTGAAGTTTGTTCTCAAAAATATTGCAGAAATTATATCAGTGACTACACATGGCAGAATGGGTTTCTGAAATATACCAAAATGAAGCAATTAGAAATGCAAGCAAAAATAAGATACATCCAGCAGTGAGTGTTTAAATATTGAGTATTTATACACAGAAATAAGCATTTTATATGAAATCAAGATTTTTTTTTTTTTTTTTTTTTTTTTTTTACTTTATTCAATCATTCTGCTAATCTTGTTTAATTTGGAAAGATATACTGCTTCTAAGTTAATAGCTGTTAGGCACCATTCATATAAACTTTGCATTATTAAATAACAGCAAATAAAGTCTAACTACAAAACTGAGAATTTTGATTTTCCTGAAGAATTCAGCAGCTGTAGGTTTTAAAACTGTCTTTGATTACATTTGAGTTTGGTTGATTTGTTGGTTTTTTTGTTTGTTCATTTGTTGGTTTTTTGTTTGTTTCTTTAAAGTGACTTAAAGCTACCCACAAATCACAGACTTAGAGAACACAATTAATTTGGGGAGTATAGTCTCAACTAATAGCTTTTTAACTCTAAGAACCAATAGGTAAAATCCCAATATGCCAGTAGTTTTACCAAAAAAAAAGTCACTTGAAAATGGTCACAGTAATTTCCTGTGATGACCCATGGTAACTTGCTACACACTAGTTATTCCTACACGTGGCTAACACAAATCAAGCTGGTAATTTTAGATTTATACAAAAAGTTAAAATAATCAGGAAAAAGAGTTGTTAAATAACACAGTCCACATTTCAAAAAAAAAAAGAATTCAAATTTTACACTGAAGTTGAGCTTGTGTTTTACAATGCAACTTTCCATTAGAGGTTTATCTATTAAACCCATTACCCTGGCACTTGTCACAGATGACAGACCGTAACTCTGCGGTGTACGGGATGACACCTAGGTTGGTTCCAGTGTCTCTTGGCTACACGTAGAGAGGTTAGCACAAACACGTGCCGGTGATCAAGATGAACAGGTCTGCGTGGTGTAAAAATGCCTGCCTAGTAACTATGATTTCAACTCTATTTCTCTTCCAAGTCATTTTGAAAGTTGGGGGTGGTGGGGTGGGGAAGTAAACCAATAACGTATTGCTATTAGTACACTACAAAGTAAGGATCTGCCAACTGCTTGCGGGGGTTCCTGGACAGCTGGAAACAAGTTAAGGATATTCAAAGTAGAGTCAAACTCTCTTAACAGCACTGCTACTCCAAACAGTATTACTTTTGTCAACTCAAAATACAACTCCTTCCTATCATATCTACAGATCTTTGGATATGACTGTATTTAGCAAACAGTACAAATGTGCACGAGTGGCTTCCAATATTTCTATGCTTAGAAACTTCTATCAAATCTTCCTTTGAAGAAACCGGAAACTGTCCATAAAAAGTGAGAAGTTACGGACTTCGTCTTTGCTAAATCCACATAAAAAGCAACACTCTATTTGGTTTAGGCTATCAATTTTTGTTCAGAAGAACTGCTCATTGGTTTTTCCCTTTTAGTGAAAGTTTTTCTAGAAAACCCAACAAAAAATTAGTTTAGACCTCAGATCTATTTTGAGTCTCTTTGTTTATGTGCATACACAGTATTATAACTCTAGAATTTATGTAGGAAGCTCTTATCTTCCTTAACAAGGCTGAGTTTATATTGCTGAATTCAAATGCTACCATTAAAGTCAATATATTTCTTGATGAACAGGCGTGACATTAGCATCTTTCCCCAAATCTTCCACATTTTTCTAACAAAATACCATATATTTTAACTGCAAACGCTGAAGTCAAAGGCTGAGAGGAGCTTTTCAGAAGGCAGGTAGTGCTAAACAAAGTATATTTTCAACTTAAAAGCTATGAAAAAACTAAAATAGATCAAATACCTAAAAATGTAAATATTTGTTGTATATAAAACATACTGATTTGTGAGCAAGTCACAATTAAAGCTCAATTACTATTTTCCAATGAAATGACCATGCACCTTGCCTACATCAACATTAACTAATCCTTAGGATATATACACATACATATATGTTGTAAGGAGACAAACAATTTTTTCTTCATATTTTAATAGTGCTTGAGGGAAAAGAAAGAAGTAGTGCATCATAACTCACTACAGATTTATCTTTTTACTCAATAAACCAAAATTCTTCTACTGGAAAAGCATCCTTTAAAACTACTATTGCTGGAAAAAGTTGGGACCTGAAATCTTATTAATTACCTTTGCATGCCTTTAACAAAGAAATACAAGCCATGGGTAAACCAACACAGCAGCATAAGAGACTATAATTAGAATTTTTCTGACTTCAAACGGAAAAGTATCCAGTTAAATTTTTACTTTAGTGAATAGTGAATTATTAAAATCACATATATGAAGCAATAGCATTTTAATTAGATAAACTCTGGACTATGAAGTGTGCACTAACAATATGGGGAGAGGGCAACAGAAGAAAAGCATTTGTTCCCCATCTGCACGGTTTCCAACACTGCGGTTCCAATGCAACTGAGGAATGAAAGCCAACTATGACATGGTCCATCCTTAAGCTTAAAGGGAAACAAAGTATTTAAATTATTTCAAACGCTGATGAACAGGAAGAGGGTCTTCCAGTGGTGGTCTCATAACCATAACAAGTGAAATTCAACATGCAACAGAACTACTCTGTTGCTTAAACAAAATAAATTGATGCAATCACCGAGGATTTTGCATATTTCAAATTTTATCTTTTTAGAGAAAATGGCCTTACTCTCTTGGATACCTGTTTAACGCCAGTGACACAGAAGCAAGTAAGATTAATGGAATATTTAAAAGATGAATTTATGTGCATTAGCTAGAGACTGTCAATGTATTGAGCAAATGACATTTCTAAACCTTTTGCTGAAGATTTAGCTCCAAAGGCCTGGATTCCAGATCTGCTCCTCCCCAACACCTGCCAACTTAAATCACAAGGCATTTTGCTCCTTTTCCTCAGTCCTTCAAACTGGAACTAGGTTCCCCCAGCTGAGTTTTGTTCTGGTGTGGTGTAGTGTCCTGTACCGTGCATTTGCTGGTTTAAATTGTATTGAGTCTGTAATCCTTGGATAGTGAATACAGCTAGGAATGAAAGCCCAGAGCAAGCATTTGCACATTCGCTTAATGCTAATGAGAGCTCAAATGCAACTTAAGTCCCCTCCCCAATAAAAACAAAAGGTTTGCTGGTGATGATCACAGTGAAAACCTAGATCACTTCTGAGAACATTACTTTCATAAGTATTTAAGGAATAGTCTTTCCTAACAGGTTCAAATTCAAGACGTTGAAAACTAAATATTCTTTTACAAAAATATTAGTTTTATAGACGAGGCATAATTGTTTCTAAAATGTATATATTTTAAGTAGATTTAGCTTTGATTATAGCTTAATGTTGTCTGTATTCTTGGTTAGGACTTGCAAGTAGACTTCATGAATAGTGCTGAGAAAACGGGAATCATTCTGCAGGAAAAAAAAACACATTAGAAAAATTAGTAAAAAGATGCAAAAAAAATTTAATTTAATGCCACTGAAGTTCTGCGTAAGGATTCCTTATAGTGCTACTTATCTGAGTGTTAAGAGGCTGGAACTAGCTCTGTACTTGTACAGGAGGTGGTGCTTTTCGGACACATACAGGCTTTGAACCATGCAGCTGGTAAGACAGCTAAAGAGATCACTACGCACATCGGATGCTTAAACAAATAGAACTGGGGTCACTAGGTCAGGCACGGCCACGTATTTTCACTTCCTTCCAGAGCCTAAACCTTAGTCTTAGACACAGAGAATTCCATCCTGTGTACAGGCTCCCAAATAAAGTCTGCATGAATGCCATAAATAACGTTATTTCTGTCTGTCAAACCAGTCTGAAAGGGATTGCAGTGTGTTATACAAGAATTCTCATGTCGTTACTGAGAAGTGAATTCATGTAACCTACGGACAGTATTTCCTGAGTTTAATTCCTTCAAATGACAAGTTCACAAAAGCAGTATCTAATAATCTAGCTTGAAGATGTAACATTCTTTTACAAGATCTGCACAGCAAATTCGGTATCCTGCTTGGACTGCTGTGCAAGTACTCCCATACTGCAGGGTATTCCTACTTTGGTCTTCATTCAGCTATCTCCCTATTTAAAGAGAAGATTAGTGACAAATATTCCAATCAGATCTCTAAAGTCACTACAACAATGTTCTTCAGACTACTGGGGGAGAAACAGTGCACTGTCTCTAATGAGAATAAGACTTCTGGCAGCTGAGTTCAGTTGCAAGACTTACAAGTAAGCCAGTTTAAGTCTTCAACGAGGAACAAAACCCATACACACCAATACACAAAAAGGAACAACACAGATAAAACAGGCAACCTAGCTGATGACGGGATCTGGTAGTGGCCGTTCTTGGTCTCAACAACTTTATCGCTAGGAAAATACTGTTTGCTATTTTTAGACTTGCATTCTGGGTGTAAGCTCTACTAACATCGGCATGGAGAGGGCAAGAGAATCCCGAGTTAAACAAAGAACTGTTTGTCATTCATGGCAACTTCACCGTGACATTAGAGGTCAAAATTATCCCTCTGCATGACTACTCTCACCATCACAGATTTAATTCAGCTGAACTTTTTAGTCCCTAGAAGTAGCAGAACTGGAATTTTGCATTTTCCATTTCAAAGACACATACTTCAGTTAAAGATCAGGAACAGTTCCAGGGAACTGGAAACAGGAAAGCTTCCCTTGGAAAAGCAGGAATACTTACAAATACAACAAAACCAACACCCCGTATCCCCATACCAGGGCTTCTAGTAGTGCAACTTTCTCCTCATTGTCCACAAATTCATACAGATGTGAAAGGACACCTTTTAAGTCCTTCATCTCGCAAGGAAAAGGAGCAAGCTGTGCCATACTATTTGTACAGCACAGAATAACCTACTCTTTCCAACAGAAAGGAACAACTTTTGTAAAGTTTCGGGGCAAAAGCTGTTATAGGGGTACAGAGAATTTCTCAGTACTGGCTACTGTACTTGGAACCCCATCCCTCAGAAATCGAGCTCTGTAAAGACAGGACCTTTATTAGATGTATCAGTGCTTCTTGAAGCTGAGACCTACTGAGAACAGTAGGAGGTATAGTCTGAATTTCTGTTGTTCCCAGTGTTAAAGGCGAAGAAGAGTTGGCTTTATTCTCCACTTCAGTAGCTTTTGTAGCCGATTGCTGAAAAACACTAGGAGACAAGAGGATTGAAGGCGTTACTGTAGTTGTGGCTGTAACAAACTGTGGAGGTGCAACCTGTAAAAGAACGGAAAATTAATAAGCACTGGGTTCATTAAGAATGAATACTGTTATAAAGGCTGAAGAGATAAGCATAAAAAAAAAAAGCAGCCACCATTATTCAGTCAGGTACTACAGAAGAGCTGCTCTTAATGAAACAATATACACCTAAAGATTAATATCAAAAGTAATTCTCATTTAAAAAGATGAAGGAGGTAACAGTCTTCATTAGCAGACCCCTTCCTCCTCACGTGGTTACTACCTTCCAGAATTTTTGAAATATAATACATAGAATAAAAGATGACCTTTTCAGCTAGGTAATCAAAGGAGCTGTTTTGCAAATTATTATTTTCCTTAGGAGTTTAAAGAAAGGCTAGTCCTGCTTCCCACCCCCCTGCTTCTATGGTCTCCAACAAAATACGCTTATAATTTGAAGTATCTCAAAGATATTTAAAATTACCGATGAAGTATAATTAAAGTATTGGAGCACATTAAAATATTCTTATTCTAAGTACATTCTCCCTTGTGAGGGAAGTCACAAATGTATAGGAACATTCTATTTGCATAAAGTGGATGTGAATAAACGTCAGCCTTGAGCAACTCTGACAATCTCCTGATAACTGCAATTATTATTCAGTATGAATCTACATCTTGCTCAGGCTTCCAGAATGACCAACATGAGGGGAAAGAAAAAAAAGGAAGAAAATAACCAAGCCGACCTCACTCAAAAGAAAATAAGACTAAATGTGGTATGTAAAGATGTTTGATACATCAGCAGAAAGAATTCCCCTTGGATAACCAAAAAATTTTCAGAAGAAAACACACCTGCAAAGCCATCTAAAGTTAATGTGTATGTAACAACGTCAACAACAGCAGAACTAGCAAATTGATATTGTTATAGTCAAAACTGTGAAGGCTTACAGCGTGGGATTTCAGCAAGACATGTTTAAAGCAACAAGTGCAGTTTACCCACACAACATCCACATGTTTCTTAAAATTCTAAAATCCATGTAAAATGCTTTTATTTAGGCAATTATTTACTAACCGTGTCACAAACAGACTGTATAGCTTGTCTTATAGCAGGCCAGTAACTAAACCAGCATTTTACTTTAGGCAGGACCATTTTTAGTGCCTTCAGAATCAGATCTGAGCATGCTGCTAAAACTGCTTTTATTTAGTGCAAGTTGGACAAGAATGAGGCAATTTCACAAATTTCAAAAAGGACGGGGTGGGTAAAGGAAAAGTAGAATTAAATTACAGATGGCATCCTGAAAAGAATATATAACAAAAAGGCAATTAAAACCAATTCTTGAAGACTTGACTATTACCAGTTATTTTTTTACCTGCAACCTGAAATTTTACATTGACATTATTTTGAACTGTTATTCAAAGGCAGCTCTAATAATGTTAAATCTGTATTTAGATCACTAAAACTTGCTATTAGAAAGTTTTGCAGTAGGAAATGCTTATTATTCTTTTCTTCCCCTATCTTCCATTTTTTTTTTGCTTGGTATCTTTTTCATAAAATACAAGGTATCTCAGGAAAACTGAAAGAGACAGCAAGGCAAGGATTGCATTTTATGCCTCTGGGGCGCTTAAGGTTGGGTTAAGGCTAAGAGGCCCTGCTGCAACGTTATAGCATAGTACTGACTGCTTACAAGACAAAAAAACAACCAGTTCAAACGGTGCGAACTCAATGTAAGGCTGCAGATCCAAAAATGTATTCTCACTTCTGCATCAGCGCCAACAATAAGAGGCGCCGCACAACAAAAAAAATTGTACTCATTCATAGCAGTCTACAGGAACTCCCCTGGGCTTCAGTACAGCTCGTTTCTGTGTCATAACAACACTTTAAATACAATCAGCGGGCAATGACTATTTGAGATACCAACTGTTTACCACAATTTTAAACCTCTCCCCCCCAACCCTTTTTTTTTTTTTTTAAAGGAGTCCAACAAACAATTAGCAGAAGTATTTATTCACTTACTTGACTTGCTTTAGACAAAGTCTTCGGCTGCGGAAATACTTCCGATTCCTTGTTTTGTTGTACAGTCTAAGTTAAAAAGAAAGCATAAGTCACAAGTTAGCAACCACAGCTCAATTTCCGGGGTGGTCCTCTGCTTTTTTATGAAAGCACAAGAATGCAAATTTCAAAATGTTTTAGATGCAACTTGAAGCATTTTGTAAAACTGAGATAACCAAGGGGAAGTCGGAAAAAGAGAAAAAATTTGAAAAGAAATTATGTTTTACGCTTTTGATATTACAGCAAACCTGTAAAGCCATAACAAAACACTTCTGAAGAAACACTACTACATTTAAAAACAAAATCTAAACAATAAAACACTGAAACTGGGAACAAAACAAACGCTACAAAGTGAAAAGAATCAGTTTGGTAAATTGCCAGGAAGGTTGATTTTTTTCTAGGCATTTTATCCAATCACCTCCACAAAAATGAAATGCTGTTTTCTGCTAGAATTTCAGAAGTATTTTATACTTTTACAAACAGCATCCAGACATTTTTTAGTCAGTTTTCAAGACTATAATATAATAAAATTAAAGTATTATAAAATATTAGAAAACACAATAAAAGACAGGTAGTTAAGGTACTTCAGTAAATTCCCATGGCATTCTTGAAAAGGCTTGTTATAGCCATTTGGAATACTTCTTGGCAGCACAGAACAGGAAAAACGCCTTGCAACAGACAGTCCTTAGCTTACTTGAACTGCAGTGAAAAACACTCAGGGAATCAATAGTCCTTAATGACAAAAATAAAATTAGCTTTATGAAGCCGTAACAAGCACAAGATCAAATTCTTAAAGTCTAATTACACAAAAGTTAAGAGGTCTTTTGCTAGTTTGAGAGTATATTTGGACTATGGAGAATTTTATCTAATGAAAATATATACACAAGGTAGACATAGTGGAAGGGAAAAAAAAAAAGAGCATAAGACTGGCATATGAAGAGCTGATTCCCAAAACTATCAAGCAGACACTGAATGAACGCCGTCAAGGGCAGTTATGCATAAACCCAGCCAGCTCAAAAATATCACAATCTTCAGACAAATCTGTACAAAGGTTTAGTAGTAGACGGAAGAAAAATACTGCTCAGAATGTACAGTTCAAGATAGCTGCTCCATGCTGTACTTGGACCTCCTCCTCCCTCTGCAAAACGAATCAGTCCAAACATCTCAGAGAGATAATCGTTAGTAAATTAATCCTAGCATGTAGCCTTCTCAGAAACCTTATTTCTAATCTACTGATGTTGTTGAAAGTTAACTAGAAAGACAGCACAATGAAAACACACCCATTTCTTAAACATTAAGACAGGGATAACTTCTGAGGACAGAAAAGCAACACTTGAAAAAACACAGGGTATTCTAAAATAATGCTTAGAACAAGTTACAGGCTGAAGAGTTGAGCTTTTGATTAGGTCTCTGTTACGAGTAAGTCATCACCATATTCATAGCAAAGAGCAGCAGCTGACTCAGACAGGGCTACCAAAGATCTTGTTAAAACCCAGTGGCAAGCACTGGATAGTAATAAACATCAGGAAATTCATACAGACATGGCTGTAAGTAGTTTTCTCTGGCATTTTTTATTCTTGCATTATCACTGTACCAAAGATGCAAGAGGACACGCTCAAACACTAGCTTAGTCTGCATGAATGTAAATAAAATAATAATGCAACAACACAAAGAGAAGTCTTTGGATAACCTGAGAAGTAGGCACTACAGAAAGTCACTCCCTTTCCAGAAAAAAAGAAATCCAATAACCCAAATTCATTAGTGTCTACTACTGAAGTAGCCAATTATAAAGCAGAGCAACGCTAATTGATTAGAAAATAATTTATAACACAGAGCCACGTGCATTAACTTTATAGACCAGCAGTTTTCACCTAGTGTCTCAAAACAAATTCAGTGCTTTGGCTTACATTAAGGCATAGACAATAGGTCCTCCTCCAAGAAATAAACAGTTTAAGAGGTCCTTTGTAAGTCATAGTAGGATAAAACAAATCAAGGCAGTCAATTAGACAAAATAAATCAATTTACGATCCCTTTTACTAAATAACTAACAGTATCTCAGTGTAGCCCACAAGTATTCCCAACAGAAGGGGGTCAAAATTGAAGGAGTAGAGAACATCCAAAGCAAAATAACCAGAAAAAGGAAATTGTTAATTTTGTACCTTCAAAGAGGGTACAGACTAGACTTCCCCAGCATCAACTCTCATAACTCTGATCAGTCTGTAACCTTCTGTCCCTCCTCAGATCATCAGTTCTTAGCAGTATTTTTCTGACACAAGCACAGATGAATTCTTTAAGACATATTCATGCCCTAACAGCACCAGCTTGAAAAACGTCTTCTCTACAGACAGGTCTGTCACTGATAGCAGATGCTAATGATATAAAACTAATGAAACTGCATTTCTAAGTTAGCAATTCAATCAATATCACACAGTGGAAGTCCTTAATTATTTTTAAAAAGCTAATACATAACAGCACATTTTCCAAGGGAAAATACACATAGTCTAAAAACAGTTTAAAGCTTCATGGATCTAAAAACCCACAGAATACCTGAAGGGGAGAGATTATCTTGCTGTTCAAGGTTGATGGCTTACTGTGAGATTCTTTGAAGCTTTCTGGTGTTGCAAGTTGGCCAACCGAGGCAGAGATGTTTGGTGTTAAGGAAGTCTTAGTGAGAGACTGCTGCTGCATTTGGTCATGCTGTGGGGTCAACCTGAGTTTCTGGAGAAGATCAACACTTGTATGGGATGTATTTGAGACAGTTCCCGTATTTGTTGATGTCAAGGGTGCTATAAGCTGGCTTTGGCCAGCCATTAGATTTTGTGGACCGTGGTTCACTTCGGATGGCGGCTGATTCACTAGTGGGGATATCTGCTTGGCAGCTTGCTGCATAACTTGCATTATACTGTTGTTTTGTTTTAGGCCAGGAAGCATCTGAGCAGGGGCAGCTTCCATTGTCAAGGCTGAATTAAGATTAGGGCTTAAACGAACTGAATAGCTTGAAACATTTTTTGCATCAGGCTGGGAAACTGAAGCTGGAGGTATTAGCATAGGTGTTAAACATTCCTGCTGATTCAAAGGATTGGCACTGGTTTTAACGCTGGGACTCTCAGATTTCCCTAGCGATTGTTGTATTACTGTTGACTGGTCAAAGGAAAAAGGCAAAAGCAAACTGTGCTGGTCTCTGGCAGAGGTGTCAGTCTGCAACTTTTCCATTCTCTCTGGATTGGGATACGGAGCTGCGGGCTGTTCCTTTGGTACAGAGGTTCCAAACAGCTCCTCCAAAGTCAGATGCTTCTGCCTTGACTGAAATGGCTAGAAAGAAGAGAAAAGGAAGTTTTCAGTTTAGAAATACACATACCACTGTGTGTTTCACACAGTCTATTACAATTTCAAGAAAACTATGAAAGACAACCAGCTCAAATGCATTTAAAAATACAGTTTGGATAGCAAGTGTGCCCTGTTTACAGGAATTTTGAAAGCAATTTCATTTACAAGGAACATCCTGCCTATGTAACCTTTTTCTCCACAGCCTTCTATGGACAGACTGTGCACTGGTGGTAAAGAAGGAGGAAGGCTTTGCATTCTGTCATTAAGACGGCACCTGCCATCATCGATCAGCCCTAACTACACAAGGCACTTTGGGAGGCAGGGAACAACCAGAAAAACCCTGAACATACACATTGAGCAAAACCCACGTAGAATTTAGAGAGTTGGAAATAATTAAATGGCCTAAAAGATAGGAAAGGAACAGAGAAACCTGAAGGTACAACTGGTACACAACTGATCTAGCAATACGTGCCCAGACTGTTCTTCTCACCCTCTTCAATAACAATCCAATAGATTTTACAATAGGTAAAGGAATCTCTGTAAACCTAAACGTGTATCTCCTTGAAAAGTGTGTATCACACCATTACATCTACCAATCCTTTAGTCTCTCCCAAAAACATAGATCTAGCCTACAGCACTGACATTGTTAGAAAAATCTGATTTTAAGGATATAATCTTCTTAGTATTTCGCTGAATATGCTTAAAAATATGTTTCACTAAAAAGAAACAGCTACGAACACCCTTAATCTCAAAATTTTCCTTTTTTTTTTTTTTTAGATTGCACAGGACCAGAAGTTATGTAAAACAGCTGGACTGAAATACAACGTTCTGTTCAGAAGACTGAATGGCCTGCAGCACAACTCCCGTGTATTCTGATGGTATGTCTAAACAAAGACACCATTTTACAATGACAACTGCTGTACCATGACACCGCTACACTAGCTCTAATTTTACTAGCGCAGGTAACAGTAGTACGCTACCTGCACTGCCATACCTTCACAAGTAGCCTAACAAAAAAATCTTGAGCTTGAAATCATACTGACTTCTGCCCAGGTTACTAATCTCTACCAACATTGCTGTTACTCGTTTCTAGCTAGCCTAAAGTCACGCACACTTTCATTTTGCAGCTGAAGCATTCTATAGTTTATAAACCTTGTTAATTACGTTAGGAATTCTTCCTAAAAAGTGGTTTTTACATTTCTCCACTAATCTTACTGTTCTGGAGACCTGTCCTTTGCTGTAAAGATTCCACTAAGAGAAAAATCACTATTCCATCTCATTTCAAACTCAGCTTTTCACTTCAGTATGATAAATAGATTAGCTTTCCTTCATTAATACATTACAATATTCAAGTAATAAACAGAAATCTCTACCATGCTCTGATCCGAGTCAGATTAGCCCCCTACATGGATACAGTCTCAAACATGAAGTTAATTCCCAGCCTGAAGTATAAAATACACCTTTTGCATGTCCCATCTGTGCTGAGGTGTATTTTGACAGTATCACCAACTAGGTGTGTTACGGAGACCCTTATCAGCAGGGGCTGCAAAAAGGCAACATGATCACTTTACTTGATAGGAACAGAGTGCTGCTCAGAGGGTTTCTCCAGAAACATGAATTAGCAGACAGAGCTGGCACTATAAAATTTAATTTCAGTGTTCCGATTCAGTTTTGCCCATCGCTGGCACAAAACCATTTAAGGACAGAACTGTTTTTCATTTTGAACTGCCAAGATAAAAAACATGAACTTCAGAATATCACAGAGAAGACATTTATTTTTATTTCCAAATCTGTGATATCTTTAGCATTAAGTGAAGTTAAAGAAGCAACATACAAGTGTGACATTTTGGATGGGGTTTAGGAATCTCACCATACTTATCATATGTACGCTATTTTTTGATTTCACTGGTTACCTGTTTCAATTAGATGAAAAATCTATTTTTACAGTTGAAATTGAGTGTTCTTCCAGCAGCATTCCAGTTGTCCACATTATTAAAAACATGATTAAGAATAAACAAATATGTGATATATTTGAACCCAGTTAACTAGCTTCACAGAATTATCACTTATATTACCCAAATAATTTTTTCCAATATCTCTGCAGCTATTATTCAAAATAGCTCAACAGAATTAAAATATGCCAATTCTCCTACTCTTTAAATCGACTGTTTCTCTTTAATTACTTCAAAGCAATTTCTTAGAATCTTCTCTTCCCAGTTACTTGATTTCTGTTCTGCAATTCCGTGCGCTGTCAGGTGAGGCACCTCAGCTGATCGCGTACAGTCTACATGGAGTGACCCAAAACAAAATACCTTCTTTTAGAACAAAGCCTCAGGCAACCTGCGGCCAGGTCTCCAGACCAGGCAGGCAGCAGCGGAGCCGGCTGCCAGGGGTCAGTCGATCGCTCCTGCTGATCCAAAAGCAGAGGTGCTGCTGAGGGAGCAGACAGGGCTGGGACAGCCAACAACCCCAGCGAACCCCCCACCCCTCGTTTTAGTTCACTAACTGTTACTGCCCCGTGCCCTAAAACGGGTTCCTGCTGCTCATACCCTAGCTCTAGCCTGTACTGGAAATTATTTACTACTACTACTACAAAGCAAGCATTTTGTTTACAAATATTAAGTGCAAGGTTGCACACATTTTCATCGATCATTTCGTTTTTCAGACACGGTGGTTCATCGCATCAGAAACACAACAGCAAACCGTGGCACGGAGGGGAGGGAGGCCTCGCGGCTGCCCTCAGGGGCGCGTCTTCCGAGGGGAACACTCCCGACCCTTCCGTGCCCGCTGGGTGGCACTGTAAGCAGGCCCAAGTTACTTAAGTGTTACAGGGAATTTAGTTATTGCAGAATTTATTCTTTTCTCCACATTTATCTCTAAAGAGTCTTGTATGAAGCTACAGCTTCCTTGTGCAGAAATGCTTACCAGAAAAAGGAGTCAAACACTGAACTATTGCTAACTATTCCAACCCACTGATGATATCAAGTACTTTGTAGCAAGTTTCCTGTTGTTCAAATACCTATTTTTTTATATATGTAGTATATTCCTGTGGTTCAAGGAATATACTATCAAAAAATTCTTAACACAGTAAAAAAAACACAACCCATACAACACTTCTCTGCTGCCCACAACAACAAAAAACAAAGCCCTGAAGCAAATCAACACAAAACCATACACGCGTTTTTCCATAATCTAAGCATAAAGGAATCAGCCAAGCTGACTGTATCATTACCAAACAGCCATACATGCAGAGGTTCAATGCAAGCTGCAGAAGTGTGGGAGAAGACAGATAAACACATTTTCAGTTACGTCAAAGAGAATTTGGTGCTGCCATGACCGAAGCGCTTCCCACTTCTTGTCTAGGTACTCACTGTTGATTTAAATTAGCAGGAGTGCAAAGCTATAGCTTTGAAGGCAGCACAGATAAACCTTAAGTAAATGCCTCAAACATGAGAAAACAGGGCTTGAGTTCATGTATGGAAGACTGCAACACAGTACACAGCTAACTGATGCCATATTTAATCCAACAATATGGCAGAGGTAAATTCTTCTTGTTTCACAGCTCTGCAGGCCATCCTGCACATTACAACAGACTGACTTCTTCCAGAATCCAAGCTGACCCATTTAAACATACTTGAATATTTACAGTAGTGTAACATAGCCTCATATTTTTAAATGGTAAGTCAAAAGACAGAGTTTAGGATCCTAAAAGACTTGAAACCCATTAGTTTATTTAAAGCAGTAACACATTCAGCAGACAACACTGCAGGCATTCTAAGAAAAAAATATTTTGGTACCAAAACAAAGTAATAAATGAAAAAAAAAAAAAGCAGCACCTTTTTCAGGTTCGGATGAAACATACCTGCTCTTGAACTTGTAATGAAGTTTTTTGTTCTGAAGGATCTGTACTTTCCAACTTTGGAGGATTTGCATTTTGTTGCATTCCAGAACTTGATATAATACTTAAGTCACTGATCTGATTCTGGAAAAAAGGAAAAAAAAAACCAAATACATGAGTTTTAAGTCTACATTTATTCACTACTACAATCCTGTTTAGATGGCACTTTGACTGAAATACAGGCAAAGTACAGAGTACTGATTTTTGTAAGACACTGTGGAATTCACAAATTTTAGGAAGTAAAAGTCATACCAAGACATCCATGTATTCATACAGCTTTTACTCTTCATTATTAAAAAAAGAAAAACAAAACACCCAAGTGGCTTATTACTTTTTCACTGAGAAAGAAAAGAAAAGGCAGGCTTTTCACATCCTTTATCTGCATTAGCTGGTAATGAGGAAATTTGCTATACTTAATTAAATCAAGAACATAATCTAGAAAAAGCAAAACAAAGGAAACATCCTGTCAGAAGTTGTTCAAATGGCTGGCAAGACAGCTTGTCACTGACTTATTTGCACCAGATTTAGTTAACCATGTACATGTATTTTCACAAGGTGTTACTTTGGTTTTCTGTGAACGAGGCAAAAAACATACGAGCAAGCTGTCTGCTTACTGATCAGTAAACAGTACGTTTACTGATTGATTTGACTTCCTTCTTTAATAAATGTATACATAAGTGAAAACGGAAGTTGTATTACAGTTTAAATCACCAGCAAAAAAATCCAAACTGTAGAACTACACCGTACGCACGTGATATCGCTGAACATGACGATTGCTCTGGTCACTTACTCACAGCAGCAAAATATGTACGGGTTAACTTTTTCGCAACAAGTTAAAAAACAATCTGAGATTTATTCTTTTGTTTTCAATTTCTAATTGAAAGCAATAAATACAAAATCAAGACTATATATTGTGATTTAGGGACAGAGGTGAGAAGCAACTTCTCCCATCTTTCTGACTTTCAGACACTAACTTGAAGGTTAAAACTTTTTGTGTCCAAATCAGACAAAGCAGAGTTTTCTTTTCACTAGAGGGTGTTTCCATGCTCATACTGAAAGACACACATAAACCACCACACTATAAAAAGCATCTATTCACTTCATTAAAAAAAACAAAATCTCAAAATTCATTCATTTTCACATATGGACTTGATGTAGCGAGTGCCTGAAGGATTAAACTGATTTGGAATCCTAGATTAAATCACTCAGACCTTCATAAATCTCTTTTTCACTGTCTCTGCCCCCTTCTCATGCTGACACTCTGCCAATCTCATGTGGGCTGCACACAAGGATTACTGTATGATCCATCTGGAATGTACCAGGCAGATAAGTACTTTCTGCTCCTAAATACAAATTCATGCGTAATTACTGAGTACCATAAAATATTTTTTTTTTTAAATGAAGACAGAAAAGGTCTCTCAAGAAGCCATCTTCAAAACAAGTTGGTTACCTAATCATGTTAACATTGACATCGCTTGGCTACAAGGAGATCCAAAATTACTGTGCCAGAGGCTTCTTGCTAAAGCCAAGGTGGTCAACAGAACATTCTCCAAAGAAGTTTGCTTGAAACATGATTAATATTACACAACTCTGTTTATTTGGCAACTTCTACATAACTACAATCATCGCAGGCAATGGGATTATGCTCAACAGATTCAGTTTACAGTCCACGTGCACACACAAATAGGAAGTTAAATAATTATGCTAGTTTCACTAGTGTCCTAAAAGCATCAAAAAACAAAAAACACACACTCAAACAACAACTCATCACGACACAAACCCCCCAATTATATAGTAGCTCCACCGCAATCCCTGGTCTGCCTATTTCCCTATTGTATCACAGCCACCACAGACATCGACTGTCCACGACATAATCTGCATACCATTGACTGTTTGACAGGATTTTACTTGTCTACAGAGCTTCTTCCATGATGCTTAGGAACTCTGTTTCTAGCAAAAGCTTTTCAGTACTCTCACATGAAAAAAACAACTGAAAATTAGAAAGGATATTCCAGCTTCTCCTCTCCTGAGTAATTTTTAAGAGCCATCTGTTGGAAGTGTGTATTATCCAATACTGCAAGGACAAAGAGGGAGAAAGGCTTCATCACACCTTAAGAGGGCACTACCAAAACAGTGAGTTCTTGTGGTGTGTGTTGTCTTTTCTACCTGCCCCCGCCCCCCTTCCCAAAAAGCCTTCAATTTCTTCAAACCTGGCTTATTGACACAACATTGAAAGATGACTCATTCAGGTTTTGATGCTTCCTTCTGTGCTCTCACAAAAGCTGCTACATCCACAATGCTGGCCCACGGACAGACACCTTCTCCCCGAACAGCATTGATGCTCAGCGAATCAGAAGCAATTTGTTTTGTTGTCTTTTTTTTTTTTTTAAATCTGTATTGAAAGTGTTCAAAAACCACATTACTGATTTTTTGGAAACTAGTATCTAGCTTGGGTCAAATATATCCTACCGTGTGTCACATTCACCTCAATCAGGAAGTGACAAATTAAGTTGGCTCATACAAGGCTTAATCCACATGTTCGTTCTTTCCTCCCCATCCCACGTTGCACTGTAACCATCTGTAATCCTACAAAGACTCAAATCCCAAGTACTCAAAGGAACTCTGCTGTGACCTACTGCACGAGCAAGTTCTGGAAGGAATCAAGTTCTCTACCAATGCGCTAACTCTTCTCCCACCAGTACAACAACAAAAGCCATACTACAGCTCTGTAACGTTATCCTCGCACATTACGTTACTATTGCACATTCTTGTATTATTATACTTGGAGAGATATGTATGTTCAGAATCTGTTAATTTTTTTCAATCTCCTACATATTACTCTTGTATTTGTCCCGCATGTATGAATTTGGTCCTCAGGAAAGAATTAGTTTACATAGTCCTAAGAGAACTAATATTCTCCTTCATTATATAAACTTGTAAATTTAGTACTGGCAAAAGATACCAGACTCACCCTTCTGAAATAAGTTAATTTATTAAAAGGGTAGACGCCCCATAGACAGGACAGAAGTAGTAAGCTGGGAAACAGAAGGGTCTGGGAACAGTATTGTTATACTTAGTCTACAGCTATTAAAAATATGCTTCATAGAGTCTACAAGTGTTCTGAATGACTAAATCTTTAATATCACAAAACTTCTTTTGAGACTATAAAGAGACAGATGCTGTTGGGTACAATTTTTATTTGCTATTCCCAGGAAGAAAATTTTCTCACAGCAGTAGAAACTGTTATAAAACAGGTTTATCAAGCTACATTTCAAGATGGAGCACGCGATCAGCATTCAAGCTATCTTGCCTGAAATCAGAGACTGTTTCCCAGTAGAGTGTACTTGAGAGAGGGAACAAGACATCAGTCTGAAGACAAGGCTACTGAAACAATGGCAGATAACGCCTGCTCTTTAAACAAAACACAGCTGACGTATTAAAAACTAGTTTCCAGATAGGCTTTTTTAAAAATTAAAAATAATGAAGAAGTAGGCAAAGAGTCACCCACTGAGGTAATAATTACAGAAATAAAACTTACGAATTCATGCAACATGCAAATCCCCACATTACCACTTCTCCCTTAAGTCATTGTACATATGTGCTTGTACCACAGACATGGGATAGATCACAGAGTTTCGGGGCTTCTGTTATATTATTCTACATGCCAAAGCATTTTAGTGTGCAGCTCAATGAACACTCTTGATTATGGCATGAATCATAGCAGATCTCCTCCAGTGACTTTCAGTACTGAGGAAAAAAACTGAAAAACTAAAGTGTCAACCTCTATAAGGAACATTTACAATAATGGAACTTCAAGATCACAAAACCAGACACGTTCAGTGGTAGTTCTTCTGCAGTGTTACACATATACCTATTTGTTCACATTTCCTTTGACAGTGATCTCACAAAACAAGACAGCAGACGAGCATTGAGATTAAGCAGCCTGTGCACCTACTCAGAAAAATATTTTGTTCTGTCTGCATCATAGGTATCTGTTTTTAAAGCTGTATTTCCCCTCCCCTCTGCAGAAGGCAGCAATTCAAACATAAGAATATACAGGCCCATTAAATTATGGATTAGGCGGCCTACTTTGCAATCTTGGGTTAGAATGTATTCCTCAGGACAATTTAGTATATCAGAATTATTCTCTGTCATCTCTCTCTCAGAAATCACAGGGCATGCTATTTCAGTGGACTCCATATGATGTCTTAAGTCCCTTATTCAGAAGTAGAAGTACTGGTTTTATTTGCTCATAAGGTTAGGGGGGAAAAAAAGAAAAAGAAAAAGAGACAAGACATTTCCTTACTCGTTCATATTCATCCTTGGCTTTACTCAGCATTTCCAGGATGTCAATGGGCCTGTTTTCATTGCAGCCATTGGTTCTGCTGGGACTTTTTCTGTCCTGGGAAACTTGCTGCGATCTCTGAGCTTCTTGTTCTACCACTCTATAACAGGAAAGGAGAAACAGGATTTTAAATTTTTTTTCTAGAGTTAACATCTTGCAAAAAGCAGTAAAGAGAAATGTACTCCCAGCACATTAACACATTTTGTTCTGCCTGTATAAAAACTAACAGGTTTGAACAAAGTTACACAAGTTTTCGTTTGCTACAAAGTTTGTACTAGTCAAATTATCTAATGGTCTGTACAATTTATCTCCAAGCCAGACAGCACTAGTCTGTCTCTCACAAAGTTTGCCTACAGTAAACACTCCTTCTGTAAAAGTGTCATATTTAGATATTTTTAGAATAAAGTAAGTGGACATTCAAGCACATGTCATACAAAAAGCACATGTACCATACCACAGACTGAGCAAAATACATCTTTTATTCTTTACTTCCTAACGCGCATTTTTTCTGTATTTAACCAAATCAAGCTATGTTATTCAACAAAATCAATTACAAAACAGTTCTAATTTAAGATGAGACAATTACAAAACAAAACAAAGACACGGGGAAAGAAGAGAGCTGGCTCACACCAGCTGTCCCTGGAGTCAGTCTGCGAGGAGGCTTAGCACAAGCTACCCCTTACTCCCCGACTGAAGGCTCAGGAAAGAAGGGCAAACCATGTTCTTCTCTAACTGCCCTGTAGCCATTCCCATCACAACACGCCTTTCCCTCTGGCCTTTGGTGCCTATGGCTCATTCACCACTTCTACTCCACCCCTACCGGCCTCGACTACCAAAAAAATGTCAGTTGAAAAGACAGTTAAGATACACAAGAAGATGCTGTGTACCTGGTACATTTCATTAATGAAAGTAAAGGCTGCATATATTTCTACTCCTAATCCATATGCAGTTCACAGGATGTACATGGCTGTGCAATGCGCTAAAGCTTATCCTCTTGAAATAAACACACACCAGCCTGTAATCCCTTCTTTTTTAAGCCTGCATTAATCAAATATGTTAAGAAAAAACAAGCACCGTAAACAGGGCAGAGCTCTGGAGCTGGCACGTCACTTGAGAACTCTCATGGTGTGGAGCTGATGGGGGAGCCAAGAGGTGCCATCATAACAATCACAGAAAGCGTCAATCATTCCAGCCTCCAGTTCCCTTCAGTCAGTTGGGATTCAGGAGTACCTCTAGATTTTATAGACTGTAGAGTAATTGCATATTTATACGCACCTCTACATTGCTGTTTCTGAGGAAAAAAAATAGTTCAAGTCTTGGAAGTTTCTTCCCAGTTTTCTAGCAATCAAGTATCTTTACTTCACTAGAGTTTAGCTGTGTTTATTTGAAGAAGGGTTGGATTCGGCTTTTAAAAATTCAATGCTGCTTTCAAAATGACTTTGAAAATTTTTAATCATTCAAGCTGCTTATTCAACCAGCTTCTCATTATTAGTACAGCCTCCTCTGTTCGTAAGCAGGCGTTCACCTGCAAATGTAACTCAGCATCACCTGCAAATGTAACTCGGAACAGGGAGGCCAATCTACACTCTGACAATTTCTAAGAACTGCAGCACGCGCTGGTGTGGTTGAAGCAGCTCAATAAGGTGCAGATGTTTCTATGGCGACACCCCAAGAGAGCATTTTGTTCTAGCAGTACATGTGGTCATACAGTCCTGACTTAGGACTTCGCTAAACTCAACTCTGAAACTAGGGATGAGAAAGGGCAAGGCAAAAGGACCAGAATACTCTGCTGAAATTTTAACCATCAGCATAATCATATCAGAAAAAAAATAAATACTTCAGTTAAAGGACAGCCGAAGTCATCCATGCGCTGCCTGATAGGTGAAGCGAAGGCTTCCAGTCTTGAGACCCTCCTCCTGCTCTTAACTAGTTGGTCCAGAAGGTTTCAACAAAACATCTTCCCATTAAAATAGTACTGGTTGGTCTCATAGGAAAACATCTTCAAGGAGTACATCCATTTCACAGAAATGTTTCACAAAGATTTCTGAAAAACACTTCATATTTTTTTCTATTGTCCATTATGAAGTATTTGTTGCCTTTTTAAAGTTTACTTTTTTTACTTTTTTTTTTTTTAAGAATAACAATTAAATTATCTTCTTATGGAGATAATTGTCTAATAGCTCTTCCTCCATCTTCTGTCTTGTGCAGGTTACATTCAGACGGTGGTGACGGGGTAACTGTGAAGCAGTATACTCCCAAAACTCTGAGATGCTCTCCCACTTCTAGCTTGCTGCCTGAAGCCAGTTTGGGTGCGACTGTTGACACAAGGTAAAATAAGCCTATAAACTAACCTAAAAGTAAGAAACCCCTACAAATTTACATGCCAGAATGCAATGGTTTCACAGAAATGTGAAAACCCCTAGTTTCTGTCATACTCCTATAAAGCTCATCCCTAATAAACAATCATCTTGACTTAACTTGACCCAAATTAATTCCTTCTAAACTTAGTGGTTTGATGACTCCCATAAAATTTTTTCATTTCAGAAAATTCTAGAATTCTTAAAAAAAAAACCCAAACAGTTCTGAAAATGGAATACCTTCACTGGGGGAAAAAGTCAACTAATGCAAATCTGTACACTGAGCATGCTCTCTGTGCAATCCAGGATTAAATCTTTTTTAAGCAAGGCCTGCTGTTTCTTTCCATTATATCAGATAGTGAAGAGGCACACATTCCTTCGGGGACACAGTAGCCGCTGTGCCAGTTTGCATAAGAGTATCTGCAGTTATAGCATTGAAAATATACCTGGCACAACCTCACAGAAGGGGGGGGGGAGCAGGGGGAGAGAGATGGAGAGAGAGAGAGAGAATGCGAGAAGTGAAGTCTGTGATTACAAAGCCTGCGAACACTAATTTACTTTTCCTTTGAAAGATAAGCCACCAAAATATAAATGGATGGCCTGCAATCTTGTTAACTCAGTCTGGCACAATAAGGTCAAGTCAAACAGCAGGAAAGAGAATGCAAATCTCCTTGAAACCTTTTATGGTTATGTTTTTGAAGCTCTGAGGTACTATAAAGGCAGTACTCCTTCCTATCAGTGACACAAAAAACCCCACCTCAATGAAATGGTGCCAATCCAAATTTGCACCCAAGACAAAGACAAAAACTGTAGAACAAAATTAACACTCTTGAAAGACAACATAAATATTTACTTCAAAATGTACTGAATTAAGCCTGATGGAGCCTGCTACCATGTGCTGAAATGCAGCTTTTCTTCTCTAAGTTGCAATTTTATTTTACTTTTTTTAAATTAGAAAGTATCTTTTTTGTTACATACATCTAGCATCCCAGGATGAAATAATTTCTGCAGTTTCAGCCTCCTCCTTGTAGAGAGGCACGCAGAAGTATCAGCATTTTTACTTTTCTTCTGACTGCCTTCTGCCCATTTTGGAGGGGAGAAAGCTTGACGTTTGTGGAAATGGATATCAGCAAGATAGCACCAATTCACTTTTCATCAAGTTTGTAACAAAAGCCTCAGAAATGCAGCTTTTCCATCCTACAGTAATGGGCAACTAAAATGCCTTCATTTCATTTTCCTTAGTATGGATCTTTAGATATTCGGGAGCTATAAGGTATGTAGTACCAAATGAAGTGTGATTTCATTCTACAGTGCTTTTTCAACAAATAAAAGTAAATATCCTTCTAGTAAACACCTTTCTCAGTACAAAAACAGCTTCTGCAAATAGTTTTGTTACCCCTAAACCAATACACAATTTTAAAGGAAAAAAGAACTAGAAGTATTCAGACATTCCATAATCTAATAATGAAGAAAAGAGTTATGAAAAAAAGCACTCCATTAATGAACGACTTATTACTAGCACTACTTAGACTAGCAAAGATCACTTACACCTTTTTTTACCAAGTTAATGGCAGCAAAGACTAAAAATTATACTAAAGTGAGGTCCCAGCCAGCTCAGCAAAATTTAGATGTCTGTATTCTGTCAATGTCCAATCTATAAATCTTTTTTATGTACACATTTGATTTCTCTAGTTTCACTTGTGTAAGTCCGAGGTGACAAAATTCAATACATGTTCCAAAAAGCCTGCTTGATGCATCAACTCTAATTTCAGTTTCAAAGAGACTTTTAATCCACAATCCACAACACCTACCATAAAAAAATTCCAACATTTAAAAAGTACATTTCATATTTTTGACCTTCCAAAATAATTTGTAATCTCAGAAACTTCTGAGGCTGCTGAAATGCTACAAGAGCGTGTGAGTATCTGCACCATGACCAGGGGCAAAGCAATAACACCGACTTTGGCACTTCTGCCTCTGTGTGTTAATAAAGCTGCAATATAGGCGGCAGGGACCCAAGAAAAAGCCGGTTGCAGTAGTTGACAAGGAAATGACAATAAAGCTTAGATTGTTCCCATACTGACTTTACATGAACCTACTGGGTTACAGCTATTTCCAGAATATTTTACGTTTGCAACTGAAAGGGTAGACATGCTTTATGGACCGCTGAGCCGTGGCTGGACTGGTCTGTTACCCGACCACACTTGCAGAGATCCATAAGCTATCTATAGCCCTTCATTTGTGCTGCAGTGACTAGACTAGTTTAATATCAAATGAACTCAAGTTTTGTCACATGACACTTAGGCCTGCAGTGTAGCTGTGCATGGCAGAATCAGAATATGGTAGAGTTCGACGGGTTCAGCTCTCTCCCCACCATGAACACTAATCATGCATTAAAAAAAAAAACCAAACAACGACCTTGCCCTCCTGATGCTCTGTTTATAAAGTGGAGAAGCAATAGACATTTTATTTATTTGTCAGTTTCACACAACTGTTTTCCATTAATCCTTATAATTAAGCCTTACATTTGGACAAGCCAAATAACAGCAAAAAGTCCAACACTGCTGGGGACGAAAAAAAAGAAAGAAAAGAAAAAAGTGGGAAATGGGAACTGTATAGGGTTATCAGGATGAGAGAAAGAAAAATAAGAATTTAGGAAGAGACCTTGATATTCAAGTCTGTCATTTGTGTTGTCTTGCATTGCTTCTGTGGGGAAAAGCCAAAATAACCCAAAGCAAAAATCCCAGAAAAAGAAATTAGACTTCAGCTTAAAACGTCTACACAATGACTATTTTCCATATAATTAAGTTCTGCCAGTCTTCGAGATATCCAGCAAGACATGACGTGCCGATTAAAGCATGCAATAGAAAACAAAGATCAGGAAAGTAGAGTGTGATGGTGAAGAAAAGCAAAGCAGAGAACTAGGGATGAGAAGACACTCTGTGCAGTACATTTGCATTTTGCGATTTTGCGTTTTTGCTCATGTGACTACCCTGGCATACACTTCAAGCTCCTTCCTTTTCTAAGAACACTGAAGATTTGCTCAAGTTCATTCTCATCACTAAATTTCTGTTAGTACAAAGTCTTGGCTTGATCTGCAAGGGACTTCACCTGAAGAAACAGAAAGGTGCAAGAACACCCTCTAATCACAACCTGTTTTAAAGGATTTATGCCACATTGCCAACTCGACCAGTTCCAGCCTCCTTTGACCTCTGTTGTCCACACACACGTCGGCACTCTACTCTGAAGCCCTCCTCAGCTGGGGCAGCACAACCACCCACGGCACAGACAGGCTGACTGCACTGACAGCAGCTGGAACACCAACAAACCCGTTACTGCAAACGGTCTTTTAAGGTTTATTTAAATTGAGATCACTTTCATGAGTTCTCCTGCTGCATGACATCTCTAGGAGTCCTTGGAACTACAAAATAAAAGCAACTGACACAGCAGCTTTATAAACCAACTTTATCTCCAAAGGAAGGGGGGAAAAAAAAAAAAAAGAAAAAATAATCAATCCAGACATTAGCAACAACAAGCTCCTATTATTTCATCGTTTTGCTTACTCTTCTAACATCACTTTAATTCTGTAAGATTCCACCTACTTCTCCCACTATTTTCCAGTCTCTTCACTTTAGTCAGGAATAATAACCAAGCCTTAAAAATAACCCCAGAAACCCAAACAAAAACCAGCCCACCACCAAACAAACCACAAAACCAACCAAAAAACATGGCCATCGTTTACCTAATTACACTTTCTACATCAGAGGATATTTTGCCTGCATCACTATACAAAATAAAACATAAAATAAGCAGTGTTTGTATGTGCTTTCTTTGGAGAACGCCAATGAATACTTCAACTGAATTTTCTACCACTTCACTGAAAATTTTAATGCTGCAGTTTTTTAAAAACCAAAACCAATATTTTGATTACTAAAAAAACAGCACCAGCAAGAACATTGTATTTTTCTATTTAAGGAGAGCAAGAAAAAACCCAAACACATTTAATAGGTTGGGTTTTTTCTGTATTGCATAAAAGAATTACAGAATGAGACCACAGTACTTACTTAGCCATGAGTTTTGCTATTCGATGACAGTCATTCTTGTCGTAAAACCAGATACTGTAAATCGACACTTGAAAATAAGGAAAAGGTAAGTGTAAGACAAAGATTAAAAAAACCAAAAATGAAATCAACAGGAAAAAAACAAGAGACAAGCAGTCCACTAGATCTGTAACACACAAATTACCATCAATTTCCACTCAGATGTTCTGTGTGTGACTATTTATAATCAGAAATGGCACATGTGCAAACACAAATACAACTTGAGTCCGATCAAATGCAAGAACTACAAAACATTGATACTGTTTGTCAATAAAAATGGCAGAAAAAAGAAGTTTTAACTACCAGATTCCTTCTCGTTACAGTTGCAACGTTCTGTTTTGAATTACTGACTTGACCATTTAAACTAGTCTAAAGAATATCCATTTTTTTTTAAGCATTTATTTGTAAATTTTTCAATTTTTGAAGCTCAACAAAAATACTGAAGTTTGAATGACAGTATGACGGTTCAGTCAGAGGCTCTCTGGAAGGCTCCCTCTCCATATTCTTTTCTCAAGAGAAGTAACTGTACAGGAAAGAAGCAGTTCCAAAGCTCCAGTCATCCTGTCCCATTCATGGAGCAGCTTAAAACTAGATTCCTGTTGAACCCTCCTCTTTGAAGGTATCAAGGACACAGCAATGAGGGCAAAAGGGTTCCAGCTCAGCAAGACACTAAGCCCCATTCTGGCTTTCAGAATAAGTTGGCAGAGGTAGAGCCTGATCGCTGAGCTCAAAGATACCCCACCAGAGAGAGAAATTTAGTCAGCAGTACCACGCACTATTTCTTCATCAGCATTCCCACGTCAGAGAAGCCATTTTTTACCCGCACACATCCTCTTCTCCTCACCGTCCCTCCCCACAGTTGTGCCAACACAACAAATCTGAACAACTCTTCAGAATTGTATTTAATCCAACTCACAAAGCAGGTTATTTTAAATTTTGGTTCACCTACGAAATTTGTCAACGCATAATGCGAAAGTACATCAAAGGCAACTGGACACTTTATGTATGCTACCATTAAAATATTTTAGTTTCTGAAAAGACACTTTTAGCATTTTAAAACTCATCTTTATGTTGCAGCTCATGATGAAGTTCTTATGAAGTTGAAACCACTAACTGATTATAAGAGTATGACTTAAAGTGAAGGAAAGGAATGTTTTATTGTTTTGGGTTTTGCTGTTTGTTTTTTTTTTAAAAAAACCAAAACACAAAAAACCCCAACCAAAACCCACAGCCTTTTCCAGACAGATGCAGATTTTTATTTCAAAGTGAAATCCTGTCCCCCCCCCCTTTTTTCCCCCCACCTGAAAACACTCAAAATCTCAACTGAAGTCCACTCAAAATTATTTCAAGCCATGGCAAAGAGGGCAATTATTTACCAAACTAGACCTTCCAGTTATCCTGGGCTTGCTGTGTTGGACCAAAACCCTCAAAAAGTAATTCCTACACCTCACTTCTGTAACAATATCCTAAGATAAGCTGAAGTTCTTGTTTGCAGCTTTTTTTTAGTTTTAGTAAATAACAACTATATTCACTTGAGTGTCTGTTTTCTTCAGAAATTACAGCTTAAGTAATAGACAACAAAGCTTTTCAAATCATAAAGAAATCAATACAGCACAATTTAAGGAACTTTCTTCTTACAAAAAGACATAAGCCAATTAAAAAAAGGCATATCATACATGTAGCCAATGCTTATGATGTATTTATTAATATTTACAGTTTAATACAGCTGGATTGTCTACTGCATAGAAACCTGAAAACAATTCTAGTTTGAGCTACTTCTTTAGTCACATACCATATTTTAACACTGAAGAAAAGCTCTTTCCCTTCCCTGACTTCATTATCAGACAAACTGCCAAGAGAAGAAAGCTTCTTCAAAAGCATACTTGCTGAAGAAATGAAGATAAGGAACCTATAATGGTATCTTAATGGGACAACTGATTAAAGTCACATTCAATTCTGCCAGAAACAGGCCTACACAAGACCAGAAGCAGATCCGAATCTCAGTTTGGTGCACAGAGTATCAGGCTTTTTTCAACTTTGTACTACTGGCAAGCAATCATAGAGAGTCACTGCAAAACATTAACAGTATTACAAGGATGTAAAGCAGATTGTGAACGAGTAAACTCAGGCACCAACTTAGAGATGATACAACAGGCTGGAATGTTTACCTCCCTCTTTTCAAAAGAGGACTCATTTGTACTATCAGTTCAGCTTCCTTGTCCCAGAAGCATGTGTGTGTGTCCCAACTGCATTACTATATTTGATATCTTTCATACGTGCGTGCAACTTCAGCTATGACCATCCTTTTATTAAAAACAGAGTTGGTACTTACCAGTTCTTTTCAAATCTGTGATCTTTTTACTACACCCAGCGTAAACATTAGCTGTTCATACGTCTAATGGCATATCTTCCCACTGCAGTTCTTTGAAGAGCTTCATCCAACAGAAGTCACTTAATTAAGTGACTCATTTTTCCACCTAATTTAACATTTTCCATCCAGCTTTTGTACATTGAATGCCGGGCAGCATCTTTAGCAATCAAGTAGATGTAGTTTGTAATCATCGGCAGCAATACTTTTCATCTGGATTCACATTACATTTTGACACACATTAAGTCACGAGTAGCCCATATCACAGACAAAGCAGATTTCATAAAATTAAAAGAAGTCAGCTATCTTTATCTACATTCTTCTCTGACATCATCATTTTTATTAGAATCACTGACCTGCAAATATTTATCTAAGAACATAATGCTCAACTTCCCTTCAAACTTGACTGGATCAATCACTAAAACTTGATTGAAAATGCTATGGGAGAAAATCTATTTTTCAGAAAACAAAAGCATTATGGAAGTCTTCCTGCTCAAGTCTAACAGCCAGATAACACCAAAAGGAAGGTCTTAGTCTCTTCTACATTGTGCTCCCATGGTTTCATCAGCAGTTCCAATGCTGCCCAGTTAGCGGATCTGAATTAAAAGTGGGGATAGAAAAGTGCCACAGTGAGACAGGGGCCTCATCTTTGGTAACACAAAATGAAATTGCATCCCAAAGCTTAGTTTCACTTCAGTTTTCATTTTAAGTAAGCAGATTTGCTGTTAACTCATTCTACCTCAACTCACGCCTGTCCCTTATGTCAGCTGGACAGATTTTAGTCCAGACCAGTTCCTCAATACTGTTTGTGTATCAGCTTCAAAACATGCCACCTACCACAAGAGAGAGAGCAGAAACAAGAAGCTGGGGGCAGCACAGTAAGGCAAAACTGCTGAAACATTGATGAAACTGTACCCCAAGAACGCTATGCTGGAAGAAGCGTACATGGTACCCAGCAGCACTGCCAGTTTCAGAGATTCCAGACACTATGACTCTCTTGCCTTCGGCAATTTAGCCATTTGGGCAGATACAGCTTCATCTCGTTCAGAAAGACGATCTGTTTAAAAGTTACCTAAACTAGTTGGAAGAGCTGATAGAGGACAGAAAGGTTTTATTTTACAGCTCCTATTTAGATGCTGCTATACAATGAAGCAGAAGTAGAAGCGGGGGACAGTACTCTTTCAAACCCTCTCTGGAAAGGAAAGACTCGTATTTTGACACCCATCCCATAAGGTAATCACGGAAATCAATTTAACCCGATCTCACTACTGTAAAGGAAAGCACATATATGCATCATTTGCATGTGGTATATGCATCATTTTACACTTCAAATAGAGTTTAAGGCATAATGCAATAAGCACATAAAGCAATCTCTCTCAAAGCTCGTATTTCGTCCAGTAGCAAGGTTAGCTGAAATGCCACCTCCCCTCAGTCACTCTGCTTCAATATCTTCTTCACTGAGATTCCTCATTCACTATTCATTTTTTCCTGCCTGTCACATAGATTTATAAATCATTAGAATTAATAAAAAAAAAGTCCCTCCCTTTCTTATTGTTGTGAATATCTAAGGCCATTTCACAAATACAGTTCACAGCACGATCCCACAAGGAGTTGCACTGGAGTAATTCAGCAGGTGGCAAACAGCATCCAAGATCAGGAACAGTTTAACAAACTGCCATCTGACAAAGCATTGTGTGGAACGAGCGGGATTACTACTTTGCAATACTGAACCAGAGCGGAAAACCCCTTCCACTTACAATGCCATCTTTCAGGTCAAACAAAATATTTTTAGAACTTCTTAACAGCTTTCAAAGGTTCCTCCCCTCCCCCTGGCTTGCATTGCCGCTGCTGCTATAAAGGTATCGAGAACAGGCTCCTTTCTTATCTCAGACTAAACCACTGGGTTAATGCGCTTGCTGGAGGGCCATTCAGCGTCAGCAATCGCAGAGATGTGTCATACTTAATGCATTGCCAGCCAGGAGCAAAGGTGATAATGAGAGACTTTCCTTACCAGTAAGGATGCCTTTTTTTGAAACCACTCAGGAGCTCTTGCAAGGAATTTTGAAAGCCATTTGAAATAACGCAACTTATTTTGCTTCTGCTGTTCTGAATACAAGTCTAATGATAATACAACAAGGCCAGAATACAGCACTTCGTAATTGAGTTTTCCACTTATATGTATAAACCTCTCCAAAATCCATTATTTTTTTATTAACTTTTACCCTTGGACAGGAATAAGAAGCAAGAAAAAAAAAATCCAAAACAAAAACCCCACACCAAACAAGGACCATTTATTTTAATACCCAAGTTTTATGCTTAGCATCTGTCTTTTCAGCAGCATGGAAATCAATCTGCCTGCCCTCCCAAGTGAACTAGCTTGGATTAAAAAGCCATTTAATCAAGACCAACGCCACCGATACAGAGGGAAAGTTATAAACGAGAAAGAAGAATACTTCTTGCAGACTTTAAGAGGTAAGTTGGCGATTGTTTAAAACTCTGACTAATTTTCCTCTATTATTAAGCAAACTATCAACTATTGGCTCCAAATTCTCACATTAGAGATTCAAAGTATTGAACTTTCAGAGTGGACTATTATTATTGTTACCAGCAGAACTGTGCATTTTTTTTTAATCAGAGTTTAACATACTTTTCACAAAATACAGACAAGAGGAAACAGGCTTAGGTTCATTAAAAAAACAGGTCAATGGGATTCAGTGCTTCACTAACAAATACGCTGAATACCATAAAGAATGTGCATGTGTCCAGAGGGAAAGTTAGACAGGGATCAAATGTACCAGTCAATAATAAAGAGCACATTAAGTATTAAGTACAATCTAAAAAGTTCTACCTTTTAAGAGGAATTCTAAATTTAAAATATGTTACATTACCGAAATTAAGAGGAAGTGACTTAATCTCTTGATTTGCTCACATTTAGAGGAGATATTTGCTTTCTTTAACAATGAAAAGTAGAACACCTTTCTTTTTTTTTTTCCCTTCTTCTCCAATTTACCACTGCAACCGGTACAACGTCTCACAGCTTCTTAGTCACACCCCCTGTCATTTTTTGCTTTACAATCTGATGCCTCTTGAATAAATGGTGTAAGTTTTCAGGCAATATTATATACAACTTTTAAAGTAGACATAGCCTTTCTCAAAATGTTGTGTTTAAACATTCTTTTGGGGCTTGACCCATATTATGTAGCCAGAATGGTTTTGAGAAAAAGAAGTCTGGAGCTGGGAAACATTTACCCATTAACAGCTACAATATTAAAAAGGTATTATTTTCGGGGGGGTGGGTGAGTGGGTAAGCCTCCGCACGTCTGACATGTAACCACAATAACAAATAACAAATTGACCCAAAGGTCTTCCATTTCACCCAGTGAACACAACAAAAGGTAGATATAAGAAAGGTACTGTTATCACCTGGTCTGTTCTACTTCCAGAATACCCATAAAAGACCCCTTCATAACCCACCCTGCAAAAACAGGGGAACCCCCCCAACTATGAAAGATAAGTCAGAGCTCCTTTCCTGTGAGAATAAAATGGCAATTACCCAGTCTTGCTCTACGAGCATGAAAAAGCCTTTGTGCAACTGGATAAAGGGTCTCATGTCTACAGCTTAATTAAAGTTCTGATAGGCAGCAAACTAAAAATTCTATTGTATATTAAAAATAAGTATTTGAACAAACCAAACTATGAAAGAATGGTAAAACACACCAAAAATATTATGATCTAGCATGACAGGCAAATCATTCTTATAGCCTCCAGCCAAGCAAAAATAATGTTTATATAGTGCTTGCAAAGTTTCTCGTATAACTTGTTAGCAGCTCTGCACAGACTGGAGTACGTCACTTGATAACACTCAGAACAGCTCTTGTGCCATTTAAGACAGAAATGCCAGAGGTCTGCCCTGGTATACGTAACGGACTCTGCCCTTATTATCTTCTCAAGTCAAGACAGACTCTCATAACAAAGTGAAAACATGAAGTTTATAAAACAGTAGTCAACAATCTTTATAACTGAACATGATTCATGGAACCTTCCCTGAATATGTGGTAGCATAATTTTGCTTTCATCATCTTCTACTATTTCTACCATGCCGTGGGGAAGCGTAAACCACGATTTGTCATTGATCCTGCTGCAACCTAAATATACAGGCACAAAATACGTTTGCCTCTGCTAAACAGCAGTATTAATAAACGTGATTTTAGGTTTTTATCAGGTAGTCTGAACCATTCCTCATCTATAAGCTAAGGAAATGGAATCATCAGTTCAATCATTCAGCAGTCTTAGCAGGACATCGTACTGTTAAGAGTTTCTAATGATCACAGTAGATTTCCTCAAGCAGGATACAAAAAACAATCCCACTACTCTACAAGAAATAGGGCTGTTGCCAACACTCCCTACCAGAGGTGGTTTTTCCTTGCACAACCTAGCAGTCATTAAAGGTTCTCAGAAGAACTCCACATTAAGCCATTAGAGGTACACATTACATTAACCATTGGCTTAAAACTCCTATTTGAATTAGTCCCAAAAATGCAAAGTTTTTTCATGTTAGCAGGCAGCTGAGCAGCAGTGGACACCTTTCTGCATAAGAAGAACTTGGACAAAAATCCCCTGATCTACCCACGGAAATGAAATACATACATGTTGAACTTTGTCTGCAAATTCAAATCAATCCCGAAGGGTTTTTTTGGTTTGGTTTTCTTTTTAAGTTTCACAAATACTATGCAGATAGAGGCAAACAGATTTAACACTGAACATTTCAATCACATAATTTGTTCTTTTCTAACTAATTCAGGGGACAGAGGTCAGAAGATTTGTGAAACTGCATAAGAGGAAGAAAATCCAAAACACAACAACGAGATGCAAAACGTAAGGGTGTTAGCAGTGCTGAAATCCTAAGGAATAAAAAGCTTAGATGCTGTTTTCTATGCTTTTAAGCTTGCGTTTGATCAAAATGAACACTGGCAGAGCACACAAAAACTGATCTGCTGCTTATTTGTGGCACTCTGGGAAATAACTAATGACTTAACAACTACATTGCACATTTTCAATTTGCAATCAGGGTAGACTGTTTCTGGACATGCTACCACCTTCTTCCAGGAGACAGGACAGAGTGATGAAATAAATTATAGTTTCTGACCAAAGTATTTTAAAATGACAATAGGGAAGATATAAGAGGAAAAAAACAACACTTCTTGATTACTTCAGAACACAATTATTTCCCGTATCCAGTCTACAATGTTTTCCTCACTCACCTTTGTATGAATTCCTTCCTCATACTTTTCTATGTCATCTCTATCCTAAGCCCCATGAGCCTCCCACAGATCTTACACAATAGTGTCCCATAGGAAAAGAGCAGCTTTTATCAATGAGAGAAAGGCATATAATTAGCTCTAGGGGTTTCTCATGAACTCACACACAGCTTGCCTTCTCTGATTGCGTCCTTCAAGTAATCCTCTAGTCACTCCCACTAGAATACACCATGGTAATTCCACAGCAGCTCCTGCTTCCTGATACCACCAGCAGTTCCAACAAACGAATGAATCAACTTCCTGCTTCCCTTATGTCACCAGTCTCACAATTGCAATTCTTTCCTCTGTTGCCACCTCATTAGCCATCCTCCCCCTACCACCATCATCTACAGCTCCTCTTCCAAACCAAGCAACCTGCTTAAACATCCAGCTCAACGCAGTATTTTTCCTCTCTCCCAATTTCTTGCCAGTTATTTACTTCCCTAATCTCCTTGACTTCTCAACTTACTGACAAATTTTGACTTTTTCCTCTGGATGGCACTTATAGAAGGATTGCTAAGACTATTAAACAGAGGAGACCACCTACCTTAAGCTGTTCTTTGTCACCATAATGGAATCTATCCTACTCCCCACAGATCCTAGAGGCTTTCCAAGGGGGAAACAGGAAAGGATTAACATTTGACTGTTCTTTTAGGTACACTGAAGCATAGCCAAAGCAGTGTTCCAATCTGTAATTCAAGGGGACATTCTGATAGGAAGATGACACGGTGTTGAGGGAGTACAGTATCCAGACAGCACACAGGTCCTCCAAGTAATTCAGTAAGGGGAACCTGTCACTAGACAGCAGCAAACTAGTTTCAAGTACTTTCCCGAGAAAAGAGGACACGAAAATTATGCCTTTGTACCAGAAGGACCCTCTGATCTGTGGGGCACCATTTTTTACCTACTTAACCTAATGTGAATTTCATATACACTTATACTTCCTCCTCCTCTTTTTAAGATCTATGTAATTTATACTTTGAGCTCTTTGGAGTAACAGGATTTTTAGCATGTACCTAATTGGAACACAGTACACTGGGACTCTGAAGCTCAACGGACGACCCAAAACACTACTAGAATTCAAAAAGCAGCAAGAAAATACTGCCTACTATTTCACTACTGTGTATAACAATTATCCCAACAGCCAGACTTGCTGGAGTCTAGACTCCAGGAAATTTAGTGTAGACATCTATCTCCTGAGTCCAAAACCCACTGTGGAGAAAGAAACCTTCAACCTAGAGCTGAGCAATTTTCAACTTCTTCAGGCAGCTAATGATTAATATTTAATTTTCCCATTTTGCAAAAGAGGAAGTCCTTAGAACTATTCTTGGTGGTAAATACTTTCAAAATCTATCAGTCTTCACTATTCTTTCATAGTTTTTTTATTAATGCAATAGCACTGTGTATGTGTTTAGATTAAACCTATCAGATATTTAATTAAAAAAACCCATATCAATATTGAACTTTGTTAGTATATCCTCTTTCTATTGAAAGCAGGTGATCATCATAATATAATACAGCTATTTAAGTAAACCTAGCACTGTAGACAGAAAACATCATCAAACATTTCATTGGAACCTGTCCCATTACAGTATACTTGAAATAGACGTCACGGTAATCAGAAGTGGTCTAGGTTCCAAAACAGAACATGAAGTTTCTATGGATTAAAGAAAGTCATACTCACAGCTAGCATTTCTGTAGAGAAGAAAAGGTTCATGGAGCTGAAACTCCAAATCTTTATTTACTGGTTCTACCAAGTTGTGCATGTTCAGTCGATTCACTATCGTAAAACCATGATAAGGAGAAGCTGACCTATTGTTTCAATTAAAACAAAGACAAGGATTAATACCTTGATCAATGTATACAATTTTCTGACACAGAGTTATGAATTAATCTTCAAGTCCCCATTGCTTTATTAGCTGAAGCTTTAGCAGTCCTGAAGCTCTAGTAGTTGTTCTTCTACACCATTTCTTGGCATGTCAACTAATTTCAATTTAAAACTACACTTAACTCAAAGTAGGATTAGGATAAACATTACAGTTCTACAGTGCTAAACTGCTGAATCAAAGATATACCTCAAAAAAAAAAAATCTATTAAAGAAAACCTGGGGCAGGTCCAGGATTAAAATGCAAGGGCATTCTACACTTCACATGAGATAGTTTTGAGGCATTTCAGAATCTTTTATTAGAGGAGAAAAAAACCAAACCGTTTACGAAGCAACATTTAACTTACTGTAAATAGGTGCAGCAATAAAAAGAGATGTTAGTTTAAATAACATGAAATACACTTATAGGGGAACCAGAAGCAGTAATTTCTTCCTAAAGGGAGACTCTTAAAATACAGACTTAACCCAGTTAACCCCATCAAATTAGCTATTAAATTATTCAGAATTGTATTGCTTAGTGAAACAATTTTTATTACCTAGATTTTTGCTAGACACCAGGTGGAAAAACAAAACATCAGGCAAGCAAGCACTGAGAGTTCAAGATAGTTTTAGATCTGTTTTCTCTTGGTGCATGAACGTCATGTCAACATACTCAGCTGTGCCTGAAAGCAGTCATATAATCAACTCAGCACGATAAAGGCAGGGTAAAAAATCAGATATAATCAACTAGCGTTAAGATTTCAGTAACAATTCTGTAACATCTTTACCAAATGATCAACAACAAAATCTGTCAAGAGCTTCTAAGGAGCAGGCAAACAATGCTTACCATCACGAGTTAGTCTTTTAATGTACCTATCAGAACTTGTTTGAAATAATCAGCTAATCACAAGAACGCTTTTCACTTAGTTTTTTTGGGTTTTAGCTTGGTGGGTTTTCTTATGCTAAGTATTTCCAAGCTTGAAGCTAAGCGAAGTAGACAGGAACTGGTTACTAGTATTCCCTTGCAGTGCCAGGATGAAATATTGTAATCACCTAGTCTACGACAGTCTGTTTCAGGATGGGTTAAGTCTGCATTATTTATATTTTTTACATTCAACAGAGCATTATTTCATGTCTAAATTATCTATTTTCCTGTAATTTAAAACTTAAATCCATGATTGGTTTTATGTGCTGGTTTTCCTCCACACCCTTTTCCCTCATCCAATATAATTGGAAATTTCTTTCATGGATTTGATGAAGAAATCAAGTAGCACTCAAAACTATGCACTAATAGATCTCCAGCTTTTAGGCAACTTTGTCCATTTACAAAACTGTCAGGAAACAGCAGAAATTAAGTTAGGACAGATTATTTAATTTGTCATCTGTATTGTTTTCATAATCAACTTTATGGATTTTCAGAGACAAAGGAAGACAGCATTTAATAGACTCAGTATATTAACAAAAACTATTGGATTAACAAAATAAGCTTGATAAATTAGATTTTTGTGTGGATACATGTGCAGCATTCATCAAGTTTTATCATTTTTCAGCAGTACTTTTAAGTGCTTTTGACAGAGTTATTCACCTATGTGTGGAGTTTATTCTTTTTCAAATGAGTACACAGACATTAACAGCTGGACAAATAAGTAATTATGAGTTTAATGGATGCAGGAAATCCAGTATGAAAGCTACACATGAAGCCACCTGAGGTTTGTTTTCTTAAGGAAGGAAAAAGGAAAAAAACCACAAGAAACCCCTTACCTTTTGTATACAAATAAGGTCCCTTCTATGTCGGTTTTCTCCTACAAAAGACAGCAATTGCATTTAAAGGATATAATTGTTCACACAGTTACGTAGCTTCTGCATAGCACTTTAACTAGAGATTTACCATAACCTTATCTTTCCATGAGGCTTGACATCATAGAACTAAAAAGATGATCTCTTATTTTCGGAGACCATCTATTTTTACTTAGTAAGATAAGGTAATTAAATCAATTTCCAGAAGATACTGCCCATGCTATCAATCTGATGATGTGATATACAGCATTCTATAACTTTCCTATGCTGAACCTGACCAGTCAGATCCAAACAGCTTTCTCACAGCTCTGTATTTTGAATATAGCTAGTCCATGTCTCAGCAAACATCAGTCGGGTTGTCTCCCCCAGCTGTTATTTCAACGATGGCAACGTCAGCACAGCCAATGACAAAACAATTTAACTATGGAGCACAGCTGTTTCATACTTCCATTTTCCAAGCAGCCTTTCCCATGTGTGTGTGACCAGCACAGAGTTGTGTGCGGCCCCAGCACTGCGTTCGACAAGAACTTCCACATTATTTCCATTTTTATAGTTTCACAATAAAACCGGCTGTCGACCAGAAACTGTGTTTAATGCAATGATGAATACTAACACTTCTTAAATCCCACTCCTCCTCACTTAGGGCTCTTCCACACGCATGAGCAACAACAAATTACAATTCAGAAAAAAATAATCCAACAAAGTCAACTCAGCCACGGCCGCCAAGGGCCGGTCCTCTCCTCTCCTTTCTTCCCCTCCCCTCCGGCACAGGCGCCCCCCGTGGCCGGAGCTCGGCGGGGGGAAGGCACCCAGCCCCCAAACCTCCCCTCGGGCGAGGGCAGCCCGCGCCGCAGCCCCCCGCGGAGGCGCCGGGACAGGCGGCCGCTGGGGCGCGGCGCCTCAGCCCCGGCCCCGGCGCGAACGGTCCGCCCGGGGGCCGCACCGCCCGCCGGGCCGGCCCGGCTGCGGGTAGAGCCGGACCCGCTCCTCCGGACTTACCCACTCGTTGTCCTTCGGGCTGAAGCTGTAGAGCGCTACCTGGCCGGTCACGTCGGCGATGCTGGTGATGTACGGGTCGTGCTGCTTCAAGGCCGCCAGGCTGATCTCCTGCCCCGCTCTGCTCACCGACTCCATCTTGGATCCCGGCGGCCACCGGCGGGGGAGGGCAAGAAGCAGCCGCGCCGTGTCACCGGCGCACCCATCCCCGCCGCCGGCCGGAATCCCGAGCCCCGCGCCTGCCGTTCCGCCCGCGGCAGAGGCTGCCGGGGCCTGGCTGGGCCGGGGAGCCTTGGCGGTGCCCCCCGGCCCTGGGGTGCCCGAGGCGGCCCCCGGCCCCTGCCGACACGCGTGTCCCAGGGCTGAGGGGTGGCGGTCAGGCACCACCGCCGCAGAGGGCTCAGTGGCCTTGTGGCACAGGGTCGTGAGCCACACACCAGCGGCTGGGCAGAAAAACAGCTTTACGGGGTTCAACTGGACGCGTGGCAGCCGCGCTGTGGAGTGTCCCCCGGTGCTGCCAGGCACCGACAGTGGCTGTGCCTCCATCAGCTGCAAGGTTTGGCCAAGCTCTGTCAGAGCCGAGCGGTGGCCTCCACGCTCCCATGCTGCTAAACATCCAAAGACCCCGACCATTGCCATACCCCCCACGCTGTGCTCCATCTCTGCCGCTTGCCCTCCGCTTCAGCCGGTGTAGCTCCATCCAGGAGGGTTCTGTCAGACACGTTGTCCCTCGGTTCAGCTCTCACAATGCCGTGAGGAGAGGACTCCTAGTCCTTTGTTGAAGAAGGGACCCCACCAGCCGCTCTACCCAGCTCCACGCCCTGTACCTACGCCCTGGGCACCCTGGCTTGACTTCTGAGTTGTCTCTCCACATCCAGGCATGTCATGAAGAGAAATAGCTTCATTTCAATGGAACAGATTCAGCTAAAGATCTGTGTATTGTTTACACCGTAAGAGGTCATTATTTTTATTGTTATTATTTATTTACTGACATTAGTAATACAAAGGCTCTGAGTTTACTGCAGGCCGGCATATGAAGTGCAGTGCACAGGCTGGAGGGATTATCTTCCAGTACTTCGGGGGTGATGTGGTTTGTTCACATGTTCATCGTTATCTGGTATATGACTATTTCACAGTCTGCAGTGGGATGTGGAATTTTCAATATTTTTAAAGAATTTTAGAACTAAATATTTTTCTCAGGTATCGTAAACATACCAACTGTTCTATGTAGTACATAGTTAAGTTTGCTGGAACAAGAACAGGGTAACATGCAGTGCACTGAGCCTTCTTCCTGCAATTTTTTTTAATCGTTAGTGGATTTTCAGAACAGGAAAAGTATAGAATATTTATTAGGACCAAGGCATGAATAATTTCCAAGATAACATCACTGAGATTCAATTATCTTTGTAGCATTTTGTGCTACCTGACAGGAAAAAAACAGGATTGTAAATTTCTAAACAAAACCATGTTTGTGACAAGCTTGTGACCCTTCTGAGAACATAAAGAATTTCCTCTAAGCTCTGTCTTACCACAGGTCATGTTCTTCTCCATCGCAGGTGGACATACTTCTGATTTTAATACAGCTTTAGGGTACAGTCCTCACCCACAATGGCAGATGTTTAATGCACAAGCCATAAGGAAGGATCCAGCAGTTGTGTGGTTCCATAAAACATCTTTCTGACCAGCAGTCAGAAAGTTCAAGTTTAATATAATTTTTTAAATTATCAAAGCAAAACTTTTTGGAAAAAATATTAATTTACCTGTTTTGGTGTCAAACAGTTCTAGTACAAAGACATTTATTAGGAAAAAAAAAGTAATCCGGACACAAAATTCCTGTGTACTTCATCCTGGTAACTCAACCCTGAATCCCAAGACCTAAGGATCAGTAAAAAAAAATAAATAAAAAAATAGAGAATGTCTTAGAGGTCTGTAAATCTTCCATCCCCTTCTAATGATTATGCCACAGGAGGGCCCAATCTAATCCATAAAATTTGGGTTTTCACTGTTTCTGTTAGTAAAGTACATAAAACTTCCCATCAAGGGCAAAGAATGACAGTATGATGCCAAAAATACTGTGATGTCAAATGTCTAGTTATTATTCAGTAACACTCTAGATTAGGAAAAAATAGCGTAACGAAGGTAAACTTTGAAAAGAATCTTTTCTAAGGAGACAATTGACATTGTAAGGACTCAAATGAAACAGAAAGAAAAAACTTTTTTAAGAGCTGGTTTTAAATGACATCTTAAACATCTGCACCAAACCGCTCCTTTCTGCGAGATTGCTGTAAAGCAAAAGTATCTTTCACAGTAAAAAACTTGTTGGCAAAGGACAGCCTTCTGCTGTGCGAGATCTTCTCAAGTGTGAAAACTCCTTGACTTCATCTTGAATTAAAAGTGAAACATGAGGAGCATCGATAAAAAAGAGAAGTGGTGGTTTCTGGTTATGGATTGTTTTCCTCCTTCATCTGCTAATTCCAGTCCTGCATTTTAGTGAATTTGTTCTCCCTGCCCTTCTTCGCTGTTGTTGCCTTGGAATAAAATATTTTATATCAGAAATGAGTCATATGGCCTGCCATCTGCTTCCTCCACCTTGAAGCACACCAAAGTATATAGTATACTTAGAAACAAGCTGTGACCTCAGTGTAAACTGAAATGTTGGTTGTATCCATTCAGGCTTGTTCTGTGATTATTGTATATTGCAAGTCTCTTTGTCCTCCCTTGAACCTACACAGCAGTTACTGCTGGGGAAATGTTCATCTATCGCCTTCTATTGCTGATTCTTGCACTGAACCAGGCAGAAGTGGGTTGATGTCCATAATGCTCTTTTGGTGTTTTCTCCGTGAGTGGGAAAAATTCCATTTGTGTTTCAACAAGTGAAGAGAACATTATGTTCTATATTTCAGTTATTCATATGGGATTTTATAGACGGGATATGATGATTTATTACCCTAAGTACTATTATCTACTTGATATATGTTAGTATTAAGGTAGGTGAAATAATAAAGACCCTCTTTTACGCCTTCAGTCGCTTGTGACAGCATGGCTGGGTCTCTCTGTTGATGTCTGCTCTGCTGTTTGCAGTTACGTTATACAAACTCGTATTCTGGCCCCTGTTTTTCACACTGCAGATTACTTACCTGTTCCCACAGTTTGTTTGGGCTGTAGTCACTCCTTTCAGACTTCATACAGAAATAGTCTTCTTTAGTCTGCAGTTTCTTGCTTTTCCCTTGTTAGCTGAATATCATCAGGAAAGAATATATTGCTGCTGTTAGGATGATGGAGAAGTGCAGTAAGCATTCCCAGTCAGTGCATTTTCTGTTATTACTAAAAGTTGAATTCGGGTCCAGTGGAGTCCAGGAAATCTGAGTGACTCATAGAGCTCATATTCTATCTTTGCTGTTTTCCACTTGAAACAATTGTCAGAAGTTTCTGGTTTCATGACATGTTTTGCAAATTTCACACTTTTTATTGGTTTGCTTACGGATGTTTTTCCTTGAATTGTAATAGCAGGCAATTCTTGGGCTATTTATTAGTAATTGCATTTTTAGCTATACCTTAGATTTCAATAAGAATGGCTGTAATTCTACAGACTGTTTATTTGGGCTTAGTCCTAGCTAGGGCAAATTGTCCTGATGATAAATTTCCTTATTCAATAACTTAATGAACTTTTATTTTGCATTTTAATTCTCTGAGCAAGCCTGCAAATCTTTAGCCTGTCTTTTTTATGAGAGGCTGATTTGTCTGTTATTTTGAAGTGGTTAAAACAACAAGGGTGTGTCTGTGGGGATGCTAGAATTTTGCAAGGGTTGACATTTTGTTTGAAAAATCATTTTATTTCACAGGAGGCATTACTTGAGCATTTTTATTTGCTTATTATTTATTACAGTGTTTACTTTTGTTGTATTCTTTGCTCTACTGTGGATGCACATTTGATCTTTGCTATTGGTGAGGCTGACAGTTCCTGATACTGAGTCTCCTCGCTGTACTTCACCGTACAACTAGTTCTTCCTGTGGTGAGTCTCCAGGCTGATGAAGGATAACTGAAAACTGCTACAATTAGAGATTATGACCCATCTCTTTGTAAGTGAGATTTGTAAAAATCTCACCTTTTGAGGATAGCACCAAAATGGCCTTGTATGCTACTCAACATCAGTTTATACCATATTTATGTACATAAAGGAAAGTTACCTTCCCTGGCAATTATTCTCCTCTTTTGGAGTGCCGAGTGGATCATAAGCCTTTCATAGGTCTTCCAACTCGCTGTATGCTCTTTCCGCACTAATGCTGCATCCGCAAGTACCTTATTGCATATTCATGGTGACAGATATATATTTTTAGCTGTAAAAACTTTTTCCACCTTTAAATTAAAGTTTTCTAAATTGTTATACATCACAGTGCTATAGGGCAGCAACATTTTTCCTTTTTAACTGAGAGCTGTTAGAATTTGGATACTCTGCAGTACCTGTTGGTCACCAAATCAGTTTCCTTTTATCCGTCTTCGCCTGGCTACAAAACTAAACTTGTTAAAACACTTGTTCGTTGCCATCAGGATAAAATACCACCAGATGTACAACCACTGTAATTTTCTTGGTTTTTTTAGTAATTAGTTCCATGATAAATTTGTCAATTAATAATGCGCTACTTGAGTGATACACTAAATAGGAATTGTATGCAAACTGAGGAGACTCCAGGGAAAAAGCTAGAGGAATGGCAAAAGATGTAGATCACATACCTTGCAAGAGAAAACAAAAGAAATTATTGTGTTGCTGGGTCAAAAGAAAGAGAAATGAAAAAAAAAAAGAACATGTCAGTGTACACATTTGATGTGTAAAAGGTTGTTACAGAAATTGGTTCTCCACACTTGCTGGCAAAGGGACAAAATGAAATCAGGTTAATGTGCAGCAAAAGTAATTAGGCTGGATCCTAACAATCCTGATCAGTAGGAATTGTTAAGCAATACAACAAGTTACTGAAGGACGTTACGGTGTCTCCTTCCCTGTTGTTTTTTAGGATCAGGTGGTACGATATGTGTTGGGGCAACCTTTAGATACTTGTTCTGACCTCTGTGCAGAGCCTTTTAGTTCAGGTAATTATTCCATTACACTGTTGTATCATTTCTCTCTCACCTTTCTCAGGAGAGCGGCACCACTTCACTTCTGCCAAGTCAATTATTTAAGTCAGAATTATGAAATAAGCCAACTATGTGTTTCTACAGTTCTTCACACCAAAGGCGACAATTTCTGGCCTGGGTTTTGTCAACAGGGTTGGGGTTTTTTTGAGCGTGTACAGTCCAAATGGTTACAGAGCGGTGGTAATCTAAACAATTAAGCTCCGTGGGATAGGTTGGTGTGTAAAGCGACTCCTGGTTTCGGAGGGTCATCACATTGAAGTGACGAGGTATAGGAAACTAGTTCTGGGACTGATGACTTACCCAGCTGTAGGTATGGGATTTTTTTCCTATTTCTGTACTGTACCTAAACAGAGATAATACATAACTACTTTGCAGAGTATCTGAGTTTCTCAGATGTTGCAATACTGAAATCTGAATTTAACGATAAATTACTTTGGTCTCATTTTGTCATGTAATAGTTGCAGTCGTGATGCTGTAACAGGAATGGATGACTTTTTTTTTTCTCCTTGTACAACTGGCAAAATGTTCTAGAAAATGTGAAGCAGGAAGCATTAAAAACAATAGTGAATTACCGAAATAATGTAATTTAATAACGTACGAGGAAAATGACATAAAAAAACATTTAGCCATCCATGTGTTCACTGCAATTTTGGACATGAGTATTACTAACAGTTGTGGTCCTTCTAAGAGATGCTAAAAAACTACTGAACAAAGAAAAATCATTAAATTACACTTAAAATTCAATAAAACCAAGAGACTGAAAATACTCAATTTGATTTATACAGTAAAGCTGTTCCCACAAAAACAGTGCAAAAGGTTGAAATAGGTCACAGGCAGCCCTCCTTACATTGCTCAAGAACATTAGAAGGATTAATCATTTATGGATTATCTCCTAGAAACAATGATCTGGCGCAGACAGGTAATCCAATCTGCTCTATCTTTCTAACCTGGTTTGCCGTTTCACAGGGGATTGTGGAAGGGTGGCAATTTTTCCTAGGAAGACATTGCCTGCCAGCTTGAAACATGTAAATTGCTGGAATTTGCATCAAAATATGACAGCTCTTCTCTGACAACGGTACGTAGTGGAATTAGAGAGGTAAAATTAACTTTCTTTAACTAAAGCACAGAGGTTTGGCTCAGCAGTTATGTCATGTTCACCCTTAGTTATAATCTGTCACTGAACAGAGTAAAGAGGGAAGTTTATTATTGACATAAATCAGAACTAGAGAGAAAACGTTATTCCTGGGACTGTGCATTTTTCATAAATATCCAGTAATGTGTTTTTCCTGGCTAAATTTGGGCAAAAATTTAAATGCAACTTATTTTTGAATACAAGCCTTTCAGTGATTGCAGCCTCTGTAAGTACATTAAGACGTAGGTGTACAGCCTGACTTTTATTGATTTATATACTTAATGTAACATACAGGGCTTTGAACATATATCTTTAGCCAGTTTTCTCATATTTTATCCAACAGTAGTTGCAACGCCTGCTACTGAATATATTAGAACTGTACTAATTTCATTTCTGGAGATGTAGTCTATTGCAAATCTCCATTGTGGCAAATTAGCAATTGGACAAAATACTGCAGAAGCAAAGGTGCGCCATCAAGGATTCCCTATTGCTTGTTTCATTTTACATTTAGTTTCTGTTTTATTGGTACAGTAACAGTAGGAAAACCAATATGCAATTACTATCACAAGGCAGAGTAGCCTGTTCTCCTGGTACGGATTATAGACTGCAGAGATAAAAAAAAAGGACAATTAGATTAGCAAGGTTCTGCTCTGAACAGAACTGAGAAATACATCAGGAATAATTGTGCATCAGTAGTAGACACCTTGAGAAAGCTACTTTAGTAGAACTACGGCAGTTTTTAACTCAGACAATTTTTAATGCTTGTTTTATCTACCTTAAATATACCATGTCAGTCTTAAGGCATTATTGTGTGCATATATTTTTGTTTTCTTGTAAGCATCCTTTTCTGTCTTTTAAGGTTCCTGAGCCACTTTCAATGCTTTTATTTATCTAGCCCTTTACATATTGAGACTATTACATAAATTTTATAATGGGGGTTTATATGCTGCTTTATCTCTGAAACCTTGCTGTAAAATAGCAACTCAGAATTCCTTTTTAATGTTTTTAGCTGGTCTTCTTGCAAAATATGCATATCATAGCAATCATCTTAGATAAATTTTTTATGACCACATGTGTATTTTTCAATAGGCTTTTCTTGATGTGGTACAGCACTAATGAAGAGGATGCAACACAATTCTGAGAGTAAATAGCTTAATGGCTTCTAGAACTTTTCAGGCATGGCTGGGAACAAATATAATGTAAAACAGCCAGGCAATTTCATCTGCTTTTGGTGCTTGTTAGGTTGTCCAGTGTCAGAGGAATGGGAATCAGTAAATCTGCATTCATTTCATAGGTTATTAAACCACTTCAGCTCTCTGTACCTTTGTTTTCCCAGGCATAAAATGAGTACAATGTGTTTACTCATCATTATAAATTTCATTGAAATACTTTTTTGGGGAGTAATATCCACAGAAGTCATTGTGACAATGTTTCACTCAGGCAGGGTAGGGCTGGCGGATTGCTGATCAATCACAAGACCTTGTTTGAAGGGGAGGGCAGCAACTGCATTGACTGCTGCCACCCTCACACCGCAGGTGACAAAGGAATAGGTTCAGGAGCACACAGTGGGTTTCCTCAGGCCCCTCGCTGCCACCTGACGCCTTCCCTGGGTGCTCATCTGCCTCCTGGGGCTGGGCTGCAAACTGAACGATACGCACGTGTAGCCAGACACAGCACCGGTTAATTCTTGGTGTAAGCACATGTATCTCTTGTTGTTTGCTTTGTCAGCTTTCTCCAGGATGCATCATGTCCAAGAGCGACATAACCAGGTGGATTTAATGTCTGTTGTGTGCTAGATTCTGCCCCTAATTGCTGCGGTCAGGAATACATAATGTGTTTCTGCTTTGAACTGAAATGCCGGGACAGACCCAGACCCAGCCAGCCTGGGATGTGGTGGCCTTCCTCCAGGGGGTAAGGAAGGCAGGCTAAGGAAAGGGGCAAGGAGTCACCATACTGGCGAAAAGGGAAGCTCAATTACATCATGACTAAGTAAATAAACTGGATGGGATCCTAACCTCTTATTTGGCTTCTTTTCACCAATTAAGTTCTGGCTGATGGAGAATTCCTTTGCTGTAGTCTCTCAGAAGAGAGCCATAAAGCTGTCTGATGAAGATCCTCTGGGGAGCCCTGCGGTTAAGATACGTGAGGAGTGGCGTAGGAAGGGTGGTTCAAGGGGAAGGCATTAACAGGCAACGCTGTGGAAATCTGCAACCAAACTAGCAGAGAGCTTAGCATAAGAAACTGCTGGAGTTCAGGCAGGCCTTAAGGGCTGTGATGGAAGTGCAATTGCAGCCTTTAATTCTGGGAGCTCGTGTCCTTTGACTCTGGTGTTAGAAAATAAGTGATCTGATAGTAACAAATTATTTAAGCACAAAAGCAGTAACGTCTTGTTTAATTAATTTCAAACGGGTTGTGTGCAGTTATGTGCGTAAAGCAAAATGGCAGACAACTAGTAAAATATTTTCTACAAAATTCTGTCTATGGATTTACTGAATTTTCATTTTGAAAATGAATGTAACTTTAGAGATTAATTTACAAATTAGATTGCTTACTTTGGCATGTTTTCAAAGGAAAAAGAACTAATATGTTGTGTGTTGAAACCATCTGCTGCATTCATATAGTAATTTTACCCCAGTGGTATTTCACAAAAAAATTACTTTTGCATGTGGAATTAGTGTACTGAAATGATGACTCCAAAGAGCTTGTGTAGGGGTCATACATTTTGACAGGTAAGGATTGAAGAGCTGATGAGCTCTTCATCATAGAGCTCTTCATAGATCGTAATAATCACACATAGTTATTTAAACACCTCTTGAGTACCAGTTTACATGACAGGCTCTAACAGGTTCTTTCAAAACTCTCATGGTCAATACAATGGCTATTTCTCAATTTCAAAATTATTAGCTCTTCTGAAGTCTATATAAGCTATGTGATTTTCAAAACAATTAATTTTAATAGACTTTGAAAGCTGCAGTGTAAACAATGCACGTATGCAAAAACAGCTGAAGGACCCCATCTCCTCTGGCTTTTTTCTTCTGGCGTGGTGCCTTCCAGGGCTGGCCAGGTCAGATGAGCTCTGCAGTCCTGGAGGTCTAAACCCAGTTCCTGCCTCTCTGCCCAGTTCCTCCTCTACCAGTGAGTGCAATCGGTGGCCAACAACAGCTGGCACAGAAATCAGTGATGCGTAGGTCAAACTTTCCATGCCTTTTCCCTGTCCCTGTGTGCATGTGTGCAGCTGACGTTGGTCAGACAGAGACGGAGTGTTTTTAGGAGGCTTGACACTTCCATGTCAAAACAGACCTGCCAACCAAGAGAACTGAGTTCCAGAAGTGACGAATTATCCTGCAGGGCAGGAATGAGCAGATTCCACTATTAACCCTAACAGAAAAAAATTCAAAACCAGTTACCAAAAAATAGAACAAAAAATTGCCTCTGTAGAATGTTTTCACTCTGAGATAAAACTGGCATTCTTTTTGCCTATTTTGGATTAAGAAAAATTCTGCTCAGCTCCGTTTTCTTGATGGACTTGTCACCTGAATAATTCCCGAGTGGTTATGTCTGGGAGGTAAGCCGGATAGGGAGGGAGAGCTGCTGGTGTACCTGCGGTGCGTGGAAGGGCAGTGCGGGACGGGCTCGGGGGGAGGCGAACTGCTCCTCCTGCCCTTTGCTTTAGCTCTCGGTAGCAAGAGTGTCCTCACGGGAGCAGCAGGGGAGCTCAGGCTGAAGGCAGGTCTTGGCAGGCAGACAGCCGTGTCTTTGCTATGTACTTGTGTGGGAGGGGGCCGTTTGACTTTGGTAATATCCCGGGCACATATTTTTTTGTGAGATTCTCCCATTATAGTCTGGTTTAGGGTTTTCTCTTGGTTTTTTTTTTTTTGGACTCAGACTTAAATTCCAGCTGTAATGGGGAGCTGGCCAAGTAGGCTGTGTAAACTTTTGAGATTTAGCACTTCAGGGCCACCATGTGATTCATGAGCTTCTGTGACATGAGAGCTAGGCAATGCTGTTGGCTTACAAACAGCTGTAGGGAATGCTGAAGTTAAAAGAGCAATAATCTGTTCGTCTTGCTCCTTTAGAAAATCCCCAAAATATTACTCTGTAGTACCAGGGGTTTTACATTTATTCAACTTCAGATATACCTTTTATAGGACCTAAACTGCTTCATGATGATTGTTTAACGGTCACAGTTCTGCAAAGTGCTCTCCATGGCTTAGTGGCACCATGCCAACTTCTGAGAGGTGTGGTGGGTAGTGACTATTTGTTTATTTTTAAATAATGAGAGACCTACTAAGTAAAATCCACTGCAAGTGAAAGCTAGTAACTGAAACACAGACTTTACCTGGTGGGCATGGCTGCCAGTATAAGGACACTTCAGCAAACGCTTTAAGAAAGAAAAAAATAAATGTATAATAATTAAGGTAATTGTACAAAAGTATTGTGTTTATTACAATCATGTCAGCAGAGCAGGGAGAGGGACTTATTAAACATACTCCAATCCCCATTAGTTCTTTATAACCTTGACAAAAAATTCAGAGAGGAAGATCATAGAATCACAGAATTGTTCGGGTTGGAAGGGACCTTAAAGATCTAGTGCCACCCCCTGCCCTGGGCAGGGACACCTCCCACCAGCCCAGGCTGCTCCAAGCCCCATCCAGCCTGGCCTTGAACCCCTCCAGGGATGGGGCAGCCACAACTTTGCAAGTTTTTGTCTGGAATATAAAGAAATTGTCTATATTTTATCTCTTTGGTTTTTTTCATTTGCATCTCTAGCCAGAATTTAATTACTAATGTTCATAAAAACATATTCTGGTATATGGGCTATTTGCAAACTGTTCACTGAGATTATTGTTTAAGATATCTCTTAACTTTAATTTTAAGCAACATTGCAATGGTTCTTGAAAGGCTCCCAAAGCCATCAAGCATTCAAGAGGATATGCTAATGAGGCATATAATAGGACATCAAGATGAATTTGTTCTTTTAATTTATACATAAAAAGGTTATTTTTGATACTTTTTAACCTGTTCCTTATTAAAAATAACCTAATACTAGAAAATGTTTACGCTGTAAAATTGTCAAAAGAGAGTACTTGCTTATTTGTATGTAGCCAAAGGAATAGAGTAGCAGCAGGGCTTGTATATATACTGCTATTATAGTCAGCAAAACGGCAATAGAGGAAAAAGGCAACTAAAATGTAGATCTGTAGCAGGATCTTCTGTTAGTTCATGGATTTTTGAGGCTTCTACAGTCTCTTTGGGGCCCAGTTTTTTTCTCTTATTTCAACTGGAACTGCCTTTTTTCTTTGCGCTTCCACCGAGCTGATGGTAGAGAGGAACTTTGCAAATCTCCATAACTTATTTTTCCGATGGGAAACTTTGCAAACATGCGTATGGCTGTTAGGGGCCTCACACATGTATGTAATCAGGGGGAGCTGCTGCCAGCCTTAGCCCAGATCTGAATGACGCAGCCTGAGCTCGGTGGTGGGCTGTTAAGGACTGCTGGCTGGGCCGACCCTTCCAGTGTGTCCGCAGCCATGATGACTGTGGCCACCCCGTGAATGTTCACTGGCTATTTAAGGGAGCATCTACATTTGTTCTCTGACTAGTCAGTAGCTGAGGTGCGCGGCTATTTGAAAATGCTCATTTTGTGACCTTCAGCTTGCATCCAGGACCTATTTCAGTCCTAACCTTTGGCTTGTATCTTGGTTTCTGAGTCAGGCTCTTGACCTTTGGTATTTAGCCTGATTGCTGGTCTTTGGATGCCAGATCGCCTCTTGTCCTAGGCTTGGGTTCTGGTTTTGGGTATTAGCTCTAACTGCTTATTGCAGCTTGGCACTTAAGTCTTATCTGTGCTTTTGAAATTTTCCCCTTAGGTCACTCATTGTACTACTTTCAGCCTTTATGTAAATGAGTCAAAACTCTTGTAATCAGAACAGCTCTACTCTAAACATATCCTTTCTCTCATGGGTCATTAAACTGAGGATGCAGATCTGTTTGGACACTCCTCCAGGAGTCCGTCATTCCAACTCAACGTGGGTAGTCACTTGGTTGCCTTTGTGCTCTTAGGATGGCTCCTGGCGTCCGTGCAGGTGGGTGGGTGCCCATCAGCAGAGCCTCAGCCCCAGGCGGCCACGGGAAGTCTGCTTTATGGCTGGACATTCCAGAACCCAAAGCAAATGCAAGCCTGATAAATCCCAGCATCCTGTTTGCTACAAATCTGTTGCTGAGACACCAACCTGTAAGTTGGCTTATTTGACCAAATGTGTCAGAATGAAAAACTCTCCATAAATTAATATGAAATCAGTTAATTTCCTCCTAAGATATTTTACATGAAATGACAGCAAAATCATATTTAAGGGAAATAAAACCAACCCCCAACATCCCTATAGTGCTTTCAGTAAAAGCACCACAAAATTGCATTGGTTTTGAAGGTCAGATGGCAAAGCTTCATGTTCACAGTCGTGACTACATGCTCACGTGCGTTTGTTTCCCTGGCTTTACAGGGACTGTTCGCGTGAGTAACTACTCCCGCAGAGTGAATAAAAGCATTTGCAATCTGGTCCCAGCTGGAAACTTATTTCTGAAGCCAGTTCACTCCCTTCATAAAGCGCAGATTCTTTATTTTATGTTGTTTTGTATTTAGTTCTAATGATTTGAGATCTTTGGGTTGACTGCTTCTCCATTCCAAATCGCTTTCTACTGGAAGAGGTGTACATTTCAGAGCTCTTAATTCTTTCTGGACACATATTTGGAATAGAGATATTCTTTTTGTCTGGGAGGAGAAGGGTAATTGCTGCCTGCCTGGATATCAGTTAATTAGCGGTCTCCTCACCAGTGGATGCCTGGCTAAATTAACTCCTTTGCTGAGTAATTTATTAAATAACCACAAGACTATTCAGGCAGCCCCAATAGTATTTTATAACACAGCACTAATTACTTGGTATATTTAATGGCAAAAAGGGATGTGAGGAAATATAGGGCATATATTTTCAATTGCTCACGAACCTTTCTCTTACACCTTTCTCTTGCATCACGGAGCTCAGTGGATTAGATCCAGTTATTCCTCAAGTGAGGATGTGGCATAATTCCGGAGGAGATACTGACTACCCTTTTGTTCCGCGTTTAACGTAATCTTGGCCTCCTGGGGAAAGCAGCGTAACGTTTCAGACAGGAGTCACTGTCATAGCCTTAGCCAGCCTGCTCAGATAGGGAGAATCAGCTCCGCTAAGTGCTGGTGCTTGTGTAGTGGCTTGGGAAACGCGCGGGGGAAATGCACGATAAACCTTTCTCTCGGCTCCCCTGTCACATCTTCTGCGGTGCGGGTGTCCATTAACATGCCACTGGCTCAGACAGAGCACTGGGGTCTGCCCGCATCACTTGGTGGCTGTCAAGTGGATAAGACAAGCTTCCTGGGGAATGTCCTGGGGATAATTACAGGAAGGTGAAGTTAAATCGCGTACGTGTGCTGCACCGAGCGCTGTGAGCAAAGGAGGCTTTATTCTGCGGTACGGGGACCAGATGGACTCAGTGACTGTTCTTTCTGTTTCTGGGGGAGAATTCAGTACATATGGCCTGGAATCAACACCTCATTTTGTCTGTTCAAGTCGCACCACCACGCTCTCTTTCCCCCCCCAAATTATAATTTTTGTTGTTTTATAAACAAAAAAATCTGCTGGTGAGTGTGAGCAGGTATGTGTTAAGGGAGCACTTTGAAATTTGCCGGCTCGTTATCTCTTTTGCTGAACCCCCTCTGGAGTCCAAAAGCCCAAGTTCTTTTCTTCTCTTTCCTGCAGGGTAGAGACAGCTGTTGTTTTGAAAAGAGAGGCTATGTACCATAGTCATTCTTCTCAGCAATTCGAAAAAAGCACAAGCTTTCTGTTACTCTCATGCCTTATCAGATGATTCATTGTTTTTATATATATATATATAAAAATATATTATTGTATAAATTGTGAAAATGGAAGGTCAGTGGATTTGATGATTAGGTCTAACCCTGTTCTTTTAGGACCAACCCTTGCAGCATATCTAAAGTATTTTAGTACACAAAAGGTACACAGAGTTATTTCCTAGCTATTAATTAATGAGTAATCCCCATGGTTAGTTTTAATGCTGGGATATGCTAACTGGGGAGGAAGCACAGTCCAGTTTTCAGGTACTCCTTTCCAATACATGGTTCCTACCAAACTGAACATGGGAGTATTAAAACATTGTTCTACACAGCATTGTAGTTCATCTGTTGCAGCCTTTCTGCAGGGAAAACAAGGATTAACTCCATATCTTGCTATACTGAATAATTTAATGTGCTGCAAAAGATTAATTTGAAGAGAGCCCTTTTTGCAAAGTAGTAAGTAGACCAGCAAATTGGGGACCTGGCTTGGTTACTGTAGTTTAAATTTATATAACTATACTTCATGGTATGAACATATGAAATTTTTTTTAAAACCCTGTGGTCTATTTGTTGAAATAATTTAAGTTTTAGTTTTATCTGGAACTTTTCTGCCACATTTTGAATTTCTGTGAAATCACAATGTGATTTCAATGAAATGTGTATGGTACAAAGAGAGAAACTCTCATTTTAGATATTCATGCGTAATAGGCAGAGACCTAAATAATAAGTTTTGATGTCTGTTAGTTCTTTGACTAAACACCCGCCCATTCTTGAGAGGTGTTTGTGGTAGGGCAGTTTTGCTGCTGTTTCATCCCACAGTTTTAGAATATTAAAGCAGGAAATAATATAGAAAATAATTTTTTTGCATAATGGGGGCAACTAACTTGTACCAGGACCAAAATGTGTTAAACAACAAGGCTGAAACATTGCCCTGTCCTCCTGCAACAGATGAGAAATCACGGGTGTGCACAACACAGACCAGGTCATCTTTGGGCTTTGGCAGGCTTGACCTTAGGTCAGATCAGAACATTTTTCATATGAATAGCAAAACTGAACTGGTCTTACAGGCAAAGGAGAAGCAGGATCTCATGGTCCTCTAAACGCTTTTTTTATTTATTTAAAGGAGTAGTTAGTTTTCAAGGCAAAAAGGGTTAGTAATGATCCTTTAAAAAATGAGGATTCCTTTTTTATTTTTAAAAAATCTCTCCCTACTAAAATGTTATTAAAAGCTGTTTAGAATGTTTTTGTTTTGATTAAGTGGTTAAGTGGAATGAGGTAAAGAGTTGCACTGAATGCAGAAAACTTTCAGATGGTGGTGCCAGTTTGCTCTTTATGAAGATCTGAAGGGCGGCCATCAGGGTGGTTACTATTGCAGCACTTGTCTCTCACTGACAGCTGGAGCTGCTGTCTTTTGGTTTTGCAAAACTAGCTGAAGTTTTATTTCATCCTGCGTTGTTTACACTGACTTGAGACACACTTTCAAGTATTTCAGCAGCATATGTGAAGATCATTACTTTGAGGGAAGCAATTTCCATTCCTTATATTTGATGTCGCGTAAGACTTGCATCTTGTATTGTGGACTCTGTAACTCATTTTTGTTTCTGATATTTTAGAAAGCACATCTATTACTTCTGAGACAATGTCATTTGAAGCCGTTATTGTCCATTGCACTCAGGCTTTGGCTTTTCCTTTATATTTACTGTTGTTCATTAATAATGACATGCTGACTGATCTCACTCACATTTTATTATGCATAGACACTCCATCTGTATGAGAAAAGACCTGCCAAAGCCTAGGAGGCTTTGTTTTTTTTCTCCAGTGAATTGATTATCTTCAAAGTCCTGCCCTCTGTCTATTTTTTTGCAACAAGATCTTTCTATGTGGCAGGGGATCAAAGACGCCTTTAACTAGCCTGTTTGCCCAGGTGAAGGATCAGCCCTGGGATAGTGTTGGTCTAGGATGTGCTAGAGGGTTGGATGCGAGAGGTTTTACAACTGCACAACCTGCTCTCTGATGGAGAAGGCTGAATTGCCTTTAACCTTCTCCAAAAATATACTAGCAAGGGATTGTTCTGGCTGCTGGTTGTTCACCATAATTCCTATCATCTACTTCATGGATCTTACACGTAGATCTAAAATCTAATGGCCTTCAGGAATATAATATAACTTTCTACTGGGAAAACAGTTGCAAAACTACTGTGAAAAATGTCTTTTCTGACTCATCCGTTTGTGGACAAGTATTTGTGTTTCACCCTGCATCAGAGGCACTCTCTCTGCTCTGTCACCCTCCATGCCGGAGCAGGTGTAGTGGGTCTATTCCTGCATTCTGCATGAAATCTGCATGAAATTGGCTCCTTTTCCTTGTGCCACAAGTGGGTTTGGACAGGAACTAAATAGTGGATGAGGCATCCACCATAAGGTTATTTTGCTGCTGTTACATATCCCCATATCTCTCAGGCTTTCCATGATACAAATTTGGACACCTTGCCGGAAAAGCTAATAATGCCTTTTCATGTGAGAGTTCCCACCGTGCAGACTATGGAGGAGTGTCCCCTGTGGCCCCTCGCACCCCTTTCTCCCTTTTGTACTGTTTTGAAACTGCACCGAGACCAATCAAGTGCAAGTTCCCACACCATTTCCAGCCTGGGCAGAAACACTGGCAGAGCACGCTGCACCTTGCCCAGACTTCGTGCTTGAACATTCTTGATACGCTCAGAGTCACAATAAAAAATCTGGGGTTTGAGTTTGGAGAATAGTGCGGCAATAAGTACTGAATAATTTGACACACATTTCTGACTGACTGGTAGGTCATTTAAGGCTTTGACACTAACTATGTAAAAAAAGGTGATGCGGAAGCTAGGTTTGGGAGAAAATCGACTTTTAGGTGTCTGTACCAGTTTGTGAGGAAGAAGCTTGTAAAAAAAAAAAAGTTCATATCTTTTGAAGACTGATACTCTAATTCCTTTTTCTATTAATACAAAATATCAACTTAAGAAAATGCCCAGTGCATTATCTTTTAAACACCTTTGAATTTCATATTCTCTGCATGTGGTGTAGGCATTAAATTAGTAGCAGCTGTTTCTAGCCTCCCCCCGAATATGGATCACAGACACAGGATGTACAATCTATAAAATGTGTGCAAGTGCAGACACATTCCTAACAGGCAGGACAGTTTCAGGGAGTTCTTTTTTAATTTTACTGTTTCTTTGAAAGCTGATAAAATAAAAAATTTCCCATAAGCTGTAGAAAAAAGAATTTTTACTGTTGGAAAACACCTAATTCAAAATGTCTTATAGTAATATGGAAGAACTTGATATGGAAAACATCCAAAACATTTTAAAAATAAAATTGAATACTCCATTTGAACATTTCCATTTTTCATTTGGATCTTTTTTCATGTTCAAACTTCTAGACGTACAGACTATAGTATTTCAATATTAGTGTAAAAATACTTCAACAGGGCCTGACTGGTAGTTCCAAATTAAAAGAGAGTGGAATACACATTTCACTAAACATTTTGGTGTTTCAGTACTTTTACCCAGTTAGGATGAAAATAGACTTTGAAATGCCTGGATTTCCCAAAGGATAAACAATTTATCACTGTAACTAAAAGGGGTTTTGCCACAGATCTCCCTAGCGTAGGATCCGTACCCTGATTACACAAAGCAGTCTGCTTCCTCCTGCAGTCTTGCCTGTTAAACCATGAGAGCTGTCAGGTGAGAAGAAATGTGTAGCACGTAAGAACTGTGTATCAGCAACACATTGTTTAAAATCAAAGGAAGTTGAGACCAAAGAAATTATGTTTTTTTCACCTTAACACTGAATCAAACAAATGTTAATTAACCTTCAGAGACAGCAATAACTTCAGAAAATAATAGCTTTTCCAGGATTTTTATCAGTGGAAAGCCCTTGGTCTCCAAATACATAGCACAGAACTGTTTTTACAGTTCCAAGGGATTACTTAAAGAAAAGAAGTTGCATCAAGGTTTTTAGTCTCACTGAAGTCCATGAGCATTGGATTAGGTCCTTAGATCCGGTTATGTAAACATTTCTGTAACATTTTTAGACTGTAATGTTTGGGCTGTTACTATAGAACACTGCAGTGCTTTTCATAGCTTGATTTTTTAATACCTGCACTTGAAGAGCTTATAATTTATTTTCCACCTGATACATCCTCTTCCCATGTTAATGTATACACTGGTATTTAAGACTATCACTCTTTCCTTTCTGTACTCATTGAAATATGTGAAACAGCTGCCTGAGTCTTACGAAATGTAAGAATATTGCTGAGCCTCAGCGATCCTTAACTTGCGCCAGAGGAAAAGTTATCCTTTGCGTTTTATCTTGCAGCTATTTCCAGTTTATCTGCAGGTAAGAACAGGTTTTTTTAATCCACTGTCTTTGCTCCTCATGCCTAGTGAGTGGATAAATATGACCACCCGTCTGAATGCTGCCTTGAAGACTTTCAACCTATTTTCTCCTTTTCTTACTCTTTATAAGCTTCATCCTTGTATGGCTTTATCTTTGTATAAAGTCGTGCAAAGTCTAAGGTCCTTGCCCAAGAGTGCTTAACCCCACTTAGAAACCTTGCTTCGGGTGTTACCTGCAGTGACGCAGAGAGGCTGTGCCAGACTTTGCACAGGAGGCCTGGAGGCAGAGGGCTAGGAAGCACTTGGTTTTGATTCAGGGGGCTGTTTGTTCAGATACAAGATGAAGACAATGCTCATCATTCTGGGGTCCCATCCGAAGGAAACGAGGACCTCAGCTTTAAAAAGACCAGGCTATTCTGTTAATTCTGCATACTGCACTGACTTTTTTCCAATTTCTTCCCAAAACGTATCTCACTACTAACTGGGCAGTGTTAAACAAAGGGAGCAGACTGATCTAAAAAGAGTGAATAGATGCCTTTTATCAGAACTGCTGAAAGATCGCACACTGACAAAAGTGAAACGTGGTCCCTCATTCATTGTTCATTCATTCTACGCTCCTGTGCCATCTGTTACGCGAGCACAGTGACACGCCAAATCATTGCATATCAAAAGCATCGGCATTTTGCACAGGGGAAGCAGCCTGAGAGTGCCAGGAAAATGGTTTTGAACGTGTGACCCGTATCTTATGCAAACAGCATGCCCTTCCCTGACAACACAGGCAAGCAGGGGAATGGAGTTCCACCTCTTCTCTGTGATAAATGACAGTAAATTTTATATTAAAACATGCACGTATGTCCTGATAAACTTACGACAGAACTGTGGTTCTTAAGCAACAGCATTGTTAATTGCTACAGTGAAAATAATTCCTTTGCTACCAAATTAAAGTAATGTTGTGTGGTCACGTGTTTGTTTTAATATTGCCTTTAATTCCCTGTTCCTTACAGCCATCAGAGCTCTCATATGGTGAGCACAATGGAATTTATCCATGTTCAGCAGTTGCACTGCTTTAGGAATGATGCACTAGCCTTTTCAAACACTTGAACATAGATTACGCCTGGCTGCCCTTCTTCAAGAGTTGCTGAAAGAATATCACAGTCCAAACCTGCACTCATTTATGAAGTCAAGGAAGATGCTACCCTAACAAAGTCAATGGGATTAGGTGACCTATATAATTGTCATCCTGAAGTCTTCGTTATTACTAATGCTGAACATGGGAACTAAACACCTTTTTTTGACTTACTGGCATTCTTCAAATCCTCATAAAATTTTACTGAGATAATAATAGCAGTCATGTGTTGCATAGATAGTACTGTTCATCTCTAAGTGCGTTTTAAAGATAAGAAGCATCTTCATTGATGCTGAAAGAAAATTGAATAGCTTATGCTAAGTCCCACAGCACTCACTGACAAAAATGGGGAGTGAATGAACCACCCAATACACCCAGTCTGTGGAACAGTAACTGCATCTTTGTTGCTGCCACCATTTTCTATTAATCAAACCTGTTAAAAACTTTTTAAAAATCTAAAAAATAGTAATGAATACTGTGGTTCTACACACACTTTAACCTGGCATTAGCTAGCTCTGTTACTGCAAGAAGTGGTCCTAAACCTCTCTGACCTTGTCCACGAGCTCATCTGTGGGAGCAGAGATTCTCACAGGTCAGAAGGGACCTCAGGAGGTCACCCAGTCCAGCCTCCTGCTCAAGGTGGGCATCGGTACTGATCTCAGGCTAGGCTGTTCAGGGCTTTGTCCAAGTTAAAACTGACCCACCATCATAGCTTAGTTTTAATCTAACTCGGTTCTTTACTCTGGGTCATTCTGCATCCACATGGGTACCAGTATTTAGGCTGCCAAATTTAGGGATGAAGCAGAGGGGCAAGTGAGATCATTTCTTTCAGTGGCAGTACTAATTCATGCCACCCTACAATGTAATGTTGGACTATGAGAGATGCTTTGATGCTATGCTCAGTCCTGCTTTCTTCTTCTATTTGGACATTTGTTGGAGCAACATTCTCAACACTGAAAGGAGAAAGGGGGAAAGGTACTCCACGCTGCTTGAGAGAAACCTCTTATCTTCGTGGCACTTTCCACTCCCCACACCAGCCCTAGCAGACATACTTTCATACATTCCTTGAGTGAAGTCTGATATCAACTGTTCAGATGTAATATTTGCGTGTGGTCTGCCTCTTCTTTCTAGCTTATTTATTTCCATAGCACTGCAGCATAAATTTAACTTAAATTACCATATTAATACTTAGCCTTCTGGATCTTTTAAGCCATCCGTAGTAGTTTCATAACAGTATATCTCACTGAGCTTTCAGTGCTGTTCCCTCTCTTTCACACTATCTTATTGAGAGAAGGCATAGTTCTCCTAGCTCCGCTTGCATCATGCTTTTTAAGATACTGTTTGTTCCTGACATGTGAAGGTATCTTAGGATGCCATCCTTGAAGCCTTTGCTTTCCTTTTCGCTGTGTTCTTATTGTGTCTGTCTGGGCTTTAAGTTTTATGCTCTGCCAAATTTTAGCCTGGAGTGACAGCACAGAAATGAGCATTATAATGAAAGTGCTGACAAACCCTTAGCTGTAATGACGTGAATGGCGCAGCTATCATTTGAGTTTGCTGCGTTCTTTACTTTAAATCTTTAATGCTATTTTCTCCTTTTACCGTGTCTTGAGCAGTGGGATTACTCAAGTGGTTGATGGCTTAGAAGTCGTGCGGTTAAGTGAGCTGTTCAGTGGGGTGGAAGGAGTCCTCTCTGGGGGCTACCTTCTTCATTTAGAGGTGTGGAAAAGTTTAAGGTTTGAGGAGGAAAAACGCTGTTAGCAAGATGTTCGGTACTGCATTGCCATTCTAGCACTGCCATCAGTTTTGCCCCCTGAGACCGCTCACTCTAATGACACCTGATTTTGTATACCCCTGACTGAGGTAAGCTCCGTGTCCTCTAAGGTGGAAGAAATGGCACGTTTTGTATTTTAAAGTGGAAAAGAGTGAAGCTTTCAGAGTGAGAAAATTTAACTCATATTAAAGAAGTATTACTTGATGATGTAGGCATTAATATTTTACACTGTAAGTAATTGGAAGCAGGATGTCTGCATTCCTGTGTGTGTGGATGCTGTCCAAAACATTTCTGACATTACCACAGCACAAATAATGCACAGACTAGAAATGAATCCGTGCTGAAGTGCCTGCTCTCTGTCTGCACGTGCCTGACATCGCAGCCATGGAAGTAATGATCCCATGGAGTTTCCCATTGATTTCAGTAAAAGCAGAAACAAATTTCTGAGAGGCCTTTTGGATTAGGTCTCTAGCTTTTCTAAAATGGCAGAAGTCCTTTCATTTTGAATATGCCCAGCCATTTTATACTAGACAAGGATTTGGCGCTAAGAATTGCCTCTGGACAATGTCTGCCTCATTCCAATTGGATGCAATTAGCGTGCGGGCGGATGTGTGGCTCTCGCTGTACCATGTGACCAGGCAATGCTAAAGAAGAGGAGAACTATAATCCCTTTAGCTCCATCATTTATCTTCCCACGGTGACTGAGATTAGCACTGTATTAATTTGAACAAAATAAGTATAGTATGCATATATTAAAAAAGATAAAACAAGATGTTATGTGCAGAGGGAAGTTAATAGCCTACGGACATCAACTGACACGAGCCTCGTGAAGCTCAGCCCCGTTTCCCCACTGGGAAATTAAATCCTCGTTTTTGGATATGAAGAAAAGGTGACTGGGCAAGGCCATGAGCAGCCTGCTCTAAGTTGGTCCTGCTCTGAGCAGGGCGTTGGAGTAGGTGCCCTTCAGAGGTCCTTTCCAGCCGATATCGTTCTATGAATCTAGTCTATTAAAGGAAGGATTAGGAGTGAAATCATTGTCCTTTGTGTTGTGAATCTGACTAGGGAGTGCTTAGACCTGCCTAGAGGGAGATGAATAGCTCTGGCAGGATCACTGAAGGAAGACCCTTCAAGTGTGTTATATCAGCAACAGATTAGCCCATTGCTGCCAGTAAAGTTAGGATACAAACTTTGATTTGATCTCCTGTGCTTCCCAGCCACTATGAGATCTGTATTTCTCTCATTCTTTATTATGATCATCAAATCAAAATGCTTATGCCTAAAGAATTCACCTGCTTTGTCTGAAATCATCCCACTTTTCCTTTGCTTTACTGCGTGGAAACGACGTTGATTCACAGAAAAGAGATTACGGTGCATCATACTTGCCTTTGCTCTCATTTTCTTTTCTGCTTTTCGCACGTGACAGCACTATCGCAGGCCTTGCACCCACTTCTCAAGTTCTCTGGGGTATGATTTGGAGAGTTCCTGGAACTGTGTTGCACAGATGTGGCTGCCCCAGGCAACCTGCTGCAAGCTGCTTTCTGTAAGAAACAGCACAAATTCTTCAGATCACTCTCTCCTTAACTCCCCTTGTCTTTCGAGATTTCACTACCTAAAGAAGGCACGCAGACACGCTGTCTGTAAATCTGTGTGTAATACTTGGGTTCTTGAGCTGACAACTACCACCAGTTGTTCATTAACAGTCTTTTGAGGGACAATGCTAATAAGAGTGAGAAGAGCAGCAGTGGGGGTGATATCATGCTCCTCTGAGTCAGGTTTGATTAAAGAAGGTAAAAAATCATCAGAAGAAGCTTCTGAGAATCAGAATTGCAAAATAGGTGATAACAGCTCTCTCTGGATTATGTCTCACTCTCCAGCTAAAACACTTTTCTGTATTTCTGGGATCTTCATTGACAACATTCTGCTGGTCATAAAGCATATGAGCACAAGAAAATGTATGGAAAAAACGCCAAGTAACTTGCTTGCTTTATTTCACTTCACCGTCAGTGTACTCCATAGCAGATCACAGCAGATGAAGGGAAGTCAGAACTTTGGGGGTTTTATTCTTACCCCAGACCTGTAATTGCAACAAAACTTGTTTCATCTCTCATTGCCTCATCTTGCCTCCATGTGAAATGTGGATTTTTGATTTATATAAAAAAGGAGGATTAGAAGCTTGATCCATTCATGTTTGTAAAGTATTTTGAAATATTTAGAAGATGACATGTGAGTCCAAAGTTTTGCTGGTTAGCAGCCTGCTGTGCTGGGTGACAATGGTATTAAAACCCAGATGCGTTTTTTGTGAATGCTTTTCTGGACTCTTGTTTTGCAGTGTGACATAAAGAGTTCATCAAGAAACCTTGGCAGAAAATGCAGTTATACAGCACCTCCAGAACAGATACGTGATGATCTCAGTAGCTCCTGGGTTGGGAGTACGGGTACAGGAGACAGATACACGTATATTCTGGAGTGTACAACCAACGTCATGCAATGATTAGTAAGACTTGAGTGTTAGGCATTATTCTGATTTCATAATGATCGCTCTTTGAGACACAGGTGTGAGCTGAAGTATAACAAATACTGATTTGTTGAGTGTCTAGTAATCTTTGAGAAAACTTCCCCAAACACCAGCATAAGTGTAATAAGTTCTAGACTTTTTGTCCTTTGTACCACTATTCCCAATAGCTTGCGGGAAGTCCAATGTGTCAAGTCAGGACGAAGGCTTTAGAAAAGCAATTATATATATTCTGCCCAAGAAGCCAGACAATTTTTCATCCTTGAATACAGAGACAATATTTGACACTAGGACATTCTGGTATAAATGGCAACATGTAAACCCACATTGGGTCATAGTGACGCTGTATATGTGGCTTAGCCAGACAGGCACGGACAGAAACGCCCTGCAAAGGGACACAGGTATGTGGCTGTGCTCTCAGCCACCTCTGCCCAGTGACCTTTTTCTGGCAGCCTCCTTTTCACTGGATGCTAAGAGAAAACTAGAATTGCATTTTCAGAGGGACCATGGCAGAGACCCGTGGGAGACAACAGTCCCTTCAGCTGCCTCCCTGTCTTGGGGCTCACTCACCAACTTTGATTAAGTGCTGCTAAAACTTGTCCTAACAAGTTGAGCTTGTTTCCCTTTTCGCCACTGAAACGTATGCATTATGTCATCAGCAAGTCTGCATTCTATTCCGAGAATTACTTTCCTGCAGATTTCCCTATGGAGAACTAGCATCTACCTTGTGGGGAAAAAAAAACGTGTAGATGTCTGACACATCACATTTTCTTCTATATTTGCCCTTCGTTCATGTACAGCAAGAGGCTAAAAATTGTCAAGGATATTTGTTGCTTGTCACTATTATTTGTCCATGAACATAGACATACGGCTTTATGCAGAGACATGGAAACTTTGAATTTTAAAAAACTAAGAAAAGGCTTTATATCCTTGTTTATCCTCTAGGCACTGTGCTCTCACTTCTTTTTTGATGCTGATGAGAAAGAGGCTTATTAATGGGCTGGTTCAATAGACTTGTTAAAAGATTTTCTTTATTATAAAGGAAAAAAAACCCTCTTTGAAATTCCATCATTGAATGAAATTACATCACTGATTTAGTCTTTATTTTCCAAATGACTAGGCATCTCATTTTTATACAGAATAAAAATTCTTGTCAAGAAAAATTGGTCACAGTTCCGATGTTTTCTAACAAGACATCAGCTGCATCATTAGTATGGTTCTCCTCTCTAAGCTGAGCATCAGCTTCTATGAGAAAGAAGTGATATGCTGAGCTCCACATTCTTCCTCCCTCTCCAATCTGCATATTGCACTCCGTTGCCCTGGTACATAAATACTCTTGTGACCCGGCCATTCATAAATTAGCTCTCTCATCATTGCTACAGAGAGCACAGAGTTACAAAGTTTAGTGAGGGAAAGATCTCGCAGGTCAGCCCACTCCATTTCCACACCGGTACGAGATTGTCCTGTGATACCTGGAGTCTACATTTGCTTCTCCGCTAATACAAAACCACGTGTGGGGACTAGGAGCAAAGGAGAGAAGCAAGGAAGATGTGTCTGTGAAGGAGTCGGGGAGACCAGTGGCACTGAGCTTCCAGATTACTCTGGTAGCATAGGTGGAAACTACGGGATAACCACCACTGAGATACTTATTTTCCTCTCCCTGAAGAGTTGGAGAGTCTTCTGTTTCTCCAGTGAAGACCTGGTATCCTTCTGTTTAGAAGTATTTGTTCCAAGGAAGCGCCATTCTGTCTTTTTCCCCACAGATTTCAGTGCAGAAGGACAGCAAAAGGATTCCCATTGTACAGAACACTTCAACAAATACATATTTTATATGTGAAAAACAAGCTATATATTTGTTCTATGTGGCTTGAAATGAGATACATGAATGTTATCCAAATGTTCTAAAGTTAAATACACTTGTATGGCAAATTTTGTTTTCAGGATCTTTTTCTGGTTTATGAGAATCAGTCTTATACAAATTCTATTTGCTTCGGTTTTAAACCAAATCTTGCTTACACTTTTTTTCTGCACAAAGCTTTGTGGCATTGTGACAGCTAGTGTGTCTACAGACACATACTCTTCCCAGAAGATGTAGGCAGATGAAGGTAATTTAGTAATCTTATAGAGGTAAACCTTCACACAACTCTTTGTTTTATGAAGTATAATCCCACTGGGTTTTGTGTTTAGAAGGTCATTTAATAAGTTATTTGTTGACCTTGTCTGCTCTTACTGTCAGATCCACTGTTGTACAATGCACTGTACGTAGCGTGCAAAAGGGTTTGGAACGCTGTGTTGTGTTGACACAAATGGTATATAATTTTTGTCTCAATTTTAAAGGAATAAATCCACATAGTTTTCCTAATGATGCCATTCTTTAATATAAAAGGCTTAGTGCTTTATGCTTGAGAAGAGGTAAAACCTTTAACTCTGGTTATATCTTTCACACTCATTTTGTAGTGTACTGGCTGAAAACCTCACAGAACACGATGGTTCAGCTTTCAAGACACTCTTATGTTCCTGGGCGGTAAGAGTGAAAATGCGTTTTGACAGTGCCATTCAAGCTATACATCTAGCCAATTTACAAGTATCTGCTGACAAATATCTGTTTCATTTCTCTGTGGAAGTTTGCTTTACTCTTGTGTGTTAATGGGTGGGCATACAAATATATTCTGTAAGAGCCGAGTGACAAAAAAGATTATTTTATACATTTATTTCTTACACTCAGTAGACCTTTCAGTGCCGTTCTTTATAGTGATGGGTTGTGGGCACTCTGCTACTGAAGTAAGAGTTAGCTAGTCTCCTGGAAGATGCAAATTTTAAGAGTCTAGCATTTTCTTCATTATGAACAACAGCTTTATTCAGGTCAGGCAATAATTTCATGAGCTGAGCTAAAAAAAATATTGCAGGGAGCATTTTGAGACATTCCTCTAAGGCAGTTAAGGAAGGTTTCGTTCTTATGACTGCTGCACAGCTTTGCTCATTGTATTTCCGTTTGAGACTAATGTGCAGGGTGAGCCCGAAGACAAATGTCCACTGGGAATTTAAGCTTTATTCTTAACCCAGTCCAGAATGAGGATAAATGAAAATGGCCAGTGCTGCAACTGGCTGCACCGGTGTCAGAGCTAATCGTAAGTTCCTGCATGAACTCCCGGTCGAGATGAAGCCTGGTAGGGACTGTACTAAGCAAGAACATTTAGTTTCTTCACTAAATCCTTCTCTTTGTGGGTGTGAAGCAATGTTCAGAGAACCAAACAGAAGAAATCATTTTCTTGCGATAAATAAGTATCAAAATCGCACGCACACTGAAACGCGAATTGTACCCGCTGTTGTGAATGCAATTTGAGGAATGACTTAACAAAGGGCCACAATGACTAGAGAGGACTTGAGGGGCAGGAAAAATAGAGAAATAGATAATTAACGTTTCTGAAACCATTTCATTCCTAACAAAAGTTAATTCATCTACGTGCCTTTAGCTGGGAGACATTTTTCTGTTGACATTTGGCTACACAATAATCTGGATTATTAACTCCCTCATTGTTCTTTACACTCAGTAATGTCAGAGACACGTAAACTGAATGAGAATCTTGTTTAGTGTGAGAAAGAGTAAAAAAAGAAGAGGGAAAACACATAGACAGCATCTATTTTAAAAATACTCTAAAATTATTAGAAACTCACAATAGATACTAATTAACAACTGATGGAGAATTCAAACCCTGCAATTTTGAGTTCATTTCCAGATTTAAAGAACTGCAGTTAATGGGAAACAACTGATGATGTATCCAGATGACAGAGGTTGCCTGGTGGGACATTCCTGTGTTTGAAAAAAAGTGAGAAACGCAGCCACAACAATTCAGAAATTGAAGGGATGGTGGACTGATCAGCGCTATTTTGGCATCCACGTCATTCACCCTGTTCACACTGATTGACTCCCTAACGTAAATGAAACAACTTTTCAGAAAAAGGAGTGTTCATTGTGTGTAGAATTGCCATAAAGAGACTCTTAATGAACTAAAAGAATAGTTTAGTAAAATTTTATTCTTCCTGTATGTATTTAACTGCTTTCTGTATAAGCCTATTTATAAGGTTTTATTACTTCAGTTTTTCAATACTAAATAACATTTATGAAGAAACGATGGGAAGTTGAATAGTTGCTTCTGTTTCCAGATTTTTAATGGATTTGTGCAGGGAAAAGCTTTTTCTAAAAGACGCCTTCAGGGAAATATCTTTTGCTTTCCCTGCAAATGGGTATTGCTATGACCACTAAAATGTGAGTTTGGAAACAAGAGCAGGCAGTGGTAGATGAGGTCCCAGTACTGCTGTTCTGGGAACTGGAAAACAATGTGATCACAAAGTGACAATTCCCTACTTTTTGGAAGCGTAATCACTATATTCTTTTGTCTGTTGTAGTTTCAGGAGTAAAGGGAATTAAAGGCATGTCCTAGTTATATATGAAGAAGCTGTTTCTAGTCAGCTTTGTACTCAATGTGTGGTCACAATTTTGGTAAAAAATTAGGTTTGAATATTATTTTAAGAAAAGTATAATATATATAATACATAATGCGTGGTCTTTTAAATATCAATTTAACTTAGCGCAGCATGAATGTGCCCAGATGCATTAGTTTGTACCTTCAGCACTGTGAGTGAAGTGGCCAATTTAAGCACGTGATGGTAGAACCTCCCAGCCCACCATCATGTGATATCTTTCCCTCTCTTTCAGTGCATTTTTTAAATTATGAATCCTGCTGTCTCTGAATCGCTGATGGAGGCAGTCTCCAGCAAAGCCATTAGCCGTACCTTTTCTGCAGGCACCTGCAAAAATCCCATTCATACCCAGGGCTGGGAACAAATTACTTCCGAGGCACCTGCCCCAAATGAACTAGGCAATCATCACAGTAAATTTAGAATAACTTTAAAGAAAACCTTTTCTAAAAAAAAGGAGACAAAGAGTAAATAAAGTACAATGCAGTATAGATGCTCTATAAATAAATCATGTGTGACTAAAGTACAAAACTCGCGCACCTACCAATGTCAAACAGGATTTTGTAACAGGCTGCCAGCCTACCGGGAAGGGACGCTGAAGCTGAAGGTCTACCAGACCCAGCTGAAGAAGGTCTATGTCTTCTCGATGGAAACCTCTCCAACAACGGTAATTCAACATGAGAGAAACACCAACTCACAGCAAAGCTCTTATTATCTTTTCACAAACTTTAACCTAACAGGGCACACAGACACATGTATTCTGTCCTTTGCAGTCGGGTTGATTTATGTTGACACTGCTAATTCTTTTACTTCTTGCTTCTGATGCTTTGTAGCTGTTCTACTCCCTCCTCGCTTAGCTGAATAAAATGATGCTGTCTGAGGCCTGTACTTCCTCTAGTGCCTCGCACTGTGAGCATCTGTATACATATTTAAATTACGTCGAATAGTTTACTATGTTGTCTTACATGCTTGGCTTTCTTAATGGGTAACTGTTGTTACACCAAAGTTTCACAGGCTGAAACAAATATTTGATTGCTTAGCTGAAATGAAATGATTGAATGTACAGGTGAAAAATTTTATTGCATCTTTCTAGGAGGAGCTCTGGTCAAGAGCTGACTTCCTTGTTTCTCCAGAAATTTTTGAATGCTTTCTGTAAAATCTTATAAAATCCAGGATTGGTGCTTTCTGTAAGGTAAATATGTCTGCTTGTAATGGAACATAAGGTTTCTGTTGAGATACTGATGCATTAATATAATGCAAAGGAAGACATCTGATACGTCTACCAGACTTACTGCATTTCCTATACTGATCTATAAAAAAATAATTCTCATTTTCCTGCTTGGATTCATGACATTGCTGAGTTTGTTTATTTTTTGAAACTCAAAACACAAATCAAATGAATTTGCGTTTACTTTAAAGAAGAAGTTGCAGTGTCTTTTATAAAAATGCCACAATCCCACCTCCCCAGTAATAGTCTTTCCTGTTTTCAGTAATAGTTTTTGAGTAAGTGGAGATACATGAACCATTAATTTGTGCCTTGAAAAGATGTTGAAAGAATGATCTTCACTTAACAGTGATTCTACATGACAGTATATGAAGTATAGAGCTGTAGATTTTAAAACGTAAAGTATAGAGCTGTAGATTTTAAAACGATAAGAAACCATTGCGACTGTCTATTTTGATCTATGTCATTTTGTGAATGAATCATTGTGTCACATCCAACAGCTACGATGGAAAGAGAGCTGAGATTTTAGAAAAATACCAACTTTGATTTGAAGATTTTCAGTGACGACAAGTCCTTTGCAGGCCCACAGTATAAACCTTCTTTGCAAGGTACATCAGACAATTTTTAATACATTGTATGCCACGCTGATGTTATCATCCTGTTTAAGTAATCAAAAGGACAGGTCAAACACCATAGAGAAGTCTAAATATAATACATTAATGAAGTTATTTTATCAAAACATCTCTTAGTCTCAGAAGAAAAAAAGTGGCAAGGTAGTCTGAAAGATTTTTTTTCCATTGTCCTCTGCTGACTTGCATGGATTAGATTACCTTCCTTTAATTTTTTGTTACTTAAAAATTCCAGTGCTGGCTTTTCTATTATTTTGCCCAAGATTGCTCTCAGGCTGACAGACCTATAATTACTTTGGTCCTTCCATTTACTGTGCTCAAATTTGGCACAATTTAGTTTTTTTTTTCTGTCAAGCTGGATTTTAGTGCTGAATTCTCCTTCCAAGTTAGGAAATCGTCCTTGGAAATTTTAAAAATAATAACTGACATTGTGTTGTTCACATCATGAAACCATCAGCGTATGTCGTTGAGATACAAAACAGTTTTCTAAATAATTAAGCTTTACATCTTAAAAAAACAAAACTGTAGCAATGGAGGACAACTTAAAATATGATAACTTTTTTTAAGAATTAACTTTGCTGAAGTAAGAATTTGAATACTTATTCTCTTGAAGTGTTTAATTCAGTGGTCAGGGAGCATAGGATGAGTTTGCGGTGCTGGAATTTCTGCAGACGGAAGTGCAAGCTGGGATGATAGGTTGTATTACTACTTAAAGATTTATAATAGTTGATTTAGAGGTCAAATGATGACAAGTTAAAACAGAAAAGGACCGTCTTGCTAGTTATTAAGTAATTCGCAAGAGCAAATTAATCTTCAGGAGAACTCAGAACCACCATGGGTTGGTTATGAATTCAATGTGTATGTCCTTCAAGAGACCATTCTGGTTTACCAAAGTACTTCACTACATTTTTAAATATCAAAGAAGTAAAAGACACTTGAGGGCTTTTCTGGGATGGCCGCGTTCATTCTTTCTTTGCTGCAGACAGACAAACAAAATCAAATTTTAATTTTATTACTGCTTAAAGTAACTATATCATCATAGATAGTGAGTAAAGTCTTTGAATTACTAAAGCTCTCTGAGGAAGAAAGAGGAAAAAAAGGTTGATTAGGAAACTTTTTTAAATTAATATGCTAGTCTTTTAGATTTCTCTGTAGACTTCCAGAGATTTACTATTTTAATACTTTATGTCCCATACTAAGTAGTAGATGATGATTAAAACTAAGCCCTGATGTTTCTCCTGCCGGCAACTTCACTGCCAAAATACTGTCTGTTTTTCAGAACATCCAATGGAAAATTTGAAGTCTGTTTTTCCATTAAAAAGTATTAGGCTATTCAATACAATGTACTTTCCTGAAGATTTGTTGGTTTATCTTTACAAATTTGATTCTATATATGTCCATTTTATTTCAGTGGCCATTTTAATGGCTTTAAATTATTGTAAGTTACTTCAATACTATTACATAATTTTTCACAGTTTTACTATATTATGGGGGTATTTAACTTTTTCCTTCTCCTTTTCCATGAATCGCATCACTTAATATTAAAATGTGCCATTTTCATCTATTTAGATAATAAATTTTGCTGTGGTTTATTTTATTTACAACTAGTTTTAGTAGTGATTCCACTGGAAACCATGGGGTTGATGTATATTTTATAGCATGTAGAATCTATTGCGACAAATCTTATGTAACAAGTTCTTTGATATAAATAAGACTATTAAAAATACAAATCTGAATTCTGCCTGCTTGTACACTGCATTGTCACTGGCTTGCTATCTAAAATCAGTGAGTTTTCTTCCATTTAATCTTCATTACATTGCCAGAATAGTTTCTGCAGCAAAACGTTCAGTCCTAATGCTATTGAAATTAACAGCAAAGCTCCCTCTGTTTTCAGTAACTCCATGATTTTATCCTAAATGCATAATCTTTCCTGGTGTTGATAAAATCAATATAAAGCAGTGAAGGCTACTGTTTTAGGGTGTCCACAAATCACCAGATTGATTGTAATTAAAATTCAGTCTAGTACAGACAATTAGCATTGTGCTTACGTGGGATGCAAGCCTACGGAAACCTTATTCTTTGGTTTCATAAGCACACAGATAAACCTTTGTGCCCAGCTGTCATTGCAAGGGTGAATTTTGGCCTGATGGAGTAGATGTCTTCAATGGCGTTTTGCCTGCTTGCTCCAGCAAAACACTTGGCTCCAGGGTCTGTGTTGCCTGTGATTGCTCTGTAACGCAATTAGCTAACTAGCCCTGCTCTTAAAGCTATGCTGACATCAGCAATGATGGTGGTGGCCAAAGAGTTTTGGCATGCATCTCTTGAATATAATGTCATCAAACAGAGCATCCATAGTAGTTTTAGTACAGCCTGAAACACGGGATGGTGTAGGCTATTTGGGAAAGGTCAGTACGTGGGTAAGAAGCATATCCACAGACATTTAAATTAAGTAGCACTCAATGACATACAGGTGAAAAAACCACAAGGTTGTCTGAACGTGCATTTAGAAAGACGGGTATCTACAGAGAAAAAGCAATGCAAACAACATCGTGGTGAGTTTTAGTGTGCACAATCTGGGCAGAAGTGTTCTGAATCTGATGAAGAGAATAGTTGGATAATTTGTATTTTGCAGCCTATTTTGGCAGTTCTTAGGCTTCAGACATCGGTTCAATAGCCTCTTCGTAGCAGAAAATGTATAAATTAATCAAAGAAAGTAAACAGTGTTACTGCATGCTCTGGTGTAGAGAAGCTAAGAAGACCCTAGCTTCTCTGTTTTTCTGTGGTTGACTAAATTACTTGATACAAAAGGTTTAATTAAACTAACTTTAAGGTACGACAAAATATTATGTTCTTTAATTCTGTCTGACAATATCCTTTGAATCTAAGAGGGTCAGTGAGCTCCTTCCTTCATGCTGCTGAATCTAGGGCCAGTGATTTGACACGGGATGGGCCTGCTGACCTTTTATACAAACAGCTGCTAGAATAGAAGGTAAATGTGAAGGTCTTCCAGCTCTGGGGTTATTTTACAGTGCTGAAATAGGGCTCACGACTGACCCTGAAATACCCGCTCTTTCAGATCTGCCATCAGATTTTAATAGAATCAATGTTAAGGTTTCCCTGACATCGTGAGTATGGGTGCTGCCACTCTCCAGTGGTTCTGCTTAAGTAGCAAGACACTAGTTTCTGTGAAAAAACAAGGACAGAAACTGGGGGGAGGCTGCAGACCGTGGTCTCAGATTGACTTCACTTCAAAGTAATGGAAAATGAAGTTGCAAACATACTATACTTGCAAAGGTTGTCCCATTGTGGATTGCTGTGGATTGCTATGGAATGCTTTTTATTTCTTCTTAATGCTAAACATGGTTACTGATCTCATGCTTTAATGTTGGTGGGATCACTCTGGCCACTGGGCTTATAATGAGTCATCTCTGCTTTCCTCACTCTTTCAGATTTGGTTTCTGAAGGCTGGAGTAACATTCACTTATTTTTGTGTTCATCTGGAGTTCTTTCTGCAAAATCACTGCTAAAGGGTCACTGTTTGAAATTTTCTTTCAAGTATATTTGTCACAAATAATCTATCCTGACAGCTTCCCTGTTTTAGTGCTTATTCTAGGTGGTACAAAGGTTAGTTCTTATTTTATTGCTCTTAAAATCTTATTTTTACAGTATCCTCCTCTGGAAGTTGCGTTCTCTTTTCTGGCATTTCACTTTCTTTACTGCATGGATATTGAATAGAACCGTGCATTTACATTCCTAGGTTTATCTTGTCGTTTTGTTAAGTCCTCTCAGGCACAGGTTCTGTTAACAGCTCAGTAGCTAATTCCTTGTTGATCTTCACATCACTTAAATATTTTGAGGTCCTTTATTGTTTTTCTTCCCTTTCTGAGCAATCTTCTCACTTTGTCAACTCTGGCAGCGTTAAACAGTGCTGTTGTTGGGTTTGGGGTTTTTTTGCAGCCTTTCAGTTTCAGTTCCTAATTCTCTTAATCCTCTTCAGATTTCACGTTCTTATATATGTCACATACCCTCTATTTTTCCTCAAGAGCTCTTCTGACATTCTTAGTCATCCACAACGGTCTTATCCTTCTTTTATGCCTAGAATAGCTGATCATGCTCGTGCTCTCACAATCCCTTGACCTCCCTCCCTTGCCCCGACTCCTGTTTTGTTCATTATTTAGCACTGGTGGGGGCTGGATTGAAAGAAATACCAGATCTCATGGAAGTCAATGATATTGAAGTCTCTGCCTATTTAGGGGAAGCATCGATGTTTGGCTTCAGTGGTTCTGAGTCAGCCTTTGCCCCCAGGCCACTGCCGCATTGCTGGCTCATTTGAACAGCAGAGAAGGTGGTGCTTGGTGATGCAACAGGCACAGACCGGACAGACACAGATTCTGCTTGCCAAAAGGTAAATCTGTATGCAAGCAGGATGCTTAGGCAGAGGTAAAAAATACTCAAATTGCTGTGTTTGTCAGATAATGTGCTGAGTTTCTAGGAAGCCAGAAGTCCTTCTGTAGAGCGATCAGCTAATGCACTAAGCAAACCAGTGGGCACCTGTGCATCAGAGGCGGGATCAAATCCATTTTCTATACACATACTCCAACCCCAAGCCTTCATGTTTGAGTACAATTTAAGTAGTGTTTCTGATGAAGTTATAACAGTGAAATACTGTTACCTGAAAACAGAATTAGAGTGGAAGGATGGAGAAAAAGGATATTTCACATGGGTTTACAGCGTAGACTATTTGACAAAAATCCAGCCTACTGAAGAAGTCTGTTCTCATATAGCTTGATTCCCTATGTTTTCTAAGTAGTTTACCAGCTTATGATCAAAAAAAAAAAAAAGAAAGAAAATCACAACCCTTTTTTGAGGCCCCTATTATGTTTGCTGGCTCCATAGGTCTGAAGCTGTACCTGCCCAGCACCTCGGCACCATGCCTCGCTGCCATCAGTGAGGAACATTTTTAGTGCCTCCATTATAATAAGCTACTCCCTAACTGGGGTGAGTGTTGATGTGTGGGCATGTGTATGTTGTGTGTACCTCAGTACCGGCCTGCAGCGCGTTTCCAGGTGAGATGTGCCGTTCAAGAACATGGGCAGCAGGGAAGTCAGCATTAGCCGCCTTTTCTTGTGTCACATCCTAAAAGTAATAAAAGATCTACGGTCTTTTTTTTTTTCTTCTTGTCAAAACTTCCTGAAATATTTGAGCTCTTTTTTCTCCTTTCTACTCTGAAAGAAAACATTCAACTGCAATTTGTTCTTCAATTAGAATTGCTCTGTGGAGAGATGGCACTGATGGAAAGAGGTACTTTGCCGATGTCTTTACATTCTGGCAATCCGGGACTACATCTAGGGGCTAGTCTAATATCTGACATATACAGTAATTTACCTTGGAGACTCTTCAAGTATATGCCTGGCCGCAAGATGCTAAGAAGCTGTATCGTTAGCCAGGGATCTCCTTGGCAAAGGTCACAGTCACTTATGTTTCCATTGAGAACACCGTGTACTGAGGGCGAAAGCAGTTCCGAGGTTCCTCCGAGACATCAAAACTTCAAAAATAGCGAGACAAAGTCTTTGCTAGCATTTTTTAAATAGTTGTGTTTGTCTCTTTCAACTTTGTTTAAACCTTGAACTTTTTTGTCAAGATTGTGCTGGAATTTATGAGAGACTGCGTAACATACAAGGTGCAGCTGTAACATGCCCACTTTGTGTGACTTTAGAATAGGATTTTGTGTGCGTAGGGCACGCAAATGTGTTTTATATGGTTAGGTACCTGTATTAGCTATATTAGCGCTCAGGGGGCATACGAAACATCCTTTCTGTCTCATCAAGTGTTGTTTTACCCACTGTACAGTGCACAAAGTAGGTCAAAATGTGCTACAGCTGAGCAGAGCCCTTAAACCTAAATCAACTTAATCTAAATTGAACTTCCAAGTGAAATTCACCATTTGGTTTGTTTACAATTTTCTAAATTCAGTATAAGACAGGAGGAAGCAGTCTGTATTTTTAGCGAATTAAAATGTGCCCATAAATAAGCTCAATCACTGGCCTTTGTACAGAACAAAACAAAAAACCCCTGTGTACTAAATCTGCTAGAAGCTGAAAATAAATTTTGAGATTGTACTCTGTGTTGTTGTCTGTTTGGGGTTTGTTTGTTTGTTTGTTTTTGCTTTAAACTGTGTGTTTATATGGAACAGCAAACACAGATTATGCCTTAGTAATTTTTATGGCTTCGGCATCTGTCCCTTTCCTTTTATTCACATATTTCCATGGCTGTAATCTCTAGTTTCTTATTTGATGATGCAAACCTTTCAGATGCAGAAATGGATAAAAATCTTGCCAAGTCTAGTGAGAGTCATTTTCAGGAATAATCCTTTTATTTGACAGGAAATAAAGACCCCAGGCAAAAAAAAAAGCAGCATGCATATTAAATGACTGAAGATATTAGTGTCCAGTGTTTTCATAGCTAGGTTTCCGCATAAGGAAATGCTTGGAGAATTGCTCTGCAGTATAAACTGGAAAAGCCCCAAGACGTAATGCACCTGAGCCTAAGTTTTATTTTGCATGCATAATAGAGCTTTATTGTGTTTGAAATTGCAGAGTATGTTGACAGGTCTGTCAAACAGATATCCACGATGGGATACACCCCCTTCATCAGGAACGGGCACCCTACTTCGAGATGCCGGTTCCACGGTCACTGGAAGGAGCTTTACATGCAGGTTCAGAGCTGGGAGCGAACTGCATCCCCAGGCGAACTGTGTGAGGCAGGTGATGACGGAATATTGAGATTTGGCTGCAGTCACTGATTTTCAATTAGTTTCAAGGGCATGCAGAAGAAAGCAAAAGTGTGACAGAATTTGTTAGTTGTTTTAGAAATAATAATATGATGCAAAACTGGAACACTTCCATTAAATTAAACACATCATAGCAGATCCTCATTTGACGTGCTTGGGCAGCGGTGTCTCTGATGAAAAGAAAACAATCCCCAAACCCTCTAAGTAACAACCGTACCCCACAAACACCTCTCGATAATTGCATCTGCTAGCTGAAAAACATAAAGAGAGAATCCATTGTGTCCTAAAGAAATTTTGTTATTTGCAGCTACTCTGTTACTGATTGAAAGCTCCTCTGTTGCCTTGTCTACTACTAGCATGATCCCTCAGCGCTTTTCTATAGGGATTTGTTTCCCTAGTCTATTAAGCTGGGCTTTGTGTTGTCAAGAGCTACACAGTGAAGTCTTATGATATGAAAGGATATTTACTTTGCTTCCTTATTTATGCTTTTGTCCTTTCAAACTCTCTGAACTGCAGTGAAAGCACAGTTGTCAGAGATCTGACTTAACATGGTTCCGTGTTTTGCTGAATGTCACCATAACGCCAGGAAGGAAAATTTTTGGTAGAGTAGCAATCTTCATAGCCATTCAGAGAGACAGGGAAAGGAATTTTCGAACAATATGCAAGTGATAAATGCGTTTGTGTATCCATAAAAACAACGACTGAACACACACACGAGACATTAATGTTAAAGCCAAAGATGGGATCTTTACGTGACAGTCTCCATTCTACCTAGAGAGGCACTTTAAAAATGATTGTCATATCATCTATTGTTGAGATTATACTACAACTTCTAAAATGTTTAATAACTGTAATCCTTTACTTCTGTGAGTAATGCAGCTCATTGGATCTACTTGTAAGAATGTCAAATTTTAAAGAAAAAGGGCTTCAAAAGCTTGCTCCAGATCTGAAAACCTAGACTTGCATTTTGCTTCAGTAGCATTTTATACTTTTTTTCCCCATTCTCTAATGCAGTTACTGCGACTCCTCCCTCATTCTATAGGCCTGTGATTTTCTTATTATCTGGGGTTTCTGTTTCAGTCTGGAGTGCCAAGACCAACAGAGAGACACGACCGTATTTTCTCCAGTAGGTACCAATTAGCATAGATAGAAAGCTTTATTTTTTACAGTTGTAGTTAGCTCCTACTTACTCTCACTCTTGCTTGTGGTTACTGCTAACAAGACAGACACAGGCAAATCCCGCGTGCCTTTGCTGCAATAGAATTTTGCCTTCCAACAGAATAAGTTTGGAATACAGCTTGTGTCGTATCCATTGCTGAATGCATAAATGAATTAGTGGGATGAAAAGATAAATATTTCCTGTCAGTTTCTTGCTGTAAGTGTAGGCTGTCTCGCACACCACGTAGTGCGTGTTGCTGGAAGAGGAAGAAAGGATCATGTGAAACTGTGTCATGGTGCAGGCCCAGGATGAAGTAGGACATTTCTTGACCTTGGTGTGCTCAACCGTGCGGCTGTAGTCTTCTTCAAGAGCTACTTTTGACAATGTCTCTCAAAGTCATTTTAAAAAATCCATTTGGAAAAAATTCTGCAGAGAAATTTGCTAAATTCATGTTTCCTGTATCTGGCAAGTGAGAAACACTTTTTGAACCCCAGGTAATGTGTTGTGTCTAGTAACTGGAGCAGAGACGGGTAAACTTGAGAATTTTATTTGACTCTGTACACCGCTATATGTTAAAATAACAGGAATTTTTATTTATTCCCTAATCTCTGTAAGTGTCAGTTTCTTAATATTTAATACAGAGCTAATGAATTTTACTTGTTCTGGCAAAAATACTTCCAGATACCATGGCAGAACAAGTTGGTTTAAAAGCGCAAAGTAAGTTTACATTTGAAAGTATACATTTGTGCTTTCATAGGAGAAATCAAAGGGTTTCGTAGGAAGAGCAAGGACTCTTGCCTGAAAGCGTATTTTCATTTGGGCTGGGCTCCACTCGGGAGGGTGCGGAGGGAGAAGCTCTCAGGGCTGGAATTCCCAATTGACGCTGTCGGACCTGGACGCCCCCTCTCCGGCTGCCTCCCACGGCGCCCGCTGAGGGCTGTTGTCTCCTGCAGGCGCCATGGGAGAGCCCCCACACAAACGTGTTTGCTTCTTGCTAAAATCTGTGCAGTTTTTAGTAGTCTTCCAGCCTCCGGTGCGGGGTTTTGAAACTCCATCATAAGCCACCGTCCGAATATCCTGCAGAAGCTGGAGTGTGGCTTGTATTTATAAAAGTTATTTGTTTGCAGGAGGCACATGCGCTGATACTGTGAGTCATCCGTCCATTTTACTGTGACATTTCCAAGCACAATTATGTGTAGTGGAATTTTTTTGGTAGCTGGCTATGTTGCCCATCTGTGAAATCATCATTCCACTGAGCACTAAAAATAGAGATGAAACTCTTCAGAGAAAATTTTGAATCTACTTAAATGACAGTTTGAAATGTGTTCCTGCAGTCAACAGTTTAAATATTTTCTATCCTAAATATGGATACTCTAAATTTAAGGTGACATAGTCCTGCTATCACCACTTCAGTTCACCTTGCTAGCACAGTGATATACTTGGAAATAATTTCTGGCTAGGAATCCAGTCTGGTGCCCACCAAAGCCAATTCCCTTGGGCCTCAAGTGACTAGGACTGGCATAGGAATGTAGGAGTTCTGGAAGGTGGCTAACACAAGGGGTGGAAAGTATTTATTAATAACGGTGGATCACTGGAGGAAAATGTGAAGACAATCCATGACTGTAGATCAGAGGGGAACAGGGAGAGGGTGAAAAAGACGACTACTAGGAAATGAAGCTTGGAGATAAGAACAATAGAATATCCAGTAACTTCTAAGTGGCTGTATTTTCAATCAAATAATCAAAGCAAGTTAGTGAAAAGATATGGTAAACACTGCAAATAGTGAAGAACTATAGTTAGGAGAGGGAAGTGCTGGAAGAATATAAACTGCGTTGCTGAGTAATAGCATCCTAATTGAAGCCACAGAAAGCCAAAGAATCTAATTAGTCAGGAAAACACATTTAATTACATTCTTAGTAATTTGTTTTGAAAAAATCCAACTGGATTTTTAATTTAACAGATTTTCAGTATGTTCAGAGCAGATTACACTGTTTATACTTGCATATAGAGAAAATGAAAAATATAGTTTCAGAGACATAGACAAGAAAGCATTTAATTCAAAAGCATGTTTGCAGTTATCCCTTACTATCTGGGTACCGTTATATAAAGTTCTGCTGAGAGGACAGAAAAAATAAATTAGGACTTCAGTTGACTTGGTAAGCATTGCTGGAGACCATCACCCATTTCTCTAACCGACAGGCAATCTGAGACATACCTAAAGCTGTAGCTCAGCCAAAAAAGAATGCAAAGAGCATTGCCTGTGCACCCTGCTGCCGTCCCTCCTTCTCTCCCGCCCTTCCTCCCTCCCTGTTTCTGTTCAAGTTTCCACAATGAAATTTTTGTCACAAAATGTACTGCTAGATCTCCAGCTAGACTGAAGTGGTGTTACTCACTTCATTTACATTTAGCTTTCAAAAATTCGTATTTTTGGTGAGCTTATATGCAAATGATTACATGGTAAGACCTCGGTGTGGTAGGTTTCTTGTATCTTGAATGGTTTTGTCAAACACTAAATAGGAAGAAGAAAATCAAAATTATGCTTAGTATTAGGATACTCTGCTCGTGCAAATTAATTAAAAAAATGATGCAAAACCCATAAAAGACTATTCTTGCAGAGGGTAAATAACACTTCAGTGTTATATCCTCTTGGAATTTTTCTTACCTATTAAATCTCAAGCGTGGATAAGGTCCATAACATGGACAATTAGGCCTCCCTCTCATCATCTTTATTCTGTAGTGGATTAATGTATTTTAAAATCCATTTATGCACATTTTTATCTATTTTTGAGATCCCAGTTAATGGGTTTTCAGAAGTATGCCCTTTTTATAGTTGTCCATATAAACTACATTCATAATAACAAAGCGCTATTTTAAGTTCTTTAGAGAGTCACCATTACTTGTACTGACATCAGAAAGATGATATTCACTGATCTGACATAAAGAATATATGGACATATTTAAATTCCATTATGGTCTTTTTAGATAAAAATTCAAACAACATCTTCAAACTCAAGCTGTAGCTCTATCATACTTCAGATGAAAAGAATGAAAATAGAAGTCTTTACACAAAAAGAAAAAGAGGATGCACCTGGAATATATGCAAAATTAAAAGGAAATATGTAACATGGATGAGATCCTGCAAGTCCTTGTTTGCAACATAGCTGTCTTTCATTAAAATGTTCCTCCCATGTATAAAGATAGTAATAGTTTAGTATATATTAGCATACAAATAACTTCAGCTGGACTATGAGAATTAACAGCGGATTAACCCGCATGAGTGAGAATCCCTGCCTTGTTAAGGACTAGGCTAGTTCTGTCGCTTCCCATTTTTTATAAAATTACGTGTTTGTTACGCAAGTTCCTCCCGCATGCATTGCAATTGCATTTGTTCTTTCTTGCTGCAATGAACTGCCGCACACCGTTGCTGTGCACCGCTCCGCACGCTCATAGTGGCTGAAGTTTTGTTTAAGTAGCTTTGTCCTTCTGCACAACGCTCCGAAATCCTTAATGGGCTTCCGCTCCTGGCATGTCCAGAAGAGTCTGCTGCTTCGGCCACCTCTTTCCCTTACGGAGAATAAATGCCTGACAAACAATAAATGCTATTGAGGGGGAAATGATAGTAATTTAGTTGCAAATCTGCAAAAAAAAGTATGACAGTATTAAACGTGTTTGTTCCCTGCCCTACTGTTCTTTAACATATAAAGGAAGTACACTGAATACGGGACAGCACAGAGTGCATGACAGATGAGGACATCCGTACTCCTTTTTTCTCTGAACAATGGTTGTTTCCATTCAAAATGTCATCACTTATTGTAGTAGCTGGTATACATTCTAAAACACCGATATAAAGCTGGCCATTCAGGAATGAGTAACTAATATCAAAGGGACGTAAAAGGGAAGCAATCTCAGTGAAATGATTAGACACTAGTTTCTAGAAAGAGAAGGGAAAACAGCTGTTTAGAGACGAGTTGATGGCTTCAGTAATTAGTGCTTTTGTGACTAAACAGCATCAGTGTTCTGGAATACTTTCTCAAAACTTTCTAAAAGGACTCTCATTTCTTTTTTAACTGTAATTTTGATTTTGCAAATCTAGTAGATAGCTTGATCTAGCAATAAAAGGCCAGTTAGCTGTTGAAATATGCAAAACCATATGCTTACAGTTTTGGACCAACTGTGAAAAATGTTTTTCTCTCTCTGTTTCATGGTTTTATTGGGAGGCTTACGAAGTTTGGTTTGGAGGAGTATTCGGTGGCTTCCAGTACATATTGCTGTGGTCCGCTATAAGGACTGGGGGTTAGAAAATAGGCATTGGCGAGGTCAGAATCCAGGAACTTCATTAAAACATTTGCAAAGGAGGCAGCCCTTTTCTACGGGATGCTTTTTGCTTACATTAGATCCAGGCCTTATTAGTTATGAATTTTTCAATAGTGCTTCAGTGCTTAACTTCACAAGCCTAATTTAAAAATATGATTCAGATACCCAAATCTAGATTTGTAAAGGTACTAAGTGCCTAAGCAGGTCAGGCACTAACTCCTGCTAAGCACGTTAGGTGCCTACTTCCAGTGCCTGCAGTGGTTGTTAGGCAACTAGGCTTGATTTAGATATTTTTGAAAACGTACCAAGCATTTTTGACACCTAAATATCCGACTATCGAGAAAAGAAGTCCTAATGACTTTCATGGGCATTTAAGGCAAGTACCTAAGTACATAGACTGTTTTAATCTGGAAGAAAATGCGTTGTAATGACAGAAACCTGTCGAGCAGGTGTGGCACCTTCCCAATTAAACCAACCCATCAGATTGATTCACAACAGCTGAATCCACTAAATCAGAAGATTATAAAAAAAAGGAAAGGCTCAAACCAAGGTTGAGAAGTGGCATGGGGGGTTCTCCTTCTTTAAAAAGGTTTCTCTAAATAAGCATTGCTGCTAAGGTTTTTCATCACTTAACTTACAAAGGTAACACCAAAAGGGATAGGCTCTGCCTAACAGAGCTGCTTACAAAGCTGGAGGCTGGGAGAATGTCAGTAGCATTAAGGTTTTATTGCTCTTCTTCTGATTACTGTCTGTAGTTGTTATTTGTTATTAATTAGATGGAGATAGCTGTGGATGAAGGATGGCTGAAAGAATGGACAGGGACAAGGACGCGGTAGAGGAAAGGGATAGTAGAAATAGTTTCACTGAAATATTTTCTTAACAAAATACCACCTTTGTCAAAGATAAAGGTTCAAAACCATTGGGTTTGATCATGGCTTGTTCAAAAAGGTATCCTGGAATACTCTTCAAAAAATTGGGAGAAGCTCATTGCAGAGAAAACTTTAATTTCGACGCATCCATGATGATTTGAGTTTGTATGTCTGTACTTCTTACTTTGTTTCATTAATTACTTTTCGTAGCGATTGAAACACCGCCTCGCAGTAACAAAGGCAGCCCCCCCCGCCAGCCGCCTGTGTCCTGCGGGGCTTCCGAAACAAACCCGAAATTAAAGTTTTAGGGTTCTGCAATGAAAGCCAATGGCGAAACCAAATAATTTCAATGAATTTGGCTTTGAAAAATTTATATTTGGATGAACTTTGAAGATGTCGGGGTTAGTTTGGAGTCGGAATGATGGCGTTTCAACAGGTCGGCGGGGACCCCGAGCCTGGGGTAACTTATTGGGGTTGCCCCGGAGGTGAAGGTAGAGGCGGAGCGGAGGCCGCAGGGCGCGGAGAGGCGCGGAGGCGGGAAGAGCGCGAGCGCGCTGTGTGGGAACGGTGCGGGCAGGGTGGACGGTGCAGGTCGTACCGGCCCGGTAGAGGCGTCAATAGCGAGGGACGCGGCCGTGCGTGGAGAGGGAGACGCTGAAGCCGCTCACGTCTCGGTGGTGTCCCGGTACCCGGCGTGCGGGGCAGCGCCCGTGGGACGGGCGGGGAGAGGGCCGAGGTGCGCCGGGCGGCCGGAGGGGACGGGGCGGCTGAAGGGCGGCGGTGCCTGAGGGGAGGGCTGAGGGGCGGGAGCCCCGCGAGGCGGCGTGTGGGGCGGGAGCGGCAACGCGGCGGCGAGGGGCTTAAGACGGCAGCAGAGGGGTTAAGGCGGCGGCGGCAGCTCTATTTGCGGCTGCCGGAGCTCCAGGCGATTAGAGAGCGGCTCCGCGCCCCCGCCCGGCCGCGGCAGCAGCAGGTGGCGGTGGCAGCAGCGAGGGAGTTAACCCTGTGGCGGCGGCAGGAGGAGGGGGGGATTGAGGAGCGGGCGGCAGCAGGAGGAGGGGGACTGAGGAGGAGCAGGCAGCGGCAGGAGGGGGACTGAGGAGCAGGCGGCGGCGGCAGCAGCCGGGTTGCTAGGGATGGAGAGATCCCGTGTCACCCGGATGTGAGTGTCATGTTGGCCCAAACTCTGAGGGATTTGGCAGCGGCGAAGCATCAGGAGAAGGAGGAGCAGCCCCTCGCGCGTCGCTAGTCACTACCATGGGGGTCGGGTAGCGGGGAGCGCAGGGGGCAGCGCACACCTGGCTCGGGGTGGGGTGGGGGGCGAATCTGCCCTTTCGTGGGGTTTTGGGTTTTTCTTTTTCCGTTTTCCTCTCACACGCTGGAGAAAGTGAGAATAATGCACCACCAGCAGCAGCCCGAGCAGCACCCAGAAGGTAAGAGCCGGAGCGCCCAGCAAGGGCAGCGGCGTGCCCGGGGCTGAGGGGAGGGAGGGGGGAGCGGGGGAGGATTTGTGAGGGATTTGGGAGTCGGGGATTGGGGGGGATTAGGGAAGGGGTTGAGGATGGGGGGTGGGTTTGGGATGGGGAAGAGATGGGCGGCTGGGTTCGAGGGGGGCAGGGGGTGAGGTGAAGGTGAGCTCAGGTGGTGCCCTCGGCGTGTGACCAACATGGGAGCGGGTTTATGTGCGTCTGTCTCTTGCCCCGGGGCCATTAATATCAGCCGTCCGCGCCGCGGGGGGAGGACGCGGCTTGCTCTGCCTTTCCCTCTTATTTGTGTAATCGTGGATAAACCCGCCGGCTGCCGCGGCTCCGCCGGGGCGGGAGGGCAGCGAGGGGTGCGGGCCGGGCGGAGGGCGCGCTAGGCTCGGCCCGCTGCCCCGCCGGGGCCGCTCCGCCTTCATCCCCGCCGCATCCCCCGCTCTTGTTTTTAAATGATTACTCCCTCCTCAATTAGCAGTAAGTTTGGGGGTTTGCCCCTGCCGGGGGAAGGCAGGCCCCCGGGCTTTGTTTCCCTGTCAAGTATTGATTTATAAAGACGGTGGATAGATAGATGGATGGGTGGGCGGCTTATTTGCGCCGAGCCACGTTTTCATGGCATCCCAAAGGGCAGGCGGAAGGCGGGGGAGATGGCCGTGCCGTTGCTTTTTTATTAAAAAAAAAAAAAAAAAAAGGCGGCAGGGGAGAGCAGAGACGCTCCGGAAAAATGTTGGAGATAAAATGCACCCCCCCCCCCCCCCCCCCCCCGCCCCCGGTGCCAGCCCACCCCCGCGTCGGCGCTGCCCTCCGTGTCACCCAGCTGTTGATGCGCCGCCCGCCCGCCGCTGGCCAGCGCTCGCCGCGCTGGTGCCGGGTGCCCGCGGCAGCTCGGCCGCCCCCATGGGCGAGGGCGCGGGGAGTGACCCGCCTCGCCCCGCCGCCATCCCGGGGAGCCATCTTAGTGCCCCCGCCGCGCGGCCGCCCCTCGCGCGGGCAGGGGCGCGAGCGGAGCGGGGCGGCGGGAAGCGGCGGCGGCTGAGGCCGGGCTCCTCCGCGCTCACCCGGATTCGCGGCTCTCGCGTCTTTCTCGTTGTTGCTGTGTCCTCCCCCCCCCACCGTCTAAAAAAAAAAAAAAAAAAAAAAAGAGGGGTGTGCTTTTTGTGGCTGTCCCCTCTTTGACGATCAGTGGTGGCTGGGGAGCCGTTTCCCTCTCCTGCCTGTGTAGATCCATGTCACAGTCATGCCGCCCGCCAGCCCTAATTCCCTGCACGTATATTGTGCCGGGTGTTCCTCCATTTTTATTTTTTTTTTTCTCCCCACCGAGGCATCTTCAAGTTTTCCACTTCACTCGGGAGTCTCTCCTTCCTACAGGTGCATGTAGGAGTAGACTCCGTTGCTCTAGTCAGAGAGCTCGCGGGGAAAGATCCTTGCGAGGAGGTGGTGTTTTGCCTTCCTTGCTGTCATCTGAATATAGAGGACTTTATTATTATTTGGAAGGGGCAGTTTATTTTTGAAATCTTTGTGAAAAAGCAAAACCAAACCCCATCCCTTTACAGTGGTTTCACGGTTGTAATTTCTAGTGTGAAAGATACCAGTGCTTTCTAAATGTGTTTATCAGCAGACAATATTGGATTTTTCACTTGTGGGAGGCATCCACACATTTTTCTTTAAGAATGCAGAATAGGGCAAGATTTAACTTGCTTACAGGACTTCCTTCCCCCCGTGTTGATTATTCTCAATCGAATAATGTGTAAGAATTTTAAACAACTACTCTTTTGACCAAAATGAAGTGAGAAAATAGTGAATGCTAAGGTACTACGGCAAAGTTGATCTTAAGGAATAGCTATGTTTCATTGGATAAACATGGTAGCAGGAAAGCTGTCATCCAGTTAGGAAGAAACGCAGCAAGTGGAAGAATCAAAACGTGAAGTGTTTGTGTCTTGGTGCTTGCATTAAACTGAAAGTTGTAATACTGATACCTGGGCATTTTTTTGCTACTGTTCAATCATATACATATATATGCGGATACTCTTGTGTTCTGTAGTATATGTAATGGAAGCATCATACTGCCAAGAGGTCTTAAAATAATCTTTTTGTCAGAAATATCATGACATGTTTTAGCATTAAAAAAATAACCAAGTACTTTTTTTTTTTGTCCCACAGAGGTGAACTATGCAAGTAGCACCAGAATTCCTCTCCCTGGTGACGGACCAGCTATTCAGTCAAACAGTTCAGCACCATCCAAGCAAACTGTTCTATCTTGGCAAGCTGCAATTGATGCTGCTAGACAAGCAAAGGCTGCCCAAAATATGAGTACCACCACAGCCCAGCCTGTAGGATCGCTGTCCCAAAGAAAACGCCAGCAATATGCCAAGAGCAAAAAACAGGGTAATACGTCTAATAGTCGGCCACCCCGTGCCCTTTTCTGTTTATCCCTCAACAACCCAATACGAAGAGCCTGCATTAGTCTAGTAGAATGGAAGTATCCTTTGATGCAGTTTTGTTTTGACAATCTGTTCCTTGGGTTTTTTGAATGTATCAAGGGGATTGTTTTAGAGCATCTCTTACAGCATCACAGCTAACATGTTAGTTCACTTGCATGTGTGGATAACTATCGTTAATGTTGATGGTAGTTAATTTTGCTTAAATTAGTGTTAAAGATAGCCTCCTAATTTGTCTCATAATGACACAGAATATCATTTTACTGAAGTCGTTCAAAGTCAGAGAAGAGCTCATAGCTGTTCCTTTTTTCTTGGAGGAGATGGGGGAATGTTTTCAGAAGTTTTTGAAGTTACAAGCTTACATTATATTCCAGCAAATCTCTGTATTCCGTTTGTTGCCCTTCCAAATCAGGTTGATTGGAGAGGAGTACATCTAGCAGTGTTAACTGGGAGATGACCCAAGATGTCAGACCTATGTCTTCCATATTGCACTTTGGTGTATTGCCGTTAGGGCAAATGAGTCAGATGTAGAAGTCTTTTAAAAAAGATTATTTTTCCAACTGCTAAAAGTAGGGAAGATTTTTTTAGTTAAGCCAAGGACTCACTCTAAGTACATACAAGTCTCTGAAAGATACTAATCTTCTGTACTTTTACCACATATATCTACCACCAAACATATTTGGAAGCATGTACTTCTGTAATTGGGGAATCAGATGTACTGGCCTGTATTCATGATAACTTGTATGCTGGGAAGGATTGCTTTATCTTGATGGTGATGTGGAAGTATGTGGATTTCGTCGGCAGAACTGCTAGCACGTTGATTTGGTATATTATTTAATTCTCAAGAAAAGGTTTGAAACAGAAAATAGTTTTGTTGAGGTACAAGGAGAAAAATGTTAGCCATGGCAACATCCCTGTAATGGGAAACAGCTGTTCAAAAGAGTAGATTACTTGAGGTAAAAGTCATTTTGTTACTTAAAACAGAACAGCCAACCTGGCAGTAGGAACTGTTACTCATTTATAGGGTTTGGTTTTTTCAGTTCTTTGAACATAATTCAATTGCAAATTAAAGATAGTGAAACAAATTCTTCTTTCATTTAAACTGGTAGAAATCCAACTAATTTCAGTAAATTGGCCTCTCCTTGGCTAAGGTCAGTTAAATGAAATTGCTATGGATCTAGGGGAGAGTAACTCAGGGCAGAATTTGTCCCAGTAGCACTACGCCATAAAACAAGGTTGTCAGTTTTGTGCTGGTATCTTTTGTTTATTTCATACTTGAGAATGCCGCATGTTAAGATGTGTGTTGTGACTTCATTTTGTACGCAACATAGCAGCTGTTGATGTTGTTAAGCTTTGTGAACATAAACTCAGCCCTTGAGGTGACAAACTTTTTGTAGGCCAACAAAATTTAACAGATCTTACAGGACATATGGGCTTTGTAGTTTTTTTTTTTCCAGGAAAAATATTTTAAACTGACAAAAATATGGTTTTGAGTATATTCAGTACTGTTCCATTGAGTATATTCAGTATTCTTCTCTCAGTCTTTTATGGAACTTTTACGGACGTGTGTCAGGAAGTTGTGTGTTGAATTGAGGAAAGGATGTCAAAAACCATATCTAAAGCCCCAACTGCTCCCTTTCCAAATTTCCACACGTAGGTTCATCTGGGTACCTCCATGTTTGTAGTTACAAGAAAATAATGAAATACTTCGGGGGAAAGGCAAATTAAAGATATACTGAAGGATGAACTTCATAGCTGTGAATTTTAAGAAATATTTTTCTTTCTGGAAGACAAGAGGTATCTCCAGGTTTCAACTGCTGTCATCCAGATAAGGTATAAAAAGTGTAACATCAATTCATGCTATGGTCAGTGTGAAAGCCTATAGCCTCTCAGTATGCATGACTCTGTCTTGGCCAAAGCAAAATTGTTGAGGAGTCCAGCTGTCAGAGACATGAAGAGGGGCTCAGAATTTTCCTGCTTTCCAGGTCTCATACAGGAGAACAGTTGTGATTTGCTGGGAATCTTTCTCATATCCTACTACAAACTGGGTCCCCAATGATTTTCCTCCTTTGGACAAACACATTTCTGTTAAGATTAATAAAACTTATGTGAGCGTATGAGGACAGAACAGCTCAATAAGTATTCCTTACCTGTCATGATGACCCATGTATTGATTTAAGAGTGTATAATTATATTCATCTCTGGAATTTAATCTAAACTGCTCTGTGGCAGCAAGAGTAATAGTTTTCTCTTTTTTTTTCCAAAAAGAAGACGATGTTGAAAGATCACTGTGACGGAAAATAATATGGTATAGTGATAGAACTAAAGGTGATGAAGTGTTTGTCACAGTTATCAGTCAGAAGATTGCCTTAAAAGTAAGACTTGTTTTACGAGTGTTGATGCTGAAAGGAGAACTAGACTTAAAAGTTTGTAGATACTTGTAATTCATGAATTCCTTAACAGGATTTTCCAGACCATTTGACATATTTATACTACTGTCTATTTTTGCCAATTGTGTGGCCTTAGCTGTTTACATCCCATTCCCAGAAGATGATTCGAATTCAACTAATCATAATTTGGTAAGTACTCTTGAGTTTTTATTTTGTATGTGTTTGCTATACTTTTAACTTGATGAGATGCTAGTGTTTGAGACTGTATTAAGTATAGGTAATTTTAGTAAAAAAATAAATAAATTGGTGTATAGCGATACTTTAAAATGTACATGGAATTACTTTGTGGTTTTTTTCATTTTTAATATGTGCTCCCTTATGTGTTAAAAATAAGTTTCTTCAGTGGTGAGATCCTTTGGAGGGGACCGTACATTAACATCATGCTGCATGTATATCTATGTGGTATAAAAACTTTAATTTGAATTTCTATCACTTATATCAATTAAATGTATTTACTAGCTGTTATTGTGTTTCTGGCACTTGTTTTGGTCCTTCTAAAGTTTTACTGCCTTTCCTAGTATACTTGTCTGTTTTCAATTTTTAATGGTGTTATTTAGCTATGTATTTTACTAGATATTTTAGTTTTTAATGAGGCAATGGTGGGAAATTTTACATTAATACGTTTTAAAGCGATAGGAACATCAATGTGAATCTTAAAAGCAGTCACTGCTGGTATAAGTGATCTTTCAAAAAAGGGATGGTATGGCAGTAAGCAGTGTGTAGAGATGTATTTCTTCAATTGAAAATAGTATACTAGTGTTGTGCTTGAAAATATATAATGAAAACTAATTTTGTTTTAATTGCCTATTAAAACTTATAAAGGCTATCAGGCTTACACGTGATAGTGAATTACGTTACAATAATTTCATTTTTTATATTAAATACATTGAAATAGTCAGTGAAGTTCAGTGGTCCTGTGCATTCAAAATGTGCATGTGACTTTTTTGGGGGGAGGGGAAGTTTGTTCACGGAATAAAGAATTGGATACCAGTAAGTAGGTAATTTTGGATTTATTTACCTGGAAAATTAGGGTTGATACGGGGTCTTCTATTTATGAACATTTTTGTGTAATTTGTGGTGTGTAAGCTTGTTTATTTTCCTAAAAGTAATGATTCTGTGCGTATGACCCAGTTTATATATTTTTTGTTTATCAAGATTAAGCAAATATGGACAATAAAAAATGCTGGCGAAAGGCAGAATAATTCAGGTCAATGTAAAGAATGATTTCTGCAGCTGTGTATCTAGCTAACCAACAGTCTTTATCTCTCCTTTTTTTTTTTTTTTTCTTTCCCCCTGAGAAATTCAGGGCACAGATCTCCATAGCTGTCAATCCACCAAGAGATCTGCTAATAACCAGTTTCATAAAGCATTACATGAAAAGGGTAAAGCAGTTACTTGTGTCAGAGGCTAATAATTTTGAAAGAAATGTTTTTAGCATTAGGTTTGTTAGGCTAACGTCTGGTATTTCTGACCTAATTCTACAATGTGCTAGTATTTAGAAAGAAACGGACATTTTCATCCTTGATGGCTTTTGGTTTTATCTGATCTGGCCAAGTTAGTCTAAGTAAAAATAAATTACTTTTTCTTTTTTTTTTTAGTAAGAGATCCTTATAAGTTTTAAGTTGAAAGTGTCTTGAACACCCCCAATTATGTGTATATGAAGTTTAATTGACCATTTAAATTCTCTCAAATTCCCATTTAAATCTTCATCCTGTTTGGTCTAATGGTTGAGTAATTCCACTAAGTTTACTCAAAGAACAGAGTTTATCCTGACAGTGTACTTTGAGGTGCTGGGACAGATCTAAGCACACTAAGGGATCATACAGGCACATCCTGTGTGCCTGATCTTCTCATAAAATAAGTAGTTCTGGAATGATCAGCATTGGTTTTTCTTAGGACTAAGGTTCTGCATCATGAAATACACTAACTAGTAGTCTGGGTTCAAGTCTCTTCCTCTGCTATTTCACTGAAATTTTTCCTGCTGTAGACCCACTTCCTATGTTGAACTCTTAGTGTGGATTCAAGTGTACTGTGAGGGAATATAATAGAAGAGCTGAGCTAGAAATCTTAAGGCTTGCTTGGGAACCTGCTTGAGCATCCATTTCCAGATGCTTGACATGTATGTGTAGATATATGTTTGAGAGGGAGGGCTGTCAGTTGTCTTATAGTAGAAGTGGGGATTGTTCTGTTGAATAATGTTCACATCTTTTGTGATACTGGTCTGAAAAACAGACCAAATCTTAAAAATCAGTATTAAATCTTATGAATAGGTTTGGTAGGGTTTTAGCCCCCTGCATGTAGACATGTTTGTCTTTTATGAGCCCTGCACTGCCAGTTTGATCTTGCTAGGAGACTGTACCCCGTTCTGTCTTGAATTCAAGTTCAAAAGTTGAGAAAAAGAAGATAATCTCCTCTTTCCTTCCAGCCCAGTGTTTGGTCCTCTCAACCCCACAGCCTCCTCTCCCCCCTTTCCTCTCTCTGGACACAGGCATCCATTGGCACTGTACAGATTGCAGCACTTGGGTCATTTAGAGCCTTGGGGGGAGAGACCACAGTGAGGAACAGAAACATGGTCTGCCTCCAGTGCCTTCATTTCCTCATTATGTAAACCCTAGAAGTTCAGCTTTATAAATTTTAGTTTGCGTGTGGGTATTATATCTAGGGCTTGGTTCTCAGGGAGTAAATCGATGTTGCTTCATTGAGTTGAATAGATTAATTGCTTTCCATCAGCTAGCTGAACTGGCTCGTGTTTTTTTTTTAATTTGTAAACAAAAAAATATTTATGCATGTGTTTTGGTTTTTTTTTCTGAATACAAAATATATATAATTTGTAATCAGCCATGGAAGGAGGAAGCAATGGTACAAGAGGGCAAAAACCAGTGGAATACTGGTAAGTGGGAACTAGAAATGGAAACTTTTCGAGTTTTGTTTGGGCTAGGGAGAAGACTGTTTGCATATATGAGAATTGGAGCAGTCAAAGTGTTCATTCTTTATGACTTCAAGAAGTTTGCAATGGCAACCTCAATCCAAGGGTACACATGCAGAACAGGTACTCATTCCTGTTTGCGATGGGATGTTAGAAGACAGCTTCTGTGTGATGGAATTTCCAAGACTTGTAAGAGAAACCTGAGGTACAGTTTCTGAGTCTGTCTTCACCTGTGCCTGAGCCAGTGAAACGCTGACCATATGTCAGCCAGGTAACCACTGGTTGAGCTGTGAGTGAGCTTCATGAATGTTTCAACGTGTTGTGTCTAATCAACACAAGTCAGCTATATGTTGCAGTAGTAATGGCAAAAGAAATTTTAGCACAAATTAACCAAAAATATAACAAACATTTTAAGAAACAGGTAGATGTCTCTTAAGAGAAATAGCAAATCACATGTATGCATATTTTATGTATTTTTTAAAAAAATAGGATGTATCTTGGCTATGTTTTATCCTTGAATATGAGTCAGTTTTTAGTCTTAAGTATCTTAAGATAGGTGTCTGTGAGAAGGTTTGACACTCGTGCTTTTGGAACAGTAGAGTTTATAGAAAATTGACAGTGCAAGCTAAGTGTAAGGATGGGACAATTGTGTGTTCCTGTGTTGGTCACTCATCTTTGCTGATATGCAAGTTGTGATTATTGAAGTTTTTGTGGTAGAGCCAGCAGCATGCTATGAGATACTTAGGATAACTTAAGGAAGCAAAGAAAGGTTTCTTCATGATATCAGTGACTCAGTTAAGCAGATGATAACCACTGGTGTTGTACGATAGGAGTCCCTTTCGTTGCTAGTTTTTTGTCTGCCTTGTCATCTTCTGAGTAGATAAGCTTAAATTTCTGTTCTGCCTTTCTCTGAGAGCAGAGGGTGCACTACAGCTATCTTCTTGCACAGTGGATTCATGGTCGTCCTTATTCTCTCTCAAGAATGACGTGTTAGTACTGGGTCATACAAAACGATGCATTTCAAACAAAGCAGAAGTGTAGAGTTAAATTCAGACTGGACTGTGCTTGACTGCTTGCTGGTGTTACAGTCCTGGGTTCTGGGAAAGTTTATCTAATCCTTTGTCTAAAACACCTTGACCTGTGCGTCTGGTGTGTGGTAGGAGGGGCACTTTGACTGGAGTGGTTCTCTGATGCTTTTCTATACTGCATAGTTTGTAATACAGACTAATGAACTTCAAAACCAGCTATTTAACTTGATCCTGAATTCTACTTAATTAATAATTAATTAATGTTCTTCTGTAAGTAAATGGGTGAAACTACTATTGAACCAGAGAAGTTATTTTTCTCTTAAAGCAGAAGAGGGACAGTGTTCTCTGGGATGAAAATCCTCATAAGCTCACTACTTCGTATTTTAATGTAGTTTCTTTCATCTGCCTTCAGAAGTTTCAGGTGATCTGAACCTTCCATGCTTGATTCAGCTCTTCGTTAGGCAGGGTTTCTTGTCTCAGCTTGATAAGAAGCAGTTTCTGGCAGGAAGGGTTTCCTGGATATATCTGTCTTCTGTTTCTGTCTTTTCCATTTTTTTCCCCATCTGTGGTATGTTATTTCCCTTCATGTCTTTGTTAACTTCCCACTCATTTCTTTCTTGTTATCTTTTGTCTTTGCCCTCTAGCTTCCCTCTGTGTTTACTCTTCTGTTTGTCCTCTTCTGCAGCATGCTTTGCTGTATCTCACTCTCCCACCTCAATTTTTCTTTCTTGTATCATCCTGCTGTGCCATGTTCTGTTCTCCTGTGCTTTGCCTCCTATTGACTTTCCGATTGGTCTGACTAGCACTGGGCTGCTTACTTTATAGTGTGCAGGCAGGCTGGCACAGTACAATTCTGGATTTTGGCCACAATCAAGACGTTTTTGGTTATTCTTTTTCTTCCCTTTTTTTTAATAAGTAAATGTGAGCAATGAGAAGGCATCCATCCATACAGAGTCTATGAAAAGTACACCCCTGAAGTCTGAGTCTGCTTTGGGTGTGCTACATCTCTTGTGACTAGACCCTGAAGGTTTTCACTGGTGACGCTGTCCTACTTGAGAAGAGATTGACAGCCTATGCATTTTGGGAGACTTAGTTGCATAAATTACAAAAAATTCACAAGTGCAAAGTCATGTAAGTAAAGGGCATGACCCTAATGCATAAAGGGCTGGAACCTAATGACAATTCAGGACTCTGTGCCCCTGATAGCAGGATTCTTCAGCCTTGTTTCTGACTACCATTGTCAGCGTGAAACCTCTCAAGGAGCGAGGTTCTGCATTAAAAGAAGGTCCCTCCAACCTGTGCTTGCAGAGCAGGTCAGGTGATGGTCCTGGATACCTTCTCTTCTTTCTCCCAGGCAGTTGGGACTGGGAGAGCCATAGTGGGGGACACTGCTACAGAAAGGTAATGTTTACATCCTGTCTTTCAGGCAAAGATTTCCTCTGTAAGTAGATTTAGGTGGATCTTTCAGTGCCTCCAGCAATAGGAAAGCCAGTGTTATCCCTGAACTGGTTGGACTTGATGATCCCAAGGGTCTTTTCCAACCTAAATGGTTCTATGATTCTATGAACTGTTAGTTGTGCCTTCAATCTAGGGCACAGCAGGGGAGTACTCTGAGAAGAACCAATTGAACTCTTGACTTAAGAGGTGTCAGGCTTCCTGTCCTTATCTCATTAGCAACCCTTATGACTCATTCAGTTCTAAGGCCATATGACTAATTAATCCATCCATTGAAAAGGTTGTTGGTTTTTACCTTGCACCCAGTTATCCTCTATACATAGCTTATCTGAAGATAGTCGTAGAGTAGAATGTTACTAATTTTAACTGCATTTAGTAAATAATTCTAAAGATTGTGTTTAATTGCTAAATGTTCTATGATGTATTTTAGAAAGGCCTCTATGTATATCTAGTGTCTTTGCTGTGTTTACTTTTTCAGTTCAGGGGTCTTAGAGGCCTGGGTCTCTCTCCCCTCATTTAGTATCAAAAAGTTACTTAGATTGGAAGATGTTCTGTGTTTCTGATCTTTTTCTATCGTTGGATTTTTAGCTAATGCTCTATCCTAATATATCTGCTAGCTGGCATAAAAGTCACCCAAGCAAACTTTTCAGGAAAGATGCAAGATAATTTGGATTCTACTGAAAATACTTCATTTTGCATATGGGAAAACATGATGGAGACATTGCAATGTTTTGTATGTATTTAGCCAAGCACCTAACTACTGGTACTAAAGGTACTGGGTTAGTTCTTTTTAAGGGAAAATGTGATTAAGTTTAACTTGAAAAAAGATTCAGAAATACTGGATTTAATTGTAACTGATATAACACAGGAATTTTATGTTGCATATCGATTGAGGTCAGTGAAATGTATTTATAGTTCTATGTATGAGTGGCCAGGAGGGCCTGCAAGAAAGTCAGTAGTTTAATTTTGAAAAAAAACCCGAATGTTGAGTTTTCTTCTCATTGGTTTTTGTGTCTATATGTGTATGTAAATGCTCTGAGGGATAGTTTTGATCATTTTTCTTCTGCTACTTTTTATTTACATTGATTACCTTGACATCTGTTTTCTCATTCAAAAAAACCTGGTAACTATTTAACTACTGGAGCAGCACGACTTGTCTTTCTGAAAATTAATAGTAAAGCTGTTTGATGGTTATTAGGTGAGACAGTATGCATCAGTAACCTTTGCACAACTGCAAGAATTTCTTAATAGATGACATTTCTGTAAGGGGATTATTAAAAAATATTGTAATGCTGTACTCAACACTATCTTCATATTTCAATATTTTAATATTACTGGCAGCCCAAAACTTTCAGTAGTGTGCATTAGCTAATTATTATGGATTGCTTTGAATTCTGTCAGTGCAGATCATGTATTTAGAAAACTTTTTCCCTTTGTGTTGTAATGCACACCTCTGCAAAATATATGAAAATTCTGAGTTGGTAGTGTTTTACACCCACTTTGTCCTGCAGCCTAGTCTGTCTGCTTTGCACTGTAGCAGTAGTGTGAAATAGCTCCTGAATTTTCTTGGTAAATGTAATTGCATGTGTCAAGCCCATCTCTACGGGTTAATGGAACAGAAATTTTATTTCACACTCTGGAAAAGGGATGGTCCTGAAAGATATGACCAAGATGACTGGCAATTTCCAACTAGTAGAAAGGTCACTTTGGTTTGTAGAAATTTGGGAATAACATAGACTAGTCGTTGTTCTTTATTTTATTTTGTGTGCCGCAATACAACTTAGGATCTAGCTACTTCAGCACAGATAAAAAAATGTCTGTTTGGAGTGCAAGGTTATGAGGAGAAGGTCCACAACTTAGTTTTACAGGTTTCAGTTAATGACACTGCAAAGGTAATTTCCCATTTTTTTTCTTTTAATGCAGGAGAGAGCTTCTTAGATATCCAAACCATAAGGCCTTACAAAAAGATGTACTTAATCATTCCCGTTTGAAAGGAAATGTTTTTTCCATGTTCAAAGTTGCAAGCTTGTTCCTGTGGGGAGTTCTTACTAAGAGCTTGTCTCTCCTTAAAAAGGTTTGCTGGTAGTGTATTACTGGCAAACTGCCTAGGGAGATACATTATACACCAGAAAGAGTTCTTTTTCTATTATAGCCTAAAGTCAGTCTCCCAAACAGAATAGTGCTGCACTGGTAGAAGGCTTTTTTTTTTCTGATTTAATTGTGCTGTGAAGAGTGGTGATCCCCCTCCCTTCTTTTCCCTTACTCCCTGCTTGATAAAGGCATGCCTGCAAAACTTTAAAGTATAGACTGGTCACAATAAAAGTAAATCTATGTACTTCCAAATGCACAGAATAATCTTATGAGTTACTATGCCAGTTGAATGGTAAGTGGGAAAGTAGATTTGACATTAAAATTGTAATTCAAATCTAAAGGGAACATTTAAGATGAGTGGGAGAAATACATACTTACCATACAAACTTTTGGCATAGAGTAAAAGTTGATTTTTAAATGCTCTGAAAAAAACATGAACAAACATAGATTATAAAAGCCATTTACTGACTGTATGTAAACATGTGAATTACTAATTTGCTCCAATATTGAGCATGTAAATTTAACAAAATATGAATCTACAGTTTTATTAATTGATAATAGCTGCTATGCTAAAGGAAACGCTGAAAATTTTCTGAAGTTTTTTCTCAAAAAATGAACCCATAAAATTCAGAATCTTTACGTGTTGCCATGTATCAGTGCCATACCAAAAGTAGATTACCATAAATATTGCTTGGATTTGCTTTATAAAATCTGTTTTAACACCCGTATTCTTCATAACCTAGAATTCTTTCTTTTAAAAACATGATTCATATAAGAAGTGTATTGTGCATTGAGAACTGTGGTTTTGTTTGTTTATTTATTAAATATGGTCTGTGTTTATGTGAGCACTGTGTCTTGAAATACCTTGGAGTTTGGATCCATGGCTTTGGAAAGTGCTGGTCAAGGCTTGCTTGCTTAATTTGAGCAGAAAGGGAGAAGTTCTGGGTGCTTTTGAATAGCCAGTCCCTGGGTGCTTTGAAAGACTCATGTAGCTGTTAAGATCAACAAAACTGTATTTTCTAATCTGTTGGGCTTTAAATGACAAACTGTTTTCAGTGATGGTCAATTGAATGTATGATTTCATTTACCGTTCATTTTGCAAGAATTCAGATTTGTTTATCCTGCTGTCATGCACCAAAACCTTTCCTTTGCTGGGCTGTGTGGAAGGACAGGCCATGAAGGAAAATTAAATGAGTATATAGTGATAGTGGGAGAATGTTAATTAGGATGGATTTGCTTTTCAATGTTAGGTTGTTTTTATTTTGTTACTGTGTAATCCTCAGCAATAAAATTTTCATTTAATGAATTGCAAATACAGTATCATTTCCCCTCCTCCCCCTTCAGAGCATGCCCTTACTTCTGCTTGTATAAAATTCACTTGGTAGCACCGATTAGCATCTCACTGTTTGTGTTTTTTTTATAGTAATTTTTATGAAGAAAACTGCTTTTAGAGTTCCATTCGTCTTGAAGAATGGTTTGATGAAACAGAGTGTGATTCTTCTCAGAAACCTAGGTGCTTGACTTCAGCACTTGAAACTAAACTATAAATAAAGATTTGAGATTTATGCTCAAAATTTAACTATGAAGATAACATTTTCAATAAAATCAACACAGCTGACCAGGATACATCATATGCCTCCTCAGTGTTAGTAGGAAATATTATTCTAGAATAATACTGTAGTGATTGATAGTACTATAAAACCTTGACATGATGAGCAGATCAATTTGCATGGATTTATTTATATAGTTACAAACTAAGATTTTTTCCACTTATTTGATATTAAAAGATAGTATGCAAGTACATTTTCAATTTTGTTGCACGGCTAAAATTTTGGGTAGTGTCTAACTCCTCTGTTGCTATTACATGATTTTCACAGTGGTCACGATTCCTGTGTGTGGAGAGCTCCTTACAAGTTTGAAAACTTGTAAAATTACACTTTTTGATAATGTCTGAATCTTGCTGTTTGTTACTGTAGTAATCACATAATACAAACTGTGATCAGTGTTGGTCAGTATAGCAGAAGGGATATTGCTAGACAAAGAACTTGAAGATCAGAACTTTATCCTCAAATTTATTTTTATTGCGTATTTTCTAAGAAACAAATATTTGATGTATCTTAATTGAAGAAAGTGGTTCAGCCCAAAGATTCATTTGGCCAATTCTTTTAGTTGTCCTCTTCTCATATGATAAAAAACAGGTGGTATGTTGAATTTTATCACACTTGACAGCTTAAATATGTCATACTGAACTACCAGGTTGCATTTCAGTAAAATTTTGCAGAAGACCCAGTGACACAAAGGAGCGTACAGAACAATTACATTTCTATGGCATGAAGGCTGAAAAGCTTTTTGCAATGTAAGAACGTAAACATAAGAAATGTTCAATAGTTTAATAATTATATTTTTCTGGGTTGGCTCACGGTGGCTGCAGCAGCCTCCAGCAAGATCACATCTTATGCCACTCAGCTAATCAGAAAAATGCGGTCCTTCCAAGGTACTGAGTAGCAAATACCCCAAAGCTGTATTATGTTTATCAGACATTTTGTTAGTGCAGTGTTTACTCTGGATTTATTATGCCATTACTTTTTTTTTTTTCAAACATTCATCCAGAATCCTTTAAAACACATACCAGTGATGTGTGGCATAAGTCAGTTACTCATCATGAAATGATATTTAAGTAATTATATGCTTATCTTCATCCCAAGAAGTTCTGAGTTCAGGTAGCTTTTATTGTTCAATAGTTTCTTGCTATAGCAAAGGAAAAAGCTGAAAGAAAACAACCTACCAAATTATGTAGAGCTTATAAATTTATTAAAATAAGGTCTCAAAACCTCGTCACTCCACTGACTTCAGAAAAACTAAATGAAAAAAAATCAGTAATAAAAAGGAGCAATGGTTAACCCAGCTGTACCTAAGAGTCTCATAGCATTAAATGATGCTTACTGTAGTCTGTGCTCCGATTGACTGCTAGAGGAAAGGTGAACACTTCAGGGTACAAAGTCTCTGTGTCTGGCCTGCATTCGTAGTGCAATGCAGCTACCTCTGTCTCCTGTTGAAGTGCCTCGCCTGCCATAATTCTCAAGGCACAGCATAGAACAGAAAGTTTCTCTACGTTCTAGTAACAAATTGAATGCTACTTAAAAATTTTTACGTTTTGTCTTAAATATAATGAAACTGTCACATTTAAATGAAATTCCGTAAAACATGGTTTCAGCAGAGGCCATGTTATTTTACTGGCTAACGATTCAGTTTTATGTTGCATTGTCATGGATGTGTTTGGTGTAAGCCCATTTTAAGACCAGACGTGCATGCCATCTGTATTCTTAATACAATAAGAAGACCTTACCCTGAACTCTGAAACTTGCTGGAGGCAAGCTTAAGACCCATAGTTAATGCCGATTGCATGTAGGTAGACTGAGCATGCACAGGCCTTGTCTGTCAGCATCGGTTAGATTTGTGACTTTTTTTAAAAGACTATGTCTCCTGTAGTAAAAGACTATCAGCCGCTTCTCACGTCTGTGTTTTCCCTAAGCACTGTATGGCTGAGAGCATTTATCAATGTGGTTGAAAAATATATGGGCCACAAGCTGTGATGTAGTAGCTCAGGTTGTTCTTCCAGGAGCTTCCTATTAAAAAGGGGGCAAAAAAAGCAAAGAAAAGAGAAGCTTTTGCAGTCACATGCTATACGTGTATCTCTTTGAGCTCAGTAACTTCTGAGAGCATCTGATTTCAAACAAATACAGCAGAAACAAAGATTTCCAAGTTATTTTTACATGTTTTTTGAGAACAGGAAGAGAGAAACTTTGTGTTCGCTCTTTCCCCCAAAGGCAGGCTGCAGCAGGAGTCCACATGTCATACCAAAACTCATCAACCAATGCCAGGCTGTAGGGATGAGGCTTTATTAATTTTCATGCTTACAGAACTGCTTGTCTCCTCTATGAGGAACACTGAATTATGTGGGTTAAGGAAGTAAAGTGGTTTGTTGCCATAGTGGAAAGGGTAAGAGAAAGTAGGTAAGATGCTAGCCAAGAACTTCAGAAATGGCCGTTGAATTTTTTAGTTTCCTCCTAAATTCTTGTGTGTTCTTGGACGGGCTATTTACCTCTTTGGTATTTAGTTTCCCACCTATAAAACAGTTTTTTTGCTCTAAAAGGATATCAAAAGGAAAAGCAAGTTTGAGGCTGTGAAATGTTCAAATATGGCAATAGCGTTCACATGAACACTAGAACGAGATCTAGGGAGTTCTCCTAAAGCAGTTTCTTATTTTGTCTTTATTTGGAAATGGTTTGCCTGACTTTCTGGTGAATGCTTTCTGGTGAATTTTGTTGTCAGAGACTGTATTTTAAGTTTGAGAATGTAGACTGTTTTGGCAGCACATTTTGGCGAAGAAAAAGTGATTGGTAGTGGCAATATAGGAACATAAGGAACAGCCACTGTTTCCATAGTGATACAGCAAAAGCAGTGACATTTAGGTAAACAGCAGTAGGAAAGGAAATTTGGGGGAGTTAATGTTAGATGTCTCAGAAGATACAGTAAGCTTCTATACGGTGTTTAATGTGTATCTGAAAATGGTAATGTTAAGCTTCTATTTGTTATATTAGTAGCACAAGCATCCGTCAGTGTTTGTTTGGTGGGAAGTTCAGTGACTTCCTTGAACAGGTGATCTGTGAATGAAACCAAGGCAGGCAACATCCCATTGATCAGAAATTGCACATGGCAAAAGAAAGCATCATGTTTTGGGTGTTCACAAATAGGCTCATGTGAACTGCCCAGCCGGTGGGAGTGGTACCACTGAAGGTGTTTTTAGCATGACTGTGTGACACATGTATGACAAGAATATTTCTAGAAACCCTTATAGCAATGTTACTATTGATCCAAATATTATATACTTCTTAGACCCAAGTAATTATTTTAAATAGATGTATGAAAGCTCAAATACAGGACCTTACTACTCATTTTACTCAATGAGTGCTAGGGCTGATGCATTGCATGATGTTGTGTGTACCCCTCTGTTTATATACTGGTCAGTGCAAGTTCTGGAGTCATTTAAGGACTTTAGTTTGTGGACTAAGCAAATAACTAGGTGAATAAAAGTTTCATTTTTGTAATAATTACTGCTTGAAATAAAGAAGTGTGAAGTAGGAGGAATAGGGCATTAAGTGCAGGGTAGGAAATGAATTTCAGACAAAAGTTGTGGGAGAGTAGAATTCTGGAGACTTCTTTGCACTGAAACTTTCAGGAAAGTTATCTAATCAGTTAAAGCATGGATTAGATAAACTGTCTTCTGCTGTGTTGCACAGTAAGGGGGATGGGGATGAAAAGCACTGACTATTGGAATTAGTGTCCACACAGGGACTCTGTGCAAGGGTTGATCTTGTCCCCTTTGTCCATGTTTGGTAATGAGACTGCTTCAGAAAGTATCAGAAGAAAAGCAACAATTGGAAGGGCTAATGGAAAGAAAGCGAACTTGAAAGAGCAACTGCACAAAGATAGTATGTTTTAGTGTAGTATGACACAGCACGTTTTAATAAATAATCTGAATGAGCTTGACCCATTCTTTGAACAAAGATAAGGCTATGCTAGATTGTTTTGCACATGCTTTGTTCTATTCCAGTGAAAATATGGGGAAGATTTACAGGCGATTTGAGCCCTTGATATGAGTGGGTGTTCAGTGAATGGAGGGTTTCCAGTGAAGGGTTAAGTAAGCATGTTAGAATTGTCTTTTTCTTGCCTTTAAACAAGCGTAGAGGTAACAAAATACAAATGTGTTAGCAGGTAACCTTCAGGCAAATTGATCATGATGACTGAGTTAAGAAAACTATAGATTTCTGGGCTGAGGATACTGGAAGCATTTAGAGAGATGGATTAAAGCCCTGTGCTTAAGGGCTCCTGTGCGATAGCTGTTTTCTAATGGTTAGAGAAGTGATAAATTGTAAAGGATGCATCAGTGTCCTTCATACAACATTTATCAATATAAATGTATTTCTAAAGAATATGGTTATACATGTAAGAAAATTAGATGTGTTATTTTCTAGCTAGATTACTTTGGAAAAGTGTACTTTGAAAATGCCTATTTTGCCTATAAAGAGAGTATCTTTAAGTCAAGGTGGTGATGCTGGCAAAGGCTTAATTGGCCCATTTGTCAGCCTCAAGTTGCAAGACCAATGCAATCTTTTTGGGTAGCATGTTTCTGTGTTCAGAAGTGTTAGTTTAAATTCCGTATTCCATCACTTAGTATAAAAAGATAGAATCACAGAATGGTTTGGATTGGAAGGGACCTTAAAGATACCAAGTTCCAACCTCCCTGCCTTGGGCAGAGACACCTCCCACCAGACCAGGTTGCTCAGTCTCATCCAGCCTGGCCTTGAACACTTCCAGGGAGGGGGCATAAACAGTAATGTTATTTTCTTTGATATGTAACTTTTGTGAAATACTACTAAAACGATAAAATACTTCTGAATTTGCTTTTACAGAAGTACAGAACTTCTGATGTTCTTACTCAAAAGTTTCATCTCTAATAAAGAAAAAATTTTACACGTAGATAGTTCAATATTTGGATTTAGGATCTTTGGAGCGCAGAATTTATTTATTTTTGTAAGATGAATGTGAGCGTGTTTAATTTTGTTTATAAATCAGGGAAAAGAAAGAAACAAGTGCATGCCAGAAGAAATAAGTCCTGTGAAGAGGATTTAGTTTTTAGGAGAGATCATCAAACTTTTCTACCAAATGTGTAAACCACATCTTTGCTGAATGTGGAAGAAAAAGTGTAAACACACAAAAATCTTTAAATCTTCTTCAAACTATTAAAAATGCAAGTGAGTATGGCCATTTTATACCACAAAACTTTAATATTTTGTATCAGACTCTTGTTTCCAGTATGTCATTTCAGAGAGTTTGTGTTTGAGATATACAGCCTGTCCTATTATTAGCCAGTAATGTCAAAATGAGTTCCTGGCAAATGCGAAGGACAAATTGGGGTGCTAGAGGTCCAGGTACTCAGCCTATTTTCCACTTAGTTGTTTACTCATTTCCTTTTTCCACTTTTTCCTGTTCTTCATGAGAAGAAAGCTGGTAGTGGAGGCTCCAAGCTGATATTTCCACCACAATAACAACCTTTTTGTCTTGGCAAGTGGTGGAATCCCATCTGTTTTTCTGTGAACCAAACCTTGAAGGATGTGAACTGATAGGTAACCTCATCAGCTATCAATGAATTTACAGGATTTGGACGTCTCTTCATAGTCATTGTCTGCACACTCCCAGTCTGATAGAGTATAGTGCTGATGTCTGCTCTGTACTAAACTATTAGGGAGATCACTGAGAACAGATACACTCCAGTTTCCTGGGAAAGGGGCAGATATGCAGGCTCACATTTGTCTGGAGGAGGCATATCCTCAACTGACAGGCAGTGTTCAGTGTGCCAGACACTCCAACAGAGGGTCAGCTCTCAGCGTGTAAGGTGACCGTGAAACATTCCTGCGTTGTACAATTTGTAACCCCTTCTCGGTATGTGAAGACAAGACAGGGAAATCTTAGGGTATAAGAGCAAAAGTTTTCCTACCCTTTCTTCTCTGAAGCTTTGGAGGAGTAACCATGAGTAAAAAAAGTCCATGACGTTAAAGTCCATGGGTTTACTGTATGCAGGGGCATTTCAGGATGCACCCTATGAAGCTGTAATCGTGTATTTTAGCAAAGACTTGCAAAGTTGCAAATGCTTCCTCACTTATACTTGCTGTTACTCCAGTCATGAGTAGTGCATGTTAAAGCCCTACTGGATGAAAGAAAATCTTTCAAGTTGAATCCTTGAATTTGAATGTTACTATATTACTGTATTATATATATTATTGTAGCACTGGAACAGTCTGCCTAGAGAGGTTGTGGAGTCTCCTTGTCTGGAGATACTCAAAACCCACCTGGATGCATTCCTGTCCAACCTGCTTGCTTTGGTAGGGCGTTGGACTGGATGATCCCTGAAGGTCCTTTTCAACCCCTACTATTCTGTGATTAATTTTTTAAGTTTGTGGTGGAGTATTTGTTCCTCTAAAAATGAAAAGGGGTAACTATAGGCGTTTATCTTGACTTAGGGAAGTTAAAAGGGCTTATTCTGTTTCGAGATGTAGTTCTCTTTTGGAAAAGTCAAAGGTTCTGGACTTGCGTGTGTTACGGATGAAGCTGCATTGCTTGAAGATTTGAGTCTCTTCTGCATTTTAACAGTTTGACAGCTTTGCAGTAGTAATGATGCAAGATGCTTCACTGGAAATGGATTTTTAAAGCTTTGGTTTGTAGGTGAAAAAAGAAATTTCATGAAGAAATTTCACTAAAGAATTTTATCATTTTATCTAGAAGATAAAACCGAGACTGAAATGTTTATTTTAAAATTATTATTTATCCTTAAACTAAATAGGAATCAGTCTTTATATCTCTTTGTGTATTGATTTGGTTAGAAATGATTGAGTGGTGCTCTTAAAACGCTCCAGTTACAGAGTGAATCAACTTATGCCACCTTTTTGATGGCTGTTCAAGTTTTAAATTAATGCATTTTAGTTGCAGTTAAAACACGTTAAACACGAACACTTAAAGTATAATGACTTCACTAATGAGTGGTAAACTGCTGTGGTCTTACGATCACATGCAAATACCTGACTCCTATGGAGCAGACCAGTTTTCAGCTTTCAGATTCTAATTAATTAAATGTTAGAATTCTTACAACTCTGAGTAGGATATAGAGTCTCAAGGGTTTGTATTTTTTTAAGCCAAGCCTAGAGTGTGGACATTGTATAGAGAACTTGTCTTTCTAAGTAACTAACTTCATAATTCAACTACTGTACTTGTTTTCAAATCAGAAGGTTGCCTAAGTTTATGTTTTGCGATTTGTAGTATTAACTCTATTATGGATGCTTCGTTGCATCTAGTTAACTCTTTCCTAAGGCTAATGGCTAAATACCAAAGTCTGTGCTCCCCAGAAGAAGATAGAATCACTCAGCTTTGAAAACCTACGGATGAGTACATGTTACAGCAAAATTGTTAAAAAAATCAGAGGGAAGAATCACAGTGGATTAATTTTTGATAAATGTCATGGCTTCAACATAGAATTTACTCTGTCAGTAGCTGTTAGGTTGATAAAAATTTATGAGAATTGATTCCCTAATTTGTAAGTTAGCCATGTTTACACATATATTCACTCTACCAAAATAATTGGATTCTCGTGCATTTTATTCTATAGCTTTTCCTAATACAGTTTTTCTTCCCATAGTAATGGAGTTTTATAAATAGTGAGATTTCAAAGACAAAAATAATAACACTTCAAAATACATGAAAATTGGTGAATGGTTTCCCTCAACTTGAGTAATAGTTTGCTGCTGCTATATTTTCCACTAATACATGTGATGATTACTTGATAATTTGATGCTGTATCTATTCAAGCATGCTGTGCATGAGTTAAGAAAAATATCACGTATTTTAGCTTATACAAACTCACAGCTAGCAACTATAAGTGGTAACAAGCAGTAAAATGAGCGCTGTGTGGCTTCCAGTGACCTTCATTGCTGGGAATAACTGTAAGAAAAGAAAAATCTAAGACATGCTTAGAAATTCTCTGTTTGGAGGGCTAACTCTGGCCTGTTTTCTGCTGTCCTAATTGTGCATAGTGATTGGAGACCTTTTCAGCTTGGACAGACAGATCTTTCAAAGGGCAGAATCAAGCACTCAGTTTCTTTCTATTTTGCAATCCCACATGTATATATATATATGATATATATATATCAGCCTAAAAACAGAGCAATGTGTTTGTTCTAACCTATAGATTTCTAGTCTGCATACATTGGTTTTATGTATATTTGACAAGCATACATACCTCTAAAAAGGACTAGATGTTATTTTTATCAATAATTTAAACATCATAATTAGTTGGAAGTTAAATGTCAAGATTTTTCTTTCAGTTTGGATGTGCCCCAAAATCAACTTGGTCATGCTAGAAGCAACTCTGTGTTTTAGAAAGATTTTCCTTAATATAGAAACATCAAGTTTTAACATCTGTACTGGGTCACAGCCTCGAGCCCCCAATCCTAGCTCTAACACTGACCAACAGGGGTTGCATAGGGAATGAAATAAATGCATAGTACTGGATCCAGCAGATCTTGTCTCTAGAACTTTCTGAGACAGAGGGAAGGTCTTTGTGTTTGAAATGATATAGTACATGTCATAGTTAATAATTCAGTAGTTTCATGCCGTACTTTCTTTAAAGATTTTGAGAGAGCATCATCTGGTCGTTGTGCTTTCTTATTAATTGTTCTCAATTTTTTTTTTAAAGATGTTTCAGCTCAAATTATCTAACATTTCCTTCATAAAAAAACCCCTTCCATTATGGAGCAATTTCCCACTCACCTGCAATCTTTTTGTTACTCTTTCCATTGCTCCTTTAACAACTTATTTTATTCTTTTATGTCACTGTAATAGATTTTTTTGCCTTTTTTTCCTGCACCAGTAAGGAAGTAAAATTTAAGAATGCAGTTTCTGCAAAGGTATTCTTCAGAAATAATGTTTTGAACCAGAACTGCTCATGACGTGATGACATTTAGATTCCTTGGAAAGGTGATCTGAGATGCAGTCATGTATAGTGTGTCATAATTCAATATTGTATCAGATTAATTCTGACCCAGTATTTACCAAGTAGTGATCCAGGTTACTAGAGTATTCTGCTTTTGTTTTTTCCTGCCTTTGAAGGCTTTCTGGTCTCATTTAGCAGATAGATGCTATTTATTCAGTAGCAGATACTATTTATGGAGGAATAAAAATATTTTTCTATTAAAATAAAGCAGAAGGACATGGATCTGTTGGACCGAGTCCAGAGGAGGGCCACAAAGATGAACATAGCACCTGTGCTATGAAGACAGGCTGAGAGAGTTGGGGTTGTTCCGCCTGGAGAAGAGAAGGCTCCAGGGAGACCTTAGAGCCCCTTCCAGTACCTAAAGGGGCTCCAGGAAAGCTGGGGAGGGACTCTTTATCTGGGAGCGTAATGATAGGATGGGGGGTAATGGCTTCAAAGTGGAAGAGGGGAGGTTTAGATTAGATATCAGGAAGAAATATTTCACTCTGAGGGTGGTGAGTCCCTGGCCCAGGTTGCCCAGAGAAGCTGTGGCTGCCCCATCCCTGGAGGGGTTCAAGGCCAGGTTGGATGGGGCTTGGAGCAACCTGGGCTGGTGGGAGGTGTCCCTGCCCAGGGCAGGGGGTGGGACTAGATCATCTTTAAGGTCCCTTCCAACCTGAACAATTCTATGATTCTATGATGTCTTTTAAAAACTGCGCTTAATAGTATCTTGTCTGTTGTGATTAATCTAATGCTTATTTTGGGAAGCATAAAGTTTGAAATTCAAAACTAGTCAAAGGTTTTTTTTTCTTTGTCAGATGTCAAATAGAATCCAACAGCAAAGTTGATACTGGTGTTGGTCTGATTTTCCCCCTTAGCAGTCCCTGCAATTTAAGAGTTATTTTTTGCATACTGCAACTACCCCCCCAACATAGATTTTCTTTGTTTCTGAGATTCTGAATTGTAGTGGTATTGTGTAATAGAAGGGATAGTAAGAAAAGTGCATTTTGAGCAAGTAGCAGCTGTGATAACAATGTATCTGCTTCTTCTATACCACAAATAAAGAGCATCTGCGTGTGCAACTTACTACATCATTTAGGGCTGTGTCAGCTGTGCCTTTCAGCAGATTTCACACTGTCACAAGTTTCTCATTTTAATGGTATCATTTCATTGTAGCACTTCTGAGTAACTTTATGGATAGAAGGTAAAGCCAGTGGATCCTGGACAAATTCTCGTAATGACTTTAGCTAAATCAGATGATATCTAGATATTTAAATACAGCTTTTGCACATTATTGGTAATGATACCCCATTACATATACCAACACATAATGATGGCTCAGAACACTGCTTCTGAGTATACTGTGCTTGCAGTATTTCTCATAAAAGTATATTGTAGTATTATGAAATATCTTCCTAGCTTACTTGTTAGTAAAGAGAAACATATCCCATATCATGCCACCATAAATTTGTTCATATTCTCTGGTGTTTTTTGTAAAGAAAGCAGCCAGTAGTGATGAAGGTAAGTTACAGAATATTGAAAAATTGTCTGTGAATCAAAATGTGTGGTAGATACAATTTAGCAATTATGTCTTGCTTTATTTTTTGTCCCAAGATTTTAGTCTAATTTGGCACTGCATGTTACTGATTATTGTGTCGTTTTCTTAAAAACAATTTTCTATTACCAGATCACCAAATTAACATATGTATACAATAAGCCAGTAGCATATTCTTAGTCTCAAAAGACAATGAAAGAAGCTGGTGATTCTAGCTGAAGTAGGAGGAGGAAAACACAGTTGGACTGAAATTAGTCAACAATAGGCAGCAGCTGTTAAAAGAAAATCAGCTGCTCTGTTCTCAGCCCACTTAGACTATCTTCATTACCTGATGAATAGTGAATTAGTTAATGAAGTAGTTAGCATGGAAGTATCTAGGAGAAAATAAGACATTGTAGTTAAACAGTAGAAAACAAAAGTTCAGTTAGATTTAAGTTGTGCCAAACTATGTTTGTTTCTCTGGGTGTTTTTTTGTTTCTTTTTTGCATGCTTCCTAAAAATAAGAATCTTTGTAGAAGTGTTGAAGGCCTGGAGGGGACAATACTCCAACTGTGATTCATGAACCTGTTTTTTCCCCGTCCTGTAAGAGATAATGATGTCAATCCCATCACTGTTTTTTTCCACTGAGATTGACTGAAGTCTCTGTATGAGGTCCAGATCAATAGAACCTTCTTAATTATTCATTGGAAGAGCTTTGGGGTCCTGTTCAGACATGCTTTTCATGACTGTGATGCTGAATTTGCTACTAGAAACGCTGTTCAGGAAGGAGGAATGGGAATGTTTCTGAGGAGCAGTCTTCATTATCAGGTCCTTATTTTGGCCTACAGACCAAGTGTCTGATTTCAGTATCTTCCTGTTTGTTGCCTATGCTGCAAGCATTAGGGTAGAGGCACTTCAACTGGGCTGTTGGCCATGTCACTTTCTTAGAGGAACACCCCTTAATTCCTTTGAGGTATTTCACTGGTGTTTCCCTGTTGGCTCCTATGACCTCAGAAGCCCCTGGCTCATCTCTGTAGGACTTCAAGTACCCAGCATGTCTCAGACCAACAGGCTGAGGGCCCTTGCTAGCACCCTGTCCCTTTAACCTTGATGTGTCATCCCTCCCCCTTCAAGCTGAATTTAAAGCTCTGCCAATGAGCCCTGCTGGCTTGTGAGCAAAGACCCTCTTACCCTTTTGAGAAAGGTGAATCCCATCTGATGCCAGCAAGCCTGGTGCTGTGTAGGCCATCCCATTATCGAAAAACCCAAAATTCATCAAACTAGGCATTAAGGAGGAGAGCACTGCATATTTATTTCTTCTAACATTTCTCCATTATGCAGAATCTTTTCATTATCTCATTGAGAAAGGTAGCTACATGAAGCAGAGACGATGAATAACAAGCAAGGGATAGAGTCATCCCAGAGAACACGGCTCATCTGTAAAATTGTCAACTTCAAAGTCTTCCAAACTCTAAAAGTTAAAAACATGGGATTTTATTTGGCAGTTGGTGTATGGGCTTCGTGCCTGTATACTTAATGCTGTTCCCCAACAAAATTATGCCTACACCTCTCTTTTTCTGCAATTTTTTTCTCTGTCCTTTGTTTCATCAGTGAAACACATTTAAAAATCATTTAAAAATTACCTAGCTTATGAAAGGTTCTCTATTTTTTTTACTACCATAAAACAAATGGGAAAATCTCCAGAATAAAGTAAATGTTTTCCATTTATATAGGGATGTTGCATTGTAATTTGGGGAAAATACATGCCTTAATACTGCGTAAAAGTAAGAAATGAAGTTAGAAGCCAGGTAAACGAGCTTAGAAAAATCCCTGTCCTTTATAGGAATGTTAAAGAAAAATTCCTAACACTTTTAAATTCCTTATTTGCCAGGAGCTTCTCTGGCTGCTTGCAGATAAAGTAAATGGATGCTGTTTTGTGGTCACAGATTTGTAATTTAATGTACAGTGTAGAAAGCCCTTAGTGGATAAGATCTTCAGAACTACTGCTTTGGAAGTCTGCCACTTTTATTCAGGAAATTGTTATCACTGAAGCTGATATTCTTTCAGTAGAGGATCTGTGTGTGTGTGCACATACACATAAATATACATATATACTATACATTTGTAAGAATATGCATATGATAGCACATCAGTCCAGAATGATTCCTCTGTATGAGAAAACAGAGCAATTGATACGTGGAAACTTTTTTAACAGAACTAGACCAGTCAAAATGGTCACTTGTCCTAATTTCTTTTTGGCTTGGTAGACCTGCTGGTAGAATAACCAGAATTTCTCTTTCTTCGCCACCCCCCCCACTCCTTCTTTCCCTTGCCTTGGTTGTTGGATAGAACTCAAATTTTAAGTGGGAGATTGTTCTACTTCCTTGAAAAGAGCTCTCTCTTTAGCAGCTACTACTGAAGTGTGTAGTAATTAGTACAGTAATGATGAAACTATGTTACAGCACAGTCTCCTTTTTCCATCAAGATGCTTTTGGATCACTGATAATAGCTCCTATGAGTTCTTAAAGGAGACTTTGTCTCTAAGTGGTACAGATACTAAGTAAGGAGCCCTTTCACAAGCAACTGCATTGCTTGGCTAAGGTCAGCAGACTCAGTGAGGAATCTCACAGATTATTCATTTCAGATGAGCTTTTTGCTTTTGTCTGTAAATTTAGATCTTTTAGGAGGCTGGACAGGAATCAGTGAGCTAACTGGGTCAGTTTGGTGTACCCACGCTAAGTGGATATAGGACTTTGGTAACTTAAAATCGGCATGCCACAGTTTAAAAGAAAGCTTCCACGCAGGATGCCAGTGAATTTCAGTTGCCCTTGCTACATACCCTGTTGGGGGTCTAGGGGAAAAAAAAGGTACTAGAAAACGGGGAAATACTCTCTGGAACACATACATCATTTTCCAATCTTTATAAATTAATGTGTTTTATGCTACCTTTACATTGGTGTTCTGTGTTTTTTTGTTTTCATTCATCCCCCAAAATGCTGATTAATGCATCTCTTGAAGTTTTTACCATTATTTTTATATAGTACAACTTGCCGTGTTTTTAAAAGTAGAAAGTTATTCTGTGCTGAAGGCTGATGGCTGTAAAAGTTCTTGTACTTTTAACAGTCTTTTAATTTAGCTCATCAGTCAGATGTAACTTTCGTTTTTATCTTCAGATGTAGACAACAGCTGGGAGAGGAATGCTCTGGGTTGCTTTCATTGCTGATAAATACTTCAAAAATCATTAAAGAGAAGCTCTTTCATGCCGCGGAAAAATCCTGCTTTGTTGTCTGGCCTTCCATGAAAACGTAGAAGATTTTCTGTGTCTCATTAGTATTAACATTGTCAGTTACAAATCTGCTGACTACCTCTAGAAGAATAAGCCTGCCATTTTTTAGCGTTATTCTCAGCTATCATAATGTCTTTTTATCCCTCATCAGCATCCCTTGCAAACAGCGTGTTACACAGTGAGCTCGCAACTCAAACTCTGTATTAATCCAGCTTTGTTTGCGGGGCGGAGAGGGGAAGGAATAACCAAGTCCTTACTGGACACTTTGCGTGGAATTAGGATCAAGGTCACGTGCAGTAGGAAATGCAGTGAATATAAAATTCAGTTATTCAACGATATAGTCTAGAAGCTTTTTGCTTTGGACCAGAACACTTAAAAATTTTAGTTTGTGTCAAAACTTTGGCCCATATGAAGATTTTCTGGATAGCTTGTAAAGAAATGTCAAGTTTCTACAGCCAGATGTCTGTTTTGCACTGGCAAAATGTATTAAATACCACGTTATACGAAGTCAAGATGCTTATGTGTAAACCGCGATTCTCTCTTTGGGTCTTTTTGTAAAATGAGATTCCTGATATCACATTTATTCAACACTAGTATTACAGAGTTTGCTTGCTTCATCAGTTGCTTTATGGAACATTTTTAGGAAAAAATGGACTGTGATGCATTGAAATTATAATTTATTTTTCTTATTGTAAACAGTGACAACATACAGAAAAATAAGGCAATAATATGTTTCATTTAACACAAGGTTTGGCAATTAGCAGAGGGGAGCTCGTGACTAGAAGTTCATAAAGCAAATGTTTTTTTATGTTAGTCTTTATTCTAAGTCTTTCTTTATTGCATGATTCAGGATTAAAAAGGTCACTAGTAGTAAATGCTTATCTGAAATATTCATTTATATCTTAGCAATATAGTCTTCAATTTGCAGCCCGATTTCAGAAACCTAGCTGCGATAGGAATGTGGTCCATCAGCTTTTAACAGTTGAAGTGTCAATGATCTCCAGGTTTTCAGTGGTTTTCAATTCCTGAGCCTGCAGTTATGGTGGAGGGGGGGATAGAAGGTTACTGGAATATAGATACTTTGATTGACAGCAGAAGCAATGCACAGGAATTATGTTATATCATTTTATCCATCTTTTATTCAGAATGTTGCCAGAATTGAGGTGTGGTTGCTTTCTAGTTATACTGTTGAATATGCTTTTGGAATTCCTGGGGGGATTTCAAGATCATGTAGTTCTTTAGTTTTCAGGTGTCAAACCGTGCCATGTAATGTAAATTTATATACTTGTGAGTTGGGGTCCTCAGTGCCATTTTCTCAGAAACGTCTGTCATTTTTAAAAATAATAGATAGTATCACACATATTTGCTTTATAATTACTCTATTTACCGATTCTCTTTTACTACCGATAAACTTGCATATGTAAGGAAGTTACAGGCTTCATTTCGAAGGGGGAGAAAAACTAACCTCAAACCTTCCAAGAATAGAAACCATACAGTGAAGGCTTGCATATTACAGACAACTGCGCGTGGTGAACTGTCTTTATTGTAGCACTATTTTTTCCTTCTTTAAACATAAGGCTTTGGCATTTCTGAAATCAAACTACTGTTAAACTCTTTCATGTTTCTCAAGAATCCCAGACTTTATTCATAGTATCTGTTCTGATTTTTCAAAGAGCACACCACATGCGTAGTGGTGGAACCCAAGTATTCTTCTGAGAAATTTATTTTTTTCGTGAGACTGTCGCTTTTACGATTTCTTTTTTTGGAGTAGGTTATTCACTATGGAATTGCAAGAAAAAAGTTGTTGAGAATTGTAAGAATGAACAGCTAAAATGTCCAATAAGAATCATGAAGATAACTAGGAACTTTCAAAAATCACTTTTGTTCAGTGTGGTTGATGGTCACCGAAACATTTAGTTCCTTTTTCTTCCTCCTTTTAAGTGTCAGCTTCCCATTTAGTTTCCTCAATGTCTTGGATACACAGTGAAATTTAGGAGAGTGAACTTGTCAGTTTACTTCCTATCCATTCATTGTGAGACTTGAGCAATACACTTGAATTCTATTAGCCAAAATCTTAGCAAATTTTTCCCTTTTTCCTGAATATATGATCTGTGCTAGCTTTCCAGCCTGTTAAATAGGAGAGTTTATTGCCCATTTAACAAGAGGCCTGGTTATGAATGTACAAGCATTTAGCTGACTTACCCTATTGATTTCAATGAGCGTATTTATTTCAGTAACTGTTAACAGTATAATTTAAGGGATCCTAATCTGTCTCAAGATGTTAAACAATTAAAAATTAGTAACTTGAAGATGTAAGTTGTGTAGTTTTCTGTGCTGCTTATTTAACACTGGACTCTGTTTAAAAGGGATTAAAGGAACAAATACTTGAGTTTATCCCTGACATTGTTGTTCTTTTATCTAGTTCCTTGCTTATAAATCTTCGGTTTGTGTTCTCTTTTCCCTGTTTTTCTTACCCGCTTCCTTTCTATTTTGTGCTTTTTGAACTGAAATTGTCATGTCTTACCTGATGAGTATTGGACTGGCTTTTTGGCGTTTGCTTGCCCATGAAAATGTTTTTTATTTGAAGTACTGTGATTGCTTGAGCCATGTAGAGCACATGTAAGGAAAAATACACCTTCTCCTACTATGTACATAGAAGATGTTTAGTATTTCCTTATTTTATATTATGCTCAAGGAAAATATAGTTTACCAGCATTTCCTAGCTGTCTGACACTTGTTGGATTGTCTGATATTTGCTCTTCTTTCTGGTTAGTGTTGTTTATGCTAATTATGGTACTCCTTTCTTAAGACTTGAAGCTAGTAATGATTGCTTGACTGAATTTGTCAGATCCCTTGCTGATAGAACAAAGATGTAAAGCCCATTCGTGTGGCTTTGGAGAGAGGCTAACACTTCTGACAGAGTTCTTCATTGGGATTAAGAAGGGCCAGCAGCAGAACTTGAGCAGAATCATAGAATGGTTTGGGTTGGAAGGGACCTTAAAGATCATCTAGTTCGAACCCCCTGTCATGGGTGGGGACGCCTTCCACCAGACCAGGCTGCTCAAAGCCCCATCCAGCTTGGCCTTGAACACCTCCAGGGACGGGGCATTGACAGCTTCCCTGGGCAACCTGCTCCAGTGCCTCACCACCCTCACAGTAAAGAATTTCTTCTGGATATCTAATCTAAATCTTCCCTCTTTCAGTTTAAAACCTTTACCCCTTATCCTGTCATTACACTGCCCGATAAAGAGTCCCTCCCCAGGTCTCCTGTAGCCCTCTTTAGTACTGGAAGGGGCTATAATGTCTTCCTGGAGGCTTCTCTTCTCCAGGCTGAACAACCCTGACTCTCTCAGCCTGTCAACTGTAGAACTTCATCTACCCATAGAGCCAGGGAATCTAACGTACAGAGGCTTAAGGACATGTATTATAATTAAAAATGCTCCACGTTAGGTTTCCTTGCAGAACAGAGATCAGAGCCTATAAATGGATGATAAGGAAATTAGGGTCGACGATAGAGGCAAGGCTAATGCAGTTATTTGGGGGTGAATTCAGAGCGAACTGAATGTATTACTTCAGACCTAATTTTCATACTTAAACTAAGTTTGTGCCAGGATATTTGGTGTGAGTTGTCTGTGTTTAATATTCTTGTTTGAAAGTAAGTGTTTAATAAACTTGAATGCTTCATTCAGGTACTGGTCAGTGTCCCAGTTTGCGATGCTGTTGAAATGAGAAAGTGTTTAGAATGAGTTAGCGTTGAAAGCCACAGCACAGGCCTTAATATCGATGGCATTTTAAGTATTCACCAGCCAAATGGCTTGCAGTGGAAAGTAACTGTGTTCTTATGTGAACTTTGTTACTTTGATATGACAAAAGGTTGTTTCCTTAAAAGTTAGAAGAACTGGATTGATTCAGTTTTTTTGTCACGTAAACTAGGATTTTATTTCTAAGGTGTACATGTACGGAAATATTTTCCACCTGTCTAAAATAAATTTTTGGTATTACTGGCATTATAAACCATTGTAATACAATTTAAAATGTCCATATGTACTAGCATGGGAGTTGGAATATTTTGTATACATATCGCATTTGAGCTATTAAGCATTTATGATGACAATGCAGTAAGTCTTCTGGCCTCATTTGATGTGAAGTTAGTTAATGTAATGACAAGGAAGGTCATTACCCTTCACGAGAGTAAATGGGTATTCTATACCATTAAAGTTTTCATACATGGATGATTCAGGAAAGCAGTCTGAAGAGTTTCATAATTGTAAATTTTTTTGCAGTTATAACTATTGGTATCTAAAAGGTGAAACAGGGTACCTTTCTATAATGGGATATAGTGCTTTTGAACATCAGAATTTTAGATCTCGGTCTCCTTTATTTTATCAGTACCCAATGAGCAAATCTTTCCAACAAAGTATTCTTTGAAGGCTGGTTTACCTAAGCAGACATGATGGGCTTAACAGGACTCTCTCATTTTAGTAAGAATTGCATTGATGAATGATGGTTTGTAGTCTTGGACGCTAGCTTTATTCTTTTTTCCTGCTAGAATGCCTGATAGTGTTCTCTGATGGAATAGAGGGCTTAGTTACTCTTCAGAAAAAGCAAACTCAAAAATTATTTTCAGAGGAAAAGGTTTCTTTACATATGTGTCAGGCTGCTTTTCAAGCTGGAAGGAGGCTAAAATTTTGCTTATGGTGTGTGTTAAGACTGTACAAATCTGTTTTTTATATGCTCATTCTTCTAGGTTAATGTATTGATTGAAGGGTAAATGATGAAAAATGTATAAAATCTTTGTGCCGAAATCTAGCTTTTTTAGATAAATTGTGTTATAAAATGAAGTAATGAGAATAGGATTTTGCTCAGTGGTGTAGACTAGTTATTAGATTCCTGGCTTCCAGTTCTGATTTTTGGCAAGCTAAATGACCATATCTTTGGGTCAATTATTTTTATGGGGCTGACGAGGAAGGATGGAAAGAGAAAGATGATGATTAAATTTTAGAATTTCCAAAACATTCATAATTGTCAAAAAGGTTAGCTAGGACTAATTTGCATAATGAATATTATAAATACAAAGACTATATAAAGCATTTATGATTGCATATTCAGAAGAGCTGTCTTATGAAACGCGTTACTTTTTTTCTTAAATCTGAGCACTTTTAAAATTTAACATTACCTTTAGCTTGAAAGATAGAATACATTGGCAAAGATGGGATAAATGTATTTTGTATAAACTCATGTGGACAGGTTTTAGAAACCTGTTAAGCACTATGTTAAGACTGATGTTCAAATTTGAAGTCAAGTTCAATTATACATAGTAAAGATGTTATGAGTAGTTTTAAAATTATATTGGCAGGTATTAAAATCCACACTCACCATTAGCTCCTGTCTCCTCTGCCAGAGGAAAGCATTGTCTCTTCTCTGCCAGCTGAACTGTTACTGTGGCTATTCCCTACCCTAATGTTTCAAAGTGAGTTAAGTAAAACAGTTTAAACAGTAAGCCTCGCTTTTTCCCAAACTAAGTGGTGATGAGCAGCTAAGAATAGACTGAATGGGGTTCTCCTTTCTGCTCTACAGCTGGATCCAGAAGATGTTTTCCCACAATTTCAAGTCTGACACATGATCTTTAGTTGACAAATCTTCCCCTCTGTGAGGGATTCTGCAACCATAATCTCCCTCCTTTTATTGGAAACACAGGAGGTGACAGAGGTTGAGAGCTTTCTGTTACTATACAGGAGCAAGGATTGGACCAAAGCAGGCAGAAGGGCTTGAGCAAGGGGCTTGCATGAAATTGCCTATGATGTCTCTAGTCTTTAGTCTTCTCTTTCAATAAATTTACAGCAACATTTGAATGCCGTAAGGCTTCCTTCATTTGTGGAGGTTTGCAATTTCAGCATGGGTGAAGAAAAAGAACTGAAATTCTGGGAATGGAAACCTAGGTTTTTTATTTGGTTTGGTTTTGTTCTCTGTGGACCATTTCTGTTTAGTAGATAAATGATACTTACATTAGTACATGGCTAAAATGTGAATTGTACTAGTTCAGGTAATTCAGAATTAATGTCTCTTTTTTTTTTTTTTATGCTTCAATGCGTATGCAGTGTAGAAGCTTTAATACATACATGAGCATGCAACATTTGGTAACGAGACATTATCAATTTGTTAAGTGCACAGATGGTACCTTTAATGCTATACAAAGCATGAAGAGACATGTTGCCAAGTTCCTCTTTTAGTTATACTGATGTTGACTATAATTCTGCAGTTCTAGAATTATATCTGATTTTAGTTCTGGCTTTGGAGGGGAGAAATCCAAACATAGTATCTGAAAAATGATTAGTGCTTTTTTTCAGGTACCAATGCAAACAGATGATTTAATGATTGCATTTAACTTATCCCATAGTGAGAAATTCTCTTGTGATGCATACCTACAATGAAGTGAGCTCAAGTCTACTATTGGGAGTTATAATCTTTTTTTTTTAATTTCTGTATCATTAAATATGTACAGTTTTCAGTTAGGAGCAGCTCCTCTATTTTCATGTTTTGTAAGGTAAGCTGACGAATGCCTATAACAATCTACATACTTACATGTGAAGAGTGTGGATATAATTTAAAGCATGTTGTGTCAAGCTGCCATTATCTTAACAGTGTGCTTTGCCAGTAATAGAGCATCTGCTCTCTGTTGACATTGTCAGAGGTTGAGGTCAGTAATGGTATTATGGTCTATGTATACTTAGCAAAGAGCAGGGTAAAGCTTTTCTGTTTCTAACCTGTTTTTTGAGTTGTGTTTGCCTCCACCACCATCACTGATGTGTCTGATTATAAAAACCGGTACTGTTTGTAGTTCCCTTACATATATTTGCACATTGATTTTTATTATGCACTCAGAGATAGGAGAAGCTGCTAGTATTCCAGTCCGACTATAAAATATAAAAGATGTTGTCAGGCACGCTTCTGGTGAGTTCAACTTCTTTGATCATCAGGATAATATTCTCATCTATGTAGTGTATCTTCTGAAACTTGGATCTTGGAAAATAGAGATCTGTGCTCAGAAAGATTATATCACACCAAAGCTGACAGTGTTTGGTATTGCTGAGGAGCGATTATGAGGGCTTAGATGGCATCAGGGAGAGCTACTAAGGATAACGGGTAGGAAACTGAGGTATAGTGTAGGTGATCTGAAAGCAGCCCCTTGTGTCACCGGATGCAGCAGAGGAGGAGTATGTGATCAACAGTTGCTGTTACTGTATTGTTTTAGTGACATTCTGCTGATGCAGCAAAGCTGTGTCCATAGCAAATCATACAGCAAAAATGTACTTTCCTGGGCACGTTTTGCTGATGCTTCTGGAGGAAAAGGAACCTAAAAGGTGTTCCTGTACCAGTGAAAACACTGTTAGTAATACTCTACTAGAAATGAATATGCTATGTATCTTTCATGAAAAGCATAAGAAACTGAATTTCCCCTTCCTCCCCCCTTCCCCAGTGTGAAATTATCACTAGAGTCTGTTTTGGCTTAACAAATTTCTAAGTGGTTCAATAGTAAACCAGAAGAGCTTCTTCATTGTCCTGGGGTATTTAATTAAGTAGGTATAGAAAAAAAAAATAGGACAAAATCTTTGCTTCTAATTAAAATGCTAATTTATAATTACAGGAGGCACATATGACCTTAAATTACTGTGAAATAATCCATTTCTTGTCAGATCTTACTTCTAAATCATATAGTAGCAGTAACATTTCTTCTAAGAGTGGTTTTGGTGATCAAAAGCAGATCCAGTTCAGCACAGTACTCTCTGGTTGGTAGGGTACAGAGTTTGTTTTTAACTTAATCTGAGTGCCCTTCGTTAGGAAGTAAAGTACAGCCTCTCTGAAACACTGCTAAGATTATATATTTGTGGTCCTGCAAGCTCATTTGGGCACACCAACCTCTACCCCTGTATGGAGAGCCATTAATTTTGCTGGTGTGCTACGGCAGTGCCAGGAGAATGGAGGAGTGTGTCTTCACACAACGTGGCTTTAGTCTTGCTTAGATGTGTAAGCAAGGTGCTCAAAGTTAGAATGTGTTACCAGGGATCTTTTAAATACATGGTATAATTGGATCTTATTGATTACTCTTCCTGTCCCTCTGTGCTAGGTAAATATTTTATTACATTTGAAACACAGATATTGACGTAGTGTGGGAGTCCAGCTTTAGCCACCTGCCTTTGTGTTTATACTCCTGAAACTTGGGCAATGCAGGGGCAGTTCTCTCCTATGACTGCAGAGCTAAAGCTTGTATGGTGTTGCACCTGTGACTCGGGGGCTGTTTGATGGTTTCCTCTTTCTCATTCTAGCATCTTCTTGGTCGTCATTTTTATATGTTTGCTTATACTTTTACATCTGTCTCTTTGTTCAGTGGTCTGCAAGTTACATCAAAATTAAGTATATAGGGTGTTTTACACAAGTTATGTACTACTTTGTTCTTTTTGTTTCCCCCACTCCAAGTCTGCATTTCTCCAACATGCCACAGGCGAGTTGTTTGTAGCCTCCCCTGTCAGCTTATGCTTGCGCTCTCATCCCATGCCCACACACCTCTGCGCTGCAGCCTGTCTTGCCACTCTTCAAGGCCTCTGCTATCATACCAGGCCTTGTATCCCACCACACTAATCATAAGTGTTTCATTCTACACAAAATAACTACTTGTTACTGCTGTCTATATATGGCTATGGTTATGCTATATGAAGAGAAGTAGAACGAATCGGGCACAGATACTTGGCTGTTAGAAAGAATTGCTGTTACAGCTAAACCAAAGTGAAAAGAAAGCTTCAAGTGGTTGAGACAAGTTCAGACAAAGCCTGTCTGACAAGCCTTGCTCCCGAGACCAGCATACTGGGTACAGAGCCTATGCCCTGTCATTGGCAATACTGTATTTATGGGGCTACAGTTGTCTCTGCAATGTGGCAGAGAAGAGGTCAAAGTAATCCTGAAAAGTTGTTATGTGAGAATGGATTGCAATCATAAGAGTAATTAATTAATCTTTTAATTTTTTTAGTTGCAAACCTGTACAGCTTCTGAGATGTCCCTCTGAAGAGGTGTGTAAATTATATTGGCAGCAGGTGTGTTCCCAAAACTCTCATTTATCAGAAACAGTTTGGGACTGGCGAGGGGTGTGCATGCTTTGAGGAGCACATGCTTACAGACACTTGTAGAAATTACCAGGTTTACAAATGTATAACATTCTATAACATTTATGTTATATAAACTCTCTTTCAACTTAAGAGTTATACATTAGAAATACAATGCGTGTATGTGAACTGCAAAGAAAAGTTTAGAACCAACCCAGTAAGATCATAACTGTTGCTCCAAGGTGTGATGTGGGACTCTGCAAACTATAATAGTGAATTTTTTCTTGGGTCAGTCCCTTTGGGGACAGTTAACTACAGGGAAAAAAGGACCAGTGCTTTATAGTGACACACTGATGCTGTAGTAATATAGGAGTGTCTGCATATTAAAGTTGAATAGGGATTGACCTTCAGCAAGTGTAGTTTGCCCAAGATAATGCTGTCACTTGTTCTCTTCCTGTGTCCTGTTCCCTCAGATTTGCAGGCATATCCTTGTGGCAAAATACGTGCTATTAGAGCTGTCTCTGAAGGAGATGTTTCAACTACCACAGTGCAAATGCAATGACAAAGTCCTTTTTAGTTAACTAATCCATTTAAATATTACCTGGGAACAAATGGCTAATATAGTGACACCTTACATGTCCAACCTACCTGCTCTCACTTTCTATATAGGTTTTAGAGTAGGAAGGAAACACTTGCATAGTTGATGGCTAAAAGGTGGTGCAGGTATCCGTCATGGTAGTTTTTAGGCAATAACTTTGAATTTTTTCCTTCAGAGAAATCCTGAGACTAACGTAACAGTTTAGTCTAGATAATATCAGATTCCTTACTTGAATATAGAGTTAATTTCAAAGCAGCAATGTTACTCTTGAGCAACTCTATAGCTTTTCAGTGTTGCTGCAGTAGTTTTTTAAATTAAAATTGGGAACAGTCATAGTTGTTTAATGTGATGGTAATAAACTAAACAGATTGTCTGTTCATTTCAAAAGGAACTAAAATGCATATAAAATGACAGAAAAAGACAATTTCAGTGTCTGCTACTCACACAGGATTAATTTTCAGATGTTCTCTAACAAAAGTTGGAGTATGAGAAATCACACATGAGAAACCACAGCTCTTACGTGCATTACATTTTATTTATCAGATTCTGTTGTTTACTTCTGTTTTTTCTTAATGTGCTCAAAAACTTGGATGTACACGTGGACTAGAAGAATTAACACCAAGATGAAATAACAGTATTGTCCTCTCATCTGTTGACTGCGTTAATGATTATTCGCAGGGTCAAATCGTGTGTTTGTGTCCTTATTGAATGTGTTGTACAAAATGCAGCTTTTACACTGTGTGTATAAAAGTTCTCACTTAAGGAATGAAGTTAGAGGATTTTTTTTTTTTTTTTTTTGTTCAAAGTAGCAGCATATCTAGCCCTGTTCCTTATCTCCCTACTCCGTGACTAGGAGTGGTTCTTCTCTGAACTCAGTTTTGTTTCAGTCTTACAGAGAGTAAAAGAGGAATATATCAGCTTTGGAAGAGAATGCTTCCAAAGTTCATTCTCAAAAATGGTGTCTTTTCTCTGATAAGAATAACGGCAAAAATGATCACTCATAAAAGCCCTTGCTACTGCGCCAAGTTAACTAAAGAAGAGCACAGAAATGGGGAAACTTGGAAAGTATGCAAGAAGAAAGCAGAAGAAATATGTGTATGTATACATACATATATATGTGTGTGAGTGTGCATGACTGCAGATCGATGAATTGAGTATTGGAATAATGATAAGATACGATGTCATCAACAAGGTTTGTTCCCTAAAGAAGGGAATTTCACACATTTGTGTGTCTTCTACAGTCTTACCAGAGGTGCAGTTCACCTCCTTAGAAGATTTACCTGATACTGTAATAACTGGGGGGAAAAACATGGGGAAACTTTAAGACTGGTGGGAAGCTTGTAAGTACGCTCATTGCCTCTGCTTGATACTGCTGAAGAATTGCTTAAGAGACAACAGATATTTTTTATTATAACTAAATAGATTAATGTTTCCCATTTTTAAAGAATGCAGTTAGCAACATTATCTTTAGGTGTCTTTTAAATGCCTATTTAATTTTTTAATAAAAAACAAACCAAGTTGTTCTTCTGTTCAACTGGAACAAAGGTGCAGATCAATAAACGTAGATTATAAACAGTACTGTGACTATCACCAAATAAATGTGCTAGGCCTGGTTAGGCCTGTAGGTCTAGTTTGATTTTTAATGTTTTTCACTTAATATGAGTGCCCTTCATGTTTCTTGGAAATATTTCCAAAATTTCTTGCAAAATACTGGAGTCCTGTATTTCGAAGTCTGCTGTTGGAAATTTGTATCAGAAGAAGGAATGAATCATGTTTAATAACATGTGTTCAAGTAACGTGATCCATGCAGCTTTTGCTGAGTGTGTACATGTTAAAGTGGTCATGATTTATGTATTCTCGCATGCTGTACCTTCTCAGGAGATGGGAATCAGTGGTTTTGAATACTTAGGTACAGAGTCTCCCTATAAAGTTCTCTACTGTTAGAAAAATCACATTCTTAAAAGTAAGATTGATCAGGGTGGAAAGAACATTGTACCACGCTGGCGTAGAGACTCACTGGCAGAACACTTCTTTTTCCTGATTGCTAGTTTCTTCCTTTTTAACCTTTTGGTCAGGTTAGCTTTCTAAGGAGGTGAATTGCACCTCGTGTAAGATCTCTAAGCCACACAAAACTGAAGTTCCCTTCTTTAAAACACTAACCTTGCATATGAATGTATTACAATTTTATATTTTTGCAAATCTTGTGACCTTTTTTCTTACATATAGCTACGAATTTAAAAAAACCCAAAAAACTTGCCATTGAAACTTGAAAAGCAATTGATCTCTTTCTGTTTTCTGATCTTGGCTAAGTCTATCTGCTCACCTAATGTTGCTTTTAAAACTCTGGTATAGAGGTCCAAAGCATGAAGAATTATGACTTCTTTTTCCTTTTAATGTCTCCCTGTGATTAAAAAAATAGTAGTAAGGAAGTGGTTGCATTTCTCTACAGCACATAAGCATTTCTATGGGAAATTTGAGCAGTTCAAAGACAGCAGCTGTTGCAGCACTTTAGATCGCTCTCAATGGAATGTACTATTTTTACTGGTATCTTTTGTGGATGGTTTTGCAAGCCAGTTGCCGGGAGCTCAATTATATAATCCTGGTTTGATCACAGACTAGAGTAAATTGAAAGAATATTTTACACAGGAAGCCAAACTGATCTGGCTCATTGGCAAAGACCTGATTTTGCAGGAAAACCTTCAGGCTTTTGGTCAATAAGACTATGTAGTAGCACAGGTCACCACCTACGACCTTTGTGGGAAACGTACTGGCTGTGCAGGTCACAAAAATGTTTGAAATTGTCATCCCTTCTGCAATAACTTTTAATTATGTAATATTTTGCATTGAAATCTTTTAACATGTACTGGAAGAATATAAAGCATGAGCCTCTTAGCTGTATTCATGTCTGAAATTAAAAATTTCTGAATTCTTTTCCGAGTATGTAGTTAGAGGAGAAAACACTTTCCTATCTTAAATGGAAACAGTAATTCCATATAGGACTTTATAGGATTTAAGGCATTACCTAAGCTTCTGATAAGGAAAGTGCGATACAAGTGCGAACTATTAATAATAGTTAATCTGACAGAACGAAGGTGATAGGTTGCTAACCTAGAAGAAAGATTATTCATAACATACGCATGTTTCTTGTTATGGGACAGAATCTTTTCCCAGTTTCTATATGCATTTGAAAAGCCACGTTTTGTAACACTTTCAGCTTAGTGTTTCTACATGTTTTGAGATGGACAGCTAAGAAATTACAGGAATGTCATCTGGGTCTTCTTTTTTTAAAAAAAAAAAACAACACAATTCTCTTAGACATTTATGATTAAAATTGTTTTATTTACTGATATGGTAAATCAAAGATAGTTTAATTGTACTCTGGTGTGAATTACTTTGCATTTCTCCTTCAGTAGTTACCCTGTAGAAGTTTTCCTTGTGGAGGAGTAAAAGACAATGAATGCCAAAGTCACATGCCCTGGGAACTCGTTAGCTTTCCTGCAATCTTGTAATCAGAGCTCCATATAAAGAAAACTCCCTTTGTGAAGGCACAATCTAGGAAGTAGGCCTATATTAATTATGTAATGGGAGTTGCTTTAGGTGCAATTTCTGAATGTTACTTTGTTACAGATGACTCTCTGCTCTTGAAGTGATATTGAGTAACATGCTTAAAACCCGTAAGACATCTTTGTCAAAAATAGGTAATGTATTTTGTTTTCTAGCAGCAGAATTACTTTTATCATGTAAAATCTTGCTGTTCATTTTTTGGTCCAGCCCAGACTGGGAGAAGTCTTTGAATTGATGTGTTTACTATCCCTTAGTTTTTCAAAGCTACTTTTATGCTTCCACTTATATAAAATGTTTGGATTGTGGTCAAATGAGTAGAACTTTTGAACAAACCATTAAACTTTTTAAAGTAAAGAAAAATTCTGTGGAAAGGGTAAATATATGGATTGTGTTTAGCTGTGAGATAGACATGTATTTTAAGAGTCCTTACTAATTTAGTAATAGTATGATCTCTATGCAATTGCAAACTTATTTTTATTCACCCTTTATTGATTCAGAATATTTTGTTAAATTACAGTTAAGGATACCTAGGTTTATTTACTCTTACTGTATTAATTTAAATTCAGAGGAGAAATGTTCAGCAAAAGGCGACACCCATCTAATATTCTCTCAAGCATTGTGTTAACCAAAGTGCTTGAGATTTTTGCAAGTAAAAAAACCTGATTTTTAATTTCAGTGCTTAAGCATGTTCATTTAAACACTTAACTGCTCAACATTTTATTTTGTAGGCAGTAGTATATGTATCTTTGCAGTAGTTGAACCAACAAAATTCTGCACCTGGATTGGCAATTTTTGGTACCATATCTCTGGCTTTTTTAACTTGCATAAAACCAGTTGAAGCAAGAATAGGACTATTCTTGCTAGAGGAGAACTTTAAATATTAACCATCTTATCTGTGATACCTGTCAGGTTGAGGTGGTAGAGGAACGTTGTCCCACGTTTTATCATAACTTATTTTATGATCCGTACTGTACATTACATCCATATAGAATAACGAATACTCATAATTAGAATGACTAGAACTGCTTTTATTTAATAAAATAGCTTCTGTAGGAATTTACTTAAGTATCAGAATAGGTATTCAAACGTAAATGAGTACAAAAGTACAGCCTATGAGTATACATTGGCGTGAGAATGAAGTTCAGCTAGTTTTACTCTAAATACTCAGTTATAGTGGTGCAGAGCTTTATTGTAATAAATCATAGCTTCTTTGAAGCTAATGAACACACAGCGTGCAACCTTAGTCAATGACTCGTCAATTGTACAACCTTTTGGTTTTCTCCTATTTATTCTGAATCTTCATTTAAATTGCGGTTGCTGAAAACTTTTCTGACATGAATAACAAAAAAATTATAATCTGCAGAAACAACATTAACTGCTTATCACATAGAGTTTGCAACAGCATAATCAGAACTTGTCAGTTTTTTAATTTTCATTGAGGATTCAAACATTTTTGTAGTACGGATACTGATGAACAAGCTTTGAAACTTGTTTACTTGTTTATCACTTTTTAAAACAAATTATTTACTACATTCAGCATTTTTGACAGTCTCTTTTTAGCTGTTGTACAGACGTTTTTCTTTTGCTCATTTTTTGTTTTGTTTGAAGCATTGTGAATATCAGAAAATGTCCAAGAAAACATTTACGTGTCTGTTGAGCCCCATGTAAATATCCCATGTGTCTCTGTTGCCTTCCAGATAAGGAAATGTTGATTCATTTGAAGAAACTGATTTTTTTGAAAAAGGATTTGATTATGTATACTGAGGCATGCACTGTTTTGATTCCCTCTTGGAAATTTGGGGGAGATTTTCATTATCCATTTTTTCCACTTAGCATGGCAGTTGTGGTAGAGGAGCTTGTTGAAAGAATACTGGTCTGTTGGACACGCAGTTATGGCTAGGTTGTGCGGACTCATTAAGAAGTCTTAATGCAGAATTCTCAAATTACATTTTTCTGTAGGAATGTGTTTCTTAAGGTATCAGTGATTTGTTTATTAAATAATGTTCCTGCAAAGAATAATTTTTTTTTTGAAGGTGGTGGCTGATTTTAAGTGTCTGAAATTGAGGCGCTCCGAATTCCACATATTCTTCTGAAAATTCACTTGGAAGTAGAAACATTGTTCATTAAAGGTCAGATTTGTTGCACTGAGTTTTTAAAAAACAAAACAAAAAACAAACAAACAAAAAAAGAGAGAGAGAAACATTTGCCTTCCAGGCTTGTGCAGGAGTAAAAGGCAGAGCCACCTGTTTAATATTATTTTGTATCAACTCTCATGATTCCCAGGAATTATTGTTTGGTTTTATAATTCAGGTTAATCTGACAAGTTAAAAAAAAAAAAGTTGATCCTTTGAAGGGAGGTGTCCAGTTTCAGTCACTCTTTGCCTCTAATAGACAGGTAGGTTCTGGCCGCTCTTTAGGTGGTGTTAACACATGGTGTTAACTGGAAAGGGTTATGATTTGGAATAATTCTGCTGGCACGTTTATTCACTAACCTTACACACAAAACACCAGGCTCGCTATCATACAGACTTGTGTAAGCCAAGGTCAAAAAAATTTCTCCCCTAAACTGGCCTTTGCTTGATCTGCTTAACCAAATGGAGCAGTGCCCGCTTCTGCCAGTTTTTTCCGTTCATAATATATAGCAAATGAGTGGGTTCTTCAGCAAAATTTCATTAAGTTCATGTCCCACCCGTGTTATAATTTACTTCCAAAAGTGAGAACCAATATTTTAAACCTGGTTATCACGTGTAACCCATTATAAGTAGTGAAATTATTTATGCACACAGTGGGATCTTTTAAAATTTAGGGTATGATTCAGCTGTTCTTGCATTAAATAGTACTTACTCAAGGTGTAATTCTATTTGTTTTGATTATTAGATGGTTATTGTAACACTTGATCAGAATGACTCCACTTTTAATTAGCCTCCAAGGACATGATGTTGTGACTCATCCTCATGCTGAACTATTTTTAGTAAATATTTATATTCTTACATGGTACTGAAAAGAAATGGACCCCACTATGTTGACAGAGGAAAGAGTAAGTACTCTGGAGGTGTTCTAAGGTGTAGATTAAATAGCAGGGGTTTTTCCCATGACTAGCTTCTATGAAATTAGGATTTTCTAGACCACGTTATTACTGAATGTGAGCAAGGGTCTAAGAGTTGGACATAAGAAATGAAGTTCAAAGACGTTTCAAATCATTGTCTGGTTTCAGGTACATACTCACTTTCTGTACTTAATATGTCCACTGCCAGTGTCCTTGAGCTGGTAGTTTTTAGGGATTCTTTATAGATACGTGCAGAAATATGAGAGACGACTACTTGTTCAACTTTCTGTATAACACCAAAATAGAGGGTGAAAAATGTAGTAATGCAGAGGTGGAGCTGCTTTGTTGAATATGCACAGTTTTGGTTGGTTTTTTTTTTTTTTCTGTGAATATTGGTATCATTCAATGAATACTGGTTTAATGGGTACATTGTTTTGCTTCTGCTGGGTTGGTGGGAGTATATTTCTCTGCACTGCTGTTATCCTGAAAGCACAGGCTTTTGGGTGCTTTTTCTCAGTTTGGCATTGCACTGACTTGTGCTGATGTTCTTCAGAACATTGAAGCTTTTACTTTGTCTTAGTCTTTCATCATGCTGTAAATTAAAGATCATATCATAACAGGTAATGAAAGCGTATTCGGCATTTACCTACATTCCATTCTGTTCAATTTATGAGCTTTTCTCTTGTGTAAGATTTTGATCTCAGTATTCCCAAATAAGGTAGTAATATTTCAAAATTGGATGAAAATCATGCTGTAAAACATACTCACAGAAATAGTAAAGTTGTCAGCAGCAGCTTCTAAAATACATCCTTGTTAAATATTTTAGGATTCCATCATGTTCTCAATCATTTCCTTAGAAGGGACTGTGATCACAGTGGAGAATGTGTTACTTTTCTTTGAGCAATGCATCTGTAGTCAACAAGAAAGAGTTTGAGGCTCATGACCTTCTAAAGTCCTGCCAAAATTCTAGTTAGAAAGTTATTCCATGGCTGTTAGGAGGGAATTAAGAATCCTAATGCATGAGAATAGAGGCCTCTGGGAGCAGAAGGTGATTTACATGCTTTTCCGGAGGGGACTCTATTAGCCTGCTAGTTTTAAAGCAACAAGCTTTAAAAAATGATACAAATAATTTCTGTGGACAGGTGATTTCCATATTTTTCTGCAGACTTCACTGTTGGGCAAAGCCTCCAGAGACTGTCTCTTTTTTTTTTTTTTTTTTTTCCCCTCTAGCACCAAGCTATCATGAAGGTGTTCTGATTAAATACGTGGGCAAATCTTTTTGCTTATTTGTACTTGGGCATTCAGATAGTAAGAAGAAACAACGTTAGAAACTTAATATTTTAATGGTGTGGAGATATGAATGAAATTCATTCTGATAAATTTTGACTTATATATTGGAGTTTTTGGGTCCTTGATAGGTAGTCACCTGTTTTACTGAAAATATCTGCATTAAGAAAGTTTTTTAAAAAAATTATATAGCTAGAACAACTTCGTGAAACTGTAGTAAAGATGAATAAAATTTGCTTCACTAATTAAAGTGTCCCTGGTGGTTTAAATAATATGAACTATTCAACAAAATAAGCTGTACTTTCTTCAGGCCATTTGACATAAATATTGATGCAGTAGTATAAGCAGTTAAAAATAATTTGGCTTTGTATTCTTAAACTCCCTTTTTCAGTCTCCTTAGCATGAATCTAGTGATTTTTTTTGAATAGAGTTTTTGGTAGGTTTAAAAAAATTTCAGTAACATGTAACTAAGTTGCAAGTTTTTTCTCAGTGCACTAGAAATGTATGATTATTTCATCATGCATTTCAAGAAACTTGTTACAGCAAAATAATCAATCTAATGCAAAATTTGTTTAAAATGAGATTGTGCAGCACATGCCACTGGGGTTTCTTCTGTTGTTGCTAGTGCAATTTTGTTAAATATAGTGAATATGAAGCAAAGAAGTCTGTGTTTGGGTAAAGTGAAACTTTTGCGTAACTCTACCTTGTGAGATTAGAAGATTGAACAAGGTTACCACCGTAAGCTACAAATATACCTGTAGGAGCAAAGAGAACCTGAAGGAGTTCTGTGGAAAAATGAAAGACCATCTGAAGAAAAAAATAATTTAATCAAAATCTTATTTTATCTAATTTTTGCTTTCCAACTGGGCTGTAAAAATCTTTCCCATCATGTTCTCTTAAACATACAGTTAAAAGGCTTCCTAAAAAATACTCCTCACTTTCCTCCATCGAAAACTGATTATTTTATTTAAAACTATTGATAAGTCACTTCCCCGTCAGTTACTGAAACATGCTAGGTTAATCTCTGCAGTCCCACAGAAAATTGTAATTTATGAAAGCAATTTGCATGTCTTTTTCTTTCCTTGAGTACTCTTGCATTTCATTGCAATGCAATTGGTGCTAATCCAATTTGTTCCCATTATGCATTAGATCTCATGACTTTGCCTGGTGCAAATTACTGTCTGTGAAATTATGGTAGACTCGCTCAGTATGTAGGCTGGCTTAGTTGTGACTACTGTTAAGTGTTCATTAAATTTTGTTTTGCTAAAGGTTCTTTTTCTTGCTAGTCTAGATAGAGATATTTGTATTCTCTTTAATCTTAATTGCATCACTCTCATTTTAACATGGAACTGTTTGCTAATATTGTAATTCATTCCATGTGGTTTTAGATAGGTCATTTGCCGTGGTTTAGCCTCAGACGGCAACAAAAAACCACGTGCCGCTCGCTCGTGCCTTCCAAACACAGGAAGAATCGTAAGAAAAGGCAAGACTCTTGGGTTGAGACAAAGGCAGTTTAATAGAACAGCAAAGGGAACAGGCAAACAACAACAACAACACGGATAGGGGAATATACAAACGCGATTACGGAACCGCCGCTCGCTGGCCGGACCCGGGCCGCCCCAGCCCGCTTTTAAGCAGCAACTTCCTGCCCCCTCCCCCGGCAGCTCAGGGTGGGCGTGGCTCACATGGCATGGAATACCAGGAAAAGTTAACCCTATCCCCACCGGAACCAGGACATCATTGTATATTGTTATTCATTTTCAGAGTAATCTGATTTAGAGTACCTAAGGACTTTTTATCAAGATACATCAATGCCTACATGTAACAGGACTGAAAGAGTTACGGATAGCCATGAAACACTTGGCGTCTATTACATTTTTTTTCCCATCCAAATCCTAAATGTCTCAGATACAGCGATCCTGAATGCCTTAAGGCTGGAAGCTGAAGCTATAGAAAATGAGATGTAAGGTGAAAATTTTGAACAAGTGGCATAAATAACACTGCAGCCGCTGTTTGACAGGGGTTATAGCAGATGCCTCACATGCGTCTGGCCAGTCTGAAAATCAGGATGGGATGCTCTTTGCTGAGTGACATGCTGCCCAAAGAGGGCAGAAGGAAATTTTATGGTTTGGAATTGTACACAAGGTTTGTTTTGGGACCCATCAGAGCTTTTGACCCAGCTCTCTGGTGAATGACACAAGGCTTGAGTATTCAATTCTAATATTAAACACAGATTCATGTGCTGTGGTTCTCTTCTGACAAGTTTACATAGGGGCTCAGCCAAAAAGAGCAGAGAAGGTCAGAGGTATGTTTTGAGGGCAAAATGGAGTTACTAAACTTACTAAAGAACATTTCTTTATTCATAGATTAATTTCTTTCCTCTAGGTTGATTGAAGGGCACTGCTTTTTGGCTTCAAGGAGGGGAGAAGCTTTTATTCATTGAGCTGAATCACCCTCTTGTTTTTGTAACTATAAAGTCAAGTCTGATTAAAAACCAGTTCCCTGGGTTGCTGTGGCAGTCATTGTTTCAGGCTGGCCAGAGGCAAAACCAATCTAGGCTTTTGTCATATGGGAGATCAGATAATGATGATTTCTGCTTGGTTTTATAGCTCTCCTGCTGTTACTGGTGACTTCTGTGGTCCCATCTTCAAATTCTTGGAAGATGAAATCTGGTATCAAGCTACCTTTACTTTCTTCTTTTCTCCTTGTGCTGAAGTTACTTAAAGGATCCAGCTCTTGATACTTTTACAACAATTCCCCTGCTAGATGATATGTTTTCAGTTATGGTTTCCTGTGTAATTTTATTTTTTATATGGACTCTTTATCTTCTGAAAACTGCTTTTTTTCCCCCAAAGACAGAACATCTAAGATTTTAGATTGAGGAACAGTTTTCCGTTTGACTGCTTGCTTAAGCATTGCCTTCGTCCTCCAGTGCTTGTTTCTGCTGCTTCGATGTGCTGCCGTAGCTCCGTGTACTGATGTGTTGAGACAGATCAATGAAGGAATTTGTGTTAAAATGGCCCCTCCTCACAATTTTAATACCCTTTTTTTAATTAACTGGATCAACATATGCCCAGTAGTTGTTCTCATGTGGTTGAAATGGCATTGCCTTTGTGAAAAAGAGTGACAAAATGTAAAGAGGGAAAAATGCTTGGTTTAATACACTACCCCTGCTGGAAAAAAAGGTTTGTCAGTGTCCTTCGCTGCATTTCTTATCCTGTAGCAGACTGGACCTGAACCCATAGCTATTTCATTGTACATAGAACTAATGTAAAATGTGGAAAAGATAACCTTTAAGGCAAAGACCAGTAAAAAGTTTGGTTTAGAGGCTGGAAGTACTAAACCAGAAATGCCATATACACATGGTGTAGCATTCTGAGCTCATGTAAATTCATGTAGCTGTTTCAAGTTTGCTAAATGTTTTTTTGGTAAGTAAACTTTTCATTGACACTTCATGCAGTGCAGGTATTGTATCTTTGGCCTACTAGGTCTTGTTCTGGTTTAGGGATCATCTGACCTACTATAGCTGTCAAAAACTTGTATAAGCTCTGTATTGCATGCCGTGAATAATTGAAGAGGTGGATGATCATGGGCCATGTCTGATGTGAATGGAAATTTTTACTACTGGGTGAACTGACATGGATATACTGTGATTTTTATAGCGTCAGCCTCCAGACTTGTCTCAGTTTTGAATTCTCTGAGCCGAATTTTAAGGGCAGAACACATTTTAGCAAACCACTAGGGCTTTTGGGCTCAGACCTTCCAGCTGTGGATTTCTGAAGTATGAATGAATACGTGCGAAATGATTGCAAAAATAACCCCCAACACTAAAGTAAAAATTTTTTTGAGACATAATATTTTAAAGAATATTTCTGAATCCTGTTTTCTCCTCTGTGTCTTTAAGTTTTGTAGGTAATGAGTTTCCATTTGGAACTGATTTTGGTGTCGACAGTTTGATTTAGAAGTATGTTATCATGGTTGCTTCTGTCACTGGAAAAAGTGCAGTTGTGAAGTGACTCAGAGTATTGTAACGACTGTACAAGTTAGCTGCAGAGCATCCAGTATTTGGGCACTTGTAGTGCTTTACTGGAAGGTAATTATGAAAATCTTCAGGCAAAAGGATACTAGTTTAAAAGATTTTTTTTTTTTTTTTGCATTGCATGGTGTTTAGAATGAATGTAATGACATCCATTCTACAGAAGGTTAAGGATGTAGTCTCAGTATATGCTGTACAGTTCAGGGCTGGAAAGTCTTAAACTACATTTTAAAATGTTGGTATGGTTTTATGATTGATGATTTTTAATGCACATTTTTGGTTAAATTTGGCTAAAGGTAACATAGAAACATACTAGCACAGTGAAGTGTTTGTCATATGTAGGTGTGTGATGCCATATTAATAAATATTCTCTTGCAAATTAACTTGAAATGCTGAAAGAATTCAATTTCTTTCATAACTGATGAATAGAATAGCTGCTTGCTTACATCTTTCATGTAAGGCTGGTAATGCATCCATCGTATTGGTATCTAACCGTCTGCATTCTTTATGGAAAGTGAATTTATTGCTTTGAAGCAAACTGAATTTTTTTATCTACAAAAAGATACTATCCAGACAGTCTTCATAAAAGTTGTCAGATGCTTCGTTGCGAGCCTCAAGTACTGTAGTTACTGTTATCTACTTAGAACTTGGTCTGGCTGGGCAAGTGATTAAAGGCAGATATTAGGATGGATTCTGAAGAACTTGACCTAAACTTTATTAAATGGATATACAGACATTTTTCAAGTAGGCACAATGTAAGGATTACAAGATTCCTGCCATGTAATCTACAACTCAGGGCAGATTTCCTCCAACATAACAAGATTCAGCTCTTTCCTTGAATTCTTCTGTTTTCACGTTTGGTGCTAGAACAGAAAATAGAAAAACAGTTACTATGATTTACAAAGTTAATTGCCTTCTGTAAGTGTATGTACGATCCTCCATTTACGTTAGAGGTCATATTTATAATTGAGTCTTTTTTCTGTGGTAAATATTGACTTCAAGTTGTGACAGACTGAATCTTTCCACAGTTAAATACAATCTTTAATTTTTGGGTATAATATTTAAATTTTAATAATATTTCCCAACTAGAAAATAATTTAATTCACAGTTCAGTCAAGGTTAAAGTTAGAGTGTTAGCTTTTTCACTGTTTCTGCCAAACAGATTGTCCAGCTATTTGTTATGTGAACACAGACGGTAGGATTTGCCATGAGCATACTAGTTGATTATACTGTAGGCTACGGAAGAGCATCCAAAGAATCAAATTTCAGCCACTGTGCACCTAAATTGAGTTTAAACAAATGATTGAAAGGTGAAAGGATTTATGTCCTGTTACAACCTAGTCTTCAGCTACGCTTTAAAGTTTTAGTCCTCTGCTAATCTTTTCTTAGATGAACTTCTGTATTTGTGTTCATCCTAAAATGAACACACACACACAGGGTTTTCGGACTCTGCCCTAATCTCATTTTCCTGCTGAAAAACAAAACTTCGTGAAGATCTTTATGAAAAGAGTCTTAGTGATGTAGTTTTAATATTAACACCATATGGAAGCTGCTGTCTCACATGAGGGGAAAAAAAGCCTTATATTTTTGCCTTTTGCTTTTAAAGAGTGAAGATATTCAATACACTAAGAAGCAAAATTATTTTTTAAACACTCATCTGCACTATACTGGTCTGGCAAGGGGAAGTTCTCTAGGTTAGCATGGGGGCAGGGATAATTTAGATATAAATAGATGAAAGTTCTGCATTTGCATTTTCAATTACCTCTGCTTGCTTCCTCTGGCTCTATATGTAATGGTATAGTAAACATATGGAAAAGTTTCTGATGCATATATATTTTAATTTTCTCCCTTGCAGTCCACAATAGTTGACCGGCATAAACATGTCAGGAAATACAACCGGGTCACACTGACCTACCTACTTTATTTTTGAAGGGCAGCGGAATACTCTTCTATCCTTGTGCCGGGCTTTAGGTGCATTTGGAAATAAGACCAAATGGAGGGGATTGGTTTGAAATCTCACTTTCTCCCCACTTCTCAGAACAGTGCTACTACAAGGAGTCACTACCAGTTACGCCATCTAAAAAGTGTTGCACTTTCCATTCTCTGCTGTACCAATAGTTGGTGTATTATATATATACAGACTATGGTCTGTAATATACAGGCTGTATGTTACAATATACAGATTATTGTTTGTATATTTATCTAAGCTACCACTAAAATATTAAAGAAAATGAGAAGCACATAGAATTTGTACATAGCAGTTTTTTAGCTGGTCCAACTCCAGCAGAGTGGTGCTGGGCTGGATTCCTGGCCTCAGTTTGCAGTGCCTGATTTCATCACCGCCACATACGCTAGTGGTAGATGGAGAGTGTGAATTTCTGCATATGATTCCTAGATGCTGGAATAGAGACCCTAGACAGCCATGCTGTAATTTATCAGGCTACTTTATTTGCCAGCCAATACTGGGTTTTATGGCGCAATCAAACTGCTATATCTAGCTGGTATATACTGCAGCCAGAGGTTTAATTACAGAACACATAGGGTAGATTTAAAGCTAGCTGGCTTGGGCATGAAGATTAGTGCAGCTGCGGTGTTGGTGACTTCTCTCTACAGACTGCAGGTTACTAACCTGTGCTGGTGTCTTGCAGCTACAACTTTGAGGCTATTAGTAGTCAACGAGATTCAGTTGATGCTAGTCTACCTATATATGCTATGGTCACTTTGCTATTAGCACTATAGGTAAAACATATATTAATAAGATAAATACATCTCCATGCATCTGTCCTTGATACAATCAAGTTTACAGTATATATGTGTATTAATTACTTTTGACTAAGTTAAACTAATTGAACAAATATGATTGAAGCTTAGCAGTAGTTTAGAAGGAAGTATCTGTTGTGATAATCTAAAGTAATGACACACAAGGTGAAAGCAGAGTATTTTTCTCTAGCTTAGAGCAAACATACTCAATAACGTGAGAAAGGCAGGAGAAGGCAATAAATATAAGCAAATACGGTGTGGTTTTTCTTTCCTTTTTGCAAATGTCTTTTGCACTGAATTTTTGTGGAATTTTACTTGGAGGTAAAGGGAAACTAGGGAGGTAAAAAAGCTTGATAACCAGTTCCTGTCTACAGTTTTCTGTCTTCAGCATATCAAATGAATTTCATTGTGCCATCACTGTAGTAACATTCTGCTGCCTGACTTCAAACTGTACCTGACTCGTAGTGTCCCAGGTCCTCCAAGGAAGCAGCAGTGTTCTACATGGTCAGCGGCTGGGGGTTTTGGTCTGGAAAATACCATGGATCACCCAGTAGCTGAATTGGGTTATCTTGGCCTTTTCTTCAGACCTTTTATGCTTTTCCAGAGGGGAGAACATATGGTGTCTCAACACATAATTCTTCAGAAATTAAAATATGCCTTGTAATTTAATCTTGTTTGATAACACATCTGTACTGCCCTTTCTTATGTAATGAACCAGAACCTTATTGGTGCATAAAACATTGTTAGTACTCCAGTATTCTTGGTTGTTAGATGGGATAATAGTTGCAATAATCTGTAGTCTAACTTCCAAATTATCATCTTTCAGCTCAGCTAAGTAGTATCAGAATGGTGCTGTCTGTAGTATTTTGTTATCTTCTGGGAAAGCAAGTTAATTTGAAAGGGTACAGTAATTCAAGAGATAAAGAACAAATGACAGCATTTTAAATGATCTGTGTCAATATATGCTATAGAAAACATTTGAAAATAAACAGCTTCATAGCATAGTCCCTGATAATTGTACTTCTGGAAGACTACAAATAAAGGTAAAAAAACCAGTTCTTCCCTTTAATATGAACTAATTTTTACAGAAATGTGGGATTTTTCAATAATCTCAAGGGCTAATTGCCTGGCTAACTTCTCTCTGCTCTTATTGCTCATTGCTGTCACAGAATCTAAACGACAGGTATATAGCCTGAAGACCTAATCTAACCATATTTATTAACAATAGTGAAAAGGCTTTGCATTTGTCCAACATCTTTCATCCAGAGAAAACATTACTACAACAAAGCATCGCTAGATACTTTCCAAATTCTGGATTCAGTCCTGCTCCTTTTGGCTTAAAAGAGAGTATTGTTTAACTCTAGACATGAAAAATACACAACAGCACAGACATCATCAAGGCTTATGTAACATGGAAAAAGACAACTTGACGGAAACAACCACAATAATCCTTTTCTCTTCTACGAAAATTCATGTACATTTCAAGGATCCCCTGAAAAGACTCTCAGTGTGTGAAATGTTATGAAGGTCTTTATGTTTCTGTAGAAAGGATAAATGGCTAAGGTGCCCTGCTGAAATATAGAAACCTGGGACGCTTCAAAAACTACCATAAGAAATGTTGGTCTAATGTGAGTGGAAAAAATAGTGTCGATTCGTTGGTGGAGTTCAAGTGCTGACAAGTTCGACCGTAAAGTAAGGATTTGAAGGCAGGGAGTTTAGAGAGATTCACTGAAACAGAGACATATAAGAAATGCATATTTTTAAGTTACGTAACAAATTTACGTGCATACTTTGTCACACTGGGAAAATTGCTTTCTGACAGAAGGTAAATTAATCATCCTCTTTTGGATCAATTCAAATAAATAGGTGCAGAGGAAGGATAATAGGATGACTGTGTAAAGAAAACTTATTTCATAAGAGGGAACTGTAGCAGCATGACATTTTTCAGGTAGGAAAATTGAAGAGTGAAACAGAATCTCATTGGGGAACATGAGGGGGAGAGAAAAGCTGCTTAAGCTAAAGGATAGTGTCGGTACAAGAACAATTGGGTATCAACTAGATGTGAGTAAAGTTACATTAGAGATTAGACGAGCTTTCTGAACACCCAAAGATGAGATACGGGAATCGACTTCCAGTAGGAGTGAATGGGACATTGCCTTTTGCAGGATTGGGCCCCCCAACTTCAAATATTACCTAAATGCTGTCAACGCTTCTGGCAATGAGTGCAGCAAAGAATCAAGAAATAAAAAACTAAACAAGTGCAAATCTGAATCTACTGACATATGAATAAAATGTCTCTTGATCTACACCCAAACCTAATAAAGTGCTAGACTGTATATTCTTTATGAAATTATTGTACAAAAATATGCTTTAAAATATCTGCAAAAACATGAAATACACAGAATTTATTCAGAACAGATAATTGGTGTTGTTGCTTCTTCTCATCAATAACTTTGAAATTAGTGATTGATGGGTTATTGAAGTACATTGAGAGTTCTAAGCAAGTAACTCACCTACTTCAAATAGCTATATAGTCTCTTAGGATTCAATAGTAGTGCGTGTTTTGTTTTCTAAATGTATTTTTACTTTCTGTCTTATTCTTTATAGAATAAGAAAGATAGTATTTGTAAAGCAAAAGTCACTTCCTAAGTTAGAAAGGCCTGTAGGTATTATATATACTTTTTGTAATGATGAGGGATTAATTGCAGTGATGATTTATTGCAATATAGTTTCACTATGATTTTTGAGCTCCTTTCCTAAGTGATAATATATTGGAAACATACAGATTAATGATAACCTGTGAAGTTAGGAATAAATGAGGTGCTTGGGCAGAAGTGCCGAAATGTCTCATACAGAGAAAGATACTGATGGAATTATAATGCAGGTACGACTAAAGATGGAGAACTATTTTAAATGTAAGTCATGTTTTTTTTCTTGACTGTATGTTTGGTACAAGAGCAGTCGAGTATTGTAGATAGTGGCACAGGACAAGTATTATCTAATAGTGTGAAAATATTAAAATGTGAAGTGCATACCTGTTTTGAAACAAAACCTAGATTTATTTCTGAAAAGTGTTGTGATGTTAAGAATCTAACGATAGTTAAGGTTAATCATAAATAAGAGGAGTAAGTGTAATATGGCCTTCTAATTTCAGTGAAATCCTCCATTTTTTGTTTTTGATGTTTCTTTTCTGTTGAAGTAGGACTAGGTCTTTCAGCACACTTTTGCTATGGCGATCATAGGAGTGTTTTATGTAGCTCTACACCAAATACTGCTGTAGGAAATTACACATTTGCTGTATGCCTCACCAAAACTAAATGACATTGTCAGACAACAGAAAAATAGGTCTTTAAAAGAATAACTTCTATTTATGCCTGAAGAGTCATGTTCTGTGATAGATAGTGAGTCTGGAGTCGTTCAGTGTTGTTTCTTCTAAAATTCATATACTCATCTAATTTATCTGATTTTAGTGGTATTAGTACTGATTTGCACTAGAGGAGAATCAAGCAACTGATTTTCTTGTGGGGCTATGTTCCATTTTAAATAATTGAAACTTTAAGGCTAATCTGCCTTTCAAAAATAGCAAATTATTCTAACCTATTATAGAATTGAAGCTGTTTTTGTGTTCCTGTTTTTGTCGTCTTCAATGGTTTAATACTCAATGCTGAGAGTAATCAGTGAACCTTTGTATTGTAAATAGTATAATTTGTTGCTGTGACTAAATGAAACCTTGTATTTTACATTCTCATAAATGTCTGTTAGAAAAAAAACCCTAAGCTTTTAATTCTGAGCTAAGATGCCACTTGCTAATTGTGGCTCGGGTATGTCACTTTTCCAGGAGAAAAGACAGATTCTTGGTCAACCCAACAAAAATAAAACTAAGAAATTAAGGTTATTCTCTAGTCAACGAGCACATCGTTCTCTCTCCCAGTGTGCTTTTACATGCCACTTTTTCTTCTTTGGCGTCTTTCATCTTTTAACTATATTTCCAGCATAAACTAAGCATGCAGGTTAAAAGCTTGTCGTTTTCTGTAAACTGTATTAATTATACATGGAGTACACATGTATTCAGTGCTTTGAAGAGCTTTCTTCAAGTCTTTAGCTCTGTCAAATAGGACAGAAGAAAAGGTTTAGTCTTATATGCTGTAAAAACCCAAATGGCTAGTTAATATTTAAAAAGGAAATGGTATCTTAAAGATCAGGTTTGAAATATGTGATCATGTTGAGAATAGAGGTTTGTTCCTTGGCATGGTCAGTACAGATTTTAACATTCCAAAATAAATCCGTGTTTTACTGTGATTCCTAAATCAACATATATACAAGTACTAGTAAAAAAAATAAATGCATGCAGTCCCGGTGGTCGTTATGCAGTATGTTGCATTCTTAATTACTACTTTTGAATATGTTCTATATGTATATATAATTTAAGGACTGTTTCTGCTTCTAGAATAGGCAGATTTTAAGTTATAATTTTTAGTAATCTGTGAGATTTTTTGAGGTCTTTAATTGTAATTATTGTTACATATTCTTCTGTGAGATGACTTTATTATAATGTACAAGGCAGAATTTGTTGCTGGTATTTTGGCCTATTTGTCTTTAAAAAAAACCCCAAACCCAAAATAAACAACAAAATCTTCCAAACATAAAGAAGTTCAGATGCTTAAAAAGGATGTGAACTAAGCCATGTAATATGGCTGAATTTCCCTGAAGGAGGAGGAAGGTGTCGGTTATGATTAATGTGAACAACATTTATGGCCCTCGAGATGTGACCTCTCGTTACAGTAAATGTGACAGGATGAATTACTTTCAATTACAGTGAACTACATTCAGCTACATTAGTTCTGACACACCTCACTAGGAGACTGCTGCTTTGATAGCTTTAACCAAAGGAAGAAAAGGCACAACTTTTGAGTGCAAATGTGTACGTCACTTGAGCAAAACCATTGGGTTCTGACTACGATGTATTATTGCCTCAGGTGTTACTCACTTCTATTACATCATTTGTTATTTCCACTGGCACTTTCAGGTTTATGCCTTGGGCACTGGAGAATATGAAAACCACCTTTTTAATATGCCATGTATAATAAATGTAAATGATGATTTTTCCTAAAAAAAAGATTAGGTAAACTATCCTTTTTTTTTTTTTTTTCCCTCCAGATAGCAACCTGCACCTTTACTTCGAACTATGATAAGTGGGGTTTACTAGCTATCAGCATGACCCATTTGGTGTGGCGTAACTCCCTTAATGTTTATTAACACCATCGATTTATTCTTACAAATTAAATATATTGCAACACGGGATATTTATCACTGACAGAAGCAGTTGTTATAATGTCACTACTCTTTCCTCCAAGGTTCAATTATCATGCTTCAGTTTCTACCTCTAAGCTTTCATAGAAAATAAAAGATGCCCAGGGCAGAAGCCAACCTTTCACTTTTGCTGCAGAGGAGATGCCATCTATTTCACGCTGTGCTAAGTATTCCATCGAAACATGAGTAAAACAATGCCTTTGGCAAATCATAAGTTAGAAAGATCACTAAGCAAAAGAAATAGCTTTAATTAAAGCATTTTGTTTCTCTTTGAGGACTTGATTTGCAGTGTATTGAGCATTTTTTCTGCAAAGATGAAGATCCTCTTTTTAAATTCAAGGGATTCTGTTGTGGAATCACACTGGAAAACTTGCAATGTAAAATTGACGGTTAGGGAAAGAGACCAAAAAATGGTGGTTGCTTATTCCAAAGTGATTCTGAATTAAGGCTGTGTAGGGTAAATGCCTTTTAGTCTTCATCTCATGTTTAAGGGCTAATTTTCAAATGTTAGTTTTTCCAATATTTTCATGTTTGATGTTATAGTAGTGGATTGTGAAAATAGTTGTAAAAGTTTCAATAGCTATTTTAAAAACCAATATGCAGTATAAACTTAAATCTATATGTTAGCAACTTACAGGCCGTAAGGTACAAAGATTTATATCTTCGTTGTTATTATTAAAACCTAAAATAGAATCATAAAACTTCTAGAGCTTTCTTCAAATTATTGAAACAGTGGGAGTCTAATAGCATTTTCAATTTGGTTATTCTGGCTGTGAAGTGTCTTTACTTAGGCAATCAGATTCCCTAAAAGTGATCACAGTTCTTTTTTTGTTGTTTGTGCAACAAAAGAGAAGATTTAGGGGTGAATCTGAGTATCTCCACTGTTGTAAGTGGTAAGTTTGATACCAGAGAGATAACATAAATGGTTTATAATTGGTCAAATCAAAAAAAGGAGTTCATGGCCCAATCCTTATTTTCTGCCTGCATGGACAAAGCAGTATGGGTTAACAGATAACACATTAATAACAATGAGTTCTCTCCTGTTTCTGGAGGTGATGCATGCTATTAATTTAGTAATTTTCTTTATGTATTTTTAACAAACAATGGTGTTTCATGCCACCAAACCAAAGAGAAGCTTTACAACTAACTCTATCGGATTTATTGTCTTCTGTTTGTGCATTTAAGTCCTTATTTAAAAGTATTAATGGTACCTGAGTGTTTTTAGTTGCAATACATAGAATTTGACTTTTTGGCTTTATATGCCACCTAACAACTCTTCCTCTCTCCCCAACAAAATGTGAAAATCTGGATGGACTGTCCATGTGGGCCGAGGGTCATGACTAGAATCATCAAGTTCTGTCGTGTATATATATATATAAGAACATAGGAATGTCTAATAGGAATTCATGAGCACATTTACATAGTATGCACATGAGATTAAATTAGCCTAGCTTTTGGGGAATTCCTAATGATTGCTGTTTCATTTTTACAAGTATTGAAGTACATGAAAGCTGGAAAAATGCAGGGCTGACTACTTGAAGATCTTCAGCAAACGTGTATTTTTAAAATTCTGTGCATATAGCTGAAGGAGAAAATTTTTACTGTTTGGTTTTGGCTCTTGGTCTCTCAGTGATTTGTATCTGATCAATGTGATAGTTTTTTCTTGCCTACTTGTAAATAGTAGAGACTCCAGTTCTCCAGGGAAAAAAGCCTGATTTTTCGAAAAGGGAAGTAACTCTTATTCCATGTAATTACTTTCAAGAATACAATTTGTAAATATGCTTTAGGGGCTAAATAGGTGGGAGAAAGTCCCAGGGACTGTGACACTTTACATCAGCTGGAGAGCAGTTTTGTAGGTGGAGAAAAACCAGGTGTTGGTATAGTCAAACTGTCTTACAGTGATAATGGAAGTGAACTTGAAACAGTGACAGAGCACTTATGAATATATTGATGTGGTCAGTGAATTCTCTAGAAATCAAAACTGATACCCCAGGTAGAGGAATAAAGGAAAAAAAAGACTTAAGATGCAGTTCAGGTGGGAATAATAAGAATAACAAAATAATCTTCCTGATAAATAGTATTCTGTGTGGAGAAGTGGAAAATGAAATAAGAAATTCAAAACCTAAATGCATTTTCTGGGATGACAAATGGTATAGGAATGAAAGGAAGAAAATTATTTTGCGTTGTAACTTTGAAATTGCAAGGATGTGCTTAGAAGTGTTTGAGATATTTGAGTACTGCTTACTGCCTTTAATATTATGGCTGGCTACGTGATTGAAAAAACCACATGTAGTTGTTTGCAGAATCTGGAGCTGTAATTGTAGCAGCCACTGGAAGGGCGCTAACTAATGTTAGTAACATTCCACGAGATAGAAGGAAAACTGATTCATCCATAGAGAAGAAAGAAATTTGGCTTCAGGGCAGGCAGAGTCATATTTCACTTTCTATCAGAAATTGAAGATTTTCATCAGTGAAGTTTGATCTCTAGATCACAGGAAGTGAACAAAAAAAGTGTTTTTTCAACTTTATTCAGTTATTTCAGTTCTGTTTTTAGCGTGGCAAGTTTTCCTGATGCTTTAGCAATGGCTATCAGAAGTATTACATATGTTTATTTCTTTCAAAATTAGTACATTTTTTGTTACTTTTGTTGAACACTTTTCTATCATGGTTAGAATGAAGAAAAGACTAAGGATTCCTGATGGTGCTATTACTAATATAAAACTAAATATGTTTCCATTTTTTAATGACTTTCCGTAAGAGTGGACCAGTATTGTAGCTGAGCAGAGCTGAATCAGAACGGGTATACCACTGATCTGATTTGTGGACTGGGTACAAACTTGTGTCTTAGCTGTGCTATGTTTCGATTTTTTTCTTGGAGCACCTTTATATTTATAGGGAGCCATTCCACCTCTTAATATTTCTTTACCTTGTGCTCTATGTTTGCAATGTATGTCCAGGCTACTGTCCTTTTACTTTAGGAAGCAAAGGGCTTCCATTGAACGCTATCATTGCAACTGTATTTTCTCTACAGATCTACATTTTCTTGGTTCTGGAACAGCCAGAGCAGTCTGACCCTCAGATGTGTGATGAAAATGTTTTCATGTTCATTGAGCCTTTTTTTCAAGTTGAAAGAATTACAGAGGTCTTCCCTGTCATAGATACTCAAATACTTCCTGGGCACACAAAATGGAAATCTCCCTGCGTTTTATTGCTGCAGGGAAATACCAATTTCTGCAGCCAAATTAAATTTTGCATATCTGGAATTTACTACAACATCTTACTACAACTATTTCAACATCTTTATTGATGACCTTGATAAGGACATAGAGCGTATCATCAGCAAGTTTGCAGATGACACGAAGCTAAGCGGGAGTGTTGATCTACATGAGGGTAGGGAGGATCTACAGAGAGACTTGGATAGATTGGACCGATGGGCCAATGCTAACGGGATGAGCTTCAACAAGGCCAAGTGCCAGGTCCTGCACTTGGGCCACAACAACCCCACGCATCGCTACAGGCTTGGGGCAGTGTGGCTGGAGAGCTGCCTGGCAGAAAAGGACCTGGGGGTTCTAATTGACAAGCGGCTGAACACGAGCCAGCAGTGTGCCCGGGTGGCCAAGAGGGCCAATGGCATCCTGGCTTGTATTAGAACTAGTGTGACCAGCAGAAGGAGGGAGGGGATTGTCCCCCTGTACTCAGCACTGGTGAGGCCACCCCTTGAGCACTGTGTCCAGTTCTGGGCACCTCAATATGAGAGAGATCTCGAGGTGCTGGAGCGAGTGCAGAGGAGGGCAGCGAAGCTGGTGAAGGGCCTGGAGAATAAATCTTAAGAGGAGCGACTGAAGGAGCTGGGACTGTTTAGTTTGAGGAAGAGGAGGCTGCGGGGAGACCTCATCACTCTCTACAACTACTTGAAAGGACGCTGTAGAGAGGTTGGTGCTGGTCTCTTCTCACAGGTCTTTAGCGATAGAACAAGAGGGAATGGGTTCGAGCTGCAGCAGGGTAGGTTTAGGCTGGACATTAGGAAAAAATTCTTCCCAGAAAGAGTGGTCAGACACTGGAATAGGCTGCCCAGGGAGGTGGTGGAGTCACCATCCCTGGCTGTGTTTAAGACTCGTTTAGATGTGGTGTTGGGGGATATGGTGTAGGGGAGAACTTTGTAGAGTGGGGTTGATGGTTGGACTCGATGATCCCAAGGGTCTTTTCCAACCTAAATGATTCTATGATTCTACAAGATATTATTTCATAACGAAGTCTTTTATCAGTGTAAAGTCTTTGATTTTTGATAATTTGCAGAATAAATTTTTTATTAAATAGACCCTTCAAGCATTTGGTTCAAAAACAACCACAGAAGAAGAAAAGTACTAGGAAGGACTTCTTCAGTAAACTGAGACCATCCAGGATAAAGTGGTGCTTTAAGATTTTCAGGGATATTGCAGGCCATTCTCCTGTCAGTTTACATAAACACTTTTTTTTTTTATTCTCCACATTGTTGTTCTGAACAGTGTCTACAAGGAGAATTCTGTCCTGCCCTCTCCTATACTTGAAAGTTTATTTCACTAACATCATTGCATTGACGTTTTTATAGTTTATGATTTCTAATGCTCTGGCAGGTTGTCGGCTTCTAAGTAATGCAGTCTTCCTGGACTTGCTTTGGTGTTACCTTTTATAGTGCAGTACTGCACGTTACCTACTAACAAATATAAAGTAAATTAATGTGTATCTAAGTAGTTAAGAAATTCTTTCTAGAAGGAAAAAAAATTCCGAAGAGATGACAGAGCATGTAGCATGTCGCTACCAGAAAGGCATTACATCTTTCACAGTGGAAGATGTTATTTACCAATCATACCTTCTCCTCAGTATAGAATTGTCATATACACATCAGGTATTGCACTCAGTACCTTGTATGAAATTCTAGTGATGATCTGATGTTAGGAAATATTAAACAAGAAATTAAGAACTAAATACATATTTCTCTGATGAATTTTCTTAACACTGTTATCCCAATAGAAGGGATTCGCATCCACTAGTACTTTTTAAAGCCCTTTTTGATTATTTTTTTTTAATATATATAATACTTTAATTCTGTAGCCTGTTCTGCTACAGAAGACCCAATCCTTGTCATGGAAGCTGACTGCTCTACAAAAGCAGAGGATTTGAGGACAGTGTTCTTTCCTTGATCTTGCTGGCTTGCAGGAGACAATGCTGGACTACAGGTGGACATAACTCCCTGGTAGACAAATGGTCAAGGAGTCTTCCATGTAAAACTTGAGAAGGGTGATTAGAAAAATTCCAATAAAGTAATAGACCTAACCATGTCCTCCCTTCATATTCTGAGACTTCACAGTCAGACCGGGACATACGGTAGGTTACGGATCTTGTTTGGGTGTTTGAGTTTTTGAAAGCCTTATTTCATGGGGATTTCTTTAACTTTCTCCACTGTAGTACCCCCCACCCCCCAACTCCCCCAAAAGACCCCAACAAAAACCCAAACTAAGACTAAATTATTTAGCCTTACATAATGAAAGCTTCTGTCCTGCTAAAGGTGTTTAGAAAAACAGATTGTCCCATTGGGTAGGCTTGTAACAAACCATTCTGTAGGTTTTAAACTGACAAAGGTAAAGCTCTTCTGTAGTCATATATCTGACAGATTAATGAGTGAAGTACGGTAATGAAACTATTCTGTTGGTCTTCCCCAGTTCTTTTGTAATCAAAGTGGAAATTAGATTTGCAATCAGATGGATAAATCTAGGGCAGAAAACACCTACTCAATGAATATGTCATTGTTCTGTTTCCCAGCTGACACTTAGCAGTGCAGAACATCTCTACAGAACCAATCTGTTCTCCGTATTGTTTTTTAATCTTTTTTTACAAAAAGTCCTTCGCATTCTTAAAACACAGCACTGGAACACTGTATAGCTGTCAATGAATAGTTAACCCACAAAAATGTTACCTTTTTGATCTTCTCACTTCCTTTTTGTTTGGGATGCCGTATTTCTTTAGAGCGACTTGAAGAAAGCTTGCATGAAGTGTCTTCTGGAAAATAATCTGTCTGTTGGGATAGACTTCTGTTTAGGTAAGCTCACCTACATAAAAGCTGAGCACAAAGTGACCATTAGACATAGAAGAGCCACTCTTTTGTACGTTTTGGAACTGTAGTAGTCAAAGAATGAAATAAACAGATTGGAAAACTATGAAACAATCAGAAAGTGGACATAGGAAGAAGTGGAGATAGGCTTAAATCCAGGCTATTGCAGTATCACCTGAATAGGTTGACCACATTTTTATGACATTTTTTTAAAGAAAAACTATACTTTATATAGTATCAATATATGTGGTTTTAAGTACGGTTAGCAGGAAAATATCTGTGTACTCACAGAAAACATGAGGAAAACTCACATAGGAGTATTTTTAGAGCTTTTTTTTTTATCTTGTGTGTTTCATATTGAAATGCTGAAATGTGATTGCTGTGATTTAATTGGTGAGATTTTGGTCTAGAATTTTTCTGTTTTAAGGAAAAATAATTTATTTTGGCTTCTGGAGATTCCCCCGCAACCCCCCTTGCCCTTCTTTTTAGTTTCTCTTTGAATGTTCTGGGAAGTCAACAAGTTCAACACTTGTTGAACACACAAAGTGGGCTTGTTACTAGTCTTTTAACATTTGAAAATGTTCCAAGTTCCAACATTATATATAAAAAATTCAGTGGAGAATTTACTGCTGTCAGTGTTCCTGTCTGTTTTCTAGTTGTGGGTTTCTCCATGGTAAGAGTTGAATTTATAGGGATTAGAAAATTCTCTCGGTTTATAAATTCTCAGAGAATTTGAAGATGTTTGCTAAAGTATCTGACACCTAGCAATGTTCTCACCCACTTGTTTTCTAGCCTAAACCTGCTATCTTACAAAGAAATAAAACTGCTAGCAAGTAACAAAATATATTTAACATTACTTTAATGTTTTATGACTAGATGCAGGTTTAATTCATCACTTGACACTGACTCTGGTCAACTATGTAAGGTAAAATTATGTGACAACGTGACAGTATGCATAAATATTGTCTCTTCTACTTTCGTTATTTTGCTGACCTTATTCTCTTGAGTATCATCAATTAGTGGGTGGCAGAAAGACATCCAAATAATTTGGATTCTATTCCAGTTATATTCTTTATTACTTACTTGGCCTGCTTTCTGTTGTGCAATTCAGATTCTTTGGCGTACTGTGCTCAATCTTCAAATGGAGTTGTATGGATTTAGGATTGAATCTCACATGTCACTGCCTATTAGCATTTCTACAACTTACCTTTCACACCTTGCAAGTGTACAGTCAATGCGAAGCGATTGGTTCATTGTCCCTTTCATAATTTTTCAGTATATGGTAAATTTATGGGAGGTCGGTTGCAGTTTTAGTCATTTATGAGGTGATGTCAAAAATCATATCATTGACCGTGTTCAGAACACTTATGAAACAGAAGGATAGTCTGTGCCACTATAAGGGTATGTAAGAGACTGCGAGTAGTGTGTTTAATAGTGTGCATACAGAATGGTTATGTCTGTTGTTTCCACCTAGCTGTTGTTCAGCAAAGCTATGTATTACCTGTCAGACAGCAGAGAGAGTTCCACCTAAATATAGCGTCGCAAAAAACTAGACAAAGAACTGGCGTTTTTCCTACTTAATGTTATGAGTGGAAAATAACGTATTTAGCGTATGTACTAAATAGAACTTTTACATGAGCAAAACCAGCATGGATCCACACAGATGCCTGTAATCAGTATGAAAATGTGTCATTTGGATGCAGCATGTTCCAGTCTGTACAAACGCTTGTTTACAGAACTGAGGTGTTTAACTCTACCTCCGTTGTTGTGTTATTCACAAGGTAATGTGGAAAATACATGATTAAAAATATGAGAAGCAATCACACTGAAAGATGAAATGCAGGTCTACAGTGCATTCAGAGGAAGTGATTACAGGAAATAATGAAAAAGAGCAATCAAAGTGTTAAACATGATCTGCTTATTCATCTATCTCTGGCTCCCAGAATCTGTCAGATGAAAGTATAGGCATTACTGCTACCTAAATCACTCTTTGAAGGTTGAGATACTATTTCAGTGATATGTTATTCAAATGCTACTTCAGACTACATTGATAAAAAGGGGGCTTTAAGAAACTTAATTATGCTTAATTTTAATTATACTTCATCTCAATTACACTTCAGTGTATAGCTTGCACATCCACTTTGTTTGCTGTGCTCAGTACTTGAGATGTCCTGTTGAACATTCTTTTCTTGCAAGCGTAAAGGCCAACTTGAGATGCAGAGGGTAGAACTGCTATTGATTGGGGCTATAGCAAGTGATTGTGAATTCACAGTGAAAATTCTGTGAGTAAGATTTGTTGCTTGGCAGTGGTACTAGGAATGTGGAATCCCTTCAGTTTTATATAAAACTGGTTTATGAATGTTTATGATGTGTAGCACCTACTTAGTTGTACTCCTAAATATGGAGTTTGCATTTGATACTGACTTTTAAGTATCAGCCTTGCTATAAGTGCTAACTGCCAAAGCGTCTGGATCTGCACTGCGATGATGGTGTCCTGTAAAGAGCCTCAGAAGACTGGAGATATTTCTGGGCCTAATGCCAAATTCCTGCCCAGAGTTGCCCTGGATTTTACATGTGAGCCAATGTGTTCATTTCAGTTTTATTATTCCAGACTCTCACAACTAAAGCTATGTTCCTTACGCTTTTTGTAGTAGTTACTTTTGTAAATTCAAGAATCTGCTGAGATTCTGACTGCTGAACCGTATCATAAGGGTTAGGAAATGCATTCTCAAAGTTTCCCAAAACAGTCTTCTGAATGCATAAAGACATATTATAAGTTAATATATGAAAGCGGCTTAGCCACATCAGTACTCTTTCCACTAAATTCCTTCCGAATTTATGAATTTTGGAAAGAACTACTTGAATCTTTGTCCATACCTTCAGGAAACATTTTTCTTTAGCATATGTATCTTGATGGGATGCCTGTTTGATAAAGTTTTTCAGCAGTTACTGTTTAAGGAGGAATGCTACTACTCAACTAGAAACATAGAGATAATTTAGTCACCAAAAGTGGAATCGATATGAGCAGTTAAATGATTCTTTAAAGTACAATATCTACACAAGCTGTGTCCTTTCACACACTGGAATCCTAGTCCTCAGGAATTCTGAGGTCTGTCCAGCTCTTTGTACTTCGAGACGTGGGGATGTGTGTGTCCTGGGGACAATGCTGGTCAACCATAAAATGGTCTCACGTACAAAGAATGTGCACTTGAAGTATGGAAACAATGGCTGTTGGCCCATATCTGTATTAAAAAAGTATAATTATATTTTCTAAAGTTGCTGCAGAGCTCCTCTGTCAAAAAGCAAAGCTGCACTTACAGGAACAGTAATGCAGACATCTGATGCAGTTGAGAGCAGTAGGTCTATTCCCTCAGGTGCATCAGGACTGATCAGGAAGACGCAACATAATTTAATTGAATTGATCAGAACACAAATCCTTAAAACATTGTTTGTCAAACTCTCCCTCCCTTTTTTGCTGTTACGTATCTAAAGACATAGTTAACTGAATAGTTATCACTGAATTCTTGAGTGATAAATAATTCTAATTCTTCTAATAAAGGGAGAGTAATTTCTATGTCTATTCTAGGAAGTAAATTATTTCATCAGCTATAAAAGCAGAAACAAAGCTTTTTTTTGTGCCGTTTTCTTTGTGCCAGGTATATGGATTTCTTGTTTGTTTTATTTTTTATATTGGGAAACTGCTACAGCATTTTCCACATGTGGGAATAAATAGGTTTACGTTCCTTTTCTTTTTTTAGTATTACTGTGGTGCAGCTCACAAATGATTTTCAGGGGATCACAGGTATATGAAGTGAAAAATTAAATTATTTTGAAATTCAAAACCCAGTTACTTTTCTGTGTTATAAAAGCATTTTGCCAATGGCTTAATTGGAAAGAATGGCTGTTTGTCAAAAAGATAAATGGCTTTGTATGTTGTCAAGGCATCAGTCACACATCTTGTTTAATAGCACATTATTGATTATTAGTTCCCAAATCAAGAATGTCAACGTATCTGGTTTTGCGTATGTCTAAACCGCAGAAAGTTGCTCAGTTTGGTTACTTCTCTTAAATTGAGTCACTTTTATCTGCTAAGCAGTTTTTACTGTGTGTTACTCTGGATGCAAAAGTGTATTTCCCCAGTTAAGAAATAACTCCCATCTCTGATGCCCAGAAAGTAGAATTAATATGAGAAGACTTAATTACATAGTATAATAGGTTAAGGTTTTGCAAATTAATGGCTTTTTATTTTGAAACCATTATCTTGTGAGACATCTTAAGCTAAATGCAGAGTTTTGGTGCCTCATACTGCAACATGTAACAGTAGCTTTGCATTATTTCTTTCTGAGATTTTGAAAAAATTAAGATAATAAATGATGACTAATATACACCATCTGGTGGTGGGGGGGGAAGATTTCTTCCTGAGCAACAGGGTTTCTGCTAAGCTGATCTACTTAAAATAAGAAAGCAAATGCATTTTTTCTGCTGAGAAAATGAAGTTCTAATGAGTTCACTGAAACTCAGTGGATAAGGTTAGCCTTTGTTTTGTACTCCATGATCAATATCAAAATGGAGCTCGCGGGTCTCCATCAGAAAGGCAGTGTATCTTATCTGTCCTGTTGTTCCATCATATATTCAGAAAACAATTGCTGAGACTTGGAAGATTTTGAGCAACATTAACAAGAGTTAGACAGCCATGCAGGAATCAGCCGCCTGTAAAGAGAGATGACCTGTCTCTGGGTGATATCCAATCAGTGAACAAACTACTATTAATCTATACAGCCATAGGATTAGATCCTTAGTAATACAGATATATTTTTGTACATCATAACTTCTTTAGATTTACAGCTGGCAGGTTTTTTTCTCTGCTACTTATTTGATGCAATACAGAACTAAATGCAATAATAGATATTAGAATTTATGTACAATATCTAATTTAATCTGTGCAGTTTCTTAGAACTAAAATTGTCTTCTCAGTTTCTTTTAATACAGATTTTTTTTTTTCAGGCAGTCAATTACTCTTAGTATTTCCCTATTTTTTGTTTGGTTGTCTTGTTTCTTAGTGTTCTTACTTCCATTTTTAATGAAATCAAGTATTCGCTTAAAGATCTCAACTAATTCAAACAAAATAAGATGTGCAGGGATAGTCTTCTCCACTATAGAGAAAAAAAAGCAGATAAATATGTGCATCATAAACTGTTAGAATTACAATCTTCGGTCTGTATTTTTAAATTAATCTCTTACTATTTCAGATTTATTTTTACATAGCAATTCTACGTTAGCAGCTCTTCCAATAATACTGAAAATGGTAGGATAGATTAAACTTTATTTACTTTTGAGTAATGGTTGCTTGAACTCTGGACATGCTAGGTGATGTACGGCCTACAGATGTATCTTGGTTGCAAAGGCAAAAATTGATGTCCATAGTGACTGGTAAGAAATTATGGAAGTGTGAGAAGGGACTGCCAGTACCTTCCTGAGGGTGAGCAGGTTGTTAACTTTGCAGTTTTTGTTAGAACATGTTGGCTGCCTACTTATTTTAAAAAAAAAAATAACAACAGGCTGTAAATAAAGCACAGCCTGTACTTTGAATATTGTTAACTGCTGGGCCAAATCATTCATCTGGCATCTGAGAAAGACGCAAGTTGCGATTTTAAAAAAAAAAAAAAAAAAAAAAAGAAAAGCAAAAAAAAAAAAAAAGAAGTGAGTGTGTGAGAGCATGTGTCTTTGTTTAACCCCAGCCAGGAGGTAGGACCGTGCAACTGCTCGCTTACTCCCCCCAGTTGTGATGTGGCAGGAGAATCAGAAGAGTAAAAGTGAAGAAAACTCCTGCGTTGAGAAAATGACAGTTTAATTGATAGAGCAAAAGCTGCGCACGCAAGCAAAGCAAAAAAGAAATTAATTCACTGCTTCCCATCAGCAGGCAGGTGTTCAGCCATCCTCGGGAAAGCAGGGCTCCATAACAGGTAACGGTTACTTGGGAAGACAAAATGCCCTAACTCTGAATGTCCCCCCTTCCCCCAGCTTTATATGCTGAGCATGGTGTCACATGGTATGGAAGATCCCTTTGGTCACCTGGGGTCAGCTGTCTTGGCCGTGTCCCCTCCCAACTTCTTGTGCACCCCAGCCTACTTGTTGTCAGAGTGGTAGCAGGAGGAGAAAAGGCCTTGATTGCTTAGCGACAACTGAAAACATTTCATCCTGAATCCAAAACATAGTACGAAACCAACTGCTAGTAAGAAAATTAACTGTATCCCAACTGAGACCATGATAGCATGAAAGAAAAAGAAAGGAAGGAAAGGAAGAAAGGAGGAAAAATGAAACGCTGGAAAATAATAGGCCTCTCTGATTGTAGATATATAGATACCTGTATTTGTTTTCTCAAGATTTTCAAGAAATGGTGGCTGTTGGATTGCCCAGTGGCTGTTGTTACAAAACATGTTTCCCTTATGCCATTGACTCTGTTAATAGCATCATCTGTGATTGTATCTTTTATACATTATGGATATATGTTTGTAGGGGCAAATTCTGGAACCAGGCGTATATATGCTTTACGACAGGGAGCAAGGATGGAAGGAAACACATTTTTCCACAGAAAGAAAGGAAAACTTTCAGTGTTCAACATTATGTAGAATGCAGGGGCTTTTACATGCTGAATGTGTAGCGGGTGTACGTAGTTGTACATGCCCTGAATTTATCTGTACTTTCCCTGTGATAATGTAAGAATTATCATAATCATATCAGAATAATAGAAATTACGGAACTGTTAACTGGGAGAGACCTCTGGAGGTTACCTAGTCCTTCAGTTCCTGGCAGGACTGTTGCCAGCACTAGGTCAGGTCAGCTGTACCTTTGCCTACTTGCATCTTCAGAAGTTCCTGCTTTGAAGCTGCCTGTTCCCATTCTGCACTACCCTTCTGATAAAGAAAGTTTTCTTAACATTCTGTGAACCTCTAAACCTGCAGGTTGTGGCTGTTTCCCCTTATTTTACCATGTGCTGCTACTTAGCATTTGGCTTCATAGTCTTTTTAACCCCCCTTCAAGTAGTTCTAGTCTACTGTTAGACCTTCACTTAGCTTCCTCCTTGCTGGAGAGGAGATCTTTCCTCACTGGAGTCTGCACTTTCTCAACACCCTTTTTAAACTGAGACCTGAAACTGTAGTAGTGTTGCAGCTGAAGTAGGGTTTCATATATTAAAGCTTTAAACTAATTGAAGTAGGTGCTTAATATATTAGAACTGTAAATTAGAGTAGGAGCTTCATTTAAGAGACTGTGTGCCTTAAGGCTGTACAAAGAGCAGATGCAACAGTTGTAGTACTAAATGTTAGAACTTATCTCCTATCTTTTAAGAAAGAATGCTTTAGGTCAATATAACCTTGTAGTAGAAGCTTATCTCTCAAAACAAGGGGCCCAGGGTTACTGAGGAATGCAGAGACTAGTAAAAGCTAACACTTTTGATGCGCCGGCAAGAATAAAGGGGTTGAGCAGAGGCCTGCAGTTCACCCAGAAGTTACAACAATGAAGAGGAGTGGAGGAAGTAAACGACCACCAGATGTCTCTGAAGACCACCGAGAGACTCTAGTGCGCATGTGGGAGTGGGCAGTAACCTGTAATAATGAGTTAATGAATAGGTAATAATTTCTTGGAAAACTGGTGAATATGCGTACATCGTATGTATTTAAACTGTACACCTAAATCCGTCCGCGCGCACATTAGGTGGAGCAATCCCCTGTGCGCCCGGCACTGCAATAAAGAATGCCTGCTTAATAGTCACTGAGGCTATTGAGTCTTAACTTCGGCATTTCACGGCATCATAGCCTCACAGCACTGAGGTGGATAATAATTTCCCTCTCTGCACACCATGCTGTTCCTAATACAGCCCAATATGGAAGTTGTCTGATTTACAGTGAGCGCCTGTTTAACTCAGTGCCCAGTGTGACTTCCAAGTCCTTTCTCAGCCTGTATTTAGGTGGGACTATCTAACTGGGGTGCTGAACTTTGCATTTTTCCTTGCTGAGATTCTTGTGGCTTCTGTTGTTCTAGCTGTCAAGGTTTCTTATGGTCCACCTGTGAAGTGACACACACTGACCTTAAGCCCACCACTGGGTTTAAAAAATAAGCTTGTCTTACATCCCATATTGTTTGAATAGAATGTTTGCAATACTGCTCAGGAAGTAAGAAACGGTCCTGCTTCCATACAAGGGAAATAAAATAAACAGGAACAAGACCAATATTGTTTTAAAAGATGGATGCTAAGTGATAGGGTAGAGTTGTTAGACTTGAACTGTCACATTGAAGTGAACTGCAAGGGTATGTGACTGTTAGGCAAGTTACACCAGGACTAGGACTGGTGCCTAGCCCAAATAGCAGAAGAGCGTTAGAACATTCTTTGAAGGGGAACAGTGGAGGGAAAAGATGCTTTTTAGGATGGAATCTGGTAGGTTGATGCGTGGAATTAAAATGTATATATTTGCCTGTAATAACAGGACACTGGACATGATGACCCAAGAAGTTATCCTGTCCCAGAAGGTCCCATCCAGTCCTGTGTCCTATGTTCTCTTTTATGTAAAGAAGCTGTTGAAATTTTGCATATATGAAACTTCCTCTCTCTCCTGTCTCACCTTTTCTTTTACTATGATTTTGATATATATTTTGCCCATAGCAAATGCCAACCATAATATTTTTTGTCTTCCTTATGTTGTCTTACATTATTTATCTTTCTATATCGAAGCTGCAGACTTAGTTATATGCAGGGAGACAGAAATAGCTGTTACTGTGAAACGTGTACATGGTAGGATTTGCTTGAATTTAAGTGTTATTGCAGTATGTTTCTCAGGAAGGCTGATGATTCATATTATTGTAACATCTGTGGTGCTCTCTAGCCAAACAAATGTGATGACTTTTGGTGCACAAACCATCACATTTCTCTGAGGTCATTTCACTTCTTGTTATCCAGTAATTCTTCCAGTTTATTGATGATAAATTAAGTAGAAGGGACAACTGAAATAAATTAAGAAAAAAATCTGGAGAAGGGAGTGAGGAGAAGGAGGATGTCCATCAGTTTGACTGGGCCAGGAGCTCTCATGCAAAATATAATGCAGCTGAGGAGAAGCTGTTTTGGGTGAAGCTCTCCAGAGTTTATGAAGTGTACTCAAAGCAGAGGAAAAAGGCAGGAGTATGGGACTGAGCTGAGTAGAGAATGAGATCCAGGAGTCCTTGCTTTGCCCTGGGAGTACACCTTACCTCTCATTGTGATGCCAGCATGTTGCTTGTTGGAGATGAAGACCTGGAGAGGAGTATCTAGTTTATCGATAAGCCTCTACATTTATTAAGTCACCAGTGTCAGATTTATAAATGGGTATATCACAGCCTATACATAACTAACCCTAAATGGCCTTTTCATGGGGAAAAGAAACCTAGCCTCTCAAAGACTTTGCACGTGAAATATAAAGATCTTTGTTTAAATTGCAAATGATCAAGGCTTGGGGCTTCTTTGGTTGTATGTGAAAGTGCCAAGCTGTGTAAGAAATAACAAATACATAGTTTTGTGTGTAATGTCTGTGCTATATTTGCGTATATGATAGTAGAAGATTGTAATCCTTACTGAGCAATTATAGTCCATATAATTAACGCTGTGTGTGATAAGTGAGCAACATCATGTGTTCCTGAACAAGCTTTAAAAAGTGAATCATTATCTTTGTGTCTTTTATTCTCTACTCTAATATTTGCATAGCAACAGATAACTAAATAAGGTATTATACAAAGGGATGAGATGATGATTTCTGAAGGTAAAAAGAACAAATGTGTTCACTGATCTGTTTTGGTAGCAGTGGCTTTTACAATTTATCCAAATCAATTATGCTGTTACTATAGAAAGAAGGAGCCACAAAAAATATGTTATCCAATTAGCTCGGAAAAGAGATTCAACGTATAACTCTCTTTTAAGTAAGAATTTTCGTAAAATGAAGAAACTAATAATGTTTAAAGAAAGCAGTGAAAGAAATCTGAAGTCGTAACTTCAGTGATGCGAGGTGGTGATCCATTAACTTAAAATTTCTTCAAGCACATTAGGGTGATTTAAAGAAATTCCACTGATGTGGAAGGAAGATTAAGTCAATGTAAACTTCCACATCAAGATGAAAAAGTTGCAAGACTGTAAAATTCAATGAAGACACTCATAATTAGCTCGTAACTTTTTGAATCCCCTTAGTATGGGATAACGCTGTCTCAAACTCCCTTATTAGGCAGAACTCTGTGGGTCCTAATTAAATAAAGGCTGACGTAATGAACAGTGAAAGTAAGTATACCACTGTATACCTTTTTAAGGATATTACCAGGGCCCTCTTCTGCAGCATTTGCTGGTCTTAATGAATGTGAAGAATCCTATTGACCTGGAAGGGACTATTTGCTTAAGCAAAGGTAGAGTATACTTCCATGTTTGCAGAAATAGAGCCTTTTTCTCTCACAGAATGTGAAAACAGGAAAATCTCATGCAACTATGTAATTATAACCTTGTCAGTACAGCTATCGTTAATTACTATGCAATTAAAACCTGTAAAATAAATCGCCATGAAGTATTGTATGTCCTTAGTCCTGATCAATATAACTTAACCACTTACTGCAAATTCTAACTAGTAAAAGAGCTGTTAAATTACGTTGTCTTTCATTATACTTTTTTTGTCTTTTACAGGAAAAAGTAGAATATGCCTTCCTGATAATTTTTACAGTGGAAACGTTTTTGAAGATTATAGCATATGGATTATTATTACACCCTAATGCGTATGTTAGAAACGGATGGAATTTATTGGATTTTGTAATAGTAGTAGTAGGGTAAGTAACTTATCCTTCATTATACAAAGATTTAAAATCTTCTTTACAGTGAGGTAGATGCAGGTCTGTTTGGCTGTGAGTAGTGGCCTATGCTTGATTTCTGTTCCTTTGGAGTAAAAGAATGAACTGATATGAGCGAAAAACTGAAAACAAAGTCCTAGAAGTTTTCAGTGCTATCTGTTGCTGCAGGCTATGTCACACAATCAGCTTTATAGTAAAAGTTCCCAGGGAATTCTGAGTTCTGCCAAAAATTTTCCTTGGTTGTTGTTTTGCAGAATGTTTTCCATCTGATTTTTTCCAAGGTGAACTCCTGATGTGCGATAAAGGTTTAGGTCCATACATTGTTATGTCATTTATTCATTTATCCCTATGCTGCAGTTATGTGGCCTTCATCTAGTCTATGAAGACCTCTGGGAGAATCCACATGCTTCGTGGAAGCAAGTGGTCAGGGGAGACAGAGTTAACTGAGTCATTCCTTGACCTTCCCAAAATCTGAGGAAAATACAACACTTAAGTACTTTCCTTTGAGGGGCTGTGCATCAGGCCCCATATATATATGATTTTGGCTTGCCTTGGGGACAATGTATGTTAAAAATGCAGTTTGTATTTTTGTTGTTGTTGTTTTTTGTTTGTTTTGGGTTTTGTTTTTTTTTTTTGCCCCGTGCGCCTTGCTGCACTAGGAAACCCTGGAGAGTTTGTTCTGCTCCTCAGAGGAGTGACTGCTCGGGCCCAGAAGCATTGTGCTCATGTCCTTATATTAAGGGAAAGAAAAAGACGCAAAGTAAAGGAGTTTGCGGTAAAGCATTGTTAAATGTGAGCAAATATCATGAATGTATGAATACCCAATTTATAACTGTTTGATTCTGAGATAGTAAATGTTGCTGAGAAGATTGTATTTGGGCCAGTTGCTTGGTATTCGGGCAGTTTTGGTCCAGGACTAAAATTTGTATATAAATAGATCCTTCATCAGGTCAGGTCATTCTCAACAGATTGGCCTCTGTGCCTGAAGGGGAAGCTTGGTGGGCGGGTGTGGAGACTATCACACATAAGAGCTTTATTCTCTTGCCAGGCAGTCACTTGAATAGACCTCTTCCCTCTTGTCAAGTGACCATGGAGTTACAGTAACCCTGGAGCAGTCTAATTAACATGACCTCTATCTTTGGCTGTGTCCTAAATACATGATAACTAAAAAATTTTCCATTAACTCATAAAATGCTCATTATTGGAAGCTAAATCTAGTTAGGTCAAATGCTCACACTGAATACAAGGAAAATACAAAGAAAAACGGAGTACATCTTATCAGATACCTAAAATACCACACTAAGATTTAAATCCTAGCTCAAGACCAGAAGCTTTGTAATATAAAATTATTGTGTAGGTTGTCATCAGTCTGCCCGGAAGACAAGGTGGACCCTTCATAACTTATCAGGCACTGACAGAACTGAGCAGTGTTTTCATTCTGGCACTCTGTGAGCAATATTTTTGTTTCTTCTTTGAAGAAGAATACAATCCAGATAAGCAAGTAAGCAAGCAAGCATAAGTCCATTTATTTAATTAATACTTAAAAGCCAGGTGAAAAATTGATTTTTATATATAACCCAAGGTGGATACGGAATCACTTCTAGATCTGATTCCATTTGACTAGTTTCATTGTGAAATTTCATTAGGTATTTTAGTAGCTTTAAAAGAGCTGCTGTGATGTCCCCTATTGAATGTATTAGATGAAATTTGCTTCATGTGCTTTCTCAGCAGAAGCTGTAGCAGTCCAAATGCATAAATCTTAATTATACCAAAAGAAATCTCTGCTAGGAAAAGGGAAGCATGTATAGAGACTTTTTTTCCACTGCATCAAATTTGTCATTTAAACTTTGGTAAACTCTAGATGAATATAAATGTCAGTTTTAAAAGTGATAAAGGAGATCGATGGTTTTATAGCTAAATGGCTTTATGTATAGGATAGGCATAAAATGACAGGGCTGTAGACATAGCTGTGAATGATGTTTTCTCCTGTCTTTGTCACTTCTTTCTGAAACCAGAGTATGAATTACTTTCAGAGCAGTCTACAGATTGCCTGGGTACTATGCCACATAATTTCCATTGATTTCTGTGAAAGAATAAGTTCCTGGTTGAGAAGGCTTTCATAGCACCTTCCTATGCCTGTATCCTTTTAACTTTCTGAATGATGTATGGACTGACAGACTGAAAACAACTTCTCTTAATTCGGGACTTGATTCAGAAGTCTGTTTAATCGTGTCTGCCTTTAGAGCATGAATAGTCACTCTGAAATCTTTGAGATGGCTCATTTTCTTAGAACTATGCTCCTATTAAATTATAGGGCTGAGTCAGGACCTGAAATATTAAATGTCTGGATTTCCATGGTTATCGCAGTATGTAGGTTGCTGGTGTTCATTCTAAATTCTGTAGTTGTTGTGCCTGGGTTTCACTCTGGAAGGGGGATGGAGCAGAATAGGAATGGGTTTTGACTGATACAAGTCAATTGGTTACCGGGGGGAGAGAGAGTCTTCAATATCCTAGTTTGGGCAACCTATTAAATGTTACATGATTTCTAGCAACTATTCAGCATGACGGAGTTGTGAACCAGAGTTGTGAAAAATTTTCTTGACAAATCCAAAAACCTGCATATTTCAGGAGTCCTTTAGAAGTGTGGAACATTTTTCAGGATTACAAAACTCTGACTTGATAATCCTTTCAGAAGTTCATCCTTTCAGAAGTTCAGTTTTGCAACTACTGAACTACAGATTCTGTGCAAAGGATAATAGAGTTAGCATGGTCTAGCCACAGTCTAGAAAACCATGCATCTGAAATGCAGGTCCAAACAAAAATAAACCTAAGATTACTTTGCACTTCAACCACTTGCGCCACTTTGAATTGCCACCAGAAGTGGGAAAGAAAAATAAAACTCTTGTTTTCCAAAGTGTTCTAATGAGTGACTAGTTCATTTCTGCAGTGAAGAAATACAATATAATAAATGAGTCATCTGAGAATATTTTTATCTTCAAAGATGTTATGTGTAAGAAACAAATCTTTTTGGTGTTATTAAATGTTGGACTTCAATTATTTTTCATATATTCAGTTTTCGCTGACTGTATTTAGGTTATTGAACCGCAGTGTCACTTGGAGTTCATATATTCCAACAAACTTGGGTGGTGGAATTGTAATTATCTATTTCATGTTGTAAGGAGAAGACAACTAATTCTCCAAACCTTACAGCTCAAATGTTTGAACAAAGAAGTGGCAAAGTAGCTTCATTTATTTAAAAATAGCAGATTGTGTATAAAAGCAGAATGTTAATTTATTTGATACTGTGTGATCATTGCTCTCTGGAGGGATTAGAAACTATTGCACTTCATAACTCTTCCTGTCATGGCTTAATGTGTAAATATACCTCTCATTTTGACAGCTGAACAGCTTTTCAGAATTCTCTGTAGTTCAAGTAATTTCCTAATACCTTTGACTGCATGGTAAATGGGTGGTGATGACCTTACCCTTCATCTCATTTTCTAGATTATTTAGTGTAATATTGGAACAATTAACCAAAGAAACAGAAGGTGGCAGCCACTCAGGTGGCAAACCTGGAGGCTTTGATGTCAAAGCCCTAAGAGCCTTTCGTGTCTTGCGACCTCTCCGGCTTGTATCAGGAGTGCCCAGTAAGCTCTTTTCTATTTAATTCCATTGGAGTGAATACTGTAACTGGTCTGACTACTTAACTTTCTTGTTCCAGACACTAACAGAAATGAGATAATATAAAGTTGATTTTTTGTTATTTGGTTATGTGTATAGTGGGTTTTGAGATGAATGATAACCTATTTCAAGTTGAACAAAAGATGGTGAATTCATTCAGTGTATGATCTTCTTACATAGTTCAATAAGCAGACAGGGGAATACACTTCCTTTTTAGAAGCTTTATATAAAAGTAAATTACGTGTTAAAATGCAAATATACCAGAAAAAAAAAATCAGATTTTTTTTTATTCCAAAACCCTGCAGATCTGAAAGTGTAGGTGGTCCTAAAATAGTTTATATGTTGGTAAGTGTATGCCAAAGCACATTACGCATTTCATATTTCCTGCCCCCTCCAATGCACATGAATGCCTTCTGTTTATCTCAGAGCTAACAGATAAATTAGGAAACTTAAAAAATAGAACAATATTACTTAAAGAAAGCAGTTCATTTTTCTGAGAATCTTTCCTGTTTTCTTTTAACACATTATTAATTACTGAAGCTATTTGGGCAGAATAAGAGGTTCATGGCTTACAATTCAGCTCTTCCCAGACATTCAAAAGAATCCTAATGCTGTGTTTATTATATCATAGTCTGTTACATGGAAAGGATCGTGGTGGTATATATTTAGCAAAAGGACTTCAGTGAAGAAAGAAACAGTCTTATGAAACGTCAGAAGGGAAGTCTATTAAAATAAAAATGAGCCATATTTTCTTCTCACTGTGGCAGCTTCATTAGTCTAGGATTTACTTCTTTTGGTAAGACAAAAATTTGGCTAAATATTTAATTAAGGAGAAAAGAAAAATTAAGTAGTTCTGACAGTGATGTGAGGGATAAATGATGAAAAAGTAAGTTGGTTCAGAGTAAAAAAGTGTTTTCCTGGGTAACTACTTCATTTATCCCTCCACATCAAAAGTAGTTCTGCAATTGGCTGAACATACATATTCTCAGGACTTGCCACAAAGTTGTGGTTGTGGTACAGAACTTTTTAAAGGTCATATAAAATGACCTACAGTCACACACTGACTACATGCTCTTTGTTTCTAAAAAGCCATAAATTCTTGTGGCGCATTTGAAGGATTGGCTTCGCTGGCATAACCTTTATTAACAGAGGAAATAATGAGACTTTGACACAAAGTCAAATACTTACAAAGTATTTTATGTTATAGGAACAATTTTTGGCTCTGGGCAGTAGAAGTTTCTTTAAAACTGATTCACTCTGTGTGCCTGTATCATTAATTTCTAATAGTGTGTAATTATAGAAAATTTGGTAAGGCAATACAGAGAAGCCTGGTTCATCTCTTCTATTCTCTTTTTTTCTTTTAGGTTTACAAGTTGTCCTGAACTCCATTATAAAAGCCATGGTCCCCCTCCTCCATATTGCCCTTTTGGTATTGTTTGTAATCATAATCTATGCTATTATAGGATTGGAACTTTTTATTGGAAAAATGCACAAATCTTGTTTTCTTATTGATTCAGGTAAGTCGTGAAACCGTTGACTAAATTAAGGGACTAATTCTGTTTTCTTTCAAGTCTGTGGCATTTCAGTTTGAAAGAGAACAGGGGCCAAAGCACTAGAACAGTTGTAACCCCAGTTTTCACAGTATTTTGTAATTTTAGGAAGAGTGCATTAAATTTAAAAAAACAACAACAACGTAAACTAGTTGGAGACTGGAACATGCTCTGAATAGGTTTTCATTTCTGAAATGTGTAACTGAAATGTCAATAGTGAAAATAGTAAGTGTGACTATCCTCAAAAGACAACTCAATAGTTTTTTCTGATCTCTGATTGCTGAAGAGCTAGATAGTTTTACAGGGAAGATACAGTCTCCCGACTTCACAATCTGGCAGTGTCTCTCCTTCAAGGTTGGGGCTGTGAGGTAAGAAGGGCAGTTCTGAAATGAGCAACGAAAGAAAATAATGTTCCTCCGTCCAGGTGAAATGATGAAATGGAAGTGTTTGTTATGGGAGAATTATGAAGGAGTGAAACATCACAAGGCGGTATTTGATGGCTAAACCTATGTTTCTGTCAGCTAAGTAATGAAGGAGACTATATGTAGGAAGAACTAGTCCAGGCCTGTTTCCCTGATGGTCCATATTTAGTATGAAGTGAAGAAATGGCAATGAAGAGAAAAAAAATAGCACGGGGAGATTCTAAAAAGATACGTTGTATTATTACATGTTTCTTTCTACTGTTTAAATCCTCAAGTTCTTTTATACAATCAGTTTTGATTCAGCCTTATTTTAAGGCTGTTAAGGCCCAGATACGAGAGACACTAAAAGCTCTGAAGCTCCCACAGGTTGCCTTTCTCAGCATTTCTCAGGTTGATTCCAGCAGGGTTTATAGTTTGTCATGCAGAGAGTTAACTCGCAAAAATTTGAGAACTTAAAGTTCTGGTTTTTATGGTCTCTTTTCAGATATACTAGTTGAAGAAGATCCAGCACCTTGTGCGTTCTCAGGGAATGGGCGTCAGTGTGTCATGAATGGCACTGAATGTAAGGGTGGATGGGTTGGACCAAATGGAGGCATAACCAACTTTGATAATTTTGCATTTGCGATGTTGACTGTGTTCCAGTGTATAACCATGGAAGGATGGACTGATGTGTTATACTGGGTAAGTTCATAAATCACTGAGCTATGTTTCCTTTTAAACAAGCTTCAATGTTCAAGGGAGAAAGCGACTGTGTTTTACCATACCGTCAGTGGGAAATCTTGGTGAGTTTTGCAGGAGACGAGCTCAGCTGCATACTTTTTCCAGTCACAGCATCTTACTGGACTCCTCAGGCTAAAAAGACATTTTTCGAAACAAATTTATTCATTGCTTATTTTTGCGTATTCCATTTGGATAAATGTGGTATTACATTTATATCCTTTGGACTAGCGTTTTTTCCGTGCAAGCCTAAGGTTTTTAAGTATGAGTATGTCTTTTCTGATTAAGCTTAAGAGCTCTCTTTTTGCAGTATTTCTACAAAATACTTCAGGATATTAACATAAATTAGAACAAAGCAAGTTCTCAACCATCATTGCTTGCTATGGGGACTGCAAACCATTTGTTAACCATTCAGAAACAACAAATCACAAGAGCTGTGAGCCTGACATTGTCTCCGTAGAAGCAGCAAAAGGTATTAAAAAACCTAACTGTTTAAACTCCTGCCCTTAAATGTCCCTCTGGCATCAGGTATGGACGCTTGTTGTGGTTTAACCCCAACAGCAACTTAGGACCATGCAGCCTCTTCACTCACCCTCCCATTCCCCTCCTCAGAAGGGTAGGGAGAAAAGGAGGGGAAAGCGGGGAAAAAAACCCCTCGTGGGTTGAGATAAAGGCAGTTCAATAGAATAATAATGGAAAAGGAAAATAACAATAATAATAATGGTAAAAGAATATACAAGACGCAAGTCACACTCACTGTCTGGTGAACTGGTTGCCCAGCCAGACCCAAGTAGAGATCGTGGATTCCTCCCTGCCCCAGCTAGCCCGCATTTACGTACCAAGCATGACATCTATGGTATGGAATATTCCATTGGCCATTCGGTTGTTTTGTCTATGCTCCTTCTCAGCTTCTACTGAAAGCTGGAAAAAGTCCTTGAATAATATAAACATCACTTGGCAACAACTAAAACGATATGCATTAATGACATTCCTTTCATACCAAATCTGAAAACACAGCAATCGCTGGGAAGAAAATTAACTCTATCTCAGCTGAAACCAGGACAAACCTCCACAATCTTACAACATATACACAGACAGTTGTACACAGACTTGAGATATCATTAGTACTGATTTTACAAATAAGAACGGAGGAAAAAGGACACACGGATTTTTAAAGGACCAGGGTCTCCTAAATATGCAGGTGGACATTTCTCTGCCTAACCTCATTTCAATCTAAGGACATTACATTCTTCTGTGAACTTTAAGTACCTAAATATCTGATATGAGTGATTTGTCCAAGGTCATTCAAAAAGACTGTAACAGAACGTACCTACCATAGGTGCTGAAAATCAATGAGAATATTCTGTACTACTTGGCACTCAGCAGTAAGTCTTTGCAGCAATTAGGACCTTATAGCAAATATAATTCTAACAGTTGAAATATTAGAAAATATTTATGAGATAAGAAAACTGATTACTAGTAAAGATCACTATTAGCAAGCTGTTAAAAATGGATGAGCTCTCTCAAGAGGTATCTTACCAGAACTATACTCTAGGTTATGTTACTCACAGCAGCTGACACTTTTAATGTTTTCAAGTTTGTCTGGCCAAGTGGGACTACTTACTAACAGCACGTCTGTTGTGGAATATTGGATGCAATTAAGGGTGTAGTATTCACCCAGTGAATGCACACTTAATTTTATGTGGTCATTTGTTGCAAATATGCTGTAGCTAAAAAATGTAACAACCGAGTGTAGTCTCAGATAACATCTGTGATACTAGACTATAGAATGTGGAGATGTTTTTAAGATAATGTCACTGTAAAGTTAATTAAGATGGTAAACTGGCATTCTTTTAGGATAGAAAGAAAAAAAATAAATTGGCAAAATATAAATCTCTGCTTCCACTGTCTGTTGTCAGAGATGCAAAATTGGCTATAAACATGCAAGCCTTCAATAATAAGGAGTCTAATAATAATGGATAGCTACCTATAGGCTAATACATTGTTTCTCATAGTGTAGGTTTATTAACTCTTTGGGTTTTGCTTTCCAACTCTTCCTAATTTTCTCAAATAGACTGTATGAATGATGATGACACTTACTTTTTTTCCCTCCTGAAAGTAAAGGGAAGGTTTTCGATGATTCTTTAGAAAAAAAGACACACTTAACATCTTTCAAGGTAAAAGTATGGCCACGTTTCAATATCTGGTAATTCCTCCGACCGTCGGTCATGAATTTTTTCAAAGAAAATTAATGTAAAAACTTTGGGGAGTTACTATATTTAGAATATGATTGTTACAAAATATACAGAACCAATTTAAGCTGAGTGGCTCAGTATTAAACCTTTTTTGCCCTAGGAATTAGTGAGCTAGTTGATCTGATGCATCTTAAGGAAACTTTGTAGTCTCCATTGACAGCACAAGAAAAACCTATTAAAATAGAGTGCTGAATATTGTCATGATCAGACAAAATGTAAGGCATAGGAAAATTAAAAATACAAAAAATTCGAAGCTGCACACATGAGTTATTTATTTGTCTATAATGAGTTCCTGATGTAGAAGATATTTGCAGGTACGCAGATGTCAGTTTTCATTTTATTACAAACAATACTGGGATTATTAGACAGAGAAGGAAATTGACCTAGTGAAATATAATCAAAGTCAGATATTCAGCTGGCTTTGGAATCTGTCTTAACTGGCTTTTATATAATTAAATTATAGGTGTGAATTCTTTCTATCTGTAGACAAATTGTCCATTGTCAAGATGAAATTACTTGCTGAGGACAAGAGAAATGACAATTTATGTGTTTTAGTTTTACCCTTGGATTAAGCTGAGGTAGATTTAGCTATTGCTAGCTAAACATTGGAAAAGATTTTGTTTTAATTGCAAATTGTGAAAACATTAGGGGTATACCAGATTGTAATAAAAATGTCCAATGAATCTAAGGAACCCATTTTAGCTAGCGGTGCATGGGTTTTGTGGGTCGCTTTTTACTTAGGAATCTGTTGATGGTACACAGATGGGATGAGTTTTATACAAAACATAAACAAATAACACCAAACCCATAAATATTAGAAACTGCACAAAATTCTGATTTCCATTTGGTCACTGTGTGAACAGTAAAATTAAGTATGTAGGCTTATCTCGCTAGCAGGTGTAATCTGAGTGGGTGAAATACGTGCAGCGTTTTGCATCATGTTATGTGGCATTCTGTTAGCAAGAATGACAGCTGAAAATGACAGCTTCCAGTAACACTTACTAGCACAGCTCCTTGTCACCTGGTTAACAACAGTAAACTCAGCTTAAAAATTCTCCAAGCATCAATAATGATTCTTCTCTTATGCGTATCTATTATAGATTGAGGGCTTGATCCTGCCACTGCTAGGCACCCTTCAGATCCTGGTGACTCACATGGACATCCTGGTGCTCACGAGTTTGCATCTGAATCCCATATGTCCTATGATTTTTTTAGAGCGTCTTCATCTGGCTACTTTTCTCTCTCTAACTTACATGTAACTTGCTGCATAGCATGTATTGCATCTTTCATCCACAAAAACCATGACTTCTTAGTGCCTAATGCTAGACTTAACTGTAGAGGTTAAGGGTTAGTGTCCTTGTTTTGACCAGCCAGTGCAGCACATGTTCCCAAATCGTATAATACGTTTGTGGCTGCACATCTGCACATCTTCTCCATTTATATCAGGACTGTGTTTATTCCCAGTCACAGTCCTTTCTGTTTGCTCTCTAGCCCGAGCTGAAGGCTTATGCTATTACTTTTGGCTCCCAGTGTAGTCCTCCTTGTTGGCAAAGTGGCAGCCTCTGCATGCCCATGTTTTTAATGCTCTGGCTCACATTCTAAAGCTGAGAGCATAGTCGTCTTTGCCTTATTTTCAATTTATGCTAGCAAGCGCTCAAGAATTACAAAATCTGAGTCTGCATTTGCATATCTGGCTCTAGATTTTTTCCATGTCTTTCAGACATCTAGATTTATAGTCTATTAATGGCAAACACGTATTTTGTAAATTGGTTTTTATTTTTAGCCATTTCACTTGATACGTAGGAACACACATAATGAGCAGCAGTAGTTGCCAGTAAACCCCCAATTTTCCTGTGAGTACCAGAATTACCACATTTAATTCTTCTTGTTTGGACCATAGTGAAGTTATCTTGAGTTACTACACTTAAATAGTCTACACTGACGCTCCTGTAACTTGAATGAAAGATGGGCAGGGCCCCAGTGAAGCAAACTACTGTGTGATGGGTTGCCGGAACAGCTGATTAAATGATAGAGCAACTGTATTAGTGGCTACTGAATTTTACTAAGTCAATTTTATGGACAGACATTTGCATTACTACCTCAAATATTAACAGCTCCTCGGTTCTCTGACACCTAGCTAGCACTGTTCAGATTGATCTTGGAGGTTTTTGAGATTGAAGCACTCAAGCTGAAATTGCTGAATAACGGTACATTGATGTCTTATATGGTTTTACCTATTAATACACCTACTGATATGTTAACAAGATATTCTCTCAAGGATTCTTGTTTAAAGTACACAATTCATTACCTGAAATGTCTAAGTAATCTAAAATACATCTAAAACTTGCATAAAGTTTGAGGAAAGGGGTGTCAGGTTTTTTTTTCATATACCCTTTACTAATAAGTCAACTTCTTAAGACTGTGTCCTTCACTACTCTTTGATAGTAACGTATGTTATCATCAAAGATATACTTCATTCATAATTCCTCCGCTCTTATAACAACAGAAGCATGCACCTAGACATCTGGGGTTTTTTTGCTTTAGAAATTAAGCTTTATATGCCCCAATATACTCCTTGAAGCATCTTAGAACATTTGAAGAAAATCAATCATTTCTGTGACACAGTCTGTTTAGGCTGCACTGCATTTTTGCATCTGTCTAGTATGCAAGCGTCTACAAAGCCATTGCATTGTTACTGGAAGTAACATATCAAGATAGAAAAGACAGTATCAATATTTCTTTGAATGTATTTCCATAACCAAGTAAAAGAGCTGTGGCTTCCCCACTAGCTTTCTGGTAGTACAAGACAACTTTCTTTATTGTGTGTAAACTAAAAGGTAGAAAATCATTACATGTTTGTTTTCTAACTGGATGAGAATTTGAAAGAATGATTATAACTCCCATATAAACCTATGCATAGAAAATAAAATAATTACAATAATAAAACAAAGCAGTCTATTGATTTTTCAGAATGTCAGTCAGATGATCAGGAACTGAGACAATCTTCTAATCACCTCACTTTTTAGAATGCTCCTACTAAGCACAAGCAAATATTTTGCAAATATACCTCACAAGAAAACCCCGTGGCTCAGGCACAAAATGTAGTATTAGTCCATAACCAAAAAGTTGCTAAGTAGGTTTGAAGTATTATAAAAACTGTCATCAGAGTGCTGAACAGTAATCTCTAAAAAGTATCTTTCAAAAAACATGACCAACAGTCAAATAAGCAATAATACTAGAACTTTTTCTAGGACTTTGAATTGAATGAATAAACCAATGAGAAACTACTACTTTGAGTGATTTAAGTCCTATTTGTCACGTTGCAGCTGCAGAATGGAAGGCATGTTATTGCATCCAAACAGTACTTGTCAGCAATGAATTTCAGCTTACGCTCTGAGAGAAGTCAAAGGATGCTTGACAGCTTTTTTCCTTTTGTACAACAGCTGCAAATGTTTAGCAAACAATGTTAAAAATTGCGAGGGAATATCTTAGAAAAATCTTAGAAAATATTTATTTCTGCCTTTTTCTGTTACATACTAAGGATAGCTGAATGTTAGCATCACTCAACACCACTCACAGGTCATCTAAGGGAGACTCTTCAGTGAAAGAAGGCAGCTCATCCCCAAGGGCATTGATGTGCTGGATGCACAGTGCACCCAGCTTTTGACTACATAGCCAGAAATTTAACACATGATATCCAGCTGGAGAAAGAGTGATAGAAATTGTGGATGACAGTATTAATATATTGCATAAATCACACTTAACAGCCAGGAATTGCAGGCAGGATTTTTTGAATTTACGTGTTAATTACTTGAATCCAATTTCATTTAAAATCTAGCTTAACCCCCTCACCTTTTAGGTAATGATTTGGACTAATTTCTTTTTTATATTCTCTAAATATATATATATATATATCCTCTAGATATAAAAAGCCCCGAATCAACCAATTTTAGATTGCAAAGAGAGAAGACTTAAATTGCCAATAAATTAGAAACCTCAGAAAGAGAGAAAAGAGAATGATCAAATTCAGACATGCAAACAGAGCTGCCAAGCCAAGGAATATACATATTAAAAGTTTGAATTGGCATTGAAAGGAATGATCATATAATAAGTTTTTTCAAGTGAGTGTCTTAACAGAAAGAACCCACCTGAGGGAGGATTTTAAACTACCTCACAGGGTAGTATCTTTCCCATGAAGTGAACTTGATTTGCTTTGATAAGATACCTAGTGTCTTAGTCTTAGCTGACTGCTGGCCTGTGCTGCAGTCGAAGCATAGAACTCAATTCTTGTCGTAGATCATTGCAAATACTCAAAGAACATGCTATTTCTCCCCAGAAAGCTTAAATAAAACGGATAGAAACTGGATTAGAAGTAGGCTGGACTTCAGGGAGTACTAAGAACTCCACTAGTTGAATAGGTACAGTTTCTTCCAAAAACTTTGCCACAAGAAGCAAACAATCCTTTTAAAACCATCCAAGTTCCCAAACTGTCCCAGGATAACAGTTTAGTAGATACATTCAGATCTACCTTGAGTATTGGGGTTTGTTCATTGCTTCTACATAAACTGAGGTAATAATTCTACATCATCATTCCAAATAGTACATTCTATTATGCTTGCATGTCTTGTATCCAGCATATGGGAAATAATGAGTACATCCAGTAGTATACAACGTTTTACGGTACATATATAGGTGGCATAAGTAGATATGAAAAGAAAAAAGTTTCGTATATGTCATTAAAGTGGATACTATTACTCTATGCATTTTAATATGTTGTAGCTAAATATTTAAAAATAAAAACACTGTTCGTCACATTAGCTGATTCATTTCAATAGTTTTTTTAGCCCTTAGATTTGTTAACGTGTCTCGGCTTGTTTCTGTGCTGGCAATACAACAAAGTTGAGTCTGGCCAACCAGGAGAATGTCAGGGAAATCTGTGCTCTAACTCCAGCACCCAGAGGAGACTGACGATAAAATTATATGCTTTTACAAACCAGCCTGGAGGCTGCTATGCTTCAAGCACAGGCTGGTTTAAATCAGCTGTAAGTGAACTCCACTTCAGCCTAGAATATCCCAGGACACAACCTTTGAAGCTAGAAGGCTTTGAAAAGCTGTCTGGTACGCTCTGAAGTGAGAAGTGAGTAGAATAGCCTGTGATCTGAGGGTTTGGGAGCTGTACACTACAAAGAATGCGGGATTAGTCCCATTTCACAAAATACTAATTTCTGAAGGATTTTTGCACCCATGAAGAGACTGAGTTTGTCAGTCTTAATTTTAGGATGATTACGTAGATTATAGGTAACAATAATTTAACCCACCAGTTATGTGTCTGTTGGAATGTTATGAAAGCAGGAAGGTAAAATTGAAACCAAAGGAACTAAGAAATTCAGGAAATGAAGTGAGTTTGAAACATTGTGGCAAATAATTCAAAATACATTTCATGCATGAGCACATTATATCTATAATAGTACAAATGCAGAATTAGAGGTGTTACTGCATTGCTTTATCATTATCCCCAGTTAGAGCTTGTATTAATTGATAAATACAAAGAGCTTGCAACAAATTTCAGTAAACCAGTACCAGGTGTACATAGAAGTAAGACCCTGATCTGCACTCAATTACATATGGGGATTTTACTCACAATTACCACAGATAAATGAGATGTTTTAATGGTTTATAATTGATGTTTTAGATTGGAGTGTGCTATCTGCTGCTGTGTAATACTAATGGTTTATATCTGCTGTAAATTTGACTTTCTCCCTGTTTCGCTTCAGAGTCTTGGTCTCTGATCATCTACACTTCATTGTACTCATAGTTGACTCCAACTACAGCAGAGCTAACCAGAGAATTCACTCCAAATGCCAGATGAGGCAGTTTCAGACTGTACCAAGTTTGTCCTATCAGCTCTAGATAATTCTTCAGGGTTTTGCAGACATATACTCACAAACATATGCATGTAAATACAAAGAGCCAAATACACAATGAAAATAAATTGTTCTCCACCAATTTAACTTGCATAGAGCAACTTGTCTCCAGATCTGGTAGCATCAACAAATGCGACCTTTTACAAGGACTTCTGAACTGTTAGTTACTGAACCACTCATGAAAGGGATAGGAAGAGCTGCAGAGTTCAGTTCAAGGCTGTTTAAACACACAGGTCTAATCTAATACCTTTATGAAAGGAGTGAAAATGCCAGAGCATAGTCAAAAGTGGCATCTCAGGAGAATAAGCATTCTTAAACACTTAACTGAGTAGTACACCTCTACTGTTGCGGTGAAACAGAATTAAGTGATGTGAAAAATACTTTGCCTGTTGTCTCATCCATCATCTCCTCTGTACCCGGGTTGACATGATGGACAGACTAATTAGAACTGAAATCCAAACAGTAAGGCTAGATCTGGAAAAAGACACAAAGAAGGGCAAGAAGGATGCTACTTAGGGGGTGTCTTTGCAATAGGTGTTACGGATGCTAAAAGCTTAACGCACTTGAAAAGCGATGGGCCCAGTCCGTTGAGAGCCATTAAATATGACACCTCCTTTGGTATGGTACATCCCTGCCCCACAGACCATGGCAGTCTTGCAAGACTTTTTGCTGAGGATTTGAGATGTGTTTCCTGGTGTTACTTTAGCATAATTCAGGGGCTTTTATTGTTTCTTAGTTGCAACTTCCAATGCATCCGGAATTTCTGTCTTCATAACTCCTTGTTCTGCACTTGTGTGAGAAGTCAGCATTAACCCTTTCAACTGAAAATACCTTGTTTCTCAGGATGGAGATTTTTCTGTGCTTATATATTAACCAAGCTCTGCCTCAATTTATCATCAGAAAGCAAATTGACTCCTTTAATCTTTCTTTAATTGAAAGTTATGGAAAATGCCACTTGACATGCATGAAATGAGCAGCTAAGTTTTCCAGAAGGAAAGGACTTCTTTTTCTACTTTCATCTCTGGTATCAATGCAACCAGAAATATTACTTCATGAATAGAAAATACAATGCAATACTTGAATAGAGTTTAATTCTCTGTAGAATTAAATGCTAAAATTCTTGAGTAGATGCAGTTTCAGGCTGTTGCTTTTAGGAATCAGTCTGAGATTAGTGCCAAGGTGTTCTACTAGATTAAGTTCTACTAGTTAGGAATGCTTTCGAATTAGTTCAGTATCTGCCGAAATGAAAGTATTTTTTCTAGCACTAGTTAGCCGCAGTTTCCAACTTTTACATCATGGGGCATTAGTCCTAGATAGATTAGCCTAAAACATTGGGCTTAAAATCAAACTGCATAAACGATAAGGAATTTTTTTCATATGTTACGCACTATAAAGTGAATGAAGGAAATGCAAATCAGAGTTGCCTATGCTAATAGAGCCTTTATGACAGGGCATGCAAATTTCAGCTCTGCTGCTGGGTTACTAAGTTAGCATAATGCCTGGCGTCTGGAATACGTTCTGTTTGTGAGCAAAAAGAGTGTATCAAGTTGGATTGCAGTGATTCACACAGCTCTTTTTTTCTTAAAGTAAAATTGCAAATCTTTCAGGTTTTTCAAAAAGATTTATAGAAGGAAATTGTTGGCATCAATGCCAGATGAATTTATGCCTTCACTCTGACCTCTGGTGACTTGCAAACAACTATTTGCTAATGGTACAGTTCAGTTAGAGGCAAAATGCATTCATGCATCTTTGAGATTTAATCAAAACCTTCACTCTGACCAGCTGTTGTTAGAAAAACACTTTGCCTGCATCACATGAATCATCTCTATGAAGCAAACTCAATTCTAAAGTAATAAAATAATTATGAATATGCATTTTAAAAAAAACCCCAAACATTGGGTAAATTTTATTCCTAAACCTTAAGGCCAGATGCCTACAATTGAAAGAAGATGCAAAGGGCAGCATACACTGGGACACAGCAGAAATTCACTCTGGGCGATAGGGTATTTTACTAAATAGCTGAGTGTCTTCGTTGTTAAGACTTGTCAGATGTGGGGGACTTGCTCTGATGGAATGGGCATGGATGATTAAAAAAACCAAAAACCACCTACCAAAAAACAACCGACCCAAACCCACCATAGGTGATCTCCTTAGCACAGGCACCTGACATGCTGAGTATTGCTAAAGGTATATTAGTAGAGGAGACTAAGTATAAGTAGGTCAGTTTAATGGCAGCATTATGAAAGACTTTATTTTCCATATGAATATGCTGTTACAGAATTGGACTGTGGAAACTTGGAATCTTTTAAAATTGGAAGTAATGATCCCAGCATTTCTGAATAACTATAACCCTTCTGCATTTTAATTTCTCCAAAATATAGTTTTATTGAAATTAAAAGAAAAAAAATTTCTAAATATGTATTTTGCAGTTTAAGTAATTTTAAGTTACTTCTCAGTACCTCAGTTCAATTACTAAAGCATTTTAAAACATGACACATAGATTATTTTAAAGGATGCATGAAGTTGTGTAAAATAATCTTCAAGTTTGTTTATTTTAGTTAGCATGAAGCGGCATTATTACAGATCACTGTTGAAGAAAAGTGCCTATGGGCCTTAACCTGCAAAGACTTAACGCGTGTGCTTATATCTAACCATCCATAGGGCGACCTTGCAGAAACTGAGATCATGATACATTTTTAAAAGACCGGGGAAAAATAAAATCAGTACAGTTTGAAAACCAATGGTTCCCATGTTTAATATGTTTATTCCAAAAAAGATGTTAAGGATAGGAGTCAAACTTGACTATCAATAGAGCTGAAAGCCTAATCATGAATTTCGGATACGGCAAACACAACAGCATTCACAGAAGAGGAAAAATGTTTTCCCGCAGATTGGATACCATATCCAGTCTTGAATGCTCATGCAATTTTTATTGTCTGCTGAATTTTCATAGCTAAAAAGCGTCTTAAGAAGAATCTAATGCAAACTTGTCAGTATAAACAAAAAAGCCAGAATAATTCCTCTCCCACAGGAGACACTTCCAAGAAGTTACAAGTCAGAATTATTTTTGTAACTTACCGAAATGTCTTTTTGCACCTCGATGCTACAAACAAAGACAATTTCCCTGCGTTTTAAAGTATCTTTTTTTTCTGAATAGGCCTTTTTAGATTTCCATGGGTATGTTGCTTAATTCCCTCTTCTGATAGGTATAATGAGCCCACTAAGAACCGGCGATGGAAAAGGTCTTTTTGAGAAAGCTTGTGAGAGTCTATAAAGAGTGTATTTACAGCTCAGTTACTTCAACCTGACTTTAAAAAAAAAAAAAAAAAAAGTAACAACTTCTTAAACTTCACTTAACTTTGATCTTGATATAATTTTTGTTCAGAAGTGTGTCTGGAATATTTCTGTGTTTCCACTACGTTTCTAAAGTTTGATTTCAGTTTTTCATTTTCTTAAAATTGTGTTCATGTTTTTACACAAACTCATTCTCATTTATTTCTTTTTGAATTAATTTAAAATGTCTGACTGCATCCAATGGTAGGAAAAAAATACTGACATTCCTTGTTACAGAAAAAAAAATAATATTGCTTGTACTGTTGACGTACATATTACTGTTTTTTAAAGGATGATTCATGTAGCTAGGATATATATGAACTAAAAATCCTAATATTTCAATATACTTTGTAAGCAAGTGAGATCTGAAATTTAGTTCACGTTCTAGATATTAAAGGACTGGTTTAGAGTATGTATTAGAAATGGGAAGTGAATATGGCCAGTGCCTCCTTTCTTATGTTGTTGTTCTTTGAATACTGAAGGAATGTATAGAATGCTATCTCACCTGAATGATGAAATTCTCTTTTTCTCTGACTCTTCGTTGCTATTACTATAGTGATCTACTCTATAAGATCATCTTATTTCTTGCAGATGAATGATGCTATGGGATTTGAATTGCCATGGGTGTATTTTGTCAGTCTCGTCATCTTTGGGTCATTTTTCGTACTAAATCTTGTTCTTGGTGTATTGAGCGGGTAAGCATACACCTTTTTCATCATGAAGGCAGAGTCCTGAATTCAGTTGCCATGAACACACAGGTTATCTTATACAGGTGAGACTTCAGTTGTGATGATGTCTTTAATAAAGCTCTATTTCTTCCTTCTCTAATTAGAACAGAAACAGTTTTCTGTAGCTATCATAGGAATGACATACAAATACCAAAATCAGAGCTTAGACATGCTGATATTCATTCTTCGTGTCCATACTTGTGGCAAAATTATAAAAGGGATGAATAATTTTCCTGCACTTATTTATCTCATTTAAATTCATCTTCTAAGGCATCACATCTACAACATAATTTGGGTAAGTAAAGAAATTGAACAAATGTTCATTGATTTTTATTTAATTTTTTTTAAGAACTGTATAAGTCCTAAATTTTCAGTGTTGAAACCTACGTGATCTGGCAGCTGCAAAAAGGACTCTGCTGTTTAATGAATGACTGAATCATAACTTATTTCCTTACGTTTTACAGGTAAATGATGCAATAGGATGTGAATGGCCATGGATCTATTTTGTTAGTCTTATCATCCTTGGCTCATTTTTCGTACTTAACCTGGTTCTTGGTGTACTTAGTGGGTAAGCAGTTGAGTTAACATTGTGTATGCTACTGCTACTTGTAAGATGGCCTCTGCATTTACTCAAGCTTCTCAGCGATGGCTTTTTTTGCATGCACTTGAGATTCTTATGTCATCCTACCAGTGTTTGCTCTTTTGACTGAACTGTGTGATTCTAGTGCCTTTATCTGTCTGACATCACGTTCACCATGCTTGCCAAAAATATTCATTAAATGAAGCACTAATCTCCTTATTCTATAATATTTCGGCAGGGAGAAACGTTATTTTGCACACAGAGATGGGTGGTACACCTGTACAAATATTCTCCCCTGTGATTATAGATGTGTTCTTTTCTGAAAGCCCAACTGTTGCTTTTGTTAAAGTATCCATAAAGTAATTGAAGTGTGATTTGTCTTTAGCAGTCACATTGCAAAATATTTTTAAAGGTTGCTTCAAGATCTGTCTCGCAGAAAGGGTATGGCTAGGCTGCCTCGGCACAAAGTGTTTAGTGCTTCCCTGTTGTAGAGCTGTGTACTGCTGTGACAACCTGCACCAGCAAGCTGATAGATTTATCAATAATCAAGTATCAATTTAATATACTTGTCAGTGGGAGGCTGTCACAGCTTTTTGTTGGTTTGTGTACTCCATACTCCAGCCAAGAACTAAAGCGATGTCAGTTTTAGCTGTATAGCGTGGTTTAAAAGTGTAGTTTATGGCAACAGTTTGCAAGATTTTCTTCTTGCGAAGCTCATTTACTGAGGTTACGACTCCAGTTCCTTTGCCATTTCCTGGTTTCTAACACACTTGAGCTTAGGAAATATGATAAAGATATTTTCTGATGGATAAATAAAAGATCCTGCTAGCATTTGAATACTAAAATAAAATTATTATAATTGTAGGTATTAGCTTTTAGTTATAAACAAACAATAATGTCCGCGCAATCTTAGGCAAGCTGTGCCACCTTTGTTAGCCAACAGAATAATTTGTCTTGGGTGGAAAGCAGCCTGACAACTGTGGTTGGTTGGTGTCGTCAGATTGTTGATTGTGCGTGCAGCTCTGTTCACGGCTTTGCCATGTTGTACATCGGATTCGAAAGGAGTTGTAATGCGTTATTATATTCCTGGAAATCAGGCAATCAAACTAAATTCCCAGTTGCTGATACAACAACTATGTTACAAGAGTGTTTTTATCTGATGAGTGGTTTTACAACGTTGTTTTTTAAAATTGTAAGTCATTTAGCTGTGATAGATTACTGTTGCACGCAGGAAAGTAGGGAAAGCATAGTTTTACCTTACTGTCAGAATCACTTTACAAAGCAGATGTTTAAAAGCAAAGAGAGAATGCTAAAAACACATTGCTGATTTTTAGATTTAGTCTCTCCTTCAAAGACCTGCCTCGAAAGTCTGATTTATGCAGTCTCATTGGCTTTGTTTTATTCAGGGACAAATGAGTAAATCAGTGCAAAACTAAGGGCCTAGCTTTTATGTCACAGGCACACTGGAGAAAAAAAACGGCAAGGGGAGGGACAACTAAATGAGGGTAGTTCCTGTGTAATTTATTTCTTCTTTTGGTACTGTTACCTAGTGTTGCTGTGTGACTAGACATCCACTGAAGTTACTAGAGGGTTAAGTTCTCACAGTTCCTTTCCCTGGCCCTTAAGAAGGTCATATGCAGCAATTAGTTTTCTTCCTGTTGTGTGAAAGTGTCCTGTGGTAACAGTTAACTAAATATTCCCCTTTTCCCTTGCATGACTTGAATTGTTCATGGTTTCAGATTTTTATGTTTTTAAAAATAAGTTGTAGGGAAGGTAATGCTGGATTTGGTATTTTGTTGCACATGTTCGTGTCTTCTACTGAAGTCTTGAAAATTTAGGGAGGCCCTCACAGCTAAGCTTTACCTTTGATTTAATACATTTAAAATACCTCGTAAGGTTTGCAACATTATGATACATATCATATTGGTTGGAATATGGAGTTCTTTAGCTGCTGCTACAATACAGGGGAAGAGGTGTCCTCTTTCCTTGGGTTCCATTCTGCAGACAAGAAATCACCACTGGTTTCTAGGGATTGCTTGATCCCTAGAGCTCTACTGCTCTTCAGAACCCTTACTGGCTTGCCTTCCATTTCCAGCGAACAGAAATAGTAGTGCCAAGTGTGATGTGACCTCTCCCTAAGCTCATAAATTCAGTCATTCCTAAATTTGTTTTCTGCCGTAGTGCCACCTAACTGCAATGTCACTTGAGTGCTTGGGATGCTTGATGAATTATTTGAATCCGTGTTTGCCCTAAATACATGAAAGAGCCTTCCTAACACTCCAGCTTTTTATTTTTTATGCTTAAGAAAATGATACTAGTGAACTGTGACATGTGATATATAAATATCACTGATGATTGACATTCAGAGCGGAAAGAGAAAGGAAGAGAAAATATTCTTAAAAGATACATATCATACCAAACTAATGTTTGGTATGTAAGTGAAGAAAATGTCCTGGCATACTTGTTTGAAACTCCTACAAGGGCCAGTGTGGAATACTGTTACACTGATTTATTTTGATCACTAAATGCCATTTGTATATCAATAATAAATATTTTTCACATATTTTCTATTTAGAAACCTGTCTAGATTTTATGGGAAAAAATTATGTAAAATCCTATGTTTGTATTCCTTAGTAGAAAAACTAATATTTTTCTTTCCAAGACAGGCATTGAATATCTAACACGTGCATTCTTTGTTTTTTATTTAAGAGTTACTAGCTTTTTAGTTTTATGCTCTTCAAACCATAGCATGAAAATTGGTTTATGATAAATCTACAAAGTTAAATTTTACTAAACCAATCAAACTTCAAGAATGCAAAAAATTATGCCGACTGATTTGAAAAGCATGGCTTTGCATACAGATTTTGGAAGTGGAATCTGAATGCCTAATACATCTTTTCTGTATGAAGGTGTTACTTCCTGTAATGTCAAGTTATGCTGCGTAAATTTAAATGTGTTTGCTGTTTTGATCTGTTTGCAGTTTTGAAATATTCATTCATTCTCTTTGCGCTCCTTTGTTACTCTGTGACCATCTGCCCCTTTGTATTCCTGTAATGCCTCTTGTGCACTGCATGTTTGATGTATTTAGATACTGTACAAATGAATGAGAATGATGATTTGGGAGATCTTTTGTTTTACATCTAGCTGTTTCTGAAGGTGAGTATTTCCTGGTGATCCATGTCAGATTTGCCTGCTGAAGGTGACATTCTTAAAAACAGAGTTCATATTTTTAATAGCAGATGTGTAAATTAATATAAATAATGTGTGGGTGGAATCTGCACGAAGCAAATATTCTAATTTCTGCATGGAAGCTGACTGCGGAGATATTTTTTCTAAATATTCCCTTGAATAATAAGCATGTAGAAAATTCATAGGCTTGAGGTAATTCAGCTTTTTCAAAATACTCTTATTTTTCACTCTGTATTAGACACTAGTATTATTCACATTATTCTCAAAGTGAATTCTCAGTTGAATAGCTATCGCAGTTTGCAGGAATTTACAGGGAAAGACATTCTAGAAAAAGACTCCAGGTCAGGTTTTAGAAATGGCTCCAGATCCAGCTCAGGCTCTAGTTCATCTCAGAAATTACAGAGCCAGCTTTAAAAAAGACACCAGAAATGGTTCCAGCTCCAGCAGTGACCTGTACAAATTGTCCTAGACCCAGCTCTAGAGACGTTCTCCAGAAATGGGCTCTATATTCAGCTCTAGAAAGGGAATGTGAGATAAACACCTCTAGAGCAGCTCTAGTAAAGGCCTTTATGAAGAGCTCCAGAAAGTGCTATGGGAAGGGGCTCCAGAACATGGTCTAAATCCATCTCCAATAAATGGCTGAGAAATTGAACCTAGAATCCAGCTCTGGAAAAGACTTCAAGAAGTGGCCTAGTCCCACTCTGAGAAAGTGAGACTACAGGGTCTTCAGGAAGGACAGGCAGGGGGAGATGAGGAGGGGGTGTCACCTCCTATGTCAATGGCCATCTGGAGTGCATGGAGCTCTTCTCCGCCTCGGGATGGATGAGGAGCCAACTGAGAGCTCAGGATTAAAGGGAGGGCAGGGACAGGTGATGTTACAGTGGGGGTCTGCTACAGGCCACCCGACCGGGAAGACTGAGCAGATGAGGCCCTCTAGAGACAGATAGGAGCAGCCTCAGGTTCACAAGCCGTGGTCCTCATGGAGGACTTCAACCAACAGCATAGCAGGGCATAAGCAATCCAGGAGGTTCCTGGAATGCGTTGATGATACCTTCCATCTCCAAGGAATATAGGAGCCAACGAGGAGAGGTGCCATGCTGGACCCTGTTCTCACCAACAAGGAGAGGGGCTGATGGGGAATGTGAAGCTCAAGGGCAGCCTTGGCAGCAGTGACCGTGAGATGGTGGAGTTCAAGATCCTTAAGCGGTGAGGAGGGCGCACAGCAAGCTCGCTACCCTGGACTTCAGGAGAGCAGACTTTGGCCTCTTCAGGGATCTGCTTGGTAGAGTACTGTGGGATAAAGCCCTGAAGGGAAGAGGGGCCCAAGAAAACTGATTGATATTTAAGGATCACTTCCTCCAAGTTCAGGAGCGATGCATCCCAACAAAGAGGAAGTCAGGCAAAAATGGCAGGAGGCCTGCATGGATGAACAAGGAGCGCTTGGAGAAATGCAAACACAAAAAGGAGACCTACAGAGGGTGGAAGAAAGGACAAGTAGCCTGGGAGGAATACAGAGAAATTGTCCGAGCAGCCAGGGAGCAGGTTAGGAAAGCTAAGGCCCTGACAGAATTAAATCTGGCCAGGGACATCAAGGGCAACAATAGATTTAAATTAGATATCAGGAAGAAATTTTTCACTATGAGGGTGGTGAGGCACTGGAACGGGTTGCCCAGAGAAGTTGTGGATGCCCCATCCCTGAAGGGGTTCAAGGCCAGGCTGGACGGGGCTTGGAGCAACCTGGTCTAGTGGAAGGTGTCCCTGCGCATGGCAGGGGGGTTGGAACTAGGTGATCTTTAAGGTCCCTTCCAACTTTAACCATTCTGTGATTCTATAAAAGGGCTCTAAATTGGATGTAAGAGCTATTTTCTGGAAAGTGCTCTAGAAACGGCTCTAGAGCTAACTATAGATGTGGCTCTAGCAAAGGACTCTAGTTGATGGCTCTTGGTCCAACTTGGCAGAGGCTCTGAAGAAGACTGTAGCTCTGGCCTGAGAACAGAACTGACTAACGGCTCCTCCCTAAACATACTAGAAAAAATTGGCTCCAGATCTAGCTCCAGATCTAGCTCCAGAAACGTACCTGGAAATGTTTTTGGAAGTGTGATTCAAAACATGTACATGTTGTTAATTTCTTTCAGCACAGTGAATTTCTTAGGAATCTAGCTGGACACCTGGAACTCTCAGCTGACCTTTCACTGCATTTTTTAATTCTTTCAGTAATTGGAAATACAGAGCAAAATGCTTGCAGCTCTGGAAAGCTGCCATAGGTGTATTCAGATATCTTTGTATTTTCATTATTCTGCGCTGGTCTGCATTTTGCTCATTCACATTGCAAATTTAAAGCTGTATGTGGCTCTTAATAATTGTTTTAGCTTCTAGAAATTGCAGAGTGATCACGACATGATCAAACTCCGTTTTGATTGCTATGTCTTTTGAGCCAGCAGCAGGGAGTGGGTTCAGTCTGTTAGAGATACTAGAGCACCTTGTTTTCCTTTGTTATTCCTCTGGTTATGATGCGAGGATCAGGCCGTGCATCTTTGGGGCAACTTCACGCTTGATGGAGCGGCACAGAAATTGCCCCTGAGGAGCTACCCCGCAATTCTAGCTCTGTGAAAGGTGGTGAGCTGCTTCAGGAGCCTGCCTTTACGTGTAGCTTTGGCTACACACAGTGTGTGTTAATAGGCATGAACTGAACCTGTGTTGCCTGAAGTCAGGAAATACCAGGCACAGAAACTGGGAGCTGAGGATAGGCCTCTTCCAAATGTTCCAGGATAAAAGACCAGAGCGTATCATGGCTATTGGTGCAAGAGACAGTGAGCTGGAATTAGAAAGTTAAGCTAGAAATCATAAAGTTAAGGTTATTAGAAAGTTAACAAATAAAGCTAAGCCATAAAAAAGTAAAGGGGTTGAGAGATACTCATCCACCCTGAAAGTACCTTTGAAAGTGCGTTGAAAGTTAAAATAACTATGCCGGTAACTCAGCATGCATTGAACTGTTTTACTATGAACAGAGAAAATAATAAATTATAAAACTTCATAACTTATTTATTAAGAGGCATGGCTTGTAATGATGTATGATAATCTATTCCTCAAGATAGTCCTTATCATTAGGGGATGGTTTCCACTGACGGCATTTTCTGCTCAAGGCATTAGTATTTCTTTGGGTAGCCATGGGAACAAATAAGACCTTTCAAACATACTTTAATAAATCTCTGTAAGTTGAATTTATTGCCTTGCTGAAGGACAACAAAGCATAAGCTTTGACATGTCCTTAACATACATCCTCCTACATGCAAGTCTTCCAGGTTACTAAGAGAATGTTAATTTTTTCTATTTCTTTCCCACAGTATTATTTGCAATGTACGTACATAATGATTCCAGAAGCTAAGGATACTCATCCATGCTAATCTCACAGCAATGTCTGTCAATTAATGTCATATAGAATATGTTGGCACAGATAAGCTTACACACCTAAGAACTGTTGTCTGCAGTACATATGGAAAAATTCGTAGAAAGAGACATTTGAATAATGATGCACCAAATAGAAAACAGCAGTGAACTGTCATCCATAGTCTTTCAGCAAAAGGGAAATGAACTGGTTTTGACAGTTTTTCTTTTCACAGCAGAGGGAAGGCTTATTAAAAAAAAAAAAAAACAACAAAAAAACCCAGTTATGGGTAAAAATGTAACTCCCTTCAAAGAGGAGGAGAGGGACTTCAGCTCTAGATCTCAACAGGTTAGGAGCTAAGGCAGGTTCTTTTGAATGCGGTATGGCTGGTAAAGATAAAACTCAAACCCAAATAGATTCAAAACAAGGAAATGTTATCCTTGATTGATCAATCGAATGTACTAACAGTAAATAATGAGCAAATACTTTTACTTTCAGCTGTGTACAGCAGTAACTCCAACTGCTTTAAACAGAGACCACTAAAGACAGTGGGAGTAGTTCAGTACTCTTGAATAAGAGCTGGAAGGGAACTGATTTTATTTCAGTCCTGTTTGAACTCTTCCCATCAAAGCTTCTTAGGGGTTAGTCCTGTGAGATGCTTGCCGATGAGTTCCTGGCAGGTAACAAACCACATCGGTTTCAAAACCAGTGTTGACGGTGCACATCACGATGGTGGGGTGAATATGCTCTGCAGTTTGGTCCTACCCTCAGTAATGCCGGTTCTTCCACTAAGAAATCCAGTGTGTCCTGAGCCAAACAGGTCTCTAGGCAGGACAAAATGAGCACGTCTTAATATGCAGATGTAATAGCAGTCTGAAACATTAGAGCTCGGTTTTGTTGCTGTATCAAATTGTTCCTCTCTTGCTGTTCCCACAGGTGATCCCATTTGCATTCATGTGCAGTCTGGCGCAGTAATGCTGTACAAGGCCCTCTGCTACACAGAGGTGGTGCTGGAGCCATTGATTATACATTTTATCAATTCCTAATGAACTGTATAGAAATAACTGTGGGTAGATAATACCAGTTTGCATTTCCCCATCAAGAGCCTAATGCTCCTTGCTCAAGGAAAATTCCTGCTAGAAGTTTTTTTTATGCTGCAGAAATAATTCTGCAGTGTTCGGCCTATGAGTTTTTATTATTTCTAAAAGAAGGGGTAACAATGATGTATACAAATCTCCAGTAATTAAAGCTGTGATATTACTTAGCCTTTTATATGTCTCTCTACATCTGTTACACGTTACACCCAGCTGTGAGCTGTTGTCTGCGCTTATCTGTACAGTTTAAGCAGTTCGAGTTCTCTGACTTGATTCTGGTAATTCGTTGGCTAGTTGGTATGGTTACCACTGTGTGAAACCTCTGCTGTGAGTGTGGTGGCCAACGCTGTACTCCTGCGAGTACATTTGGGTTATTATGTGACTGTTCTCTCTGAATAAACGAGAGTCTAGGATGTCTGGGTGACAGTTCTACATATAGCATTAGCATAACACTTTCCACGTACCAGACCCTGTGTGCAGTAAGTTGTGTACTGCAGTAGATGAATTCTCTCTCTCTCTGCCTTTGCAGTGACACAGAAGGGCAGTAATATGGCCAACGAAGAATTAGCGTCCTGGTTTGTGCTTAGACGTCGAAGGCAACTGTTTATTTCCTATTATCAGTGCCTAGTGATGCACAGGAGATACAGCAACACTCCTGTTGCTGCACAATCTCCCGTATGAAAAGCGTCTAGCCTTTGGCATGGAAGAGCAATCAGCCGATAGGAGGCCAGCGTAGGTGTCCCCTTAGTTATTATGTCCACGAATTGCAGACAGAAGGGAGAGTGTACCAGATACATTTAAGCAAAGTGTCATCTTAAGATTTTTTGGTTCATATGACCGACCCTGCATCAAATTAAGGTGTGAGAATCAGAGCGCTGTACTTGAGTCCCAGTAGGTACTCCCAGCTGCCACCTCCACCCTGTTGCATCAAGCCATTCCCAGCTGATGCCTACCAACCAGAATTATTTCACTCTGCAGAAAGAAAAACCTGGCATGAAAATGATTGCCACACACCATGGAGGCATGAATGCAAAACCTGCATTTTATATGCTTCTGCCTCAGCAACATTGGTGATGATGGTGGTCTGCCTACACAGAGAACTGAGATCGTCTTTCTGCAAGGAGACAAGGAATTTTTGGGCAATAGAAATAAAACTTGCATTTTATATAGTAGCTTAGCTATCACTAAAAATAGGTTAGATTATTTAGATGAGTCTCCATATAATGCTTTATTTTGCAAGTAATGTCTCCTTTCTGCTGCAGGTGCAATAGAGTTATTTACACTAGGGCTGCAGTCTGAAGCTTTGCTCAGTTTATGGGATATTGTCATATGCTGCAATTTTTAGTCATATTTAACTAGATCAAAATTAGGCTGGCTGGGACTGGGTCATCCGATTTATTTGCATTTGTAGTGAAATCTAAAACTGAATTGCCTCCATCTAGGTAGCAATAGACTGTTTTGCAGAAAAGATATTTTGAAGGCAAACAGGTAATTGTACAAGGTGGTGTTATAGAAGTTCTGCAGGTCTGCTTTATAAGATTCTTAAGAAGTAGAGATTTGCAAAAAAAGCACTTTCTAGCCCTCCTAGCCTGAAGTCTTAATTTTGAAGCGTATTATCCTTTAAAATACGAGACAGTAGTGAGCTTGGCTTTTTCTAGTTGTTGAAACTAGGACAAAAACATGTTCGTTGAGTCCTGTCCTTTATGAAAACTACTTAAATCCGTTTTATTTTTAAACTGAAATCTTACACGCAATAGGCCTGATTTTCGTTTCACATATGCAGGTGTCAAATCAGAGTAGCTCCTCAGGATTTTTCAGTTTGCAACTTGGGTGGAGACTGGTTTAAATCATATTTTAGTGGAGAGACCCTTATGAAGGCTAGCGTAGTTACAACAGCCCTTTGAATACAATTTTTGTCAGTTTAATCAATGAACAACACCTCCTCCCCCAGTTACACAATTTCAAATGCCAAATCCAGGTCATTTTGTCAAACCAGAATGAAATATGTACTTTGAAGTTAGCTCTTAGCACAGGCATTTGCGAAACCAAATATTTACCAAGCTTAAGTCCACTTACCACAATTAATGTGCCACTTTCTAAGCCTGTCAACTGTCAGAGGCTTCTAGACGGGGCTGATGGCAGCCAGGGAGGCTAGTTCTGGCCGTTAGTCTGTCTGTGTCGGTACTTATGCTGCCTGCATAGCCAAAAGCTTTTTCTTTCTGCCCTGGACCCAGCCTGTGCTCTCCATAGCCATGAAATGCTGCATGACAGCTGTCTTATTCCTCCTTCCAGGAGATCAGCCAATGTCTACATATCTTTGTCTGAATATTCAAATATCTTGTTGTCTAAATGTCCTTGTCAGAAGCTTTAAAGAGCCAACGTCTCTTCTTCATCTCACCCCCCTCATCTTTTTCAAATGACCTCTTGTTTCTTGGGAAAAATGCTCTTGTTCTGCTAACAGGAAACTCATTACATTCCAGTTCCATTTAATTCCACTTTCTTGTTTGTGGTATTTCAGTAAAAGGAATACATACGTATGTGTGTCCGAGGGATGCCACTTCATTGTGACTGCGATAGGAAAAAAAAATACTGTAGAGCCAGATTCCTCCATCCCCTAAAGAAAATGCAGTCTTCTCAGGTGTTCTATTTCCTTACAAACAGTCAGGTTTTAAAAATAAAAGTAAAACTTTTAAATGTCATGGAAATCAAGCACCATTGCATCTCTCCCTACTGACAAATTGCAGCAGCATTTAACAAGACAATGTCTGACTTCTGTGCTGTATTAAAGGGAAAGGTCATAGTTAGCTGCGTATATAAAAAAACCTGTTTAATTCTCTGCGTGCAGCCATTTTAATATAAAGTCTAAGTTAAAAGGTGGTTCAGTCATGGGTGGAGTGCTGCTGAAAGTATCAGCCTTGCCAACTGTTTCATTTTTAAATGATTTTTTACTTTACCCACCCAGATCACACATCCTTCACCCTAATGAAAAACACCCGAAGGACTTAACTGAAAAAAACCATGAGTACTTAGTAGAAGCTAGCAAGGCTTGGTACTTCCGATTTCATATTATGCCATGATAGCTTGTTTTTCAAAGATACTGCCCATGGAGTGAGAGTCACGAGTATGTTGTCTCAATCGGGTGTAAAGGACGGTCTCTTTGATACTTTCTCTGAGAGAAGCTGAAACCTCAGCATTCCATAAAACAAACAATTTCTTGCAGGCTGGTAACATCTTCTGCCAAAACAATGAAAACGTTTTGTTTTGTTTTAAAAAGCAATTATCCCTCAGGGAGATCTTTTGAGCTCACTCTCTTCCGTGAGCGTTTTTCTGAAGAGGTGGCCTTTTGAAAGACCTCGTCCTTGGATGCTAGGTGAAGGGTAGCAAATGCAAAGCAAGCACTGGCGTTCTTCAGCTGCATTACAGTGCCGTCGGATGGAACAGGGTGATCTCCACGTTCCAAATCGAATTGTTGTTGAATTAAGTCTTCAACTGCAAAAAGCGTAGTGCCTGCCTCTTAGCTTTTGCAGCAGAAAGCTTTTTAGCTTCTGCAACATAACGTTAAAAAAAACCCAACAAAATCTGGTTGCATGTGAAGAACGTAACTCTTAAATTTACTAGTGTCAAAGCAGAAGTTTAGTGTTTAAAAGATGTATTTGAAGACTCTGAATAAAACAAAAATTTTTTAAAAAATGGACAGATTGTATCTTTGCAATTCCAAATAAGTAATGTCTATCACTTAACTGAAATACTGTGTTAAAAAATTAGGATACTTTCTATTATTCTGCAATATCTTGTTAGCAGGGCAGCATCATATTGATAATTGTGATCACCTTGTTAAAATATTTTGCAAGTCTTAAACTAGTTTCCTAGTATTTTTCCACTTGAAAAAGGTTATTATTGAGTGCTTTAATAAACTTCCCCTTGAGAGTGTATTAATTAGGGAATATTTTCAAATGAAAGTTCACAATAAATAAAGAGGTTGCAAATTCATAGTAAATGAAATTACTATAGACGTTTTTAATGTTTAATTTCAGCTCTATTGTAAGGTTAACAAGGTAGTCAGAATGAGCTTAATTTTAAATACTGAATCAGTACATAGTTGTAATACAGTTCAAAAGATGCTTGTCTATCCCTGATCGTACAAATTGATACTCGGATAAATCAGAAGGGGTTTGATCCTTCTAGCGAAGCGAGTTAGGCATTTGGAGCTGTGTATCACACCAAATGTTGTAATCATGTTGGCATATGAAATGTTGCGGGTGCAAGAATTTACTTGATAATTGACTTGAGTCATATATCATGAGGGGAATCATAGATTCATGCATGGGGTAATTCCGGTTGGAAGAGACCTCAGTAGGCCATTTTATCCAATCTCCTTCTCAAAGAGCATGACTTAATTATTTTAATTATCATTTCATGGTAATTTAGGGATCGACCCAAATCACAAAGCTAAGCTAGAGAGACAGTTGAATACATTGTCTTGAGGCTGGGGCAATGAGACAGAGGATTCAATTTATATACAAGGATGCGTTTCTGATCTGCGAGAACGGGATTTCTAGGCTCTATGATAGAGAGCAAAAGGGCAAAACAGATCTCAAACAGCACGGGTGTCTGTGCGTGATGTAGTTGAGAGAGCTTAGTAGTGGAATTCTGTGAACCATACACTGAAATCAGTATGTTTGGGCATGGCCAATAAACTGTGGCTTGAAGAGGATGGATTTTGGGAACTGGCTGCCAGAATTTCCTTTTCACTGAATCTTCTAGTCATCTCTCTGACATCACTGCAAGTCACTTTCTCTTTGTACCCATTAGATAAAACTGATTTTAAAGTCTGTATAGAAGAGCACATACCTAAAGGGGGTGGGGGAAGGGGGCACCTCTTCTGATAGGGGAAGAGTCAAGAATACTGCTTAATTTTCAATTAAATCATGAAAGCTGTGAAAGTTTTGATGTAATGTGATAGGGATTTGCCATGACTTCTTTGCACCACTGTCTTGTTTTCAAAGAAGTTCTCAACTCTTTGGTGTAGTTTATTCAGTTCATTTTCTATGTTAGTATGTTATTCTGCAACGTCAAGACCTTGGTCAAAATGCCTGGGAGTTTGACAATCAGTATTTTTTTTTCTGCTTTATCTGAATTTGATAGGGAATTTTCCAAGGAAAGAGAAAAAGCCAAGGCCCGAGGGGACTTTCAGAAACTACGTGAAAAACAGCAGCTTGAAGAAGATCTGAAGGGGTATCTAGACTGGATTACACAGGCAGAAGACATTGACCCTGAAAATGATGAAGAGGTTGATGAAGAAGGCAAACGGAACAGTACGTGTTCATTACTCTGTACTACTTCTGTGTGGGACAGTTTGGCTGCTTTTAAGGGTGTTACGCTGGGGTGAACGCAGCCTACATGATGTTGCTTTCTGATTTCCAGTTCGCAAAAGTGTTTGGTAGCAGAGCAGTCACATCCATTAATATATTGATACTGAGTCATTGAAGATAATTCAGAATTCTACAAGAAAATTCTGCGCTGAGCTGTCCATGTAGAAATCATTGTCTGCACTCCGTCACTACTGAGACTTAAAAACTCTGCTTTATTTGTCTTCTGTGAAAAGTTAGTGCCTGCAAGCTGCGTGCCACTAAGTATCATTATAAATCCTTAGTCAAGAAGAATATGTGTTTCCCTGTAGGTGCATGGAATAGAAATAATAATAGTAGAAAAAGCTTAAAAAATATGGCCAAAATTACAGTCAAGAAATAACCTTGTGCTAATAGTGAGGATTTTTTTGAGTTTTGAAGTAGGGAAATGATATCCTGGATCTTTTTTCTGGTATTCAAGGAAACTATATAAAATATTTTTTACTAGGTGGGTTAACTGAGCGTGAAATAAATGAAATCCTGTGGGATTTTTGTTCAACGCTAAGAAATATAATTACCACTTACTTATAATGTATTTATTCGACAGCAGTGTATACTGTATTATGGGAAAGGTAATTTATGATGTAGTGGCCCTCCAGTGCTTGTGACCTGAGTCTTAGCTTAAAGGAACAAGTTAATTTCATGATATTGCAACAACTGTAAAAGTTAAATTGATTTTTCTGTCAGAGATTTGGAGTAACAGCAGAGTCTTAATGTAATAATTTAGTAGAGGTTATTTTAGCCTCTTAGGCATGTTGACATGGTGGTGGTTAAAATTTTCATGAGAACTTTTAGAGCGTGGATTCAGGATGTGGTTTATGATTTAATACTAAATGTATGATTAAAGTCCAAATTTCAATATCTATTCTAATGCTAAATAGCACCTTATTTATGTGATGCTCTGGAGAGTCATGATATTTATTTAGATACCATTGTGCGTATATAAGAAAATGCATCTACAAGTGGTTTGCCAAAGGCATCTCAGAACATTATTTTCCGTGTTGAAATAATATTTTTTTTGAATGAAATAATACTTTTTCTTCTAGTGTTGCTAATTTATTGTGAACTGTTTTAAACCATAGTACTTTTCAGAAATAGTAAAATAGTGAAAATTACGTGGTTTGATATTGAGGTATCTGTTTTTAAACTTATCTTTGTATTGCATGTAGCTAAGTTTTTTTAAATCTTTATATTTTTGAGTTTCACAATTTTATTAGTCCTTTAGTTTGCGATAAAACCAGGGTATGAATTTGTGTTACTGACTGGAAGGAAACAAGGTGATTTTATGAGAGGCTGGAAAGCAACTTGTGGGTTGATGTTGATGCCAGCATCAGCCAGAAAAGGAATAATTTATGTCTATTTGAAAATCTGTAGCACAAACAGAGTTTTTATCTAGACCAGAGTAAAAAAAACCCAAAGACTTCACTATACTTGCTTACTGCTACTAATGCTGAGTGGAAGGAATACATAAACTGTGTGTTTGAGTATCAGCATAAAATCCTAAGACTGTCAAGTGAAAGACCGTGCATTTTATGGAGTAAATACACTTCGTGCAAGTCTGCCATGCAGAATTGTAGGTGATGCGGAATTGGCACAGAGCGTTGGACAGCCATGCGGTCCGCTCTGGTGCTGAGGAACTTGGTTTGTAAGCCTGCAGGTGAAATCTCAGGAACTTTTTGCATCCTGTTCTAATAGGGTGTTAATATGCTGGAAAAGAGCCATTTGCTCCAGCATTCCTTAACAGCTTCTAGGTCATACAGGTCTTTCATAAACAAAAATACTTGTTTGCATAGTTGTTGAGTTTGAGAGAGCTTTTGGCTCTAAGCTGTTAATTTAGACATAATTTTAGGCTAGGTTAAGAGTTGGAGGAGACTTGCAGAGTAAAAATAGGAGAAGGAAAGTAATTAAGTTTAAAACAAATCCCAGTAATTTAATTTCAGGCATGCATATATATTTTGAGTGGAAATTTCCAGCTAATAGGCAATCCATAGCACTCCTTTGTGCTTGTGCTCATGTGCTTTAGTGTGTGGCTTGGAATTTAATTTTTAATATCAGCTGCAACCGGGTGTAAAGGAGGAAGGGTTGGTGAAGTGTTCAACCTCCTTGCATTCAAGACATGCTCCGCTGCATATGACATTGCGTGGAGAGGTTCGATGAGAGGCAGTGCAAGCAATCTATCCGGTTATTCCATGGGAAGGTTTTGGGTTAGGAGCAGTGTTATATGCTAATGAGCTACCTGTTTGGAAATAAGCTGAAACTTAGCTAGTTGTCGCCAGGTTAATAATCTTGAGTAGTAAGCTTTGGAAATAAATTTAGACTAAATATACTGGTAATGTCTTTCTAGAACTGTCTTAGAAGCATAAGGTGGAGCTGGGTCCCAAGATACACCAAATAATCATTTGCAGGCTTCTAGGCAGCTATGTCCCTACTTTGAATACCTGAACCTCTGGATGATCAAGATTACTGCTGGTTTACGGTGATGGAAGATCACCATAATGCTCTTCAGTGATGTGGAAGAGCTCTGGGTTTAGGATACAGGAGATCTCTTTATGACAGGAAAAGGTACAGATTTCAAAGGCCGTTAAATCAGTGATTAATAGCGTCTTGCGTAATCCTTTAAAAATGTTGTTTAGGTTCCTGCAACCCCAGCGTTTTAAAATTTCTAACCAGAGAAGTCATTAAGTCAAGTTATTTATATCTGAGCCCCTGGTATTCATATGTCTGTGTTGCGGATCGTGGGCAGGTTTTCAGTGCTGTTGAATAATGGAATACCTTTTAACTACTAGAATTGTAAATATGCCTTTAGTAAAAGTCGTAAGTCTTTATTATGAACAATAGCTAGTTACCCTGAAGTCAGTGAAGAATTTCTGTTGACTTCAAAGCATTGCGAATTTAGCTCAAAATGCAAAAATCACTGAGAGGTGAGGGAGTTAGCTCTGATTAGTTATGCTGCCGGTAATTTCAATTTGTTTTGCCTAACATTGCATATATGGACACATTTTTTTTTTTGCGTTGCCACTGCTGCCATCTGCCGTGTAAATGCTGGGATTACATGTGCTTAACACGAAGGGGTTACATTGGCTGACTTAATGGAAGAAAAGAAGAAAAGCAGACTTAGTTGCTTTGGCCGTTCTTCCAATAAACATGGTAAAAAGATGTTCTGGTTTGCAGTTGAACTTTCTTTTGTGCAAATACTGCATTTGATGTGTTAGCTTTTGAAAGCACATATTGTATGCATTTTCTGTAACAAAGACATATACCTCTTTAGCATGTAGACACTCGTGCATGCAGTTCTGCTGTTTGAAGTGCATGTCTGAAATAGACTGGTGCTGCAGTGCTCTACCTTCCTAAAGCATAGTCTTTAATCCATTTAGATTTCCACTGAAGTGCCTTTGTCTGTGACTCTTCTTGTTGAGGCACAGGTTTTCTTTTTCAAAAGTCAGGTAAACCAGCTCATGTAGTTTAAATTCAGGTGTGAAGAAATTAAAGTATTCTATAGGCTTTATAACGGATCATAGTGTAAGCTTAGAACAGTACGATGATAATATTTACTATTTATAACACTTCTAATGTCGAATCTAACAAAACATAACAAACTTTTACTGTATCTCTTCTTGTTATTAGTGGCTTTGTTTCTGTAATGTGTGTTTTATTCAGTTTGTTTTCCCCCCACAATCAGGTGGACAGGGGTTTTAGAGTACGATAGTTATTTTCAAATCTGCACTCTTTTAATACTGGCAAATGTATTGATTTGACATAATCAGAATTGTAGTAATTAGATTTAGTTCCAGTCCTACCTACAAGAAAGTTCTTGCAGCAACTGACTTCCTCGTTGTCCTAAGAATCACTATTGAGGCTGAAAAATCTGATCCAGTTACTTTAGAGAATGCAGAATATTAAGTCAGAAATTGCTAGGATCTGGTGAACTAATTTTCTACAAATAACTGAGTCTGCTTGGAATTATTTGTGTAACTGTGACGTGTATTTTCTAACAGCTCACACAGCTTTTCAGGCTGGAATAATTTTTCCATAAAAATTGCTAAAAGGCAGTGTTTCAACGTAGCCTTTAAACTGGCAGGTTCAGGTTCTGATGTCAGTCATGAAGCAGCATGGAACCGACCGAAAACTCGCTGTCAGCCACCAGCTGCAAATGCTGTCTTGCTACTAGTACCTGACCTTGCTAGTCAAAAGCATTCTCAAGCATATGTGCACTGACTTAGATTCATCTCTGTCTGGCAGGGCAGGTATACTTTTTATGAGTAGGATTTTTCTAAAGTACAAATCAGTGGCCTAAGTCTGTTTCTTTCTGTATTTGTGAGAATATTATGCTGATCTAAGGAGCTCAAACTTAGGCTACCACTGCATTAGAAACCCCAACTTAAATATTTTTCTTTGTATTACCTCTACCTCTATTTCTATTAAAAGCACCACATCTGTAGAATATACAACATTCCCAAAATTCACAGTGCCATCCTTCAGGCTAGAAGTGGTTGGCTCAGTGATGCTTCTGTAATGAAGACTGATTATTTTTCTCTCCTTCCACTGCTATGCAACCATTCAACCTTGCATTGAGTTTCCATGGGCTGCCTATAAAAAGAGAGAGCCTGTGAGAATGATTGTTGGTAGTATCAAGAGTAAAGCTGCACCATGAAAACAGATACCTCCCTACAGTAAGATGTAGAACATCTTCCAGGCAGCCCCTCCTTAAGCTGAATTTACCCTGAGGAGCGTCACAGTCAGAATAGGTAGTACCACTTACTTCTGATGTGTTTTCTGGGCATACAGCAGATTTAGGAAAATTTGAGATGAATTTGCAGGGATAAAGTTACCTCTTTGGTGATTTGTTTTGTTCTGTTTTCCTGTTTGACTCCCTCAAAGATTTGTTGTAAAGGATTCAGAAAATCCCTGCACTGATTTAAGAAAGAATTAGGAGAATTCTGGAGCTCAGGGATTTGGTTGCACATTACTAGCAGGCAGAAGATGACCATTTGATCTAAGATTCTGCCAGTATTGTACCTTTTAAATAATTTTAAGATTCTCTTCAGTAGCTATTACTGATTATCTGACTAGCTGTGCTGATCACTCCGCTTCTGCAGCTCTTTTCCTTCGGCACAGGTAACCAGAAAGCTACCTAAGGTGCATCAGTGTGGAAAGGAGGTCAGCCTATGGATCAAAAATGCATAGCTGAAGTTGAACCAGATTAAAATATTCATTATATACTTTCTCGAGGAAGACATTTCCAATGATAATACTTGCCACCACAGTTCAATAATTCAGGGTGTAATTCAGCCTGCTTCTGGATTCTGCAGTGAAACTAAATTGTCATATCGCAGGATTATGGAATTTATTTCTTCCAGCTCCAGCTGGCTAGGACACGCCAATGCTGGTGGACACTGACTTGCTCTTAGCTGTGCGTTAGTTATGTCCTGGAGCGGAGTTTGAAATCCCTGCTCCAAAATCTGAAACCTGTTTAGAGTAAATAGTGAGCTTTATAACATGAGAAAACCAATCTATTTTCTTACCTGCAGAAATAAAATGTAGTGGTTGGTATATTTGACCTGTTTTCTATGTACTCAGGAAAGTATTAAGCTGCATGCTATATAAGGTGTTTATATTGCCTAATGCAAGCATTCTTTCTTTTGAAACCAGTTACCATAATTGAAGAGAGCTGATACTATCTAGAAATCTAGATAACCTTTGCAGAAGAATGATGGTAAAATAAGGGCAAAAGGTGAATAGAGAAAATTTGGTATGTTGCTTTGAATACTGGAGTACCAGTTTAAAGATCTCAAAGCTGGCTTTACTGAGATCAGGCAGACTTTCAAAAGTTCGTTCTGTGCACTGTACTTTGCCCAACGAACACCGCCCTTAAAAAGCTGTGAGCATGAAATTGAGTCTGTTCGAGGCTTGCCGGGTTGCTTGCATTTAGCAAGAGTGGATGCGGTCATGCAGTGCTGTTGCTGTTTTCTTCTGGCTAAAGACTTAATGACTTGCTAGCATTGCTGGAGCTAGGCTTCCACGTGGTGCCTTTCTCAGTACTTCTGTCGAGTTTTTCTTTTGGCATATAAATTACAGTATAATGATAGCTGAGTTTCTAACGTAAACTGAACTGTCTGTGGTTCTTTTTTCCTCTTCTGTTTTTGTAACAACACAGCACCTGCAAGTCACTCATAGAGCTAGAGCAATAGCCCTGTCTGAAATAGAGTAACATTCTGGCTGTATTTAATAATGAGCAGAACTGAAATTGGCTTCAATAGGGAGAAAGATTTTTTTCTTTGTTACTTTGTTTTTCTCCATGTAGTCGTGTTCAAAAGGGATGGTATTTCTTACAGTGGGTTAATGTATTGAGTCTGTGTAGACTTGAATTAAAATTATATTACTTTACACTTGTGCTTTTAAAAATTAGTTGGCGTGTATTAAAACAAATAGCATTTGTGTGATACTGAGTGACACTTTATGATTCTAGGTACTGCTTTTAGATGAGGGAAGGGTTGGTAAATATGAAACACAAGTGTTAGAAACACATTGCACATGTAATGCTTGCAAAAATGGGCCTAGCTCTGTTTTTCTGGCAGTTCTTAATAACAGCGTATGAAACAAGACTTCTGTGCTCATGTTTGGCATTTGCCCATCAGAAGTGCTAAAATGTTCATCATTAGGTGGCTATAATGATGTGTTTCCTAACAGCATGCAAGTCACCCAGCCCAAGACAACTCTTTCAGTTCTTTATCAGGCAGGGAAAGTCCTGGCATTTATTGCAAAAGACTCTGGCATTTTAAAATAAAAACTATTAGTTCTGAAGATCTGAGACTATGTCTGAAATAGCTTTTTAATTTTTTTAAAAACCTTTGAAATGTTAATACTTGAATTTGGATATCATCAAAGATTGTTTGAATGAAATACCTTTTGAAGTCTGCGACTATAAGCTGTGAAGTTCACACAAGACTGGCAATATACATTTTTTTAAAAACTGATTTATAAAGAGAAGCATAATATTAGAACTGCGGCACTTGCAGGTGCTAAACAGGGATTTTTGATCTATAAAGCAATTACAGTAATATTTTAAAAGAATCATCAAAACAGAAGAACCTTGTGAAAGAGGGTTTTGCTGTGCTTACTGCCTGAAGTGCCTTGTTTATTCGAATATACCTGCATGGATATTTTGGATCTTTCTTTGTTATGCCAACTCCGTGTTTAACTAAATTCATGTAATGGTGACTTTATGTTTACGGGGACAGATTCTCAGCTGTTGCAAATAGTAGCTGAGTGTCTAGCCTGCATAAACCTGTCGGTCTCTCATCTTGGATGGAATTGATGGGGATGGAAACCAAATACCATTTACCACTTCCATGTATCTTTATGTCAGTGTTGAGGCAACACAGAGGCTGTGCAGAGAAACCGTTACTAATGTTCTGTTTCGTACCTGATCTGCAGACAAATCAGAAAATGCAGGGCCTGATTCTTGAGTCTCACTGGTATTAAGACGCGTGTAATTAAGCCTGCTTTAAGCCTCCTTTAGGCTACCAAAATAGTGAGACATCCCTAACAGAAATAAGCATTGTAGCCCTTCTGTCTTCAGTACTGTCAGTCCACAGACATTGTGTTAAGCCCTGCACAACAAAACAAACCAACCAAACAACAAAACCAACCAAGCAAACCATCAAACCAGCAGAAGGTGCACACCAAATACCTTTAAGATACTCTGGTTTTCTTTTGTTCTTGCTGTTCTGCAGTAATTTCAGTGCATTTTCCACCTCTCTTATTTTTTCCTACTTTATGTGGTATTTCTATTGTATAAACCAGCAACATTAATTTTACGGTTTTCTTGTTTCTGAGGTTTTCCTTTCATGCTTGCTTTGCAGACATGGAAATAGAGTTCTCCCTTAAGAAAGTACAGGGAACTTTGGCTGTTCATCATTTGCTAACACCTTTTGACATATGTTGTCCTCCCTCTGTATTTCAGTTGATTTGAAGATAAATTGTGATGACGAATCTGCAAATGAGTTTTGTCTAAAAGGCCATTAGCTACAACTGCTAACTACTCAGTAATGATTGCAGTAATTCACTGTGTAACAAATGTAATAATCCCCTTTTTGTTAGTAGTAATTCTCATCATCCTTTGTATGATTCTCATCATTCAGCCATTCCCGGTGCTCCTTCCTGTCTGCTCATACAGTGTTTGCAGGCGCATTTACTTTCTAGCATCTTTCCTTCGTAATTCATAATGGAAGTAAAATCATAGAGTGGTCAGTATGATCAGAATGTGATGGTTCCTATTTTCAGAAGAACTTTGATGGCATTTCTCAGAATTAGCGAGCATGTTAATAACACTTAAACTGATAAACACCCCCAAAGTGTTAACAGAACACTTCTTAAAATGACAGGTCCCAAAATCTAGCTCAGGTTTATTTCTTTACTAGAGGTAGCATGCTCTTTGTTACAAAACTCCTCTACATTGTACTCTGTAGTGCATTTTGAACAGTTATGCTGGATCATTGGAAAGAAACAAAAAAAGCTACAACACACTCTGGAATTCTGTGTGCTCTCTTTCATTACAAGAGGAGGACTGGTGAGGTGTCTCACTTCATCTGCTATTGCTCAGATCTTCCAAGCTCTCATTAGACCCGCAAAAAGCGGAGGCATTCTTGCAGTAGACCAGGAGATCACATTCTGTCTCGTGCCTCGCCTGGCTGTCAGTCTGAAGTGGTTTCTGTCTCCTAACAGCAAGCATGCCCACCAGTGAAACCGAATCAGTGAACACAGAGAATGTCAGTGGAGAAGGGGAGAGCCCAGCATGCTGTGGGAGTCTATGGTGAGTACACGGACTGTTTTCAGGTACCGGCCCTCACCATCTCAAAATTTAAAATAATCTTTCTTTCCCCATTGTTTATTTAGCCAAAACTGCTTTCCGGTCGTCAAGCTTTGTATGACACTTGGGCTTTTTTTGACTTTCAGTAGTTTAATATTGGACCAATTATTACAGCATTAAAGCACTCCTAAAATTCTCAAGTTAAGAAGATATAAAACAATTCAACTAAACTTCCAGCACAGTTATGTTTTCCTGAAAGCTTTTATAAAATATAATTATTGTCCAAAATAATCAGAAAAGGGCAGAAGTCCCGTGACGGAAGACCCCTTACAGTCCCCTGACTGTAAAAAGAAACATTTTCTGTTAAATTGTGCACCATTTGGAGAATATGTATTTTTTAGGCAATAACTAAATGTATGGGAATATTTCTATATCCAGTGGTGTTCTTCATTTGCTCAGATTTTCATGCCTTCCAAGCAGCTTCTACATGAGCAGTTTATTTACTTAGTTTTAAAGGAGATTTCCTTTCTTTTACTTAGAAAATTTGTAAAGGTTTAGGAATGGTATTTCAGAAAATAACAGACAATAGAATTTCAGCGTTCATGGTGCCTTTTGTTAAAAGCTTGTTTTTATCTATATGTAAATCCAGTGTATTGATTTGCAGAATTCTAAAGAGAACAAATTTGTGTTAATTATTTTTTCCACATTCTTAAAAATGTGTTTTCCTTTTCTTCTAGTCAAACCATCTCAAAATCCAAGTTCAGGTCAGTATTTTCCTCTCTTCATCACTTTTTTTCTCTTGTGACTATTTGCACATCATGATGATCTCATTTGATTATTCTTTATTTACTGTACTTTAAGTTTTACTGTATGAAAATTCTTCATAGCAGTTACTGGTGAATACAAAAGCAAAGCATCCATGAACAGTCTTTGAAATCAAATTCCCTGATTTGCTTTGCTGATATTTATGGCTCTCTTTTCATTTACTAGGACAATTTGTGAATATGAGCTTCTATTTTGAAGTATGATTGCAGAAAGGAAGTGTTATAAGCAAAATTAAGAATAGTCATGGTTATTGTAGGCACTGGATGTGCCAATAGGTTTCTTTATTTTGATTTTATTTTCCAGTATTATAGGACATATATTTAGTAATTAGAAAGGATAATTGCAAACACAGAAGAGATACCTTTCTGTTTAAAAAGGTTAGGTTACTCCATGAAGAAACAAAAAAAGTAGCTATTTGATTTAAGGTAAGTAATCATGAAGGGCAAAGACACTCCCACAGTTGCAGACAACCCACAGAATAAATACTTTTCACAGAAAATTTTCAGTGAGAAAAAGGGACCATCGAGAAGATTTGGCAACATCTGGCATTGGCAGATTTGGAAACACCTGGAACCATTCCAATTTTTTAACCCTAGTGAAACCGATCTCAGTGTTGGATGTACAGCAAGTAATTCATCGGTACCAGCAGTGTATTCTCCTTGCCGCACTGAAGAGGAATAGCATACCCAGGTTTATTCTACTAGCCTTACTAGCCCTAGGGACCTACCCGCGCTGACCAGTTGCAAGCAGTTGGAGTGGACTAGTGTTCCTTCTGAACAGTCTTTTCTTTTTTGAAGAAGAGCTCCCAGGCAACACTTAGCTGGTGCTTTTCTACACTGTGAGTTTTTTCATGTGACGCTATGATCAAGCTTTATTTTGTCATCCCTTTCAGCCAGCAAACTGGTGACAGCATAGAAATGTGCCTCACTCTGCTTAAGATTGTGGCCAGTGGAGATCTGGACATTTAGGATGGTAGTGAATACGCAACTAATTTTTTAGAAGTTTCGTCATTAGCGATAAAAGCTCTATCATTTCTTGTATGCCTTCTGCTACAGAAACTGGCCTTAGCTACACCGACTGAATGGACCAGTTATGTCCATGTGGACCTTTGAGCTTAACCCCTCATGAGAATTATGAGGGATGAGACTGCTTTTAGCTTAATAAAGAGAAGTGATTCAGGGTGCTGATGGTCTGTAATTTCTGTTGCCATTGCTTCCAGTTACCATATCAGTAGAACAAAATTAACAATTTGTTTAGTATTTCATTAGCTGAGAATCCCAAACAAGCATGATTATTTTGAATCATGAGATTGTCTCCAATCAGCCTTATCACATGCTATATTGCTATGAAGGCAACTCATGCTGGTTTTAAAGGAGAAACTTGAATATGAAGTGGTTGCATGAAACTTCAAATACCCGGCAGTCCGACAGACTGCCGTTGTATTGCATTCTCCAAGTTTGGTCTGTTTGCACAGTGGGGACTCATAGAAGCATTACATAGAAAGCAAAATAATGCCTACATTCTCAACCATGCCCATTATTCTTATTTTAAGGAAAAAGAGGACTCCAGAAGCTCTCTTAAATGAAAGCTGCTACATCATCTTTGAGAAAGGAAAATTTCTACCCAAACCTGGTGTTTTTAATAGTCCAAGCAGTGAGTAAGAAGCAGTCAGTGCTATCCATCTCTACAATTATTCTTCTTAATCAACATATCCATTTGAAAGAAAACTTATTTGCTAGCCAGGAAGTGGCCAAAGGATCTTCAGCTGTCTAGATTCTGTCACGGTCCTAATGTCTTTTGCATGAGCTCTTTGATCAGAACCCGTTCTTGCAGCATTTAAAAAACACAAGTCACACAGAAAGTTCATTAATACTTGTACTGCTGCATCTACCTGGCAGTCGGCAACGGGATGTTGGTGTCTCTCATTTGGAAGTGCTGCAGGGGTCTGCAGCTGCTTGAGATCTTCAACCATACTTAAACTTTTTAAGCCAAATTTGGGAATTCCCCCTTCTACTTTCATGTCTTTACTTGCAGTGTTGGAGAAAGATCTTTGCCTTTTAACTTAATGAGTCCATGCGAGGAGTAGTTTTGAGGCAACAGAGCTCAGAATTATAGTTGTGCCGTTGTCTTCCAAACAGATGTGGCTTGCACCATATCCTGGAACCCTAAAAACAGCTGACAAGGTCTCTTATCAGAGAGAAAAAGCACTTTGAAGAGCTACTGGCTTTGCAGTGCTGCTAAGAGCAGAGTGTATCGGCTCTTCTGTCTCTGTAAGGATCTGCACACTCACGGTTCTCACCCCATTGCTTCTGGATACCTAACATCTCATATTTGCAAAATCCATTTTTCTGATATGTCAGAAGAATGTAATTTTGGTGGTTCTCGTTGGAATCAGTAGTTTCTAAAAATCTCTGTTTACCTAAAATACAGCAACTCACAGTTCTGCAGCAAAGCCCTAGGTTATGTGTTCAGCTGTCAGGGCTGTCCTAGCACATCCTAAGCCAAATGGTAAACCATGGTCTAATTATTACTCTTCTGGCCTGATCCTTGCTCCAGCTTCGGGAATGTTATTCTGCAATGGCAGTATGCTGTGTTTCAGGGCAAAGTAAATCAGGACATAGCTCATCAAGGATACTGGTTTGATGGTAAACAGTTTTGCCTTTGGATCAAAATAGACAATGCTTTTTATTGCAAGCTAGTCTACCTGCTGTACCACAAGTGAAAATAGAAGTTAATCTTTGGAAATATATTTCTATAAAGTCAATGGATACTTGGTCAAGAGAATTATGTCCTAGCAAGGTATAGCAATTATCTGCCAGTTTATTAAGTGAAGATGTATATGAACTGCACATTGTGCGAGGATACATATGGGTAAATAGAATAGCAAGTCACGCTAAAAAGCTGGTACTCAACGCTGAATCCTGTAGCTACAAAAATGAGGAATAGAAAAATAGTCTCAAAGGCTTCTGTTTTTTCATCATGAATGAGCGCTCTGGTTCTTCTGTCCCGTATTTTATAAATTAGAGTAGTGAGGTTTGTGTCTCTGCGCAGATGTTAGCACGCACAATTATAGAACAATTCATCTTGGGCATTAGTAGCTACTTCTCTGTGAGGTTACTGGTGAAAATGTGAGACACACCAGTTTCACAGGTACAGGGATTATGTGTGTGGTTCTAAACAGAAAGTCCAGTTTAGAAAAACGACATGTTATAATGAAAGGCTACTGATACAAAACCTGAAAATGAATGTTCTTACTGTTGCAAAGGTCTAGTAGCAATACAGAAACAGGCGTGAATAGCCATTAAACTAAGCTTCATAGATTCTGCGTGACTGACTGACACTGAGTTCAGTCAGACTCAATGCAAGGCGGGATTTCCCATGTGTGCATTCAAATTTAAAACTGAGGCCTGAAGGACCACCCAAACCTGAAGACCCGAGTGAACGAAACTGGTAACACGTTTGTAAGAATAATGATTTGCTCATAAATAGTAATGAAGAAAAAATGATAAATTATTTAATGAGAACAAAGGCAGTGAATAATTTGGTTTGTTGTAACAAACTATTTTAACTATAAGGGTCCTCTGTGATTTTAATATTTATTCAACTGCTATATTTTGTGAGAAATCCTTGATAATTTCATGAAAGCAGTACTATATCATTGCAAATTTATGAAAATGGAATTTCTCTTTGAAATAAAAGGGTACTTTTCATTCTTCCAGAAAAAAACTATACTATTTAGTTAAAACTAGGAGGGACGGTTACTAAAAAACGGAAGAGTGTTGAGTGAAAATAGTGTCATTTCGTTTTCTATTTTATATAGCTGCAGGTTTTCCTGACACAACAGGCCATATACTTCAGTCTGCTACTTACTATTTATTTCTTTACTTGTACCAATCTAACGAAGGTAGAAAATTGCTCCTATTCTCCTTTTTTAAGTTTTGCCTTATTTCTGTAGGCTTTTTAGCTATGCTTACATTATTCATACACTTCTACCTGTGAGTGCCATTGTACACCCTTCGACGGCATTTTCATGTGTGCCACTCTTTTGTCACTGATTCCACAAACCTCTTGGGGAAAAAAGAACGCCATTGGCTTCAGAGAGCTATGGGTTACACACTTTGAGACTGCTTTCGGCTCCTATGAGTAGAGAGATCCAAACAATATTACTCTTGTCTCATGTACTTCAATGAGAGGATGTTCTATAAGTATAAAAAGAGGCTGTTTTACCTACCAGGGAGTGAGCCATCCTGATGATGGCCATGGACATAGTGCTGTTTAGCGGGGCACTGGCAAGATTAGAGTGTTCTTAAATACCATGTTGCTTTAGGTCAGGACAGGGTGGTGTTTTTCCTTTATATGGTTAGAATACTGCAAAGGCCTGAAACATCTTTGTACAGATGTAAGTACATTACTACAAGTGCAAATTTAAGGTGTGTAAGGAAAACTCAGTTAATGCTTGAATGCAATGCCAAGCTCAGTTATTTTTATGGTGGTGTTATTGCATATTGATTCTATTTTCTGAGGCAGATTTAAAGTATTTCTGATTTTATACATACTAAATACAATACCTGCTAATTCAGACACTGAAACTATTAAGAAATTCACCTAGTTATTTGTAGTAATTTTCAAAAGCCATAGTTGCATGTTTGTGGTATTGCCAAATGGGCTGCAGTGCCCTTCCCCTGTCTCAGCCACTCGTTCTTTCTGTGATGAAGCAGTACAATGAATTGGATCAGACAACTGACCAGCTAAAAAACCAGCCCAGAAGAAAAGAGATTGGTTTCCACCAGTCAGTTCTCAGGTCTGGCTCACTTCATTAGGGTTAGTTTTGGCAAAAGAGCCCTAGAGAGCAGAACAAGGAGAGCAGGCCAGCCCCTTCCATCACAACTGCTTTCCGCTAGACTGGCTTGAGAGCGTAGCTATAGAGGAAGAAGGAAGCATATCCATGCACACTCTTCTCAGTTCTTTGCTATTTTAAGGGTAGCTCAGGCTTTCATTAGAGTCTGTGCCTGCTCTGGCCCTTGAATTTGGGATGAAGCTAAAACTTTTTATCTTCCTAAAACTTTTTATCTGAGTCTAAGGCTGTAGTTCTGGGCGTGTGAATTTTATATGCCTCCCTTTTAGGTAATATCAAGTGCTTCCTAATCCTTCCTATGAGCAGCAATATATTTTCTTCCCATTTCACAAATGGAAATGCAACCCTAGGGAAACTAATTGGTTTACTAAAGTTCCCAGAAGTGAAGCAGAGAAATAGAGTTTTATGAGTCCTAAGCTAAGCTAATACCCTTGCCTGTGAATCCGGCTCATATCTAGGCAGGTCCTGTTTACTTGTCCTTGATTGTCACTCTTGCGCATCTCACAAACATTTGCCCACTGACACAATTTCAAGGCACATCATAGAAATCTCTGGGAGTCACTGGCTGAGATTTCTAATGTTATAGGGAAGATTTCTAAAAGTTGACACTCCTGCCTTGTTTAATCCTGCCAGAATTGTGCCTGTGGTTTAGCTCAAAGCCTACATTTTCAGACTAAATGTAATTTGAATTCTGTGCTTCATTGGCTTCTCTTTACTGCTATTAAGTGTATGCGGCCTGGGAAGACATATATCTTGTTACTCAATGAAATGTTAAATGCAGCTTAATCTAATTATGTCATAGGCAATAGAGTCTCCAAAAGTTGTGGTTTACATTTAAAAGTCTATAATGAAGTCTAAAAAAGGAATAACAAATTAGCACTTCCTAATCTGCAACTGGTAATAATTTACACAAGTAAGTATTGTGCACATATTTATGAAAATACATCTGCTCACACACAGATACTTACACTATGTTTTCTACATAGAAGAAACCCTCCGTAATTTCATACGTGTTTTCTCTATAATAATAAATTTGTTTTCATTTGAACTTTCAGTCGACGCTGGCGTCGCTGGAATCGATTTAATCGAAGAAAATGTAGAGCTGCAGTAAAATCTGTCACATTTTATTGGCTTGTTATTGTCTTGGTCTTTCTGAACACGTTAACTATCTCATCAGAACATTATAATCAACCTGACTGGCTGACCCAGATCCAAGGTACAATCAAAAGTTATTTGTCCTGTTTTGACTGTAGATACTTGCAGTCTATCAGTGCCTACTTTTGTACTTGGCCATTTTGTCGTTGTTTGCTGTCCTGAAGGATGTTCAGCCCAGCCAAGGGGAGATGCAAGAAATGACTGAATGTATTTGATTTGCATGACTGTAACACAGATTAATGGCATACCTGCGAAAAACTGACAATACTAAATTGCAAATACCTGTACTTTTATTGTTAAATCACACTTGAAAGTTGAGGGAGGAAACGGTAACTGGCACAGCAGAACGCGCTGTGGGTTGTGTTGCTTAAGTTACAGTGTGGACTCAAGCTGTGAGTTGAGCAGCCGTGAACTTCACAACGGATGGGAAAGGCGAATAGTTCATAGGTGGCAGGAAGCTTTACATCCTTGTGTGACTTTTGCTCCTTAGGCTTCAATACAGTCCAACACAAAACCCCAGTAATGCCTTCTTAAGCAAAAGGCTGCAAACTAATATAGAAAGTATAGTAATAATATGCTAAAATAAAAAAGGAATCTATGAGACGATTCAGGAATGTCTTTTTCTTTTTTCCTTTTTTTTGATATTTTATTCCAGATATCGCAAATAAAGTTCTTCTGGCTTTATTCACCTGTGAAATGTTAGTAAAGATGTACAGCTTGGGCCTACAGGCTTATTTTGTTTCTCTTTTTAACCGCTTTGATTGCTTCGTTGTTTGTGGTGGCATTGTTGAAACCATTTTGGTGGAGTTGGAAATTATGTCACCCCTTGGAATTTCAGTGTTTCGCTGTGTTCGTCTCCTGCGTATTTTTAAAGTAACAAGGTAAGATTAACTAATACTGCTAACTTTAGGGATAGCTGAAGGGTGATCAGCAATTCTTTTGTAATACTTCATCATGCTCTGCTCTTTTACTGTTTTGTTTGGAGTTTTTTTGGTGTGTGTTAACACACGCATTTTAATTTATAGGCACTGGGCATCCCTGAGCAACTTGGTAGCATCCTTGTTAAACTCAATGAAGTCCATTGCTTCACTGTTGCTTCTGCTTTTCCTCTTCATCATAATCTTCTCGTTGCTTGGAATGCAGCTGTTTGGAGGCAAATTTAATTTTGATGAAACTCAAACAAAACGGAGCACCTTCGATAATTTTCCACAAGCTCTTTTAACTGTATTCCAGGTAACTTTCTTTCATCCCGTATGAAACATTTTACCTTTGATCAACAAAACTGTTTAAGTGATCATGTTGCCTGAAAATAAAATCACGACTACTATTTGTTCGGTTTACTTTAAGTAGCATTCTGTTCATTAAATCCAGTACTCTGGTAACTCTGCACCATTTGTACCATTTGTTTCATGTCTTATTTGATCTATCTATGCAACATAGCTGTCATGTCAATGCACAAAATTAATTCTCCTTTGTCCATCAAATACATGACAAGAAAAAGAGGGGGACTGTTATTTTAATTTTAATCAAATTGGTTTCTTTAACTTCATTAGTTATATAAAAGTTCAGCTGTTCCCAAGCAGGAAAAAATAAGAAGTATTTTAAGAGTGCATAGTTGCATAGGGGTCATGTAACGTACTGTAATAGAAAATAAGTGTGAATTTCTTTAAAAAGACACTGCCAGGTTTGTTAAAATTTTAAAGCAACTTGTCTGTTACTTGTGAAAAGATAGGTCCATACTTATAGCTTAATTTTCACTATTTTATGATCCTTTTTTTCATCTTTCTCAATTTGGAAACTGTAATTAGGCTAATAGGTTTTATTTTTCTAGCCATTTTCATATTCAGCTTTGCACATTACCACAATGTTTGGTTTCAGACTTTGCAGGTGAGTGTTTAAAGCTGACCCTACAAGACTCAACTTGGTGTCAGCTTCCTGTCTCTGCTAAAAGTTTCATCTGGTGATTGCCAAAAGCAAGCAAAAAAACTGTCCATGTAATTTTAACATAAGGAAATCTTAACGAGAAATTTCCTTAAGAGGAGAAGTGTCCATGCTTGACCTGACATTGCCCCTTTAAAACATTAAGGCTATCCTTTCAAACTCAGCTGAGTTGGATTTTATTCAGATTTTAGGCTGCCTCGTTTTCAAAGGAAAACTTCCTTCAGTTTCCGAATACACTCAGGAGCAAACAACCTGTTGGGTGCTCAGCAGTTATGAAAATCAGCTTGAAAAGTTTAGCTCTCCAGTTTTCTTCAGAAATTGGCATGCATATAATTTCCTTGAACAATCACTTAATTACTTGGAAGGAGAGTCAGTATTACGTGTTTTCTCAGGATAGAATTGATAGTTTTTAAGAAGTTACTTAGAAATATATTAAGTGCCCCTACAACCTCCGTTGTAATACTCAGAATTTTTGTCCTAGTACAGATAAAGTGCAGTTGCCTCATTGTAAACTATCCTTTTAACTAATCAACAGATTTCTGTAAAATTCTTTTACACGCCTGTGAAATTATGTGAAAGAATAGCCAATAAGAAAATAATGTAATTCTCCCACAGCATTGAACTCCATTCAGTTTAAAATAGCTTCCATTTCAAAAGCTGTAACAGTAGTGCATGTGTCTGGTATCACATAATTTATGATAAAGCGGCCAGTCCCCGTGAAAACTGCTATTGGGTAGACCAGTTTTCAGGACTAACAAATGGCATACACCAGAAAAGATTTGTAGACACTATTCTGAAAAAAAAAAAAAAAATCAAAACATTAAAACATATGCTAAGTTGATTTCCAAGAGCAATGAACATTTGCAGGCATTACTACATATGTGGCATTACTGAAAATCAGGGCTCTTACTTTTGCGTGCCAAAATCAATAAAATATAGGCTTCTATTTTTATTATTTTTGCCTTTGAAATTCAGTGATGTAAATGCGTAGCATAAAATAAAAACTAGTAGAGTTAAACCGAGGCTTTCAGGAGATGCTTATTTAAATGGAAATTTTAAAACAATGCATGAAAAGGTTATGGTATTGCTTTCTGTATACAGAAGGTTAGTCTTATTGTGTATTGTGGTCGGAAGAAATGTATCTTTCTCTTGCTGTTTTTGATGTTAAGTTACTAATAATATCTCCGCTTCTTAGATTCTAACAGGTGAAGACTGGAATGCTGTTATGTATGATGGCATAATGGCATATGGTGGCCCATCATCGTCAGGCATGATAGTCTGTATATATTTCATTATCCTCTTCATCTGTGGTAACTGTATCCTTTACAGTCCCTGGAAACATCTCTAAATGGGGCTGTGTGCCAGAGCCAAGCAAGATTTCTCTAGGAGGGAGTAAATTGCGATGGACACGCAAGAGCTTTCTGCGTGTGCTAAGTCCTTTAAACAGGCTGTTCTTTGTGGACACGTTCCCTAACAAATGAGACTCCAGTGATCTCTGAGTCCATCTCCAGCCACCGCAATGGCAGAAACCAGATGATTTTTTCTTCCTTCCTTCAGTGGGAAAACAGTCTTATTCTACCTGCTTGTCTCTGTTTGACATCTCTCCCGCTGCAGATGCATGGATGGATGTAGTCTGATCTCTGTGGCAGTAGTTTCCCGTTCATCCTTTTGATGCACAATGTAGCCCTGTTAATTCTGACGTGCACTGACAGTGGAGCCAGCGATCTGTTGTGTAGTGCAGGGGCCAGATGAGAGACATCTGCGCAGAGAAATGTTGAGTCAGTTAGGATTAAGTCTGCTGAAGCATTCCCCTTCCCTGCCTTCAGTGTACTGGGAATTCTCCTTGGCCCCATGTAGCAACAGAAACTAGTGTCATTCTCAGAAGTTCTTAAAAGGTCAGAAGGTGATAAAAGGGCAAAAACATTCTATTTTCTGTATTATATGGTACTTGTATCAGTATTTGTACTTAACTGATACAGACTGAAGTATAGAATTTGATGTAGATAGTTGTAGACACAGAAGATAGTGCATTATTAAAATTCACTTTTCAAAATGCCTGAACAGTCTTCACTTTTAATAGACAATGTTTCATATTTGAAACTTGCTCAGGCTAGCATAAAGTCGAATTCAATTTCTTTAAAAAATGTCAAGTATTCCGCTACTTTAAAGTCAGTGACCCTAATGGAGCTCTGCTCATTTGACGCCCAGTATTAATCTAGTCCATTAGATGAGTGTTATTTGCACTGCACTCCAGCGTCACAGATCTCTACGCCGTAGGTTGGGAACATGCGTTTTATATCTCTCACGTTGTCAGTGTTTATTATTGCTGATAATAAACCAAACAAGTATAGTAAGGCATAATGTCCTTAAAATGATTTGAAATAGATATCTTGCTAAATGTCTTCTTGGCCATTGCTGTGGATAACTTGGCAGATGCTGAAAGTCTAAATACGGCTCAGAAAGAAGAAGCTGAAGAAAAAGAAAGGAAAAAGAATGCGAGGTAAAATAGCACAGGCACGTTGAATACGCAGGAGAGAGAAGGAGGAGGGTACTGAATTCTTTCACAAGGCTTTTCTTTATACAAATGTCTTTACCATCTTCAAAATTTATTGGACTCGGGGAAAAAAATGAAAGAGTTTACCTAGACATTAAAATAAGACCCAATTAGTATGATTTTATATAGAAGTTGGGTAGTAATTGGGAAAATGGGGTGAATTAGGGACATAATGATAAGCCAGTTGCTATTTAAACATTGCAATGGTAGGATTTATTGTGCAATTAGAACAAGAATGTATCTGCTGTTGCCAGTGCACAGCTCCCTGTGGAATCTGATCTCGAAGCCTTATATAGACAAGAAGAAAACCTTCCTTTGAAATCAGTGCAGGCCTATTGAAGTCAATGCAAGTTGTTTGTATGAGTCCAAGGGCACAGTTTATCCCTGCAGAAAGGAGTAATGATCATGCATTGAATTTTTTAGGGATTAGCTCCTGGAATTATATTCAAAATTTTAATCTTCTAAATGGATCGTTGCATTCAAATGCAATAGATTTTATTGCTCTGACACCTGCAGCTGTGCAATTCATTTTAAGTATTTTACTCTGTGGTTTTAGGTATGCTCTCTTAACTTTTTGGAGAATAGGTGTAGTTCACTTAAAATCTTCTGTCTTTATATGACGTGCTTTGTAATTGTTGTTGTATTGTTTTGTAGAAAAGAGAGTCTGGAAAATAAAAAAAGTGAGAAGTCAGAAGGTGACCAAAAGAAGCCCAAGGATAGTAAGGTGTTTATTCTAAAAATTGTGTCTTTTCTGAGAAGCAGTTTTATTAATTTTGCTAGGGAGTACTTTTCAAGACTACTGTGCATTGTACAATTTTTTTTATGAACCCGTCATCCCTACTTTTCTTTTCCAGGCAAAGGAAACTCAGTTCTGATGCCTTGCATCCTCATAGAATCTCTTAACCCAGAAAAACCTTTTGGTTTCAGGATATCCTGAGAAAGAAAGCTCTTAGAGCATGAAATAGTTAATGTTAGAAAACTTTGATGTTATTTTAGGATCCCTGTATGTATTTTGCCTGATAAATCCAATGGAAGAGATTAACGAATGCTGGAGTTTTAGGAGAATGTTCAAACATTCTTGGTAAATTTTACCAAAGCCTGTTGCTTATATTCCCATTGTGATCTACACAGCCAGAAGAACGTGGGTACTGTAGAAACATAATCTTTTAAAAATAAGTATTAAACTTTCAGCTCTCTGTTCTCAGGGTTACCCTGTTTCAGAAAACTCTGACTAAGCATAGGGATCACTTCCCTGACTTCAGAGGCTTATTTGGTTTGCTTTCTGTCGAACTTTACACTCCAAGCTATATTTAAATTTCTTTTTCTTCTTGTGCGTCCCTTTCATTGCTGTAGGTGACAATTGCTGAATATGGAGAAGGAGAGGATGAGGATAAAGATCCCTATCCACCCTGTGATGTACCAGGTATGTGAATACCATCCAGAAGACAAACACTTTTAAGTTTGTTTGCTAAAATATCCTAAACTTGCTCTTGCTGAATTTCATCAATTCCTTTGAAGTCAGTGAAAGTGTGCTCTGTTACCAGTGGATAAATGGGCCTGCGAGCTAAGTATTATCTTTTCCTGCAGCTTCCTAGAAAGTACAAAGAGCATATGAGAGTTAGTACTGTGAGCCCGAAGACTGCTGTGGTAATACTACCTGGGTGTGAGTGCAAATTCTAAACTTTTCTGAAATGTTTGGCAAAAAACGACATTACAGGGCTGATGATGTTGAATCACTTTTGTCTTGGCTTTTTCCAGTCCAGTGAACATACTTATCTAAAAATCAGTTCTGCCTGACTGTCTGGATGCCTGTTACAGAAACATGCCCTATCTTTTGAGCGCTCAGTGCTCCACCACTGCGCAGAGCTCAGTGCCCCTACAGTGCAGCTCAGGCATGGAATGACGGTCAGGGCTGCGCTTAAGTGGGGCTCCAGAGCCCGTGTGTAGGGGGTGTTGGAGACCCCAGATGGGGCTGCTCGGGGCCAGGAAAGCCTGTTAGTGCACTCAGGGCACTTACGCACACACCCACGTACGCACGCATGTAAATAAGCTCTTGACAACTATATGGATGTTACATATATTGATCGATAGATTTTTTTTTTTAAAGCCATGCTATGAATATATATTTTCTATAAGCCGTATATATTTTAATACAAGCCATGTTTTATATTTTTATGAACAAAACCTCAGTGTTTTTTATTTTATAGTAAAAAAGTGTTTAATTTAAAGTAGGTGAAGATGAAGAAGAGGAGGAGGATGAACCAGAGGTACCAGCAGGCCCACGTCCCCGTAGAATATCGGAACTAAACATGAAGGAGAAGATAACACCAATCCCTGAAGGGAGTGCCTTCTTCATTTTCAGCAGCACCAATCCGTAAATATAATTTTGAAAAATACTGGTTTAGTAGTGAAAGAACAGGCCTCCTTCCAGTGAGGTTAGGAATAGAACTCCAGTATCTTCAAGAGGAAAGAGATTCTCTTCTCTCCTAGAATTTTCTGAGTGACGTGGTAAATGAAAAGAATTTGATAAATATATTGATTCGCTTTCCACTGTTGAAGATAATAGCATTTTCTACGTATAGTCTGCCAAGTCTGTACGTGTTTGAAAAGTACCCTTTAGTATATATTAGCTATTTAGTATGTTAGTCACTGGATATAAAAGGTGTGACATAAGATTTGAGCATCTTCTACATGAGATGGGATTGCTAGTAACCCTAGGAACCTTTGTGGAGCAATACAGGTGAGGAAGGAGAAGAGAAAATAAGATAAAGAGAAAAGAAGCAGAAAGGATGTATATATTCCTTTTGTGGGGTAACGGTATTTTCCCAGATTCAAGCCGACACTGAAGATAAAGACAAGTGATTTCAAAAACCATATATCCAGTTCCACTTCTGTTACGTGGCTGAAACTTTGCACCTCTGTAATCTTCAGCACCCGCTTGTCCTACAATTCTATAAGAAAATCTTCAGAGGAGATTCTGATTTGGGTTGAGTCTCTTAAGTAGCACAATGAGATCTGCAGCCTAAGCCACATCTCGCCATAGGAGTATTTTTAACAGCCTTAATAAGAATCAAATCAAACTAGGAATCTGAAATGGTTTTGTCTGGCGCTGGCCCTTTTGACATTGTCTGCTGTGTGTGTGCAGTGGTACAAACACTGGAATTTACAGTGGCATTCATAACCCATTGAAAACCAACAGGAGCTGGGAAATCCTCTCTCGGATGCCTTTGATAAGTGCATCTTCCCTACAGGTGGATTGGATTTTGAATTTATTTACATTTTTAGAAATCAGAGCAATAACTTCAGCATTTGCACTGCTTTTAGTTGTTGATGGTTGCTCTATTCTGTCATTGTTGTCAGAGTAATAGAAAACATGTTGTATATTAGCCATCTGCTGAATTCTGTTTGCACACGTGGTATATTTTTGTATCTCCAGAATTCGAGTGGGATGCCACAGACTCATCAACCACCACATCTTTACCAATCTCATCCTTGTCTTCATCATGCTGAGCAGTGTTTCCCTAGCAGCAGAAGATCCAATTCGGAGCCACTCTTTTCGAAATAATGTAAGCCCTTCATTTTTATGTCTGAAGACAAATATATCCTCTCAGGATAACAATCCTTTGGGACTAGTGCCTGGTTTTTAATTTTCGAGCTAAGAAACTTTCCTTTTCCTTTTTCAAGTCATACATTTATATTTTTTTTGCTTTAAAAAACATAAATCTTCAAAGACAAGTAACTTTATTGATGGAACATTGTAGGTATTGGAACCATTTATTATGTACGTTCTGTTTTTCCTTTGTTGGCTAATAATATGTCAGAATAAAATTTGCTCAAGATGAGCATAATCTTTATAATTTTCATATTTTTTCATAATTTTCAGCTGGTGTACCTGATATAAATTTTCCTGAATCACTCTTAATGCCTCTCAGTGTTTGACACTGATTTATAACCACCAGTTAAAATTATGACTGTTTATAACATGTTGGGTATAGACTCTGACCTGTCCTCTCTTCTTTGTTATATGGTCTTGGGGGACTCAGAGTATCACTCTGTTAGTGAGTGTATACATTTGTGAGGATACTACCCCTTCTTTCAAAGAAACTAGTGTGGCCACACTAATGGGTTTGAGTACCACCACATTGGGCCTGAAGATCCTTGGATTCCTGATTGTCCAAACCAAAACTAAACTAGTTTCACTTTTTTCTAAATTCGCGTGTAAGATGAGGATCAGAGCATGCCCAGCTCTTGCCTTGATTCACGGTCAAATGCCATTTCAGCCTATATACAAACCCAAAAATTTGGAAGTGCTTTTGCATCCTTTTTTAGATATGCTTGTAGAAACAAAATATTTGTAAGAATGTTCATTTCAGAAATGTCTCTATTATTCAGTATAAATGTAGGTTATGTGGTCAGTAAATATCTGTGTTTTTCTAAAAAAAATCCCCGAATCCCCCGTTTTAAGTTCTTAATGTCGTAGAAGACTTGCCTGTTACTCAAATGCAGAGTTATTACACAGAGGAACAAAAGCAAATCCACTCTCATGACACTAATGTTTGTTTTATGCTTGTTGCACTTGTATTAGTGGTGAGGCAAGCCTCTCACGTGAGTTGTGCACGCTTTAGATTAGGTATGAAATAGCTGAGATGATGCAACTTGGTAATAGTCTGTGGGGACTTCTGGGATACTTTGACAGAACTTCCAGGACTCTCCTGCCTTAGATATGAATTCATCTGTCGAGATTGCCATGGAGGCAGAGAAACTCTTCCACCTCTTACAGGAAGGATGGGCCTCCTAGGTCAGTAGGGCTCGTATGCCTCTAGTTCTGCCTGGTGTAGATGCAGCCTCTAAAAGTCCTCTTCTGGCTGTTGACATTCTCTGAACGTTTTTTCAGTAACATAAGTAAAAACTGAAAAACTAAAACTTTCTTCAAAGGTAGAAAGAGGTCAAAACACAAAGACACTCTTCATGTACTGTTCAGTAGAGCTGTGTGCTTCCCATATCTACAAAACTGGACAAGTCCAATCTTACGACTAAATCACACTAATGGATAAGGAAAAGAGAGCTGGTGGGCAATACCAAAATTGTTATTGTAGAAATGGCTTGAAGGGCTGATAATTGTTTTTGTAACTAGAGGAGTGCTAGGAAAACGTAACTAGAGAGTGGTGGTAACTGAAAGGATTATTCCTGTTTGGGACACATGCAGGTAAAATGCGTGGGCGATTTCAGGAAGGCATTGCCCTCTTGTTGTAAATATTCATAAATGCACCAGACCTGTGTATTTTTCATGTTACTACCTTGAATGACCATGTTCCTTCAACCAGCCAGCTCAGCCAGGGAATGAAAGTTTACAAACTGCAATGCCTTTAAATATTTTAACTCTAGAATTCCTTACTGATTAATCTTTGTTAAATGGCTTTAATATTTGCCTATTTTTTCATCCGCAGCAAGGGAGAGAAGGATGTGGTCTTCAACTGAACACAAGGAAAAAATTATTTCCTTTTTATGATCTAATGAGAATACTTTCTTTGTGCGTTGTCTCTTTATTTTATATCTCCTTCCCATTTTATTAGTTGCTGAACCACAGGAAACATGTTTCTGTGCACAACTGTTTGCTATTTGATCCCAGATCCTTGAAACTGAACTAGCACACTACTGCAGTGCATGTTGATGGCTAAATTAGATGCTAGCAATGTGGCCACCTTGAAAGGGTGAAGTCCTGGTTGTAGTTCCTGTCAACAGCAGTGAGGTCAATATCACATCTGCAATCTTTTCAAAAGTTTGCATATCACTGTGCGACTGTTGTGGATTCTTTTAAATTCCTTAGGAATAAATCACTGCTGTATCTTCTGTGTTCACAAACAAAGAGTTTTAGTGCTGATTTTAAGTAATTTAGTTATATATTAATTTGTTTTGTGACACTCTAGCCCAGTCTATACAGGAACAATATAATGTAGCAGAATGTAGAATGATGTGCAAACTAGAAGCATCCATTGAAGTTGATTTTTTTGATGCAAAAAAAAAAAAAAGACTTATTATTAATAAGTATTTATTCTTTGTTAAGATTCTGTATCTTTGCTAAAGGCTGAAGAAAGTACCTGTGAAAGCTGATAGAGGAAAATCTGAATTGAAAGAAAATGTTGCCTGTTAGGTCCTGTTAACTCATTAGTAATGAAATTTAATATCTAAGCACAGTGGCGTCTGATGAATTTTTAAGTAAATAAAAATGGTTGCACAATAGCTGGAATTTTAAACTACATTGTCTAAATTCCCCACTTCCCTGCTTAGACTAATTCAGGTGTTGTTGTGCATGTGGTCTAAATTGTAAAAATTTATTAATAGATGGATTTCTTACTGTGGCACATATTATACCTTGCAGATACTTGGTTACTTTGACTATGCTTTCACAGCCATCTTTACTGTTGAAATCCTGTTAAAGGTAATGCAATGTTAATTGATCCTTGTTAGCTCAAAAGCAGCTTTAGCAATAATGTTTGTAACTTTTTGTTTACCTTCCAGATCCTAGGGTATGCAGATTATGTCTTCACTAGTATGTTTACATTTGAGATCATTTTGAAGGTAACAGGTTTTTAAAGGAAGTTTGTTTAAAGGGATTTTCCTTGTGTGTCACCTGCCAAGAAAAGGCACTTGAAGTGTTCTTCGCCTTTTCTCTAAGCGATCAAAGCTAAACTTTTTTTAAACCAGAGGAGTTTTTTATTTGACAGTTCCTCATAGTTTTGATTGGTTATTTTTTACCATTGGATGCATGAAGAAGCTGATTTTTTTATCATTACATCAATTTAATAATCCATTTTTTACCCTTTTTAAACTTACAGTTGTCAGAAAAGGGAAAAATAATTCACTGCGCATGAGCTTTTCCTTCTCCTTGCTCTGGCATTTCCAAAAGAGATAATCAGTCTTTCAAGGAGGGAGCATGTAATTTCTCATTTCTTTTGCTGAACTATGCTCACAGAGCTAAAATAGTAGATAACTATTTTCTTGCAATAGGACTTGCAAGATATCTTGCATTTATCTATCTGTATACTAAGATACTTTGCATTTATCTTGGGCATACATTTAAATACACAGAAACGCATAAATATGCTTGCTTAAATGTATTGCCCATGCATGAGTCAAAAATTGGCATTTTAATGTATGGTTTGTGTACTGATTATTAAGAATATCCATTGGGGTTACTCAGATTTTAGATGTATGAACCTTACCCTGGCAAAGCAGCCATATAGCTGAGGATTAGGTTCACATGTAAGAAAATGCTGAACAAAGAAATCAAAATTTTTGGTGGGAATTTGTGAAACATTTTTTCAGAAATTTACATGTGATTCCTGAAAGTTTCATGCTGTGCATATTCACCACGAGATTTTAGTTTGAGTAACCCTGATCTATACACTTGAACATTTCTGGTACACTAAAAAAATCTGTACATAAACTTTGCATTTCCAGTTGAGGATTATGCTTAACAAAAACTCTTCTCCCAGCTTTTGCTTATATTGCTGTGCATACTCTTCACAATGCAATTTATTAATACTAATTGTTGCAATATTTGGGCTGTTTACAAGATAAGCTGTACTGTAAGTAGTAGACTATTTTTATGCTTGCAAATATTCTCCCAGACTTGCGTTTATCCCCTTATTTCTCATTTCCAGCAGGGAGGAGCTTGCTATAGAATTGATTAACGTTGCAACATTTGTAGTATCCTCAAATAAATATACAGTTTTTTCACTGCTAGAGAAAGGCCAAACTAAAGAACAAAGCACTGAAAAGAACTGCAGCATTAGATCAAATGAGTTCCCAACTCTGAATTTGAATGTTACCACCGTTTCTGCGGCAGAAGAGTCTGAAAACTTCCACGTGCTCTGAACAGCAGGTTGTATAGTCCCTGCAGTTCCAGTTGTGTTTCTGTAGGATAAAGAAGAATTATAAAACATTGCATACAGAGGCGTAACTGGATGTGTTAAGAAGAGCGACATTCCTGCTAACTGCAAGATTCTGACACTGAGCAACTCGAGTTATTGAAGGGCAGTAGGAAGCACTAGAGCTTGGACTGCTGAAATCTGGCATTGTAAAATATTACAAAGGAGCAAGGAGGCCCATCATAGCCATAAATGTTGATGCTCCTGACTCAGCTTTCTCCAGGAAGCTCTGCCCTGCAGTACATTCCTGTGTATTTATGAAGGAAAATAAAAAATGTACCATAAAAAATGTAATGGACAACCAGAACGCGACACACTTATGTATACAGTGCCTGCTTTACTAACATGTCTCAGACACTGGCTTTGCTTGCTTATGGCTGGAGTCCTCCACATCTTCCGTGCAGGGTTTTGCGCTGTGCTTTCCACAGTATCTGTCATTCAGAAGCTGCGTGCGTTGTGCAAGGAGTAAATTCAAGACTAGACCTGCAGTAACAGTAGCATTCCTTAGTTTCCAGGCAAAAAGTATATGAAACTGAAGTTAAGATAACTATAGGCAATATTATCAGCTGCAGCAAAGAAACTTGTCCAAAAAATAAGCATTAAAACGAAATAACTCTCAGCATGTGGAGAATCTCTCTGTACTCTGTTTTATTGACTGGTCTGCAGACATGGGTATTTCCACATTCTATGGTGTCGGGTGTGTGAATGAGGATATGAATAACAGAAAAGCTGCAGCATCAGTTTAAACTGTTTAAGAATTCATCAGTTTAAACCGTTTAAGAATTCTCTCTTCTATAACCCCTACATGGTGTTCAAATCCAGTTTACCATTCTGTTTGGCAAACATTAAAATATCAGAGCAGAGGTCAGGTTAGGGCCTCGTGCTTTTAACCTCACCCCAGCTGTGCTAATCCCCCACCATTTAAACCAGTCCCCACTGGTGTGGAATCGCAGGCAGGAGGAAAAGAGCGGCTCCAGTGATGCCCCAGGTGTTCAGCTCAGAGACTGTCCTGCAGCATCTGTTCCGCTGTGTGGCAGCGCGTGCAAAAGATGGAATGATTTGCTATAGAGAGTTGTAGTCAAATTGTTCCGCTGAGTTTTGTAGGGATTGAAATATGAGTCTCCATATAAAGATGAGGAGTTAGGTACTCCACCTGTATTTTCAGGTCAATGTATCCTTACTTTTGTCTTTACGTGAAACTTCTTGTGCTGCTAACTGATAACGTACTACACTGTAATGTGTGTTTGGTATTCAAGGTTATTTTTGTGTTCAGCTCCCACTGATTTTAATGAGTTTAGCCATACACTGTACAGCTGTAAGTGAAAAGAGGTAGGAATTTATTGGAAACTTTATAACATAGTTATGTTATCTCTCTCATGTCATGGCATAGGTTAAAGCTTTAGGATTTTTCTTCTTCTAGTTTTGAGGAGCATTTAGTATTTTCATCATGACAAAAGAAAGTTTAACCTGAGAAAGAGCTTCCAAGAAAAATGCGTCTTTTGTAGTTTCCATTCCTTTGCAGATATACAGCTTTCACTGATGCCCATGGTGTTCCATGCAAAAAGCCTGCAAATTTGTGCACATGAGTAGTGACGCAGTAGACTATGAGATGCCCATTATCAGTCGGTAGCTCTGTTCTACATTGTGGAACAGTCTTGAAAGATGCAATAGGAGGAAAGGAAATAAAATCTTTTCACTCCGTCTTGAGGAACAGAACAGAAAGTAACAGGTTGAAAATGCACAGTCAATATCAGATGTTCTCTAGCTGGCATTGAGTTTTCCTACCTGTGGAGAACAATCAGTAGCTGAGAGCACTTCAAGAGGACCATAGGGCTGAAGAAATTAGAATCCATGTGCCTGAACTGACTACTAGGTATTTTTCAAAGATATCCTTATTTTAATTTCAAGTTTAGTTCCAATGTTTCAATCTTAATCCATAACTGTGGAAAAACCCATGCAAAATTCTACTCAAGTGCAGATTCTGGGCTTCTAATGGCTTAACTGGATTCCTCTGTGCATTTTTTTAACTGGTACTTTCTCTCAGTTATGGTAAGGGTCTAATTCATAGATTTAGGAGCCAAATTCCACTTTGTGATAGCTGAGAACATCTGCCCAGATTCTGTCTCCAGCCGTAATTAATAGTCTCTATCACTAGGTCCTAATGAAACGTGCAAACGATGCGTGCAGGTTCCTTCACAAGATGCCCTTGGTGTCCTTCTTTCATCTTAATCTAGGCACAGAAAGCCAAAAATGAAGAGAAAGTCCAATAAGGAGAGCAGTGTTTGGTATTCCCCAAAGACAAGCAAAACTTAGGGACCCTTGTGCACGCGCAATACAAACCAATCTACGGGTTGTTTCAAGAGGCCACCCATCGTCTTGGCGTGTCTCCTGTGAGCCAAAGGCAAATAGCAGTGTAATGTTGCCTTGTGCTGGTTCTGTACCAGATTTGACTCTCAGGCTTTTGCAATACACTTTCAGGTCTTTCAATTCTCAAGACAGTATGAATAATTAGGAGTCAGAATCTGGACCTTACTGTTTAGTAAGCATGGAAATTTTATGGTTCTTGCAGTCATTTTTCTAACAACAGCCAAATCAATTCAGTGTAATCAGCTCAGCCTAATCAGTTCTTACACGAAATATAACATTTGTTGATATCAGAAGCAATTAACGCATTTGCTGGTGTTGCTTGAGCAGAATTTTTATGATTTAAATGAAATATTTAATCTACACAGAGGGATTGTTTCATATCTCAACTGCTTTTAGAAAATGAAATAACATTGTATGCATTCACACTCTAGGCAAGTGTCTTGTAAACAGCCTAAATGTGAATTTGAATAAATTGGAATATAGACTAAACATGTAACAATTCTATTTTTAGATGACAGCTTTTGGAGCATTCCTTCATAAAGGGTCCTTCTGCAGGAATTATTTTAATTTGCTGGATTTGCTGGTTGTGGGTGTTTCTCTGGTATCATTTGGTATTCAGTAAGTACTGTACTTACAATGTGAATGATTTATTTTTTGCTTTGGGGTTTTATGCTGAAATCAGTGTTCGGCTCCTTTTGTTCCGCTGTTGCGTGTGGGTGAGCAGGATCGGTGTTCAGGGTTGGGACTGGCAAGAGGTAGTGCTTTATATGGAGAGCGTTGTCACTCATTACTGATACGGGTTGGAAACAAATTACTGCTTCCCACTATTGCCAAGAGAACAAGGCAGAGCACCGTGACGCTGTATTGTATAACGAGTAATTCCTGAAGCTTCAGGAGGTTTATATACCCTCTTTTGTGCTATTGCCACATCTACAGTCTAGTTCTACAGGGTTGCTCTTTCAGCATTGACCTCCTGGGATATGTAACTTGACAGTATTTGAAGGGGAGAGGTGTTACTCAGGACTGTAAGTGGTAGTGAAGAGATTTTTTTTCCCTTTGTTTAGATCAGGCTTAAACATAATAAAAGAGTCGGAAGGTGCTTATTGATTCACTGAGCAGTCGTGCCACATTTCAAATCGCCTGTGAAACCCTTAGTGACTTAGAAAAGAGCAAGGGCTGGGTGTCAGTCAACTGCTTCCCACTTGGCGTTCTGCTCGTACTGGAATATCTGTTGCACAAGCTCTCAGTTTCACGATACGTGCTTTAACTGCTATTATTTCCTCAAAACGCAGTCCTAGCTACTTAAGCAAAAAAATGTGAGTCATTTGAGATCTTTTCATCTCCAGCGGGTTGGAAATTGAGGTATTCATTGATTTACAGGACTTCCACGCTGTCTTTGAAAGCGCTTGTCAACACTGAAAAATTCTTTGGGAACTATATTGCTCCTGACCAAAGTTAACTGCATTACAGTGTCAGACGAGCTGCTGAGCTGTTCGTTCCCAAGTTGCTCCAGAAATCAAAATGTTATGATATTTATGAGATTGATACTATTTTCTAATATTAATAAAGGATCAGTGAAGAAATACTTTAAAAAATCTTGTATATGTATCTTGAGACTACTTTGAAATTTCACGTATAAGGAAGTTGCAAGAACATTTTTATTCTTAGTAACAAAATCAGTTACCTTAAAAGTAACAGAATAACTTTTTTTTTTCTCCCTAGATCAAGCGCTATCTCAGTTGTGAAGATCCTCAGAGTTTTAAGAGTCTTGAGGCCTCTAAGGGCAATAAACAGAGCAAAAGGACTTAAGGTGTTTATTTTTATTTTTTAAGTTGCATTTCCGTTGTCCTGATTCTTCAGTCCTGCCTCAGGTTAAAAATTCTCACAGAAGAAGAATTCATTGAGGAGTTCACCCAGCAACATAAATCAGTTCCTGATTCTTAAACATATTAGGCCAGATTCTGCCCACAGTTACACCAGTTTATGTGTGGAGGAACATCAGTGCTGTGGAGAGCAGATCTGGACTGTAATACTTTCTGTGAAGCACTATGCCAGAGCAATATTTTAATTGTTTTTCTAGAATGCTTATGTAATTTGTAGTCAGTTGATGTTGATAGGTCTGTGTCAACAGACTGATAGACAAATTTAGAAAACAAGTTTAATTACGGCAGTAGTTATAATACTGACAACACAAAAATAGGAGTTTTAAAAAACACTCTGAATGTGATAAAATAGGCTTTTTACAGTATGTATTCTGTGATACTAATAAATTGTATTAAAATGTATTTTTTCTCTTTTTTTGCAGCATGTTGTTCAATGTGTCTTTGTGGCTATTAGAACTATTGGTAATATCATGATTGTTACGACTCTGCTGCAGTTCATGTTTGCTTGCATTGGAGTGCAGCTCTTCAAGGTGAGTAGACATGCTCAAAATGCATGCTGCATCGAGGAAAGCAAAGCCGAGCTGAATTCTTGGTGCCTTCTGCTGGAACTGGGTTGGTCCCGTTCTGAACCAGTCATAGGATAAATGTGTTTATTTTGCACATTCTGCATTTTGTCTTTTGTTTTTTTGTTTTGTGTATAGGGAAAATTCTACAGGTGCACCGATGAGGCAAAACAGAATCCTGAGGAATGCCGGTGAGAACATCTTTGATCTAAGAACGTCACATTATATTTTGAATAATTTAAACTGTAGCAGATAATGGGCAGGCATGTATCAGGCCATTTAGGTTTGTGTAAATTGGAATTATATTTTTAAGTACACCAGAAAACACAGGTTAGCAAGGAAATACTTCCCTTAAGGAAGGGAGTAAAATAAACTGTTTTGAATAGAGGCTATTTTGATATTTCACTAATGACAGATTGTTTCTTTCCCACAGAGGGATATACATCGTTTATAAAGATGGAGATGTTGATAATCCAATGGTCAAAGAGAGGGTCTGGCAAAATAGTGATTTCAACTTTGATAACGTTCTGTCTGCTATGATGGCCCTTTTTACAGTATCCACTTTTGAAGGCTGGCCAGCGTGAGTGAATTCTCCAAGTTTTCACAGCATTATTAAGATGGTTACATTTTCTGGAACAGTTCGTTATCATTTACCATGCCTTTTTTGGGCAACAAAGCAGTCTGAAGTGATGGTATAAGAACTTATTAATGGAGGAAGGAAAATACCCTACGACCCTTCTGAATCTGTGCACTTTTCCTGTATTTCTTCATTCACCTCAATCTATGAAGGGCAAACTTCTGTTACATTGTTTGATTCCTAATCTTTCAGATACTTTTGCTATAATGAACTATTCTTTAGCTCTAATGGAAGTAATCCTTTTAGATGTTTATCCGTGAATGCCCTTTAATTATCATATGAAAATTTTACCCCTTTGAGTAAAACTTTTACTACAAAATCAGGCAATAGTACACTACATAAAAAGGCCCAGGAAGAGCAAACTTCTACCACTCACTGTTTCCCTAAATGAGAAAAGTCTTAGAGGATAGCTTTATGGGCGGGGAGGGGTTGGGGGGGTGGTGGTGTAAAAAATACAACCATCTGGTCATTACCCTGATTCTGTTGGAAAAAAGTATGTAACATTGTGTGGTGTCATTCCTCTGGTTTCAATATGCTTGTAAGCACTGTCAGTAACTAGGAAAAGATAACAATAAACAGCAGACAATTTCTGAAATCTCTGAGTCTACGTATTTTACTCTTTTGCCATTTTAATGCTAATGAAGATAAAATTTTGTTTGTTTTTCAGGCTGCTGTACAAAGCCATTGACTCAAATGGCGAGAATGTAGGACCTGTATACAACTATAGAGTGGAGATCTCCATTTTTTTCATCATCTATATCATCATTATTGCTTTCTTTATGATGAACATATTTGTTGGTTTTGTGATTGTTACATTCCAAGAACAGGGAGAACAAGAGTATAAGAACTGTGAGCTGGACAAAAATCAGGTTAAAACTAATAATAAACTCTTAACTTTTGGAAGTATTCTTTTTTATTTATGCATGAAGAGCTTGCTTTCTGCTTTGGGTCAGAAGAGGGCACCAAACACATGTCTTAGTAAAGAAATGGAAGTAGTACATACTGTCAGCTTATATTCAGGTCATTGTATCTTCCTCTGTAAGCCAAACGTATCGGTCTTTTTGTTGTGAAAGGTGTTACATTAAGCTTGTAGCTTCTTAGTGTCTCACTGGTGTCACATTAAGAAGAATACAGCACTTGCCAGATTATGCATAGGCAGAGGTAGATTTTACAATAAGAACAGGAAAATAAATTTTGTGTTCTGAATAGTCTTGAAAGTGTTCAAAACGTTCTACTCCCCGCCCCTGCTCCCACCAGTTATTTAGAAATTCACAGGAGATATTCAGTTTCAAATTAAAAAAAAAAAATCTGTCCCTTTTTACTGTTTCGTCCTTTGACTGAGAAACTCATCAGTTACCAGTGATGATTTCCAGGTACTTTAGCCAGCATTCATTCTGCATTTTCTGCCCTGTCAGTCAGCTCTTAGAAGCATTCTTCGAAAGGCAAGTGGAAGGCCCAGCCTACGTGAAGATTTCAGGCACTAATAAAGTAGGAGATGAATCCATGATGTTCCTACATATATGACATGATTTTGCTGGGCAATTTAACCAAACTTTTACGAGTAACTCTTCCTCGGTCTTTATTTTGCAGGCTCTAGGGTTTTATGCTATGCAGTTACACTGGTTGTTGAAAACTTAGTAAAGACAAAACATGACTTAGAGGTGAATTAATAGTCATGCTACATACTATATATATACATACATATAGTCGGCGATATACAACTGTATACTACTGCATATAAAAGGTATACAGGTGAAACACTTCAGAATTTGTGAGCATTATTTGAGTCTTTGTATGTGGCTGAGTGGTGTATATGATGAGGTACAGTTGTAAATAATCAAGTGAGGATTGGTAAGCTTCTTGATTACTTTATTAACACTTAATAAAACACGCTATATCAGGTAGATAGACTGCCTGTTTTTAAGACTTAGATGTAACAATTTGCACTTATTAATTATATTATCAGTTGATTAACTGTTTGGTATAGTCTGACAGTTTTTGATGTATTTGCTTTTACAGCGTCAGTGTGTAGAATATGCCTTGAAGGCACGTCCTCTTCGTAGATATATTCCAAAAAATCCTTACCAGTACAAGTTCTGGTATGTGGTGAATTCCACTGGATTTGAATACATCATGTTTGTCCTCATCATGCTGAACACACTTTGCTTGGCTATGCAGGTAAGAAAACCAGAAGCTCTTTGGAAGCTATTGGCATAAATTGCAGGGAAGGAATACGTGATATGCCTTTCATTTGTGGCAACCTATATTTGTTTTATGACATGAAATTTAAAAAAAGCACCTCTGATCTTAGTACACTTCTGTGACATGTTCTAATCTGTTCATCAGTTCCCTGAAGTAAAATTGTTTAAAACAGCTTCATGTTGATAAAGTTCTTCCTAACCTAATCAAGCTCTTTGAGCTTTATTTTGTACCTGCAGTGTAATTTAATGTATATTGCATGCATGTGTTCCCAAGATAATCCATGTGCAAGAAAATCTGGGGAGAACATCAAAGTCTAATTTTGTTAGCAAACATTTCTGTCAACGCCTTAGACTCTTGTATGTAATGTATTCTTTCATGCAGTGCCTTCCAGCATTACTTCACCTCTGTGTAGCTTCTGTACTCCTTCTGGGTTCGTTTTGTACATGTACTACTCCATATTTGGTTGGATTGGACTGGATGATCTCTAAAGGTCCCTTCCAACCCAAACCATTTTGATATTTCTATTCTCTGTGTCTGTATCTTCTTCAGAAGTTTAAAAACTTAATATATGGAGCAACTCTAGTTTTGTGTGATAATGCAAACGTTACACAAACATATTTTCATATATTAGCTGTATATCTCTATATACCTGTGTGTATTTTTGCATGTGGGGTTTTTTTGCTCTGTATATATATTTTTGTTTTCCTAATTTTTCTATATTATGTATGCAGTTCTTTGCCAACTGCTTCTCTTATCTACTTTTCCAGATTGTCTCTTTCTTTTCCCTGGTACTTCGGATTTTGATAAGAAAAGGAATGGTTCAAATTCACTTTACAAAACCATTCCATTTTTTTCAGTAAACTTGCATGCACTGTATCCTCTTAAAAATGCCGCTCCTACACAATGTATGTTACCCTGTGACTAACACACTGCAGGCTTTTCTAAGCAGGTGTGACACAAGTTTATGTACTTTTAAAACCTAGCACAAAAGACTTGGGAAAATGCTGTTGTCCTTTTTTGAGGGAACAGTTTTCTTCCCAAAACCATTTCTCTGGAGATTTCCTTAGGATGTAGAGGAATGACAGTTTTGTTCCACTTAATGCCTAAACACATTAGATTTAAAAAACTCCATTCTTGACCAGAGATACTCCACTAGTCTTGTATGTATATTTTCCTGTGCTGCGTTTTTGCCAGTTTTGTCTTAGGCTGCCTTATTTTCACTTACTGCTTTAAAGCCTTTACTTCTAAAAGTCTTGTATTTTTCATTCACAGCACTATGGACAGTCTAAGATCTTTAATGATGCAATGGACATTATGAATATGGTTTTCACAGGAGTGTTTACTGTTGAAATGGTTTTGAAACTGATTGCATTCAAACCCAAGGTAAGTTTTAGATATGATTTAATTAGGTCATCACCGCAGGAATTAAATGTAACGTAAGTTTCACATTAGCTATGTATTATTCAAAGAACAAAAAGAACCCGCATTTCCCGCGTTTCTTAATCAGTGAAATCATAATAAAATGTTAATCTTATAATACTTACATATGTAACTCCAGGAAATTAAATACAGATGTCAGAAAAAATATTACAAGGTGGTTGATGAGATCTGGAATATTTTGAGGTAACGAAAATGTCCCTCGGTAAATCGGATAAATCATTTCCTATTACAAGCATTACCACTTCTTCTATTTGTGGTAATACATTCATAACTTTACACTAAATTTATCTCCAGTAAAGACCGGTATGTTCTGTTAGATTTCCTCTTCTGAAATGCAAAATTCTTTCTTTACTGCATAAAATATAGCCAAGTACTACAAACATACGCATAAATAATTTACATATTCAATAGTCTCTTTAGATTTTCATGTTTTCAGTTATACAAACACACTGTTTGGTAGAGGGCCCCACAGCGAGCAGTTGAGCCTTAAAGGGACACTGTCAAAATGAATAATGCAGACACATTTTTCAAAAGTAGATTTGCAAGAGAAACTGATTACTATAATCACTAATTGTAAAAAATCAGACTGTGACAGTTAATGCAGTCTTTTTGTTCAGTTCTCATACTCCATTTATGACAGTGCAAAAGTCAGTAATGAAAAACTAAACTAAATTTTGTTTTGAGTACAATAAAATCAATATTTATTCTGGGCTTATATCTATGTAAGTAAGTAAAGGGTGGTCGCTTATTATATATGGAATTTGCAAAAAGCCAGTCATGCCATTTGAAGTTTACTGATCTCACCACCTAAGGCTGGTACTTCTCATTTTCCATTGGCCTTCTTTTAAAGTAATCAGGATATCTGCATCTGCAGCTGGCTGTGAGCTGTGCCCTTTCTTGGTGTTCAGTAACGAACTGAACGACTGTAGGCTGTGTGGGCCATCTTATTTCTTGCTTTAAACAAGACAGCTCTGACACTGGGAGCATCAAAGTCATGGCTGCCCAGAGCTCAGCATGGAGGATATGGAGAGCTCTTTCCAACTTTTCAGGCTATTTATTCAGCTTGCATTTAGTCATGAGCTACTTGATTCAAAGCTTGTATTTGCCTGCAAAAGTAAAGAAATTATCCATCACTTGAGGTCTGGTGTTGAAATGTGAAGTGTGGAGTTCAGGGTGAATGCTTACCCACTCCCGTAGTCTCGCTCTGCACCGTCCAGTCCATTGTACATTTCTAATGAATTTATTTGTATTTTCGTGTCACCTACCTTATTTAAACGCTAAGGATTTCACATTCAGGATAACACAATATGAGGCCCCAGAGGAGGTAGCTCAGATACGTGGACCCACAGTGTCATGAGTATGCTGATTGTGTTTCCTGACTCATATTTCCTGTTCTATATCCGTGTTTCACACTGAAGTTTCAGAAGACTTTGCTGTATTTTATCATCTGCTCTTTGAAGGAAGGCTGTGAATCCTTGTGTGGTTCTCCATGCACTTGTGACTGTAGTCAGAAGTAGCACCTCATGCAAAACATAGCGGGCTGATCACGAGCATGTAGATCACAGTGCTCCACTTGTGTTACGGGCTTCCTGCTCGCTATCAAATGCAATGCCTTAGTGCTGGTCTCTCAGACTTCGTACAGTTTGAGTTCTAACTCTGTTGCAACATGCTCTCTGTCTGATCAGATGCTTTTACTGTGAGAGATCCCTGGATCTGAACCCTGAGAGTTTGAAGGGCAAACACTGCCAGTGAAAGGTCCTCATTTCCTGAATCTTCTTCCCCCATAGATGCAAAACACCTTAAACTTGTTAATTAGCAGCACAAGGTTAAAGGGCCATGGTATTTATCAGACTTTTGGCAGAGATTATTTAGCAAGAAGGGAGTTAAATATCTTTAAGGTTGTTCCTGTTACTCTTTGAAGATTGTAACTTTTTAAATTCTCAGAGTCTTTAACAGAACACCTATTGGCAACATGTATTACATAGTTCATTAATAATTGCAAATCAGTCAGCAGTCTTAAGCAGAATGTGAATGTCTTTTAGTAATCTAAATTTTAAACTAGATACGTGCTTAAACAACAATGAATTGCTTTAACTCATACTAAGATTTAATAATAGTAGGAACAATCTGAAACCTAATTTAATGTTTTGCTTTAGGGTCCGTGAGGAAAGACTGATTCATTTCCTCAATGTTTGTGTCACTGGTGGGTTCCTTAGTCTACTCTGGCAGAATGGATAGTTTTATTTATTAATTTTGTGCATTAAAAAAATTATTTCAAAGATGCTCAAAGCAGCAAATAAGAACTCCATTACTCACCCTGTAAAAATAAGAATAGATAAAAACATGTTCGTTTTTATCTCATCTGCTTGACAGTGTCCCCTTAAAACGTTGACAAAAATAATGTGAAAACTGTGATCTTTTGATTTTGCTGGTCGTGCAAACTTAAGGCTACTATAAATTATTGATACTCTTACTATGATATTGTGTTGTTTAAAACCAAGGTACTGCAGACTGCCCTCCATCTCTGAAATCTGTAGAACTTGGGTAAGCGATAGATATTACAGGGGATGCTGAGTGTCTGGCACGCTTCTTGCGTGGGAGATTGGAGCACAGAGTACTTTGGAGAATGAGGCCCTAAACTTCCCAACAGAGTACTAAAAGCACTAAAATGTGGTAGATCTGTAGAAACATATTTTGCTGTTAATTCGCTATGCCTACATATTCCCCAGGAGTTGTGATTTTATCCTTCAGCATTTCTCAATGAACCAATTTTTGTAATGTAAGTTAAAAGAGCAGGCCTTTTTGCTTCACATTGTTCTTCACATTTGCTAAAACCTGTTACTTAGCATGGTTTAGTACAGTACAAAACAAAATACAGCTATGAAATCTGAAATAATACATCAACACATACTGTATGTACGGCTTCATGACAGCTAGCTGTTACTTAAACTTGTAATGATTTTCCATGTCGTTTTACATCAGATTTTTGTAAGAAAAAAGGAAAGATGGCTAGTAAGTGAATTGATCTTGGGTCATTGCAGTGGTGAAAACAACTTATTTGCATGATGTTTATTTGCTGTGACTTGTCCATTCCTCCCTTTTCCAAAACCATCTTTATTTTCTCTTAGTTTTTTTGTTTATTTGTATGCTTTTGCTTTACATATTACTTTGAACAATATTTGTCTATACTGATGGAAAAGGTTTCATAAAATAAATAAACGTGTAAAGTATTTTTGCTGTATTGAATCAAAATGTGAATTTGTTATTTCAGTGCCTTATATTGTAGCATGTCTGGTAAAGTCACTTTTTCTATAGTTGAAATGAAACTTTATTTGGAGGATCTTTGTTCGGTTCCCATTGTTGTAGAGGAAGATGGATAGCGCAGCTCTTGATCGTGCTGATTATCTGTTTGCTGTTTGCCAATAGTCTCTTATTTTATGTATGTATATAAATACCGCTATTTTAAAATCAAGAAAGATACTTCTTTTAAATAAGAGAGTTAAGGAATGTGAATGATCAGGAAGAATATTATGACAGTAGCTCCCCTTCTTTAGTTGGCAGCTGCTAATTTCTTCAGGATTATAAATTTCAGTATCATTGAGGTGGTTCATCATGGTATTTAGTAGAAACTTTGGGAATGGCCGCTTCTCGTGAAGCGGGATGAGTAAGGAAGGAGCAATAGGGAATTGTGCAGAAGCTCCCGGAAATGGATGCGTTTGTTCAGGAGGCCAAATCCATGAACACTGGCTTTTGCCCCAAAACTGGAATTGATGATTAATCCCAAAGAACCAAAGCACGTGGCACAAAGGGCTGTAGTGATAATCATACTCTGATCTCGTTTCCTCTTACAGCCCCTTCCTTAAATAAGGAAATGATTATAGTAATTTATGTTTTAAAAGGGAGTAGCATTAGAAACATAATGGGGCTTTCCTGCCTCTGCTCAGTGCTGGCTCTCCTGGAATACGCTGTAGAGACGTCGTCTTCTGTAGCAGCTCTCTCATAGTCTCCAAGAGCAAATTTCTACGTCAAACTAGCTTTTATCCAAATAGTAATGCACCCGAGTGTAACCTTTGAACAGTTTAAAATATTGAGAAAAAAAATTGTCCAATTCTAAAAAATTTTGTAGCTGATTTTGCTTTTCTGTGGTAACAACACATGTAACGGCTTAAGCTACTCAGCTAAAACATTATCTTATAGTGAACAGTGTAATAATAACTGTAACTAGACATAAGGTTAAATCAGCACATTTGTCATTTTAAACTTTTTGCTAAATTTATTTTTTAGAGCTTCAACGGTGGCTGACAAGTTATTATTTTTAAATTAATTACCAGGAAAGCAGAATGTACCTGTACAAAATGTATATTTCAGCCTTTGTCATGTATTGCACGTTCCTTAGTAATGGTTGGCTGATAAATTAATATATCTGAGAAAAAGGGCAAGTTCAGTAAATCTTGCAGTTCTGAATTTCTGTAATAACTAGGCAAGATCCACATATTGCAGGAAAGCTACATATCTTGTCTCCTTAGGCTTGCCTTCACCAGGATAATACGTCTCGATTCGTTCCCAGTGACAGACTGATCCTGGAACCTACCTCAGGGTTTCTTCTGAAATACCTTTTTACTCAAACAGGCAGTTTTGATACCGATAGACAGCTGATGGTACGATAGCACTTTATAACCGTTTGCCGCAGTGTGCCAGTAACATACACATAGGGAACATATTAAAGCCATAAAATGTCAGAAGGGTAACTAAGCAATTTATGAAAATTAATTTTCAGGCATTGGCCTGGCTGCATTAAAAGCATTAAGAAATTGTGCCCCGAGTGCAAATGTAGTGTGAGTTCCTATGTTAAACCTAGTTTATGACTAGAAGATTGTCGGTTCTCTAATATTTATGCACAGTTCGGCATTAAAAATTGTGCATGATTAACCAGTGATGAGCTTTGACCCTTTGAATATTTTTACCAGTCACTTAGGTAGGACTGCCAGAAAGTCATTAGTGTTAAGGAGGTTTCGGTTGGCTTGGTCTTGTAGAAACGTTATTCAAGGGATTTTGTCGTGCTTGTTAGGGTATACATGTTAGAAGTTTTCAGCCTTGCTAGAGGTCCAACAGCAGTTTTGGATGATGGCTTGCTTGCCAACGTTGTGCTTATACGATGGTGTATCCTGCATGTGTACTGCGTGTGTGTGCGCGTGTGTCTGTCTGTGTGTGTGTCTGTACGTGTATATATATAAAGTATATATATACACACACATGCACATATATGTTGCTTTTCCTTCAGTAGGCAATATTGTTTGTTTTGTTTTGTTTTCTCATTAGACCACAGGTTTTGTTTAACTAATTTCTGTTTATGCAAAACTAAACAGAAGTATGCAAATATTTGACATTTCATGTGTAATCACAAACGTTTGCACCCTGCCTGCTCTGTTCAGGGCTATTTTAGTGATGCCTGGAATACGTTTGACTCCCTCATCGTTATTGGCAGCATAGTAGACGTCGTTCTCAGTGAAGCTGATGTGAGTATACCCCAGCTTACTTTCCCCAGTCCCTACTTCTCTTTCTCTGTCTCCCCACTATTTCCATCATCTGGACAAGTCACAGATTTTGATCTGATGTTTCTAAAGTTTGCGTACAGACCAGTCGTAGGTCAATTATGTTGATATGGGAAATAAATAGCCTTTTTTTCTACCAATTTTTTTGAGCTATGAAAGGGAAAGATTAGATTGTATAATGGTACATCAGAGAAGCCTAGAGTGTTTCTGTGTTATAACGCTGTCCTTTTCTTCTCTTTTTCTGTTTGTGTTTTTCTCTTGCTCTCTTTCTGCTGAATGCTTGTCCTAACAGCACTATTTCACTGATGCATGGAACACTTTTGATGCCTTAATTGTTGTTGGTAGCGTCGTTGATATTGCTATAACAGAAGTTAATGTAAGTAGCAACTGTTCATGCACTAAAAAGTAATTGCTGTCATCAGGAAATACAGAAAATGTAAACTTTATCCGCCCAAATCCTTTTTTAGAAAACTATGTTTTATCCTGGAATCAAAGACTGAAACATTGATACAGATGTTTGTTCAAGCTGTTATTATAAATCAATACACCCGTATAGTTGCACATGAACGCAGCATAGTGAGACAATGAGAACTGTATTTTTCTATATATATACAGAAAATTTTTAAAACATTTTACATATAAAAAAGGAATTAAGTTACTATTTTACTTGAAGCCCAGTGATTTTTGTAGGTAGTTTGACCCAGATAATTCAAGATACTGTAAATTGTTTCAGTGGCTCAGTTTAACAAATAATGATTTATTTTTTTTTTTTCTGCGGGAGGTCGGGTTTTTAGAGTGATGTTAGCATTCATATCTCATGAGGTAGCAGAAGAAGACGACAAAGAGAAAGTAAGGCTTTCTATGCTGAGGAAGATAGAATGTTTATTTTTTCCTATTCCTTTTGCTTTTCCTATCCTGCAGTAGGTATTTTGAAATTCGAATTACTCTTAAAGTACTTGGAAAAAATCAATCTTTTCACCAAAATTTTGACTGATGGCCGTTACACATACAGGTGTTTGGACAACAGAAAGATCCCCTTCTAAGGGAAAAATAGGGAAATACTGATTTTTGCCTGTTTTCCATCTGACTTGCTGGTTTTAACAAGGAAAGCTGTGTCACAAAAACGATAAATGAAAGATAACAAAACACATACCAGTTCTGTAGCAGATATGCAAGTGCTTCCCTGTGGTGGTTTGGCCGGATTGGCCAACCAGAATGACAGATGGGCCCCCCCTCCAGAGAGAGGAGAGGAAGAGATCAGGAGATTTACAAGTTTAGAAAAAGAAACAAACTACTTCAATGAAAATAATAAATAAGAGAATAGTAAATAATAATAATAAAAATAAAAGGTATACAATATATACAAAACTGTATCCAGCTCCCAGGATGACGATCGCGTCACCAGCAGACACAGGGAAAGTCCCAGACTGGAGTCAGCAACGGACAGGAGCTGAATTCCAGATCTGGAGTCAGGAGTGCTCGGATCGGGATCAAAGGCACACGAACAGACAGGGTCCTCCTCAGACGTCGGCCATTGAAGAAAGAGACTTGACTTTTCGACCCCTCAGCTTTTATACTGAGCGCGATGCAGATGGGATGGAATACCCCCTTGGTCAGTTTGGGATCACCTGTCCCCTCTGCTCCTCCCTGCAGGTGGGACCCCTCTACGCTTCTCCGCTTCCAACCCTCTAACGGGGCAAATAGCGGTTAGCTGACCTTGGTTGTTACAGCAATAAGTATAAGCAAGAGCCTCTGTGCGCACCATTCCTTGGTGTAATCAGGTCTTATCACTGAGAGTGACCAGTGTCTGAACAATATGCTGTTAATTTCAGACTTTAGTCAGTTAGAAGAGGCCCAGCTAAAAAGTAAAATTACAAATCAGAAAATTGGTTCTGTTTTACCTCAAACCAGGACATTCCCATACTTATATGTTTCTTTGTTTAACTAGTCAAAATAAAATCTCAGAGGAAAGTGCCCCTTCCCTCTAATGCTTTTTGAGATATCAAAAATGGAGACTGAGGAAGGTGAGGCTTGGATCCAACCCAGCCACTGAAAATGCTTGGGGAGCACAGACTCAAGCAGCTGAACACGAGCCAGCAGTGTGCCCGGGTGGCCAAGAGGGCCAATGGCATCCTGGCTTGTATTAGAACTAGTGTGACCAGCAGAAGGAGGGAGGGGATTGTCCCCCTGTACTCAGCACTGGTGAGGCCACCCCTTGAGCACTGTGTCCAGTTCTGGGCACCTCAATATGAGAGAGATCTCGAGGTGCTGGAGCGAGTGCAGAGGAGGGCAGCGAAGCTGGTGAAGGGCCTGGAGAATAAATCTTAAGAGGAGCAACTGAAGGAGCTGGGACTGTTTAGTTTGAGGAAGAGGAGGCTGCGGGGAGACCTCATCACTCTCTACAACTACTTGAAAGGACGCTGTAGAGAGGTTGGTGCTGGTCTCTTCTCACAGGTCTTTAGCGATAGAACAAGAGGGAATGGGTTCGAGCTGCAGCAGGGTAGGTTTAGGCTGGACGTTAGGAAAAAATTCTTCCCAGAAAGAGTGGTCAGACACTGGAATAGGCTGCCCAGGGAGGTGGTGGAGTCACCATCCCTGGATGTGTTTAAGACTCGTTTAGATGTGGTGTTGGGGGATATGGTGTAGGGGAGAACTTTGTAGAGTGGGGTTGATGGTTGGACTCGATGATCCCAAGGGTCTTTTCCAACCTGAATGATTCTGTGATTCTGTGACTCAGTAGGTGGGTTTAGTGTTCCACCTGCTGAAGATCTTGGCTGTGTGTGATTCTGAGAACTAAGTTATCCAGAAATACCCATGATGCAGGAGATCACCATCATTCACATATTTTCCCTGTAGCACAGAACAGATTAATGAGAGGAAGCTGTAGATATAAAGAGTTCCTTGGTGTTCTTTGAAGATATTTAGCTTGCATGTTTTTCTACAGCAGTCACAGTTTATGAGCTGGTGGATAACATTACTTTTTTTCTTAAATTTGTTTTAGTAAGCTACTTGCTAGACATCTTTTTTGCCCCAGCGCATTTCATTACTTACCCAAATGGTTTCTTTTCAGTAGGGATATTTAATATGCATCATCCTAAATTTGAATAAACACTCTGCAGTGGTGAGTATTTAAGTTGCAATATCTCTATCATCTTTTGGGGAAGAAAATCCATCCTGTGGCTATCGTTGCCATTTGATTGAAACAGTTTTTTAGAGAAAACACATTTTAAAATTTATTTTCCAAAGTCATTCATGTCAGGAACCCAATTCTTAGGATCACACACCTCCAGTGAATAGCAGAAGTGATACCCTTTACTCCATTTAGACAGTACCTTGGTTTTGTAACTGTGAATACCAGGATAATAAAGGTGCCCAGGAACATGGAATAGAAACTGTATTTGAAAAAACTGTGATCTGTTCTGGGCATTCCAGGATGAGGGAAAAAAAAAAAAAAGAAAGAATTCCCAAGTAAGATCTGTCTAGAAGACAGTTTTTGGCTTTCAGTGCATTGTTCATATCAGCAAACCACCTACTAGGAGCTTGGATTTTTCATGCTTATCTTGATTGAGGCCCTGGTTTGATGAGGATTTCTTCTGGCATCTCCGTGAAGCTTAAGCAGCCTTCGCCCATGGCCCCCCTTACCCCCGTAGCAATGCGAGCTGTGCTTCCACAAGAGTTTGGGGACTTCACAGTTGGCTGGATGAGGTGCTGAGCTCAAAGTATTGGCAAAAGTGTGGGCTGCGGTATGGCAGAGAAGAGCAGACAAGGCTGCTGCCAAAGGAAATGCTTCTTACGCTGTGCCCATACAGGTCACCCTTGGGAGCATGGCACAGCATTGGCACAGGCAGCATCAATTAGTGGCAGTAGCTGCTGTTGAGAAACAGTGATGTACGTAGTTTTTAATCTGCTTTGGTTCTAGTCTAGTTGGAAAGCATAGTAATATCTTTTATAAAGGCATTTCAACCAAATATAGAAAAGAAATGTATTCTTTCATAATTTTTTTAAGATGGCAGAATACAGAGCATACACAGAGTCTATTAGCCCTCATCAAAGACTTCAGATTTCTTTACAAAGCTGCAAATTCTATACTGCCATCTCAAAGAGTAAAGACAATCAAAATAATTTTAAGGCTGATTCACTTGAAAATTCCTTCCTGATGTTATGTTAAACTATGAGAATCTCCTGACTGACTGCATTACTGGACAGAACAATGGAGGAGTGATGTGATGATGCGTGAGCAGAAGGAGCTTAGTCTGACCCTTAAGTCTCAGGTTGATTTTGCTCAGTTCTCAGCGAGCGATGGATCGTTCTGTCTGAGCTGAAGGAACCCAAGCTGACTCAGAGGGTCATCAGCACAGGACTGCATTGTCCCGTTGAGACGTTTCTCAAAGTATAACTACAGTTCATGGAGCAGACTTTTATAAGCTGCCTCTATTTTGGTTTTGGAATTTGTTTGTTTGTTTTTGTTCGGGTTTTTTTTCCAGAAAAGTTTGGATTTAGACTTTCAGCTCAAGTATTTACAATTTACACGCTATTTCCATTCACAGTAGTACTGAGCGTAAAACTGAGGAGCATAAAAAGATTAATTATTTAGAATAGCTTTCCTTAATAACTGCAAAATGTACTTGTTTGTGAAGAGATTGAAAAAAATAGCTCAAATATACTTCTGTGACCACAGACCCTGTATTTAACCCCGTGTTTCACACTGTATGGACAGGGTTAATTTGACAGCATTACTTGTAACTGGTCACTGCTGAGCTTTCAGCTGTGAAGAACACTGGCATTTCAGTAATTCACACAGTTGTCTTGAAAATATTCTGGAGATACTTTTCTCCAGGAAAAGTACCCACCACAGTCAACAACTAGCACTGTCATTTCTTAGTTCTTCATGCTATACTCACGAGAGAAAAAAGGCTCATCTTTGATGTCTTCTAGTACCGCACAGTGCACTGTTTGTGTACTAAGTATTGTCTGTTTGTGGTCTTTTCCGCTTTGTTGTGCTTTGTTTGTGAACGTCATTAATGTATTCCAGTTTCAATATATTTCTGGGCTTGATTTCCCATTTGCAACACGAAACAGTGAATACTGCAGAGTGTCTAGGGAAATTTCTTGGATTCTTCTTACTTGTTATTGTTTTGATTCTACTGAATTATTTGTACTTCATTAGTTTTGTGTTAATTTATGTGATCCAAATTCAGTATTTTAAAATATTTTTCATAATGTTTTTTTGGCATTCTGAATGGTGCCATTCCACCTGTCCCTTTTAATCTAACACTGATAGTGATCCTGGGAAGTCAAGAGCTCTGCTGAGGTGCTAACAAGACTTTGTTTTCAATGGGATTTCAACCACGATTGAAATGGCGCCTGTGAAAATTCCCACTATAGAAACTTCTGAAACTGAGAAAGCTCAGCCTTGTTTGAGGGGTGATCTGACACCGTGTAAATCGCTAGCACTAATGTAAGATCAGATCTTGGTGCAGCTGAAACTGCATGAGTACAGCCATCTTAATTGATCAGTGTAAAAGGTGACTTGAAAGAATATGAATACCTAAAACAATGTACTCAACACGAACTAAACATTCTTATAGTTTTGCATATATAATTTCCTCATGCTGTGGAAACATCATTGGCGTCATTCTGATGGTCTAGCTGCGTGCACTCAGACGAATTCCAAAGGCCAGCAAGTGTATAGTGTATAACATGTGTCCAACCCACTTTTTCCAAGAGAGTGGACATTCTAGTTACATATCACCTTGATTTTGGTATTAAATTCTGGAAATTAAATGTCTTCACTTTATTTTGTTGTTCCTTTTCTCATTTTTTTAATGTTTTATAATAATGTATATGGTGCCCTGAGGTTGATTCTTCTGATCCAGTAACCTCTTTTTCACATATAATACAGGAGATTACTGTGTTTTGAAAATTTCTGGTGCCTGTGGAAATCAATGTTTAATGAGTTCAGCAATTTACAGGACTGCTCAGCATCCTCAAGGACTGGATCAGTGACCAACTGCAGAAATGAACCACCTCAGAGCAACATATATTTTGGCAATACACTATTTTCTATGATTGTTTTTTTTATTTTCTCTGTGATTTAATATCCCTTCCTTTAATCAGCTCTTCTTTTATGAACCTAATTGGTTTTTATGTTCATTTTATTTTTAGAAATTTTTAGAGGCAAGTATATATAAGTAAATATACATGGTATAGCAACAAAAAAAAATAAAAACACTACTAAAACCTATATAATTACTATTGGGTTTTGTGACCTTTTGTTTTAAAATCTTCACATGACACACAAGATCTTGTGTGGTCATGAAAATGGTTCCTTTTCAGTTGAAAAAGCCAAAGTGGTGATTGTGAGACACCAGATGTGGTCAGTCCCTTCTGGGAGGTGGACATATATAACTTAAGACAATGAGAGAGAAATAAATTGCAAATAAATTTGGAATAAATGGGTACGTTCTTACACGGCAATAACAGACAAGTTTCAATCTGGCCTGATAGAAATTTTGTCAGCTAAGAAACCATTTGTATGACCAGCACTGGATGACTTAGAGGCATGATCACGTTGTTACAGTAGTATTTACAAACGTATTAATTCACATTTTTTATTTAAGTTTCTTTTATCATTCATGTTCTGCCAAAATGTCAAGAAAGTTATGGAGAGTTCACGTTCTTCCTTTGTGCAAATGCTTAGTGCAGTCCCTATGGGACTAATTTTATGCTTGAAGTTAAGGAAAATTCGAGTTCTTTGCTGCAATAGGCCTTAAAGGAAGAGCATTGGTATCTTCCTCCTGAGCCCTCAGCAAAACCTACATGTCTTGAATCACCACTGGAAGCACGTGAGGCTTGTTCAATGCTTACGCTACCATAACAACTAACAGTGGTTAGTAGCAATGGCATACATCAAAAAAGTCTTCCACAAACCCAGAGCTGGATATTCTGCCATTTGGCAAGAAGGAGCACCGTTATTGCCATTTCGGCACTATGCAGCGCATAATGTTGACTTGGGAATGATGGGATGCTCTTACCGTTTGCCGGGCTGGTAGTGGAGTGTGTGCTTGGAGGGCTGGTGCTTATTTTTAGATAGTTGCGCGCTCACCTGGTAACTGGTGGGACAGCTGATCTTGCTTGTGTGGAGTAGGTATAAAAACCTCCTCTCTACCTCTTGTAAGAGATTCTGGATTCCAATTTTGAACAAAAGCATTGCAATTCAGTTGGAATCCTACTTTATGCATCAGTATCATATGTTAGAACGTACGTTTTGTTGCTAGTAATTGCTAGTTTTGAATACCGTTAATACATTTTGTAAACTTTTGCAAATGTATCTCTTCAGGCGTAAGATAGGTCAGAAAAATACAATCTCATACGGCTTTGCTTTCGTTAGTATGAAGTCTTATTGCAATATGAAATCTACACTGTGTTGCAGTATTTAATTGGGAAATAGAAGTACATTTCTGAGCTGCTTTCATGAAGGTGTTAATGCTAATAATTTATTTACTTTACTGCAAAACTAAGTTATCATAATAAAACCCTCATAATAATAGAACCCTTATAATAATAAACCCCTATGCCATCAGCATGTTAATTATGAACTTAGAGTTTTAAGTGCGTCTTTTACAAGGGAAAGGATACTTTTTTAATCTGCTCTGGGGTCCTTCACATTGATTCAAAATTTTTACTAAATTACGTATACAGGCATTTGGTTCGTGTTGAACAGGGAATATAGAGAGCACTGATAAGACTATGAAGAAAATTACTTACTAGCACATTCGAATTCCAGTGATTATTCTCTGAAAAAAAATCATATATTGTATATACATAAGTGCATACAGACACACATACGCTACACATTTCTAAAGATATTTTGGCAACCTGAATGCTTTCCTATATATGTTATTGTCATCATATTTGTATTTGTCATTCAGGTGTTTCCTTCTGTGTTTGTAATCGTGATTACACGTCAATTAATCGTGATTATACATCATCATTACGTGTCCGTTTGTTATGGCACACTCTCGTACCCTTTGGCACAATCTGGACAAGAGAAGCATTTGACCAACACCATACACTAATATCCACTGTTTTTCACCATGTTTATTTTTTCTTAAACACAGAGCTACAGTTTGCTTCCAATGCACAATGCAATCTGTTTCACACTGTTCACAGTTTTGACGTTAAAGCTTTTTTCAGTTAGGATGTTTATTTTGAACTTTTGTTGCAATATGAAGAGAGCAATAAGGACTTACTGTTTAGGAAATGTGCTTAATTGCTCATAAGCAGCAATAAATACGTGACCAAAATTGGTAGCAGGTTGCAAACATTTTAATCAGTGAGTCAGAAATTTAGGTTGATCGTTGGTTAATCTTTTTTGAGGGTTGGGATTGTTTGGGGAAGAAAGCTGCTGTGTTGAACTTTGATTAAGAAAAAAGCAAAATCACGTTACTGCCTATTGGAAGTATTTAAGAATTGGCTTAAAATTACATAGTTATGAAGTGCTCTGCTGAACTAGACCTTCAGCGTAGCTGGCATGTGGCTGACAGAAAAGGTAGAATAATTCAGCCAGTCTCTGTCCTCATTTACCTCATTGCAGTGCATCTGGTGGCCAAGCACTGAAAGTAGAAGCTGTTTGTTTATTCTGCCTGTTCCCGTTACCAGACTTCTAGCAGTGATCCCAGAAGAACATCTGTCATTGTGGGAATCACATAGTCCCACGGGGACAAAAAAAGCATGATAATGACCAGGCGGTCCCGAAATGTTTGGGACACAAGTAGTGTTGGAATGATTGGTGGAAGGAGGAGGTTGTAGGTAGATTGCCTGACCGCAGGACGCATTTTTATTTGCACTCTCGTCAGCAACCGTCATCCAAAGAGACAATCTCTGCTCAACCTGCCCCTCAGTCTGATCTAGTACTGGCCCTACATATACATCAGGTGCCACCTACTTATGCGTGGACATGTCAAGTAGTATTACTGAAGTTGCAAATAAGGTGATGTATTTGGGTAGCGTATGTTTTTTCCCTTAGCTGTAGGAAGCAGACGTTCTCTGTTACTGTCTGTTCTTGTTACTGAAGTTTGTGTTATCTTAATCTTCGTTTCCCAGATCTTAGTGTTACTTCATGCTGGATGGACACGCGTAAACCTTATGTAACTTTGTCTCTTAGATAAGCATTTCCTTTATAAATAAGCATGAATAATATTTTCTCTGTGGTATATCACTACATTAGCTTAATTATAATTAGTTTTACTAGTATAAGCCAAGCTGCTGTATTATCACAGGGAAATGCCAGAGAGGGTAAAAAAATTAGATACCCTCACTTTAAAATGTCAGTGCCCAAAACACTTGGCCAGTGATGGGCAAATGTTGAATATTTTCAGCTCCAGTAGAAAAAAAAATCCTCTGGTATCAGGAGTTCATTTTTATTGTTTGTTTCTAGCATCTCTCTCCACCTTGGTATTTTTGTGCAGTTTATTTTTGTGAACAGGGTGTTTTCCTTTTTTATTCCTGGCCTGCGCTTTCCAGTGCCCATAATATATAATCTCTTGCATATGACATCCTCATGCTTCCCAGCAGCAGCAGATCAGCCATCAGAAACTGGCAATTAGGGCGGCTTAGCCCAAAGAAGCTGAGAATGATTTATAAGAGGAGCGTGCGTTACACAGTCCTGAGCACACACAAACGTACATACACAAATCGGACAAAAAAAAAAAAGTGAGGGATTTTGCACTCATAATTCCCCTTCGCATAATTTTGGTAATCTGATCTCTGGCTGCATTTTCAAAAGTGAGAATTAAGAATCATTAAGATAGTTATACGTAGAAAAAGGGGTTTTTTTACTGACTCTTCTTTCTGCGAGGGTTTTTTTCATAACCAAGTCATAGTGTATACTCATTTTTTCTTTTGGAAAGCAATTAAATAAAAATCTGTAGGAATAAAATACCCTTTTTCTGTTCTTATCTATCCCATTACATACTGCTATCCTAATACTGTTCCTAGCTTATTTGGGGCCAAATCCTTCTCCTATAAAAGCTGTCAGGCAAAACGCCCAAATGCAAAATCCTGAATTTTACTTAATTTTTTTTAGGGCCAATTTATGATGATACTGTAATTTAATCAGTTCTGTATCTGTCATACTTCATTTAATGTTTGATGATACAAAATACTGAATGCTAATTAAGTAATTTACTGATTAAGACAGTATCAAGCTCAGCACGAGTCAGTCACCAAAGATTAAGGAAATATTAGGCAGTATAATGAAACCCTTTTTCTTTGAAAGTTTGATTGAAAGAACTTTTCTGTTCTGAAAAGTGAATAGCAACATGGGTCTGCGTACGCTAGTACAGGTTTGTCATTGATGTAGACAGCTTTGCAAGACTGTTGCCATGTTTTGTGATATTTTGGCATTTACGATGTTTGTGATTATTAATTTCTTCTTAATCTCTATTTTGATGGTTTTATTTCAAAGTGTTGAAATATGCAGGGAATTTCTAATGCAGCAACTGTCTTTCATTGGCAACATATTTTTTGTATATTTTATGTAAGTGCTTACAAAGCTTAGACGTTACAGCTGATCTTACAAACGCTCTGCTTACTGAAGTCTAATGAGGAGATCTGGGTTTTGACTAATATTAATGCATCAATTTAGTAATAATCCCTTAAACAGTTTTAAAACTCTGTTTCAGAAGATACTGATACGCTGTCAGGGCAGTAACGTATGCATATGTAGATTGCGCAGAGCTGAGCAAACAATTATTTTTACCTTATTTTCCCATTGTGATACCTTTATATTATATATGTTTTGCAAAAAAGTAATAGACAAAACAATTAGTATTTTAATAAATATCGCTAATGATCTGAATTTAACGAAGTGCCACCTGTTCTTGGTTTTTTTACCAGATTATGTTTGTATAATATACTGCCAGTATTTTCAGCAGAATCAGCTCCTCACTTTTCCCTTCCTTTCCCCCAAGTTTTATCTGAGATAACAGCAATACTTGAGCTTTTACTCAGTGAAGCCTGGCATTGCGAGTGTCTCTGCTGCATCCACAATGTGTTGGAAGTGGCTCTGAGGAGGCATCGTGGTTATCGGCGCTGTATGTGACAGTAATTGTTGAAAGGTGCCCCTTGGATCTAACATCCAGAATCCCGTTTGTTCTGGTGCTGTCAATATTTTTAAAGAGGCTTCTGTTCGATTTTGGAAGAAGCTGCTGTGAATCCATGAGTGCACAAGCAGGCGTAGCCAGTTGGTCCTTTAAGCTTTGCTAGCTGCTTTGCCAAATGTCTGACCGTTTAGGATATTGTGACAGTTTCTCCAAAGACGGACATACCGGGGTGTTATAAAGAGAGAACGAGTTTCTTCTTCACAGGACATAGAGTTTGGCTCTGTGAACAAGACGTTGGTGTGTGCCTCCTTTCCTCCCTGTAGCTCCTGAGGGTTGTACAGATCCGTTCCAAAAGGGTCAGTCAGATCCTTAAGCCTTTTCTCCATGCCTGATCCTGTTACATCAGCTCAGGTATACAAGTACTTTGAGGATGGTGAGAGTACAAGTATTGCCTTCTCACTTGCACCTCTGTGGGAGGATCAGCCTTCGCATCGTTGTGCTAAAAATTTTTGTCTATCGCTTTGGCAGAGTGAAAAATCTGTCCTTGCTAAGCACTGCAGAAGCCGATGTCCATTGCTGAGTTAACTCAAGGGAATTATTTTGCTTTAAGGGAGCTCCTGATGTGATATAAAACACAATTACTTGAATATGGTTAGATTCCAGTGATGGAGTAATGAATCTTCAAAAAGAGCACAGCAGAAAAGGGGGCTTGAAAGGCTAGGTTGACCCCAGAGCTTTGTTCTTGAGTTTTACTTGGGCTTACTGATAGAATTTGATACGGCCTGCAGAAGTCAATGGCTAATTTTGTTTGGCTTATGTAGGAGCAGATATTTTGTTTTGTATTTACTTTCCATTGAGCCTTTTTATACAAGCAGATTTTAGTATGAGTCAGACAACTGTGTTTTAGCCTGAGTCAGCCAACATGAAATGCTAAAAGGAAGGTTTTAATAAAGATATTAATGTTCTGTTCAGGAAGTATATTGAGCTTAAAGATGTTAATTTACATTTAGAAATGAAAAATGTCCTTCCTTCTGTTTATGGTTAAACTGATTTTTTTTTTTGATGTTTTATTTGATTTTAATATTTAATGTTCTTAATTTCTTAAAGCCAAAGCCAACTGAAACAGTCACAACTGATGAGTCTGGGGTAAGATTAGTAAACCGACCCCAGTGGTTTTACCTCTACTTGAGTTTATTTTTTACCATGTCTATTTTCCACCGATTTTTTTCTGTATTTTTCATAACTGTCTTACTACAAAGGTGTTATGCAGTGGTTTGCATTCATTGTCAATGTACTATTGAAGTCTACTACAAATAAACCCAATATGATCCTTATTAACAAACCAGACAACTTGGAAATGCATGTGATGTGTGAAGCATTTCTACAGGTCCTGTGTTTTTAGCATGTAATTTTTTCCTTTCATATCATGCTTATCAAGGTGAAAAGGCCCTCAAGACACATTTTCAAATCTTACCTCTTCCACCTTTGCATTTGATGTTGTTTTTCTGGAAGTGTTGCATGTTTGAGTTTGTATTTGGTTTGACTTCTTCATGATGCTCTTCAGAACTCTGAAGACAGCGCTAGAATCTCCATCACTTTTTTCCGCCTCTTCCGGGTGATGAGGTTGGTGAAGCTGCTTAGCAGAGGAGAAGGAATCAGAACTTTACTGTGGACATTTATTAAGTCATTTCAGGTTAGCAAAATTTATTTAAATTTGCTTTAGAATTACAACACCAATTTACATAATTATACACCAAATTTTATGGAGCAGTACCCTGTAGAGTGCAAAAAACATTTCTTTTGAAATTTGTGCTATCAGTAATGACATATTTAAATATATTTGCATACTAATTGCAAAACAAGCTTCATCAGTTACTTCAGTGAGTCCAAGGGTCATTATCAGATGACTACAAGAGAGGAATTTAATGTAATTTTTTAATATAAAACTGATTTCATAAGTGTAGCAAATAGGTATTTGAATGCTTGCTGCCGAAAACTCTGATGAATGTGAAGTTAATGGAACTCTATAACAGTATAGAAAGGAAGTATGTTTGTGTTGTCAGAATTGGTAATGAAAATAAAATTAAAAACTGCTAACGATGATTCTTGCCCCTGGATTGCTGGCAGAAATAATTTAAAATATAATGAAGCTTGCGTTCATTGTATGTGGCAGATTATTAAGAGTGACAGGTAATAACATTTCAAGCACTTGCATAGGAAGAAAAGCCTTGGAAAAGCCTGTGTTTTACAGAGAAATTATTTTTGTAAATAGAAGTTGAAATTATGGTGTGAAATGATTAAGAGACAATGCACCTGTCCCGTTTCTAGGCTCTGCCTTATGTTGCCCTCCTGATAGCCATGCTGTTCTTCATCTATGCTGTCATTGGAATGCAGGTAATTATAGAATTATTTTTTTTTAGCATTAAACAAACGTACAGTGTTGGCTACTCTGCGATTTATTTACTAAGGTGCTTATTGAAACAGTCCTTTGATAGTGTTGCTATATATTGGGCAGAGCTTTCAGAGTAAGATAAAAATCTTTTTTAGCTATGGTTTTGGTAGTCGGAAAATCCAAAAAGATGCAAGAGAAGAGCTTGGTGTGAGCTTATAGTGTCTTGATTTGCTGACGGGAGCCACTCTCCTTACATATACTGTGAAGTTTATTCCTATGCATGAATGTATGAAAGAATGCCTGCCTTTTTTTTCCACTATAGATTTGTTTTGGGAATCAGGCATTGAAACTCCAGCTTTTTTTTTTTTTTTAAGTCTTTCCCATATGAAAAGAATAGAACTAGGAAAAGAATCTAGCTAAAGATTTAGGCAAAAAGATTTGAGGGGACTGCACAGGCTGCAGGAAAGCAGCAGATAAAGGCACTGAGCATGGAGCTGTTGAGTTGCACCGTAGTCGCTGTGCCACACGTGAGACCTAGTGCTTGCTTAAGGAGGTGCCTGAGGAGCATGGCTGGGTGCCCATCAACACTTTGGCAGAAGTTCTTGAATTTGGGCTGCAGTTCTCTTTTTTTTTCTTTTTTTTTTTTTTTCCCCCCTGTCATAAGGTCTTAGGATAGCTCTGCATTCCATAAAACTTTACAGATGTTTTCTTTTGTTCTCAAAGTTGTAACGTCCTTCAAATCAACAGAAAGGGAGGTCCTAATTAAATGGGATGAATAGAAGAAATATGCTGTGGAGAGGGGTTTTGTTTACGGATTCTTTCTCTTCATCCAAAAGCAACTTAGGTCCTTACAGTCCAGCTGCACGTGTAGAGGCCATAATCATGTTAATACCTCTGAGTTAAATAACAGCCTTCACTGTATTGTAAGAGGATATAAATGTATTATATTGGGGAAAAAAATGGTCTTGTGGCCAAGGAATTGCATTTCAGTTTTGAGGAACAGAACTCGTTTCCATCTCTGGCTGAGACACAATGCTCAGAGTCTCTGCTTTAGTTTCTGTCTTTGCATCTCTCTTTCTCTAGATCTGAGGTTTTCAGGACAGCAATTATTTCTTACTGCAAGCATATACAATATTTAGTGCAGTAGGGCTTTAATGTCCATAAAGGACTCTGGGTGCTAGTTTAAAACAAATAATATTTTCTCGCCTGAAATAAAGGAATATGTATTAGTCCTGTAATGGTTTACTGATGCTAAATTAAGTGGTTAAGAATTACCTTATACATATGATATATTTATTGCATTTACATCATTATTGGGAAAAACTAAAGAGTAAAGAAAGTGTATTTGTGAAAGTGTTTTTCATACCTACTGAAGCAAATTTAGACTGCAAGGCAGCTTCTGACAGTACAGGTCACTAGGATGAAAGTCAAAATCCGGTTTTATTGTAGGTATTTGGAAAAGTGGCCATGAGGGACAACAATCAAATAAACAGAAACAACAATTTTCAGACTTTCCCCCAAGCTGTGCTGCTTCTGTTCAGGTGAGTAAACCTTAACTCTTACTTCATGGATCCCATTTCATCGATCTATGGAAAACATCCGTAGCTCTTGCAAACACATTTTGAACAAATCCACAGTACAAGCGAGAAGCGATTTAGTGTAACGCGCACATGCTCCCTGTGGCTGTGTGCTGAGCGTCCATGGGCACAGCAGGGTTCTAATCAGGTGATACACACCTAAACTCATTACAGCTGTGGTGAAACATCTTGTTTGTGGAGTAATTGTCTTCAGGTAGAGTCCAAACCTAGTCTGCCCTGGTATCACGGCGGGGGTGTTGTGAAAGGCGAATAGGACTGTGCGCTTACTGTACTCTGTAGAAGCACAGCCAGCATGAAAAGTTGGAAAAAATGAAAGACTGTTGCAAAGATAAAGAAATAAACTGTTCTTTACACTTGCTGAAGAAGTGACAAGAAGTAGAGGATGTAACTTGCAGAAGGGCGATATCAGATAAGCGGTAGGCAAAACTTTCTGATGGCAAAGGTAACTAAATCTTGATATAGGGGAAATAAGGATAACAAACAGATACTTTGAGCTTTTATGAAAGGTTTTCATACACAACACCGCGTTCGTTCACAGCAGCTCCACTGCAATAAGTACTTAACTAGTAAATCACAGTTTGGGGTTCAAGTTCTTACATGCAAGCCTTTGTGGTGCATTAGTCTACCTTATAAAATGTGTCTGAAATTCAGATCTAAGCCTGTAATTTCTGAAACGTGCTCTGTATTTTTTTAATTAGCTCCTGCTCTGAAAAATTCACGATCTGTCCTCACATTTGTGCTTGTACAGCTCCAAGCATTTTGTCAGAACTTAAAAAATGAATATGTCTTTAATCCATTTTGATCAAATAATGCGTAATATATCTTTGTGACCTCGTAAAGGTGTGCAACTGGAGAAGCCTGGCAGGAGATCATGCTGGCGTGTCTGCCTGGAAAACGCTGTGATCCAGAATCTGATTATAATCCAGGGGAAGAATACACATGTGGAAGCAATTTTGCCATCATTTATTTTATCAGTTTTTACATGCTTTGTGCGTTTTTGGTGAGTCTAGCTTGTGCTTATAAACAGAGATGAGCTTTGGCATTTTGACTTTCTTCTCAACTAAAACAGTAGCAGATTCAGAGAACAATTGAAAATCTCATCTCTAAAATACTTTTGCAAGGTTATATTTTTCCATACACAGTCCTAAATCCTGTATCTTATACTGATTTTTACAGTGTGAGTGGTGAAACACTGGCCCAGGTTGCCCAGAGAGGCGGTAGATGCCCCGTCCCTGGAAACGTTCATGGTCAGGTTGGATGGGGCTCTGAGCGACCTGAGCTGGTTGAAGATGTCCCTGCTCAGTGCAGGGGGGCTGGGACCTTTAAAGGTCCCTTCCAACCCAAACCATTCTGTGATTCCAAATTCGCATGTGCAGATGTTCTTCTGACTGCACGTGTGCCGGAGTGATTGGTTGCATGTTTGAAAGCCAAGTTAACAGTCTTTTCATCATCTATCGTTTTAGGCATTTCTCAATAGTATTATTAATTATTCATTAATAATAAAGCTGCAGTTCCTTTGGCTTACTAGTGATGCTATTTGTATTATTTAAACTTAGCAGAATTTGGATTCATGTCTCTGCAAGTGTGCTCAAACTGTAGCACAAGAGATGTGAACAATAACCTAATCCATTGCTCTAAAATAATCTTTGGAACACGTTTTTCCTCCCTGCGGGTGTCTGGTCTAAGCTGGTTGGTGTGCTGTATTCACAGTACTCTTCTCCTTGCAAAAGGAGTGGCGGAACAGAATTCTGTGAACAAATGCAAACATACGTATTCTGCTGTTCTGTATCATCTTCTGTGTTACCAGAACATATGCAGAAGTCTTACTGTCATGACATTGAATCCTGTTAATTAAAAAGCTGTTTCCTGAGATCTGCACTTTTTCAAACACACATATTGGATCCATTCTTTAATTTGATGTAGTGGGATCTGGCAAATCAAGGAGGAGAAATAAAACCACGTTACAGCCTATGTCAATGACTGAGTAAGACAGAATCACGCTTGTGTCATATCGTTACTTGATAGAGTTCAGTGACTCAGTTAAATGCTCAGCAAGTATTTTCTGTGATATTTGATCATATTTGAAAAAAAAAAAATCATTGTTTATGAGATCACTTTGAATTCCTAACCTATTACTTCCTCGTATTATTGAATATTTTTATAAAATTTCAAAATAATTAAGGCAGATTGTTCTTAATTACTTTTTTAGATTATAAACTTATTTGTGGCTGTCATTATGGATAATTTTGATTATTTGACACGTGACTGGTCTATTCTGGGCCCCCATCACTTGGATGAGTTCAAAAGGATTTGGTCAGAATATGACCCTGAAGCAAAGTAAGTTAGATTATTTCTCTGGTGAGATTTATCTGGTAAAACCCATAAAAGCAGAGCATAGTATATTGTTTGGGAATGGATGTATGTTTGGTAACTGATGTGTGTTCGTTCCAGGGGAAGGATAAAGCATCTTGATGTGGTTACATTGCTGAGGCGCATTCAGCCACCGCTAGGTTTTGGCAAATTATGCCCTCACCGAGTGGCCTGCAAGGTAGGTTTTACCCTGTTTTCTTTCTAGGTTTCTCTCACAGTTAGTTCGTTCATTCAATTCTGCCCAATATGTGTCGCATACGTACTATAATCCTGTCTGTTCACAAGGTCTCTTTCACCCTCAAGTTTTCCTATTTTTTTGCAGGCTTAACGTAAACCAGCAAAATGAGTGTCATTTATTTCAGCCTGCTCATTTGAGTAGTTACCACCAGTGTAAAATTGTTCCCAGAGCATCAGAGTTAAAGGGGTCAGTCTCCGTAAATCTATCCTTAGTCTGTTATCGTCCTGTACATGAACTACCTCATCCCAGCATTTCTGGGGACCCAGTGTCACATACAAGACTCCTTCAGCTCACTGACATTTCTGATTTCTCTTCAGCCCTAAGGAGAAGAGGGCGATCACGCATTTAAGTGACAATTAAGTTTTGATACAGTACCTTTACAGTTGCATTCATGAGAAGTTTGCTGCGTGTGAAACCTAGAAATGAGATTGAAGGGTGGGGACTGGAAGATGATAAACCAAGCTGGAGTGAATAACTGTGCGATACAGTATGTAGCAGTGAGTGAGAAGACTGAAAAGTAAAGGGAATATAAAATGGCGTGGAATTTGTCAGGCACAATATGTAATTTAGATGAGGATTAATTGCATTTTAATATAAAAGTTGAAAAGCAACACAAAAGAGATGAATAATTATTATGTTCTGTGACGACTTTGGAACTACGGATATTGTGGTTTTAGCAATTTCCGCTGGAATAAGATCAAGCCTTTTAATTGAAGGATCATTACAACAGCACTGTCATTTGATTTCTCGTATATCTGTTTTATAAATAGGTAAGCTGACGTATAAAACACTGGGTTCAAATGGATGCCAAACCTATATCTATATGTTAAGATAAATGATCCGATTGAGTAGTGCTTTTAAACTAGAATAGAAGAAAATCCAAGTCAGACATTAGGAAAAGATTTTGATAGATGAAATAGTGTTTTTCTGACAGACAGGGTCACAGCAATACTGCTGTAAAAGGTGAACACTGTGCTGCAGAGATGGACTAATCCAAAGAGGAAAATCCCTCCCACTAATTCAGTACAGATAGCATGAGAGTTGCACAGCGTCACTGAAGAGTTACCCGAGAAATGAGACAGCTTACACACGGCAGACCAGGTGCTGTGGTCTTCATGGAGCATGAGGCCGGAGGAACCCATGGGAAACCTGGAATGTGACAGCACCTGGAGGGCATCCTCTTAAATACCTGCATTTGTCTTAATACTTGCACAGTGTGACTTGTAGCCAAGGACTGTGCTTCAGTGTTTGCAAATTAACTCAATAATTCGCTCATGATAACCACTGGACAGCTTTAGCTTTTGTAAAGGCATGCATGTGATTAATACCGGAAGGGAGTGATATGGGGTGGTTATTATACACAGCTAGGATGGAAGGCTTATAAAATTCTTATGCCTCTCTGGATATTATTCTTTGAATAAATCAGCTTTTCAGAAAAGAATGTGACAGGAGTTTGTTCTTTTTAAACCAAGACGCATCAAAATTTGTTTTCCTTTTCTCATTTACAGAGGTTAGTAGCCATGAATATGCCACTAAACAGTGATGGAACCGTCATGTTCAATGCTACTTTGTTTGCTTTGGTTAGGACTGCTCTAAAGATAAAAACCGAAGGTAAGGTTCTCAGCTGTAAAGCCTTTACTGCCCTTGTAAGAAGGTACAATGAGGAAAAGTTACAATTTACTTTATTCGTTTTGTCGGAACATGAATAAGGCTGCTTTAGTCTCACTGGATTTGGTTTGCTTTTGGATCATGGGTTTTATTCACTGTTGGTGGGAACGGTTTGCTAGAAAATGGAAGAAAAGGGGTAGTGAGGCCAAAGCCCAAGAAATCTCAGAAATTATTACATGCTTTTACCTGGTCAGATAAAAACATGTGACAGTGGCATAACAGGAGTTCCACTGCAGAGACGGAATGAGTTCCCCTTTCTGTCCAACCAAGATGCTCCTTCCTCACTACTCTTTAACTTGGTGCCTTGGATCCCACGCTGGTGCAACTGCAACTTTTGCACACTTGAAAGCAACATCCCCAGTTTAGTCGAGGCCGGGTCTGACTGAGTTGAATGGATTTCTGTCATTTGCATCAGAGAGGGAAAAGTTTTAAAAAATAGTGGTACGTTTTAAAGAATTTTGCTTTGTATTTGCATACATTTTCTTTTCATTATTTTACCATCTTTTACTACTTTCTGTTCCATGTCTTCTGCTATTCTCAGCAGAATTTGCGTTCTACTGGTGATAACAAACTGATTTCATTAAGCCCCTCGGGCATTGCTGCTGTTTAGGTGCAAGAGATGCAAAACTGCTCAGGAGTCAGCTGCCTGGACTTTCAAGCTTGTACAACTGAGTAATTAGTATGATTGAACAAGTAAATGATCTGCTTTGGACCAAGGAAGAAGTGAGCAAGTCATCACTTTCGGCACAGTTTAGGCAGAAGTTAGTAAGCAGCGACAGAGTAGAGCCAAGATCTGTAAATCACCGCTGACCTCTGCAGTACTCCGGAGACTGATTTGGAAGCCCCAGGAGCTCACTGTCTCGCACCCTTTCTTCTCTTTAATTGTTGGAGTATTATTATCTGCCACTTCATGTAGCTTAGGCTTGCTGCAAAGCAACCATATCACAGTCTTTATTTCTATACAGCTAATTAGTATCCAAAGGATCATTCGTTGCAGCTGGCTGAAACTTAAATGCCATCCTCCATTTTTCTATTTCGTTGCCACAGGTAACCTAGAGCAAGCAAATGAAGAACTTAGAGCAGTTATAAAGAAAATATGGAAGAAAACGAGCATGAAGTTACTTGACCAAGTTGTCCCTCCAGCTGGCGGTCAGTCTGCTAAACTTTGCAATGTGCTATTCTCTGTGCATTTTGGTGTTTCTAGATTGTTAGGAACCAAAGAAATAAAATTACTGAATTTTGCAATTATGATGTCATTAAAGGACAACAAACAATAATAAAAAAATAAACATAGAGAAAATTATATCCTGTTAGACTAGATAATGCATATAGGACTGATAAGTACAACTTCCTTAGATCAAAGAGAGGAAAATGTTATGCTGATTTCGTTGCTTGAAAAAGAATACTTTGTTAGACCTAAATCTAGTCTTGATTTCAAGACATTCAGCAAAAAAACCTAAACTTAGTTTGCTTTCAATGCATTGAGCAAAATAACATGTTTTGTACTAATTAAGCTTGACAATGTACACTGCATTGTAGCTTATATCCTTGCCTATGTTGGATACTTCTGGGAGAAAAATAAAAAAAATGCCAGCTTAAAAATATTTTTTTTGCTAAATTAATAAAGTAAGAGGCTAAATTATCTCAGTTACGCTAGGTTAAACCAAAGCAGTTCCATAGTCAACTGGTAATGGAAATGGTTCAGATTTATGCCCGTATGACTGAGATATGTATATGGCCCATGTAAAGAGATGCCTAAATTCTAAGGACGCCAGTATGTTTGCGAGAATTACAAGGCACGTAAATTAGTTGTTCCTACATGCTGTAAAATGACATATCAAATATTTGTTATATCTCTCTTTTTAAATATATATATTCAGATATATATATTTAGCCCTTTTCAATATATACATTTTTATGAATATGCTGTAGTGTAGGTTTAGGTGACTGTTTTTTACTTGCTTTTTCAAGTTTTAAAGGTGCAGGATCTGTTGCATTGTCACCCACACCCAGGATATATTTGTCTGAACATCCAACACATAGATCCATTGTAATAATCTGGTATTTCTTGTAGTTTACTGTACTTCTGTAGTGTTACGGCAGCTTTCAAGACTGCTCAGGCTCAGGTTTGGAAGCAGACTCAAGATCCCCGGCCCGGTGGCGGCGGAGGCTGCTCCCTTTCCGAAGGTGATGCTCTCAGTCTCTGGGGCGAGGAGCATGCTGGCTGCGCTGCTCTTCAGCATGACCCGAGGAGCAGCATTAGCTTTGTCGCTGGACGGAGCCACTTGCTATTGGTGTGGTGGCTGCCAGGGAACGGTGGAGATGAAGGCAAAAGTCTAGCAAATTCGACTTTCCAAAGGGAACTGATACTGCACATTTAAAACAACTTTTTGTGTTCTACTCTGTTGGTTTTAGCCTTACACCTAAGTGCTTGCATGGCATAGATGAATTGCTTTGTTATTGTTGTAACTATGTGCTTGAGCTTTTTCTGCAGCCTCTGTTCCTTTCAACTATCAGTCTTTCCGAATATTCTGAAGCAATTCTGTTTTAGGGTGGTGGCATGGAATTAGTGTTGCCTCTTGCCAACTTTATTCCCCTCCATTTTTTAATCGAAATAGAGATGCATGCTTCAGAATAGCGAGCTGTGCCTGCCTAAATCAATCTGACAAAGAATCTCTAAAGATTACATGCCTAGAACTAATCTTACATAGTAACTCACCGTTAACTTCAGCTTCATTTCATGGCTGAATATAAGCTGTATGTTTATTTTCGGCTGTACTAAAATTCATTGCTAATATTTATTCTGCAAATGTAGCTCTTTGGCATAGCTAGAAGGCTGAAAACCTGGATCACTGCTCGATTGATAGGAAACAGTATGGCTTCTACAACCCGGTATAAATAAGAACATGTTGGGAAGTCCTTAAGCTTTCCAAATTTTTTATTTCAGTTTGGTTTGTTTCTCTGCGGACCTTGTGTCATGACTTAACATGAAAACTGAAAATATTCTAACCCACCTAGAAGGAAGAGAAATACAGCTATTTTACATTCCTATGCCAGAGGAGCGCAAAATAGCTTGTTATACAGTAGAAATTAGTTTCTATTGATGCTTAATAGTCAATAGAAAAACGTGTATGGCAACAACACCAGTGACAGCTGATAGTAACAATCTGCTAGGAGACAGAAAATTCTCTTCAGTATAAATCAACAAAGCATCCAAATTCAGTACATTAACATCACGTGCACTTAAAAATACTAAGCGGTCTAGTTTATAATGTTTTTCTCCAGTATGAATTTTGCTGGTATTACTGAATGCTAGATCCTTCCTGTGCTCGTGACCATGCCTCCAGAACACAAACAGAACAAATATTTGCAGAGCAGAATGAAAATAATTGGTATAGAATGATAAATAGATGCACTAGAAATGGACAGTTAGTTAATTATTGGTACTGGTTAAATAACTCATTACTACAACTTAATTAAACTGTTAATAGTTAGCAACACATTTTCAGTACCGAAAACTGAAACTGCTTTGCAAAGCCATAGAATGTCAGTCAAATGCCTGAATGTATGAATGAGTTAACATTCTTAGGAGACTAGAGAGTAAGAGAAATACATACAACTTGCTAAAGATTCACCTGTATTCTCTAAACGCCCCGGTCTCCACCTGCAAGCTCATTTAATCCTGCCAAATACTTTTTGCCCTCTTCCAAAATGATTCCTTTTGCTGTGAGTAATTGTAGCTATAGATTTGTCTATTCTGTGGTCAGTTATGCTTAGCTGCCTCCCTATACCTGTCCATATCTGGCTATATGTGTGTTACTCAAAAAACAAAGTCAAGGACGGCTCCCCTTGGCCAGGCTTCGGTTCTCGTGTGCACATGTCTGCAGTACAACTGACTGTGCCTGCGAGGCACACGCATCTTGTTTGTACGGACAGACCTTGGCATGTATAATCCAGCAAACCTGTGATGCATTCGTCTAATACGCTTATAAAAAGTTGGTGCATGGCCAGAGTGATCAATAAGAGCCCTTCATTTCTGCGTACTGAGACTTTGCAGGTACGGTCGTCTCAGGTACAGTCAGTCGTGCAATGTCGTAGCCTGACTCCAGCCATGCTCAAAGTGCGCCCCATAGTCTATGTTACAGCAAGTCTGTCACTTCTATGTGCTTGTTCTTTCTAGGAGCCATTTGCTATATCACTTCCTTAAAAGTTCTGTTCAAATACTTGAAAAAAAATAGTATAAAGGATGGGGAAAGGCTTATCTGGGGATTTTGACCAAGGCTACGTTGCAGATCAGTGGATTCAGCTAGGCTGAGGAAGGCAAGTTCAGATTAGATGCTTTATAAGAGAGATCTCTTCCTAATACAATACACCATTAGTCTCCTGAGGAGCTGCCAAGAGAGATTACAGATGAACATCAAAGCAAACGTTCACAAAAAGTTTAGAAACTAGATCTGGGGAGTCGATTGAAGAGCTTTTTGCCGCTGAGACTGAATCTGTAGACTGGTGAGCTGTTCTGGTGAGCTGTGGAGTTCCCGCTGTTTCCTACCGGGAATGGGGGGAACTGGGGCTGAAGAGATGTCGGTGTTGGGCAGAGCAGGCTCTTTGACGCGCTGAGATGCTTCCTGCGACGGACTGGTCTCCCAACCAAGATGCTTTCCTACACTTAAAGCGCTGGGAGAATATATCCCTGGTGCATTTGTACTGAATTTAAAGCCTGTGGTACTTTCTCACATGCATGCAGCCCATGTCAGACGTTATACTGAGACGAGCTTGTTTTGCACGGGAGAGGATTCATTTTGAGGCAAATTTTGTCACGGGTGAAAATGAGTTTAAACAGTATTGCATGTGGATTGGATTTCCCCATCCTTTTTATTGATGTGAAAGAAAGTCACAAAAAGAAGAAAGTTAATTAAATTTAAATTAGCAAAAGCTGTCATATTATAGGTAAAAGTACTACTAGAAATACTGTCCTTAGTGAGATACATTGGGAAATATTATTATTGATAAAATGAAGACAAAAGGAGACTGTTTTAATCGACTGTTAATGTATGATGTTACAGTATGTGGCAATCAATTAGAGAATTTGATTGACAATCGATTAGAGAATTTGATTGACAACAATTAGAGAAAAAGCTTGCGTAACAGAATGTGTTGGGAGGGAGACGAGGCAACACAGCAGAAAGGGAAAGAGACAACTTAATGCCAGATAACTGAGGGGGGAAAAAAGTGTGTGAAAACAAAAGCAATGTTTTTGAATAGAAAACTGTTCCTAGTTTTCTGGCAAGCGTTACTCATCAAGAGACCAAACTTGCCCAGCTGAATCATTCAATGGGACTCATAAAACAGGCACATACATTCTTGACATGCTACGAACTAGGCAATTTCGATACCCTCATATGGTACCTGCCTTTGAACTTTGAAATCTTTGAAATTTGGATTTTGTTCCAAGCAGTGACACTGTAAAAATGGTAGGTTTTACTGCACTTGCTATTTGCATATCTTTTGAGTTGTACTAAATTAACTGATGGAAGTGATTTTCATTTCTATCAGCATTGCAGAGCTGATACAATAATGCAGGAAAGCGCCATGTTGTTTCATATTTACTGTTGTCATCATCACCTATCTTAGAAGGTGGCTAAGGACCACATCTTCACTTAAACAAGAATCTCATAGGAAATATGTGAAATTGTAACCTCTGTGGGATTTCCGCAGAGTCTAGAATCTGTCTTACTGGGTGACAATAAGATAGCAGAAGATACAGCCAAACATGAGCATCTGGGACACAACTAAAATTTGAACTGGTTGATGCTCAGGTATCACAGTGAGGGCATGACACCAGTAAAAAAATAAAAATGTGCATAGCAAAGCTGGCTGTAAAGATGTCAACGTCCTTGTGCAGTAACAACAGTGCTGTATTGATACACTGACTAAGCAAATTTGCTTCAGCAGTGGAAAAAAAAGAGAGATGTTGTAATGTTGTTAGCAGGACTTTTATTTTTTTTAAATAGAGTCGCTCTTATGAACATAAGTGTATGTAAGTCATAGTACCTTTTATTTTAATCTGTTTATTCCAAGTAACTAAAGGCGGTCTTTCAGCTTTTATGCATATACAGACATGTTTATGGCTTTGTTAGAAACTTACACGAACTTCCTTAGAAGTACATGAGACTCGGTGAAGGATTGTGTTTGCTTCTTTATTAAGGATGAGTTCACTTAACTGAGCCTAAGCTGCTTGCTAAAACATTGCTTTTACGCTAGTTACAGGTTCGTTGTTGTAAGCTGAAAGCATAGTACCTATTGCACCCATCACGTTTCTGCCCCCAAATCAGGTACGGGTGTACAGGCTATTGATAAATGTGCTGACTTGGGAGAGATCTGTCTGGTCTGTTCATTTAGATGATGAGGTAACCGTGGGGAAGTTCTATGCCACCTTCCTGATACAGGACTACTTTAGGAAATTCAAGAAACGCAAAGAACAAGGACTGGTGGGGAAATATCCTGCGAAGAATACCACGATTGCTCTGCAGGTGATTTTGTTTTTACATTTTTAACTAACCATTTTGTGAGCTTACTCGAAATAGCAGGTAGATGAATATTGGTGATTGTGCAGTGCCGCAAGGATTTTATTTAGCTGGGACACTTTTGGCCCTTACTCATCAGAAAGGTAAAACGTAATCCTGCTATTCTGTCTATAACAAGGTAAGTGCAAAACGTTATTCTCTGTGGATTACTTAAATGGTAGCAACAGTTATAAAATTTCTTAGCAAGTCTAGTTGGTACATCACAGTCTAAAGTTGCTGATGTAAAATCAGATAAATGAAGTTCTGAATTATCATTTCCATCCTTTGTTTTGCTTTAACTGTTTAATTCCTTGTGTTCCTATAATGCTGTAAGCCAGTTCTCGGAAAACTTCCTAATATGCACAACCTTAAAGAGGTTTTTATATGGTATCATTTTTCTTCTTAATTCTCATTGTTCTTTTTCTTTTCCTTTTACGATTACTGGTGAAATACCTTCCTATCAGCATTTTTTTAATATTTGTATTATTCTATTGTATTTGTATTACCAGTATTTTTAATATTTTTGACCTTCACATTCATCAATTTCTTCTATAGGCAGTAATAACAGCATACGGCGTTAATGTCATGTACTTCTCTCTGTCTCTTAAAACAAGCTATCAAATGGAAACCAGGACACTAGATTTGGCCATCTGTCTCTCAAGAGGCCTGCAGCAAGCAGTCCATAGAGTTCATAGGATCTAAAGAGTATCTTCTGAGCATTTCGTTCCAGTGATACCCTTTGTATTATGAGCTTTGAAACAGGCAAATGGAAGGCTGTCCTCAAATAATTCCAGACATCATACACTGCACCATTTTTATTGGATTGGGACTTTCTGAATTTCAGTTAGGGCTAAGTACATGCTTACAAATGTAGATATTTAATGTTTCTGTTAGCTTTTTATTCTGGTGCCAAAATTTAGGAATATGTTGTGAAAATCCCTTTCTAAAAGGGGAGGAATACGTTAACCTGATTCAGATACTGTTGTCTTTGTTAAAAATGCTGCAGGTTTGTACTTTGATCCAGCAGAGTGATCTTTGCTGTCTTAAGTGGGTAATTTGTTTCATTCCTATTTCCTGAGAATGTCTCTGCTCTGAAGCATCTGTTCCAAGTCACCGTAAGCAGAAGAGATGCAACAGGCGGAGAAAGACTATCACAACTCTTGCTGTTGACGTGTGAGCACGTGGCTTGCCAGGACAGTATGAGCTGTATTTGCATATCATGAGAGAAGGGAAAATTATGGGGAATGGAAGGGATAAAAAGACTGGAAACAGTTGAGAGAGAAATGAAAGACATCAGATTTTTAGGAAGGACTTTGCAGATTTCATTTCGGAAGTATTTGAGCATAAGAAGTTCGAACTTAGTTTTAAGCCGCAGTATTACAGTTTTCCATTTGTGTTTTTAAGTTGCACACGTAACAATATAGAAAAAAACACCAACTTTGTAAATGTGAGTGTGCTCTGTTGTTTATTATCAGATTGCACTTCCTTTTCAGTAATGAAGATGGAGTGCAAGATGAAACTGGAAAGAATTAGCTCTTCCTCTGTCTTTAGACAAATATTCTTCAATTAGGAACAGGTAAAAAAATGGCCATGAATCTCTGCTAGGAATCTGCAAGGGCTTACGGGATTTGAGGCATGGCACTCCTGGGTTTTTTTTGCTGATTAAAACAATGCTCCTGTGGTAATAAAATGAGCCAGGCTCTAGTAGATGGGACGGTTATTTCTTTCTTTCTCCCCATTTTCCTCTGTTCTACTTTTGTCTTCCTAACAAATCAGTAGTAACTCAACTTGAATTACCAAATAAAAGTTGAAATGCCATTTCAAAGAAAGCTGAAACCTCTGGTTGGGAAAAAGCCCAGTCTTACAGGTTTTCAGTCCAGCAGGTAAAGGAATAATATAATTCAATATGGGAAGCTACAGCAAGTCAGATTCAAAGTCAAAATGCCATGTTTGTTGGAATACTTAATTATATGAGGTTTAAAACAGACCTGGGTATCTTTCTGAAAGAGATGTTGTGTTTCAACAAGGAATTGATTTCTTCTGATCGGTCCCCCTGAGAACAGTCCTGTGGGATGTATGGTAGGGAAGGCAGTATAAATGATCATGGCAGGGATCCTTTTGGCATTATGGTGTATAAACATCTGATATCTCTCCATTTTCAGCTTCTTCATTCCAGGCTTGCTTGTGCAAACCTAAATGCTTACAAAACTTAAATGTTTTCAAAACCCTATGTTCTTAACAACTATTTTTGGCTGCATAATTTATGGGTATACCATCAAACTTGTTTTTCAACTGCACAAATTTGTTGAACGATCTGTGAAAGGCTTGTAATTATGAAGATGTTACTTCAGTTCTTGGAGAGCTAATAGTAGCTATTTTCCCGTTTATTCTCTTAAATGCTCTAACTTAACCAGTGTTTGCAGATCTCTCTGGTAAACAATATACTAAGAAAAGCAGAAACCTGCAATATCACTCTTTCTCTCATGCAATTTCTTAGGGAAATTGTGATGACTGTTATGTCAATGGATGCCGCAATTCCGTTGTAAACAGTGAAGGAACTTCCTATAGAAATCACAGTGGACTCACATCTTTATTACCCAGTTCATCCAGATGAATTTACTGTTTGTTTATACATCTCTGCATAAATTAATCATACGAAGTGTGCGTACAGTATTCCAGCACCTGACTTTGCTTACTAAGCTATGGGTGGAACAGACTGTGAAGAAAAAGAAGTTCTAAATTAGTCAGCCTTCTTTCCTCTACGGAGGGGAAGAATATCCTCCGCTACACCTGAGTTCCTGTCATTGAAATCTGCAGTAAGGATGGGACCTTTATTTTTATTCTTGGCTGTATTTACCTTATTTTTTTGTTGTTTTGAGAACTTTATTTTTGAAACTAGAAACTTCCTGTAACCAGAGCAGGGATGTGACTTCAGCAGCAGCTTTTCGTTAGTTTCTCCTTTAAACTAGTTAAGATTTCACAGTATCTAGTAGTCTTGATAATACCACTGCAAACAGCTTCTGCTTTCTGGACTGCTAGAAGAGATGAGAGCAGCATCCTTTGCCTGAATTTTAGTTGGTTGCATGTGACCAAAACTTGCCTACTCTGTCAAGGGAATGCAGCCCCTCACTATTTTGGGGCCAGAACCTAGACCCAGCTGGAGTAAAGAAAACAGCTTCTTCTGATACTGGGTTTGAGAAATGTCTGGGGAGGAGAAGGAACAATAAAAGTTCGGGTTGAGTCAGGAAATTAGAATGGAGCTCCCTGCAAACCTGGATTTGCTTTGTGAATGCCGGAGTGTGCTGCAGGCAGGAAACCATCGCCTTTCTCCACGATAATTGCACTCAGGCTGGTTTTCATTCTGCTCAGCTTGGTTTTTCCTCAAGGATGCGGCGTTCGCTGTTAGCTTAGCCCAGGCTGCTCTTTGGGTACTTGTAGTCAGGGAAGAGGAGGCACTCCAGGAGGTGAAGTGAGTCTCTGGAGATCATCTACTCAGGCTGTTGAATAAAGTCGTCTTGCCACGAAGTTGCTGCTTCCTCCTGACTCACAAAAGGACACTTCAAATTATAATCAACAGCAGTTTGTCTAACCTTGCATATTGTCACCAAAAACATCTCCAGAAATTAAATACCAATGTCCCTTGGAACTACAACAGTCTGTCTTCTGCAGGCCCGGGGGTTTCACTCCTTGTGGAGGGAAGAAAAGCAAGTGGCTCTGAAGTGGTAGGTGACCAGTTCACGTTGGCTAGCTGCTGTCGGTTTTGGGGTGGTATAGATGCTCCAGGAGACGAAAAATTCCTTGGGGCTCACAGTGCCTTTCATGTGCTATTGACTGAGACTTAAGCAGTGAGAACAAGTGTATTTTCTTGGTAAAATCACAAAAAAATTATATTTCTAGCAGTAGTTTAACAGATGTCTTTTTGTAGTGATGGAAATTTGTATTGAGCCAAACAGTCGTCACATTGCTAGTAAAATAAATGTTAAGTGAAGCATGAACAAGTTTAATTACTTTCATCTAGTACTTAGAGAGAATGAATTAATTCTACGCTATTTTTCCTAGGGAAGATACTTACTGTAAACTGTAACGTTTGCATCTATATTTCATATTTATTTACATATAACCCTCTTTGTTAATAGATGCAAATAGAAGTTAAAGGCTATTTCCCTTCACATCACAAGTACACAAAAAGCACCGACTCATTGAGCTGAACTTGATTTTGGGAACACGTTTCAGATTAAAGTAATTATGCTTTTTTCTCACTGAGAATTTTGTAAGTAATACCAACCCTGCAGTAAACAACAAAAGAAAAAATGAAAAAACCTTTTAGTAGGTATCAGCTGAGGGGTTAATATGTTGCTCGAGTTCGATTTAATTGTGCTTCCAAGGTCATGTTGTGTTCCCAGAAAGGCTCAGCTTGAAGGGAGCCTGGGTCTGAGGGGAAGCACAGAGCCCTTGTGTAGATGTGGAGCAGAGCACGCAGCTTCGGGGTGAGAAGATGGGCTCCAGGCAGAGGCAGAGCACTGGGGGAGCCGGGCTCGACCACTGTGTCTCTTACCTTCACTGCTATAGCGTAGGTCTATTTGGCTGTTTTTCTGCATGCTTATTCTCTTATCTTAGTCGTTCCTGCATTGTATTCTGTTCATACTAACGCCAGTTTATTTTTATGTTAAAGTGTCAGCGTAGCTTTGGGGTTTTTTTCTTCTTTTGGTTTTCTTTGCTATAAAATAAGCAGGTCGTAAAAGCATGTTCATTATCTACAAATATAATGGTTTATATGGACATTTTCAGAGTCACAGGCTTTCAGTATTCTGGAGCTCTGAAGACCTAAGTATTTAGAATTCATGTTTCTACTTTATTTCAGATCTAGTGAGTTTATAAAGCAGTATATTTAAATATCCATCCTTCTTCTAAAATCTGTGAAGCAAAGCTTACAAGTGTCTCTTCCATTTTCCTGGTATCACTGTAAGATGCCTCAAAAGAGGGAGCACTGTGTATTTTACATGACCCAAAATAGTTTAGGTGAAAGTGATTCTTTTTATTTAAATAAGGGTATCATGCTTGCAGTTCTTAAACTAAGCTTAAATTGCATGTATATGTAGGTTGCACCATACCTCAGATGGATGTGGGCTGAGTTTGGGTACAGGGAAAATTATCTTTTTGTAGTTTTAGTATTTATAAGCATTTAAATATTTTTCTAAAAGTCATGACTCTGGATTCTTGCATTATACACAAATTTCTTAATATAAGACATATATCTAAAAGGGTGTTACTCTTTTATGCATACTATAGATGTAGAAAAATGATTTAAAATCTATTTGGCATTTGTTAAAAGTAGGCTTTAAAATGTTTCACTGTTTAGTGTTTTAATGTTTAACTTAACTTTTAAATGTTTTGATGTTATGGCGTGAGGTGCTTTTAAAGCATCTTTAAGCTTCTCTCTCTCTAAATAACCAGTTCAGAAATACAGTTTTTAGTCATATGACATTTTTTTTCTCGCTGAGGGACTTCTACAGCTCTGTTATTTCAGCATTTGAAAGCACATGTGTGTCAGAGACAGGGGTGTCATTAATTGTCTCTTGAGATGCTATTTAGGACACAGCCCTGGTGTATTAGTGCCTTGTGCCGTCTTGAAAACATTGCAGGTGCTATTATGGCTCATAAAGCACAGCTGCACCGAATTATCATGTTAATTTGGAGTCATCTCGTGCATTTACAGGAAAGCCTATTTAAGGATGTGCCTGGGTTTATTATGTGATTATGTTGCTCGCACACTGTGTCACTGGTTTGCTAACGAGCCATTGGACTGATAATGGCTCATCTTTCTCATGCCTACAAGATAAAAATTAAGCAAGGAGGGCATCAAAAATGAAATTTTGCAGAGAAAGGGTCTGAATAAGAAATAACAACTTTTGCAAACTTCTAGTGAAATCTCTAGAATAGAATTAGAGGCAATCAAACACAGTAGCATTAATCTCTTCTTCCCCCGCTTCAAAGAAACAACAACAAAATAGAAAAAACTGAGTAGAAACAACAGGTGTCCTCTTGCAGAACAGCATGAATAATTCACTGGTGCAGTTGTGATCAATGGTATCCTTATAGGACCGGTGCCTAAATGCCTCTTGAATGTTTTATCTGTTCTGTTAGACTCTTTCATCTTCCAATGTCTTTGATGAAAGCAAAATTTGCTAAAAGGTATAGGGTAAATGCACATAAATATTAACACCCATGTGAGGAAAAAAAAATAATGTATTTTTTTCCAGTTACAGGTACATCAGACAAGGATATTTGGGTATAGCAAATAATAATGCTCTGTGTTGGAAAGTTAGAGATGAACAGAACTGAACAATTTTGTGTTCTGCAATACACTGGGATTATTAAACATGGTTTCTTAGAAATGTTATCCGCCTGACTGATTTAACAGCCTGTGAACCAGGCGGGCTTTCAGTCTGGTGAGCTCAGGTAGATATTAGATGTATATATGGTGGCGGAGCTCGCCCCTTGCTTCTTGAAATTATGTGAATTGTATTTTGGTCCTCAAAAAATGGCAAATAAATCAGTATTTATTATTCACATTTCCACTTATTTAGGAAAAAATTTTAAAGGTGTTTTTTTACTGCTGAAATGGCATAAAAAAATCTTGAAGCTTCCTATAAGGAAAGGCAAGAATTCTCTGGACATGAGAAAATCTTCAGGAATTAAGAATCTGCCATAAAGACTAAGGAGATAAGGGAGACTAGAGAGAGTGTGCCCCCGTTGGTAATCTTTACCAACCAAAGGAAATGTTACGAAAGCTCTTATATCAGTCTTTGGTGTCTACTTGTTTTTCTGTTTGGGGAAAGGAAAGAGGATTTAGCTGTGATTTCCTCTCCTCTGCAGCTCTCTTAAGCCCTACTCAAAGACTGTGAGGAAGTAATTGCTGTATACCACTTAAACTTAACTTCTTTTTTTTTTTTTAAACCATTGTGGCATGGTGCTTCAGGAATGTGGCGAGTCTTGAATCGTTGTATTTAATAACAACAAAAGGTCTTATAAAGTTCTACTTAGGGAAATAATTGCCTCCTAAGAACTTAAGCAGTCGTAGTGAAACAGAAACAAGCAGGCCTCTGGCAAATGTAGACAAATCACTACCCAGGCTGCCTTTTTGAAAAGTCTCATCTACTCAGGTTCTCTTCTAAGAAAAGAAATTATCTCAAATTTAAATAGAAAAGTTTTTAGAACTTCACAAGCGGAGAACATCGTATACTCCCATTGCCCCCTCGCGTGTTCTAATGTCTCTAACGTTCTTGCTGGGTAGACTAAAATGGACAACGTTATACAGGGAAACGCGTGCCAGGAGGACTCTACTTCCTGGTAAACTAGTGGAGAGATGTGGGAAGGCTGGTTTGAAATTTGTGTGTGTTCTTCTATTTAAGAGATCTTTGATTTGGTTCTGAAGTGCTTGAAAGTGAAGTCAAATGTTTTATTAGTCCATGCTACCTCTGTGATCTTCACAGAAGACACGAAGTGTGTTCAGAGGAGGGATGTTCCTACTGACTTACAAGTACCAGTTCCTGCATTTTCACATCAGCCCCCCCCCTTCAGTGGTAGCTGACTGATCTCATTGAGAATTGTCTTATCAGTAAGAGCTCAGTGTGAGGATTTGTCTCACTACGTGGCATTTTCCTGTTCTAAAAATTGTTCTTAGAATGCTTAGAATATTTTTAGATTACACCAGGTAAAATGAGATAGTTCTGGGGAATAATCACATTAATGATAGAGTTCACAAAATTGTTGTAGATCCTTCTGTTAGAGCAAATGAACTGAGAAATATTTTAATTCTGCAGGCAGATGTTGCTTGTAGAACCTGTGGCTTCTGTACTGGTTGTGAGTGAATAAAGCTGATCAGTTTAGTTTAACTAAAATATACTTTCACATAGGGCGATCCAGGTTTTAGTCTTCCATTGCTGACTGTGTCATTGCAAGAGATCTGTTGCGTGAAAATGAGTATTACTGAGGAGAGATGAGATGATAAAAGCAGCGTGCTTTCTCTTGAATAAAGGAGTAATTCACCAAGAAGTAAACCAGAAAACAGTTGGAAATATAGTCAAAATTAAATTGCTATTGAAAATGTTGCTGCCAAACACATGGTTTTTCTCAGCTTTTAGCCATATATTTATGGGACTATGTCACTATTAGCAGCCAGAAATATAAGGTGGTAGTTTTTGCCAGGGTGAAAATCTAAAATACTGAGATTGCGTTCGAGAGTGTTGTGTTCCCAGAAAGGCTCAGCTTGAAGGGAGCCTGGGTCTGAGGGGAAGCACAGAGCCCTTGTGTAGATGTGGAGCAGAGCACGCAGCTTCGGGGTGAGAAGATGGGCTCCAGGCAGAGGCAGAGCACTGGGGGAGCCGGGCTCGACCACTGTGTCTCTTACCTTCACTGCTATAGCGTAGGTCTATTTGGCTGTTTTTCTGCATGCTTATTCTCTTATCTTAGTCGTTCCTGCATTGTATTCTGTTCATACTAACGCCAGTTTATTTTTATGTTAAAGTGTCAGCGTAGCTTTGGGGTTTTTTTCTTCTTTTGGTTTTCTTTGCTATAAAATAAGCAGGTAGAGAGTGTGAAATGCAAATACCTGTTCTTGCTGATGATTGAATAACCAAAATATAACAGTAATCCTCTGCTAAATAAATACTGCCATTGCCTCTGTGAAATAAATAGAGGGCTTTGATCTTCTACTTTGAAATCCGTACCTTAAAGTGTTAATTTTACTTTCCTTTAGCACCTTACAAAATGATGACTTTAGCAACCTTGCTGAGGTCTTGACTATGCAATTAGCATAAGAAGTGGGAGAAAGCACAATGTCTTCATGAAAGGTATATTGTATATTAACTCACTAGTAGGTAATTTTTAGAGCCTTGTTCAATTACAGCATAACTCTCAAAGTTCATCCCTGAGGAAGAAAATATAATTGCCAAATACATGTAGCTAATATGATCAGTCAAGCGTTGCTTTCAGGAAGTCAGATATTGGTATGAGTGAATCCTGGAGAGGAGCCTGTAGGAAATCTGCACTGTTAGATACAAAGCTTTTTGGTTCATCCCTTCCCAGCTTCTGATTGCCCACACTGCATAAATGCCATTTTGCTCCCCAGCAAACCAGGTGTTTCTGTTTAGAGCTGAACCTGGCAGCAGTGCTGTGGTGTACTCCAGGGAACGTGTGTGACGGGCTGTGCGAATGGGACCAAGCCACCTTTGGTGCCCTCCGAGGTCCTTCAGCTCCTTCTGGAGCTGTGAAACGTGCAAAATTCTCTACACAGCTTCATGCCACCCCAGGACGAGTAAGACGCGATGTCATGCCATAGAAGTACAGCTCTGATGGGGCTGGGACAGCCCTCATCTGCATCAAAAAATGCAGAAAAGTAATAAATCAGGCTTTTAGGTTATAATCAGGAATTCAGCGAAGTGCTGTGCATGATTATTAGTAGTATAAGTGCAGTGTTAGTAATGGGCTAAACAAACAAATCTTTGATTTCTTCTGAACGTGAGGAGTTTAAAAAAAGAGTTAGGAAGAACGAGATTGCATTTTTTGCTTCAGACCATGACAGCCAGAGTTAAAACGGGAAAAATGTCTCCTTTTTGAAGTAAGGTCAGCCTAAACAAGAGCACTGAATTCTTGGCCCCGAGCGTGATGTCTGCTTTGTCTCTCATGTGCCGGTCTGTCCGTGGCAGTTCCAGCCTTATCCCTTTTCCTGAAGGTTGTTTCCTGTCCCAGGCTTGAGAGGAGCATGAACCGACATACGCTGAGGTCCGTGCTGCTGTAGCTACATGGTTTTCTGTCCTAAACCAAAGCTTTCAGTCAAATATCTGTATATCCCAGTGCAGTGCAGATGAGCTGGAATTATTTCACTGCTTTCTTTTCCATCTGAGCTCTGCTAAAACTGCTGTTGCTATAGCAAAGATCTCCCTGTGTTTCCTTTGTGGACACAGGCTGCAAACATGTTTTTAACATTAAATGTACATCTCATTGAAATGCATTTTATTATAGTTCTTGCTGATTACTTTTAACTTATTATAAGATGAATCTTACTTCCTTAGGGTTCCATAAACATCAGTGGTCTTTTAGTCAGGATCCTACACTGTGATAATGAAGACGCGATCACCTCAGCAGGGTTGTACTGGAATATAAGGCTTTTATTAATAACAGTAAAGGGACAGATAGTAGGATGCATCCTCTGTGGATGTCAGGATACAAAAACTTGTTAACTGTCCTTTAAAATAAATTTACACGCCTGTAATTAAAGAACGAAAGAGAATATGCATTCCTAATGTATTATGATATTGTCATTGATTTAGGCAGGACTAAGGACACTTCATGATATTGGCCCTGAAATACGCCGAGCTATATCCTGTGACTTGCAAGATGATGAACCAGACGAAAACAATCCAGAGGAGGAGGAAGATGTTTATAAAGTAATGTCAGAACACAGCTATGTGAATTGTTTTATCATATAATATGAGATTAAAGAATGAGCTTATCCCTGAATATGGAATAATAATAATAATAACAACAACAATAATTAGCCCCCTCAAACCAGAACAATATGAATATTTTATAAATAAATATATTTTTCATATCTATGGATAAAACTCGTATTACCAGGATACTTGCATCCCATCATAAATTTAGGGAGCTGTTCCTGCAGGGTGATTCTCCTGCCCCTAAGTCTTTCTTGTTAATTCTTGTTTTTTTCTTAAGCAAATCCCAAGACAAGGTATGAACCTTCCCATCTCAAATTTTGACAGCAGCAAGGTTAAACTGGAAGTGTCTTAACTTCTGCAGTGGCAGATAGGAAGAAAATGAAATTCTATGCAGCCAAACCGCAACAGACACAGAGCTGCGTATTTTAAAATGAGTGCCTGGAGTTACGCAGGAGTCAACTAAATATAAATGCCATTTCCAATTTCCTGTGAGGGCTATCAATAAGAACCAATCAGAAAAAAAGATCAGTTTTCCTCTTTTGCACTACAGATATCCAGCCTAATGGTGAATGTGTAAAGTTGGTATTATAATCAGGAGCGAAGTGCAAGCCATTTGTCAGCCAGCAAGAAAGCTTAATTTTTCACAAGCATTTCAGAAGAAGCAGATGTAAAAGCATGCTTCTGCAGTAATTGTGGCCTTTGCGAAAAGAAAGGAGGATGTGGCACTGGAGACAGTGCTGCAGCTAGCACCAGTAGATGCATTTCTCTGCCAACCATCATTACCTCCTGTCTTCCCTAGATTGAGCTTCAGGACAGACTGCTGTCATCCAGGACCCACACCTGGCTAGACAGGGAGGCTACACAGTCTGGGTCAGATGTAAAAGAGAGCTGCATGGCATAGTCATAACTTAGCACTCCATTCTCTCTTTCACCACCCATTACACCCCTCAGGGCTGATAAAGAGTTACTCCTCTTTCTTGCACCTCTGCAAGAAGAAAGAACGGAGGCACTGAAGCCTAATGTTACCTACTTGAGATATGCTTGCGAGCTGTTGCATGGCACTCCATCCTGTCTGAGTGACGCCTGGTGCAAACTGACGCTCTGGGAGAATAGGAGAGAATTCCACCAAAGCGTTCGCAAAAATTAAGCAGACACATCCCTTTCTGAGGAAGCTGGTGCATGTTCATGTATGGTAATCCGGATTTCTCCTGTGTAATAAAATGTGGAGAAAGCTGGATGTCACACTTAGTTATATGGAAAAAGAATAATGATCACAGCATAATGTTGATTTGACTCTGAAATACAAATATTGTCATTATCACAATCACATCTCTATCACTTCAGGAGATCTCATCTGAAGCATCATAAAATTAGAAAGAAAAATCACAGATTATTTGAATTGCTACTTTTGAATGCATGTAGGAGAGAAAAGTAAGTTATCACTGTCAAAAACATGTTCTGTGTAAGGTATCTGATGTAATGTTTTCTTTCTCTTCCCCTAAAACAGAGGAACGGTGCCCTCTTTGGCAACCACATAAACCATATTAGCAGTGACAGACGAGATTCATTTCAACAGATCAACACCACACACCGTCCCTTACATGTTCAGCGGCCTTCCATTCCATCTGCAAGTGATACCGAGAAAAACATATATTCTCAGGCAGGAAATTCTGTATACCACAATCATCACAATCACAACTCGGTAGGAAAGCAAGTTCCAAACTCAACAAACGCCAATCTCAATAATGCCAACGTGTCCAAAGTTGTCCACGGAAAACACACAAATTTTGGAAATCATGAGCATAGATCTGAGAATGGTTACCATTCTTACTCCAGAACGGATTATGAGAAGCGTAGAAGGCCAAGCAGTAGGAGGTAAACTTACAAATATGTATTTGCTTTTAAATAAATGTATATATTATAAATAGACTATAAGAAAACTTATGCTACGTGAAACTGATTTATATATTTATCTTCATTTCTGTTGCCTACTGATGTATGAAACGTATTTAAAATACAGCTCTGACGTATGAGAAATCTATGTAACTGTAATAAAGTGTGAAAGTAGTAATTTTCTTTAAGGTGAAATTAGTTTCAGCACAGACATTGTAATCAGCAATGAATTTCTCTAAACTACCTTATTTTAAAATATCTTTCTCCTTATTGTCATGGCTTACCTGGATAGAACGCGCTACTATGAAACATATATTAGGTGAGTTGATATTGTTCTGACATAGTTGAAGAGGACAAAGTATTTTTTTTTTCCCTTTTTTCTTTTTCTTTTTTCCTTCTACAATAGAATTTTCAAAATTAACTGTATGACAGTGCATATGCCAAATAACTTAAGTGACAATTTCGAAGTTGGATTTTCCACTGCCTGCTCTAAAAGGGTAAACTTCTGGTAAAGTTCAAAATTATTCAAGCCATTTTAAAAGTCCAGGCAGTTTTCAACAGACGAGAGATCGCACCTGGTAGATCGCATCTGCGGTAGACCTTGTTGAAACTTGACTTGCAAAGACTGGAAAAACCACTGGGTTTGGCTTTGATAACTATTAATGTGTACAGTTCCATTTATAGGGGACCCAAAATCTTTCCTAGTCTTATGTCTGAATATTTTCTAAGACAACTTTTTAAAGTAGGATGTATTGTGTTGTTTGAAGTGCATTGCTCAATGAACTTTCGGCGCTAGTTTTTAATGTCGGGATTTGCACATCCATTTCAGATTTTTCTTTGAATAACTCAGTGAGTGCTTCTTAATATTTTGGCCATTTGGCAAACTGCAGACATTTGAGAGGGGCTGTGTTTCTTCAAAATACTCCGAATTTATATTTTGTAAAAATGTCTTAAATGTATTTGACTTCACTGAGCATCCCCATATTAATTATTTTCCTATTTGTACCATAAGGAAATAAAGGGAGGTCATCTTTAAGAAACGCATAAAATAGTCATGTTCTGAACTGCGGTTCTACAGAGTTTACTATAACACCACGTTCTGACGACAAGAGCATTGCTAATGCTTGCCTTTTTTATTTTTTTCTTGGAAGCATATTAAAAGAACTATGTATAAAATATACAATATATAATTTATATAAATAAAATATAAATAAAATAAATATTTGCTTGCTACTTACAGATCTGACTCTGGTGATGGGCGTCGACCTACTATTCGCCGTGAAGAACGTGAAGTTCAAGACTATTGCAATGATGATCATTATTTGGGAGAGCAGGAATATTTTAGTGGAGAAGAATATTATGAGGAAGACAGTATGTTGTCAGGAAACAGGTGAGGATATTTGTTAAACTGGGAAAAACATTTCAATAAATGAGTTGCATATCCGTAAATGCTTTGCTAAGCACACTTACACTGGAAATTCTCTAATTAAGTTAATATTCCACAACTGCTGGCAAGTGAAATGGTGAATAGACTAGTGTGTGTACCAGAGATCTTCTGTATTTGTATCGTGTCCTGACGCCAGCACAGCTTCTCTACCAAATTCAAAGGAAAGCACAAAGTTCCCTTGAACCGAGCATGAACTGGATGGTGCATAACCAAAGAAACGTTTCATTTATAAATAAAATTTCACGTACAAGGAAAGACAGATCAAGCTCAGATAGAGGAACTTTTAGAAATGGTTTTCTTCTTTTAATTTAACTTAAAAAGAAAGGTGAAGCTGGTAATCTCTGGACTAAGATCATAAGGTGGTACTACCTGGACCGATAAAGAATTGGAGGACTTCCTTTTGAAAATTCTCATTTTACTTCTTTATTAATAATCCTCCTTTGTCTCCTTAGTGCAAATACTTAACAGTGTCAGAGTTGTCCTGGACTCTATGTGTTTGGAATAGATGTGTTTTAAGTTTTATTCATAAGCTTTATGGAATGCTATCAATTGAATTTTAGTCAACAACTAGCATTTCTTACAAATTTGTATTACTGCCTAATGTCCAAATCTGTAGTAATGTGAGGCTCCTTGCTGTAATTGCAGAGTTCTACTTTAGTAAATGGGTTCCTCTCAGTTTTCTAACTCATTTCTGTTTTCTCCAGCCCAAACTTGGACTAGTCTCCTAGTTAATTAGAGTATTTCTGTCCAGTAGGGTGTTTCCAAGGCGCAGTAGTGTGTTTAACAACTCTTGCCTGTTCCTGTGTATTTAACTCCCATGATCTTTGCATTCAGTATCTTAACTTCAGATCTAAGAAGAAAAGGCCTTGATTTAATTTTGGTAAAAATTGCTGTGTTTCCCTTCTGCTGAATAAATTCAATAACTTCTCAAAAATATTCTCCATTTCTGTCAATAAATTTTTATCTTGAAGTCCAGCCCAATAGAGGAATTGATTGCCATTTTATCTTAGATCTGTAAGTGCATATTCACGAGTGCCAGACATGCTTAATTCTCCTCCTCTACTGTCTTTCTTCGCCATCTGAATTCTGGCAGGATTGGCACCCTGATCTGCATCTGGTTGGTTTGCATAAAAGCTAAGATTTGCACGAAAGCTAAATTTTACAGAATTCTCAGGCCACTAATTTTTTTATGTAGTTACAGTCAAATAACACCCTTCCAAGATTTGATTTTCAACAAGAGAAGTATCCAGAATATAAAAGGCTTAAATCTATTCTCTGAGTTTCTGTGCTCCGCACATTAAGCAGGGTTCACAAGACACCATGGCAGGAGTAGAACAGAGTTGTTTTATTTTTTTTAAGTAATATACAACTGAGATCCTACATTTTAGCTTTTACTGGTAAGAATAACTTCATTGAAAATATAATTTGATAAAAATTTCTCCAGAGAACTTACTATGTAGCTGTACTAGTACAAGAGCATATGCTCACTATCTCAAAATCAGTTTGTATACAGAAACTGTGTTTTTAAATTGAGTCGTGTAATTATATAATGTAACATTTGGTTTTCTTGCTGGAGAAAGAGTAGATTTGAAAATCTTCTAGAAGAAATCTAATAGATCAGTTTACAGAAACTCACTGAAATAACATTTTCATTATTGTATTTTAAATGCAGGCACGTATATGATTACCACTGTAGATATCACTGCCATGACTCAGATTTTGAGAGACCAAAAGGTTACCATCACCCACATGGTTTTTTTGAGGAAGATGATTCCCAGATCTGTTATGATACAAAAAGATCTCCTAGGAGACGGCTGCTACCTCCGACACCAACACGTAAGTACATTAACAACAATTTGTTAGCAGATCTAGAATTATTTAAATGCATTCAGATATGTTCCAGTTTAAAAAGGCTTCTTTTTAACTTGGATTTCAAACATGACGTTTCTTGATTACTGTTGCTAGTGGGTTATTGCCTATGGCAGAAATATCTCTCCATCCTGAGAGACTGCTCAGAGAATCTGTGGATCCTAGCTCACAAGTCAGTCTTTCTAATACCTCTTGCCTCACTCATCCAATAATATAAAAATAACCAATTTAATCGCCAGTTTTAACTTGATTCTCTAAATGAAGAAAGAGGAGGGTAGAAGGCAGCAGTAATTTGCTTTGGAGCTTTGATCAGAGGGTTTCAGTCCCTGTGCCCTTTATTCACAGCTACAGATGTGCAAGGTCCTGAGTCAGGGCCGCAGTCTCTCTGGTGACCCACCGGCTGGCACTTCCCCTGTCTCTTAGCAGTCCCTGCCTAATGACAGTGTAACCAGAGCCATTTACGTCCGTACCTCGTACTCTTTCAGTCAGCACTAGAGACTGAACTAGGGTAATTTTCAGGGAAAAAAACCAAACAAGAGTGAGCTTAATGGTGCTTTGGTTTGGGTTTTTATTTTTTATTTCCTTGCTTTTGAAGTGTCTTTAGGTTTTTAACGTGAGTTTCTTAAGTCTCCGTGAAAAATAAGTGTCTTATTTTCAGATTCACGTTGGTACTTTATTCTGCCATCTCAGGAACAATGCTTAATATTCTGTGTTTCTTCTGAAGCAGAAATGTTTCAATTTATAGATGGAATTCGTGTTGTCAACTGATTTATTTTTTTTTAACCTGTTTCTTTAATTTTCATTTATTCTCCTCCTTAGGTCTTTCCCTTGGTATCTCCTTATCTCAAGCACAATATCGCTTTATCTGCATTCCTAAAAGCTCTCATGCTTCCTACCTTGTAATTTTGCTTTAGTATGTTCCGGGCCATACTGCAGAGATCAGCAGTAATCCTCTGGTGAAACCAGGCACAGACTCAGAGCTCTTGGATTTTGATCTTCGACCTCTGACACTTCAGAGAGAGGAAGCACTTCGGGTTTTGAAGTGCAAAATAAACCTCTTTCTAATGCTCTCTCTTGGCGCACAAGAAACAACCGACAGGTCCATGCAACCCCAAAAAGTACTGTTACCCATAGTGTGGTCAGCAGAGCCAGGTCTGTTACGTCTGTCTTTGGATGATGCCATCTAACCAGGGCCATCCAGGCAAGACAATACAGGATCGTTTCTAGAAGAGTCTCCACGGTTTGTCTGCCATCAGGTGGATTGGCTTTTCTATCAAAACCAGGGTTGTCTTTCATTCTGGTGATGCTACCAGCCAGAGTCACAGCCCGTGTATCTGTGGAAGTACGACTGTAAGGACCCTGGGGGTTGGAAAATGGGTTTCGGTCCTTTCTTATCTCAGACACCCCAAAGAAAATGCAGGTTTAGATTTAAAAAATAAAAGTCTTTCAGATCTCATGGAGCAGGATCATTACACAATGTCTGAGGTACAGTTTAGAGCTACAGAAAGCTGTAGTAAAGGGTAGCAGCAAAATATATTATTATATAGTAAAGGAAACATTCTTCAGCAACACTGTCAGTGCTGGATCCTCACTTTTGGCACTCAGCTCAAGACAAGACTAAGAATGGTCTCTGCTGTTTGGCTTTCTGACCTTAAGGGGCACCGATGGAAAAAGCAGAAAGAATATGAAGTCTCCCACTACAGAGAGTAAATAACTCGGATGAATGAGAGTGAAATGTACAGAAAGCTGCTAGCTCTCTTGCCATAGCACAAGGAAAAGACATCAGACAAAGGGGAGACTGTGAAGGTGTTGTCTCAAAACTCATGGGATGGTTTACCGGGTGTGCAAGCCAATAACACACAGAGTCGAGATTAGCTATTTGTCAGCAGTTCTCTGCAGAAAAGGGTGCTAGGGGGCACTTCTAGCACACCCAGCATTGAAACAGTCATTCATTTATATGTTATAAATTAGTATAATTAACATATTAATTATCAACTTTTTACTGGTGCTCACAATTCCTTATCTTGAAGCTGATTGGTGTAAAATGTCCTCGTCTTCAATTAAAGGTACAGTGTCTCTTAGTTTTATTGCGCAGGCTCAGTGGGTGAGGGTCTTCAAGCAGAGGTGGGTATCCCAACTTCTAGAGGAGTGGTTTTGATATTATAATTATAATTAGTCAAGTTCACCTGAAGGACACATTTCATGCAGTATAGCTAAGTTTCTTGGGCAATCAGCCCGCTGAAGTTTCTGCTGCCTGGTTTAAAGTCTGCGTGTTCCTTCTATCCCGTTGTCTTGTTGAGAATCACTTACAGAGTTACAGTCGTAGAAGTTTCAGTATTAATTGGAGACTCCTGTACATCTTTCTACAAGCTTTTCTGACAGCAAAGGAATTTTAAGCCGAATAAATAGCAAGGTGCTTTGTGTTTCCATTCCATATGTTGCAGGAGAACAACCTTCTTGTAAAAATCCTCTGGGGTCTTCCCATGGAAGTGTTGGGAGGGGAGGCCTGAAGGCTTCTTGTGACTGCAGCCTTTGGGATTCATTTAACTTTCCTGAGAAAGTTTTGATGACAGCATTAAGCAGAGATTTCTGTAGAGGAAGCTTACACTTTTTATCTCGTGTACAAAAGTCTAGATAAGTGTACCAGATAAGAGGGTATTTGATATCCTAGGATAAGAGGACTTAGTTCTGATCTAAATTGCGTAAGGGTAATGTAGGAAGTAAAGTCCTTCAACTTACACCAGTATAGTGTCACAAGAGCGCAGTCAGGCCTCCTGTCATAACCATTTAGTTAATGTTTGGGAACGCAGCTGAGAAACTTTAGAGGCTTGGGATCTCGGCAGATTTTAAAGGAAGCTCAAACCTATTATTTATAACTAGTGTAGGGGCTGTTTGCCCTGGGGAGGAAGCCTCGATGTTCTCACATAAAGCAAGAAAGAAAAGAACCTGCACCATTGCACTAAAGAGTTTCTGCGAGCATCTGGGTTCAGCCCAAGTGAACGTAACATACAGAGCTGTGGCTGAGTACTGTAGTTGGTAAATTGAGCTCTGTGTCAAGCTTTCCAGAGTTTTTTGTACCAAACTCACCACTACAGTATTCGAGCAACTTCCAGAAGCATACTGAGAAATTATTAAGATGTTCTTTCAGACTCTTTCCGGGGGAGAAGCATGTGCAAAGAAGTGTCTTGTTTTGGATGAGAGGACTTTTGGATTTGCTTTTTATTCATTTTGGTACTGGGACATTTGGCATTTGTTAGGATCAGGAGCCAAGGCTTACATTCCCGTCTTTGGATTTACCATAGAGACAATGGAAAGAGACACAAAGTTTTGTGTAAAGTGGACTGAGGTGCCTACTTTAGTCCAACGGCTTTTTAAGGAAATGTGATTGTTAGTATCCAGTATTAAGTGTCTGGCGAGAACTACAAGGAATCCGAAGTCTATGGCACATAACTCTTCAGTTCTGTTCACAAAATTCTTGGCGTTGGGGGAAGAAAAAGATACCAAGAATAGTTTCAGTAGGTTTCAAGAGAGCACAGTTTTGTATCGTTGCTTTGTACAGTCAGGCTCTTTCCAGTTTTCCATTATGATGCTCACAGCTGTGAGGACGTATCTGGATTCCAGCTGCTGTTCAGTGTCCAGGCTTTCTTCACACTGAAGCTAACGCAGAGGAATGATACCATGTGCTGCTTCCCATCCTCCCGCAGGCTTTCACCGGGACCAGCTGAAACATTTCCACATCAGCCAAACATCTTGATCCAGTTTAGATTTCTACTTTTTCCTTTCTAGCATTTAGATGAATAATAACAGCATACATAACAGCAGAGACCATGCTTATCGTTGTCATAAGTAACAGAATAAATATCAGGAACTGACAACATGAGTCCACTTTGACTCGGATGTGGTTTTTCATATTGCACATTGCTTACAAGGAACGGGGGGTTTGTTATTTCCTTTGGGAAGTCCGGTTCATTAGAATGAAGAGTTTAAAACCATGGAGAAGAAAGAAGAAACTCTTCCTTGTAACTATTCACGGCAGCAAAAAAAATAAATAGTCTGAACCAGTCTGCTGCATCACACAAGCTCGATTTGTGAAACAGCTGCTTCAGGTTCTCTTGTGTTAGGCTGCTCGTCTGCTTTCTGCCTACGACTGCATTTGCTCATCTGACGAATCAGTCCTTTTTCTCAGAACCAGCTGCTTGCTTCTATTAGAACAACTTATTTCTTACTGGGGGATATGTTATTAGTTGTGTGATAGCTGACTCACACTGGAATTTTGGAAATAATAGACTTTGAGGAGAAAAGTATTTTATTTTCCTAACGAATTATGGTTTCCCTGTAGCAAATAGACGATCTTCCTTTAACTTCGAATGCCTCCGCCGACAAGGCAGTCAAGATGACATACCACTCTCTCCTAATTTCCACCATCGCACTGCTTTACCACTTCACTTAATGCAACAGCAGGTAAACACAAAATCTTATTTAACTAATAATGAATTACATCTTTCCAGCTTCTATATTGTACTTATGACTTTTGTTGTTGTTTGAAACAGTACTAGTGTATTATGTAGTTGGCCTCCACAACTTCAAGGCCAAGTGTAGGCTTGTAGTTGGTAGACACGAGGCTTCTCAAACATCGACCTTCTACAAAACATTGAAAATGAGTAGTTTGACTCCTTAAGTGTCCACAAAGAGTTGGGACGCCCTAAAGAATTTTGACCCAGACTGCATAATATGGCAACTGTCTATTAATCCTTGCGTATGCAGTTACTCGGCTCCACTTGTGAGAATTCACAAGGACAAGATGCCCATCTCCTGACACTCAGTCCCCAGCTCTGACGTGGCCTGAGAAGACGGCCATTTCCATTGCCCAGAGACACCATCCAGAGTGCTTGGAAAATGCTGACAGCTTCCTATCCTGTCCCCACAGGACAGAAGGAATGTTTCTATACTTTGCTTTCTTTGTTTAATATGTTGTATAAGCAATTATTTTTCTTTATTAATGCTAATACCAATATTTTGTGATCTGAATAATAATAGAAAAAATACTGTTTTATCCTGTCAATTTACCAATTTCAATCCTGTTCCTACTTTACACGACTATTAAACATCAGAAAATGTTAACTTTGCATAGCTGCTGCTTGAACAATTGGTTTGAAGTAACTGCTGAAATGAGAAATGAGTATGACTGAGCATTTGAAATCACTAATTTCTAAAATTCTTCCCCTTACTAGGTCATGGCTGTTGCAGGTCTGGATTCCAGCAAAGCTCATAAACATTCACCAAGTCGTTCCACGCGTTCCTGGGCTACCCCACCTGCCACCCCTCCCAACAGGGACCGTACTCCGTATTACACACCTCTCATCCAGGTCGATAGGGCTGAATCTACAGAGCATATGAATGGTAGCCTGCCTTCCTTGCACAGGAGCTCTTGGTACACAGATGACCCCGATATTTCCTACCGAACATTTACACCAGCCAATTTAACTGTACCGAATGACTTCAGGCATAAACATAGTGACAAACAGAGGAGTGCAGACAGTTTGGTAGAAGCGGTAAGTATTACAGAAACCTCTGAAGTAGCCAAGAGCGTCTGTCTGCTCAGTTTATGCGTTAACTTAAAAAAAGCATAACATTCAGTCCACGTTATTTCTCTGAAAATTTCAAAGCCCAAAACTGTTTTTAGGTAAAGACAGGGGAACTTCTTTGTAATTGACATTTGGTAAAGGATTTCTGCTGAATCCAAATCTTAACATTAGTGTGTCAGAGAACTGGAGAGATTTCAAAGAGATTTGAAACGAAATTTTAAGTTTTCTAGATGCGGATCAGTTATGAAGTGTCCTTCCACAGTGGGGAAGGGATGATGCATACGGCTGTTCTCTGTGTTGTTTCTGTGGAAATACATCACCATTTTTGCAGTAATCTCGATTAAAGAACAAGAGGTTTATGAATCAGTGTACTAAATGCAGAGAGGTGAATAATAACTACAAGGACTGATTTGTAGGGTTTTCGTACTGAAAAAGATTTGAAGATAAAGAGTATATAGCATTTCTGAATCACAGTTACTGTTCTTGCTTCCATCTATCCCTTCATTTCCATCGCTATGAGCTAAACAATATACATTGTTAAATTTTATTTGCAAATGGGACGTCGTCATCTTTCTCCCATGTATGCTAAAGTATCAAGAACATGTCTCTAATTCTGTGTTTCAGGTAATTGTTCTAATTGCACCTTCTGCGATATATTAACTGTTGTCTTTAGTGTATCAGCCTGATGACTGACGTTTATCTAAAGAGAAAAGTCAGATGTGTTGTATTATCCATTACATTATCACATAACTGATACAGTGTGGTTTGGAGCCCTTTGATTGTTCGTTACAGGCGCAGTTTTGCTGTGCGTTGCTGTAGTGATTCAGCACGGGGTTTTCAGTATTTTCCACAAATGAGAAATGTTGCTATGAATCCCGTCTGTTCTGTAATTCCACTGTGTATCTCATTCTCTCTCCTCCATCTTCCAGGTACTTATATCTGAAGGCCTAGGAAGGTATGCAAAGGACCCGAAATTCGTTTCGGCTACGAAACATGAGATTGCTGATGCATGTGACATGACTATTGATGAGATGGAAAGTGCAGCAAGTAATCTTCTCAATGGGAACATTAGCAATGGGACCAATGGGGATATGTTTCCCATTTTAAGCAGACAAGATTATGAACTTCAAGATTTTGGTCCTGGCTACAGCGATGAAGAACCAGAACCAGGACGATATGAAGAAGATTTAGCTGATGAAATGATATGCATTACGAGCTTATAGTATTTAACAAGGAAAATTATTTTAATAACAGAAAAAGTGCCTCATAGTTTAAAGATGCTAGGCACTAGCTGGAGTAAATAACCAATCAAGTTTTGTACAAGTGATGTCACACCTCAAGGAAGCCATAACTAATAAATTTATTATCTCCAGGTTGCCGAAATGTGATCCAGTCTCCTCCCACAGAATCTTCAGTTTCTCTCTAGGAATAAGGTTATTTTGAAACCGAGCAGATTGTGACAATCAGTTTTCTGAGGGCTGGGGTGGGATTCTGAGCTGTAATATCTTGCCTGTCTTTCAGCCTTGTGCTGCTGTCCTTCATAGTGGAGCAGGATTTTGTCAGTGAAAATGTCTGTATAAGTCTGGCACAAAATTGCGTGGGAAATAGCAACATGAGATGAGTGATGACAACCGATAATGTCATTACCTCAGTAGTCGATAGCATATCAGCTACCCGTTGCATATCCATTCTAACATTGTTTTCAAACTTGCCTCCTGATTTTTTTTCTTAATGCTCTTCTAAAACAGTTTGTCATGCTGTTAGAGATCATTGGAAAAATAAGTTATATAAAGAATAATCTGTCATATGTAACACCAGTTTACATAGGAAAATATCATTCAGATAGTCTGTTTTATGACTATCACGTTAAGGGCAAAATATACTGGAATAATTGCATTCTTACTAATGCACTTGCAACCAGGTTATAGTAGAATTAGATAAGATAGTTTGCTAAAAGTTATATAGTAGAAATTATTGTAAATGAATTGTAATATACAATGATTTGTATTTGTAAAGAGATGTTCTATATTTTGTAATTATTGTACCGTAATTGAACTGCAGCAATATTTATGGACCCTAATTATTGTAACTCTCCACAGAATTCTAGATATAAGTATTTTTACTTGGAATATATAGATCTATAGCATAAATATTTAAATAGAGCCACCTTTCAGTGTAAATCTCTTTTTGGGATAAAGTGTCAAGTTGGAACTTGGCAACAGAACAGATTTTTTTTTTTTTTTAAATAATTGAGTCAAATGAATCTCTCTGCATAAGGGATGCACAGTTGACTATTTACAGTCTTACACTTGGAAAGGTAAAACATTTAAAGTTATTTTAACTTTTTTGATTGAAAAATGAGCTGTGATTTTATTTTTGTATTAATCCCATGCTAAAAATAAATACTAAAATAATTAAAACATTGGCAAGTTCATGCCAGGATATTACTGGTGATGAGACAATTAGTTTTGACAAAGTGTATTACCTACATACCGTACTTTGATAGGAAGCATCTTGGGCAGAAAATATTTCACAAGTAAATGAAAATGTTTTACTTCAGTATTCCTTACTCTGCTTGGAAAGAAATGAAATATGATAAAATGATTCTTCATAGTACCAAAAACTATATAAGAAGTATACTATTTTATTGCCTCTACCTTTCTGTTCTATGTGTACTATTTCAAAGATTTATTTTTATGCAATCAAGAGAGGGCTTAGATATTGTTCACAATGCAGTAAAACCCTGAAATGACTTTGAGGCTAATACAACCTTGGAGGAAAATCAAAAAGTACTGAAAGCGACTGTATTTTGTTAGCACTGGATAACAGTGACTTGTTCTAACAAGTTATCTTATCAGGTTTTACCTGTAGTTCATATGCTAGATAGCAATCCAGTTCACATTTTTACAAATGTGATGTTTAAAACATGTCAATAAACATTTTGTACATAATGACGGTTTCCTATGAATAGCTTACAGACCTCCTCTGAAATCATTCTTATTTCAAATGCCAGGATAAGAACTTAAAGGTTTGTAAATTATTTCTTGACCTACATCATTTTGTATTAAAACAAATGCAAAATGTTCTTCAAAATAAAACTGTGTAATAATTTTATTATACTTGGGACTCCTTTTACTAATAGTTTTTCACCAAGAAGCTCCAAAAGTTAAATTCTGTTTGAAGAATGGGAGGTAATGTGTGGGATATAGTCATCAGTCTACGCTATCATAGTGTGCAAGTCTTTTATGAACGATTGCTGTTAACCAGAAAGAAAGAAAGTGACTGGGGTATCTGTAAGAAAAAGGGTACTATTACTCCCCTATATCTAGGGGATTTACTGCTTCCTAGATACAGATCTATGGAAACAATTAGGAAAATGTGACTAAAATCCCCTAAAACATCAAAACACGTCTTTCTGGTTGTCTGCCACGAAGCACTTGGGTAGGTCACCTGGCAGTAGGCACTTTGTTACGCTTTCCCAGCCCACAGAAACAAACTTTATGAGACCAAAATGGAGCTTTCAGGATTTGGTATCACTTTGAAATAACCAAGTGTAGTTTTCAAAGTTCCACCTACTGTGGTATACCCACTTCTGAAAAACTTGGGTACAAACCCTGTTCTATAATTCAGTTACAAACCATGGTCTATATAGTTAATGGTTTAATGAAGAACGTATATATATGGATACATAGAACACCTGTTCAATTTTATTCCAGATGTATATGGAAGAATGTAATCAATATCTGTGCAATTGCATGATAATTGGCACGCTTAAAATACTACCAGTCATAGTAATTACTCAATACAGAAAAACTAGAAGTTATCTCAAAAATTGAAGCATAGATCATGAGTTTCCAGATATTTTTTATATATATATATAAAAAAACATATATATATATAAAATGACAAAAAACATTATTAAAGAATTAAAAATAACTAAGTCTTCTGTGGTGAAGTAAATTCACTGAAAAAGTGAATATATAAAATATATTCATATTCGAACATTTTTTTGGAGCTTGGATGACAAGAATTGAGACTAAAAATTATAATACTGTAATAAGATACGCTTGTGTTCTCTCTACAATAACTTCATTTTAACTATATTTTTAAAACAATGCATAAATGCTTTTATTATTCCTCAAAATATGTTTCTATATTCTATATATATAATTTCTATATTATATTTTTATGTTCTGTATTTCGTTCAAAATATGTTCCAAGCCCACTTTCCAGCTTTTCGGTGTTTATATATAGCTGCCTCATTTGATTGCAGACTAAACGAAATCAGACACTTGGAAAGGATTTTAAGCTGCAGAAATATGAAAAGTTCTGGTGTACAAAACCTTGAGTGGCTTTACATAAATTAAATATAATGCAGTTTTATAAATACTGCTGTTTTCTGCAGCTTTTAAAAGCACTTAATCATACTGAAGCAACTTGAACTGAAATATGTGTACAACATAAGCATTTTTTGGTCACTTTTCTTTCTTAATCTCATTGTCCCCAGCCAGAGACCTCCAACTGCGTCAGCAGCATCTGCAGCAAGATATTACCATGGAAATGCTGGTGTTGTCACTCGCAGTACCACTGCTGGTTCAAGCCATGCTGGCAGGTCTAGTAACTCCAAATTCTTACATCAAACAGCTTTCACAGTTAACTGTTTTTGAATACATAATGCAGTATCATCTATGCATTTATAGAATAAATTGTGTGTGGGTAGAACTGGGAATAATATTCAATTATACACTGTATTATTTTGTTAAATGAGTTAAATTCTCATATTATTAGCCTGTGCTCTGCAATCCGATAAGTGTAAAAGATGGTTAATTTTAGCTAGCAGACTGCCACTGCTCTTCAGACCATGTAAAAATATCTTGTACCTGTTCTAAATATCCCCTAGCAGACTTAACTCTGCTAGAAGAACAATTTTAACAGGAATTCAGTATCGGAAACCAGATACAATGCAGGAGAAACTAACGGTAGCTTGATGCTACCTAAAGATTTCTCCAGTGCAACAGAACTTTCAAGTACCTGAGCCATTTCTTTAGTGCTGCATCAAAGGAATGTCATGAAGGTGCCTCAACATCCTATAGCAGTGAGCTCTAAATTAATAAAGCAACTGCAGTTCACAGCAATGAAAACATTTAAATGTTTAGAAGGGGAGGAGTTTGCAAGGTGTCTATGTATGTTTAGAACTGCAAGAAAAGGTGATGATGTTTCAGAAAAAATGCCCGATTATCTGATTGCACAATGCAGCAATGTATACCTGAACATGACACGCACTTTGGCATGTATATCTAACTGAGCCATTTCCTCATCTTTTAGAGCTTTACATAATGGCAGAGGGTAGCTCTGTGTGTGTGTTCAGTAATAAGTTATGTCAGACAGTAGCTGGTTAATCCTCTGCAGTTGCATAATAACAATTCCGATCTTGCATGCCTAGAGTGGAAACCCGTCTTGTAAATCTACAAATGCAGGAACTTCAGTATTCCATCTTTCCAAATTGCTTCCCCTCTCAACTGCACAGAACTGCGGTAAGTCTCACCAGTATATATTATTCTGAGTATCCTAATACTTTGTATTCCAAATGACACTAAGATACCTACTGAATACCTTTAAATGAAAATCTCAAAAGCACAGGTGCTGAATAAAAACTTTGCCCTAAAAAGGTGCACCATACACAGTTCATGCTTTCCCCAAATGCACAGTTGCATCAGATGAATTGTCTTACTAACACAGCTAATCAATCACCTATGCCTTAAAATATTCTTGCTCTTCCCCTCATTCCAAAAGAATGCATTACACACATAGAAAGGGTTTACCTGTATCTTTTTGGAGCAGAGTGCACTGCTATCATGTTCCATCTTCAGTATTTTTGTTTGTCTTTATGCAGATACTCTAATGAATCAAGTCCTTTCCCTCAGTTAGCAGCGGGGCTTACAACCACTGCCTTACAGCACACAGCACCAGGTAGAAGTGGCTGCCTTAAACAGCTGCAGTTGTCCCTCTAGCAAACATCCGAGTCAGCAAAGTTTTTTTTCTGCTCAATGCTCAATCTGCTCAAATGGTTCAAAATTCCACTTTTTCTGAAAAAAAAGTTTATTCTGTTTACCACAAGTCCTAAGCAATCTTAGGCTACAGAAGCTTTTGCTTTATAATTTGACAGCTGCTCAGAAGTTATTTTGGAATACTTAATAAATTCAAACGATTCAATGGATTCATTGAGTTCAGTTTCTTTATGGTTTTGAAAAAAAAATCAGTATCTGAAAGTTAGATTGACACAGAAAACAGCCATGAAAGATCACATATCTTGCTTTGCACATCTGAAAACAGTAAAACAAAGATTTAAATCCTAACTAAAACACAGCACTGGTTCACTGCATAAGTTACTTGCCTTCTAATTCAAAAAAGATCTCTTCCTGTATCATCGATATCTGAACTTATGTAGTTATTTTGAGTAAGCATTCATTTTAAACCTACCTTGGCTGTAATTTTTTTTACTAAAATTTGAGTAATAGTAAGGCACCATTCAGAATATTTCCTGAGAAATACCTTTTGCAAAGACTCATCTTTAAGCAAAGACCAGTAACTTTAAGGACGTTATAGGAAGCACAGATCTCTAACTGTGCTAAATGATAAAGTGGTGCAACTAAATCAGATTGTGAACTGAATTCTACTAACCTCCTTGCAAAAAAAAAAAAAAAAAAAGGCAAGGAGAAATTTCAGTTTTCCAGTATATTTTTATAAATATCAGCTCCTGTTCTGTATTTTTTAGAAAAATAAGTTTCTGATAAATACAATGTATGTATTCTTTATCAATACTATACAGTTAGGGCTGCTAAGTATGGTGAAGTCTTAAATCTAAGTGAGGATTTGTAAACTCTGCATTCCTCTCATAAAACCCCACATTTGACAAATTCCAAACACGTGCAGGTTCCTCTCTGTCCTATGAATTCTGATACGTACTACTTTGGCCTATGAATATGCAATTGTATAAATGCTTACATTTGCTTAAGATTCCTTGCAGGCTGTGGGGATTACTGACTAGCTGTTATCCTGGGTGACTCTCTCACAGCAGTTAAAATCCTTCCTTTAAATAACAAACCATACCATAATGATTTTCAGAATAGCACACATTAATCTCTTCCGTTCCTCATGCAACTGTGTAGTATTTCTGGATTATGTGCACAACTGTCTTGTCATTTAGAAATAGCTTCTCGTCAACAAAAAAATTGAATTGTACTGCAAAAGGTCATGTTTAACTAAAGTAAGCAGCTTAATCCAACTGATTAAAAGAATGAATAGGTAGTCTAATATAAGAGAATGGTTTGAATTAACAGTTACTTTAATAGGGCATGTTGTTTTGCATGGTATTTATTTTGTTGGCATGTTCAGCATGAGATACCAACATGCTGATGAAAGCCTAAGTAAGAAGATGTGAAAGGATGAGAACGTTTGTTTATCTCTGTGTTTCCAAGGTCTTGGGCTTATATACAGGAATGTTTTTCTCCTGAAGCGATGGGAGGCCCTTAATTATATCTGCAGCTTTCTCTGCTATCATAATAGTTGGAGCATTCAAATTTCCACTGACAACACTGGGCATTATTGAAGCATCTACTACTCTCAAGTTTTCAACACCAATTACTTTTGTTTGGGGATCAACTACAGCAGTGCTATCTGAAAGCTGACCCATTTTACAGGTGCAAGAAGGATGATAAGCACTATCAGCCTTCTGCCTTATGAAAGCGTCTATTTCGTTGTCAGACTGAACATGTTTTCCAGGTAGAATTTCAGGCCCACGAAATTTTTCAAAAGCTTTCTGAGCAAAGATCTCTCTGGTCAACTTGACACACTGGCGGAATTCCCAAATGTCTCTTTCTGTAGGGAGAGAAAATAAGAAAACTGTAGGTACGCCCTTAGTTTAGTAATAGATACAGAACGTATAATAGAAAAAAACGGCATCAAAGAAAAAAGGCTGGAGGGAAAGTCTCACTTATTGCTGAAAACCATAATATTTTCAAAGTCACAGGTATTTACATTCACTGTGAACGAAACTGTCAGTAACACCGCACAATCCCAAAAGGGAACAGGTAAGCTAGAACAGTTCTTCATATTTTGCTATACCCACTGTCTAGCCAAGGACACGAATCTCAGCACAAAGCAGCACACAAGATCCATTCCTTCACAAGCAGAGGAGGGGATGAAATGAACAGCATGATGCAGCAAACACAAAGAAACCCTGACTGCATTCCCAACAGGGAATTATTTTTTGGCTTATACAGTGCTTTGCACAATGGCCTCTTCTGATACTGAATTTTATAAATGAGAAATAAGTAACAATGCAGCAACCAGCACTTCTGAACTGGTGTTGAGTAGATATGAAAATCTGCTACTGAAACAGGCTGGGAATAAGTTGACATCAGAGCAAGGAGAGGCTGCGTTTACCTGTTGACATGTAGTTAGGCTCAATGATAGGATGGTCATTTGGGTCTGTACTCTTCAGCTTTAGCCAGCCCACACTTGTGCTCCTCATGGGTCCCACATGGACCTGCAACACCCACACTATACTCATGACACAATCCCACCAGACCTATTTCCAAATTCTGTATGGCTTCGTTTGGTTTTGTGGTTTGTTTGGGGTTTTTTTGCAATTTGGACAGTCTTTACAAATTAAGCAAATGTAAACATTAAAGGGAGATAATGGAAAATTCCATTCAACATTTTTCCATTTTATATAAATTTGTTGTAAATATGATATTTCATAAGGGAAAGGGAATACATCTATCATCAACTCACAGCTGTTCTTTTAATTTAGAATACAAGTATTCCAATTTAGCAGTAGCACAGCATTCAAATACAATCAGCAATCAGACCAAATTACTATCATCACTGAAGAAAAGAGATTAGCAAGAAGAAACATGTATGCTCAGTGACAGCCCCCCGGCAATAGCACAGACTTTTGGATCAAAAATCATAGTCTAAAATGGGGCTTGGATTTGTGCCAGTGAATAAATGAGTGGCCTCATACATTCTTACTTAAACCTCTGTCTAAACTGCAGTGGAAGAGGGAACACCTTGTTCTAGTTTTGCACAGCATCTAGCACAATGGTATCCTAATCAATAGCACTATGGCACTTCAGTCGTGCAAATACTTAAACAACCATTCAATACTTGCTTACTTTCCCAGAGATAAAAGTAGCAAAATTTTGGTAGCAATATCAAAAAACAAGCTCATGTTCTTTTCCCCAGTGTAGGAAGTTAAGCCAGCTCTTTTGTATTATACTGAACAAAGCCTCTTTCAATATATACAAGAGTTATCAATATTTATAATAGAGCATAAGCCTGCTTGCTAATTACTACAGAACATTACTGTAATATGTTCTTCAACAACTTACCTGGTAAGCTTCCATTGTGGAAGCAACCCGACCATGATCAATCACCTGAGAAGGGAGAAAGTGGAACTGAATGTCAGGGTGAGGAACCCCTGGTTCACTTCGGATAAAACCGCCAGATTCTAAGTGGGCAGTGGCTCCCTCACCTAGAGTGTAAATGAAGAGAAAAATGCTATTAGAAGACCTCAGAAAAGCAAGAAATCCACTTCTTCTTAACCGTTGGTTTCACTACTATGAATAATTCATATGTACAGTGGAAATTGCAAGGAACGAAAAATCCATTATGAACAGCTTGCGATTTAATGCATTACTTTCATCTGTTTTTTAATCACTAGACAAATGTTAAGTATGCATAACTTTGGAAATCCTACTTATTTGAGCGTAGGATGTTACAGTTATCTCAGTGCAACTGGCAGGCCTAGCGTCTAACTCCAGAAGTAGATTAGGTTCCAGGATCCCAACGGGTGTGGAAGGAACCCACTGCAGAATCCTGGTATTACTCCATGCCATGCAGTGCAGTTATCCCATCAGCAACATGTAATAGGCAGAGCTGTCCACAGTGACTGCCCTGAAGGGGAAAGATGAAGACCCTGCAATGCCCCTCCTATTATGTATTTTCACATCTATTTAAAACGGTGAGTCAGCTCTCGATATTTACTTGCATGGTAAAAAGCCACAAATACCCAGCTGTAAGTTGTGACCTACTAACAAAATAATTCAACAACTGATGAGGTCCTCAAATTTAGCCAAACCATATTACTGATTTTAAGGGTTACTTTTAGAGATTCTTTTTAAAGTACAACTTACAGCTGGATTACTGTAAAACAAGTGTGTCATTTTAACAAAAGTCACTTCTAATTTACATGCAAGCTTAAAGGGTTCTGATCAGAGCAACAAACTAATTCTTTTGGGGCAATTAATTCAGCTCAACAATATGTTTTTATTGACACGATATCGATTTCAAATAGAATTTTTTTCCATTTTTTTACAACAGCTTTTCTCAATGACACCAAGATTTTTAAGCATAGAGTTTTTCTTAAACTGAGAGAGATATAATAACATTAAAAAACAGTGTATAGAAACCTCCCTTGCTACCTAAGATATAATAACTGTTTTAGAAAAAAAGAAATAGTTCAAGGCCATTTGCAAGTTCCAGTTATTTCTCAGGACGCAAAAAAAATTATATATGAAGGCTCCCAGACTTTGAAATTTCATGGATAAAAGGCTGTAATAATTCAAAGCAATCAATGACTGCATATGTTGTTTCATACCTGTGAACTTCCAAAGCCATTCTAGACCAATCCTCACCATGTTAACTGGCTTTTGCGCATTATATAGAGTAATAGGTTTGGTGCACTTTTGCTGGACGTACACTTCTAAATGATCTTGAAGGTTCTGTCCTACTCCTGGGGGGGAGTAGAAAGGGGGTGGAAGGAGAAGAAAGGAATTAAAAAAAAAAAAGTTATTTCACAGAGAACAATTACACACAACATTTGCAACCAAGAAACAGCATAAATGGGAACTAAACTAACCTCTTACAAGGGCAGTGATGACTAAGACCAAGACCATGACTTATATCAGCCTTTTGCTCATGTCAGAATAAGGTTTTACATAAACATAGCATAACTAGAATGAAAATAGAAAGTTAAATGGCAGACATATCACTTGTTCTAAAATTGCCGGATATGACTTCTAAATACAGTACTAGCTTTTCTAGTTTACAGGAAAAGTTTGTGTTATTCCTTCTATCTTTGAATATATATGACAGTGGGAGTTTATACAATCTGTTGTGGATCAAAACTAATTCAAAATTCTAAATTATAAGTATGCTTCTTTAAAAGTATTCAGTGGCATTTTTCAGAAAGGCATTTTCCACTATCAAAGGTAGTGGGAGTTTATTGCTCAGTTCTAAAACCCATGTGAGTTTCCACTGATTTCTAATAGTTTCAGACCATGCAACCTGACATAAAGACAAATGAATTTCATGGATTCATTTCATTTAATGGTCTTTGAATCACATCCATAGGAAGGTGTAAGGTTAAAAGAAATAATAAAATTACCAGGAAGATGGCAAACAACAGGGATCCCCAGTTTTTTTAGATCATCTGCATTGCCAATCCCAGACAACATAAGCAGCTGTGGAGAATTTATGGCACCTCCACTTAAAATAACTTCTTTACTGGCAAAAGCCTAAAAGGAAACGAGCACAAATGTCCTAACATTATTAAGCCTGATCCGAATGCAAGCAACATGTCAAGAGCTTCTGATCAGATACACCATCCTGATCCAGATTAGACACCTTTCCCTCATATTTTTCTCATTCTAAATGTATTCCTATCTTGACGGAAGTTTCTGCAGAGAGAAATGATCAAGCTTTCACTTTGATAATTTCTGTATTCTCATGTTTACAATCTGTCCAAACTGTATGGCACACAAACATTCAGCTCAGCCAGTACCATGGCTGCCAATAAACTCCTGTGCTACTCGCCAGGAAAAAACTACCCATGACACTCGGATCAGTCAGCTAAGCATGTCTTCCATTTTCAATAATGGTTTGTAAATTAAAACTGAATCTCCTAAGGAAGATTTTGAATTCAGATACATGCTAGCTCAAAAATGCGCAAGAGCTTGTTTTCTTAATTGAACCAAGATTAATGTGTAGTTTTTTAGCTCATCGTCATCCTCAGAAGGCCCTCAACCACAAAAGCGCTACTGAGATGACCCTGACTGCAGGCATTTATGTAATTCTGTTTTGCTGATGGATTTTTCATCAAACAGTTTGAGTCTGAGCCCAGAGCTGGTCATGATATAGGCTGCTAAACTATTCCTCCACCTTTGACTCAGTTTTCTGTGATGGATAGTTCTTTTTCTAGAACCTCTTCTGCAAGTATTTTTAGCACAGCTTCTTTTGAAGGATTTCTGCCCCCAAATATTCTCATTTAGCAATACCAAAATCATTGTGTTATTTGTATCTGGGGGATATCTCTTCCCTGTTCTCATGTCTGTTAAATTTAGGATCATTACTACCCCACTTAGTGCTTTTCACTGTTAAAAGCAAAAACTGTGTGGAGTAAGAAAATATTGATACCCCACACATGCCTTTTGCCTTTACTCTTTGAAAAAGGATGATGTGGGTGAACCCAACCTTGTTCAAACTATCCCTTTCTATTCCAGTGAGCTGGCTCATGAACACACGCGCACTGGATGCACTCCATCCTCCCTAGTTGCACGTATGTTGCCTGTTGAAATTTAAGGTATCCTTTGGATACACACTGAGTTATGTAGTTGATTACAAACTGAGCAGTACCTCTTGCACGTCAGGAGAAAAGATTCAAGATTCACCTGTCCTTATGAAAGAACAACTGCACCAAAGAAACAAAAAGTTAGCAACAATTTATATTTAATGCAAATTCTAGTGCTACCTAAGCTAGTCCAATGTGTATTTAAAGAAATACACATTTGCAAAAGTAATACTATAACATTTATCTGTGAATTCTAATATATTAGTGTGGCCACAGTGAGGAAAAAATAGATGAAGCACACAATTTTGCCCCTGAACTTCCTCTCATTAGCAAGCAAAACCCACAAGGGTTCAAGGAAACATATCTGGTATTATTCTTCTGCATTCTCCACTGTTGTAGAATGTAAGGTGCTATCATGCGTAGCTGCTTGGTTTTATTTTAGATGAGACATTTAGCTTCTAAAGCAACATTAAAAAATACTATTTTTTCCTGTAATATGGTGAAGTGTTAATAGATTAGCATGGAATGCATATTAACTTGCAGTAATCCTATCCTTTTTGAGTGAGACCTCAGCTATACAGAATGATGGTGAATGAGATTGTTGCTAGTAATTAGATCATAATGTAGTAAGAAGATAAATTTTGATAAATTGTTTCCACACTATTTCTCTGACATTGCTGACAGATAGCCAGTGCTGATATTTTTTGTTTGTTCTTGTTTGCTCTGGGCAATCACTAGTATGGTAAGTCTAATACACAGCATATCTGTGACTGATGAATCAATACCTAGATCTGTATTTTGCATGTTACACAAATGTAACTTCTTTATGTTTTCTACGGTACATACTGAAATGGTGCCAGTTTGTTCCAGATAGCGTTCAAATGATGCTTGTTCGGTCTACATTCACTGCACAGTCAGCACTGTAGTTATTCCGAGCCCATACACTTTTCTGCCTGACTCTGAACTCAGAAACCCCAGGAATGATCAGTCTACCTTCCCTATTTTTGTCAGAGGGCTTACTGGAGTCCTGGGAGCTCTCTGGGACCCCAATGTCCCACAATTAAGTCTTTCCACTGGCTTGTATAGATTTTGAATCATGCTTGAATCAGGTTTTGATGATCTTTTAACTTTACGGACGACTGACGTAAAAGAGATCCTACCTAAAATAAACTATAAAACCAAAACCCCTTTAATGTAATGAAGTGTCTCCTCTTGATGTTCATACTGTAATAAAATCATGAGCTTTTCCATCCTGACAGCTATAAAATTTTCCAGAAAGTAAAAGCAGACAAGTCCTGCGATTTTAATCTGGAGGGGAGGGAAGGAAGGGAAATACTTTGAATGTGTACTACTTATGATATATGCTATAAATATATTAATTCACTATGTGTAACTCATATATGTATTACTATGTATGAAAATTCGTAGCAATTATTTTGCAATTAAAGTAGTCCAGTATTCAGAAAGCCTTTGATCATACGTAATTGGCTTTCCAAGACCTTCTTCAACATAATTATTCTTGATAATGGCACAAAAACAGCAAGTAGAGACACTGTTTTTGCAGACATTTAATAGCTCATGAAATCAATTAAATTCTCTGCATCTTCTGTTTTACATTGTTAATGATAGTCATTTTAGCAATCCACTTAGAAAACAACAGATTTGATTTGTGCATTAGAAAACGCAAGAGCAGTTTATTTATATTGCATTTTAACTTTAACAGGTGTTCAAGTCACAGAACACTTGCCTGTTGAGTCTTGTAAGCCTTATTGAACTCAAACCACCAAAATCTGTACTGTCCTCTCTTTAGGATATTGCTATTACACTTTTTAATTGTTTTATAATTTTTTGTGACTAAATATCTTAATTTATTAACATATAAATCCCTTTTAGGCAATTTCCTAGTTTTGGAATAATCAGCTCTAATATTAAAGAGTTAAGGGAAATAAGAATGTTTTAGGTCTTATAGAAGTCAATGGATTGAAAGCTGCATAAGATGAACTGTTTATCCACAGAGTTAAGTTGTAATGGCAACTCAAGCTTCTTTCCACATGATCACATGTTCAGTGGAAGTTGGACTGAAACTGAAAAATATTCATTCCACAACCAACCATAAGGAACATTTCATCGTTATGTTTCATTATTACTATCCCAAAACTCAATACATACTGGCAATGTAGAAGTGAATGACTCATTACTTATCCCTTGAACCATTCAGATTTCAGTATCTTTTACAGATTTGCCAATGCCAGAACATCATTTTCAGAATTCTTTTCAGGAACATCAGCATGTCAGCATACCAGTCAATACGCAGAGACAGTGCATGATTGCACCATAGGTTCCAGACAGAAACCTTACACAACACTCTTGCGTAACATCAAGTTATGGCTTGTCCTCTCAATACAGAAAGATGGAAATATGGAGATGCTAATCTCTGAATTGATACAGCTGAAATATCACCTGCTGTAAAATAATTGACAGGAAATCATATACTGGAAGAGACAACATGGCATCTGAAAAGCAGACATTTGGCATAGTAAAGTGCCACTTCTAATCGAAGTTTGGTTTAAAACAAAAATTTAATTTTGCTTTGACTCATACCTTTCTTACTGGAAAAGAAAAATCTCTTACCTTTTTCCTTTGCCCATTTTTCACATACTCAACACCGATGGATTTTGTTCCTTGAAACAAGATTTTTGTTACAAGTGTCTTCTCTGCAACTGACAAATTTGGGCGTGACATGGCTGGGCGAAGGTAAGCACTAGCTGTGCTCCATCTTTGACCTACAATGTCATCAAACATCAAAATAGTAATGCTCAGTATTCTTTAAGATTTTGGCCAATAACCATCAGGATGTTTACAGAGGGAAAGCCTTCATAGAGTTTAGAGAGTTCGAGGCAAATGTGAATTGATATAATAACTAAAGATTTTATTTTAACATAACAGATTTCACAACGAGAAATTTAACTATGAATCAACTTGCATGCCAATGCAATTTTCAATGAAATGCACACTAGATTGATAGCAAGCTAGTGTGAAATGAACAGGGTGTTACTATAAAGTGTCACAGCTCTTCAGTAATCTCAACAACCAAACGGCATTCAGTGCAGATTATATATCCATATGCCAGAATGATTTCAGAAGTACCACTGGTGGGTCAGAAATACAAATTACTTAAGGATCACTTTATGATTTACCTCGGTGTACAGTCATGTCCATCCAGCCAAATCCTTCTTGCTGATAGCCATTCATATCATCTGTGAAGGGATACCCAGCTTGCTGGGTTGCCTCCAGGAATGCATGATGAAGAGGATGGTTTGTTTTCCCTCTTGACACATACAGGGGTCCATTTCCACCTCTGTACTGATCTGGCCCCAGTTCATGTGACTGTGCCTTCTTAAAATAGGGCAAGCAATGTTCATAGTCCCATCCTATTGCTCCTTCCCTGCTCCATCGATTATAATCTTCTGCATGCCCACGAATGTATACCATGGCATTGAGAGAAGAGGAGCCACCCCACACTCTTCCTCGAGGCCAGTACATAATTCGGTTATCCATATGCTTTTGTGATGTTGTGTGGTAATACCAGTTATATTTCTCATCACAGAGGTTGTATGTTAATGCAGCAGGCATATGAATCTTCCACATCAGTCTTTTACTACCTAGAAGGGTATCTTTAGGGCCTGCTTCCAAAAGTAGTACAGTACTGAGAGGGTCTTCAGTCAACCTGTTGGCTAGTACACACCCTGCTGATCCAGCTCCAACAATGACGTAAGTGTAAGAGTTTGCCTTTTCAGAACTAAGTTGAGATAATGTACGTGAAATTTTGAATTGTTGTTCATTGATGCCCAATGTGTTCTTTAATATGTGTGCCTTAAATAGAGTTCCTGTTACTTTGTGCATCTGATTCATAGGACTGCAACATTTAACTCCTTTCATTAAGTATGACATCTTTACTGATAGTATCACTCTTGCCGAACTGCTAACAAAAATCCAGTGTTTCAGCCTGGAAAAACAAGCGAACAAAAATCCTAATTAAGATGTTAGCATTAATACAGTGCATGACCTCTAAAATGTCAGTCATTTTCAGGTAAAACTGGTGTACTTTAGCCATTCTCACTATCCAAAAGGTTAACAACAATGCCAATAAACCAAGGAACATTTACTCTGAAACTTGCTGTCTTATTAGTCTTTTAATGCAGTCTATGCACCAAGTTGTAGCACACTATTTTGTATTATGCAGGCTGATTTTGATTTGCTTCTTGTTCCCGAGATAGATACATGAAGCATGCTTTCAATTTTTGTCAAAACCATAAAGGATGGAAACCTTTGCTTACCTTGTAGTCTCTATTCATCTGCCTCTAGTAGGTAAGAATTTAAGAAAAAAACAATTTCATAAACTTCTCTGTAGATTTGTGACAGTAAGTCATATTGCCTAGCCAGTTCACAACAATGGAAACGATGAGTATGCCCACTGTAGCTTCTGCTAGACCAAATCTAGGACAGCATCTCTACAAAACACATGTGTAACAGTGAAAAACTGCTGCGCTTTGAGGTATGTCTCCTAATATAGGAAAGGCAAAATCTGTTCATCTGTGGCTTTCTACCTTATTACTAAAACCAGTTCCTGCTCTAAGGACAGTTACAATCTAATACCACCAGATCCTTAGGAGGAGTAGGAATGGCAATTTTTTCACCTTCAGAAAAGCCTGTGAGCCTTGCAAGCAACACAGGTTTAGCTCTGTGTTGCACAGGTTCAGGTACAGGGACTAAATGCAAGATTTTCACAGCCTGCCTAAATGTCACAGGTACCGATACAGTGGGCCAGTTTGAAGTGTGTTTCTCTTGCTCTCTCCCCTTGAAACCACTCCCCTTGTTATAAACAATTAGTGAAAATGGATACCCTTGGGCTGTATTTCCCCCAACCCATGTCTTCTATCTGAGCAGTTGCTCTGGATTCTATAGACGGCAACTTATCCAGAGGCTGTTACTGCCCATCTGAAAGAGATAAGCAAGCTTTCGCCTGGAAATATATTGAATACTGTATTATGTTTGTGAAATCTAATTTTTCAGAAATGAATTAGGTTGTTAATGTTGATTTTCATACATTCAAGTTTCATAGTTATCCAATACTTTGTAATATAAGCCCTGTATTTTTGTAAAATGTCTGGGGTTTTTCACTAAAGGAAAATATGTCTTATTGAATCACTGAAATAATCAGCTGTTTCTTACTAAAATGTGGAACAGAACTGTACTCATTTTCTTGGGTGAAAAACTGTACATTTTTCACAATGTAAAATGTGCGAGAGCACACAAAAGCCCTTAATTTCCAACTCTGTAACAAAATTAGATGCAGGTTCCTGATAAATGTTAAAAGTCTTCCACATACAACTATATTTATTTACAATTTGACGTACAATCTCACATGTAAAAGTATTTTTTTTTTTACTCTCAGGGAAAGGATGGGAGTAAACACAAATCTCTTCTCTAGGAAAAACTTGTAATAAGCTGTACAAAGCCTCAAATTTCTGGAAAATGAACAATCACAGAATGGTTTGGGTTGGAAGGGACCTTAAAGATCGACTAGTTCCAAACCCCTGCCCTGGGCAGGGACACCTCCCACTAGACCAGGCTGCTCAAAGCCCCATCCAGCCTGGCCTTGAACCCCTCCAGGGATGGGGCATCCACACCTTCTCTGGGAAACCTGCTCCAGTGCCTCACTACCCTTACAGTAAAGAATTTTTTCTTTACTGTAATTACACTTTACTGTAATTACACTCCCTAATAAAGAGTCCCTCCACATCTTTCCTGTAGCCCCCTTTAGGTACTGGAAGGCCGCTATAAGATCTCCTCAGAACCTTCACTTCTCCAGGCTGAACAACCCCAACTCTCTCAGCCTGTCCTCATAGCAGAGGTACTCCAGCCCTCTGAACCATGGAGAACAGTTTGCTCTGTTAAAAAAATAAAAAAATGGATGCAGGGGATAGGTCTGAGCCCAGAGTTCACACAGCTGATTCTCACATAGCTAATGCAAAATTGATCACAGCTGAAGGTGTGGGTTGTCTTTTACAGGTGGAAAATATTAAAGGATTCTTTCTTGGAAAAAAAGGTTTGGCAATTTTCTGTGATGCAGCAGAGGAAGATACAAAGGTAGAGAGGCTTTTACTTGTTTTGATTTGTTTGTGATGAAGACAGACCCAATTCTGAAGCACCTATGTTTAACCTGCAGAACTGGTCGGTCACAGGACTTTATTGTTTCAGGAATAGCAGATGGCTGAGGGGGTGGGTAGAATATGGGCCTGGACCCTGATAATTTGGGAAAGGTACTTTGTCCCTATAATGTGAGTTGTTTCTTTTTTTCCTGTGGAGATTAACCATGATGAGGTGAAATGATCAACCTTACTCCTGAGGAAGTAAACCCTCAGGTTTTGGTATTACAGGTGGTTAACACTTATTATTTAGACAGGTAGGGTTCAGAGACTGAAACAAGTACTGGCCTGCTTATTTTGGTGTGGGACCTATAATGCCATCAAATATTACTGTGCCTCCTAACCAGAATGCTGGTTGTTAAGCCTACAAGTGACAGAGCTGTTGGCTCTAAAGAGAGTAAGTTCTGCAGAATCCCTGCAATCATGTTCAGAGACTGACTTACTCTAGTAGCGCTGGAGGCTGTACTGCTACAGCTTGTTATAGCATAACCAGTGGCCACTGAGCTCCTGGAATTACTATCTCAAGTGACACTCCAAAGGCAGCACTGATGTTACAGGACTAAGTGTTTGTGTCTTGCCTTATGCCAGAACCTGAATACTGAATATTAATATAATACTGAAGTCTAGACCATTTTAAAAGCTGATGCGTTAAAAGCCTCTGGCATATGCAGGCTTTGAAACTCATTGACCAATTCAACCTTGTATTGAAGGGGTCTGTATCAAGGACTGAGATCATGACGTCCTCAAATTAGAACACCATTACACCTCTCTAAAATAATCTATGTAGTTCTATACATGGGTTTATCAAAGTTCAAGTTCTCCAACAAAAGATAGTCTTGTGGAACTTTGCAGGAGTCCCTCTTTGAACAAAAGAACTCAGTCAAAACGTAACCTAATGCACCTTCACTCTCAAGTTACCCTTAGTTTTATCTGGCCCTTTTGCCAGGGAGAATTTATAACCTGTGCAGTGTTCCTAAGAATTGTATTTCAGCAAGAATGTGTTTTTTTCCAGTAACTGGAAAAATAAAGTTGTTATCCTAACAGGTAGAGTCATGTGAGGCTCTGAGATGTGCTGGGGAAGTTGGCCCAATTTACCCAGTGGGGAACTATAGTTTTATGGCCAGCTCTATTATTGTAGCATCTATGTCAAAACAAAATATGTTAGAAATAGGGAGGTTTGTATGACACGGTTCTACTGCAATGCTCTGTACTTACCACCAACAAAAAGTTGTCTTCTGGGCCTTACTGGATATTACTGCATGTCTTCATCTGGATTCTCACTTATCATAGACCTCTTTATGAACATGTAGCAAGATGCTTCTCAGGAATCAGTGAACAGACCTGCAGAAATGGATATTGCAGCAACATAAAATATATTCACTGTATTGTATTAGAGCTTCAAAATTTGGAGCTCATTTTAAAAAAACCTACGTATTTACTGATATTATTACTATTGAGCAGGGCCTATAGACAGCGGTCTTACAAGAATGAGGAGAGCAGGAGTATCTCAGCAGGAAAATTCTATTGCTACAGTTTAGTATCTAATAGTACACCAGGTAGCTAGGAGAGGGCAGTGGAATTCCGAAGTTTGGGGCTCCTTGCATCATTGTAACACATTTCTGAATGCAGTATCAGGTTTGCCTGAGAAATAAACCCTGATGGAACCCATAGGTACCTACCACTGCAACTCTATAGATGTTGATTTGGGGTCATGTGTGAAAACAGATTTCTAAGGGACAGTGACAGTTTGAAAAGCCAAGAATATGTTACTTCACTTTTTTTCTTTTTTTTTTTTTTTTTTAGGAAAGAAACAAAAAGGAGAGAAAAAGATACGCAAGAGGCTGCTTAGGGCATCTAAGCAATAAATTGGCTTGCCCACTCTGTAAGAAAGATAAGCAAAAGCACTAGGATTCAGCCTAGGATCCTTCCTCCTAGACTTCTAGATTTAAAGGGCTCACATTCCATAGCAAAGAGAGGAAGACAGGTATCCTGCATTCATAGAGGCGATATATTGAAAAATGGACAATAACAAAATGGTTCTGTAGGTGGATGAGGTGGCTAATCTAAAAATGTTACAGGGCCCTGTGCGTCATTACTGTTAACCAATCAGAGCTGTCCCATTCTCTGATAAAACTGGAAATAAGGGTGATCAAAAAATATATACAAGGACAGTTAGGGTACCCACTGGAAGACTGAACTAGCACTCCAGAAAGCTAAATCTAGTGTTCCTTTTAAGTAACTGAAGTAGTATTTTGAACCTACTCCACCACATATGTTTGTCAGATTTATAGTTAGACGTTATTTCATGGGTTTATTTGCTTTTTTGTTGTTGTTTTACATCAAATGGAACAGAATTTGCAGAGTAACATTTGAGATAATTTTTATCTTGCAAAGAGGGAGTTGGGAATGAAGTCAATCAACACTGTCCTGATCATAATATTCAAGTGGCTTTGAGAATCAGCGTGTAGATGATTCCCAAATTTCTTTGCTTTTAAGGCCTGAAATGCAGAGGTCAAAAATCAAGCCATTCTGATTTAATTTAAAACCAATATACATAGTTGGATTGAATGGATGAAAACAGTAGTTTCAATGCATGGTTCTTTTTGTCATATTGATCCATACCTGCTCTCATCTACACGTGATCCTCCTGCAAGAGCACTATCCTATCCCAGTTCCTCTAAACTGATCCTGAAACAAAGCGGAGATGATCGCTGTGGCTTAAACTTTACTCACTGTCCTATTTTGCCAAGGCTAAAACAATATTCTCTCTGGCAGATGTAAAATACGACCCTCTCCTGGATATGGCCAGTACATGGTGCAGCAGAGCGATGGGACCTGTGCCGGACATTTACGCTTCATGGCACTGTGCTGACAAATCCTGACAGGCCTGTCTCCGTAAGACACAGGAGGAACAGCTCCGCAGGTAAAAGCAGCTCTTGGGTTTGGGGTTTTCCACACACACACACACACACACACACACACACACCCCATTGCAGACTGTAACCATTTTAAATTCATCTACTGTTGGGAGCGTTTTGGACTAACTTTTCCCTTCACTCCTTCTAGTAAAAAAGTTCATTCACTTACAGAAAGCCTGTGGTAAATTTCACATCCACGGCTGAAACCGCTCAAGCCTACTTACCACTTCCTCCTCTATGAACAAACTTTTATTAGCCGGCCCAGGCCGTCAGGCTGCTGTACAACCCCGCAGCTCTGCGGGCAGCCCAGACCCTGCTCTGGGGCGCCCACGACGCCTCTTGCTCCTCACAAAGGTCCGGGGCCGTGTCGGGCTCCCGCCCCGCTCCCCTCCGCAGGACGAGGGCACGCACGGGCCACGTCTTTCTCCTTCCCTGAGAACAGCTTGGGGGGGGGGGCTGCCAGCGGCGGTGGAGCTGAGAGGGCCGAGCGCCCGCAGCCACCGCTCGCTCCAGTCCCGCCGCGGCCTCGCTCCCCTCTCCCGCCCTTTCCTCCTCACGGCTCGCAGGAACTCTCCCCTCAGAGCCCCCTCAGCCCACCGGCTGCCGCCACACTCACTCGCCCTCCGCGGGAAGCCCCGTCGCAGCTGCCCGGCGCTGAGGGTGGGGGCGCTCCCTGTGAGGCGATGGGGGCCGCCGGCAGAAGGGCGGGCTGTGCTGCGCGGCTGGGCCGGGGCTGGCGCGCTCGGGACTGGCCCCGGCAGTGGGGAGAGGTCTGTGGGGGAGGCAGGGCAGGGGAAGCGGGTGGAACTTTCCACAGGAACGCACCCTTTGGCCGCCGCGGAAGAAACTTTGTGCCGTTTCGAAACGGCACGGAGCGGCAGCGGGACGAAGTCCGCCGCCTGGCCCGCCCCGCTGGAGCCCCCGGGCGGCCAGGCCCAGCGCTGAGACGACGTCCGTGTCCATCCCGGGAGCGCTCTAACTTTTTCACCCACCCCCGAAGTGGTGTAGACAAAAGACATTCCCCCCTCACCCTCCCCCTTAAAGCAAACATATTCGACAGCATTGTCACCTGGGCTGCGAAACCTCTTTTCAGCGGAAGCGCTGGGAGCTGTAAGGCGAAGCTCAGGTGAAGGGGGCGGGGGGGGGCAGCGGCGGGAACCTCCCGCCGTGAGGGAACCCCCTCAGCGGGCAATGGCGGCGTTGGCCTTCGGGCACGGTCCTGGGGGACTGCCTGAGCAAGTTGAGCCGGCACCTGCAGTTACACACTTTAATTGCCATCCGTACCTGTGCAATGCGTGTTTCCAGGAGAACACGTCAGTCTGACAGTCGAGCAAATAGCAAAACGAGTTGCCCCACTGCATCAGTCTGTGTTAACTAACCCGTTACCTCAGCATTGAGTAGTCATCATTGATAAGTGTGCGTTCAACAACATTTCTCAATGGTGTCCCACTAGGTAGCCAAAATGCTATAGGGCCTTTGTCTTATAACTTACGTTTTTATTGGCTTTGTCCTCTAAGTATCTTCAGTACACCCTACTTCAGTGCATATTTGTTGTAGGCTAAACCATAGGCATTAAAAGGTGGTGGTGGGGAGAAGATACCATGAAATTCCCTTGGAAATGGCCAAGGATGGGTATTGTGCAGAGAGTCTGTGCCACTGCTCTTCTGGGCTGCTGGAGGATGAACCCAAGAGTCTTGTTTTCTCATTCAAAACGCTCATGGTAGAATAACGATGATATAATGAAGACTAATCAAGATACTCATTGTGAGAACTTATACTTTCTCCATACATCTTGTAATGACAATAGTCTCTGCTACAATATCTTCAATATTGCTTGTAGGTGCTGATTATTTTCTCAAGTCCTTCCTTATCGCTCTGTTTGGAATGTATTGGATGATTAATAATTTTCTGGGATAATTGCTTGTTAATATTTTTGCTCTTAGTTGGATAAGCAGAAAATAATGGACAGCCTCTGTGTGGTTGGTTATTCATACTTAGGCACCAGACTGTGAACTTCTGAATAATTATTCATTAATGGAAAAGAGCGATTGTCCCCTGTGGAACTATGAATAAATGGGTAGTTGATATAAGTAGTCTTTAATCTTCGCAGTGATTAAGAATGCTTGAAACCAAGCTGATGGGCGTTTGCAGTGTTTGAATAATTTTGTATACCTTTGATGCTCTTGTTCAGTAAGGAAATAAAAAATCCATAGAAAATATGCATTCAACGTGTATAAGAATATACAAAAAATATTTATATAAATATGCATGAAATATATACATTTAAGAACGATTCTGTTTCTTTTCAGTGGATAGTGGGGGTTTGATCTCTGATTACATAGCACTAGCTGCAGTGGAGTCCTAGTCTTGGTCCCTTGCTAGAGCTCTTAAGCACTCTGATGATGCTAGTAAGAATCAATAATTATTTTTTGTTTCCTACAGAAAAAAAAATAAAATTCTTAATTTGTTGATTCCTTCAATTTCAATGAGTTCTGCCCATAAAATGTGGCTGAAGCAAGACCTAAAAGTGTAGGCCGAATTACTGTTGTGCAACAGTAATTGGAATTGCATGGTACAGACTTCCAAGCACCAGTCTCTAGAGCTGACGATTAGGATCTTACGGCAACTGGTGTTTTGTTTTTCTGTTAGAGAGAAGTGGGAGAGCAGGGTGGATTCTGCTATATGTATTACTACAGTTGATTCAGGCTACGTCAAAAGTCTTTGTAAGACAATAAACCAATACATGAATTAGCACAAAGGTTAGTGAAAATTTAGAATAGATATTGTTTGTGTCACAGTATGTTTAAGTTATGTTCTTGGGAAAGTGGACCCTTTAAGTTTGCATGGATGACCATAATTTGTTTATACAGTACTGCTCGGGTAAATCAATTATGGGAATATGAAATGTACTAACTTGTATTGTCTATAGTGTTATATTCACATAGAAATTTGATGGGTACTCTTATGTAGTAGGTAGAAGACTTTTTTTCTAGAAGGTCTTTTCAGCTTGATTTTTAAAATCTTCATCAAAGTTTGAAATAATTGTGAAAGAGAAGATTATTAAACAACTTTGTCTCGTTAGAGAGCTTCTTCCCTACAGATTTATCTTCTCGTTTGGGCAGTCAGTGGTGTATGCTTTCTATTAACCTGTTTTTTAGAGTTTGATAACAGGATATTCTATAGTGAAATTTGAAATATATTACCACGAAAAACAGTTATGCTTGAGATTATAGTTCAAAGACAAAAGGAAAAAATTAATTATTGTGTAAAGGGCATAATTCTTATTTCTGTTTTGCCATAGAAAAACTAAGTTAGTTATAAGAGTCACTGTAAATACAAGTCACAGCAGGAAAAAGTGAATTAATAAGTACGCATTTCTCAGGAATAAAACAATACAGAAAAACAGAAAAGAACCAAACCCGCTAAAGAGTAATGGACGGGTCCACATGCTAAAATTCTGTGGTCCTAATTCTTGAAAACAGATTAGCATAAATCAGAATTATCTGCAGTGTCAGAAACTTAAATGAAAGCAGGACATTATCTTTTTTAAGCTACAAGCTGCAAAAGGTCTAACTGAAGTAGACAAGAAACAAATTAAAAGTGAGTTTTCTGTATTATCTGTATGGATATGCTAGGCTTAGCGACTATTCAGGATTTTCTATAATTTAACCTGCTCCAGTTTTGCTACGTTGTCTTTTCTTGCAGTTAATACTAACAACTTGTACTAATTTCTACTCTGGCTTCTACAAGAAAGTGTCTTCAACTATGAATAACTTGAGAGGACTATAAAAGAAGACAGAATTGATTTTTCAATATTACTGTTCGGTTTAGCAGAGCACCAAGTGTCAGGAGCATGTGTTACTGTTTAAATGTGCAAAGCAGCAGTTACATGTAAGTCCTTAATGAAGCGTTAGAATTCAGGCTGATGCTTCTCAGCTGCTGTGTTTTTAAGCTTGGCTAGTGGAAGGTCAATTTGAGTAGAATGTTTTCTAGAGTTTAATTCCGAATCTGTCACCTTAAGCAAAGAAAAATTTAAAAATCATGAGCCACTTTTGAAAGTCATGTTAATAATGTTGATTCTTCCCTTCTCACGTTAAGCAAATGGTAATTAAAAATTCTGTCACTTTTTTCTAGCCTGTCTTTATTGAAACTTTTCTTATTGTGTGCAAGGGAAAACTTCAGGTGAGACAGCCAAACTTCAGTCCACAACGTTGTGCCTGTTGATGTCTGGCTGTTCAAATGAAGATGAAAATTTCTTAATTCACTCTTAGTAGGAGTGAACTTCAGGATTTCATGGTACTCTTTTAACTGTTTTCCCCCCCCCCATCTTAATTTTTTTTACTTTGAATCCCGTGTTTCCTGTACCGAGGCTATAAAATCTAACCAGACAGAAAGCAGGGAACATTCTAGAAGTTTGATGCATTCTTTCTATGTGTGGTGTTTTCTTATGTCTTTTCAATAAATGTTTGTGAACTACAGCAGTTGTCACATTTAGGAGTATTTTTCCAATACCTTGGTAACAGCAAGAAAAAAAAGCCTGTGATGTGAACTTCTGTGTAGTGGAGCACAGTAATCAGATTTAGAATTATTAAAAATCAGTTATACTGTTCAAAACACTTTACAAGTTTAAATTATTTCATTTCACTATACAGTTTACCAACCATGAAATAAAAAGTATCCAGCAGCTATGGTAAGGGTGGTTAGAAATAGTTATTAGAGTCAGCTGTTCAAATAGCAATTCCCTCACGAAGGAACCCTCTGCCGGGACTCTAGGAGTTTTCCCCCAGCTCTTCAGTGTTCCTTCTTCCTGATGCCCAATGACTTCTCTTTTGATGAGAAGTTAACTTAAAAAAAAAAAAGAAAAAAGAAAAAAAAAGTTTTATGAAGCAGCAGAGTAATTTCAGCAGGTAGGCAGGTGTAGACCTGTAGCATAAAATTTTGTCTGTGTTCACTGTTTTGAACACAAAAAAATTGAGAAGTTTCCCATGTTATTGCAAGGGCTCCTCCTGCAGGTGTCCAGTATTTCATGGATTTGTTGTCAATTTTTATCAGTCTGTGATGCTACCTTATCCTTGGCTACTCAGAGGATCGACCCTTCTGTCCTTGGCTCAGGGAACTAACCTCTGATCTTTTTTATCACTGTGTCCCATCATTATCATCTGAATCTTTTAAGTCATCTTCTGTTGCTTTTCTCCGGTAGTGTCATCACCCATTTGCTGTTGTGCAGGGCCCTGCTGCACACTAACTTATTTTATTTTAACAGGGTCTTCATTATTCCTTTCAGTTTCCATTTGCTGGAAGTGCCCTGTTAAAAAAAAAGAAAATAAATATGCATGAAGACAGGGCTTCTGCCCTATTGAATCAATCCTATTTGTAAGCATACAACAAAAAGACACCCATCTCTCTTCAGCCATGTTGACAGTAGAGGCAAAAATATGTTCATTTTTAATAAGGCCTTCTGTAAGAAATTTTGATGAGATGCCCCAAAAAAATGGCCTTGCGTGATGGGCATAAGTATAATGATGAAGGGTACAAATAAATATTGGATATATGTGTGTACATGCAAAGCCTATACATGGTTGATGTGTTGTTGAGCTGATCATACAAAATTTAAGCTTCTGTACCTAATTATTTGAACCTTGTCACTTGGCACACCAACCATGTATAGCATGGACCCATATGTTACTCGTTGTTCATAGGTATCCTACTACTCAATGGCACAAATAGGGATACAGTGCAAAACTTGATCTTTAGGGTTTGTTTCTATATATGTTTGAGCTCTTTGATCTTGAGCAAGTCTCCCTTTGAGAAAGCTGTTAAATGTCTCTCCTTCAGTTCTTCGTTTGGGGCTTAAACAAAACGGATATGTTCCCTAATGTGTTCTTAGTAAACTGCTCAAATATTTTTGCAGTGACCATGTAAACTTCAAAATAAATAGCATCCTGTTACTTCTACACCAGTTAATCCTATTTTTTTCTCCATTGTTCTCACAAAATAGATAAAAATCACTTTCACAAAGTACAGTTAATGGTTAGTTTTGTCATCTGTTAAACCTCAAAAGTGGCTGTAGTACCTACATATTTCTTTAAAGCACTTTAAAATCCTTTATGATGAAAAGTACATATAGACATAAAATACAATAGCATTCTTACATTAATTTTGTATTGTAATCTTTTAAAGAGACACTCAAAATTTCATATTAGCACATTTCATTAAATTCATTTCATTAAATGCATTATGGATAACCTTTGCTCTTAGGAGTATGTTTGCATCCTTGAATTTGCATTTCAATTGAGAACAGAAGTTGATGTTTCACATTTTTGTTAAATATTTGCAGGAATAGTTGTGTGTAAAAACAAGTGTCACTGGCAGTCACCATGCAATTCAAGGCATGCATTACAATAGAGAGGGCTGATTTTGTAACCAATGCTGGTTGCTGCCCTGCTGATGTTAGTCCTAACTATTAGAATGGGACTTAGATGCAGAAAGGTATGTTTAGAAAATGTTAATAAACTTACTTATGTTTATATCCTGAAAAAGTGAGTTCAACAAGTGGCACTATTAGTTGTCTAGGAAGGCAATAGTATTCCTGCTTTAATGTCTCGATTACAGAATTCTGAAGGATACTTTATTACAGTGTTGTAGCGGAAGATAGAGGTTTTGGAGTTGGCACATTATTTGGCTGTAAAACCGAAAGCGGTATCAAAGTAAATTCAATTGTGTAACTTGTCTTTCTCTGCTTTATTCAACCAATGGGCTGTCATATGAAAGATGCAAATGTTTATTTCTCGGTTTGGAGACAGGGTGTGGATTTTTCTGTTACATCTGTGGTTTTTTTTTTTACACTGGAATGACTTGGTTTACTTCAGTGGAATCAACACCTAATTTTATCAACGTGAGAATCAAAATACTGATGGATATATGAGAAAACCTTAATGGAAAGCTTTATTTATAGTTAGTGATTAAAAAAAGCAATACAAAAAATGCTTAGTTCCCATAACTGTATTAATAGAAACATATCTGATCACTGTGAGGTGAACAATCCTTAAAAGTTCATGGCATGAACTGGATAAAACAAACTGAGAAAGGTATTTTACAGTCTCTGGGGTTAGTTCTGTAAACAGGCCAAAGGATCAAGTACCTGGCAAATTTTAAAATTGCTAAGTTTTATTCAGAGAAACAATTGTCCCAGAAGCTTTCTGTGTTTAATATTCTATGAGGTGAAACAACTTTTATTGTTTTATTGATCAGCAAATGTCATCTTTACTTCTAGCCAGCATCAAAGAAATGACAGCCACAAAGATTTGTGTCACCGGCGAAAGAAAGAGAAAAATAGTAGTTTTATACTGCCTTCAGGTGTTTAATGAAAGACGGATTTCAGCCCTGTGTTTTGGGAGACTGAGAACAAAGCTATACGAAAATTAGCCTGTTTCTTTTCCATAACTTCATCTCTCCTTCTGTTCTCAAACAGATGCTTAGAGCTAGGGTTACACAAGCCAGAAGTATGTGATCTGTTGTTGGATTATCTGGGACAGAGGATGGTGTGATAGGGGACAACCCTCCTTCATTGTGGAATAAAATTTTAATTATTTCATACTGGCTGCAAGCTATAGCTGTGCATATACATAATAATGAAGTTGACACTCGATATCTTATTCCCCTCTCTGAGTATGGAATTGTTTTTTCCTAAAAATCTGTTTTTTGTCCTTTTTAAGTGCACTTCTAAAGTAACTATTAGCAATTACTAACCTATATAAACTCTCCTCTGTTAAACCTGGTCCCATTAGGATTGTATATATCTATCTTTGTATCAAGTCCTTCAAGTGAACTTTTCTTATTTTTATTTTAATGGCAGTTCCATTATATGGGATTCCCTGTAGAACTGGAAACAAAATCTTTCATCCATGCTTACAATCTGCCCCCAGCAAATATAAAAGAGGATTTTCTGTCAGAGTCCTTTTTGTTAGCTACACCAGGTAATTTATCAAGCGCTCTCTGCTAAATGATACTACTATTTTTCTTTTCATCCACGTTATTGCACAGATTTCCTTAATAAGGCCAGAAATGGCTTCTGTTTCTGGTGTGTATTGAAATCTGTCTAACACCCTATAGACACACAGTCATTAAAGCTGAGAACTCACATGCAGCCAGCTCTTTAGCAGTGGTTTGTTGGTTTGGTTTTTTTCCCTATGCTTATTTTGTTTCTGTTTGCTTGCCATTTATCTTTTAGCAACAATGGATACTGTTTTTCAAAGAAAAAAAGTATTTCTTCTGCCGTCAGTTTTAAAAGAATTTACAGTTTTAGCTATACAGCTTTTCAATGCAGTTTTTATTAAATATTATCCAGGAATATTATTAGTTCTCTAGAATTGTAAGGCAGCCTGTAAGTTCAGAGGCGCTTTAAAGAACATGTTGTTCTGGTCATTTCGCTCGATGACTGTAGAATTGGTGTCTCCACACAAAGACAAGGCCCAGCTCGGTGCTTGTTCTCCACGACACCTCTCCACCAGGAGAGCGGGTGTCCTTAGTAATGAGAAGGCAGCCATAATTATTATACCTCCCTTAAAGATTTGACTTCTTGGGTCAGGATCAAGGCATAGCTGCTGTGTACATAGTACTCTTCCGTACAGAGGATGTTCCCCAGCTAGATGGGGTTGAATTAACTATAGTTTGAAATAGGTCATACCTGTTCATTTTCTTTCTTATTTTGACTTGTATTGTTGGGAGATAGGGAGATAATAAGCAGAGCAGCCTGATAATGGGATGCCTTTATTTTTGTTTCTTTTAATCTGCAGTAAATTAATCACTGGTAAGCAAGCTTTTGTTGCCATGAGAAAGACCACTGGGATTTTTTTACTTAATGCCTACTCGTCACTATCACATTTTAGGCAGCTGTCTACGAAGATTATGTAAGTGGAGTGTGTTTTGTGTGAGTGCGTGCGTGTGTTTGAGGAGGTGGTGATAGAAGTAAGGGTGGTGATAGAAAATAAGGCAAAACCACTGTTCACAGAGCAGGAGCTAATTTGATTTGTGCTTTCTAAAATATAGTGTATTTAGGGATTCATTGATGCAGATTTTGAGCGACTGTAGTGAAAATGCATACAGATCATGCATTGCCTAAAATTTTAAACATCCATTTAAATTCATAGGCTGTAAAGATAATGTAATGAAATACAGTGAAAGTTGTATTGAAATGGGTGCTATGTACACACAGAGACATCATACTGAAGGGGGAAAAATGATTCTTCAAAAATGTTTCACAATATCATCTTTGCCTGAATATTCTGAATCTTTAAGGCCATCATACTCATGGCCTTAAAATGGGAATTTTGAGAATTCTGTACAGGCTAATTTAGATGATAATGCCATATTTTAACCCGTGAATATGGGATTGAGAAGTTTTCTTGGTTTTTCTGAGGTGATGAATTTAGTCTAGTTACTGGTTGCTACACTATGACATGAACAAAAGTACCTTTAGTAGACTAAACAAATTCCTTGCGTATTTGCGCACGCAAATGTGTCATTAATACAAAGTACTACTGTTTCTAAATCTGTTGGAGGTTTAACGGGCTAGATGTTTTTACAACATACATTTTCAAGCAACAGTGCCTGTATTCATACAACTGCAGGGGGTCCCTGTTGTAACTAACACTTCTGATTTGCCCCTTCAAAACCACAAATGCTCTGTCAGGTCATAAGGTGCCACCTGCAGGGTGTATGGTGCCCATCCAAGCACAGTTATAGCAGAAATCCATTTCATCATTTACATAGTTATTAACAATTTTAAACTGAAATCTTTTCAATCCTCAGGCGGTTTGTGGAATCCAAACATAACCGTTTGTAAAATAGAGAGAGAATCAGAAGTGAGTTTTACAACAAGCAGTCTTAGGCTTGAATATTTAATGCTGCTTTATGAGCATCAAAAGTATGAAGTTCTTCTTGAAACAAACACAGAGGCAAAGGTAATCTTCTGTTCAATCATAATGAATTGAAAGCATAGTTCTCTAAGTTCTCCTCCTGTATTAGCACAGCAGGAAGCGTGTGCTTCCACTGAAGTCGAATCAGCAGAGCTGGCCACAGACACTGAGGACGTGGTCTAAAAGAACGGTGGTTGTTTCTAGGAGGGCTCTGCTCCATTGGTACAGTGTGTTATTTTACTTTTTGAAATAATATTCTTTATTTCTAAGAATGTTTTTAAACAATATTTTGTTCAGAATGCAATTAATCAATGAACATAAAAACATAAGGAAATATACATTAACTAGTTAATTAGGCTTCAGTAACATGAAATGCACCTTGCTTGTAGTTCCTACTAAGATATTCACCCTGTGTTGTTATGTTAAACTAGTAGATTTAAAGATAAACATATGTACTATTTATAATTCTGGTGTTAAGAATATGTAATACTTTTGAAGCCTATTAAATGCAATTTGAAATGCAATTAAATATTAAATGTGATTTAACTTAGTAATGACACCTTTTGTGATAATGTCAGATTTTTTTTCCCTCCCACATTCTTCTTCAGGATTTCATTTAATTATTACATAAATGAAACTAGAATTTCTGTGAGGATACCAGGGCGTGATCAGAGCACTGATATTTTTGTAGAGGTAAGATTTTGGTTTATTTTCAGTGAAAAAAAAAGTATTTGCTTTTATATAGTTAATTGGTGTGAAGAGTTGTACTAATTCTGACTAACAAACAACGCACAAGCATAGCATTGTGTATAATTTTTTTTCTTATTAAATTTTTTTACCTACGAATTGGTAGATATCAAGCCTCTTCTCATGGTGGTAATTTAAGTCTATAATCTTCTGTAGAGTGTCCCTGTGCTATAAAGCTTAAAGCAAACATACCTGGTATGTTTACACTGGATTTTCTTAGATTCTTGCTTACCTCATGAATCTCTCTTCATTTTTGTTATTTGTATCAGTTCTAAGGAAACTATATTTCAAGAAAATCTGGTAACAGTTTTATGGAACACAGTACTCCTGTAAGGAGCCATAGTACAGAAGGAAATACATAAAAAGAATTAATCTGTGCAGAAATCCCATTTAACTGTGTATTGGAATTTTTTATTTTCCCCCAGATAATTCATTACTTTGCTAAGTGTGGATATGGCTGCCCGAGGCCTACAGAAAACCTAACAAACTGCTTGCAGAGGGAAGTCAGTGGTTAGTTGAGTATCAATCATTCTTGAGTCAATATTCAATGCAAACTAAACAGAAACTGCTCGATATTTTCTGTTGCATTATGTATCGTGTATATTCAGCAGATTTGCTCCGGTATGTTTGCAAAAATGTGGGAAAATAAATGTTTTGGTGTACAGATATATGAATGTCAAAATCCTGTTAAAAAGCAGATTACTTTGGTCTTAGATGACTTTATGTACACTGCCTTGGCAAATTTTGCCTTTCACCCCCTTCCTCTTGAAAGCTGAAGTTTTATGCTTAATGCAGGAATGCCGAAGTTCGGGAATTAGTTATTTTGTAACTATTGCACACAGTAAAACTCTAAACAAAAAGGAAGAGTGGAACACAACTGACGAGATGTCAGGCTGCAGGAGGAGGTACATTCCAGAAACATGGGAGAACTTGGAGGGAGCAGCTTCAGACTGATAGGTCTTGTTTCTTTCAAAGTAGGGACGAAAATTAAGTAACTTTAGTCAACAGCTCTGTAGTTCTCAATGTGATTATTAACCATTTTGTATTACCTTTTAGCACAATTTCTCTTCCATGTACAAGCATTACAAAGCTTTTTCAGCTGTGCAAGACTTGATTCAATGTCATTGTTCTTTCTCTTTTAGAGATCCTCACAATGAATTCAGTTGGAAGATTTGTGTGTTTCCTCCTCGCATTTCTACTTGTGATAGTATGCATTATTGCTGTGGTAGCTTGCATCATCACAGACTGAGGTAAGGGTTATCACTTTTTTGAACTTTAGTGTTTCTGTAATTCCCATTCCTTGAGTCTTTCTGCAAGCATCCTTTTAGATGAGATGAGATCATATGAAAGAGACTACCTTTTTGGTATCATTGTAATAGAAATTGTCTCGAGTTTGTTTAGGCAACTCCAGATGTGGCTACGTTGTTTTTGTTTAAATCGGTATTGTGCTTTTGAAGGGAATTGCCCACCAGCCTCACTACGGTTTGGTTCGTATTGCAGGGTGGTTGAGGAGTGCAGCCTTGATTCTCTCAGGTGAAATTAAACTGGAAGACGTGCTCTAATGAATATAAGATAGTCCAGCCACTAATGAGTATGCCAGGACTGGACTAGGGCTAGGCTGCAGTATCTCCTCTGAAATACTTAGTGCAGAAATCTGTTCCTTGGCCCCAGTTGTTTTGCTCTGTAGTCTCTGCCGTTCTACCACACTGCTTGCTAATGTAGACCTAGCTTTTTTCCTTCCATTGTTTTTTTCCCGAAACGGAGAGTAAATATTTAATCTCTTAAACACTTGGAAAAACAGTGAATCATTTGGAGTGTGGACAATTTTTGTTTAGCTCTTTCCTCTTTAGCAAACATTAACTGGGATCATGTAAGCATTCTGCTGTTTAATTTTTGTTTGCTTAGCACGTTTTTTCACAGTATTAGTTTTGCAGAATGACTAGCAGATTAAGTACCATGCATCTGCTACCCTCTTCTCATGCAAGGCTGCTCCCTCGGTGTAGTGGACCTTAAACTGTTCTAGCTACTGAACACTGTTTTGCTAAATTATTTTCAACGTTCTTGGAGAGATGAAGTCCAGATAAGTTGTCTAAGTTCAACACAAAGATGGAAATCTGAGCTCTAAATACAATTTTAGTTCACTATTTTTGCTTTTCATACTGTTATACAAAGGTACCTGATTTTTTCTAGGAAAAAGTAAGAGGCACAGAGTCAACCCCTCCATACCAATTTAGAATGCCATTCAAATTTTGTTTACATTTTTTCTAGAAATACTGGCATTTTAAAAGAGCTATGGTGTGTTTTTTGTTAAACAGATTCATTTAGAAGGCAATTCTTCCATCAGGTGCAGCTACAACTAGGTGTTAAAAGTACAAGTACTGGTTATATATCCAGAAGTGTGTTTTCATCACACTTTTTTTTTTCTGAATTCCTGCATGAGGGCTGTCAGACTGATGTTATTCTAACATTGTGGGAGAAAATGAGGATTGCTGAAAAAAGTCCTGCACAATGGCTTGGCGCTCAAAAAGTGGCAGCAGAGAAGGTGATTTTCTGCAGTTCAAACCCTACCACTGCTGCATGGGATGTTTCTTGTAAAAGCATGAGAAACCAGAGTAACATGGAAAATATGTTCACTCTTGCAGCAGACCTCTTCTGCTGTGACATGACAAATCAGTCCTCTGTACAAAATTATATGGTTGGTTCTTTCAATGAGGTGAGTTCACAAGATACTTTACTGAGTGCTCCACACTTCTGTCCAAAATACTGTCTTATGGAGGACATTGAGAACTTCTGCAGAGATCTTTGTTTCGTGAAATGAGGTGCATGGCGAGAAATAGGAAATTAACAGGTGTCTGGATATCGAGCTCTAGTCTTACAAAACTGAGGATGAAAGTATCAATAGCTGAACAAACAGTAGGGGACTGCAGCTTCTGGGCCATGTTTAATGCAAACTTACTTATTTGAAATAAATCCTGAACAAAACATTTCTGAGTTGTGGCAAACTTAGAAATTACTTCCATAATAAGAAATTAAATAAGAAATTTGTGCTCAAATAAAACACAGTTGTGTAAATACCAGAACACAGTCCATCAAGTAATTTAGAAGTACTGCCCTCCTCTGTGTAGTCTGTGAAGTTAACCGATGGGAGTGCAGTTAAGAAGCACAGGTTTTCCAACGTGACTTAAAGACTGGTTTTGTGATTCTGTTACTTTGTTGAGTTACAGCGTGCATTTAAAGCGTATTTGATATGCTGTTGTAGGAATAATGTATCTTTTAAAGTTGAGTAATTTACCTCACCCTTCAGTGTCTCCAAGTGTCAGCACCCACTGATGTGAAGTTGTGAAATATTTGCCATGGAGAACCATTTGTGTATCAACAAATCTGAACAAGCTCTTTGTACATATGTGCTTTCTCTTCTGTATCACAATCGCACAACTTAAAAAAAGTACTTTTAGTCTACAACAGGAATTCTTGACCCTTTTCTTGAAGGGAATGTCCCCTTCTCCCCCCTCCCCCCACCAAAACCAAACCCAGCCACAGTAAAATTTGAAGTAATGTATGCTATCTTCAATAAAAGAGAGCCCAAACGTCCTAGTCTTAAATGAAAAACAAGAATGTAATCACAGCCTGCAGTAAAATACTTCCAGATAAGATTACAGCACAATTTGGGTGGAAATATCCTTTCCCTTTACAACTTTAAATGAAAGCAGATTAAAAGGAAGTCTCATGCGCTTTGTGGAAACTACATTAATTGATCTTTGATATTTATTCTATTGTTAGAAGTGTTTTAATAGTTTTAATCTAGATTATAATTGCAGATATGGATTTGAGGTGCGATCTGAGGGTGGCAGGAGCCTTCATTACAGAAGGAAAAAAACCCAGCAAACAGCACTTCTGTAACTAAGGATTATTTGTTGGGAGAAAATGCCTGTGTGCCTGTACTGCAGGACTGAGGTTGGTGCTGGCTATATAAAAATGCATCTAGTTCTTTTGATTGTATTATATTGGATTTTTTTTTTAAATAGGGAAAGGAGTGGATAACTACCATGGATAATGAAAAGCTAGCGAGAGCTTCTGATGATGAGAACAGGCAAGCAAAAATACTCCACTTTCACATTCTTAAGTCTTTCCACTGAATAATAAAATTTATTATATAAGCAAAATACCAACAGCAACTGTAGTTTGGGTTCTCCATTTCACTTTTTCCATGATGAACATACAACAATTTCATCTCCTGGTAACTAATATTAGAGTGTGAATCAGGCATTAAACGCACAGTCTGCACTCTTCAGCTATTGCTTCTGTGTACACGTGTCTGGACTGAATCTTGGCTTAACATCTGCCACATCAATATTTTATACCTCAGATTCCCCCACACTCCAATTTTAACGTACATAACCTATATAACATGAATGTAGTGAATTTGGAGATGACTGTGATACTCTGTAAACAGAATTCAATGCATACAATTCAAAAGATGAAGTATAGCAATACTGAAGACTTTTGCACCACTTTTGGAAAAATCTTACTTGAAGCTAGTTTTAATAAAATACAAAAATATCTGTCAGCAGAAGATCAATACATCTGCACTGGAAAAAGAGGGTATTTGGGGAAAGGAATCCTCAATTAATCTTGAGGATCATTTCAACGTTCCACTGTCGACATATCCATTACCATACAAATGCAGCTCGTTCTCGTAACATTCTGACACCAAAGCGCTGCCATTCTCGCTGATATATCCATAGCTCCTGCGTTGTATCAAGACAGGCTAAAACAGCACCTCCTTTCCATGCAATTAAGCGGGGATCCATATCCTAAATTCAAAACACAGATTTTACACAATCACTGGTGTAAATTTGCATAGTTCTCAAAACCTGTATCCTAATTTTTCCAACAGTATTCACTACTTAGAATCTCAGAGGTGAGGGGAGGAGAAAAGAAGTTTTTCAAAATTATTCAGGAAGAAACAATGAGATAAAAATATGGAAAGAATTTTTTTTTTAAAAAGATGCCTTCTAGGCATGTCGTGGGAATCCTGCTCTCAGCAATAGAGGCTCTGAAAAATACTCATTTTGATTTTACAGATTTTTCCTGATTAACGTCAAATGAAAATTGCTATTTTAATGCCATATTTTCTTTTACCTTAATAGTAATAAAAAAACGATAACACAGTCTCTTGCTGAGCAGACAGGTTAACTTCACGGGGCAGTACTAACTGCTTTTTTAAGAATAGGGCCTTTAGCTAATAAACACTTCAGTGATCAATACTAGTAACACTCTTGCTATACCCCTAACTTCCTGCCTGTAATTGGAGAGTGCTATGTTATGAGCTGAAAGCTCTCCTAAATCTCCTCAGATATGCAACTGAAAGATATTTTTAATTTTTCAAAGATTTCAAACAATCATAGTATGTTAACCATTTAGCTATCAGTTAACAGTATACCTTAGGTCTTGTGATGACTTCCACATTTTCAACGACTCTTCTAAAAGAAGGTGGCATTTTGTTGAGAATTCGGTGTTGAAGAAACTCTTGAGCTTTATGAAACATAAGGCCTCCTCCCACTACTAAGATGGAGCTGTACATCTTCTTTTTTGTATCATCAGATGCTGGAATTAATGGGTATATAGAAATAGGTCTGATTTTTAAAGTTAATATGGCCTGTATTTGTACTATAAAGAGTTTAGTGCAAGTCAAACCAGATAGTGTTTGCTTTTGAAAATCTTTTTATGTTCCTTGGAGATTCAAAATGTTCAGGTCAAGAAACCTCAACAAAGATGCAAGTACAAGGAACAGTGTAGCTACTCTAGGGATGATAAAACTTAGGGACATCTTACTTTGGTAAAATATAGGAGTTACCATAAATCCACACTGACATGCATATTTTACAGAATTGTATAAATGTAATTCTTACCGCAGCAGTCAATACTATGAAGAATGGCTTTGTCAAGGCCCAAGGCTTTGCCTTCAAACTGAGAAATAGCTGTTTTCCTGGACATGTGTGCTGTTAAAGGTTCCTCTGAGTCATTTCCAGATATCATACAATCACTCTGGGAAGATCCCAGTTCCACTTCTTGTGGGTACATCCTCTCTGAAATGTCTGAGGCTTGGCCTCTCAAGTCTCCCTCAAATGCACCAGGTTTCGACATAGATTTTCTATCAGCTGTAGCTTTTGCAGACTTAAAAATGAGAAAACAAGTTGAACTACAAAAAATGCAAAAAAGTCTTCTGCAGATTACTGAACAATATAAAGACTTAACTAATCACTGCATTTCCTTCACCTTTTTGCACAGAAAGGTTAAGCATTGCATTATTACCTCACATAATTTTCATTTTAATCTCCACTTACAAAGTGAGGGTTTTATTTTGAACTCCATCAGATTTATCAATGCCATAATATGAAGCCCTCTTAGACTCTGAACATACACAGTTCTAATTAAAGACTTGTCTAGACATCCATAATTCCTTACTCTAAATTTATTTTTTAATGTTTCTGACTCAGATAACAAACTTTGGTTTCTGAGATGAGCTACTGAGTCGTGATTTTATTCCCCAATTAAATAATACTTAATGAAAAAGAAAACTATTATTCACACACCTGCTCCTGCTTACTTTGTGTGGCTAGCAGGTAATGTTCATCATGAGGATCCTCAGGGTCACCTTGTGACCTGTGTTGCAAAGTTGTCATTTTTTGTCCAACAATTCCAAATGTTGCTGGGTAAAACAGAGCCATTGGAGCCTGAAGAATGAGAGATATGGCATAGTTTTACCACACAGTTTTTCTTTTTTTGGCATTTACTATAAAAAAAACCCCCAACAAACCCTTGTTCTATTTTTCTCACAATTCAAAATTAAATATACATTTTTTTCCAAACAGTTTTGTAAAAGGCTAAAGTGTCTTCAGCTTTGTATGATGAAAAAAAAGAAAAAAACAAACAGCAAAAACTATGCTTGTACATACAGATAAGCTTCTTTACAGATTCTGGCATTGTATGATAAATAAGTCCTTAACTGTAGTTTGTTACAAAATTAGAAAATTAAATGGTGAGCTGAAAATCTTGCAAAATTAGTGTTAATTCCTTCCATTTGAAGGATAAATATTCTATTTAGTTGATGCTACAACCATTCTGGCTAAAGCTAGTTAGGAAGTCCTGTGCATCCACCAGTGCTGCATTAGGCCCACTCATACATATAGTAGTTAGTTTTAAAACTATCAACAAGCTTATGTTAAGAACAATCTATAAATCATGTGGGCTTAGCAGCACTGGGCCAATACAAAGTGAGGTCCTGAGCCTGAATGCTCACTATAATTCTTATAATTTTTAGAAAAATCACCTGTAATTTTTCATCCCCTAATCGGAACTGGTATAATAAAGCTGGAGAATCCGGATGACGAATTTGGAACTCGTGATCTTGCAATCCAGAAATATCCTAGGGCCAAAAACAATGTAAACAAAACATTATATCTTTTATCTCTCTCTATCAAGCCGCATAATCCATTTAAACTGTAGGAAACAACAAGATGTAACAAACCTCTTAAAACTATGAATTTCATTCACCTATTCTTGAATTCTTTTTAAAGCCTTTCCCCTGTAGCATGATCTGCCAAAACAGCTTTCTACATGTCTAAGCCTCTAAAATGAGGGTTTGTGCAGAAAGAGGAGACCTGCTGGCAGATCTTACAAAACTGAAGTTGAAAAACAGCAAATATGCAGCTACTATCAGCTTCTTTCAGTAATAAGAACAAAGAAACTAAATTTCTAAGAGCCGGGATTCCTTTCGATGAGAAGAAAAATTAAACAAGTTACAAATACCTCAAGTCTAAAGCTTCTCCAGCTTTTGCCAGTATTCTACTAAGTAAAATAATACATTTTATTCCATTTGCAAGCAATTGTAGACTCACAAAAAGGTCCCCCAGAGTAGCATTCTGTAAAGGGAAAAAAAATTACTTGGAGAATACACTATTTTCCCTCTCACCTGGTCTAGATGACAAAATGTCTCCTTTAGGTGCTGAAGCAGCAGGCAGTCCAACTTACTAGTTAACTGGCAGTCTCTATATGGGAACCCTGCTCGTTGCATAAGCCAGTAAAAACACCTTGATACGTCAGATCCTCCATATGCAAGGCACAGCCTAAGGACAGAGAAGAAAAAGATTATTTTATTTATTTGCTGAAATACTGGCCTTCTACAGTAGCGTACATAGGAATACAAGGCACATTTTAGACATGCTGTGATCATGACTTCCACAGTTTGCAGAGCACAGTATCAGTTCTGCCTCTTTTCTTCTTTTAAAGACATCAGAATTCTTTAAGGTTCATATTGTAACATGATGACCCATGATTTTTCTTGCTTTTGCTCTTCCCCATCCCACCGGGGGGTGTGAGCGAGTGGCTGCGTGGTGCTTAGTTGCTGGCTGGGGTTAAACCATGACAAAAAGATACCTGGTGTTGCGATGGGAAACACCGTCTTCTACACAGCAAACACTTGTCTTCTGATCTCCCACATCGACTATACATGCACTGCTTAAACCACTTCCAAAGGTAGCACAGACAGACTCCTGGTGTACAACAATTCCTAGCAATATGAGAAAAAACATTATATCCAATTACGCCAAGCTCCAGACCATATTGCCGACATTTAAATGACATCAAATACCATTACCATTAGGATTTTAGCTATGCTCTTTAAGTAGTTACAAAACAAGGTCCAATTTCACCCTCTGTTTTCCTTTCAATCCACCTTTACCTCTGTAAGAGTACCTTTGTATTTGCAGCACAAGCCAATACTTGAACCTGAGAGGTTTCGGCCCATCTTTCTAGCCAATGAAGGACAAAAATAGCTCCATTGAGCTGTGCCTTGTAGACAAAAAGTAAAATTACTGTTTTAAAGGCAAATATTTTTAGATAGATTAAGAGAATTTTGTTATGCTGTATAATTAGTTCAGCTCTCCACCAAATTATTAGTTAGGAAATGGCACTTTTAAGAGTTATTAATTGTACTTTCTGACTTTCACATATCAGATGAATATGAAGCTTTGTGGGTTTTTTTCAGTATTCTTCCTGTTCCTCTGAAGCTAACTCATTTCCACTGCCAATTCTGCTATCCCAATGCCAGTACATTTTTCACACAGTATTATTAGGTACTGTTCACGTTACTTCTATGCAAAAACTGGGGAGGGGTCAAAAAAAAATGATTTAGAACCATTCTGATCAAAACCCAAGCCAATATGGCTTGTTCATTTTAACATGATGAAACAAATCAAAATGAGATCGGTCTCTCTTTTCGCAGTGTTTATTTACCACCTACTTAATTCTTTCAGCTCGGAAGAAAGCTGTAAAATGTACAGTAAAATGTAAAATGAGTAAAAATTTTTGTAAAAAATTTTTTTGTAAAATGAGTGTCTTCTATTAGATATAGAAAAGGCTAAACAGGTTTGCTATTTAAGAGTAGTATCTAGGCACATATTCTGCTGAGTGTAATACCTGGAAACTCTTTGCAGTTTGTACTGATTGATTATTAAACAACGGCAGTTTTAATCTCCAACATCTTAAAACTAACTTACTGTTTGACTAGTCTCTATCATTTAACTTATTACTCTTGTCCACTTTTTACGCCTCTTTCCTGTTCATTCCTTGCATACCTACTACAGAAAAAGCCTGCAGCACCAAAGGTACTATTACTGTGGTGTACTTCAAATTAAGTATGGTTGGGTTACTGCGCCTTCCGTAATAACCTTCTGTGTTGTCTCTCAATGTGAAATCAAGAGAAAGATGGCTAAGACTACAGCAGTTTTTCTTCCAGAAGACTAACTAGAAACTTCCTTTATAACAAAGGAAACTGCACTGGTTTTTTTCATCACAGGGATTTCCAGTCTAAATACAAATATGCAGAAGCAGCTGAAAATTATTTGTTTGGGTTTTTTTTAAATTTTATTGCTCTTCTATGCTTAGTGTATGCACTTAAGCCAGCTCTGAAGCCTCCTATTATGTCATCCTGTAGAGAGAACAGTAGCAGCATCTTACATCGTATACTTTTGTTTTGAAGTCTGAGAATCTTAATGCTCTGTAGAGTTAACATTGTGCATTTTAGAAATAGTTGAGAAAGCAGACTGTTGATACTTCTATCTCAGCTGAAGTGAGAAGCCCACAGTTGGAATACGTCACAGCAAACCAAGAAACTTGTTTCAATGCAAGCCAACCATTTTGCCCCATTAACGGGGACAGCAGTTACCGGAATAGCAAAAGATGAAAGGTGCTAGTGCCAGCCAAACTGGGACTGATGTGCAAACATGTGCCTTAGAGGGAAAAAAAAATATCTTTACGCTATTAATCATTAAGTGCTTGCTTATGTGTGGTTTTACCTGAGAAGCCCATCTTCATTAGGATCATATTTACCAGTTCTTTCACATGTTGTTTATTATAGATGTCTGGAATTAGCAAAATGCATCTGTAATACTGAAGATAAGAACAGTAAATTAAAGCCAGCTCTCAAATTATGTTTCTCTTTGCATTCTTGAATACCTGATGCTAAGAAAGAAAGCATTATCTGAAAGTTATTAAAAGAAGCACAGTTATGGAAAGGGGGAAGGTCTTTAATAATTTGAAAAATGAGTTCAGAGTAAGTACCAAGTTAAGAGTTTATAGGCCACTAAAATGTTTAAAAGCACATCAGATATGAGAAAAACACCTATTTTGCAAGGAGAAGAAATTTATGCAAGTATTAGGCACCTCTTCCTCAGCTGCCTCCTCCTAAGTCAACACAAAAAACCCCACCCCCAGACTAAGACTGTGAAATTTCTATAATAGGATTTCCAAACCTCCCTGGTAGTTCAATTAACAATTTTTATCTTAAGACTTAATTTGGAATTTTGTGCATGTCCTTAGGAACCACGCTCACCAGCATCAGAAAGAACTTATTCATTAAGAAAACCACCAGTAAGATGCTACCAGTAACAGCAGGTTGCTTCTCTTTTATAGTAACGTTTACAGAAGCGGATACAGCCCACATTAATGTCTTCACAACTCACCTTTAAGTCTTTCAGTGGTATTTCCAGATATTTTTGTATTGCTTGTGACCATATAACTTCAAGATCTGCTAATACAGCAGTGAGGGAGCCACCAGGTCCTGTGTGGAGATTCAACTGCCCTCTTCTAATCGGCCAGTGTATATTATAAGAATCTAGTGGATTAACGTACAGTGCCTGAAAATAAGAGATGATGTTCTATGCATAGCTTTTCACAAAAGATTAGTAACAAATACTAGAAAAATATTTCAGGAGCAGATAGAACAAGACGTGCAGCAGCACTCAGGCCTATGTGACAGCAATACAGTGGATTTCTTTTTAACAGGGCTTTAAAAAAAATTAAATACATGGTTTGTTTGAATTTTCATATCCACGGACGTAACAGTATGTTTCTCCATTATCGCAAATTAGCAACTAAAATAGTTTAAAGACTCCTTGAAGCTCATGAAGACCTACTCACTCAGCAGTGATTCCACATACTGATTCTTTTATCGGTTTCTTGCCTTTTCTCTGAATTATACCACATGGGCAAAGCTCTCACCTAGTCCCTGCAGAAACACTGGTTTGTAGCAGCGAAAGACCCAGGTTACTTGCTAGGCAAATGGGGGAAGCTGTCTGGTCTCGCTGAATTGATAAGAAGCACTCAGTTAGTCCATAGTAAAGCTTCTCATGTATTGCTTGACTAAATTTATACGCTTTTCAATACATACTTACATGTAGCAAACTGCTACTGATTGCATAGCTGCGTTAAAACATAATACTACGCTTCATTTCAGCGGGAAAAATGAATCTTACCTCTTCTCCTACCAGAAATTCAGGATGATTTGATGTGTTTGTCCACTTGGCCCCAGAGCTGTGATCTAAAATAGCCGGCCGCATCTGTCTGTTGTATGACCTGGCCTGAAATGTAATCAAAACAAATGCTGTTGATAAATATTTTACTAATCACTTTTTATGCATGAAAGAAAAAAGAAACGCCCCTCCCTACCCCAGCTCTCAAAGAACCATTTTAAATCTTCATTTTCTCAGATCTTCAGAGTTAGGTCACACAATAGTGTGCTGTATTCTTGTCCACTGAAACATAGCATCACACCACATTACTATATGAATGAACAATTTAATAAAATCTTAAGAATGAGTTACCTGATCGGGTGACACTGGTATACGCCTTGCACCATTTGACATCTTTTTGGACCATATTGCTTGGTCCACCATTTTAAGGCCATTTTGTCTCTGCTCAGTACTTTCAGGTTTCTAAACAAAACGCACAAATATGCCACGTGAATACTTACTTCCTGACTACATGTCTGTATAATGGTAATACTGAAGCTATTATTAAACCATGAAATCATTACTGTATTGACAGACTGTAGAAAGGAGAGAGGTTTGTACAACGTAAATTGAATGTATGCTGATTTTTAAATAAACTCTTCTTTATATTACAGTTCCCAACACCTATTTGTCTAAGGCAACTTGAATCTTCTCACTGATTGTAATGGCTGCTGGACTTCATCTCCAGTGATGAGCTCGGGACATTATCTATTTGGCGACAGAAATATTAAGTAGGAGCAAAAATGTTTTAATAGATCTCAATTATTTAAAGGTGAGATAATATTAGAGACATTAATTTGATTAATGATTTTTTTGTACAGATTCAAATTATGACTACATATCTTTTTTGAGCTGGTTGGACTAAAATGACTTGCTGTGGTATCCAAGTTACAAACCAACTTGTAACCAACGCGTTGACCAACGGAGCGCTCTGGTTCTAGTTCCACAATTGTCCACCATAAACAGAATTGTTCCACTATAAACAGGAATAGTGTGTGTGATAGCAGACCAGAGTGAAGTCCCTGTGTACAAACCCTCAGCCTATCAATTTATGAGATTTAGTTCACTGCGAACAAATCAAAACACAAACATGGAATGGTGCCAATCTACTGACTTCAGTAAGGTGGCATCTGCAGCACATTAAAAGAGAAAAAAGTTCGTCTTGAGACGTATTCGTCTCTGGGAAAAAAACATGCATGAGACGAAGATACACATTACACAGCAACAACAAAAAGCACTAGAAATACGTAGTTAAAGCATCCGTTTTAGCAAGATCGAGGACCCGCGGGGGCGCGGTGCCGGCTTACATTGAGCCCGTCCCGCAGGAGCCAGCTGTCCCTGTAGGCCGCCTGTCCCTGCTGCTTGTGCCGCCGGGCGATGACATGGGGGATGCCCACGGGCAGCGTGTCCGTGGCCCTCCCGAGCCGCAGAGTGGTCGAGCCGGGGTGTATCACCACGATGAAGTTGCTCTGGATTTGCTGAAACACGGCGCACGCCAGTCAGCCCCCTCGGCCCGCCTCCCCGCGCCCGGCCCTTTAAAAGGCCGCGCCCGGACCCCCCCGCCCCAGCCCCACAGCCCTGAGGGGCCGCCGCTGCGGCCCAGCCCCTCGCCGCTCCCAGGGCGGCCGGGCCGGGCCTCACCTCCTGCAGGGACTCGGGCACGGCGGCGGGGACGATGGGCCGCTTGACGCCGCGCTGCTCGCGCTCCCGGTCGCGCTCCTTGTCCTTCCCGTTCTCCGCCTCGCCTTTCTCCGCCTGGGTCATGCTCCCCGCCGGGCCAGCGGCGCCGGGCGGAAGCCGCTGCTGCGAGGGACGGGCGGCGCCGAGCCCGGCCTCCGTGCGGGGCGGAAGCGGGCGGACCCGCGGCCGGCGCCGCCCCTCAGGCAGGTACCGCGGGGGGGTCGGCGGCCCCTCAGGCGGGGATGGCGGGAGGGGGCTCGGCGGCCCCTCAGCGCCAGCCCCTGCCCCGGGCCGGCTGGGCTGGGCTCGCAGCGGGGTGCGGGGGGACAGCGGCTGCCCCGGGGGCTGCCCCCGCCCCGGGCTCTGCAGCGAGGGGAGGAGCAGCGGGGAGCCCGGGGAGCGCCTCAGCCGGTGCGGGAGGTCTGATGTAGCGGCAGGCAGGCCCTGCCGGCCGGGCGGTTCCTGCGGGGGGAAGGGCAATACAGCCCTCCGCACAACGTAAAAGATACTGCCTATAAAAATATCACAGTACCGCTGATGCGTGCGATACACCCGTGAAGAACTAACGCGGACCTACCGGCCTGTACCCACCTGGTCTGTGGGCTCCTTTACAGACGATGAAGATGTGGAGTTGAGGAAGATGCGTTCATTAGCCTGAAGGCTCCTGTTCACAGCAAGTTTAAAAGATAACTTTGACAACTTTAAAAGGTGACTTTAAAAGGTGGGAGCCACCCGAGGGGGCGATTTTACCGTAACTAGCTGGCAAAAGCCAGCTCATTAGCAAATGCTAATGTTAACCAAGGGGCATTGTTGGATGTTTGTCCTGGTTTGAGTGACACAGGATCAATTTCTCTTTCAGCAATTTTAATTTTCAGTAAGGTCTCATCTAATGCTAGGGAAAACTGCATTTTTAGGAGACTCCACTGCCTGAATTTGTGAAAGTATTTACTTTATAATAGACAGCTAGTGTGCGGGTTTCAAGGTCTCAGTGTTTTTGAGCTTTACTAAGTGTGGGGACCAGGTGGACTGAGACCCAGGCACTTGACCCTAGCTGGCCCAGAGGATTATTTTGTACCATGAAGGCCATGTTCAATTTAAGCTAGAAAGTTTGCTGAAGAAGCTCTCTCTCCCTTGATGCTGCCATCCCCAGAACCCCTTGCCCTGCTGCTGGACCCCTGAGCCCGTCCCTTCCTCCCGAAGCTGCAGTGTCCCACATTTACTGTCACTGCTGGGTGCGCACAGCTTTCTGCTGGTGGGATGGGCTGGGTGTCCTCGTATATTTCATGCAGGTTTCGGGACCGATATTGTCTCTTTTTGTCAGTCCCCTTCCCTGGAGACTTTCAAGACCCGCCTGGATGCAGTCCTGAGTTACGGTGCTCTGGGCGATACTGCTTTAGCAGGAGAGTTGGACTAGATGATCTCTAGAGGTCCCTTCCAACTCTGAAAAATTCTGTGATTCCATAAACCTGTTTGTATTTCAACCCTTGGGTTTCCTTGTTTTTAACCTGATCCCCCTTCTGGGGTGGGGAGGAGTCATTGGGTGATAGAATGATTATCTAAAAGACAATAAACTGTTGTGATTTCTTCAAACTGTAACGTTATATTTTCCTGCTAAAGAGATTTTAAGAGAGGTTTAAGTAAAAATTTTGCAGCAGCACCTTGTAGAAAATAATTTATCTGGATTCTTGGCAGATAATCTTTTCTCAAATAGATGCAGCCCTCTCCCACTGAACAAAAAACCTCCAAACCCCAAACAAAACCCATGAACAACAGAAACTCCCATTCTGAAATGGGGTAAATAAATTAAAAGGCGGTTACTGTTTGAAAGAAAATACCTTTTCTTGTGTTAGCCCTCAGTATTTGAGTTCACTACGTTTTTCTCATGTAATAAGAACAAAGCCTGACTTTATTGAAAAAAGTCTTACCAAAATTTGTACAGCAAGTAGGCTTATACGTTTGAGTAAGTTTATAATGGAGACAGAAGCTGTTTCAAGAGGTGCTTATGAAACACTCGTGTTATAAAACCCATTATGGGCCTTAAGTGAGTTTGTAAAAGGCAAAGATTGTAAAACAAAATTATTTGTAAGTTGCATTTTAAAAGTGTTTTTAGAGTATCATTAATATCATGAAAATACATCGAAGTACAGAATGTTAGTACTGACAAAAATAGAGTAAATACAAAACCTGTTAGGAAGCACTGCGTTATATTTGACTCTTGAGGGACCTTCTGTATCAAATATAAATACGTATCCTTCCTCAGACAGGTTTTTTTTTCTAAAAATGATGAGAAAGTCAGCCTTGTGACAAGCCAAATATAATTTACTTATTACTCTGCAACTACAGTAAAATGCTCAGAAACTATACAAAGACTTTAGACAGTAAACATTTAATAAAACTGTAGTTCAGTTACACCAGATCCTTGAAGAAGGAGTTCCCAGTACAACTTCATTAATCTGCTGATATCACAGAACAGTCTCCAGTTAGACATACGCATCCACGACATTCAAACGCATTTGGTCCACCACGAAACTCTTCTTCCCTTTCATCTTGCAGATGTGTATGCTCTTGCCTGCCTCTTCAGCAAGCGTTTACCTACAGGATAAAAGTATTAACAGTACATTTAAAAACAATGCCTTTCTTTGCAAGGTAAAACTATTTAAGTAATAAGTTTAAAATATTTTTTTAAATTTAGCTAAATAACACATGCTAAAGGCTTGTAAACTTCTGTTCCTGAGCAGATTACACATTATTACCCAAAAGCCTTCCCCACAGATTTTGCTGGCCAAGAACAAAAAAAACCCATCCAAATTAAATAAAAAAAATCATGGGGAGAAGTTTATCCTTTTTCTATGGAACTGCAATAACTGGTGTATGTGCTTTTTGGAATATGGACATTTTCCTGCAAGACTTACAGGTATTAACCACCCGTATGTGTGGTTTTTTTCTTCTAATTTTTGTTATGGTATCAATGGGGAGTGATTGATGAAAAAGGATTGCTTGAAGTAAATTAAACCATACTATATATATGTTCAGTGTTAGATGAAACTACCACCAGACAACCTAATTAATAAAAGAGAAATAAAGTTCAGGAAGCTGTAAGAAATTTAATGACCATGGCTTTTTAAATGGTTTTTGTCCCCTCTTTTTAAGCAATTCTGATTTTTATGCGATACTAGAATTCAAGATTTGCATAGCTATACCACTGAAACAGGAAAAGCGATTTTTTTACTCATAGTCTTCTAGCAGCTTTATTAATTTTCCTTCTTTTCTATTGGTAAGTATTTACTTTAAGCAAAAGAAAAAAAATCACGTCATATGATAATAATTAGAAATGCAAACAGTTTCAGTCACAACTGATCTGGACAGGACTTTACATTCGAAGACAAAAAAGATGAAAAGTTCTAAATATTTTTTTTATCAGCTGTGTTCAAAAATCTTTGCTATACTTTGTATATCCACTTCTACGCAATTAAAAGTAGAAGCTCACCAGTTCTGAGCCAAAACCTATTAACACCCCCCATCCTTTTTTCCCTCTTTACTGAAAGTATCTAACCACTTTCTCTTCTTCTTTTGGTAACTTCTGCAGAAGGAGGACAAAACGCTTGGTTCTACCTTAATGTAAAATTATCATTGATATTTAAAAAAACCAAGGAAGTTCAAAGCAGGATACAGCAGACTTGGAATTACCTTCCTCATCCACCTCCAGCCATTGGTGGTGGACTGGGGCCTCCACCCCAGTTATTTATTCGACCCATCCTACGGCGAGGCTGTGCTGGAGGCCTGACAAGAAAGCAAGGAGAGCAACATCTATTCAATTGACATTAAATTGTTAAACAAGAAACAGAATAACACTGTCTCTAAATGATAGTAATTATGAAGTTAGAACCTCTGGAAAAGTTGTTTGGGTTTTGGGTGAAAAGGTAAAAAAAAAAACCCAATCCCACATTTGGAAATTTCGCTTATGCAAACTGCTCTAACTACTCCTGTCTCACAAGAGAACGCTACAGCCAACAGGCTTTTTACGCAATCCTAAAAACCCCAAAAGTTAGGCAAACCATTAAGAACAAAGAAACGATATCCCTATAACAAAGTGTTTTGCTTTATCTATAGATAATGTGATACGTGAAATGACTGAATTACTATAAATCAAATGCTGAGTGTAAGTAAGTCTAACAAAACAGAATCTCAACAAAGATACATACTGTCTACTAGGCAGGTTTGAAAAATTGTTTCAGTGAGAGTCAGGCCGTATTGTTAAAACGGCCATCCAAAGCTATGTACTATTATCGATGAGTTTCAGAAAAAATACCACAGATAAACAACATCTTAGTCTTCTCACGTGACCAGATTCAATGCAAATCACAACTGTAATCTGAATACATGATGTCATTTTGCTAAGATAGCAAAAAAAAAATAATCATAACTAGAGTGAATATGAAAAAATACCCTCTTCCATCATTGTATCCTAAATAGGAGGAAGATGTGTAGCCTCTTCTTCTCAAATCTGGTTGAATAATGCTCTGGAAACTGAAAAATAAAACAGGAGTTAGGTGAATTGATTGCTAGATACAGTTGCTGAATTTTTGGATTACAAGATAAGAAATGGGATGAAAACCAATAAGTAATGTTCAGAAATGAACAGCGTATCCTCTTAAGATTACTGTTGTTTAATACATATTTGCAATTTTTCTCCTATGATTCAAGATAAAACCTGAAGTAATTCCAAATTACAGTAAGGCTCAAACCATAAAATCTTTTTTTTTTTTTCCTGGTAAATAAAGTGCAAGAAATGAATAAAGTATAAACCTATAACTGAAATAATGAAGAACTGTTGAATACATCAGAAGAAATTTTTGTTTCTTAACTGGCTTCAATCTGAGGCCATAGATTTGTGATTACTGCTATGTGATTATTTTTACATAGCCAGACTCTGTTGGCATCAGTAGAAATCCTCCAAGTAATACCTCAATTATTTGATCAGCTGTTAGAAACTAGCTGTTTAACAAAACTATATGCTTTTTCTTTTTGCAGTATTAAAATGGAAGAAATGTAAGAAAAATTATTTGAACTGCCAGTAAGTTAGCACCACTTTTCATTCACTTTTATTTAATATATTACAGTGTGTAATAACCAAAGCCACATAGTCATAGTAAAACATTCATATGTTTTGGGGACAGTAGATACGGAATGCTAAAGAGCAAATGTAACATTTTTATTGCTGTGTTATTCATAGCACTGAGTAGCTTCTACCTATGGCAAACCTAAAATAAAGTATCAAAAGAATTAATTTCTACTTACAACAGAACCACAAAATCTGCTATCGACCAGAAAAAATCTGTTATAGATGACAAACTCCAAGGAGCCCGACTCTGGTTATCCAAAACTTGTCCTGTAACGTATCAAAACATCCAGCAACGTTTAGTGTCTGACACTGTACAGTAAATCACCCAAAACCGCATCTCCTGAGTCTAAGGTTTACAAACGGGATGGAGAAACTACGCTTCATGGACAAAGGTGGCAAGTTTCGCTCCCTGCAGGGTATTGTCCAAGTACGTGAAATAATGGGATCACCGCCACCAGAGCGCCACCGTGTCAGGGCAAACATACCAAAACCCCCCCGGTACGGTCTCTGCTTCCCTGTATGTGACTAAGGCGCTTCTCTGTTACGCTCCCTGTTATGCAGGACACGCTCCGGCTTTTCAAAGTCCTTAAAACCCCTTCAGAACTGCGTAAGGCTGAAACCCAGGCCGCAGGGAAGCGGATGGACGCGGGGCCGAGACCAGGGCGGTGTGCCGGGCCGCAGAGCCAGCGCCGGCCCGATGCCCCCCCCAGCCGCCCCCCGGGCTCCAGCCTGCCCCCCGCCGCCCCGCTGAGGGGAAAAAGCGCGATCCCCCCGGCCGGCCGCCCCTCACCGTTGGAGATGTACACCATGGCGGCGGGCCGCGGCCGCTGCCCCGTCACCTGCCCTCGCACCCACTGCGCCTGCGCGGGCGCGCGGGCGGCGCATGCCCAGAACCTGCCGCGGGGCCGCCCCTCGCTTCCGGCTGGCGGCGCTGAGGGGAAGGGGCTGAGGGGGGGCCTGTGCTAAGGCGCCATGGCCGCGGTGGGGTGAAGGGGTGCTAAGCCGACGTGGCCATGGCGGCCCCGGGCGGCCCTCCTTTTCCCGGTTCCTTTCCCATAGCAACCGTAGCGGCACGTAGCCTCCTGTTAACGGGGAATCCCCCTCAGCGGCCCCGCTGCGGGGCCGGCCGGCCTGGGGCGGGCGGTGTGCAGGTGGGGCGTCTCCTCCCTCAGCGCGGGCGGTTCTGGTTCGCTCCTGAAGTGTTTTTATTGTAGTGGTTACAGCGCTGCGGCAGGTTGTGTCAGAGCTTCGGTGCCCGGTCAGCGTATGGTTTTACCAAAAGTAAGAGGAAACCATAACGGTGGTTAGTAGTATGCCAAGGTAGCTCTCATAAAAATTACATATTCTGAGTAGTCTACATAGTTAACTTCTGCTGGATATTAGGTAAAAGCAACTGCCATCGTCCTTTATCACTGCCCCAGTTTTCTCTAGTTGTTGAAGAGAGCCTTGTCCATTCCTGTGGTTTCTCTAACGGAATGTTAGAAGCGATAACTTGCTGTAGTAATGTTAGAAATTTGACCAAATGCAGGTACTTATTTAAAATTTCTCTCCAAAGGGAACTTCTGTTCCTTTCCTGTAATGACAGGTATGTGGCAATGTATATTCCCGTTACAGTGGTGGGAATGTTCAGCCCAAAGTCGAGCATTTGTTTTAATTTATTTTATTTTTAGAAAAGCTTTGCCCTGCAAATAGTGGCTAGCGTTTCTTCTCATGGAGAATCTATGCTTGTAAAATTGGAGGTAACTATATAGCTTTTTAGGCAAATTTAATGTAATGCCTTCTCTTTTTTTAAAAATAACCCACACTAGTAGAGGAGGGATGTGTAATTCTGCTGTGAAACAGCAGTAAGAAAAATGAATATAAAAGTATTTTAATACTGCCTTTGCAAGATCTTTCTTTTCCTAGTAACTATGAGGTAAAGTCTTTTGCTGAACCTCTTAATGCAAGAGTGTTGTCTGAAGTTGAAATTATAATATAATCTGCCTCTGACAATGTAGTTGAGCCCTAGTAAAGAAATTGTTTGCAACTGACAGGTGTTTATAAATGTTCAATATTCCAGAAATAAACTCTTGATAACAACTGAAAGCAATTGTGAAAGAAAAATATCTGTAACAACATATATAAAATAAATATTTATCATTAATATAAGAGCTAGGTAATGTAGCACTCGATAAATGGGGAAATGCAAAAATGTTTAGAAAATAGCGGGTGCTACACGGTGCACATTGGGCATAAATGCAGGCAGTATGTTAAAATTATTCAGGGACAACATTTTAATAAATTAGCTATGTTTATGATGATTTTTTCAAAGTGTAGTCAGATCAGTTTCAGTTTAAAAATTGCAAAACAGGCTACGTAGGTATAGAAGAAAAACAGAGACAGTCTGCAAGTCATTTGAACGCTGTTTTTAGCTTCTCAGTGAAAACAGATAAACGGAGCAATAAACTGGAAGAAAGATGTATGGGTGTACTGCAATTTATGGAATGCATAGTATATCTGATATTGTGTGTAAGGTGATACTGTTATGTACATTTTAACTTTATACGGAAAGTGAAAACATTACTTTAAAAAGGTATTGTCAAATAATAGGAAAGTATATGACAAATGCATACCTCTATTAATATGCTAACGTGAAAATGGCAGTCTCACTTTCAAATAATTTTCATAAATATACTTTGTTTTCTTTTCACTAGGCTTTGAGATAAAATATCAAATTATCTTATGTTTGAAGAACTATTGCAGAAGTTGAGATACAGCATTTACCAAGAAGAAAATAAAAAAAAGGGAGGATGGCAATGGGAAGATAATGGCGATAAGTGGAGTTAAAAAGAGGTATTGTGAATTTTGTGTCACAAACTGACTCTTGCTAGTATAAAGACAAACGTCACAGTCCAGACTTTCCACTGTAGTTTAGACAGAAACATAATGGTGAACCTGAATACAAGCAGGTAATTATTCCACCTGAAGTCATGCTCTGTATGCAGTTGGCGTTGTCCTGCATGGATTAATGCAATAAGAGTTTGAACAATTTATTCCCTTTTTTGATGTATTATTTTTCAGAGGGAATGTGTTAATTATGCAGAAAGGAACAATGTATTTTTTGTTTTTCAAGTGACAACAAAAACCCCAAACCCCAACAACAAAAAGATGGTTAGTGGATTCTTCGGGTTGGTTTTTTTTTTTTTTTAAGAAAAGTAAAATCATATGTGAGATAGTCTTGGTTTATTTAATAATAAAGTAGTAATAAGTATTGTCTCAGTGCCCTAAAATTATTAAATTACAATGCAAACTTTCTCTGTGAAATGCATTCCTAGTGAGTGAAATTGAAGAAATATACTTTAAAATTGAGATTACTAGTGTGTGTATATTCCTAACATAGTTATATTTTTCCAAGAAAGCATGTCCAGGTACTTAACAGTGGCAAAATAACCTACCATTGCATAAAATGATACATGAAAATTTTAGTATTTATAACTATTTTTTAAATGCTTACATATCTATTATTTCTTTATTTATTTACATAGTTAAGTTTTAGACACAAAAATGTGAGATTTAAAAGATGTGTTTAAAAATCAATGGTAGTATTACATTATCAAGCTTGTTATCCGTTGGCCGGTCCTTAGGCCAGGAATGGAGTAGAAGAGGAATAGGAAAACAGTTATTCATGTGCACTTGCAGTTTATGGTGCAGTTGGGACAGCAGGCGTGGATACAAGCTCTGTTGGGAGCTCGTTTCTGGTAGCGACACAGCCCTGGTGCCCCACTCTGAGCAGCTGCTCCTTCACGAAGGGCAGGATGGGTGTCTCTGGCTGTTGCTAGTTGGAGTCCTACAGTGACTTGCCCCTTTGCTTTCAGTCTGTGTGCCTGATGCCCTGAAGTTCAGAGGACCACAGCAGCAGTGCACCTGCGCTTAATGAAAATCAGTAGAAGGTGTTTTGGAAGTCAGCAACAGAAATACGAAACAGCTGTGTTGCCCTTCTGAAGGTGGGTACCACGAGGAATAGCGCTGGGCGGTTATTGGCGTGTAAGAGCTAACTGGTGAAACTACCCGACCACAGTGAAGAAATACCCGCGTTTCATGCATGGTTATTGAGTAGTGGCGATACTTCGAATATCCATCGGGTGGCAGCGTAAGTGTGAAATAACGCTATCTGCTTTGTTTAATTACCCTGCAAAGTTTCTATTGAGTTCGTCGTAACGTGTTTGGATTCTCCTTTATATAAAAATCCTTAGTCTAGTGCTACTTAGACACTTAGGTAATGCAGAACTGGCACATTCTTACTGGGTTAAAGACCAGCGTTGAATACACAGATGTATACTGTTCTGAGAATTTTCTAGAAGTCTCATATAGGTAGAGTCTTGACTAATGTTGGAGAAATGCTTGTATATTTATATGTGATTATATGGGAAAGATTGGAGGGTTTTTGGTTGGTTGGATTTTTTGGTTTTTGGGGTTTTGTTGGTTTTAGTGTTTGTTTTGTTTTTTTTCCCCTACAGTTAGTTGAAGGAGAAGCTGAGAACTCTGCTGTGGAATAGCAAACTTCCAATTTTGTTAGTGGTACTGTTGGCAATTTTTTAGTATAAATGAAAAAAGGTGAACATAAATAAGTGTAATAATTACCTTTTGAAGTATAGTAGGTAGGCAAAATAATGATAATCAGATGGGTCAACTGAAAATATAAATTGCATCCTCTAACCAATGCAGCAAGTTAATGGCAAAGCCTGAAATAGAACTGACTTGCTTATTCTCATACATGTGTTAATTTCTGGAGGATATGCTTGCATCTGTCAGGTAGAGGAAACAAAAGCAATCTTAGATTCTGTTAGTGTTTAGGTTTAAGGCAAATATCCTTTGCCTTGTTATGCTTTCTGCCAATGCATGAGGATTTGATTTGTCATGTACCTGATGGGACTGGATTGTGAATGAATGCACACACACAATGTCTGCTTTTGCATCTTTTTCTTCCTGCTCTTTTTCTGAACTCATTTAAAAATAACGGGCTTTCTGTTTAGTGAAAAGTAAAATTTAGTGCAATGAAATTTGAAGAATAAATGTTCAAGTTAGGGATTATCCTTTTTCATTACCGTTCTTACGTTTTTAAATCCTGTTTGTAAAAAGTTGGCTTGTAAGTACACCTACAGATTTCAAATGGCTATTTCCGCTTCCGACACTTTACTTTGATACTGGAAATGACATCATTATCCTGTAGTGGTATCTTTAGAAATTAAAAGTAATTATTAACCAGAGGAATGGATTTGTTAAGACAGGTGGTGTGATGTGTTGGCTTTTCTGCCAGATTTTTTAGCCCACAGACCATCAGCGGCAGATGGCAATGTGGTTGAACTGATGTTGTAATCTACTGTGATTTTGGTCTTATCTGCATGCAAAAATTTGCTTGTACTGATTTGTTTAGCCCTGAGGTATTGTAAAAGTTGGGAAAATACAGGCTGCCCAGGTAGGGTGTGGAGTCCCCTTCTCTGGAGATTTTCAAGACTCGCCTGGATGCAGTCCTGAGTGATGTGCTCTAGGCAGTCCTCCTTTAGCAGGGGAGTTGGACTAGATGATCCCTAGAGGTCCCTTCCAACTCTGAAGATTCTGTGATTCTGTGAAAAGATAAACATATTAAAGCAGAAAAATGTCATGTCAGAGTGCTGAAGAACGATTTAAATGCCAGACATTATCATATCTAAGTAAGCCTGGTTTCATTCAAAAGGTTGGTTAACAATGCATTTTACATTGAATGTGTTCTCCTGTTAAGGAATATAGCGTGTTTCTGTTGTCTGTAAAAACTGTATTAAAGGTTAGGCATACCTTAGACTGTCCAGTTTAGGTGATAGCTTGGTTATGAGTACGGTCCAAGGAGGAAAAAAGGCTTTAGCTCACTGATGCTGTGGAGCTGCTTGTAGATAGCTGGAAGTTTCTTATCAGCCACCTGGTGGGAGAGGTATGGGCTGTATGACTAAGAAGGCTCACATGTGAGAAGTGGGAAAGGAAGCTGGAAAGACTTGAATTCCAACAAGGCACTACTGCTTGTCATTTATCCTTATTTTTATTTCTGAGATGACTACAACACAAAATATGTAATGGAATCCTCTGGCCTCCCTGAAGTTCAGGTGAGCCTTGTGTGGGCAGTGCCTCATGGGATAGCTGGGGCAGGCGTGTGAAGCCATAGCTGGAAAGGTACTAGATTTTAGTAGGAGTGAGTTTTGGGAAAGTCTGTGCTGAAGGATACATGTTTCTGAAAAAAAGAAACATGAATCACACTGTATTTTTCAAGTTCTTACTTCCTAGTTTGTATGCATGTTGTTTTTGTTAGCTGGCTGCTGCCCATTGTGCTCCCACACCTGGTTTAGTGTGGTCGGTTTTATCAGAAAGTTTCTGTCCCACAGCCTAGTCCAGTTCTAGTGAACATCAGTACTATCTCCAGCTGTAGCTCTTGGGACACTTGCTGAATATTTAGAGACTGAGATATTTATACATGAATTATATTTCTTGATTATATTAGTCCTTTTAAAATAATCAACACTCCTATTGCTAAATTGTTAAATACTGTTAAGCAACAAAGACAAACTCACCTAATTGTTTCTAACTTCTCATATACTCAACTGAAATGGAGTCCCTGAAAATATATGCAGTTAGGATACAGATGGTGCTGTTTTCTGCTGGATCTGCATGGGTTGCATCTACACGGGTGATTGAGGGAGCGGGAGTGTTCCTTCTTGATGCAAGTTTGCTTTATGGTATGTTTGGAGTTTTGTGTCTGCATTTGGAGTCTTGCAGTAGGCCCTTGAACACGCTGCTGTTGTGCTGAGAGTGGATTCCTTCCTGATGAACCAAGGCCGAGATTGCACAGCTGCTGGAGCACTCCTGCAGTGTGGGCAGAGGGTTATTAGCTCTCTGTTCGTGTGCTGTGCACACTGAGGACTGGCAGCTGGCATGAACTTTGCTGGTAAAGATGTAATGTGGATATGTGGTCCTGGAATCATACCAGATTTCAGCAAATGAAACCTTGTTTTTTCCCTTTTTGCAGCATAAAGGCCAGTGATGTAGACTGGTCAATGGAAACTGTGTATGACAAGACTAATGTAAGTTTTAAGAATGCCCATTACTGCATTATAAAGGGCAATGTAAATAAGGTGACAAATTAAAAAAGGCTCTAACTGTTGCTAGAGGCATCTGTGATACTTGATCTACAGCTTTAGCTGTTGAACTTTAACTGTTTCACACTTAACAGCCAAGATAAAAATAACAGTTAAGGTACTTGTCAGAAGTAGGTGGATGAAGCCAATTCCGTAATCTATTTGGTGAATAAAACAGCAATGTGATAATTGACACATTGTTCTGGAGAGCTCTTAAGGTTGTGTTGAAGTATTAATATGAATTTTTGTATTCTGAAAAGTTATTAATCTAATGGAATATGTTCATGCAATTGAAAAACCTTTACATGGGTGCAAGAAGCATAGATGTTTAAAAAGCACGTAGTTATGATTTGTTATGTGGTGTTTGGGAAGATGTGGATGCTGTGAAGCCTGGAATGGGTGCTAACATGATGACTCTGTAGAGGTTTTAAAAGCACATTGCGTTGAGGTTGCAGCTTTATTACTCCATTCTTATTGCTCCTGATTTTGGTGTTTCTCTGTAGGCAACATTGCTGTTCTTGGCTTTAACGAACATAAAAGCCAAGCTACAGACATGACCAAAGATTAATTGCAAAAATACATTGCCTCATCTGAAAGGCGTATTTAAAACAATGGTCTTCTGGTGGGAAAAATCCCCTAGAAGCTTGTGCTGGTTTTGGCTGAGATAGAGTTAATTTTCTTCATAGCACCTAGTGTGGGCTATGTTTTGGATTAGTGCCGGAAACAGTGTTGATAATACAGCGATGCTATAGTTATTGCTGAGCAGTGCTTTACAGACTCAAGGCCTTTTCTGCTTCTCACACCACCCTGCGTACACACCCCTGCTTCTCACTGCCAGCGAGTAGGCTGGGGCTGCACAAGAAGTTGAGAGGGGACACAGCCGGGACAGCTGACCCCACGTGACCAAAGGGATCTTCCATATGACCATACGGTGTCATGCTCAGCATATAAAGCTGAGGGAAGAAGGAGGAAGGGGTGGACGTTCGGAGTTATAGCATTTTGTCTCCCCAAGTAACGATTACGTGTGATGCAGCCCTGCTTTCCTGGAGTGGCCGAGCACCTGTCTGCTGATGGGCAGTAATGAATGAATTCCTAGTTTTGCTTTGCTTGGGTGCACAGCTTTTGCTTTACCTATTAAACTGTCTTTACCTCAACCCACGAGTTTTCTCACTTTTGCTCTTCTGACTCTCTCCCCCATCCCACTGTGAGGGGAGTGAGTGCGCGGCTGTGTGGTGCTTAGTTGCTGGCTGGAGTTAAACGGTGACAAAGCTATAGAAGTAATCTGGACAACACACTCCCAGAAAAATTCCACATTTTGCAGGAGATTGGTACGCCATGCTGTACAGTGTCTCCTGGGCTGCAAAAATAGTTTTGAGTTACCATATGAAATCAATTTAGGCACATATGAGACTTTTAATAGTAGAGTTAATCAAAGAAATATTATGTAATATCTAATTGGGGAACATATATCTCACCCCCAGTTTAGCTTTTAAATATCACATTTGCTTCTGTCATTAGCACATGCTAGAGGACACAAAAGAATCTGGTTTTAAAATAGAGCTGAAATTCTTTATTATCCTATTTATTGTACTTTCCATTTTTTCTCAGGGTAGTGCACTGCATTATACCTCATAATCTAGAACATAATGTACACTGGCTCAGTGCTATCAGAAGCAGAACTAGCACCCAGAAAGAAATAATTGCATATAAACTTATTTAATGTCTTTGTCCACTCCATCAGAGTGGGTGACAAAACCATGCTTTCAGTTCTCTACGTTCACATATTCCTGACTTTAAAAATTGTCCTTTTTCTGCCTGTTTAAATAAGTAGTTTTTAAATCAGAAGGAACAAATTCAGGACATTGAGAAGAATCCTCAGTAACTTCTTTATGTTGACAATTAATTGCAACTGAATTGTCTTGTGTTTCACACTCAAGGAAGGAAAAAAACCTAGCCTGTAAAGAATTGCTAAGTGCTGATGTCATTCACCAATAACTATGGTAAAAATCAAGGTTATTTGGGAATCCAGTCAGCACAAAGCTGAGCTGCAATGGTAGAGAAAAAGAATGCAAGTCAGTCTATATTATGAGACGATAAAATTTCTCGTTAAATTCTTCCATAGAGTAATATGTTGAGTACTAATTACTGCATCATAAAAAAAAGACTATAGTTGTACAGAGCATGGTAGTAAAAGCTGATTTCTTTTAGAAGCAAAGTCAGGCATAAAACCAGATATGTAGTAATACCTAAGTATCTGAGAAGATGAATAACAAGAGAGTTGAAATATATATATATGTAAATAGATTAAGCAGCGCAAAGTTTTGCATTTTCCTTGGTAACAAAAACATCTAATGTCAATGAAAATTAGTGGGTGATAACAGGTATCAGACAGCCCTTCATACTGTCTTGCCAGAAAGACACTTCCAGGCAGAAGGAGGTTGTGCTTCTTCGAACAAAAAACCCACCAAACCCTGCATTGTAAGACTATTTTTCTTTAAAAAGGCTTTGGAAAACAAGCATTTTAGATTTTATGCTTTCATAGTAGGATATTCGCATTCTAGGCTACTGTGAAATTTCTTTTGGAAGAAGTAGAGGTGAGTTTTAAAAAAGCCCATTTTTTTCCTCAGGCATTGAATTCCTTCATTCTTGTTGCCCTGGGACAAAAAAAATAAAAATCAGTAAGAATCAAAATGAATGGGATGCTTTTGAGTAAGAAAAGAATTTTAATTTATGCTTCAGAAAAAGTCAGGGATATAAATAATCGCATCTGAGTCTCCAAGCAGTAGGAATTAAGCTGAGATGTTTGACTGAATTAGTTTATTGCTGTATTTATCTTGTATGGTATCTCTCATACATTTCTTTGAAGTATCTGATGTCAGGTACTGGAAAGAGTTATAGCAAAGCATTTGATGCTTGGAATTCCTTTCAGAGACTTTCCAGTCATCATTGCTGCCGCCTGCTTACCTTACTGCTGCACATCTGCAGCCTTTCTTAGGGATATTAGAAGCAGTCATCAGACTTCTGGAGTATTTGCTTCTCTCATTCTATTTGTGTTACAGCTTCATTTTTTTCACCATTAACAGCAGTTTCCACATGCTGTCTTGGCAGTGTTTGTCTAACTTGTTTCTCAGGCGAGATAATAATGTACTGCATGGCGCCATTGTGTGGCATGGTCTTGCTGAGAACCAGTAAGCATCAGTTCATGTTAATTGTGAGAGTGAAATCAGGCACCAGCATGTAAATGCAAGCATTTTAAACAAAAGGGTCCCATGGCTGTCTTTCTTATTAAGCATATACCTCAATCGAACTTTAAATGCTGCCAAAGCAGCAAGGCTACAATATCTATTAAAGTTCTCTAAATGATATTGGATATAATTTGTATAATGCTTTAGGTGGGTGTGACTCATGGAGAAGGTGCTCCTGAATGATCCCCACCTACAAGGTGAGCCTGTAGGCTAGCCTTTACCCAGACCCAACACACCAGACGCGTTCCCTGGTAAGTAACAAAGAAGGGATCAGTATTTGGCCCTTCACATAGCTGCTAGAGAACAAGAAGGACAAGGGTGCCAGGCTTGAGACATCTGCTTTTGGTCACTGTGCAAAAAGTCTCCAGGTGTGTGGCAGCAAGGTAAGTAGGAGATAGTTGGTGATGAACCTCTGTATTTTCTTGGGTATTTCCTTAACTTAAAGATCCTTTCTGCACCCTTTAAACCTTTCATAATTTTAAGTCATGAAGAAAGAGAGACAAGTGGTAAAGAGAATTGGTTCCTCTGGGCTTATACTTCCACCCTGAACATTTTGGCTCTCTATTCTGCTTATTTCTCAATTTCAAAAAAGACTTATTTGTAGGGTCTTCTCTCTCCTTTATGTTACACGATTTTCTTCGAGGCTGTTAGCCAGGTACATGAATCACTGTAGTCCTGATCAGAGAAATGAAAACTAAAATGATATGAGGGAAGCTTCCAAATAATTGAACTCACAATAGATCACAATGCTTTATTAGCCTAATAGACTTTAGAAAGTGCATGTTTACAGATTCTCCTCCTGAAGCTGTTCAAAACCTGCTCCTGAGAGCAAGATAAAAAAAATAAAAAATCAATAGAGAGAGTAGTTTTGGCCGTCACTTGCTCTTCTGCTGCAATGTGATTGGTCACATCAGACTTTACTTGCTTAATGCTGAAAGGCAGAGTCTAAATTCTAGAACCAGTGAGCTGTATTTTGTCAGGATGCTTTCTTTTGTCAATTACAGCTGTTCTGAAGAGACAGAAACTTCACTAAGGGCTTCTTAAAGTTCCTTCTGTTACTTTGGGTTAGTAGCTTTCCATGCATAGAAGAGTGACGCTGTTGCCTTCAAATTTCAGATATGTTTCATTACTTGACAGCATCACGTGTTGATTTTTCCCTTTTTGTCTAAGGCTTATTTTCTAAAGCTGTCTTTCAGATGGCACCTGACTACACTAATAAATTTTTAAAAATAAAAGTTTAATAGTAGCTTATGCAATCTATATTTCTGCATGGAAATTTCATAATTTCATAGTAAGTTACCCAATTTGCATAGCCAATAGTAGACTCCTGGTATACTGATGAAAAGCCTGTGTCCTTTAGGGATGCAAATGTAGAGATCTCTTCTGAGTGTTTTCTTAACAACAATATAAAAATCTGAGAGTCTCTTTTGTTGGGTAAATTGCTCATATGGTTCCACATCTTTCTTGAACATTAGCTTCAGCAGATTCTGATACATTTACAAATATTACACTGGTAACATATCCAGTGTCTGAATATATCCAGTATTTTGGTACCCACAAAGTAATATTTCTGCCAAGAGTGATTAAGCACAGAAGATTAATTCTTTATTATTAGATTATTATAAAGGAAAAACTGGAAGACGGCTTATTCCTTTCACTCTACGAAGCCATTGTTTGAATCTCTTAACGTTGAATATATCTGTCTTTTTCTAGCCATTCCTCCCTTTTGGTGGTCTTGAGGCAACTTAAAATTTTTATAGACAGAAGCAGTAAGAGTATATGGATTATCAGCATTTAAAAACCTGAGGTTTTGATCACAGCATCCTTCCTTCTCTTTCCATTAATTTTCTAATTAACTTAATATTGCATTTGTCATTATTGCTATCATTGAAATACTTACAGTCAGCTCAAGCTATGTATAAAATAAAGATGGAATATTTAACTATGCTTCATATTTCATTTTAAAGATGAAACTGAATAAACTTGATACTTCTGGCAAAACCAGTTTCCTTAACAAGAATAATCAATTATGTTTTCCTCTCTGCCACATGGCTAGACATGCAGAGCGTATCTTTCCACCTGGGTTCCTCATGTCATTTGAAAAGCCAGAATTAAAAGGGACAGAACAGGGATTGCAATGCTCTCCATTTCATCACATAAACTTTCCCTCTGTGCAGCTGGTGCACTGAAAACATAACTGCTTCAGAATAGATTCAATAGATATTAACAGGGAGAACAAAAGAACTTTAGTTCTATAGTGTGATTTTTGTCCTAGAGAATTTGTATTAATGATATTGTGGGGATCCATAATCATCTCAGTCTTTCAACATAAAATGAGCTTCCTTTGTACGTCATTCCTTCCTTTCTGCAAGTTTGGGGTTGTTCCCCCCTCCTCTCCTTTTGCTGGCCTTCCTAAAATTTCTCTCCCCTGACTGGGAAGTATAGATCTCCTTTGCAATATGTCATCTGCAGTAATAGATACCCTGCAAATTATGCACTTACCCTCATCTCAGCAGTTAATTCCTGCAGTATTTTACGGCCCCTGTGTATAGCCACTGGCAAGTACAGAACAGTTGGGATAAGCAGAAACTAGAGGAAGCATATAAATAAGGAATAAAATATAGAAACAAAGGAAAAAAGTGTTTTCCGCACAGGTGGTTGTTTATGTCTGTGCCGCAGCTACTTCTGTCTCCTTGCTGGTGTGGATGGCGCTGAAAGCTCAGGTCCTCTTCAGAGTTATTCCTCTGAAGTCTGCAGACCCTCCCTTTGAAGTAGATGTCTGTGGCTCCTCAAGCCTCTGTCTGTAACTGAATTTGTTTCTATAAGACTATGTTGTGGCTTCTACTGGCTAGTACAAGGCAAAAGTATATCTGTCTTGTCTGAAGAAGTTACTACATGTATGTTTTTAGAGATAGTTTTCACAACTGTATTGTAAAGTCAGTTTAATTTTTCTAATTCATAATTCTTCAGGTAGGGTCTTTGCAGGGTCTTTACTGAGTTCTTAAGCTTTATCACTGCTTCATCAGAAGGTATTACTATTTGAAATCATAAGGGTCTTTGGGCTCCTAGGCCTGCCGTGACTATGCGGAACTCCTATAGATTGTTAATGTTTTTTGCAGGACCTTTCCTACTCTTTGCATATTGATATATTGTGCTCATCTTTCATATAACTAGTGCAGTGTTTTGTTGTAAAATGTTGTTGTAAATCACTTTTATGTTTTCAAATGTCTTTGCAAGGTGGTGGAATGACTTAGCAGAAACTACTGCAGTTGCTGACAGCAGATTCTTTCCCTTAACAGATAATGCTTGCAAAAAGAAAACATAATATGGTAGTGTAAGCAGAAAAAAAACCCTGAAAGACTTGTTGCCCACTTCAGTTCTATGACCTTGGATGTAATTAAAAGGCTTCCTATCTTTGTACCTCAAACAATGTGTAGATAGTCCTATACACAAACTTGACTGCTTTTATGAAGAATGAGGAAAAATAAGCTACAGTCTAGGAACTTGACATGAAGGGTAACTATATTGATTTTTTTTTTCTAAGAAATTGTTATTAAAAATTGCGCTGAGATCTGAACAAATACAGATTTTTCTACTTTTTTATATCTATTAATTCCATCTCATGCAGCAAATCTACTGAGGAAAAAAGAAAATAAAATAAGGATTTTGGTTTTATTTTTGTTTTTCATGCAAACCTTTATCTAATTAAAAAAAATGAGTATTTTCTTTATTCTATAAAGTTATCGGATTAATTATATTATCTGTTTCATCAGTGAGTATGTGTCCTTACACCCTCTTAAATGAAAGTAGGACATTTTAGTCTGACCATGTTCGCTGTATTGTTTGAAATCGTATTCCAATTATTTCCTTTCTTCCTTTTGTCAAGGATCCTATTTTAAATACGTGGCAGCTGTGATAGCAGTCAGGTTATGTGAAGTTTGATTCATACTGTCCCAGCACGTATCTTGTTTTACATATCTTTATTTTATTGTTGTTAACCAAACCATATCTAAGTGTCATCAGCCACGTTGTGTTTTTGTTTTATAGCATTCTGACTTAGTTCAGTGCTACCACGTCTTTCTTTCCTGTGATTGCACAGAGGCTAGCAAGACAGTGCTATTTATAATTAATTTTTTTTTTTTATTTAGTCTACTCATTCTTTGTTTCTGGGCCTCTGGAGGAATTATGGGAATTCTCATGCTCCCAGGACAGCTAGATAGTCTTGGGGGAGGAATGTCTGAGGGACCATGAATTTTTTGATATGCTTACCTGAGACTGTAGGAACAAAGGAAAAAAAGACATCACCACCACCACCCCAAAACCAAACCACCGCAGCCTTTTCAGATGGCTACGGGTAGTGTGAGACTGCAGTGGTACTCAGTAATAGGCTGCTCTAGGACCACAGACCAACTGCTCTAAATCGTCTTGAAACTACGCATTAAAAAAGACTCTGTAATCTTCCCAGACTGTCTTGACCATGGTGGAACTGAAGTATGTGTGGTTACTTTGGGGGGAATGGCTGCTGGTGCTTTCTGACAAGCTAGTTCCTTCATGATGGAATTTTAAAAAAAAAAAAAAGAGAAGAGTGCATGTATTTTAAGCTGAGTGCCAGTCATTTTAGGGAAGTAGCACTAGATTACATCTCTCTCTCTCCTGTTCTTACCATCTTATCCCAAAATCAGTAGTAGTCTTTGACCAGTATTGCTGTGATTAGGAGACAGATTGCATCACTAAAGGTATTTCACAGAGTATGAAAAAAATAATTTGAAGGCTGCTTAGATTAATAATTCATAGTTAGCTGATGTAGCAGGACAAACAAAGTAGACTCAAAGTTCCAGTTACCTGAAGTTCGTGAATGTCACTGCATCCTTAAGATAGTGGACAAGATGCTGCTTCAGGACTTTTGGGGACAATGTATTCATTGTTCTTCAGTTTGTCCAATGTAGCAATTAATGTGATTAAGCTAGCGCCAAATCTGTTTTAAATACTATTGCACTGGGTCATTAACTTTAACACTGTCATCATGTTCTCCCTACTGCGTTTACCTTATTTAGGGAAGATACTAATACTTAGCATTCACTTGGATCAAGAATATATTAATGCTTCTCTAGTTCTCAAGACATTGAACTGTTCATGTATTAGGAATTATATTGGACCAAATGGGGAAGAAAAATTCAGCTCTATATCCCTTAGGCACTTGAAACGCATGCTGAAATAATAGCAAGCATCTCTAGTTCCGTAATTTCCAAACCTATTGATGTTTAGCCAGTTGTGTGTGGTTTTTATCTTGATGGATGCTCTTTTATGTTACCTTCAAGGTTGCCTAGAATAAAAAAAAAACCCAAGAGCGCTGTTTGTAGGTCCTGTAAAGGATACGATGCAAGGTAATTCAGAAGGAATCATCAGATAATTCTCAAGCAGAATTATTCAAAAGATAGGTCAAGGCATGCTGGATTTTCTAGTAAGAACTCTTGGGACTGGATGGAGGTGGCTATAAGGGGTGCCTGGATGTGAGTCAGCAGTGGGTAGTATGTCTAGATACAGATTAAATCTGTTTTATAAATAAATAGTGGCAAAAAATGCACAGAAAATTGGTTGGTTTTTGAAAACTGATTCTTGTTTGGAACTGTCCCGATAATTCATGTTCATGTAACTGAAGTTCATTCTGCAGAGACTTGGGGAAAGGTTCTGATGTCAGTTCCACAGCAGTGAACCTATAGAAACAGTTATTCAGGTAGCAGTTGAGGCAGGTGGCTTCTAGTCTTTATGAAATATACGTCGTGTACTTGAAAAAAGGAAGTGAATTAATATCACATATAAAAATATCTGTATGCTAGAAACTTACTGTAAGAAAAGAAGAAAAAAGAGTGCATTGATTTTTCGTTATTGCAGACAAGCCTGTCACCCCTCTCACTTTTCACATGTGAGGACAAGAGTAAGAAAAATGACTAAAATAAATTCTTAGTTTAGAATTTGCATATATTTAATCTTAGGGGAACAAGTGCTTGGACTTGAACTTAAGATCAAGAGGGAGTATCCTTATGTGGCCCTGTATCTGAAGAAATTCCTAGAAAAGCATTGAGTAAGCACGTATGTCTGGTAGCAGATTCCAGAAATGATCTTCAAATGTTCAAGTTACTTTTAAAACTCTCCCAAGTAAAGACAGATACTAAAATCTCAAGGATGTTGGGTCCACCCACCATGACATGTGAAGTTGGTTAGAAACTAGTGTGGAAATTAATCTGCCAACTCATTTCCACTAAGATTAGAATACATTCACAGCTCTGAGATAGGAGGTGGGAGTTCTTGACCAAATGATGCAAGAGTGCAAGCTCAAAAAAAAGTATTGATCTCATCTGAAAGAAATAGAGAAGTTAAGAATAGTGTCCAGTACACAGGCTGCAGGTTATCATGCAGATTATAGAGTGCCCTTGCAATGTGAAGCAGAGACAAAAAGAGAGTAGTAGGAGTCAACAGGAATATGGGAAAGGGCACCCAGAGCTCCTAGCAGACAGGGGCACAGACCGTTTCCAGCCTAGGGAGATTGTGCATAGGGACATTGTGTGGGAAAAAGGAGATACGTAACTAGGCCACCATATCTGCAATCTGCCATGGCTATGGAAAAACAAAATATATAACCTGAGTAATTGGGGGATTGGTCAGATATGCCTGGAATGATTTTCAGAGGGTGATAATAGAAAAAAATCTTAGTTGAGCACTTACAGTCTACTGACTTTCCATTAAATCTTTATAAATCCTCCTACAGAAATCAGAGTAGGCTCTTTTGTGCATAGTGAATGGTAAAAGAATGCCCCAAAGGGAGTTAGGATGGACTGGTGAGGGCACTGTGAAGTCCTCCCTAGCTTATAGCATTCCATATGTAGAAAAGCATGTAGATGTTTAAGGGCTTGTATACATAGGAACAGTCATCATAGTTAAGGTAGCTTTACTAAAGAAAGGTAAGACCTCAATAAGTGAGATTTTGTACCGCATTAAATACAAGAAGAGCTCACATCAAAGTGTAAACTGATTGTGAAAACATTTAATTTTATTTTTGGTACTTCTTTTTAAAAATGTGTAACCTATGAAGCACATAAAGCAATTGGATCTCTTTCTGGAACAGGCAGTGTTATACTTTTATGTACTAGTCTACGTGAAAATCTACATGTCAATAATTATGCTTGCTTTCAACCTCTTCCTGGGTTGTCCCCCCCCAAGTTGTTGTAGTTTTCAAAAAAATTCCCTATGTTTTGCAATTCAGCCTGGAAGGTCAGAATGGAATGAATACAAAACTGTTTCTATAGACCTTGTGAAGAATATAGTGGATTCTGTCTCCCTGGCATAGAGCAGGAGACATGTTGTGTTAATTAACTTTTTTCATAGCTGCGTCATTCCTTAAAATACGTTCTGGAGAAATGGTTGTAGTTCTGGATAGGGGTTCGCTTATTCACTTTCAGCCCTGGTGCATACCATAAACTGAATTACCTCTAATAGCCCTTCTGTTCTAAAATTGTGGAGTTTTTTGTCTAGGCGGCCTTTGAAAGCATATGTCTGCAGTACTTTGTATCTTGAAATAAACTGAGGGAACTTTCACAGTTCTGTAGAATCATCTGACTTGATAAGTACCAAAGAAGATGGAGTTTTTCTTGTGGCTCTAGCCAGATGTATTCTACAGATTCCATATTGCACAGTCTGATCTTGGCAATGGTTAGTTTCTAATGTGCAGATTAACTTCAGTTTTTAATCTGTGATGACCTTCACTTCATTAGTTAGTGATTTTTAAAGCATCCGGTCCATCAGCTGTTTGTTTGATCCAATAGTCACATAGTTCTAGAAATTTCTTCCCAATAGATTCTCTTAGTGTTTTATGTTTTTGGAGGGAGGGTGGGAGGTAGGATAATTTCTTACTTCTTGGACATTTCCAAACTTTTACAAAATTTGGATCAAGAATATATAATACTTAAGAAAAATTCCCTTTTAATGAGCTAGTCCACTTCCTTGTGAGAAAACTGGACCTCTTCTGGGCAAAATCCTCCAGAAAATACATTTTTGTGCAGAGTGCTCTTCTATCTGTGCTCTTCTATCCTTTGCATCTTCCTCAAATACTAACAAAATTTTCTATGTTTAAAACATAGCAAATGTTCTTTGGAGATTCCCTTTTCCGGGTGCTTGGGAAAATATGCACTTGTTTATCGGAAGTTCTAGGTGTCTATCGCTCCTTGCACAGCTTATCTGCTTACAAGGGGCAGATGTCTGGCCCCTTTCACTGTAGTGTTCACCATATAACAGGCTGGGCAATCAGCACTGGGGAGGGTCAACACCACACCTAATGTTTTAAAACTGACTCAGGTGCATAGCAAATTGGTTGATTCAGACAACTAGTATTTTAATCTTTCTGAAGCAGTATGATGTCTTTTAAGGAAACAAAGGCTTTCCTGCACAGCAATCAACTGAAAGGAGTTAAAATGCTTCACAAGTCCCCAGAGGACTTTCTTTTTCTGTGAAAACTAGCTGGACCTTGAATATTTTTTTTTTTTTTATGGCATACATGTGCCTGTCATGAGTAATGTAGAGGGCAGGTGGGAAGTAAAAAGATACTTGTCTAAAAAGGGACCCTGTGAAATCCTCACCTGAGACAAGAAGAGAAAGGCAGACTTGTGTGAAGGTACCATGGGCTTCGTTAACGGATAAAAAGAAAGGAATGACTCTATGATGTATCTCTCCAAGATAAAGCGGTAGCAGCCTGCTTTGATTTCATTCCAAAGGATCTGTGGCACATTAAACAAATTCAGGGAGATAAGAAGCATTATGCAGTGATCTTAAGACCTTTAGATATTATTTTCTGTAGGTTCAGGTAAAAAATATCCAAATTCTGTGTATATATTCTTTTTCAGATATGATGAACTTACTAGTTCCTCAGAGAGCACAGAGCTATCTGACGATAAGAGACTTTAGGTCCCAGACTAGTGAAAAATTATCCCCAGGATCGATTTTTCAAATCTTTCCGATGGAAATGATGCAAACTGAAAAAAAAATGTGCATTTCAAGGTTAGAAGAGATTATTGTAATGAGATGAGTATATAAAAACATGCATAAATTGTGTTTTCTAGACAAGGCCTTTTAAACTATTATTCTTACTAGTATTGCATTCGGTATTTATAATACAGAATAATACAGAACTCTAGGGAGTTCTGTCTGTTTTTAGCCTAGACATTTGGAAGTACAGTTAATGTTATTTGCAGACAAGCACTGTTATTTAATAATATTAAGGTCAGTGTGGCATAGCAAAGAGTTTGTGGGGATCTCTTGTCTAATATCCTGGTGCTAATTCATTACTGGTTCGCTAATTTCACTCACTACACCAACTTTAAGAACCTCTATAATCAGCATAGACTGTTTTCATTGATCAACGTATTCATCATAAATATGTAGCCGTTTTATGATATATTTTCTCTTGGGGTAAAAATAAATAAATTACAGATGCATCCAATTAAAAATATGACAATAAATGAAAACCTGTTTTATAAATTAAGTGTCAGATAGTGCTTTTGTTCTTGTTTCTATAAATTGCTTTTATTGGCTTCTTAGAAAGAATGACTTAAGCAGCTGTATTTAAATCAATGTGGAGTAGTTTATAAGCAGAATAAAATGGTCATAATGTTTCAAATGAAAAATGAGTAAAATAAAATAACTGTACCATAAAAGTGAACAAAAAAAGATATAATTTAGATTGTGTGCATTGCCCCTTCATTGTGAATACCATCTCTTCTTAGGGAATTTGCTTAGTTCACAGCTATTGCTAGCACTTCAAACTACGTTGTGACTTTGATTCTAAATGTATTGGAATGTTTGGAGCTTAGTGGCCACGTCACATAAAACTTACATTGACTAAATGGCATGCGAGAACAGTAGAAAGATCAATGTATGTGTACAGATAACTAACAGATAACAGACATGCCAGTAGCTGTCATCATGCATACAAAGTTATGGTGATTCTGGGTAGAGACAAGAGTCATAGAATCATTTAGGTTGGAAAAGACCCTTGGGATCATCGAGTCCAACCATCAACCCCACTCTACAAAGTTCTCCCCTACACCATATCCCCCAACACCACATCTAAACAAGTCTTAAACACAGCCAGGGATGGTGACTCCACCACCTCCCTGGGCAGCCTATTCCAGTGTCTGACCACTCTTTCTGGGAAGAATTTTTTCCTAACGTCCAGCCTAAACCTACCCTGCTGCAGCTCGAACCCATTCCCTCTTGTTCTATCGCTAATGACCTGTGAGAAGAGACCAGCACCAACCTCTCTACAGCGTCCTTTCAAGTAGTTGTAGAGAGTGATGAGGTCTCCCCGCAGCCTCCTCTTCCTCAAACTAGACAGTCCCAGCTCCTTCAGTTGCTCCTCTTAAGATTTATTCTCCAGGCCCTTCACCAGCTTCGCTGCCCTCCTCTGCACTCGCTCCAGCACCTCGAGATCTCTCTCATATTGAGGTGCCCAGAACTGGACACAGTGCTCAAGGGGTGGCCTCACCAGTGCTGAGTACAGGGGGACAATCCCCTCCCTCCTTCTGCTGGTCACACTAGTTCTAATACAAGCCAGGATGCCATTGGCCCTCTTGGCCACCCGGGCACACTGCTGGCTCATGTTCAGCCGCTTGTCAATTAGAACCCCCAGGTCCTTTTCTGCCAGGCAGCTCTCCAGCCACACTGCCCCAAGCCTGTAGCGATGCGTGGGGTTGTTGTGGCCCAAGTGCAGGAACTGGCACTTGGCCTTGTTGAAGCTCATACCGTTAGCATTGGCCCATCGGTCCAATCTGTCCAAGTCCGTCTGTAGAGACTACCTTTAATAACTACCTTTCTGCTTCTCTTTTTAACGCTCGTACTTATTCTCATGTGAAAACCACAAGTTCTTTTCCAGGTCGCTTTTGCATGTGCTGTTCCTGTTTGTGAAAAACTTAGGGAAAAAAAATCTTAAAAATGGAGACTTTTCAGGCCGTCCTGTGCAATCCATATTTGACTTTTTCCATCAAGTTAGTTTCCTTTGCAAAGCAAATTCATTATAGATAAGAGAGTTTTAGGCATAAAAACCAATAAAGCCAATGCACTGTCTGCAATAGGTTTCCAGCAAATTAGGAAGAGTGGGGTAGCATGAAACAAATCAAGTATACTTTGTGATAGTTTGTTGCTTTTCCAATTAAGACATAGGTCTTTTTTCTGCTGTAATGGAAACTTGTCCCATGACATGGCTTGTCTAGCATGAGTTTCCAGTGGGTATCCTTACAGATAATGGACATCAGTTTGCATTTTGGGATTTCAGAGTTTTACAGAGCAACAAAATTTGATTGTCGTGTTCTCGCTGCATCATTGCAAACTCAATGTCAGAAGCAATATCAAAACTGTCAAAAGACCCAAGCAAACAAATCCCAGCAACAACTGTTAAAAGGCAAAGCATATATTCATGTAAGTAATACTGAACTTCAGAAGTACATCTACAAAAAACCCTGCTACTTGTGGACTATATTGTAAAATAGCGATTATGGAGAAAATTGTAGAATGAATAGTCAATAAGGTAAGGTAACAATGTCAGCTCTTAGTGTTATTTGAAGAGGCCCATTGTAATGATGGTCTTTCATGAAAGCATTACAGATGTAATGTGAGGCACTTATAAGATGTTAGATATACATTTCAAACATGAATATCCTCTTTCTTATCTTCACTGAAATGACCTTTCACGCTCTCCTCCTCTCCTCAGTCTCGTCGCTAAAAAAAACGTGCAGCTTGCATATCTCTGTTTCAGTCTGTGGTTAATGCATATGCATTCACTGATTGGCAGGTGCAGATGCAGTTCATTTCATAATCTCAAGGATAGTGATCTAGTTATTCACTAAATGTGCAGATCATCTGTGGCATCATTTATCTAACTGTATCCTGGCAGATTCTGTACAACAGGTTTTCATTGCAGGGATCATCTCCAAATTACTGATCGATAATCTGTGTGTAGTACATGCTGTAATAGTTCCATTATAGCATGCACTGCAGAAGTAACTCCAGTTGGTTTCATCCATTTTGGCACAGAAGAGCTGCAAGTGGCAGGCTTACAAAAAAACTGTGTGTGGTTCTCACCATACAATTAGACCGTGGAACCCTTCTGTCATGTTGTAGATTTTATGTGAATTCCAGTAGTGGTTATGCGAATTTGTGAAAGAAAAGTTCTTGAAGGATGGGGAAGCACAAAGATATAACCTCTGGGTCAAGAAGTCTGAGCTGCAAACTGCTGTAGGTTGGGAGAGTGTACTTTGGAATTATCATTCCAAGTTATTTTTCAGGTTTTTTTCTTTGCATCCACCCTTGGTATCTGTTGGAGGCAGGGAACTGAGTTGGCTGGCTAGCTAAATGCAAAGATTCTTATGCCTGGTTCTTACAATACTTTAAGGTTTTTCACCAGAAAATCTAAAATTATTTAGTAACAAAGTCTTTTTCAAATGTCTTATGGGTGCTTCAGCACTTAGCAGATACGTGGGGCTGGTGATAGCCTCTGAACTGAGGGTAAATAAGTTTGTATCTTCTTGAATCAAAATATCTCTGTTGCTGTCTCCTTGGTTGCTGGGGTTCTACCAGCAAGCTTAGGCTACCTGGTTAGAACTGGAGTTCCTCTGTTTTTAAGATGGTCAGTGGTGGTTGAGTTGCTAACCTGGTGTGGAACAGGAAGCAATGTGAATAATTTAGTTTATCATGTGGAAAAGACAGATAATTGTAGCACAGATGGAATTCAACTGTATCGTTCCATCCCCTTCGCTATAGGTGCTTGGACTTGTCTCAGCATATCTCCTGGTTTCATCAGTGTAACAAATCCAAAAAACTGTCAGGTTTCCATTATCACCATCTCTTTGGCACATGAGGTAGATTTTAAGTAGATGATTCATGAGAATGTGTTGTTGGAAAGGACTATGCTGAAATGTGTATGACAGATGTCAAAGAAATATTGCTGATGTATTTTAAGTGCTGCTTCCAATCAGGGCGTCCTTGAAAGTGTAAATATCCTAAAGCAACAAGGAAAAAATTCCTTCTGTGCTCATCAAGAAGTGCTTTGTATATAGTTTTCCAGAGCCAGGCTGAACGTTTATGATACTGACAATAGACATTTTTCCGATAATGGACATAGAGTGACAATATTAAAGTTAGCCTTCTGGATAGCATTCTGAAATACATTGCTGTGCTTCTGTGCTGCTTTGCAGCTTTTCTGTAAAGGTTATATCCTCTTCACTGCCTTTTGTCATTACTTAGCACCATAAATGGGACACTTACTTTTTGGCTTGTGAAAAAGTTTGTGTAAAATGCACAAAAAATCACAAGCGCCTTGCAAATTCACCTTTGCATGTGAGTGGGACAAGCTTGGAAAAGTTAATTGGATGGAAAAGTTGTTGCAGATACAAGACTCAACTAAGCCATGCGAATAATTGGTTACATGTCTTGTGGGCTAAAGTTATCACTATGATGGAGGTTCTTAAAAAATAAGACAAAACAAAGCCCAAACCACAAGAATATTTTAGAAATTCTGGATAGGGTAGCAGGATAACACGGAGTATAGACAAGAGTGAAGGGATACGTATGCCAAGCCTAGGATGAGAACCCTTTTGCTCTTGTGGCTGTTCTGTAAGAACCATGAATAGAAAAAGCTGAAATGAATGAGTTTGACCAGAACAAGAAACTTGTGAATGGCTGTGAGACCATTGTGCGTTGGCAGGAAGTCTAACGGTACCTGAGGATAGTGGCAATAGAAGGGAGAGAACTACTGAAACTCTGCCAAGACTTTGTGATTTAGTAGGTGACTGCATGAACTGCGTATGTTCAGTTTCTGTTTTTATTGGAAGAAATTCTTGCAGGATAACAGATCTGAAATGACCTTATACTTAATGTTTAACAATTAAGAGGCTGTAAATGGCACTGAAATGATACTTTTTTTTGTTTTGTTTTCTGAGCCCAATAAAATTGATCTTTTCAGTGCAAAATACTGAGGGAGTTTAGTGGACTAAAATAAAATACAGTACTTACAACTGCAGTGATACTGAAGAGCAAATATGAATAAGATATGTGTTAAGGTGAAAATAAATAAAATATCCAGATATTGAAAAAATGACTAACTATACAGTTAAAGCACACTTTAAATTTTAAAAAATATTTTTCCTAATCATAATTAGGAAAACAGCCTGGTAGCTCTCATCCTTGCTACAGGATCAAGTTTGTTTCAGGATAACAAGCAAAAGAACAGTCTCTGTAGATCAGCTGTGAAAGTCTCCTTCCGAAGGCAAGAAGCAAATCTTTAGGATTTTTCTCTTATGAAGGCCAGAAAGAAACAAGTGGTGTTTTTCCAAAGGTTGGCATACAGATTTTCTGCTAGTATAAAGTTTGCCGGTAGAAATATGACAGAAGCTTATTTGCATAAGCTGCTCAGCCTTTTTGTTTCAAGTGTCTGTTTGGATTCCTGTGGGGAAAAATCAGTTTGTATCATCGGTCCGTAAAAATTAAAACTCCATTTCAGTTGGTGTAGAGTGTGCTCATGAGCAGACCATAAGTGGTAGAGTTGGAGATATGATTACAGTGATAGCTAGTTCTAGCAGCAGCAGAGATACCCAGTACCTATTTACCTTGGATCCAACTTATATCTGCCGAAGGCAGTGGCAGATCTTCCAGTCAATCTCCTACTTCTGGTTTTAGCCAGAGAAGAAGTTTTAAGAGAAAAACAGTTGAAAAAAAAGTTTAGAAAATACAGGAAATTCTCTGTAGCTGAGATGTACAAGTTGCTAGCTTTGAGCATGTTTTGTAGTTAGGTTACATACATGGCTATAAAGGGTTTCAGTGGAAATGCTGACATCCTTTACTGTAGAAACAAAATGCACTGCTTATTGTAGTTTAATTAAAGCAAAAGATTTTATTTACTGGTCCTTGCCATGGAACATACACTTGTGGCTGCAATAGCAACAATTTTCTCCTTGCTATAAACCACACCTACGTTAAGAAGTTAAATCCTTCTGTTTTTCTGGAATTAGGAATCAACTTTTGCAAGAATTCAGGTAAACACTGTTTCAGGTTCCTCTCATTCATCAGGATGGTCCCAAATGCTGATCAAAATAAAGCCTGATGCATTCAAAGTGGGTGAAATACTCACTGTCAAGTTTACTTAGTCAAGGCATTAATTTTTAAATAGGTGTTTCCCCACAGAATCTTGTCCTGTGAGTTGAATAGTATACCTCAATAGTATACCTCAATAGTATATCTCAATAGTATACCTCCAGTGGTACTTCCTAGATTATATTTTCTTCATGAACAGACTTTTAAAAAATTATTTTTAATTACAGATAAGATTATCTTGTCCATCTCTGCACATAACTAAGACAAGTCTACTGGGTCCAACCGTGCACAGGAAATTCAGAAAGGTGTCTTTTTCATCTAAACTTCCCATCTTCCAGACAAAATTATAAAGTATATAAAGAAATATATGCTAGGAGCTTAAGCATATAATAAAGTCAGAATCAATTATTTCTGCCTAGAGAACTGACCTTTTATATAGCAGCCAGTGTTTTGTTTTATAAATGTTTGATGAAGCACTTAGACTGAGCTGTTTTTAACGAACTAGATAAATGAATATACGTATACTGTGTTGCCTTAGGCTTACTGAGCATTGCTATCTATAGCAGCTGCTGAACCTTTTGGGATGCTGGGTGAAGCTGTGAGGAGAGTTGACACTGGGAATTTTGTTCATGCACCTTGCTGTTTGCAGTGAAATGAAATTTTTGAGAAGTTGGTATGATTTGTGATACCATACATATATAGATATATGTGTTTGTGTGTGTGTATATATTTCAATTTGAAAGGCTTAATTCTTGCTTTGCGTCAGATTATATAATGAGTTAAAAATCTGTCTCTGTGTTTTGATACTGCATAGGCCATGCTCCAAGCAATGGCCATAGAAATCATCTTTCCTCTTGGTTTCTGTCTGCAAGTTAAAATGAATTCCATGATGTGACACTGTCAGCTAGTTTTGTGCTTTCATGTATTTGCTCAAAAAGCAGCGCACTTTTGATGTTGTTCTACTTATGTCTCATCAAAGGTTTTGTAGCAGCTGCATTTCATGGTTCTCTGCAAAACCACCTGGAAAACATCCATCGTCTGAAAGTGATATTCTTAAGAGTGCCTTGCAGACTCAGATTTGCAGGTTGCTGAATGCTGCTAAATTGAAAACGACCTTATTTGAAAGGAAATGGATGCTGTCAATCCTTTAAGAATATCAAAAGCTACAGTACAAACAGCTCACAAAATGTAATGGGTGTCTAGAGATCCAGCTGTAAAGCTGCAGTGCTAGTGTAATCTGTTGGATTTTAGTCATATAGGGTAAGATTTTGCATATTTCTCTTCAAATGATTTTTTTATTGGATGGCTATTTTAAGTTTACTGAATGCGTGATTACCTGTGCTTATTGAAAGAGGCAAGGCCTATGTTTAATGGAATTGTAGTTCAATACTCCTGTTACCTTCGTGTTTTCCCCTATCAAGTGGTCAAAGAGAAAACCATATGTATTAAGATTTAGATGTGCGTTTTCCAAATGTACGTACATTTAAAGGATCATTGAAAAAGGATCATTGCTGTGGCTTAACAATGGTTAGAAGAGTATTTGAAATAATATTCTTTTTTTAAAGAGAGATGAGGAATGAATTATGCATGTTCATGATGAAGTTACTCACGAAGTCCCACAAGGATCTGTCAATAGACTTGTGCTGTTCTATATAATTCTATACTTTCATAAATTATTAACAAAAAGGGTAAATAATATGTATTAACAGCAAATTTTGTTTCCTCAATTATTTTAAACAGTGAAAACTTAATTTGTCTGCAGAGATTTTTGAGAAGAATCTTTGGGTACTGAATGATGTAGTAATATAGTAACAAATTTTCAAAAAGTGCCAGGTAATATGAAATGGAAAACCAAATATAGATCTACACAGTGATCTTTAAATTGGCTACTGTTATTCAGAAAAAAAAAAACAATCTCTGAAGTATTCTGGATGGTTCTGCAAAACGGTCAGCTCAAGGTTTACACACTGGGTGATTCCAAGTGGCTTTTGATGAAACATATGTGCGCTTTTTTTTTTCTTTCTTAGCAAATCCACCTTGGAAAAAAAACTTTATTAAAAGTGTTCTTGTGACCATCTTATTCCTTTAAAGTAAATGAGTCAAAGAAAATTAAGATAATTAAATATCAAAAATTAATTGAAAATACCTAGTAAAGTGAGAAACTTGACTGTCTTTGTTTTGTTTTATATTAATCTGCCATTCCTTTCCATCAGTCATTTCTATTGACACTTAATGCTGTGATTCGTACCATTAATTTATTCAAAGAATTACGTAGTATGTAATAATTAACTACTACATCCTGTAGTATTGGTTTCACTAACTGCTACATGAAAGGACAGATATCTCCACACTGATCTGACATCTTTTACCGTTCAGGTGATATAAAGAAGCCAGATGCTGGCTGTAATTAATCAGTAGAGAATTGTTCTGTTGATGGAAAGCTCTCAGCTGGAATGAAGCACACAGAGCTGGCTTCTGCTCCAAACACTTCTGCCTCTCTGACATCAGAAGAGGGACAAAATTTTGATCTGTTAATTCAGCTGACGTGTAATGTTTTATGAAAAGCGTGTGTTGCTAGGGCATTAGGTTGGTGTTGGCTTGCCCACAGAGTTGTGGCTCTCTAATTATTTCCTTGTTTTTCATCTGCTGCACTGATCAGATGAAGAATGTAAGAGATAACTTAATGCAAGAAGAATTTGGACTCTACCATTTCTCTGAGTAATGGTTGCCCAATTAAAAAAATAATTTAAAAAAGTATTGGGGAAATGTGAAACTAAGTATTTTAAACTATTTCTCCTGCAACGTCTACAAAGATTTGTGAGGATCTCATTAGTCACAAGACATACAATAAAGGAGTACTTACTTTACGCAAAATGTTTCTTTAAAATAGGAAATTAATTGTTTAGATTTCTACAGAGAAGAGCAGCTGGTAAGTTGCCCTCTCTCTGGGTCACCCAAGTAAGTAGCATGCCTGTGTTTAAACTGTTTCCCTATTTCTGCATTACAGTACATTTTAAGGAAAGGAAGATAAAATGAAATCGGAAAATAGAATGAAAACCAAAATCTTTATTCAAAATATAAACCTAAAAAATTTTGTGGAGACTTTTATGATAGTTAAAAAAGAAAAAGTATGAGGTTTAATTCTTCTGTAGTTTTGTATCACCACCTCTTCCTTCCAAATCACAGGAAAAAAAAAAAAATCTCAAAGAAGAAATTGCTATTGGGAAGATTAAAACGTATTGTTTATTTCAGGTATGGATTGTGAAGGCTTTTAAATGAGAACTTCTTAGTCTCACAATTGATAGCCAAGAGGCAACAGTCAAATTGTTGGAAATCGCAGCATAGGTAAGAGATACAGCCCATTTTTCCTTATAGCAGCTCGAGTTACCAGTGTCATTTCAGTCCTGTGCTACGTTGTTTTTTCCACTGGGTGTCTCCACACTACGTAGGAAGTTCAGGCAGTGTTTCTTTTCAAAGCAAATACGTGAGAGGGAATGTGTGAATACTAAAAAGCATATTTTGAATACAGTTCAACAGTAAATTATAGAAAATGGGCGTATCTAAATGAACCCTGTATTCCAGATCTGAAGCCTTGAGTGGCAGCTGACTTTTCTTCCGTTCACCAAAGTATTTAGAAATGCATGCTGATAAAGTTATTTTTTCTGTGTTGATCTAACTTTGAGGAATTCCCGTCCCACTGTAGTGTCAAAATGGAAGTGGGTTTCCAATGGAAAGAGAAATTCCAAAATCCTGCTGTCTTTTATTTTTAAATCCTCTGTACATTAGTTACCGAACTCTGATCCAGACCCTTCTTTTGAATTAGATATTTGCTAGCATTTTATAATTTTGTTTCACCTTTGGCTACAGACAGTCGTTCCTATTTCACGCTGTAATGACAATGACTGATAGCTTTGAAATCAACTAACCGCCATGTAATCCCTGGAGCCCATTTCTCCTGGGTGTGGGTTCTCAGCCACACTCTGAACTGCAGTCATAATGGCCATATCCTCATTGCTCTTTAGTATTCTCCAGAGCACCATGACAGAGAGACTCTTCTGTCCTGATAGTTTTATTTTTTTTTCCTCTCAACACCCACACTGTCAGGGCTTCCAGCATCCTTATGCTGGCTACAGTGTCGCGCAGAAGTACCTACCAGATTATCCATCCACTTTTGCTTTTTGTTTGGGGTCACAAAAAGTTGTCACTGACACTTTCTGCAGATGTGGTGAAACCAAAGGGCCTCTGCATGGTAGACAGGATACATGTTGTAATCCAGGTTCTCTTTGGGGTGATCAATAATTCTGACAATCAGAAGAGGTATCATTTCATCATAGTTGCCAAACTCTGCAATTCTTACAGACCTTTGGGGTAGGTTTGATTCCAGCATCAGTCGTACCATTTGGATTACTGTTGACATAATGCATTTCAGTTAGTGAAATACTTCACACCTGTGAGTCCCTCCAACTATGTGACTAAAGGGCGAAGCTGTATCCTGGAAGGCCTCTTACTGCAATGTCAATCCTAAGAGCACCTTGAGAACCTCACCTGTGTATGATTTCTGGGCAAAAGAGCCCGTGCAAGAAACCAGTATGGCTAAGAAGCTTAGGAGAAACATCCCCAAGGGAAGTAAAGCTTTACATGCCTTGTTTTCATGTTAATACTGGATGGTTTTTTTGGGTTTTCTTTTTAGCATCAGCTATACTTGACTTAGAGCTCTTTAAAGAGCTAAATGGATGAAAATCTGTGGCATGTAATACAGTAAAAGACCATTTTGTGGTGGTCTAAGAATCCATATTCAGTCCTTGATAGATGTAAATATACAATGGAAAAATTTAAGTGTTAAAAATTTCAAAGTATTTCCTAGGCTGCTGCTGCAATGAACTGTAAGTACCAAAGTAGGTCAAAGGTGAGCGTGTAGAATGGGATCTGCTGTTCCGTAATCTTATTACCTCGTAGTAATACTAATTGTAAATTATAGTGATAGTGTGCATCCTGACAGGTCAACCAAATGAGAACAGTGTAAACAAAAAAAAATAATAAGTAAACCGATTGAGATTAAAAACCATATTAAACCTACTTTTTTTTCCTTTATGTGAAGTGAAACATTTTTGAACTGCCTCTGTAGATCTTCGAGTTTTGTTTTATACATTTAACTAGCTGTTAAGCAGCTCATAGATGTAGAGGCACAGCTGGGTAGCACTGAGGGAAATCTGTTTTAGGACTGGTAAACTAGTAAACCCTTGAATGGATGTTGAACATTTTGAACTTTTAATGCTGAGAAAAGGAGTCTTTCAGTTCATCAGGAACCATTAGCTGCTTTGTTCATAGTTTTTGTCTGGAATTTTATGTTTTTAAAAAATAAAAATCTACAATGAAATGGATGTTATTTCTAAATTCTAACATGAACCCATATAAGAAGAATACCAGATTGCCGATGTAGGCATTTTCCTCATCCCTTATTGTCTGGATTTCATCAGTTTCTTTTGTAATCAAAAGACAATCTACTGCCTATTAACTTCCCTTCAGGGTCTGCCATCTTTTCCCCTCTCTATTGCAAGTACAAACCTAATGTATAGAGATGTTGCTGCAGGTCAATGGAAGTTGCAACAGAGTTAGTGGAACTCTCTCTTTTACAAGTCTACATGTGTTTTTAATGATATATTTTTGAAAGGATAGTAAAATACAGCTTATAAATCACTTAGCTCAAAGGCACTTCCCTATTGATTTGGTTACCTTCTTGCTGCGTTTGGCGTGCAGGCCAGCAAGCAGTGTTGTGTCCTTTTGCAAATTTTATCGATTAGGAGAGAGAGAACATGGAATAAAATGTGCTTGTTTATATCAAAGCATTTCTCCATGTGTTTCAGCAATGTTCACACCAAAACAATTGCTCTTGTGTTTCATGAATATTCCTGTAAGAAAAAGCAGTTTTCAACTAAGCATTGTTATTAATTTTCATCAGGAGAACATAGGATACATTCATTAAAAACACACAGACAGATGCAACTGGTGGTACTGTTGTGTACCATTGGAAAGCCTTTAATGGTCGGTTCCTGAGACATTCTTTTTCTCTACGTGCTATGAATTGGCATGTGTGAGAATAATTATTAGTTTCAGTACAAGCTGTACCAGTGCCCTTTTTAACAGAAATTTCAGGCTGCAGTGTCTAATTGCTAGATAGATGGATTTATAGTGAGTTGTGGTCTACAGGGCATAACATTTAGTGGATACACCATGCCTGCTTCTACACAGTTCTGCAGCTGCGTGCTTCCAACTTTATATTCACAGATGATAGACAGTGTCATTTGTGGTCTCTCTGAACGAATCAATAGGGAAACAAAATCTTTCCATTAGTACCATCATTCGCTTATAGTTTCTGTCCCTTGTATGCAACTACACTGGAATTAATTGAAGCAGATTTTTTTTGCAAATGCTTTTTGTCCATGTTCTGTTGGGTATCCCACGAGACGCATTGAATGCAAAAACTGTCAGTTGTAACCTACCTTCTTATATTAATTATATTTAAGAGTTTTAATATGGCTGTATATATTAAACAATGTATAATTTTGTTATCCCACCAACAGTGTGTTATGGCATTTCATATGCCTGGTGTTTTCTAAAAATATGGAAATACATCCGAAGAACACTTTTCATTCCCGTTTTGCAGATAGGAAAGCTGAAGCATAAAAGCAGAAAGGTTCACTTAGAGTCCACAAAAAGGCTGTCGTATAGCTAGAAATAACCTCAAATGTGGACTCTTATGCTCCTACTTTAGTATTCATAGCTGATCCTTATCATCTCCTATTTGAAATATAAGGGAATCAAGATGTTATTTTCCCCTACTTTTGTTTAAACAGGACATGTTCCTGCTAATAGAGGACCCTGTAACAAATGCAAATGAGCATAAGTTACTGAATCCACAATATGAAGATTGAGTTCTCTCCTTGTTTGGAATAAATTGCTCGGGTTTTTTGTGCCATGAAGTTACAATGAGAAAAATGTATTATTTCTACTCAGTGCTGATTTTGCTCTTGACATTGTGCAAAATCTCAAATTCCCATTCCCTCTGCTGAGAGGCATAGAGGAGAGACTGTAAGAAAGAAACTTTTTGATTGGATGGTGATTCATCACAGTATGATGTACAAGTGTTTCTCTTGTGTTTCCCGTGTATTATTAAATAGTAAATAGCAATAACTGTCTTTTATTGGATGGAGTATATTTTCCTGATACTCAGCAAAAACTGTATCAATGAAACTAATTCAGCTACAGAAAACAATATCTGGATTCAGACAAAGAAATGGTCTTTTTTCTTTATGTCCCTGTTACTTTACTCTGAGTACTATTTAGAGTACTAGAAAGGATAAAGAAAAATTTCATTTTAGCGTGTCCATGCCTAAGTGGTATATTTTGGAAAATGATCAAAAGAATGAAATGAATATCCTGTAAGAATCCATGATATTTGCATTGGAAAGCAGCCTCTCAGGAGCTGCTATCTGTGACTGAAGCACATTGTTCATAAAGGAATACATACTGCTTTAGTCTCCAAGGTATCTTAGCTCATTGACATTTATTTCTATGACTGCATCATGGCAATTGTAAATAATTCTGTCAGTATACCCCTTGCCTGGGTTTTTAAGATTTGAGACATTTATCCCTAGGAGTCCACTTGTATAAAGAAATACTGTCCGTTTCCATTCAAGAAAGGACACTTTCAAAAGTAAATGTGGACGCATGCAGACTTGTCTGCCTTTCGGTGTTTGCTCTATTCTCAGAGCAAATAGATGATCTGGGTTTGAATTCCACAGTCCTGATGCTATTAAGCTTCTCAAATTAGTCCACTTTTGATATTCTCTGCTTTTGACTTTGCCTCTTCTTACCATAAGTACATGACCGAAAATGAATGTATATTATGCATAGAAAAATGTCACCAACATGTAGTGTGTTAAAGACATTAATTTTTGTTTTGCTAAACACACCCAATCATTTTTAATATAAGCCAGGCTATAATTTGATGCAAAGAAAGTAAAATAAGAGGCAAGGAAAGATCCTTCCATTGTGAAATTGGTACAGGACTAATGAGTATGCCTGGTAAAGTGTAGTCCTGGCATTTCAAAGGACTGGTGGTCCAGAGGAATGTGTTGGTGTGAAGATATGTAAAACAACATGAAACACTGCTGTGCAACACGTGTTAAAAATATGCTTCAAAGAAAATCTCTGCAATTTGCTTTAATTAAATTCATAATAGACATTCACACAGCTTCCTGATTCTAACTAATTAGCTGACAAAGAGCCCGAGCACATTCTTACTAAAGCCAAGAAGAGCCGTGCCATATATACACACATGAATAGGAAATACATGATACAGCCGTCTATACTCTGGTGCAAATAGCTTTGCTTCAGCTCAAAAAATGACCTTATGAAAAAGGCTTTGCATTTAAATATATATGTATATATACACACAGATGCAGGGGCATAAATGGATATATACATATATATTCATTAAAAAGAATTCTGCATATAATAATTTGTGCTTGTATTTGGCTATTAATTAATGTGCAATGCTTGTGTTACTATTTAAACAGCTGCTTCCTTGAGTCTTTTTAGTGTACTTCCATATTTTTATAATGCTCTCATAAGGTTCTTGAGGTTACAGGTGACTATGATGTGTTAGATTTTGAATCTTCAACTGTGAAGTCAGCTGCCGGTTTTTATTTGTTGTTTCCGTTTACTCTTTCCTTAATACTTCAGTTTTCTCAGCTTGTAGTTCAAACTCCTGAGAAAGGTCAGTTTGCAACTCCAGCAAGTTCTTCAACAGCTGCTGCTGGTTAGTCAGCATTTTATAGATGATTGTCATTGTATAGTATGGCAGTAAAAGTGCTGTACTGAATAACGTCATATATGTATATATAATAAACGTAGAACTTTTGCAAGCAACATAAACCTTAAAATGCTTCCTAGAATAAAGAGCTTTCTAAATATCTTTTCATCTGTTATACCTACAAAAGATATATGTAATATTTTCTGAGGCTTCTTTCAGAAATTTCTGTAGTCAACAGCCATAACCATAATGTTTTCCAGTCCTGCTTTCTTGGGTGTGGGAGCTGCTCTGTGCTGAGGTGAGAATGCTTTCATTTGCAGCTTTTGTCATGGGGAAGGGTTTTATTTTATGAGACGGTTATGTGTGTGGTGCTTTTGCAATGAGCTGTGAAAGTAACTCTAAAATTTCTCTAATAGAGCATTTCCCAACCTTAGGATCAGAACTGACAACACCTTGGCCCCAGTCCTCAGCTGCACTGCAGGCGCTTTGCACCATGCCAACAGTGCAAGGTGACTCTAAAGCCAGTTTAATTGGCCATGGAGGGATGTGCTCAACATAAGGATTCTCCCTGGAGGCTGTACAGTGTGCGGTTGGGCCTTCCTTATAGAACTGCCAAGCTGGCTAGTGCAGAAGCCTTTGGGAACGCTGGCAGCCAGTGTAAATCCGATTAGACTTTGGACAGCTATGATTTATGTGAAAAGACCAGACCAATGAATGCGCAGCCAGCCCACTCCTCAGCCAGTCTTGGTGGAGAAGTATTTACAGTGTACTCGTGTGGTACACAGATTTGTTTGCATTTTAATTGTGTATGCATTCTACACTACGTTAAATGCATGATAGTTTCAGTTAAAATTCTAGGAAAAATAATTTAATCAATGCATTTCTGGTTTCTTGCTGCATAATCATTGTTGTGAGAGAAACGTCCCAGTCTACGAATTTAACTTCAAGGCTGTTCGTGCCCAGGGTTACATACAACCCAGTGTAGAGAGCTCCTCATTCCACTGTAAAGGGTTAATAGGAGATGAATAACAAGGGATGTGCAGTTAAGGTATTTGCATGAAATCGTTAGGGGAGTTGTGGGAAGCATTTTAATTTTATAATTTTTCATAAATTATTCATTTTCAAAGTAGGATCACAAATTTGAACACAGCTAAAAGGTACCAGGCTTTACAGTATATAGCGGCTTTTGCAATCACAATGGAAAATGTGCCCTTTCAGATTGTTACGTTTTCTTCAGCTATTTCTTCACTGAGAGAGAGAGTAAAGGGGAAAGATATTAAAGATATTTCTCTTTTCTTTCTCCTCCTCCTACCTAGAAAATTATGGCACTGAGTCAGGTGGGTAATTCAGAATAAAAAGAATAGCTTTTGTTTACATTCTTTTATCTAGTTTTCAGAGCTCTTTTTATATTTCAAAATTATTTTCTCTGATAGTTCTGAGTGTAAATTTTACAGACTGCTCACATTGCATTTACTGATGATTCAATACCATTTGTTCTTCTCTGAGAAGGGAGTAGTGATTTTTTTCTACATATATGCGGGAACGACTGTATGTATGCTTTATAGGTCCTAGAATTTGAAGAGATGAAGTGTCAGACCTGAATGGATTGTTAGCTTCCCCATTACTGTATTAAAATGGTGACAATGGGATTATTGGAGCAGCAATAGGTTACGGAGCTTGCCACTAATTCAGCTGCTTTTACTTTGGCCTGAGTTGGACACTGGCTCACCCGACTGTCACATGGTGACTGAGTTGGTGATACTGATCCACACTGTGGCAAACAGATCAAATCCTTTGGATTGCCAAACACTCTTCACATTACATGTTTGTTTTAGCAGAAAGACCAAGGACTAAATAGGCACGGACAGAGTTACCCTACGGTAGGTACATCCAGACAACGACTGAGGTATATTGCGGGTCAGTGTTAAAGCCTTTATGGCTATTTCCTTATGGTGGACCTGTCCTCTCAAACATAACTTTAAATTTCCATTGCTACTCAAAAAGTACTTATAGGAGCATTTAAATTTTGTTTATATTTTAAAAAAAACATTTATTGTTTAGAAAAAGATTTTTTTTTAATATTGCATACTTATAAAAATAAAGCCATAACCTATCTGGATTGTTTGCTAATCATCGAGTGGTCAGCATTTTAAATTCCTTCTCAAATAAAGTCGTGAAATACTCTTCCAACCCGAGATGCAAAGGCAGACATGAGGTGCAGATGCAGGTCATGTTTAAAGAAGCAAGTTCCTAAAGTGGGGACTGAGAATAGCCTATTCATTTGCATAACATCATACCTAAAGTTTCGGAGCAAAGTGATATAGGTCTTTGCTCTGTCATTTTATGAAGAGCCCTATCAAAAACTTTGTTTCAGCTATGTGTTTGTGACTATATTTTTACAATCTTTTTTACTATTTTACAATTTGAATGACACAACATGGAAGATTATTTCTGTAATTGTGTTCATGGCACTACATTCCTTTGGTATTTCTGCTGTTGCTGTAGCTTTTTAAAGCAGTCTTGTTCTGTATGTTTTGCCATTTGTGTATGAAAGCGTAACATATTACTGGAAATATTGTGTTAAATCACATATTTTGTTGACTTGTGTATATTGATTATAGAGCATATATTGCCATTTTATTTTGTTTCAACTTCTGCCAAAAATAGTTATGTAGAGGTTTCTATCATGCATCTACCACGTGCCTTCTTTGATAGCAATTCAGATATCTCCTGTACATGAAATAAATGACTGTAGCAATGGTGCTTAGCATTATGAGAGGATAAAAAACAGTCCCCAGTTAAAGTATACCATTCAAACAGCTTGGCTAACATTTTTCCTCTCATCTCAAATGCTAATTGTGACTTTAAATTGGAGCAAATAGTCCAGCAAAACAATGTAATGTCACCTAAAATATATGACCCTGCAACATTTCCCAGTGGGGGATGCAGCTATGCATGGCATGTGAAATTAAAGGTATGTCACGTAGTGGCGTATCAGCTGTGTCATTTCACCCACGCTGTAGCATTGCAGACTTTAGGTGACATGCCACAGTTGAAAAGCCAGCATATGACAAGCTCTTCATTTAACTGAGTATGCCAGATGCTAGGAAATTCTGCAGTCTCCACTCATGTTTTGTATAATCAGTTTCCGCGCCATTGTGCTCTCTCAAATGCGGTGTTTTGAAACACCATTTAGGCAGAACAATGATTATCTCTACTTTAGGTATGCATCTGGAATAAAATATGAAAATAATCCTCTTCCCCACTATCCTACCCCTACATCTGTAAATCATTTAAATACAGCCATTCGTTTCAGGACCCTACGTTTGCCAAGGAATATCAGAAATCCACGTGATGTCCCAAGTGCCAGATTTTGTATTTGGATCTCTGATTCAAATGAATAATGTGTAAAAGTTCATGAGGTGTGAAACTGCATATAGATAGCTCCTCACTGGTTTATGCACATGAGGACATCAAGGTTTCTTCCAAGGTCAGTTCAATTTATGCTCACCAAATACTACCAGAAATGTCACTTGTCTTCAGAGACAGCAAATGTCTAAGCATTTTGTTAATACTAATTTACTGTCCCACCATGCTCACTTTTGAAACCCCCATATTAAAATACAAAGGATGTGAAGACTCATACTTTCTTAATGACGTCATGATATATTGTTAGTGTAATTTAAAAATAAGAACTGCTAGCTATTTTGACAGTCAGTCTTCCGTATACTGAAGAGCAAGGAACTAGATTTAATGTTAAATTTGGTTCTAAGGCTGGTTTAAAAAATAATCACAATGGCTGAGGACATACCTATGCATTTTTTCTTTACAATTGTTTCAAGTGTACTTATCCATTCTTTATTTGGGCTCATCCATTCCATTACTGTAAATCATGTTTATAACAAAATATATTTTATTTTCCTGTTCAAAACAATTAGATTAGCACATAAATTGGCAAGTGAAATTTTTCACTAAAAAGATACGTTGCAATTAATAGCCCTGTCAGTCTTTGTAGCTGTGAGTAGTTGATAACTGCAGGCTATTGCATATGCCGCAAGAGAGAGAAGAAAGTTGTTTTTAAAGCATGCAGCTGTATACTAAAGAACTTACGGAATGGATTTGATTAAATCGGTTTGGATAAAAGTGTTGGCTCACAGAAAGTGAAAATTGACCAATGGATGCAAAGAAAAGGAAGTGGTCCCAAATAACACCAGATAAAGGAAAATAACTGTTGCAGGAGTCCAAGGATAAGAACTCATACCCTTTATGTAATTTTTATTTATTATTTCTTATACTCAAATTTATAATTCAGTTGTTCAAATATCTGCCAGAAACAGAACCTTATTGACATTTGAAAAAATTTGAGCTTTTCAATGCAAAATGGTGCCTATGTTCACGTGCTTTGTTTCGTAATAGCTTCCACATTTAAGTTCTAGATCCCTCGCTGGTAACTCATCAAAACATGTAAGGTGTCCCTCAGGGGTCAATACTTGGTCCAATTTTGTTCAATATATTCATTAATGACCTAGATGAGGGGACAGAGTGTATCCTCAGCAAGTTTGCTGATGATACCAAGCTGGGAGGGGTGGCCGACACTCCAGAGGGCCGTGCTGCCATCCAGCGTGACCTGGACAGGCTGGAGAGCTGGGCAGAGAAGAATCAAATGAGGTTCAACAAAAGCAAGTGTAGGGTCCTGCACCTGGGAAGGAAGAATGCCAAACACCAGTATAGGTTAGTGGCGGACATGCTGGGAAGCAGCTCTGAGGAGAAGGACCTGGGGGTCCTGGTAGACAGGAAATTATCCATGAGCCAGCAGTGTGCCCTTGTCGCCAAGAAGGCCAATGGCATCCTGGGCTGCATAGGGAAGACTGTGGCCAGTAGGTCGAGGGAGGTCATTCTCCCCCTCTACTCTGCACTGGTGAGGCCACAACTGGAGTACTGTGTCCAGTTTTGGGCTCCCCAGTTCAAGAGGGACAGGGAACTACTGGAGCGAGTCCAGCGTAGGGCAACCAAGATGATTATGGGACTGGAGCACCTCCCTTATGAGGAAAGGCTGAAAGAGCTGGGACTCTTTAGCCTGGAGAAGAGAAGGTTGAGGGGGGACCTGATTAATGTTTACAAGTATCTAAAGGGTGGGTTTAAGGAGGACGGAGCCAGGCTCTTTTCAATGGTTCCCAGCGACAGGACAAGGGGCAATGGGCACAAGCTAGAACATAGGAAGTTCCGTTCAAATACACGGAAAAACTTCTTTACAGTGAGGGTGACAGAGCACTGGAACAGGCTGCCCAGGGAGGTTGTGGAGTCCCCTTCTCTGGAGATTTTCAAGACCCGCCTGGATGCAGCCCTGAGGGATGTGCTTTAGGCAATCCTGCTCTAGCAGGGGAGTTGGACTAGATGATCTCTAGAGGTCCCTTCCAACTCTGAAGATTCCGTGATTCCGTGATTAGCATGAATAATACAGATTTATGTCTGCCTTGATCCAGGAGTGTTCTTTTCTGGAAAAGGATGAGACATGCTATGTCTTCCTTTCCAGCAAAGCTTTGTAGGGAAGCTTTTCTCTGTAACCGATCAGGTGTGTGTGTGTCACTGAGTCTGAATACTACCAGGATTCTGAAACAGTACTCTTCTTAGTCAGCATTCTTCTTTGTGACTGCTAACACGTTGCAAGAGTAGATGTTGTTTTTTTGCTGGTTTTCCTTTTTTTTTTTCTTTCATAATCTCAGAAGCTGTTGATGAGAACAAATGCTTCTGAAATTGGGTTTATGAATTTTTGACTATATCATATTTTGGAGAATAAGACTTGAGGACTAAATCAGTAACTAAATAAGAAATGACCACATGAGGCATTCTTTATGTCGCATGTTGTCTAGAAGATAAGCTGCTGCATACTGTACTATTCAGCACTGGAATTTCCACAAGTGTTTACTTTCAAACCTACACTAAAATGGATAGCCATAGTTAGATACAATTCTGCAAGAATGTTTACTTTTAAGTCCAAACACTATCCATGATGTGATAATGAGTACTGTTGCAGTGTTTCAAATTTAGTATAAGACAAAAAATGAAAACGAGGGTGGGTAGACAAATATTCTTCATTTCTTGTGCTATTTGGATAGCCAGAGAATGCTAAGTTGTACAAGTTCCTAATAGTCAGAAGGCAGAACTGCTTTGAGAGAACTTCCCTCCAGATGTGGCATTTTAGCATTATATTCACTGCAGCGGCCCATCAATTATATGCAATAGTTTTGAGTAAGGTACATATGTCAGGGGCACTTAAAGAAAAACAGGAAGTTCTTTACATATCGATGATTCTAATTTTTCAGCTTTACCTAGATATTTGTAAATATATGATATCTTCTTTCACTTCAATTTTTTGCTTTAGAACATTTGGTCTTCAGTTGCTGTCTTCAGGTATGCTTGTACTCATACTTAGCTTTCCTTAGGCACTCACTATAAGGCTATATTTCTAAATGCCAGGGGGCTCTGTTAAGCTTTTCATATTGTAGATGATATATTACTGTGGTACCTAAACCCAAAGGAAAGCAGAGGTAGTGAGGCACAGCAAAACAAATACAAGTTTGCAGAACCGTGTGCGGCAAGAACAAAAAACCCCAAACCTCTCTAGATATGTAGAGCCTGAGCCAGATGATGATAGAAGATCACGTCACTAGGCTATGTGTTACGTATTCTTAAAAGAATTTTGTAGTCAGGCATCCCTGTTTTGTTTACTTACTAGTAAAAGGTGTGTTATGAAACTTGCATGATTTTGGGACTGTTAGTGCTTGAAAATGTACATAACACATAAGAAAATTAGGGATAGTAACATGGCTGTTATTTATAATAGAAAGTTGAATGGCTTTATATTCACTTCAGTGCTTACTACTCTTCCATAGTAACTTGCTTTTCTCCTTACTCTATATGGTATGGATCGTTGAAGTAGAAGTACTGAAGAACTTTCTTTTTCACTGCAACAACTGAAGATCCAGCATTTTTGCCCAACTGCATTCTTTATTCCAGCATAATTAAAGGATCAGATCTTGAAAAATGCTTTCCATTCGTGATTGCGCTGCCTTCAGCCCCTTCTCATGGAAAGAGCTACCTTTGTTACCTGCAGCCATTCTTTGGCATCTTCTCCCAGCATCTTTTAGAATAAGATATGAATCTATTAATGATTCTTGAGAAAAATACCTACATCATTATCACGAAATATAATGTTTATTGAATTTAAACCCAGCTGATTAAAAATTTGATCTAGATTATTTTGGTCATGAAGCTGTGATACATTTTGCGTAATTTTAATACCTAGACATACAGAACTCATCTCTATCACTTAGCTTTATTAGCTATTTAATCAGATGTTAATTCCTTTTTTTTTGGTGATGACATATAACACGTGTATACATATATTTCTCAGTATTTGAAAAAGTAAAGTACTGGATTATATCTTATAATTATATTCCCAAGACACTGATTAATTTAAAATAAATTATAGTAAATGCTTTGAAATGCTTTCGTGTATGGAGAATTCCATAGAAATTTCAAATATTAAGCAGGCAAGACAGCTAATTCCTTCAATGTAAATGTAGTAATTGGAAAAGATTTGTAGTCTTGTAGCTATTGACACATTTACAGTTATTTTAATATAAACTACTGTAGTTGAATTAAAAATGGGGGGGGGTGGTGTCAGCATTGGTTTGCACGCCATTACTATTTTTCCAACTGCTTTTTTCCTAAAACCTCTTCACTATGATATTGATCAGAGGTCAGGTTAGAGTATGATCCATGTTCAGCTGTTGGTGGCCTTGGTGATTCTAGTGAGGGTGCCATACCACTGACCATCAAGAGAAGATCTTTTATTTCTTGGATTTTTTTTTTTTCATGAAAGTGTGTTTGTATTTGCTAAGCACAAAGATACTATATTTCTAGTGAGGAGATTAAAAATGTAAATATGTTGTTCCCTGAAATTTTCACATCCTTTTGTGTGTTTACTGGAGGGGAGAAAAGCTGGCTAGAGTTTTAAGAAATATTTGCGTTTGTAAGTTGGAATGTTGCTAACTGCAAAAGGAACGACTCTGCTTCCAGCTTGTAAGAGGCATTTTTAATGCCAACTTTAATTAAGGTTTGCAAATTATGCTACAAGACTAAGGACCATGAGGTTCCAATAAGAAGGAAAATTTTTGTAATACTAGAATTATTCCTTAAACTCTTTGTTCAATATTTGAATAATTAGTAAAACATATGTTGTCCCTTTGAAAATCGCAAGAAGAAATGTCTTCAAATTCCTGCAGCAGTGAAACACTTTTCTTCGGCTGACAAAATACACGTATGTTGACTTTGTTTAAGAAATAATAGCTGAAGTTACGTAATGAAGTTGCTGCTGCTGCTGGTTTAATCATTATGTGCTAACCACAGTGCTCTGAAAACTGTACTGGGATTTTTGCAAAGAAGAATAAGTGATTTCTTCCCTTGCTTGGACATCTGAATAGAATTTCAGTTGCAGATTTCCTGTTATAGTTGTATAGTATGTACAATTTTTCTGGTTTGCCTTTTTAACTCAGTCAAATTATACAAGAGTGAGCTTTGCATGTCTAATGAAGAACAGCTCAAAAGATTAGGAACAAAGCACTTTTGCAGAACTAACATGCGCTTCAGATATGTGAGTGCAGAAACTGTTGCTTAGCCACAAATGGTTTCTGTCAGATTCAGCTTTTATCCTGGATGTTCCTGAAGGAATCTGGATTAACATAATGAGAATGTTCATGAACCATCTCATTATAATTTTAGAAATTTCAATGCTGAATAATATACTAGGCTTTATTATCAAGCTTCATGACTGAGCCTCTTTGTTTAATAAAAATATATTTGCCACATATAGTTTTGTTCGCTTTCTTGTATGTCAGCTATTTTTTTAGTCTAGTATTGGAAAAAAAGAGAAAAAATATTGTTTAAATTACAAGCAACACTATATCATTCAACGTATCGGGCAACTACAGATTCCCTATATTTTCTAGTGCCCTTTGTACTGGACATGTCTAAGGGGATGTTCATCATGTATTGCTGTGAATTCTGAGTATTTACAATTAATTCCAAATTAACCCAGACTTGAAAATACAATCCTTCATCTGGATTTTGTGGTAGGATGAGGCATTGCATGTCGCTTCTAAAACAAATCTGACACTCGAGAAATTAGTCACAGAAGAGTAAGTATGTATAATACGCTTTATATGTTGCATTAGTCTTGTGTGAAACTATCTGGATGGAAATTTTTTTTTTAAACATAAAATATTTGCAGTAATACCAAAGAATTTGCAAAGATTTTTCTTAAACTTCTTTCCCACATCGCGAACATAGAGCAAATGTGATACAGTGGAAGAACTGATGATGAAGGAGGCTTTCTGTTTCACTCAAGTTATTGACAGCTTTTGTTACAGCTTTATGTCGCTACATGAGTGTGTAGCATTTTTTCTTTCTTCTTGCTCCTGTTCCAGCTTTTAAGCTATTTTCCTTCATGTAGTGGATGATTCCACTACTCTTCTGTTAAAGATGGAGAGTTCTTTACAAGAGAAGCAGGGTTGCCATCAGAGTTGACACTGCAATTTCTGTCCTTAATATAAAAAATGTTTGGTATAAAAGAGTTTATTTTGGAAAAAAGCTCTCTTGGAAGTTCAGCTGCTCTCCAATCCAAATATATTCTTACCTCCTTTTCTTATTTATAGGTGAAGCATAACCAGCCTTTCTCTAGACCTAACATGAGGTGAACAAAAGAAGCATTACTTTTTATTGGTGATAGTGTAGATTTAAAAAATGTCTGCCTGAAATCTCTAAGAGTTTATAGAGTATGGAGAATTTTCAGCTCTTACCTTGACTTCTGTATCTCAGACCCAATAATATATTTAATCAAGATTTGTACCAGCTTTGCACAGATGACTGAAGCGAAAATGAATTTTTCCCATTGTGAAATTGATAGCAAGTGTGTCCTCCTTCCGGTCCCTGCAAATTACTCCCCGTGCCTAAACCCTTATTTCAAGAACTCCTCCTTGCTGTAAGAAATTTATCAGGTTTGTTACCTAATACTTCTTATTTAGTGAAATGGATACAATGCATGGAAGTCAGGAGGAGATGAGGTGAGGTCACCTATCACAGACACAGCAGGAAGAGACAGGAGCCTCTGAGAAAGCAGAGTACACTGTAAGGCTGTCTGTTGGTGTTTGCTGCTTAGAAACATCTCAGGACAACCCCCCAGAGTGCTGTAAGCTTTTTTTTTTTTTTTTCCCAAATCTGTCCTCTCATTTGCGTTTGCCAAAGCTTTCTGACAGCAAACAACAGGAGCCATGGCTAGACCTGTGGGAAGTTAATTTTGGACTACTCTCAGAAATTTTGTGTTCTATGATGTTGTCAGTCTCTGATAGGGGTTATGATTACCTTCTCTGCAAATACTCATAGACTGTGGTACTTCAATTGCAAATACTCATAGACTGTGGTACTTTAATTTTGGAGAACTGGTTAGTAGAGAGAATGACAGTTATATTAACTCCTTATATATAGTTTTTGCGTGCTGGCAACAATATGCCATATAAATGTTGCCAGACACCTAACATTACTAGCACAGCAGGGCTAGTTTTTAATTTGATTGGTCCTAACTGTACTATAAATCATATATTAAACATATATTAATATATAAAATACAGTCCATTTTATACTAAACCTACTGTGTTCATAATAGTGTACTTGTGGAAAACAGAATTGTTGGCTTTCTGTGCAACTTCATTTTTGGATTTGTTTGGTTAATAGCATCTGCTGAGGAAGCTGTGCCATGTTAGTATTCTTATCCTTCTGTATTCTGAAAGACTTATATTTCAGCTACAGTGATGTGAATGCGATTTGATATTTGGTGAAGTAGAGATGCATGTTTCTGTGAAGACAGAATACATTCTTTATCGCTTGGTTTTATTTTGCTTTTGTTGTACACATTTTTTATCGCTTACCATGATCTTTATTTTCAAAATTACTAAACCTATATATTTCAAATCATATGGAAAAAGGAATACAATATCCATACAGTCAATGCTAGAAGGAAAGCCAAAGTCCCATTATCTGCATCAATATCCTTTGGATAGTGAAAGTTTATGTAGACTGAAACTTCAACTTTCTCTGGTCATTTTATTAGTTGTCAAGAATATTGAGTAGAGTCTTGTGAATATTGAAGGAAATTTTCAATTCAGAAGTCTGAAATCAGATTCAAAGTCCATAGATTGGTGCCTAAATGTAACCGGCCTTATTTTCATGAAGTTGAGCATCAGTAAGCCGTACTATAGCAATGGAAACTATTCTATTGTATAGATGGAATTCCATGGTATAGATGCCAGAGACTGGTTCTAGGTGTCAGAGTTTGGAAAATTTGGACTTTTGGCTTTAAGTTCTGTAATATATACAATAACTTTTTTTTTTTCTTTTTGGCACATCTAGGTTTTTCTGTTGAGCTTTGTTAAATGTTGTGAATGAAAAGTTCTTAATGAACTTTTCTTAATGAAAATTCTTACGCAGTTTTGAATTTTGTAACTCAAGTTGATGTACTCAGATGACTAGGTGTTTAAATCCAGATGCTCTGTAAGTGCCCCTTTACTGAATATTTATGAACTTCTCAGATGTAAACTGAACTAAATGGAATAAATGTCAGTTTGAGTTAACACAGAAGTAGACCTGGACAGGAGTTATCCCATAAAACACGGTTCTGTTGGAAAATGCTACATCGTTAATTCTCAGTGTTTAAGGAAAACTTTTGCCCTAGTCTGCGTTCCCCTGATGGGTCAGATATGTCACAGAGGTGGGGACTGAGCAGATCCAAGACTTATCCTCATCTGTATGTTCCCGCTGTTTCCCTTGCATTAGCACTGATGATGATGTGGCCACAGGGGTAGCGTTTGCAAAAATGGCAAGTTGATCTGACATGTCACAGGGTGATAGAATATCTAATGTCTGCTCCAGGTAAGGAGATAGAATCATGTGGTGGTGAATAATAGCAAGGACTGGACTTGCCCTTCTGGCTGTAATGTGCTTAATGTAGTAGTGAAATGGTAATTTAGACTCTCTAGTTTACTGCTTCAATATTATTGTTGTTATTGTGCAAACGGTTAAAATGTTAATCATTGTTGTGGTTCCATATTTTAGTAACAGAACATTAAACACAGTAATGCTACACTAGTTTGTATCCATCTATTTGCATCTAGACTCTTTTCTAGATATTTTTCCCAAGAATTTGAAATCAAAGAAAAGATGATACAGACAAAATCTTTTCTGAATTTTAAGTGAGTTTAATGGCTCTTGAAAGAAAGCTTTGAGAGGTTAGTGAGGGTTCTGTGAATATTCATGGAGTGGTGGCCAATAAAAAGATGACAACTGATGTGGTAATGATATCTTTTATGGAAAACTACTCTGTTTATCTGATCATACAGAATTCATAGTGAGCGACTCAAGGAGATCTTAGAAACTGAGGATTCATTACTTAGGACCCGGCTGTGACTGCCTTACTCCTGTTGTTGGCTGTTTAGTCCTATTGTCTTCAATGCTTACATTTTTCAATGAGTAACTGCACAGTAATGGGAAAAGACGTTTTAGTCTTTAATAGTTGTTTCTTCAGCAACTTGTGTGAGCTGGGAAGATATAAATTTGATGTATCTTTTGGGTGTATACAGGCAGCTCTGAGTAAGTTTGGGAGGCTATGGGAAAATAAAAATAATGGAAAAAAGAGATTTAAAAATATTGTAAGCACAACACATGGAGATTCCCCTCTCCAGTTCGCCCCCGAAATATGTTTTCCTGTACAAGTTTTTAAATACTTGAATGCATGTTCTGCTAATCATCTCTTCAGGATTGGGCTGTGTTTTATTCCTTGCAGTTCTGAAACAGCCACGTATACTGAAACTTTACCAAACAGCATAGGGAAGTTGTTAGAAAATGGAGGTTCTTTTCGTAAGTAACATATGTAGATGAATATATAATTAATTATAATTGTATGAGAGGCAATTTCCTTTTGGTGGATACATCTTCTGTAAATGTACAATATATTATTCATGAGGTTTTTTACCTTTTCAGTAGTTAACCTATTATAGTAATTATCACTTACCTTTTGTGGCAAGCTTTTTTGATCTGAAATAATTGGTCTTAAAAGAATGCACTCCCCTAAAATATTCAGATCATCTAAGATGAATTCTTTTGTGGTGATGCAACCTGATATACCTTGGTGAAAATTTGTAGATGCGGCGTTTTATACATTAGGGAAGAACAGGCTGACTGCATGAGAAAAGGAGTGGTGAGTCAGGAGAGGGAGAGATGAGTGACCTTTTCCGTTTTCGTTCTTTATGTTCATCTTATACTTTTGATACATAGTCATCATTTTCAGAGGAGATAAAATCCTCAGCTAATTAGTTCAGTATAATGTGTAAATGCTTTCTGAAGTGAATAAACAGTATTGATTATTTTATAAAATAATTGAGATGTAAGATCTCTAATGCTAACTGTATGCACATTATCAACAAATAATATTAATGAGTCACATAAACGTTACCCTTAGGGTCTGCCAATCAGTCATCCCAGAGTTTTCAGCCAAAAAGTTGTCAGATGTCCTTTGACATGAGAGTTTGTCTATTAGCTGAACGTTAAGAACAAAACCTAAGTGAATGCAAAGTGTGCTCTGCATTTTCTTCTCAAATTTCTTTGTAATGGTATAATTTTGTGCCCTCATCCAAAACTTAGGGTAATTATGGCATCCCAGAATGGATTTAGAGATGAAAAAGCAAATCCAGTCAAACTAATTATAACAAGGGATTAAAGATTCTATATCACTTTCTTTTCTGTTAGTGGCTTCAGAAACTGGTATGTGTGAATCAGAGCCCTAGCTTGAGAAGTCAACTTTGCAGTATTCCCACCATCATTTGCAAACACCTGGAGTATTATGACAACAGAAATTGTTTACATGGAAAAACATTAGAAGGAAATTATTGGAGTGATAGCTTTATGCATGATGAATAATCCTGGTGAGCGGGGTGTTATCCAAGTGTCCAAGTTATCCATTGCTGAAGCTTCAGACAAAGGAAAGACTGTGGCAGGACTCACATTAGGTGTAGCCTCCAGAAATATTCTTTCAGATTTGCTTTTCAACCATTTGCCATGTGATAGGGGATGTTATTTAAATCCCTCATTTACTAATGAGGTGTGATGTGAGATTGTATCAAAATCTTAGGTAAATAAAGGTCTTTCACAATTAACACTCTCATATCCAACAGGTCACTGTTGCTCTACAAAGGAAGAAGCATGGCCAACCTCTGATCTCGTATCAAAAGTGTCAACAAGGTAATTGTCTAATTCTGAGATCAATACTTTCATCATGTCTGTGCTAGCTTTTATGTTCAGACAAAAATAAGACACTTGTCCTTTTTCATGTTTCTCTGTAAATATCAGCGGATAACACGTTCTGATTGCAGCTCCCGTTGCAGGGCACTTCCCATATGTCTTGCCACAGTAGCTCCCAGTCTGTTGGCCTGCAGTCACAAATGCTATATAAAAGTTTAAGTAATGAATGCAAATAGTGAAAATGCCTCTCTGATTTGCCTTTAGAGCAATCATTCAAAGATCACACACCTTAATGAAAATTGCCAAGTGACAGATTTTTTAATTCCTCTGTGTTATGACTAAAGTGTTAGAGCAATTCATTTAGTTTCAGAGATTGAATTCCCTAGTAGTTTCAGTGGTACTTGCATAGGTAAATCTTGCATATTCGACATTAGCTATAACTTAGAGAAGGTATTTGGTATGAGCAAGTCAATATGTAGAAAAAAATGCAAGACATTGAAGTATCAGACAGCTCAAGGTAAATTCAGGAAGCCTTTCATCTGTCTGTGTTTCTGCAGGAATCCAGAGTGGTAGATTTACAGTAGCGTGCATTAAATGAACTTTTGGCCTTAGTGCAATTCGGAATTCTTATTCGAATCATTCTTAATAAAACCTCTGTCCCTGTGTAACTGTAAATATTTTAGTCACGGAATCTTCTGCAATATCATCTGCTGCTTGCAATATCATCTTGCTGTATTGTTTGATGATATGACAGAACTCCTGTCTTCGCTTATGCTTCTGGTCTCTGTGGCACTAGTTTGTATCCAAATTCATCTTCAAAATATGTCTGTCCTGGGTCTCTCATTGACCTAATAAATCTGACAGATTTTGACCATGGAAGGCAGGTTATTTCTTCCAAATAACTGTGAACATCCTTTTTCCTAGATGAGAAATGTAGTTACTCGATACTAGTTTTGCTTTAAATGGATATATGAGGAGTATAGGTCAGATGGATCTTTTGGCTTGTTTTAAAATCAAATGGATTTCCAAAATGGAATTTCTTCTCATTCAGACACATCTTCCAGCATAACAGATTACATAAAAAACAAGGTGAGAAAGAGCAAATGTTGGTAGGGGATTTGATGTACTCTGTCCCTTGGTTACGGACAAAAAGTAAAAGGAAGAAAATAAAAGTTATCACGTATGATGTCTCAGGAAAAGGAAGCACTTCCTATTCACCCATTCACAGACTCATCATCGATACTATTTTTCAGGGCGTGAATGGTGCTTGGAGGCCTGTTCCTATGAAGTGCCCTTGCTTTTACTACATGCTAGCGAAGGGGCAGGTAATGAGAAGAGAGGAAAGTTTGGAACAGTTGAATGAACCGCAGCCCCTTGTTCCCTTATCCATTAAGGAAAGAGCATTACAGGAAGCAGCTATGGTGAATAATAACTCTGGAAAACTAAAGAGAGCTGACATTAGTGATAATGCCTTTTCTGCCTCTGGAAGGTAATATCTCTGCAAAGCAAACGATTTGAAATACGCTCAAAAGCAGAGAACAAATACTGAAACTGAAGGTAGGTAGCAGTGGATTGCAGACGAAGCAAAGTACAAGTTTCAAATACAGTGATTGGCAGTACAGAAAGACATTAATTGGTATAGAAGTGCTACTGGGATTTACTATAACAAAAAGTTCAGGCAAAGCAAATCAACTTAACTCGTATGTCAGAATCATTGGAAACTATTTACAGAAGAAATCAAGATAGCTATTGATTCTCCAAAATACCTCAAAAAATAAAAAATTGAGTATTGGAAATTGAATCGGAACATGTGATTATGTATGCTGGATTTTGGCTTGCATTTGGTTACTTGGGGTTTATGGTCACTTCTAAGCCTACATACAGGTCAGGTTAAATCTTACTACAGTTCTGACATCTACGTATGTAAAATTAGAGTTATTAAGTGAGGAATGACAGAACGGCTGCATGCAAATGACCAAAATGTCACACTTGCATGGTCTACTGAAGGAAAGCAGGTTTTGCTGAACATGTTCATGTTCGGATCATGAAGGTTATACGATTTTCCCCTTCAGTTTTTGGGTTTGTTTTTTTTTTTTTGAGGGAGGTGGATTTTTGATTTTACAGTGATTTAAACACCAGGAGTACACAGATGACTAAAATAAACCTTAGAAAATAAGGTCAGTATTATTTCTCAAGCTACCATAAGACTATATTTTTTAAATAACTTGTGGAATTCTGAATTCCTGGAGATGCAATTTATATAGGTAAGCGTGTGTGTCTATGGACACCTATACAGCTGCACAGAGTACACACTGAGGCATCCAAGGCAGCATCTGAAATATGTCTGAATAAGTTACTAGATCTTTCAAACAGTATAGCTACTTTATTCTGACTTGCTTGAATGTTTGATTTAGAAACAACTGATGAATTTGTCATATTGATAAAGGCATGTTCCTTCTAAGTGGGTGTGTTGTATCCGTAGGGAAATACATGAAGTTGCCAGGGTAACCATGAATTTTCTTGAAGTCCTAGGATGAACCTATACTTCAGTAGATGTATGGCTCTGCATGGGGTGAAAAGGATTCTGTCTATGGCCGTTTTGAGAAAGTCCGGGATCAATGTCATCCAGTAGCCCATGGAAGCCCGTAACTGGATGTATACTGACTAGCCCATAGGGTCACTTGTCGGATAGGTGAAGGTGTTACTGGTAAAGTGCTTTTAAATAGTCATGTGATGGGGTCTGCCTGGATTTGCTTTCCCTTGGCTAATCCAGTTTGCTTCTACTTCATTCTGGTGCATCCAGGACAGATGTGGTCATCTTTGCAAGGTAGAGCAGCCCCAAGAACTGCTACGGTGTTTTACAAGGGACTTGCCATGATGAGCACCTTGTGATTTCTTTTGCAAGCTTGTATTACACACATAGAAACCAGTTTCTTATATTGTAGTATTCTGTTGCTTCTAGGCAAAAAGTAAAGAGAACACTCAAGGTGCCTAAGTGGTGAAGATTGAAAGCCAGAAATTGTGAACCTTAAATGTGTTTTGTCATGGGAGAAGTAAGTCATTCTCACAACTCTTCTTGACTGGGAGTTAATGGGGAAGCTGTTGCTATGCAAACAAGTTTGTGGATTCAGGGAATAGCTGCTATCAATAAATATAAGCCTGGCTGTTGCAGTAGATGTTACTAAGATACTTCATTCCACAGAGACGATGACACTTTCCAGATTTCAAAATGTTTTGTTTCCCAAAACCATATAAAGATTAGCTTTGCAACATTTACATATGGACATATGAAGCAGGACAGCGGACATAACTGCACTCACACTTTCAGTCTGAAAAACATAGACCTAGCAATTTTAAAGTTAAATGTTATGACACACCTGCACAAAAAATGTTCCCTAGTAGTGAAAATTCAGGCTAAGAAAAGTCATATTTAATATATTATAAAAATTTGCCTTAATTTTTTTGTGGTTTTAACACAAAATATTTTTGCAGAGCCATCGCCTAAATATACTTCACATAGCTTTATACTAATGAGAGTACGTGTGAGTGACTGTGTGTTCTCATTACCTTTGGAGTTATATAGACCCAAGCGCACTTTTTTAATAGTAATATCGGTTACATAAAAAAATGTCATTAGACTCAAGTAAGATGGGATTCAAGGATCTAGGCAAAGTTAAGTATTTTATTCTAATGAAAAATTTAGAAGGCTTTCTTGAGCTGAAGTGAATTTTGTTTAAGATGGCAGAGACTATTGTCTAATTCTCTTCAAATAGCTTAGTTCTGCACAGGTTAGAAACTAATTTACTGTTTCGTTCAAACCTAAAACTGCAGTGGAACTGTTTCCTACATTCTTTTCCTTGCCTTTTTTTTTTCTTTTCTTTCTTTTGAGGTATGGAAATCTTTTTGGCTGCTGCTACGCAATGAATGACACTGATAAAACTTGGCTATTTTCATTGAAATAGAACAAGGTCAATTTGAATAAGGAATATCTTTCTTATGCTAGTCAAAATGCGCAGGGACAGAGGAGAAGAAGGGGAAAGGAGAACGAGACTGGGTGTTGGAAGGACTTCAGATACTTTGTTTTCAGGAGAAATTGAATAGCTCTGTAAGTCTAAAATTAGAAATGTGTGCTGTATTGAGAAATTAGCAGTAAGAAGGGTGGGTAATCTTTATGAGACATCTAACAAAACTGTAATAAAATGATTTGCCAAGGTCAAATGCCTTGATTTAATGCTACTTGAAGTATCTCTAAAATAATTTAGTGAAGCTGGGTGCAAATCTGAAATCACTTCAGTCCTATAGTGAAGGTTTTACAGTGAAATAGAAGACGATAAATCAGTAGGAGAAAGCACATCACAAAGAACATCTATAGATCCTAGTAATGGCTTTTTAAGGCTGGAACATCCAGCAAGTACTAGAAGGACTTGAATAAAAAGGAACCTTGTCAATAAACGTTCACAGTTTCCAAGCTGGTTTTGCGTGATTATCTGCAATGGCTATTACTTTCAAATGCTTTCAAATCTTTTGGACTGAAACTGAAACACACTGGTGCAGCACTTAGCTGAATTCTGTCACAGGTGTTCAGGGATTTAAATGCAGACTTTTACCAAATAGCTTCCACCTGTATTCACTCCTGGGTCCCACATTCTCTTGCTCTCTTTGTGCTTGTACAAAAGACTAAAGCTGTTTATTAAATGTGTGGTTTACTTTAATATAAACATGAAATAGTAAGTATTTTGCACTGTCATAGAATCTTGCTCCCATGAAATGTCATAATAATGTATTAATATCAGCATAAAGGTATGTCTACACTGACCAGTGGTGTATAATGCAGGGAGACCGTAGAAATTGTAAATGAAAGCTGAAATGACTCTATAAGATCTGGTTGGCTCCATTCTTATTTATGTTACCATTTATTTTTCAAGGAGTTAAATTTTGCATACAAATGAAAATGCCCTTGCTGCTATGCCTGGCTAGATGCAGAAGGCAAACTAGATTTAAAACTCATTAAAAAGAATGAAGTATTTCTAGGATCTTCCCAAAAAAAGGATTTACTGGAGAGAAGGAGGAGAAGAAACATGGGACATTTGCTTCTTCATTAGCTTCTGTCTCTGCCTTCTCTCCTATGACATTTGGTAGGTGTAGGCTTCTAACACTACAGTCTGTGTTATCTCCTGAGGAAGCAAACGCTGCATAACCTTGTGTAAGAAACTGAGAACGACCTAGTGTAGCACGTGCACCCCTTTCATCTGGCTCTGATCAATCTCTTGCTCGTCTCAGAGTGTGTCTATCTCTGCCTTGGTCAAATCTTTTGTCAGTGTTTATATCAAAGTACCTGAATATCATCATCTTTTTACAAATATTTTGCAAGGATAGGTTTAAATTACAACCACTGATATTATAGGTCTCTTGCTTTTCATGAAGTGGGTGAGACTAGCTGTGATTTAATCAGATTTTTCTTTCCTAATGCATCAGTTTGCACAGAGATAGTTCCCATCTGTGCATCTTTTCTTTTTGCCTTGAGGAATTTAGCAGGAAACCTAGTACACATTCAAGCACTACTACAGCTGAATACTTCAGTGATTTCTATTCTGGTCACGTCATAAATAATTCTCTGAATGCTTGTTCCAATACATAGTAAAGGTGTTTGGGAAAAATACACACAACTGTGTTGAGTGGAGTTGATTTGGGATCACTAAAGTACTATTAAAGCAGCATGTTATAGTTCCCTCTTATTCTTTAAATTTTGCCATTTTCTATAACCATGTGGGTTCTAAAACTATATGACGTATAATAATGAGCACTAATATTTCTTTGCATTGAATAGTCATTTCCTTTTCTGGATCTTATAGATGTAAATTAATTTTATCTCTTACCTCTGTGCCTTGCAAGCACATACATAAGCCATAAACTGAAACACCAAAGCAGAATTAAATGCTTGGACACGCTTAGAAAAGACAAACACCTTGTTCATAAAAAGAACCAGAACTGAAGAGCAGAACATTGAAAGTCTGAGTATCTTTGAAAGGCGAGGATGTCAACAATGAATTTAAAATTTGTTTTCAGTGGATTTATTTGCAGGTAGTATTGTTTGTTATGTCAAACACAGTAGCAGTTGTTCCCTAAGTTGAGCAGAGAGGGAAAGTAAGTCAAAGGTGGTAAGGTTTATAGCAAAGATTCCTTATGCTGTTGTGGACCCAGCCATCTGAATGGCTAAAGTGTCCGTCTTTGAGTATCTTGAGAGAAACATGAAAGCCACTGTACCCTCATATTCCTTTGTGTCTTTCACATCCTGCTCCAGATAGAACACTCATTCTTGTATTGCCATTACTTTGTAGTTTTTACCAGTACAAAGCAGCTTCCAATCTACTCACTTGTACTGGGCATTGGTTTACAATTTTTCCTCTGAATATCTCGATTAATGAGGAATTTGCAATGAAATCCCTGAAATGCCAAAGGTGTTTTTCAGTTGCTGAATGCTGATGAGGCTCTTAGAGAGTAACTTCTTACTTCAATTACATTAAAAAAAAAAGATGGAAAAATGTCATTAGCTCAAATATATATTACAATTATCTGTGTCATATATGGTAAGTATTTTAATGCTTAATAAAAAATAGAACATGTAAGTTATTGTGTGAAGAAGACTAGAAAGCACTGGGCAAACAGCAAGGCAGCTGCTAGACAAAGCAGTCCAGAATTCAAATAGAGATTAGATTGAACCTCTACGTTTTGTAGACAAAACTCATTTCTTGAGTCAGAACCTAATAAAAAGTCTCATCTATAGATTTGCTCAATAAATGAAAGATATTTTTGCACAGTCACTTTTAATAGAAACCGCATTGAAAGTACTTCAGTGAGATTTAGGTCAATTGTAAAGCCTATGGCAAAATTGTTGAAAAAAAAACCCCAAAGAATCTTTAGAGCAAATATATGTTGTTCTGAAACCAGACATCCAGAGATATGTTCCATTTCTGGTTAACCGACTTTTCATTAATGAAAGTTCCTCTAGCCTCTTTTACGGTTTTTACATGTTTAATTATTTGTTTGCAGAATTATTTCATTTCTTCATTGTGCTACTTTAGCTTTGGTAAAGAGTTCTGAACTGATCGTTACCTATGGAGTCAGAAGTCCCTTTATTTATCCTTCCAGCAGATAATGCACAACCAATACTCATGCAAGTTTCCTGTAAATTGTTCTATGAAATGCCTCAGCCTGGAGAAACACTGAGTTGGTATTAGAGTTTAGATTACATTTCTACTGAGAATTTAAGGTTAGGAATAGTGATTTTGATGTGAAAACCTATCCTACAGGACTGGGAGTGGGATAAACGGTCACATTAAACAGAGCAATGAACAATAGCCAGGGATAACAACTGCATTGAGTCTCTGCTTGCTTAGCTGCATTTAAACTGCAGATGCCAGCCTTTTCCCCCAAGCACCTCCATAACTTCAACTAAGACTTTTCTGTATACGATTGTCTGCTTATGCACAGCAGATTCCAAGGAAGAGGTTTCAGACTAGATATCCATGTAATCTCACTAAGCCACCCTATCCGCTTATTTTTCCCCATGGAATTATTTTTCTGGATGTATTTTAAGTGATGTGAAATTGAAAAATTACTAAAGAGCTCTTTGTTCTGGCACTCTGTTGAGCACATCTGTGATTTGTTTTTCCTCTGGGCCTTACCAGGGACTAAGCTGTGAACAACAGTAATATATACTCATTTTAAGATGGCCATTACTCTTATGAAAGTTGACATAATTTTGAATTTTATTTGGTTGGTTGGGGAAATGGAAAGAGAACAAGGAAGAAGCAGCAAAGAATCTCAGATTTGAATAACTCCAAATGCCTCTTGGGGACGCCAGCTGAAATACTCAAGTATATAATAGCATCGTAGAAAGGTTTGGGTTGGAAGGGACCTTTAAAGATCATCTAGTCCAATACGCCTGCCATGGGAAGGGACACCTTCCACTAGACCCGGTTGATAGATGCAAATACTTTTTAGTGTTTAAGGTCTTGCTTTAATGATTCTGGCAGTTGCATTTGGGAGACTGAGCCTTGTTTTATTAAGGTCACAGCAGTGGCTTTGGATAAGTGCTTATACTCTGACTTTTTTCTCATAGGCACGCGTCTTGCTAGATCTAAATTATCTGGTTAACTCCTGCATTTCTCTTACAGTAAGCCTCAGAACAAAATAAAACATTTATGCTATAACAAGACCAGCATTCACTAATAGAATAAGGAAGGCTTGTTTTAATGCAGTAATATTAAGGATAGAATTATGGAAGATTTAGGGTAACACACCCATGTAAGCTTGTACTTAGGCAACTTGTAAAGTTGCTTAATTTGCACATGTTGCATGCAAAGGTTTTTTTTATTCAAGTCAGGAGACCTGAACACTGCTTAAATATTAGGATACGTGTATTGGGTGTTTAGACATGGAGTTCGGTGCTGGCATACAGCAATAATGGCTTCAGATATTTTAATTAGAACGTCTGTGTATTGTGTTTGCATGGCAAGGCTTTGGTAGCAGGGGGGCTACAGGGGTGCTTTCTGTGAGAAACTGTGAGAAGCTTCCCCTGCATCCGATAGAGTCAATGCCAGCTGGCTCCAGGATGGACCCACTGCTGGCCAAGGCCGAGCCCATCAGCGATGGTGGTGGCATCTCTGGGATAACATACATAAGAAGGGGGAAAAAATCCTGCATGACAGCAACCAGGAGAGAGGAATGAGAGAAACAGCTATGTAGAAACCAAGGTCAGTAAAGAAGGAGGGGGGAGGAGGTGCTCCAGGCGCTGGAGCAGAGATACCCTTGCAGCCCATGGTGAAGACCATGGTGAGGCAGGCTGTCCCCCTGCAGCCCATGGAGGTCCACAGTGGAGCAGATGTTCACTTGCAGCTTGTGGAAGACCCCACACCAGAGCAGGTGGATGCCCAAAGGAGAGCGTGACCCTGTGGAGAGCCTGTGCTGGAGCAGATTTGCTGGCAGGACCTGTGACCCTGCAGAGTACCCACACTAGGGCAGTCTGTTCCTGGAAATAACCCATGCTGGAGCAGTTCGTGAAGAACTGCAGCTCGTAGGAAGGACTCATGTTGGAGAAGTTCATGGAGGACTGTCTCCCATGGGAGGAAACCCACACTGGAGGAGTGGAAGAGTGTGAGGAATCCTCCCCCTGAGGAGGAAGGAGTGGCAGAGTCAATGTGTGATGAACTGAATGCAGCCCCCATTCCCCTACAATGTTGGGAGGAGGAGGTAGAGAAAATCAGGAGTGACGTTGAGCCTGGGAAGAAGGGAGGGGTGGGGGGAAGTTGTTTTAAGATTTTTGGGTTTATTTTTCTTTACCCTACACTGACTTCTAATTGGCAATAAATTAAATTAATTTCCCTGAGTCAAGTCTGTTTTGCCTGTGATGGTAATTGCTGAGTGAGCTCCCTGTTGTTATCTCAACCCACGAGCTTTTGTTATATTTTCTCTCCCCTGTCCAGCTGAGGAGGGGGAGCGGTAGAGTGGCTTCAGTGGGCACCTGGCGTCCAGCCACGCTCAACCCACCTAAACCTGAAACTGAAAAATATTTTTTGTTTATTACATTTATTTGGCCCCAAATTATGTCTATTATATATTTTTAGCACATCCTATTATCAGCAGCATGTGTTGAGATAATCCACATTCTTGAGCTCAGGTTACTCATGTTCATCACAGTAGTGCCTAGGGACCGACACAAATCAGTGATAATGTTAGAGATATTTTATTTTGATGTTTTGTCACACGTGCCCCCAAAGTGCCTCAGCTGGCTCTTCTGTTAGAGGGCAAGATTTTTTCTGCTTGTAAAGAAATAGGAATCCACTAATTCAGGATATTCAAATTGCTCCTCTCTAGAGCAGTAAAATAAATTACTATTACAAACAAAAACTTCACCTGAAGAAAACATCGTAATAATAAGTTTTTTCAACAATAAAAATTCTTCATTGTTGGAGATCATGGATCCGGTAATTCCCGAAGGTTAATGGGTTATTTCTAAAGCATTCATAATAGCATGTTCACTTAGTAAGGAAAACTTAATTTAAGTTCAGGTTCACCTTACAGAATGAATTGCAGAGATGCAATTTGTAGTAAATAACTCCAGAAAGGTATAAGCTAGTAAAAATCTTTTAACAGATTTTATGTGGTTGCTTTAAAAAACAGTACCACACACATGTGGACCTCAGAGTGCCTCATTATCTTCCCCAGCTGGTACTAATCAACCCATTAGATTCAGGTGATCTAGAAATAACAGCCCAGGTAATCAGAGAGTGTATTGGCTGTGGAGAAAGAGGTGCAGTGGAAGAAAAAGCTAGTGAGTAGAGAATGTAGAGTGTAATACTAAGGAGTTGTTGAAGTTTGTGCTGTTGAGTCTTCTTGCTGTGAGAAGGATGTATTCTTGTGATTTGTGAGAGGATGTGCGAGGCCTGCGTGTGGGTGAGTACAGGGTCCTATCCTTATCTGCTGTGTAGGCCTGCTGTCTGCCTGGCTTCTGTTCATCCTGGCTTTGCTGGGTCTAACTGTTTGTGAAGCTAAGTAAGTGTGGTTTTCAGTCTTCTAGTAGCCTTTGTATATGGGTGTATGTAGTTAGCAGTGTTTTTGTATTAGACCTGCTTGTTGAAATATTGCTTTTTATTTAAAAATAAAATGCAGTAAGGTGATGTAGAATTCCTAGTTTTGCATCAAAACAGTAGTGGTTGTGACTTTTCTGTCTTGGGTGTGAAAACAATGATGTGTGGTGATATTGTGAGAGAGCTCTGACAAACTGGGTCTTCTGAGTAAGCTTTCCTTCTCTATTCTGACTCCGGATTATCTAATTCTTCTTGTTTTCTTTTTATAATGCTTAAAAGATCTTCAGAGCTTCTGTCACAGGCTTTTATACCCTTTATCCTCTCCCCCTTTTTTAAAAATTTCCAAATCTTTTGGGTTCATAATTTTAAACTGAAAATGGGTAGACCCATTGATCATTCTTCCAGGGATCTTGATTTTGCTTCATTAAATGTCAATAACAAGTGAATTAGCTTTGTAAGAATAAGAAATTTTAATATAGCAACTAGTGAAAAATACAACCGTATGTCTTTTCTCCACATTTGCATAAAGTCTCTAGTTGCTATTTCAAGTGAACTTGTTCCATCGAACTGTAGCTTTAACTTATTTTTGGGCAAGGTATACTTAAACTGAATGTTAAAAATTGTATGTAGCTCACTTCCAAATGTTTTCACTTGAATGCTGTGGGTCTTAAAGTGGTTGCATCATCTTCGGTCCATAGTGTCAGGAGGCAAGTTTATAGTATCCTGGCAGTATAAGCATAACTGGGTAGCCAGCTTGTGTTTTCATGTATGGACGTACTGCCAAGAATTGAAAGTTATTTGAATTATTAACATAATTCTTTAAAACAAAATACTTTTCCGAAGTAGCTATGCTGTATCAATTTTTCTAGTGAAACAACTTTTCTTAGGGTTTGTTTGTTTTTCTCACATGCACCCTGACATTCTTTACTATCTCTAATATGTTTTGGAACAGCGTAGATATGTCATACCCATCATTTCCCTACAAAGTTGTACAAAAAATCGTGTTTCTTGCTTATACCATTATCATATGTAACAGAAATGTCTGAGGTCCGTTTGCCTCATAAAACTTGTCTGCGTTATTACGCAGCCCTCAGTAGTTTCTGCTCATAACGGTGCACATGGTAGTACTGCCTGCTGTTCATATTGCTCTGAGTTTTAAGGGTCAGCTTAACATTGCCTACTGATTAAGGCAGTGAGCACTAATGTTTCAAGATGTGCTACTTCTAGACCGTAAGTATCACACTATGAAGAGCAAATATGCTTTCTATGAGGTTTCTGAGTTCCTATAAAGCTCAACGGTGTTTAAAAAAAAATAAATTATAAACCCAAAATCTGTGATCTGTTGATAGAGGAATGTTGTACTGTAGTGGGAGCAAGTAAGAAGAGGTTAATAATCTTTGTCCGCTACTATTTCCTTCCTGGTACAGAAGTTCTTCCTTCTAAGTTGAGTAGACTGGATGTTATTGTGTGCTATGAGAAGTCTCTAGTAATGCATCATTGCCTTTCCAAGTGCCGCTTGTAATGATAACGCTTTGCATTTATGCAGAAGAGAAGTATAAAATTGGTGACAAGATCAGGCATGAGAAAACATTCTGAGATTTCATAAATGCATGGAAATAGAGGCTTGTCACTTTAGCCACAAGTCATATGTTACCCCATAAACTGCTCTCCTCTTCCCCCCCTCCCTCTTCCCTTCCTTGATATTTTTTGGTTGTGGGAAGGTACCGTGTTCAGCTTTTCATGTGCTTGTCCTGCAGAGAACTGTAATTTGAAAAGCACTTATTCCAAACTATTGGTCTAAGGGCAGGACTATGCTGCATGAATGAAGTGCAGTGCTAAGTATCTCAAACTGCTGTTACTCAGATTTTTATAGGGAGCAATGTAGGTGTGTCAGTGCAGACCTAGGTCTCAGCGAACCAGTTCTTCGCTCTTGTGCTGGTGTTGAGATGTTGCTCATGCTGGTATAAATGCTGTGCCTGTCCGGATGAGCGGTCTTGGGCATTTCTGCATTGCACTCAATGCCTTATTAGTCTTTAGCTGTGGACATGTGCTTTACATCAGACTTTCTCAAAGGTTATTAGAGAACCATTAAGGCTGATGATACAACTTTTCTCACTTCTTGCATCTTTTATTAACCGTACTAGGTTTTCCATCTACGTCACCTATCTCTGTCTATTGGCACTGCATGGGAACTGGACCTAATTGCTTAGTTTCCCTTACACCTCATGTCATAAAGCACTAGAATTATTTATAGACTGGTGACGTTGGGAATCTGTGGGCTACTTTTAAAAGGTGATTGAAAGGTAACTGAGGAAAAAGTAGGGTACCATCAGTAGACTTGCGTTTGCTCTATGGGGAATCTAGTTGAAAACAGCTGAAAATGACTGATCTAGACAATAATGCACCTGCATGAACTTCCTTGTTGTAGTTTCTTCGTAACTCCTTGAAAGCTGTTTGGCTTAGGGCATCCCCTAGGGGCTATCTTATCCTTCCTCTCCTGCCTATAACTTTCCTGCTGAATCATATAAATGCGTATTCTCTGACTTAGCAGGCAATGCCCTTCTGGTCTCTAAAATGACTCATGAGACTTCTTTCGTTCTTCCTTTCCTTCATATGGTATGTTTGCTCTGAAGGTTTAAGTCCTCATCCAATGGTTATGTAGTTACTACCTTGGAGTCCTGATAGGAAAAGCTTGTCTTGCAATTAGTAGTAATTACTTTTGCAGTGGCATCTTGTTGGAATGCATAACTGCTAAGATTTAAGAATTTAAGTTGGACTTCTGTTGTTTACAGGAATCTCTCTTGTCTCGGTATGGAGAGAAGTGTTTTTCACTCACTTTTGTGGTGTTTAAGTTTACAATCCGACATAGGCACATCTAAGCGTTAGGAAATTTCAATGGTATACCATTAATTTCAAGTTCATCACAAGCCATCCAATTTAGTTGATACAGTAAGCTGCTTTCTTCCCCCCTCCCGTGCTAATTACATCTCCTCCTCCTAGTCTGGGTCCTACTGAGGTGGCAGTTCAGCCTGGATTGCTGCATTATTATGTTCAGTTATTATCCTCTAACTCCTTGTGCTGCTGAATCATCCTGTGTCATCTGCTAGTGCCTTTGCTTGTGATCAAGTGGTCCAGTGACCTTGGTACCTGTAAGAATTTTACTTTGGGTTGCAGTAGGAAATACGAAGTTAAATATATGTTAAAGCTTCTTCAGAACAAAGCTGTGATTCACTTACCGAGCAACACAGACTAGACAAAGAAAAGGACTGGAAAACAAAGGAGATGTAATAATACCTTGCTTATGCCTGGCATTTCAGTCCAGTCCTTGGATAAACATGACTTACCTTTGGCGTCCCTTGCCCGGTTCTCTTGGGGACCAAATTACAATCTGCTTGCTGCAGACTCTGACTCTGGTAGATTGCTGCAGCTGACAGCTGCACAACTCGCGACTGGCCGTCAAGCCAACAGCAGTGAGTTTGCAGACGTGCTCATGCTCTGCGTGTCTTATGCAATCCTAAAATAAAAATCTGTGTGCAGGTGATACTCGTGGTGACTGAGTTTACATATATCTGCTTTTAGTATGTCAGATGACCTGTGTATGTATGCATTTTATTCATTTATTTGAAAAAAAAAAAAAGTGATGCTGTTTCTTGCTTTCTCTAGCCCTTGCATTGTCATCTGTTTATTTTCTGTTGAAGGAAAGAATGACTTTGGGAGGGATGGTGGGCAGGCAAGCAGGAAAAGCATGATTTCTTAAATGATGAAAATGAGTTTAGGAGTACGCGCCAACATATGTCACTGTCTTAAAATCAACAAGGAAATGCCACGTACTAGCATTTCTGCCAGGACAGTAATGTATGGTACAGAGAAGAATGTACCATACACTAAATTGTGAGAATAGAAATAAAAGTATGAATATCTTTAATTCGCTAATGAAACTGTCCAGTTCTGCTCAACAATTAGGAATTTACTGATGAAAAATAATCTTTAAGACTTCTCAAGTACATGAACTTTACTTCATGGCTACTATGTACAAGTGTTTATAAACATCTGTGCCAATAAAAATATAATTTCATAATACAACTTGTTCTTTTTCATAAATGTCATCATTTCATTTCACTAGCATTTTTGGGGAAAAAAGCTTTAGTCTAGGCTATGGTAAGATGAAACTACCAGCGGGACTGTAGTATGTATTTATCATAGAATAGTTTGGGTCGGAAGGGACTTTTAAAGGTCATCTACTCCGTTTATTTAGAAGAGTTGCTTCCAGTTCTGGCTAAAGTTGAGAAAGAAGCTGGTACCTGAAGAATTTATAGAAACAAAAATGAGTAAGATATTTGATGTATACAGCTGTGGGTTTGCTTTGACTGTTCCAGTTTAGATTCTCTCTCTCTGAAGCCTGTAGGCTTCCTCCCTTAAATGTAGCAGGGGTAACAAATTCATATTCTGCTACCTGGAGCACTATGGTGTAGTTAGTCTCTATATGAAGAACAACGGTAGCAGCAATAGGTTGTTTCCTGCAACTGTGTCGTCATTCACTAGCTTCAACAGCCGCTTCATTAAGCAGCTGATAGAACAGCAGTATTGAGGCGCAGTCTCTGGGGCAGTAACAGCACTCTGTATGCCCGTGTAGAAGGTCCTGGAAGGGTCATGGGCAAGTTTCTGGAACCAGAGACTATCTACTGCTTTAGGGAGCAAGGAAAAGCTGATTTCTGCATGACTTAAAACCCAACGCTCTTAACAAACCTTGCAGTTAATGTGATCTGTATCTACTTACCTCTCCTTTTAACACATGTACTTCAAATTTGGTTGCTTTCTTTTTTGTGAAACATCATGGTGTTTCTCCTTTCTAATTTACCTTTTTTTTTTCTTTCTATGCAAATTGAAGATAGTTTAAGTGAATATGTGTAGATGAAATCTCATTTCTTAGAAATAAAAGATCCCTTTAAAAATAGGATTGCTTTAAAGAAGCCTTTTGGTGGCATTGAAATGTGCAAAAATTATATTTAAATAGTCAAAGTGCAGGTTTATTCGTCTTTATTTCTACCTGTCTTCATCACTGTAGTATTTTCACCTAAAATGAGAAATAGATGTGTCTCTCAATTTAATAGCTTTGTAGATATTAGATAAGGAGAATACCTGTTCAAATACTTAGTTTTATCTTTGGTGAATCTGGCCGTATATTCCTCAAAGCTTTGTTCATTATTCTTTGAAATGACTCAGCATGTTATTTCTTTGTTTAGCACAGCTTGAAGCAAAATGACTATTAATTTCAATTTAGAGTCTGTTTTTGACTCTGTGTATTCTAACTCTGAAAGCTGTATGCATTTTGAATGATACCAGCTCTTTTTTGGTGTGCTGACAGGAGTCAGTGCACCTTTCAGCTTTTCCTTTTCCCTGTTGGTTAGACAAGCTATACTGATGAATGGTTTCAATCTTCATTTAAAAATAAGTAATTTCCTGTCTGTTGCCGGTGTCTGGATTTTTCTGGATTCTCTGTGTAATTTGTTGATATATTTATATTATATTGGAATTCTGTACTCAGTTCCAATTGAGCACAGAAGAACATAAAGTATAAAAGAAATTGAGTTTGAGAAAAGAAAAACATTCTTCACAGTGATCAGTAAAGCACAAAGGTGGTGCTTATCTGTAGGAGCACCAGATGTGTGTGTAGTACTCAACAACTTTCAGGATCTTTCATGCTTTTTTGAAATATCATCTCCTTTTTTATGGACATTCTACGACTCATGAAAGAAAGTTTGAATACTTAGCTTGAAATCTACTGTGACTTTGTACATATCTAAAATAGCAGATAAAAGCCCATCTGGAGCACAACCAGCTATTCCAAGAATTCAGTTTAATAATATGTTTCAAACCTATGGATTTTCTTGGATGGTTGTAGTGGAGAATTTATCGAGTCCCATTTTTCTACAGATGATCTTCAGTGCTTGTGGTTCTGGAGACCTGTAAACTACAGGTACCTCTGACTTGTCAATTAGGAAGTAATGAGATACTTTTGTTCTACTTCAGTGCTTGAATTAGTTGTGTGTGTGCTGAAAGTATGGTGAATTGTGGTGTTGAAGGAATTTTTTGTTTCTTTTCTTTTTTAAAAGAAAACAGGAAATAGAGATGAGTCGTAACTTGACAGGCTGAACCTTTACATTTAAAAATAACACAGCGAGTCCTGTCGTAGTGGAACCATTAGCTAGCCTTTTCATGAAACATCACGTATGGTGTAGAAGGATAATGCTTTCCCAGGTGCAGAAATGACTTGCTAGTTTTATTCCATTGCTTCCAATTTTCTGCTACCTATAAAACACACTTCAGTCTTTTTTTTTTTTTTTTCCTTTTTTAATAAGTGAAGGTCTATGGACCAACACTAACCACAGCTGAAAAAAAATTTTTTCTTTTTTTTCTTAAAGTGCAAGAAGGAAAAAGTGTTCTGGGCTGTAATTTTCTTTGAAAAGAAAGTAGGTTAAAAAGGTTACAATATGCTCTTTTATTGTCACTCATAAAAGCTAAGCTGTTACTGGGAGTTACCTGGAAAATCATGTTTTAGTTCAGCAAACAGCATTATCAATTTGCCTAGGTATTGCAGGGTTGTTTGTGTGGTTTTTTTTTTTCCTGTAACAGAATTAACATCTGGGAGATCTTGCACATAGCTAGCTTCACTTTTATTTACAGGCATATTTTTAACAAAAAAACCCAACCAACACAAGGAAGTCTTCTGCAATGCTAGTGGTCTGCATAGCTTTTAATAGGCCTGGAGGACGCAGGGACACACACGGACGCAGAGACACGCACATCCACCCCCCACACACACATCCACACGCTTTGTTGGTGGGTAGACATCTTTTCTCCATAGTACTCATGAGAAATCTTGGCTTGTTAGAATTCTGTGCATAAAAATTGGTGTTTAATTCCTTAGCAAGAATACATAAAAAAGAATTAAGAAAAAGAAGGTGGGAAAAAAAAATTAAAGTATGTCTTCATATACGTTTGAGGGATTTCTTAAGACTGATAGGTGAAGATAAAGTATAATAAACAATATCTCTTGTAAAGCTGTATGCTCTTGGACCTGCAAGTGTCAGCATGGGCCTGTTTTCCATTTAGTTAAGCAATCTCTGTACTTGAAAACACTTTTAAAGTAAGTAAGGAAGCAATGGCCAATAACTGTAATATGTTATTTTGAAGATCCCATAGCTGATCATATTGATAAATTAAAAAAAATTCTGTTCTGTATACAACATCAAGTCTACTCAATATTGCTATTTATAGTTTGCGTACTATATGATGTGATAGATAATAACAGGCCTGTGTCACCTCACAGAAAGAAACTGGGGGGGTTTTGTGGTTTGTTTGTTTGGGTTTTTTGTTGTGAGTGGGTTTTTGGTTTTTTTTGAGTTCCACATAACTTATGTGATTGGTTAATGTATGGAAACTTCAAGCTTATACCAAGTTGATATTGGTATGAGTTGAATTATGTAACAACAGTGATAATTAAAGAAGATAGAATTAGAAAATCTAAACTTCAAATGGCCAGTATAAAATAAACAAAAAAACCCAAGCAACAAATGTAGTAGTATTCTATGATAACTCCTTGGAAAGGATGACAGTAAAAACAGTTTGCAGATGGTGCTGTAGTAGATCAAATATTGGGCAATGGAGCTAGGCATTAATGAACCCATATTTTTATTCTTGGTGTGTGTGCAACTGACTCGCCTTTTAAAAACTATTGTAACCATAATTTATATCTTGGTGAGGTATTACAATATTGTCCTGGTTTCAGCTGGGAGAGTTAATTTTCTTCCTGGTAGCTGCTGTGTTTTGGATTCAGTGTGAGAATAATGTTGATAACACATTGTTTTAGTTGTTGCTAAGTAATGCTTATAAGTAAGTCAAGGACTTTTTCAGCTTCCCACAGAAGCTGCGCGGGAGCACAGACAGGACAAACTGGCCAAAGGAACATCCCACACCACAGACACCATGCTCAGTATACAAGTGGGGGTTGGCCAGGGGGCAGGGCTCTACGGTCACTGCTTGGGATGGGCTGGGCAATCGACCATCAGGTGGTGAGAGCAATTTGTGTTTCATCACTTTATTTTGTGTATTCTTTTACCATTATTATTATTTTTCTCTTCCGTTACTGTTCTATTAAACTGTGGGGGTGTAAAGTGATTGAATGGCTGTGTGGTCCTAGTTGCTGGCTGGGGTTAAACCATGACGAACACACAATCCTCTAGTTCTTGCAGTACTCACAAGTTTTTAGTTTCAATGATATCAAGGTATTAAAACTGCTTGAACTCTTACAGCAGAGCAATAAAACCCTTACTGTCATCCTGAAAGATTTGAATTTGCACATATTCCATTCTTTAGTTCCGCGTGTTACTTGTGGGTATTTTGGCCTGGTGCTCCTCAAAGCCACAAAGGCAAAGAAATAAAGGAACGTCCTTTCAGCCAACCATAATTTTTTTGTTTGTTTGTATTTTTTGTTTCTAATGCACTTAAACAGCATAATTTATGTTTAAGTGACTAGGGATAAGAAAATCCTTGACCTGCACAAAGTGTTTTCACGTGTTATATTTCAGTAGCGTCATGCGTTTGATGGCTTTTTTGTTTGCCTGCCTGTTTCTGGAGCTATCACTTGTTTATGTTAGACTTCTTAAAGCTTGCCTATGTTTTTGAGTCCTTGTCTTGCTGTAACTCACAAAAATAACAACGGAACAATTGTTATCTATACATGTTCTATTTTATATGTACACTATTATATTGTATATATAAATTTTCTGTTGTTTATAGAACACTTATTTTATAAATAGCTATTTGTTCTTTGGAACAAGTGTTGTTCCAAACTTTGCTAGTTCATTTGAGGTTTACAGTGGAGCTTTAAGGGAAACTGGATGACATCTTGAAATGCATTACTGATTTCTATCTTAAATGTGCAGACAATATTAAAACAAGAGCTGGGACCTTCTGACCTCCCTTATGCAGCTGAATTAACAGTTTAAATGAAATGGATTTACCATTAGCATCAGTCTTTGTGAGCTGGAGGCACTGGGTCACGGTACCCTGTATTGCCCCGAGGAAAGAGACAGAGGGAATACATTGATATTGAAGAACTGCTTTTAAATTCATGCATCTTGATGAAGGCAATCTAAAAAGAAATCTAAAATAACCAAACACAGTATAAAAGCTATGGGGCCAAAATTACTGAAGTGATATATTTTTGTCCATTGCTTACACAGAAAATGAAGCCAAGGGAATTGGATGCTTGCCTTGTTTTTCTCTTCCAATAGTAGTTTCTGGTTCCTCTTATCCCCGCCTTTGTCTTATACTCTGTAGAGATTCTTCCCAGATGAAATAGGTCTGAGTTTTTAACAGGTCTTGCTTTTTCTTCGTTCCATAATGAGTATGGTTCAGAAATAACCGCACATGATAATTCTTATCAGGGTTCTCTCTCATTTGAACTCAAAGGTCACTGCTCTGTTATCCTGCACTTAAATTAGTAATTCCACTGTAAACTTGAAGAGTCTCTTTGAAGATGTAAAAATGGGAAAAAATCAAATGTGGGTTTGTTTTGTGAGAGCACAGCACTAGTTGTATTTTTCACACTCCCAGGTTTTCAGTTCCGTGCTTTTAAAACCTGTGTGTCTGATTTTGTGCAAATTGCTATACCTCAGTTTCAAGGTCTACAAGCTGGTGATAAAAATTTCTGCCTGAATAAGGGAATAATGAAATTTTAAAGTCTCCCTCTTCTCCCCCCCCCAGTGTTATATGAATGTAAATTAATGCTATTAAAATAAATCAGATTGTATTTATGATTAAAGCTTCTATTTCAAAACCCCATATACTCAACAGCTTCAACATCCTTTTGAATGATTATAGAAGCTGCATGTTTTAATGTTCCAAGGTGTGTGATTCTTCAGTCAGATGTTTCTTCAGTGGTATCAGCTGTGGGGAACAAGTCAAGATAAATCTCAACCAACTCTCCTTGATCTAGAAGGAGGCATTAAGCCACCATTTGGATGGAGAAACGGAGGCTGTTCGGTTGTGCAGTTGCTCTGTAACAACTAGAAGCGCGTGGTACTGCAGGTATTGCTTAGGTCTGAGTCCTGTGACCTCTGCTGGCTGGCTGTGCCTCTCCTGCTCGCTTCTCTTGATTTGCTCTTGACTGTTATGAACATGCCACTTGGCCAGCACGCACTAGTTCTCAGTTTAACATCCTCTGCTAGCTTTTTGGTTTAGTAATCCTATTTAAATTAAGAAACAGTTTCAAAATATGGTCAGACTACAAAACGAGAGTAGTGGTTTTTGTTCTTTGTAATGAGGATGTTGAAATATGTTAAAAAATCTTCAGTGACGAGCACACATTAACGATACAGCAATTCAGTATGCTTTTTTTTAATGGTACAGATTGTCGGTGATTATTGAATTTTCTGGCTCCTATTGCTTTGGATGATTCCTGCTTTCTCTGTGTTACCAAGGGTCAGGAAAAAATTATGGTGTCTTTTCTTTTGTGTTGCTGAACAAAGTGCCATATTTCTAGACTTCTGAAATTAAACCATTTTGAATTTTGCATCTCTTCTTATTCACCTTTTACGTCAGAAAAGAAAAAAACCTTAGTAACAGGCTTTCAACTTTGCAGTGCTTGCGAGGCAATCATTAATGGGGGTATTTTGATATACTTCTTTCCGTGACAGCCTTAAGCTGTAGCCACAAATGGCTTTTCAGATTTTTTTATTTGAACTCTTGTCTTCAGTCTTTATGTTTTTGATGAATGGATGCTGCCTTTAGAGTTTCTAAATATATGTTGGACATATGAAAACATATTCAAGGTCTCTTGTTAAGTGGAAGGAAAGAGTAAAGCCCATAAATAAACCATCAGAGCATTGCTTTCAGAGATGTGCCACACCTGTTGTAGAATTAGCATTATGAAACTTCAGAATGTCAGGATGTTTTTGGAACGATTCTTTCAAATGAAGGGGGGGAATTAGAAAGGAAAAAAAAATACTTCAAAGAATTCCTTGCTTGATTTAGTTGGGGTGAAAAAAAAATGACATAATGCTTTGATCCTTCCATCAAATGAATCAACATGAAAAGGGGGGGGCAAAATGTGTGGCTTTGCAGAGTAATGTTCTGCTGTCTGCGAGTACCACTGAAGACGTTTATGGGCTCTGGCAGACTAAATCGTATTACACAATAATTTTCAGTCACTGTAGGGCTACCCTTTTTTTATATTAAATTTTTGGTAGTAGACTATTCATAAATCAGTAGTAGTAATCTACCCAACGCGTACTAGGTGAGTGGTGACGGATTCAGCATTACTTTGCAAAGAATGAGGACTGTTAACTATTCAATGCTCATGCCCAGTGTAAACAAACATTATATTAGATAAATATAAACATATTTACCGAAATACGCTGTGAATTTCTTATGTGTAGCTCTTACTGGGGAGGGTAAAAAAAATCAGCCTAACAGACCTATAGTTGGTGAATTTCATCAAAGAAAGATGCTACCATTTCCATATCTGCCTCTACATTGGAACTTTGCTTTATTGTGAATGCGGGGGAAGGGTTGGGCTCAAGCATCTCAGACTGGTGGTTTAGATCCTCTTACCATTTACGATGTGCATGGGAATAACTGAGACCTTTGAGGAAGACGGGGTGTAGAAAGAACAGCAATGTATATCGGTTGGTGGAGGAAGCCGTTCCTGACGAGTGGCATTAGAAGCCTGCAGGTGGGAGGGGAGAGGAGTCAGTGCAAAGTGCGCAAGTGCCTGTAGCTGTTGGGAAAGGAGCAGGGGCAACGAGCAGGGAAATGCCTTCCTGTTGTTTAGTTCTTGCTGTCTTCAGGGAAATGGGACTTTATACTGTCTCACTAAAGATGGGCAGGATTGCATCAAGAAATGCTTGGCTCTGTCATCAGTTTTGCCTGAAAACAATCATCCCCAGGATCCTGTACTTGTTCTCTGGCCCAGGAAGAGCTATTTCTGTTCTCTGATGTTGTGATTGTGCGTTGCTTTTGAAGCCAAGCTTTGCAGCTGACCTTTCAAATTTGCAGTGCTATCTTCTGTAGCAGAATACAACTCTCCATTTTCCAGGTAATACTAGAGCATTCAAGACCTGCCTTTTCCATTTTGAGACTTCATTTTTCTAACCTTCTTTTAGTTTTCCGTGAAGAGGATAGAAAAGAAGGGAAAAGAGAATAGTAGCAAATGCTTTTAAAGGTCCAAATAAACAGTGATGCAAAATTATTTTTAACGTTTAGTCAACTCTAGTCACAATTGCTTTCTTGTCATCTTTATTGTAAGCCTGTAATAAATAATTAAGTTGGATGCACTACTTCTGTACAGGTTGGTGTAATGTATAAACAGCTGCTGCCTGGTGTTTGGATCTCATTTGACTTACTCCCTTCAGTGAAAACGCTGACCTAGAAACTGTCATCTCTGACTGGAGCAGCGGTTCTTCTGCTTCACTACCTGCATCTGATAGTGATCAGTGGCAGCTGTTTTGGAAAACACAGTAGGATAAAAAAAGAGTCTATAGTGGGAATACATAGAATAACTCTCACATTTGGGGAGCATTTCTAGTGTATATGATGGTGTGGTAGGAAACGAAAGAAAGATCCTAGGGGGTTCAGTTGCAAAGATTCAGTTACCAAACAATAAAGCATTTATTCAAAAAGTAAAATAGAATTTGTAAAAGGTACGCTTCTTGGATTATAGGAAACTTCTTTGTACAAACCAGTTAATTTTTAACTAAAACTGACTCTGTAATTGGAAAAACTTACAATCAAAATTGGAGTATAAAATCAAAAACCAAATCTTCAGCACTTTCTCAGTGGTAGATCCTGTCGACATACAAATTTGCCTCACTGTAAAGTCAGCTAATAGTTGTGTCGCTACGTGCTCTGGAAACAGCTCACACGCTAACTTACTTGTCTAAAAGACACGATGACATAATGCTGAATAAACATTTTTCTGGGTTATGTGGGTGCGCAGGACATGCACACCTGCTGGTGCTGGCATGTACAGTTTGTGGTTGGTCTTATTCTGATGTGCTTTGAACATGCACTGATATTAATGAAAGTGGTTGGTATTGTTTTGGAAATGGTTATTGACTTTAGAGCCTGTCACTGTTTTCATGTAGCACTTAAGATGAATTGAACAAGAATCATTACTCTGTTGGGTGGGAAATGCTGGCTGCTGGTTTTGAGTGGAAAGCAATTGTAGTCAATTCTCACCGAGTAAGGCATCTGAAGTGCTAGATGCTTTTGAAAATTCCAGCAGATGTCTAACTCTATTTTTAGGTGCTTGAACAACAATTCAGAATCTGATCTGAAAAAGCTAAAAGCCCTCTGAAGATTCCTCTAGAACCTTCATGGTAAATTGAAGTGGATACAGAGATTATCTGCTTTATTAACTTGTTTTCTGTAAATGCTGTCATTGTTTTGTAAGGCTTGCAGGATGTTTTACTTTCAAACAATGGGATATTACCAGAAACTTACTGTTCACTGAAATAGTAACAAAGGTTCTTCCTCATGGTATTATTTACATACAAACACTCATAAAAGTGATTTCTGATTTTACTTTTATTTTTACCTTTGGTACCACCATCAACATCTCTGTTACCTGTCTAGGCTATGTGTACCTTCTTTGAGCGGGGAGGTCTTTGCTTTGGTCATGATAGGAGTACAGACCTTAAAGCCTCGGACTGCTTTGTTCCATTGTCATCTCTTTCCAGAAGCCTTCCCTCTGTGAGGCTATTTCCGTTCTTGTTTCTTCAAGAAAAATTAGTAGATAAACCTTTCTGTGAATATACCCTACTTCTTTTAATTTTAGTTAAAACACACTTAAATCTAATTTTCCTTAATTTGCTGGGAACTTCAGATAGACCATCTAATCCTCCCTGTCCAGTACCAGAAAGGGCATGATCAGGTGGGCTTGTTCAGTGACTATGTCCACTGCCTGTATTTTGGTTTGCAGAGATTGGAATAGAAATTCTGGAACAAGGATAGAAGTGTCAAGCATCCACAATGTAATTTAAATATAAGGTAATGGGTATTTCAAACAGTAGCTGATGAAGATGTACCTTTTTAGTTAACTCTGTTCTCCTTTCTCCTACTGAGGGTTTCTCGAAACAATTATTCTACTTGATATTCCCATAGATGACATCGGTTATGTTTGCTGAGGACTAAGAGTCGGTTAGGTGGCTGCTGTGAGGTTCTGGTGCTGCGGTGTTGGTTTGGTTTTTTTCCCTAAAAACACACAGAGTGGTAAGGAATAGCTGGGGGAATACTTAATTTGAGATGGTGGTTTGGCAGGCACCTTCCCTTTGCTTCCTCTGGTTGAAACTCCTTTTTGGGATGTGAAAGAAGGTTCACCAGTGAAATGGAAAATTTCTGGGCCTTGGCATGTGGTGACTCTGACCTTTAGGATGAAGTTGATTGATGTTCTGGATGATGCTGTCCAGAACTCCCTGCCAAGAACCCTTGGCCATTGCTCCACAGAAAAATGAAAAAATAAAATAAAATAAAAAAGCATGTGGGTTAGGCTGAAGCAGCAAGCTTGCTAACCTAAGAGAAAATCCTGAAGCTGCTGCTGATTGGACCACTGGGAGCTTGGTGATGTCTGTGCTAGAATAAGTATTCTTTGTTTCCAGCTCTTTTGCACAGAGAGTAACAAAATAATCATCGATGTAACTAGACAGATAAATTGGGCATCCTTTGGGGGTTGGTGCCTTCAAGTGAGCTGCTGTTAAACATCTGTTGCCATCTTAAAGGCCCTACGCCGTTCACTTAAGTTGTTTAAATTCTGTCCCACCACTTTTGTTAGCCATTCAGATGTTGTTCTGCCACCTGGCCTGCTTGGTCTTAGTAGAATAAATGATTTACCCATGAGGAATAAAGTCCATCTGATAATTTTATTCTTAAAGGTTATGAATGGATGGGAGGCAACGGCAGCTTAACAGTGAAACAAAACTCTGGAAGTGAGAAAGAAGTCATTAAAATTACCATGGAAGTGGTAAAAATTAGTCAACCTTCAAGGATTTAAAGGGTGCTATTAATGTATTCAAGATTACTTTGCAAGGTGAATTACTACATAGACATTTTTCTTATATCTCATTTTTATGGGGCAGTAGGCATCTAGAATAATTATGTGTATGTTTTTTGTTTAAATGTGGCATAGAATGGAAATATCCCTTAACTTATCTCTCAGAATGTACTTAAAATTTGAAGTGTTACGATGTGCTGTTGTTAGCACCACATGCCAGGATAATGAAACAGTTACTCCCAGAAGAATCTGATGGACTGAAGAAATAAATGTTTAAAACTTACACGAATTTGCATGCTTTGAAGTATAATTATTTTACATACTGGGCCTTCAGGAAGGAAACTGTTCTTAATTACAATTACGTTCATGGCAGCAGAAAAGAAGTTGATATATGATTGTGATTTTTCACAGATCTATTGTTTTATCTTATGATAACTTAAAATTATCTGCTAGATGTTTCTCCCTTTTTTGCAAAATTTTCAACAAAGAGTCTGTTTCTTGTGTGAAGTGGTACATGAGAGGTTTTGGTCTTCAAATAGCACAATGAGGGGAAAATAGAAATTGTGGAGCAATATATGAAGTGACCAGGTGAGACAGTTGTCCAATTAGCTTGTTTTTCTGTGTATACTAAGTAACATAAGATCTTTTAATAAGTTTATTATATACTATATGAAAAATATATTACCAGAGAGTACTTCTGAAGATCGTACTGCGAACTATTAGTCACGTGAGAGAAGTGCTGCTTGTCATCAGCACTTGAATGGTTTTCCTTTGAGCAAATTTTACAGAATTCTATCAGTCTAAGTATGTAAAGTCTAAATCTAAAGGAAATATGCCATATTCAGAGTTGAAAGCTGTAACTGATGTTTGGTGAAAGGATGGCACCATTCTTCACTAACCATCTGTTTGTAGATACTGTTGGATGTAGACCACAGGATTACAGCAACTCAGCCTGAACCAGAGCAGCCAGACCTACCTTGCTATGGGTGTGTATAGACAGGCTACGATTTTCTTCAGAAATTCATAGATGCGTGAAAGATCTCAATCTCAAAGGATGGTTCCTGGTTTAGCATGGCACTGAACTGCCGCTGCTGGAGGATACCGAGTACCCCTAGATGCCCTCGAGGACTGTAGCAGGCAGGGATGGTTCTAGCCCTGCAGATCTCTCTCTGGGCTTCTCTTCTCCAAAGCTGAAGATTCCCATCTGTCTCCCCAGTATTCAATGTTCTCTGTCGTTTGGTAGAATAGCTTGTTTGGTCGTGGGAGGGTCTGATTGACTGATTGTTTTAAATCTCTTGCTTGGGCTATGTCACCAGGTGCACATATGTACACTGTAGCTAAATCTCATTGTGTGCTTCATCTGACTGGTTGTGAATCCAGCCTTCTAACTCATTTAGCCACTTTAATGGCTCCAACTAACTTTTTCTTCCCATCCATATATTATAACTATGCTGCACATAAGACATAATTTTTGCTACTTGGTAAGCAGGTTTTTTTATGATAATACAAAATTTGAAGGTACAGCATCATGTTTGCCCAGCAGCAATGCTAGCCATATGGAATGGATTTCTGACTGGCAAGCATAGACTAACCACTCACCTTTTGATATCAATTCTAGAACAGAGAACTCTCAAAGTTGTATTTCCAGACGAACAGGATTTGAATTAGCGCAACTTGTCATGAGAGTGCAGGAATGGTGTGAGCTGGTTGCTGCTGTGCTGCTCTTACCACATCACCATCAAACCACCCTTCTGCTGGTATGCCTGGCTGCTATTTCCCCCAGGTCTCTTGCAAAACGGATGCACGATTGCATGGCTGTAAGCTTGATGCCTTCCTCGAAAGGAAGAGCAGAGTTATTTGCATGGTGTGGAAAGGGTGTAGGCAAAAATGGGGCAAATTACTTAGCTGATACTTATTTCAACATTGAACTGCCGACAGATGCCAGCCTGTAGTTCTTTAGCAGAAGTGGAGAGCTGACGATTGTATTACAATTGCAGGTCGGTGCTATCAAGGCTCAAAGATAAATCTAGAATTCTTTGTTAGGAAGATATTTACTTAGCTGTAAAAGATCCTTTATTAAAAGTAGCATGGATTCTTGTTGTGTTTCGTTTTTAATTTTTCTGGGTTTCTGTGTGGCGTTTGAAGCATTGTCTTGCTTGAGTACTTCACTGTGGAGACAGTTTAATGATTAAATTGTATTTCGGTTCTGTGAAAATGTGGGAAGCTGGAGAAAGGCAAAGTCATTCAGTCCTGTTAAAAGTGTGTTTTTAATAAATATGTACCTTGTACAAAAGCTTACCTCATCTATTATGAGACACAGGCTTTCCTCTTCCTTTGTTACTAAAGGAGCAAGGGGAGTGTTGAGGCAGGCTTCATAAATAAAAATGGATTATGTGATATGGTAGATGCAAGTTCTTTTGAGTGTCCTTTGGTCAGCACCTTCTAATAATGTGGAGGACATAGTTTATAGTTCTGCTTTTGGAGTTTTAATAGAACTTCTGTCATTAGATAGTTTCATAAAGCTAAATTAGAGTTCACACAATGAAAAGTTCTGGAATGAGCACTGTATGTAGAAGTGTATCTGTGTAACCCCTGAAAACCCAAACTGGCTGTAGCTTCTTAAAACCAAACCAAGCTGTTTTCAAATAGTCTTGTACTCCCTCCCACCCCCTTTTGGCTTCCTCATTATGTAGGAAGAATGTGATGAAGAAGCTAGGCTTACATCTAGCTGACTTGTAAAGGTCTTTGTTTAAGTGTAATGGCTCATGATTGCGATTGCAACTGCTTGCAAGAATGTCCAAATTTGAAGTGAGTGAGACAATCTTTACAGGATGTTAAAAGTATATAATGGGTTTTGTAAGTGTTTTGTATTTTAGGAGGAATTTGCCTAGTATGGCATGTGAAACTAACAGCTTGTTAGCTTAAAATTCTGTAAGGAACTCGGTGTGTGCTGTGTGTGGTGTTTTGTGGGAGGGTTTTTTTGTAGCTGTAGTAAACAAAAAAGATCTGAAACAGATTGAAATGGGGAGGAGCATGCAAATAATAATAGATAAGTTTTTTGCAAAAGTACTTGTCTCGCCTCACCTCTTTTTCCCTGGTGGGTGGTGGTGGTCAGGGACTGGGCTGTGGTGACTTCCCGAGGGACTGGGTGCTGCTGTTTCTCTCGATGCCTTGACAGAGGTACTGTGCAGTAGGATGGGCGCTTTCTTGAGGACGAGTGTACACAGATGTGATGGCACTGTTTCCTTGTTTAACAGGATTGTCCTACTTTTGCATATACGTTGTATAGCACTTCCTTTTTCTAATCCATTCCTAGAATAGGTGTGAAAGTGTCTACTTCAAAGTATGCATTTTCTTTCTGAGTCTTCAGTCTGGAAAGAATTTGAAATAAATCACAGGTAAAGTGAGGAAAGAAGAAGTTGTCTTTCTAGGCAAGTACTGCTGTAGTAGTATCTTAGTAATCATTACAGAGCAAGTATAGTGACGGGGCACAAAACAAAAGCAGAAATTGGTGAAAAGAATTTGATAACTTTTTTAGTGTGCTGTTTTGGTTGGATTGGTATCTTGCAATGGCAAGTTTTTCTGAAGTAAAGATCTTTTGAGCTGGTGGCTTCAAAGCCTTGCAAGTTTTAGCTAAGATTTCCGTTTTATTGATACTGTGAACTCCTGCTTAAGCAATAACACATTTACCCTAAATATTTCTGTATTGATTGGCACTGTTACGTGAACCATGATGCTAGGAGGAGTATTTAACATTTAACTGGTAGGTTATTCTGTATTTTCTATAGTCTCATTCTAGAATAATTCTCTCCTGAAGGGACTCGGCTGCCAGAACTAGGAAGTACTGTGTATTTCCCACTAATAGGTAATAGGCTTTTCTCAATCTGACGGTTTACCAGCCTGTTCCTTAGTGGCTCCTGTGGGCGTATAACTATTACTAGTATCACTGTTTGCCACTTTACAAGTGAATTAACGCAAAGTTGCCAAGTTTTTTTCAATGTAGCCTAAGGCTTCAGCTAAGAAGAAATATGTTAAATATGCTCTGCTAATGCCACCTGCTGATGCTGAGAGTACATATCTGCCTGCAGTTTCGTTTTATGCAAAGTTTTTATATGCAATCCTGTATCCATTAAATGAATAACTTCGTATATGCTTTGTCGTAGTGTTATTTGAGACCCGTAGTAATGAATTAGTTCCAGCTGTTATTCCAGTGTGCAGTAGCTTCATTTTAGCTGTAGTCCAATTCTTAAAGTATAATTCTAGTTGTTAAAAACAAACAAAAGAACCCAACAAAAATCAACTTAGTCCTTGTTCCCACTGTTGTGTACTAGTTCCATGCATTGTTAAGCAGCAGACTTACAGATTTTATAAAACTGTAAGGAATTGTTTATTGTATCTGACTGTCTCATAAAAACTTACTTTGTGTGTCTGCGAGCGTGAAAAATTGTATGTGAATTCTTGGACTTATGTGGGACATAGCGCAGTTAAACGCGGTTTCATTTTTGTGACCCAACATTGTGCTTTCTTTCTCTGTTGCAGAGGGCTCATGTACATCATGTCCTCAGTGATCAGGTTCACAGGGTTAATAAAAAAATTGGTTGTGGTTTTGTTTTGTTTATTTTTTTTTTTTTTACTGGGAGTAGTCTTAACTTTACCGATTGATGGCAGGCATGCCTGCCAATAGTGCTGTAAGACGTGATTCAGTTGCACCTTTTTTTTTTCTCCTGTTTTTAGGATGTATTTAGCAGTGGATTGGGGTTTTTTGAACCTTACGTTTTGAGTTTTAAATGTGATGTAAACAACTAAAATAATCAAGTCCTAGAATTACATTGTATCAAGCCATTGATAAACAGTAATTGAGTGGGTCTGAACCAGGCTGCGTAGACTGAGGGGAACTCTGAAAGTTCTGTTTCTGAAAGTGTGCCTTTCACATTAGCTTCCACTAAAGGCGGAGCTTGGGAGGGAGAGCAGAGGTTGACTAGAACAGGTCAGGTGTGAGCTTGAACTACTAAAAGAGAGCTAGTGCCATTTTGGGGGGTGCGGGGGGGGGGAAGCAGAGCTATTAGTACCCTTAATTTACTCCTCTGGTAGCATCTCCTTGTGCTTGACAGACCTGCCCCCCTGTGGGGTGAGGATTCTGTTTGTCTTTCATACTTGCTTGTCTCAGCCAGAATAATATCCTTCACCTTTACGGTTAAGGACATGGTAGTTGAAACAGGATCGGCTTCTAGGTTTTGGTGGGTTTTTTAAGTATTTAATTACAATTTATGACTAAGTGTTTCATTGGTCATTCTTAACCGTGTACTTCGCTCTTCCTCTCATAGGACCCATATTTTTATCTCATCTGATTCAAATAGCTGTTGTCAAAATACTTCAGAAGTTTTATGTTTATATACCTTATTCAAATTAACTTTATTTCTTTTTCACTGTGTTTTTAGTCTGACTTAGTTGCAAAAGTAACCAAATTCCCCTTTACTCATAAGGGAAGAACTGATGTCTCTGTTCCTCGTGTGGCTGTTGGGGCAGTTATCTCTTTCTCTGCGCTCAGGCACTGTCCTTGGGTCTTGCATGGCAGTGCATTTGTTGGTTTAGCGTCTAGGCTCCTATTTCCCACAACTGTGACAAAGTTCTGTTCTTCTTTTCTGTTGTCCTTCATTGTTCTTGCTCTGTGTTAGGTTTTTCACTAACTTTCAGTAAGAGAAAAATAGACTCCTGACTTCCCTTATGCTTTATCTCAGAAATACTCATCTTGTGGTTTAAAGTACAAAACTGAGTCAGGGGCTCTGCTGACCCGCACAGTACAAACCCGTTTGTCAAATGCAATAGTCTCTCGCTGTGTTGGTCCTCCTATGTGGGAAGATGAGTTTATTTAACAGGGATGTTGAACTTTAGAGTATTTTTTGAGTACTTCTGAAAGTGAAAAAGATTGTTGACAAAAAATGCAATATGAGCTTGATTTTTTTTTTTTCTTCTTACATAGAATTGCAATTCACCTTTGTTTTTTGAGGAAAATGTTTTTTTTTTTTAAACTGAAGGCATTTGGATGAAAATTAATTTTTATTTCAGTAGATAATTGCTTATCTGTAAATTAATCCAATCCCTGAAAGAGCAGTGGCTGAGGAAAGGAAGAGCAGACTGACCAGTTTGATTTCCTTTAAGCACCTTGAAGCTGTTTCTGTTGTGTCTGCAGATCCTGATTTGAGAAGGTGATTCTGCTGCGTTTTAATTTTTTTGAAGCCATAGGTAAAATTAGAATGGCTTTTGCTTGCCAGTTCCCAACTGTCATCCTTTTTTCTGCTTGACCACTTCTCTGCTGTTTTAATGTCTGCTGCTGGTCAATACTTACAGAATGCAGAAATTCATCGTGAAGATAAACTCTCGCACTGAAAATTTAGGACTGCTGGGGGAAGGAAATATGTCACTAATTTGAAATCTTGTATTGTAGTTCAGTAGATTATGGGCTCTGTGGTACCGTAAACTGACATTCCTATGAATCTCAAATGGATGCTGTGAAGGTAATTTCAATATATTTTAATCAATCTCTTAAATTCTCTAATTGGGGTAGCTGAAGATACAGAGCCATAGAGAAATGAGATGGGTAAAGCATAGCTGTAAGTGGAGTTCCTGCCCTTGCTGATGAGCACGTATCTGAGAAACTGATTGTTGGGGGAAAGGACCTGCTCAGCATGTGGCGTGCCAAGGAGAGCCAAGCCACTGACTCTGCCCAGCTGTGGTGGTGAGCATGGAAAGGGAAACTAAAGACCACTGAAAAGGGGAAAGGTGGGTTGCTGTAGCAATATATTTTGTTTCAGTTTTGCTTTTGGCTGAGACGTGTGCATAGAACTAACAGCATAACTTTCTGAGTTTAAAGATCCCTGGTTACAGCTGCTTGAACTCCACTTTGCTTTGGCCTACAACATGTGCCTAACTTCTGTACCTGCCTCTCCTCCCCTCCTCTGTCCCAGAGCGCGCCTCTCGGCAGCCGTGCCTTAGTGCTGTGAAATGCTGTAACAGCAGTTGCATGTAGTTGTTAAAGTGAGAGTTTCTTTCCTTACTTTTTCTTTTAACAAGGTGTGAGAGTCTTTATATGTGTGGAGACCTGCTGCACACATGGAGGTACCATGCAAAGATCGTGTCATTTTAAAACACCATTGTAGAGGAAAATTAGTGCTAAATGATGGAGTTTGTTAATACTAAAGAATAGAATTAAAAAATGCTACAAAAACTCTAAACGTATCTGGTTGTTGCTTTTCAGGCTAATGGTGGCTTGATTATTGTTTTATTGGAGCACTTAAGTGCAGTCTCATTCTGACAAGTAAAATGAAGGGATTTCATAGTCTCCCAATATTTTCTTTTGAGGAGAAACGCTTAAAGATGCAGTACAGAGGGAACCGCATCTGATCTGCATGTACTCCCTAGTGAATGATTCTTTATTTATGAATGTACTATTAGAAGTCCAAAGTAGAGTAAAAGTGTGCATACCTAATTCTGACAATGTTCAGATGCATGCAAAAATTGATCAAATTCCTCCCGATCCAGAAATCAAGGTCCAGCTTGCCAACAGATTTTATGTGCGTTTTTGAATGTTGCATACGTGCTAACAAAAGGCTCACCCAGCCTTAGCCTGTGAACTTCGAACTAAGAAGAGCAGGCTCTTTCACTGTCAAGTTATCATTAAATTTTAAATTACGTATGCAGGCTTGTGGTGTCAGCAACGAAAATAACTTCTGCTGGCAGGGTTTGGATTCAGCAATTGGTGGATTGCTACTCCAACTATCACTGTGGTGCTATTTATAGATCATAATGCCTGTTAGCCGGGAGCTGAGGGCTCTGCTCCAGTGGAGGTGTATTTACAGTGCTTGCATTATCTTTACAGCCTGCAATGGTCATTGTCACGGCACTTTCAACAGAAAGAGTTTCTCTGCCCACGACAAACAACTGGCAAGCTCACTGCACATCTCTTCCTAACCTCTTGCTGAGCCTTGACAGTCTGGCACAACTGCAGATTCTGCAGCTGTTTTTCTTTAATGAACTGGAAATGGCACTATATGGATGCGGGCTTAGAGTTAACCTGTGACTGATGTGTTATTTCACTAGGTAACTTACTGTGTGCGCGTATTAGTGCAGAACAGATATGTTTCACTGCACACAATAGGTTCATTCTTCACTAGATAAATATAATGTGAGTAATTGCAGTTCATTATGTAAATACCTCTGTATGAGACTTTTATGGAGTAGTAATGGATTTTGCAGAATATTTTTCTCCTACGTAGAATACTGTTTTTTAAAACAATCTAACAGTGTCCATTAGGAGCAGGGCTTCTAAGCATGCAACTTAGAACGTTTTATTGTAAATTGGACTGACTTGGAGAGAACAATCCTGACTTTTCAAACATATAACCACCTACTGCTGGGGGGAGACGGGGGAAGGGTCCTTTCATCGCGGACTTCCCAGTTTTTTTCCAAGAAGCTCAGTGGTTCAGTAGAAAAATTCTTAGACACTGAAAGGAGATGATGCTTTTAAATATTTAGAAATGCTGATTCAGCAGTGATGGCAGGCCACAAGACCAACCAAAGGGCTATTTGGTGTGATAGACTGTGTTGTTCTTTTTCTTTATTTGTTTTTTTTAAGCATCTAGATCATGGAAGGTGAACGGAGCGGGATTTAAAAAAGAGACGCGTAATGCCCTAAACAAAGGGAAAGAGAACGGAGGGTTAAGAAGATGTGATGGAGAAGAGCACAAATTAAAGTGAAAAGGCACAGTTGTTTGTGGTAATACCAGAACGATGCCTAAAACATAGGAAGCTTCCTCCTAAATCCTGAACTTTATAGGGTTTATTTCAAGTATTTCTTTCCCTATCTGTGTATGTTAGTACTGGTACAGAGATATCAACAAATATTTCAAAATAGTAATAGCACTGCATTCCAGTTCAAAAAATGTAAGCAGGTCTTCTGTTGGTGAAGGATCGTGAAGAATGAAATATTAAAGAACTAAAAAGATATCCTGGTTAACCTGAGATAATGATTTTTTGTGTGTGTGTCTGACAATACGGTTTTAAATTTCTTCTCATATTTAATGGCAGCTTTCTGCCCAAGTTTTGCATGCTGGCATGCAAAAAAAGCCTCAGCCAAATGAAAAAACACCTGGCAACACTCATTCCTCAGATTGCAGTGTTTTTGTGAAGCTTTTCTACTTGGAATAATGTAGCACGCCCCTTGTTTCTGGGCACTGAAAACTAAATGTGTGAAAACTTGCTTTTTCATTACTGTTGGATTATTCTGTTTTGCAAATAAAGGATAGTGTCTTTGCTCCTTACGTGGTTCAATAACACCAAGGGGCACAATGACATACTGTTAGTCAGCTCTGTGAAATGGAAGGTTGCACAAGCTTGCGAAGACAGATCTTTCTGTTGTGTCGTGGTGAATTCCAGCCAATACCGTAACGTATCTGGAAGACCCGAACAAGCTTCCAGTTTAACAAAGTCTCTAAAATATTGACATATACAGAACGGAAGCCTCTGTGGTTTTTTTTGCTATAGCTAAGTTCCTTGCATATTGAACAAAAACCTGTAATGAGGAGAATAGTTTCAACTGACTTAGAAAAACGGCTCGAGTCTATAAATGAATGAACGGAAAAGCCAGATAACACAGCTGCTTTATGTAATGGCTAGCCTGTCTTCAAACAACTCGGCTGTGAAATGATGCAAGCCTTGAGATTATTACTTTTCCCCGTTGGCAATTTGTATTCTTGAAGAGTGTGTGTGCGCACTGTATTTCACTCTCCGGATGGGGGTGGCAGTATGCTGGGTGGTGCATACCGTGCCAATTGTGGTAAATAAGGTCAATTAGGACACTAGTTTTTCCAAATATATCCTTAGTCACTTCATCTACAATTCTTAAAAACGTAAACTGCCAGTTCTCTCGGTAATACATTAAAGGCAAGATGCCCAGAAAGATGACTTGTGTCATCTTCAACTCTTGCAGCTCCCTGGTCTTGCCTGTTTCCTGAAGCAGTAACTGCTGCTCTGAGAAGTGCTGCTCGAAGTGCCTGCCGTTGGGGAGTGCTGCTTTTCCCTGGCAACGGAACTGCGGTATCAGATGTTACCCAGGGTAGTATGAAAGAGCTGTTCAGCTTTGCTAAAGAATTGTGTTGGCTATATGCATCGGTTCGTTAAAGGCTGGGCATGTGCTGATTATATCCAGGATAACTTTAAATGTTGTCTCAGGAAATTGTTGGAAGCATTTTGTTTACCTGATTTTTGGGGAACTTACTTCTTCAGCAATTTGCAGCTTCTCAGCTGTGTGCCATGGCTGTCTGTCTTTGCCTAGGTGCAATTTGATTAAGCAATAGCTTAACCAGAATAGGTCCAGTAGCTTTATAACAAATGCAATACCAGAATTTCCAGTTATGGTTTTATTGATGTGAATAACTTCTGTTGGACTAAAGTAAATGTCCAGAAAAGGCATTTAGTCGTAACTTTTTTCTCCCCAATCTCTTACGCTCGGTGCTATGTGTATGTACACAGATACATAGACAGACATGTATCTCTCTCCATATATACACATATATATGCTTTTCTATCCTTCCCTAAAACTTAGTTTTAGTCACTTCTTGGCAGGGTAGGTGCAAGAATAGGAGAACTAGTAATTCCAAATATTACTCCCTCTCTTATGCGTAGGAAGCACAGTTTGTATGGGGAGAAGCTGACTTAGGAATGCAATGTTTGCATCGGGACTGAGTAGCTTGGAGACTCATTATCTGGAAGTGAGGGAATGGCACCAGCTTTGTAGGGCATGGTGCAGCATCCTGATAAAACACACCAGCAAGAATGCTGACTTACCAATGATTTCTCATATTCAACCATTATATAAACTTGTATAGAATGTGAATGTCTTGTGCTGCTTTAATCTCCTCATAGGTTTTCTTGTTCTGAATCTAGGAAGTGATAACCAATCAAATCCATTGCTGCGATTACAAAGGTATCTGCAATAAAAATGCACTGAAGTATGTGTATTGGTTAACACGTTCTGTGAAAATAGGTAGATACGAAGCATCTCCAAAATGCAGCTATCTTCTCTCTCTGATTACTACCACAAACCTGTTAATAAGAAGTTCTATTGAAGTCTTGCAGTGATAACTATTAATTCTTTTCCTTAACAACAAAAAGCTCACAGTATTGCTTTCCTTTGGCAGCTAAAAAGATCTCACTTTAGTTCTTAAAGCTTGAAACAAAGTAAGGAGTTTCCTAGAACAGCTGCTTGGGAGGAGAGTTTTAAACAGTGTAAGTAGATGACACCTCGGGTGGAGATTCCCTGGTGAGAAATAAAACCAAAGCGAATTAGCAGCGCACTGATGAGTGGGTCAGTGGTCTCGTTTGGTGATGGATGGTAATAGGTACTCCTATGAGCTTGCAGCTTTACCACTCGATTACTAGGCAAGTGTCAGATGAGCACAGGGTACCTTATAAAGAAGGCTTTTTCATGCATTGCTGACACCTCCTGTTCTGGAGGCTGAGCAGCTTCTGCAGTTTGGATTTATGGTAATTTTAGATAGAATTGAGCATAGGCTGTGATTTAGATGACTTTCTCTTCTCGAGCAGTAAGTCTATGGGCAGCAGACTGCATGAGTTGGAAGGGTATGTAGAATGAAACAGCCTTTACTACATTTAGAAAGGAGTATGGAAGTATTGAATTTAGGGATCAGAGAAGTCAGAAAACTGTTTAGGGAATCTTATACGCTTTTGTGAGAAAATGGGCAGTACCGTTCTGTTGCCTGGAAAAGTGGGACCTGCGATAGATGAAGGTGAGAACTGAAGGTAAAGACACATAGCAATGGGTTTGCAGAAAAAAAAGATGGTGGGGCAATAAATGTATTAGAGGAAAAATAGGGAGCCTTGGTTTTCAAGTACCAAATTATGTATCAGGTTGTGTGACGCTGAGAAGCGCTTGGGGTCTGATATATTTCTTAAGCTTTCCTGTGAAACGTTGACAAGATGTCCTGTGAATTTTTTCCAGCAGCCCGTTGCTAATTCCAAAAATACCAGTTTGGGGAAAGTTAAGAAGTTCATCATCCATTAAAATGGGGACAGTTATTTCTAGTAATGTTTGAGAGATAGAGGGCTGAACTGCACTGCACGAACCTTACAAACCTTTTGTTATGCTTATTTAAGAGGTTCTTGATAAATGGTGTATGTTATTTATTAACAAAACATTGCATTTGTGTTAAGGGGTGGTGTCACTGGCCTTTGATCAAATATCATTGAATCCATTATCTAAATTTAGTGTATTAGTCCCCTTTTTATTAACAAATTGGAGATTAAGCAAAAGTGTTTTTAAGACACACAAAACCAACCAAACAAAAAAAGTAAACCAAAGCATTGGAGTGGCATAACACCAAGTAATAACAAGTTTGCCTCAGAATTTTGCTGCTTTTTCTGTATTTTTTACAGTCTATCTAATATTGGTTGCTTATAAGTAGAATCATAGTGGCATTTGTGGATGGGGTTTACTTTTTGTCAGTCATAGGAAGGGTGGCTATATTACGGCCTGAACTTGTTAGTCTTAGTGTTTAAAATGGAGTGATACATTAAAAAGTAATGAGCGTAGCAGTACGAGTGTGTCTTTTGCGATGATAGTGACATTATGATGGATTAACAGCCTGTAAAATAGAAATGCATGCTCTGGTAAATATTTTACCTGACAGTTATTAGTATATTTTTGGGTATAAATTTTGCTTTTACTTTGCATCTTTTAAGCATAATCATGCTTTAATGTATTTTAAAAAACCACAACAACCTAGTAAATCTGCTGTTCTTCAGCAGGTGAAGCCTGAGCTTTGCATGGTATGTAATGTCAAGCTATGTTATTAAAATAGAACTGTACACAAGTCAGAATTTGAAACCCTGGAGTAAGAGACTATCTTGAATTTTTTTTCTGTGGTAGGGTATTATTCTATGTGATGCTGGAGTTACTCATTATGCCCAAATCCACTTTTTTTCCACTGATTTAGGGTATCGTAGGAATGCCCTGATAATAGTGTTTCATCTGTTTGCAGGCAGCAAGGTTTCAACTAATGTTCACTAGAACAAGTAGCCACTTGCATTGGTGGCAAAAAATGCAATCTTAAATTTGGTTCTTACCCAAAGTAACAGTAACCGCTGAAGAGGCAAAACTTGATTTGCATACAGCAGCAAGTCTTAACTAGGTTTTATCAGGTTGCTGTTGTGGCCTTAAGACAATTAATGAATTGCTTATGCTCTTTTTGAAGTTAAAAAAATCAATTTTAAACTCTGAAAAGCTAAGAAATGTATTTAGTACTTCCTAATATTATCTTAGTCTTACTGAAACCTGTTTGCCTTTTGATAATTCCTGGTGGTCTTACTGTGCAGTTGTGATCAGATATTTAAGACAGTCTGATATCCTCCCTCTTCAGGACTCTTTCTTATGTTGATGTATTATTTTTTTAATATAACAAGATACTGGAATTCATTACCATAATGTGTTTACTTTTTAATATATGCCAATTCCAATAGCCTTTTTAGGTAACTTTGGTTTTCAGCGTCAGTCAATGTTCATGATAAATAAATCAGGCTCACCAAAGTGATAGAGCAGAAATAGATCACAGGTTAGCAACTGCTGCCATAGAATTACACAAAATTCATTTTCTGTAACATCTCATAAGCAGCACTATGCTGCCTAAACTACCAGTTTCTTGACCTGATACTCAAGAATTCAGAAAAGTCACATTTCTACCTCAAAATTCATACTTGTGATGCAGGAATTAATTGGAGAGCGACAGAATTATAGGCCTCTGAAGTACCTAATAGCTTTACATAATTACTTGACATAGCACTGTTTCTTGGATCAAAAGCTATATTTTCAACTTTGCAATAAGGACAGTATTTTGAAAATAGTTATTAGTCTAAAGTTTGCAGATTGCTTTCAGCTGCATGGTCGGAAATTTAACCTCACTGATAACAGTGGGTCAATAGATGACGCTTCGTCTAGTGATGCAAAAGGACCTCTCCTCCGAGAGAGTCTGCTCAGTACTACTTCCCCTCTTTCTCCCCCCTCAAATACATCATTTTGGGTACCCAGTGTCACTAATCCTGCCAAGATCTGAAGCAAAAGTAATGCTTTCCATAACCTTTGAAATGCGTATTTTGGGCTTTGACAAGGATAACCTTAAAGTGGCTCTGAGGAATTCGCAAGGTTTGGGGGAGCATTCACAGGCCATTATAGATACGACTAGAGGTTTCATTTTAGTGTGTAGGCAGCAATGGGTTAGCACTTAAATACGTTGTGACCTGTACTCTTCATTTGTATCATCAGAGGAAGAATGCTAGGTTTGGTTGTTTCTACAGTATTCTGTCCGTTATGTTAGAGCTGTCAGTTACAGTTTCTCATTTTTAAGTTCTGTTTTCCGTTTTCAAGTATTTTGAATGCATTGAAAGCATTAACATTTACAACCTAGCACTAGCCTTGGGAGTAAAAAGGTAATTTATTTCCTTAGAAAAGAGTTCATTTCCTAGCATGGCACTCGAAAGAAGCCAAATGTGGACTTTGTCTTAATAGTTGAAAATTCAAAATAAATGAAGCTTATGTAAAATGGCACTAACAGACTCGAGCTACAGTGGACTGCTGAAATTGGATTTGGTTAGCTATAAACATCATTAGCTTAAAGCACTCCAGCTTACCATGCAGTGTGAGCTCTCATAGGCTGGGATGTGATAATGCTTTGCTCTTTTACATTTTAACTCCTTGTGGAGATGCTAAAGCCAGCTGAACATAGGCTTTGTAGAAGCTAAATTAACCATGCATTCCTTGGGGGGTTTATGGCAAACTGTGAGGTTTATTTGGTGTTGAAGTGTGCTATAGATAACGTGACAGTAACCTAAAATGCTGTACTTACAACATATTAATTGTGAGTGTATATTAGGGCGTTTTTTTCTTTCTATCTTTAGAGATTGTATTTGTTTTCATGTACCTGATTTTTCAGTATATGTAAACGTAGGTTGCATATACGCTTAATATTCTCATGAACTGAAATATTAGCGTTTGATTTGACCTGAACAGTATACACAAACAAGATGATAATATTGCCAAGTTGCCTACAAAATACAGGCATGGCTTAGAATTTTTTGCGGTATTTTTATTTCTACAAGTCACTAGCTCATGCCCATTATGTGAAATTGTGTTCATTTAATCCAGTGAGTAATGTTACTTGACCTCAGTCTCTGTAAGTGGGTTGGAATTGGTCAATAACTAGGCATTCCCGTACCAATGAAACACTTAGATTTATACACATGGGACCTTCATAAAATTCGAAGAATACCTGTACATATGTTAAGTCTCTACAGAATAGGTCTAATGCGCAGTCTCTTGCTCTTTCTTAGATGTACAGCTCACTTGAAACGAGTAAGCCTGTGTTCTCACCGCATGCAAACACTACTTGATGAATCCTTCCACTGTTGGGTTGTTGCCAAATAATAAATCGTGAATGTTAGATTTTGCCTTTCATCTGACAATCTCAAAGTGCTTTGTGAAGCTGAGAAGGTTTTTGTTATCCCTCTACTTCTCCTGTTTTCATTTTCTATGTGTAAGTGTATGTGAAATATAATACTTGCAGAGAAGTAAGGGAAAAGTTGCATACAATTGTTGAAGGCTGGAAGGATTTTCAATACAGAATATTATATTAAATTGTTTATTGCATGAGGTGGCTATATCCCTTCACTTCTGCCCCTTTTTTGCCTTCCCACTACCTTTATTTAAGGGATCACTTTTTAAGAGAAGTATTTCAAACAAGGGAAAAGGGAGGGGAAGGGGCATTTTAATCTTTGAACCAAAAAAAGGCACTGTGGAGAACACATTTGAGGATTATATAATCTCAGTATTTAGAACTGCTGAGGAATATACTACAAAGCAAGTATTAACGCCACATCATGCAGTGTAGTTAGGACTTGTCTATTTTTGCAGTATCTGAATCTTCTAATATATGTGGAATATAGATAAACTGACGTATTTCCTTTTTTTTGGAGGTGGCTTGCATCTTCAGCAAGGCTTTTAGCACTTTAGCCTTCTGCATTTTTTCCTCTGTTTAGAACTCATTGTAGATAAGCAGCTGAAAAAAGAAATACAATAAACATTTGTGTTAATTATATCATTTCCTCCTACTCTTCTCCCTTGCACCATATGTTCTCTTCTCTCTATGCCGCTCGATTGACTTTTTTTTTTAATTTATTTTTTTTATTACGGCTTGATATGTATCTTATCAGAAGACCTCAAAGTATGCGCTGATGATAGAAATGTGACCCTGTTCCTGCACCCTTTCATAAGTGTAAATATATCTGGAGGTAGACAAAGGAAAGAACAATGGGATTAATTTGTCAGGTAAAGTTACTGTAAGTATTTATGTACAGGACTTTCCCTTAGTCTGTGTTCTGTACTTCAGCCTTTGTGTCATGTTTCGTCTTACCCTTTGCCCTTGACCTGGTGGGGGTTTTTTGATTTGGTTGGGTTTTTTTGTGTGGGGTTTGGTTTTTTTGTTGTTGTTGTTTGTTTTCCCCCCAGTCCCTTGGTTATTTGCCTGAATACGGTCCACTGCAAAAGCTTTGGGGATTCATCAGCTGTCTGTGACAGTGCCTGTGACTTTCTGTTACAACACTTGATGACTTGCGTGTCCAAATTTTATTTCTGCTTTCATGGGGAAAACACCTTCTTTCATTTTCTGTGAGATACTAAAATGCGCCATTGTACTTGATCATCAAAGACACAGCAGGAGATTAGATGCCATTTTTATCCCTTAAAAATGCGGGGGCGGGCGATCCAACTTAATACGCTTGTATGGGGAGCTCTGCTGCTGCGAGCACAGGCATGTAATAACTTACCTGCACTTGCTGCTAAGATGCACTTTGGTTTGAGAATGTAAACTTGCTAAGTGCATAAACGTTTTCCTTCTCTGGTCAGTTATCTGCATGTGCGTTTTTCTAGTGGGACCAGCAGTTACAGATTCTTCCAGATTCGGCAGTTGTCCATAACAGGGTATGATAGAAATGTCACGTTACGTCCAAAATATAAACTCACTGCTGTGCTTCTTTGAGACTTAGCTTTCTGCTGGCTGCTCCAGGACACCAAATAATGAAGCACGCTGCTATATCCCCAGTATAAAAGACTTGAACCTTTCAGCAGATCTTAGCACTGCTTTTTGTCTATTTATTTTTTTGGTCCTTAATGCAAACCCACTGAGGGAAAGTTTCTGCATCCTCCTCACCAGGGCAGCATGGGGGATATGGTAACATTAGTTTTGAACCGGGGTCTTGACTGCAGCGAGATCTGCAGAGCAGAAATAGTCAGTAGTGGTCAGGCCAGGATACAGTAGCTTGATGGAAAGTGGTGGTGTTTATATGTATGGTTTGTATGTGTTAAAGCACTGTTACAGTATAGGCTCGCTTTCCATTCACCGAATTATCAAGAGGAAGCAAATAACTGCATGAACCACTGTGCATTAATGAGAGATGCTGAAAGCGCTCTATGGCATAATGCATACAAGTGTTTGCTAACACAAAAGGAGGTGTCCATACTTGTACTGTCAAGTAGAAATTTCTTTTTCAAGTGAATTTTTTTTTCCTGAGACTAGCGATAGTAGAAATAGGATTTCTATATTAAACAAATGTGAGTGCCCAGTTATACATGCCAAACGCATACGTTGTAGATCTGATGTGGTATTGAATGCATAATGAATGTTAAAAAAAGTCAAGGTTTGACATGTGACTTTTATCATCTTTTCTTGCCAATAATTAGGGATGGTTTTAATACATGTTAAATTTCTCAGGCCTATTGAACACAGGCACATTGTATGTGCTTTCAAAAAGTTTCTAGGGTTTACAGTAATTCTTTGAAGAATGAAGTTAGCTGCTACTTGCCACCAGTGCCCTGTGTTGACTTGAAGCAGGTAAGAATTGTTGTGAATGTAAAAACGAAGTTTGGGTTCCACAAAAATAGCCTTATGAATCTCTCTGTTTAGCATGTAAAAAAGCTAAACGGCACAAGTAGTGAGACAGTCCACAATTCCTGTTTCATTCCTAGTTTTGAAAAGATACTTTTGTTTATAGAATATGTTCAAGGGGGCACATAATTCATTGTATACGGTTAGTCAGCCATGTGCATTTTTACATTTCTGCCTGTAGGTAGGCTGAACACCTGGTGACATGGCAGCCTATTTAAAACACTGCTTTGAAAATTCACAGGAACAGCATAGATAATAGGACTTCCAAAATGGTTGATTAATACACAAAATGTGTCCCTTTTAACAAAACTCTCATTATTGTCTTCATATGAAAGTAATAGTACAGACAGAAATACGATCTATTTACTGTTCCTGGTGGGGACAGCCAGCGGGTGGTGAAAGTTGCAGCGTACCAGGCTACGCTGTTCTGCAGTTTCCCTGAGGTAGTCTTTCTGTCTTTAAACTTCTAGTTTCTTCTGAGAAAGCAGAAAGCTTTTGTCAGCCAGGTGTTGAATAGAGGTTTTGATATTTAAAGCAAACTGTTCAGTGCTCTTAGAAATGTTAATGTGGAAAAAATACCGGTACTACATATCTAGCTTCAAGACAGAAATTGTTAAGATAAGAACAGTATACAAAGGCAGACTGAATATTTTGAGGTGTGAATTCTAACTACAGAGGGAAGAAACCAGGATTTTGGAGCGGGCACTGGAGCTATATTGTATGATGCAAGGATGACTCAGCCCATGCTCAGATCATCTCCAGGTCTCGCCATACTTATTTACATTAAAGTTCAATTGCTATTTTAAGTCTGTGCATTTAGTGGAAAAGAAGGTGAGAAACAAGCAGAAGGAGAAGAATAAAAGCAAAAGGAGGGAGGGTAGATTTTAAAATGCAACAACAAAAATACCTGGACCAATCCCTCCTGCTCCCCACGTTGCTCTCTCCGTGGAGGAGCTTGTAATCTTATGTTTGCAATACCAAGAGGATTCTTCTATGAGCACAAATTAATAATTTATTCATAGGCTGGAGTCCGTTAGCCCGCATTGATTTACTTATGCTGCATTTCTTTTCATTCATAAGCCTTTGCTAGTCCCGATCTCTCGGATAGTGCCTCGCTGCAGCGCTCAGGCGTGGGAGGAAGCAGCAAACCTGCCTTTTTATGCACAAGGACGTGCTCTATATGCCTCAACCAAATGTGCGAGCCTGCCCTAAAGCCGGGGCTGGCTCCGGGAACCCGCTGCTCCCGCTCACCAGCGATGCTGCCGCGGCGGGGATCGCTCCTCTCCTCCTTCCCTCTGCCGGCGCCCTGCTCGGTGCGGCTCGGCGGCCGGGATGCTGGGCGCCCTCGGCGCGAAGAGCTGAGCTCCGTCCGTCCGTCGCCTCTCCGGGCTGTGTGACAGATGCTTGTCATGCGGCGGTGCCCTGCCTGAATTGGCCGGGTCTCCGGTGGGTGTGCACGGCCCCCCTCCACCCCCCTCCCCTGCCAGCCCCGCCGAGCCCTCCCTAGCTCAGCCCCCGGCAATGTGCAGCGCTCTCTCCTCGCCTTCCTGGAAGGGCTCAACTACACTTTCAGCTCCTCTAGACTTTCTCTGCTTTTTGCCATCCAGAGGCACCCTCCCTCTGGTCCAGCTCCTCCTGTGCCTGCCTCTCTGTCTCCGCGCTATCCCGTTAAAAGGCTGCTGCTCCCGCTCCGCTGAACCAATGCACTGGCTGACTTGATCTGGGATGAAGGCTGGAGGTTACCGGCGAGGGAAAGGAGAACTCTCGGCAGCTTTCCATTTGCAAAGTGAGCAGTAATTGCAAGAAGACAGCCTCCCCAGTTGGAATCAATAGTCTGCTTTCTTGCTGCTAAGGGCACTTTGGAGCAGCAGTAGGTCACTGAAGTAACTCCAGCACACTGCTGACTGCGGAGTTGTAAAGAACTACATGCAAGTGGCTGCAGTAGTGCTGGAAAACGCTTTGCTGTTACCAGGGACACAATAGTTTTCAAGTCATTAGAGCTTCGCTTCTGGTCCTCTCCTTCCATTACGCAGAGAAGGGTCTCATTCTTTGGAGGGATGAGGATGGAGCTGTGATTTCTTCCAGTGTTGTTCTAGTGGAGGGGGTAAGGGTGGGGAAAGAGGCTTTAGAAGCAAAACCCCACTGCTGCTGAATTCAGCTTTACTTGAATTTCCCCAAATCTTTCCAGGCACAGAGAGGCACAATGCTGGAGAATCTGAATCTTTTTCGGGCTTTTTGGGGTTTTTTCTTTATCTTCTGGACAGCTTTTAACACAGCCTTAGTGGATGTGGTTGGATCGGAGCAGCAGATCCCCTTGTCTGTGTAAGTGCTTTCATGCTATTGCTCTCAGGACCATGTTCAAGGATGAGAACTTGACTGCTCAAGTTCTTATCTCTTTATATTGCGGATATTTGACTGTTCAAGGCACCTTTGCTTCTCTGTCAGCTGTGTTTAAAGTGATAGTCTCTAACGCGCTTAGCACTACTTTAATTTCATTGTAGGACCATGTGTCGGTGGAGTATTGTGGACGCAGAGTCTTAACTTAAGTGTTTGTATTTGCTGAAGTTGATGCTGTTATATTAACTTCTCATGTGAGAATTTATCATTTGGAACTGTTCTGCCATTTTATCTGCTTCTTTCCTTTAAATGGATATATGTTGTATTATGCCAAAGCATGTTTCTGTACAAGTCGATTCTTTAAATTTAAACAGTGCGGGTTTGGTAGTTTGATATCAGAGGCCTTACCTTAGCACAGCATCTAGTCTGTGCTTCTACTTGAACAGCTTTGCAAATCTTTTGCTGTGCTTAGGTTCCTTAGTGAGCTCTTCAGTGCAAAATTGCTAGGATCCTTCTGAGTGCAGCTGAAGCTGTTACAGTCTGTGTTGCTTGCTATGACATGTGTATTACATTTCTTCCTGTCTCATTTTTTTTCTTCACAGTGTAAAGCTCTGGGCCTCAGCGTTTGGTGGGGAGATCAAATCTATTGCAGCCAAGTACTCAGGTTCCCAGCTCCTGCAGAAGGTAAGGACCTCTTCAGTTGTAACAAGGAAGGTTTTAACAGAGAAAATGGAGGTAGATTTAATTTTTTAAATGAATAGGAAAGCAGTGCTGTACATGCTTTGGTCCAAGATCTGTTTTTGTATTGCATACTAGTCCCTGATGACTCTTTGCATTGCACTGCACTATGTGGAGAGTCCTTGATTAAACTGATATTTTTATTTTTGGATTAATTTTTTTGTTACCATTAGAAAGTAAACTCCAAACACTTATTTCTTGAAGTCTAGGCTTCAGCCTAGATTGCGGGTATTTAATCTGGTTGTTGCATTGTGATGATGATGTTTCAGTGTAGAAACAGCTGCTGCTTATGAAAGATGTTAACTTCATTCAAGGAGCAGAATTAGTGCCTATTGTAGTATTTTCACCCTGTGCTGTATGTACGCAATTCACTGTATCGGGAGAAGGCGGCTGCACTGTTGTTTGTCATCTCTGCAGTTTTTACAATCCCATTATTCCCCCAATCATCTCAACCCAGTGCTGGGATGTATTACATCATTATAGATAAGAGGAATGAATGTGGTTATCTTCCTGCTCAGCTGCACAGCTGGGTAATAAGCTAGTGAAGTATTGCAAAAACTTGAGAAATTGGCGTAAGTCTACATAATTAGGGCAGAGGGTAATGAGAAAGCGGATTTGAGTATTATTATATACCAAAGACTGTGTCTACTCTAAATATGCAACCTATAGTAAAGTTCTGTATTCTAGACAATTTATTTTACAGCAGTTACTGAAAAAAATACAATGAGAGACTAAGAGGAATATGTTAAAGACTTTAAGACTGCGATTTTGCAGCATTTAATGTTATCCTCAAAATGTAATATGGAAATGGAAAAACACTGAGACATTCACTGACAACAGAGACCCTCATTCAACCCATATGTTAAATTTCTGCTGGCTTTTTAGATGTGATTTTTAGTTCTGACTAAAGTGTAAAATTTTTTTTGGTCTGATTATAAAGGAAATGATTCCTTTAGCTTGTAGCACTTATTTTGAAGGCTTGTGTATGTGTGAAATTACGTAACGGACAGTACGTGTAGCAGTTAAAATAAAAAGCTTACGCTATCGATGTAAAATGAAAGGAACTGACTTAGTGATTACTAAAGGCATATGAGTTCCTTAACAGTATTTGTCTTTTCAGTGTTGTATACCCAGGAATGCAAAACATGAACTTCACTAAGCTAAAATACAGAGGTATTGAGAACAGAAATATTTGAGCTCTCTTACTACCTTTCGTGGCCATTCAATAGCTTCACTTCAATGTATAGGGCAATGTATAGGGTCTTATTTTAATCTGAAAATCTGGACATTCAGTATTTATTATACTTCTAGCTCACATTCTTTAAAGTATGTGTAGTCTTATATCATCACATTTTTGTATGAACTCTTTAAATTTATAAAGCAGATGGACCCTTCGGTTTTGATTAGTATCTAGTCAAGTATTATTAAAAGGCTTTAATTTTTTTATTGGGCCATAACAAACAGGTATCTTTATTTAACTTTGGAGCTGTTCCACATGCAGCCATTTTTGCACCAAAATGGCTTTAAAAATGAAATCTACCAAATACAGATAGTCCAATGTTTACTAGAAAAATATGGAATATATTGCATTTTGCAATTGTGCTAAAATCTACAAAGAATTAGTACGATATCCTTAATTGTTCTTCTCTTCCTCATAGTAGATACTGCTGTCGTCCCTTCTGTAACGTATTTTTTCCTTCTGAAGTAGCAAGATTTCTTCCTATTGGTTGTTATAATTGTTATAATTGGAAGCTATTCATTTTACCTTTTCATCAGCATCCTTTCTATTTCACTAACAAATCTGTGCTCCTGTTTTTGAAGGTGGGCAGTGTATATTCATTCCAAGCTATTTTGGTTTTGTTTCTTGCCTTTGTTATGATATTTCTGTATAGAATGAAAGAGGAAAGACAAAATGCAGATTTGACAGATATTTAGAGCACTTCTATTCCTTTGTCACATCCCCTATTCTTTTTTTTTTTTTCTTTTTCCCTTCTGGTTACAGTGGTTTTAGGAAACCTCTGGTGCTCTTTATTTAAAACTCTAAGGTCTCTGTCCTTTTAAGCTCGCTATTCCTTGCTGTTGATTGTGGCAAATGAGCCTGGATGACAGGTGACTTTAACATGTATCTTTTCGTATTGCTATAAAGTACATTTCTTCTACAAACTTTTGCGAATAAAAACATACCAAACTTGAAGATTTACAAGTATTTTCAACATGCAAAGTCAGTGGCAGAAGTTGTCATAGTAATTAAGGAAGTGATGGCACAGTAGGGCTCTAAATGCAAACGCTTTTCCCCCCGTCCCTCCCCACTAGCCAGGCATCGAGAATCCATTTGGTATTTGCTGTGAGCTCGAGGTGATCAGACTCAACGTCGTCTTAAAGTCAAGATTCCACTTTTAGAAGCAGTGCGACTTCTAATATTACTGGAGGAATCTGCATTTTCTGATTATGAATTAAGCATCGTTAAACAAATGAAGATACCAAATATGCGTATAATTATGTATCTGGGCAGTATAGATTTCTCAATTACCAACCGCTTTGTAGTGCCATTTAGTTTAATAAAGGCTTGCTAAATGAAAAGTTAATGCAAAGGTTACTTGACCCATTTTGTTAGCATATATAGTGAGCATCGCTTCCAAAGGAACGCGTTTGAAATCCAGGCATGATTGACACTCTCTGCCCAAATGTTTTACACATTAAGAGTCATTTGACCCATACTACAGTTTCATTCAGCAAATGAAGTTACCCGAGATACTCAGTAAAGCAAAACTTTGCCAGGTTATAGCTGTGAATATTGATTTAGTTACTACAATTCTTAAGTCTTTCTGTACTGTGAACATCAAATGAGTAACCAGCATTGCTGTCCTCTTGAGTTTCAAAAAGATGCGTAAGAATATTTTTGTCACTTTTTGAAACTATTTTTTTTAAAAAAACCTACTTGCCTTAACTGAATGTTTAATTATTTTATTGTATTATGATAATCTTATCCAAGTATGTTGCTATGTCTCCTAAGAGTATATATGATATATGATTTTTCACGAAATTGACTTTAGATGAAATGCAAACCCTGTAAATAACTCAGAAAATAATAATAATGGTTCAGTAAATAATTTCAGAAATGATGATGAGCATTTAAGCAAAATTAGCACTTAAAAATCTAGCATTTTAATGTTCTCCTGCTTGTTTTCAGAGCGAAGGAAGATGATTCAGTGTTCCAAAAAACCATACAGAAGAAAATAAGACAAAATTATGCCCAAGTTATCTGATTTATGGAGGTTTTACAGTTGTCTCATAGATTTGGCAGCGAACAAGAAGCTGCTTGGTGCTGTAGAGACGTGCATACTCTCCACCTAGTTAGTAAATACTGCTGGGGCCTAGGAATTGATTCAAATTTTAATTGTCTCTTAGGTGCTTATATTTTTTTTTTCTTGCCTTATTTGAATCTTGACACTTCTTTAAAATCTTTTTTTTTTTTTTTTTTTTTTAAATACTCTGATTATGTTTAGTTAGTAGTGTAGTAAATGTGAGAGAGTAGCCTGCGGGCAAAGCCAGGCTTTAAGTATAGGATGCAAAGCAAGGGTTAGATGCCAGGAAAATATTCTTCACTTCAGCTGCTGCAATTAGAATTTTGGAGGAAGAGACTTTGGGGAATGCTGCTGTTCACATTATAGTGTCCATGATAATAGTATGTTTTCAGTTCCACGCTGTTGCAAAATAATAGTAGTAATAAAATGGAAGCAAAAAATGCAGGGAATGTGCTTCCTGTTAATGTTAAAAACAATTGTTGTTACACAGTAAAGCTTTTTGAATATCAGTGAAGTGTCTGATTCTCTAAAAATGCAGGGTGGTCTATGCTTCCTCAGATTTCTCTCGGAGAGACTACTTACTCCCCTCCCCCCATATTCTGAGCTTTGGTAATCCTTGATTTGGTCCTAAATCATCAATAATATCTTATTGCTAATGTAGTGACGGTTTCTAACTGAAAAGAAACTTTGATTTATCGGTTTGGCCATACAGGTTTCTTACTGAAGACAAGCTTGTTCAAGGCTATCTCAGGTTTTCCTTATGTAAGTCGTCCGCGGGAGCCCGGGCTGTTAGGTAAGCACCGGCTGCCGGGCCTTCCGCAGTCGCAGTCTGCATCTCTCTGCTCCTCTCACCAGATTCTGCATTGTGTTAGGACGTCTCAAAATCATGGTGTTTTCTCAAAGCAGGTTTTTCAATCAGAATAGCATTCCTATTTTGAAAGGTTCAGAACTGCATTTCGTCTCACCGACTAGATTTGGTGCTGTACCTCGTTAGTTTCTTACAACTACAGAAATGTCAGTGCAAAACTAATATAACAGGGTTATTTAGAACAATTAGCATTCAGCTGGTGTATCTGATTCATGCAGTACATCTATCTTTAGTTTTAAACCATATAATAGTGCCTTAAATTCTTAGAGAAATTTAGTCCAATCATCTTGACATTAATTGCCTTTCTTTTATTCAGCCTTATGTTGGTTTTGGTCTTTGTAGGCTGTTTCTTCTTTGCTTGAGACGCTGCAGCTACTGCTTTGAAGGAAGGGTCAGTAGGATTGAGATGTGCAGTTTAAGGTGTATCTATGTATGTACTGGCTCCTTGGATAGAGATTTAAACTTTTGCCAGCTGATCAATTTTAAAACTGCAAAAATAATGATGATTTTTTTTATATCAAAAATAGGAGAAAAATTATCCAAAAAACCTGTAAACACATGACTATGATTTAAAAAAAACTAAAACCACCACCACCCCCTGCACAAACCCAAAATCAACAGCAACAACACCTCCCCACCCCCCAACCAAAAAAAACTCCACCTCAACCCCCCCCGCCAAACTCAAACTCAAAAAAACGCCAGCCAGGCAAAGGGTATAGAGCTTACCAAAAGCTCGATTCAGAGTTAATTCATTATAATTCAAACTCCGGAAGTCTGGATTATGTAAAATGTGTCTCCTAGCACTGAATTAAAATCAAACATTAGAAAATAAAAGAAATATGCATCTGAGAATCTTAAATCAGTTTAATTTTGTTGATGAATGCAAATGATGTTTTGCAACTTGCAGAGCTTGAACCTCTGTCCCCTTTAATTCTTGCAGATCTTTGGGCTACATAAATCACAAGGTTATTCTCCGTGCCAAACTAGTTATGGAGCATTTTAGTGTGTTTGAAGTATTTAATGTTATTATCTGCAGATATAAAGGTGTAAATTATTTTAGTTATGTGTTTTAATTTTTCTTTGTTCAAGAAAAAATAATCAAATGCGTTCATATGCTACTAATGTATTAGGTGGAAAAACCTCCTGGGGCCAATGCTAATTTTCAGGTAGCATATTGATCTGCAGAGGAAAATATCATAGTGCTATCAAACTTCCAATAGCGTGGTCTCTTTTTCTCCATAACAGAGAAGAGTTTTTCCTCGTGATGAAGTTCTGCCTTCTCTGAAGGTACTGGAAAATTTTCTTTGCTTTCAATGAAGTTAGACCTGCACCTTGAATGATCCATGCTCACTCTCATCTCCTGTCTGAATGTTATGGCAGGACTAATAATTTCTTGGTGTTGGTAACGTTTTCAAACGTAGTCTAAATCTGCCTGAATATCAATCGTTATGTTTTATATTTCTCTTTAAAAGGAAAGCCCTGTTTTAAGCCATGGTGTATCCATGCTCTTCTGCCATCAGCACTCTATATTTTGCAGTATTTTCTGTGTCTTTCTGGGTTTTGCAAGCACAGCATGATCCTCTTGTTTGTATTACTGAAAGTAAATATGTTCTATTGTTAATACGTAATAGAAATATGAGATGGCTTCAGTAAGTTTATGATACATGCATTACACTTTCAATAATGTCTTTTAATATGGAAATTATTGAGTGGACAATCCAACTGGAAAACATCAGATCTTGAAAGGAAATGAATGCTAATTCCCTTACTTAATGCATCTATGGTTGCTTGTTTTCACATCCTGTATTGGAAAATGCTTACATTTCAAGGTTAAAAGAGCCAGCCTCCATGCAAATTATCTTGACAGTGAAGGTATGTAGAGCCATGAACAGATGCCGCATTGTAGTGGTGATTCACTTTTAAGCAACTGCTAATCAATACTCTACACTTTCAAATGTCATTACTGTTCTGTAGGGTACAATTTTTTGTTGCTGATAATAAGTGGTTACACATTGTACAACACAAGTTATATATTGATAGGATAGACTGTATTTTAGGTTGCTGCAGAAGCTTCAATGAAAGATCTTCATGAACTACTTTGATTAATATGTTGTTCTCATGAAGTTCCATTTTGCCTTTTCTACATATAATGTTTTGGTGAGCCTATTTAGCATCTACCCAGTTCATTTGTAAAGCTTAAGTTTTGGGTTTGTTTGGTTTTTTTTTTTTGAGTGAATGAAAAAACATTGCAAGATTAGTATTTAAAGGGGAAGTTGGGCAAAAATGCCTTTTTTTTTTTTTTTTTTTTTTTTTAATCATAGTTAGGGAGAAGTTGGGAAGGGTCTTGGAAGTCTTTCCAGAGGTGATGAATTCCAGGGACAGGTACTTTCTGAAAGCATCCTGCTCTCAGATCTTTTAGGACTATGCAGGTGGAGTTATCCGTTTTACAGTTAACTGCTACGCTGTTTCTGAAGATGATGATATGAGACGTGAGGAGATAGTGATTGGTCAAGAGAGACAGACTTGTTCACACAGTACAGATGTTACAACCAGCGTATTGAATTTAATGTGGGAATAAAATAGTAGACAGTAGAATACAGAGCTATAACAATGTACAGAATTAACCTGTCATAAATCCCTCGTTCGTAAGAGAGTTGGCTTCATGCAGTCTTTATCAGGGTCTTAGCAGTAGCTAGAGCGTCTTGGATTGCTTTAATGAGCTAGACTTGACTTGATAGCGATAGAAGTCAAGTTTAGAAGAAAATAATTGTTTAGCTAGACAAAGGTAAAACAAGGCCGTTTCATCAGCGGTGCTCTTTGAGAACAAAGGGAGAAACAGATTTGAATTTACAGTGATGCACCTAACACTGACTTCACTATATGTTTGAAATGATCCGATTCAAATCTTGGATAAACCTGTTGGTGGGGTGTGTGTATTTTAAATGTATCTTCAAAATAGGGATGCCTGAGCAACAGCCAGTGCCAGGCAATTCTCAGGAAGGAGATGGAGGTTGAGGAGGCGAAGGCGACTGCTGTAGTGGAAGACACAATATGCTTTCCTGGATGCTTTGTATAGGAATATGATTTTCGTTTCATGCACATGAGGTTCAAATTTATTTCCTGGAAGATCCCTAACAGAAGAAAATGCTTTTTTTTTTTTTTTTTCTTTGAGAAGACTCTTTCAAAACCCTATGAGAAAGCAGATTAACAAGAGTTTTTGAGGCAGAGGTGGGCAGAATTGTTGCCTCTGCTCCTAAACTAATTTATGTAAGTAGACATTTGTGATATTGTATAGATGCCCTCAGAGAGACCAAACTCCTGCACCAGCTTTCTGTTATAAATGAAAGAAATACTTCAGGTTTTCTGTTTGCTAGAAGCACAAATCAGTTCTCTCTTGTGTTGCTTTTCACACCAATACCCTTTGCACATGACAAGCAAGGGTTAATCTCTCCCCTCTCTCTCTTCACCCTTCCCAGCCCCCGCCAGCTCCACCCATCATAACCCATTATAGATGTGGCAAGACACTGATTTACAGAAGCTGTCAGCAGAGGAGGTCACAGATTCCAGGTGTTCTTTCTGCTTCTGGTATCTGTGGCTATTGTGAATATACTGAGGGATGAGGAATGTTTTACTCTCTAAGATTCATCTGATCTGACACGTTTTACCTGTTCCCCATTTCTTCTATATTTTCTGGTAAAATGGCTGATGTGGCTGTCTTTAATCTCTGTAGAGAGCTGAGAATTGACTGGGAACCTCATGTGTGATAAAGCATATGTCAAATCCATATTTATGAGACTAGAAATGTTCTAAACTGTAGAAACCCGTAAAGGTAAGATTCTTATGTCATCTAGACAGAGGCGAAAAACCAGTCCTGAATTCCAAAAACACTTTCAGTGTCTGATGCAGACAGGTGTGTTGTGTGAAAAAGACAATAACCTTCAAATAAGCTAGAAAACTGGAGGTAGTGAAACCCCCAAACTAAAAAAAAAATGTCTATTTCCTTTTGAACTGAGGAAGAAAGTGTGGAGAAACATAAACAGGGCGGGGGAGAGGAAAGAGAGGAAGGAGAACCAGGCCTGTTTCACTGGACAGTGATTTAGTGCTACGGGCCAAGCTGTGCCGGAGCAAAGCTAGTGAAAACTTGAAAGGAAATACAGCAACAGCCTTCATGTGCAGAAAACCAGGAAGAAGAAGAAAAGTCTTTTCTACATCCATGGTAGATAAACAATAACTGGTCTTTAAACACAAGAATTAGTTTCCTGCAATCTAAAACTTTTTTTTTTGTTTTAAACTGAGAGAAAACAGTGGAATAGTGTGGAACTCTTGCAGGGTGGCTTTTCAGAACAGTTTACCTGCCATTATGTAGATCTCATTGAACTGCCTTAAGTTAGGAAGGTGAGCTACATAATCCTTTATTTTGGAGTCCTTTTTTATTTTTATTTTGGACTATAAGCAAAGAAGGTAACTGTATTTCTTCTTTGATGTCTATATCTGTGCACTGTTAAGCTTTGTGCCTTTATCTCCTTAAGACACACAGCTGGGGAGTCCTTCAACATTCAGAGCAGAAACAAGTTATAAACCACTGTAATTATTGCTGTGCAGGTTGGCTGAATGCTTGCTTCCCCCCTTACCCTTCAGGAGCATACATTCAAATGATCTTGTTGAAATATATGGCTTTTTACTGTAGAAGGATAAATATATTAAAATATAACAGATTAAATCTGGGAGCAGTCTTCATCCATTTGACTTGAAGTCCAACAACTGCATGGTAAGACTTCAGCAGGGTTAGCTCTTCAAGATGTTCCAACGCGTTCTTATGGTAGCTATAACTAGGAAGTACACTTCACCAGGGGTTGTAAGCGCCACGTATCAATGAGAGAGGAGGAAATAGCTGATTAGATGTAAACTCCTGCTTTATTCCTTATGTATCTGCTTATATGTTCAGGGCTTTGGTATCAGCAATTGTAGATATTTAGCAAAGTTTGTTCTTATCTCTTCTTATTCTTGAGAAGAGTTCTTCCTAAGCACTGCTTATGCTGAATTTTTGCCTTTTTAGTAGAGCCTGTTTGGTTTGGTAGAGTCATCAAAGGTGTATAGGTTCTGGTAATGACTCTTAATCAGAACATTGTTTGACAGGTGGTTGTTTCTAGCCATTTGTTCTGTCTGTGGAGATTCCCGAGAGAATCATAAAGAGTTAAACCAATTCATTTCATTAATGTGATCAAAACAATTTCTAAAATATTAGAAGGCATTCTCCTTGTTGGAGCACTTGGTCCTACTCCTGTGTTTTGCTTTTGCCTTCCTTAATTCGACATGATGTTTTATTGTTGTCTTTGTCTCTCTCTTCCTGTCCTCTTTCTGAACTACCTTATTTAGCTTATAGTTGAGTTTTAAAATGGGCAGATGTTCCAGAGAGAGATGTTTTCTTATGACATTGATGCCAAATGTTTTGCATAAATCAGTTTGCAGTACAGGAGGCACTTAAAAAGATAGCTATTACTATTCATCCTTCAAACTAGATGATAAGATCTTAGCGCACCCAAGTTAAGGAAGTAAAAGATGCAAGGAAAAAGTTGTTCTCAGGTCCATTAACAAAACAAATCATACGGTGACCTAATCTAGTTTATGACATTGGGGATATAATGAAAGAAGTATGTATGTATAATTCATTCAGTATATCGGGACTTAATGCGTGGATCCTGTTCACTGTTTCATCGGTTAGCTTGCTTATATGCATGACTGACAGTAGTTTCCTCATTGAAGCTTTGCTCTTAGTTTTTAGGAAAAGGTGGAAAATACCTGTGAGCTTCTAGTAGCCTCATGAAATGTTTTCCTTTGGTGTACTCAGAAGGTAGAGTTGAGAGGCTTCCCTGAATTTTGTGCAGTTGGCAGATTATATATTATGTTGACACTGTTCCTCTATAGTGAGAAAGTTGAGTAGACCTCCTCTGATTAATGTTCTTCTGAGTACAGTGATACTGAATTTTAAAATTCTTATTGTACTCTTATAACTGAGACTTTTGTGTTTGGCACTAATGACTTGGCAAAACTGGTTCTGGAAAAAAACCCTCATTTTCCCCCTTTGTACAACTGTCTTACTCTCTTCCACTGTGGAACTCTGTTTTTTATTAATATCTGGGATCCTAGAATAAGTCATCTTGGTAGATTTAGAAGGTCTTTTAACTCCCTGCTCAAAGTGAGGTCAATGCTGAAATGAGAGCAGATTTCTTGAGGCTTTGTTGAGTCTGATCTTGAGAACCTTCAAGGACAGAGATCCCACAACCTCTTTTTTTCCAGTGCTTGACTCTGGTTGAAAAGTTATGTAACGAAGCTGGAACTTACCATTTCCATTTATAACGGTGGTCTGTCATTCTCCTACTGTGTACCTCCAGAAACGGCCTTGGTTCATCTTCTCCACAACCTCCTCGTAGGTATTGAAAGGCATGGCACTTTGTCATGACGGGCCTCTCTTGGGCCTCAGTGATAGACAATATTATACCACCTTTTAGTTGCTTCATCAGGTCTCAACACTTTATTTTTTCACCCATTCTTTTAAAATAGTTTGCACTAACATTACAAGCCCTTAAACTGAACTCTCTGCTGTTTAATATTCAGGTGGGCTTTTTTCCACAGACACTCCTGTTCCTCACAATTGTATGTAGCTGTTCTCATAATTACGAAGTCTCAAGAGTAATTTCCACTAAGCTGATTGCATGAATTGGAGAAGATTTTTTATTTCACTTTTTTTAATAATTTGTCATGGTAACATGGGCATTTTCCTTCTAATCTAGGGCTAACCCAACCCTTTAGCTCCAGTTCCTTCAGTAGCCGTTTTCTTTTATTATCTTTATCAGCCACGGTATCTTAAGTGAAGTTAGCGTTGTACAGAAATAGTAACACAATAGTGTTGTTAGCTGGTAGAAGGTTTTATGTCTTATCACCTGTTTCTACTTTAAATTATTCTACAGTAGCTGGCGAGGAGCTTCTTTGTGCTTTTATCCACAGACAAGGATTTGACTTGCTTTCCTAAAATGCAGGAGTCAAAATTATGCTGTCATAGTATCTCTAGCCCGTTAGATGAAAGCACTGTGAAAATGCCATTTGGAAGGCATTTTGAAAACTTTGGTCAGGGACACAGTTCCTATTGTTCCTCTAGGTCCTATTGTAATTTTTGGCTATTTGATATACTCCCAAGATTTTGCGTCGAGCTATCTAAGTCACTAATTTTCAAGACCAAAAAAGGATCTACATACTATGGGTATTAAAATTTGATGTGTTGGGAACACATCATTGGTCACAAAATTAGATAATTATCTTCTAAAGTCACAAAGCTTCAAAGATGAAAAGCAGGAATATCCAAACTTCAGCTTTACCTTGAAGCTAAATGACTATCATTTTGACAGCTGTGCAAAATGTATGACTGCCGAGCTGTTTGTACATGATGCTATCGTATTACATTAATAGAAATTTTCACTGATAATGAAAACTGGTGGGAGGCTAAAAGTAAAGCTTTATGTTATGACTTGCAGCCATTGACTATCTGCATCCAACAGATTTATTACCCCCTACGCACATCGTGCCCTTTACAATATCTTCTGCCATTTCTTCAACAAAGTACAACAAGAAAGATGATGATATAGATGCCACGATACAAAAAAATCTGAGTACTCACTTCAGACTTCCACCTATCGCTAACAACCGCAAAGCAATTTCACAGTAAAAGCAGAGATGAGTTCTGATATTCCTCTGGAACTTTCCATGAAAAACACTGTGGGGGGAGGAATGGGGAATATGAAAGAAAACGTGAGGATTTCTGTTGGCCGACTCAGATTTTAATTTCCCAAATAAAATCAAGACAGCAAACTGAATTTTGGATATATCTGGCTGCTTATTCTAGGTCTGTGATAACTTTCTTGATGGTCTGCTTGGGCCAAGTAATCTTGATAGCCAAAATTCAGTGAAGCTCTTCAGCATGACAACGCTGAACCTGTAATGTCACACACACAAACCCAGCGCATGTGGTGGTGGTGGCAGGACTTCATCCAGAGTGCCAGAAGCCTTGAATTGAATGTTAGAACTGCAAGCAGGATTCCACCTGTCCCGTTGTCATCTGCCCCCCACCCCCAAATGGAGGCATCTTTGTCTAACTTTTCCATGCAAAAAGGGCCTAGAAATACTGCCTTTTTCTTTAAATTTCTAAACTTTGAAATTGTTTGGATCAGGAGCAACGCGTTTTGTAGAGCGTTTGGCATATGGAGAGGATCAGGTGGTGAAGAATAGCATTAGCATATGGATATGGAAGTAAAGCAAAGTACATGGAATGGATCAGCCCTGAGAGCTACAAAGCATTAATTTTAACACACTTTTTAAATAAAACTTCTTTCACTACTGAAAAGATAAATGGTTTCCTGTACCAGTCCTGAATAACTACAAAATTGATAGAAACCCTCTTATTTCTGCTGTTGGTATTTGGTATCTGTAGTTGGCAATAAATCTCCATATGGTATTGTGCTTTCAAGTGAAATTGAACCCTTTCTTGTCAGAGAATTAATTCTTCCTGTGCTTTGACTAGAAAGTGATATGCTATGCTGATATTAGAAAGCAATTTTCAATTTTGCAAACATTTTCTTCTTTCCCTTATACTTCTTCTTTTTTTCCCCACCCTGGTATTTTTTTCTTATCCATTTTCCACATAACTACGGTTCGGCACTATTTTTTTCCATCTAGATCCTTCAGACTTTTTCTGACCTTTTTTGATTTTCTTCTAAGTGAGATCCAACCACCGAGACTCAAACTCACAAATGTCAAATGCAGTTAAATTAAGAATCAAACATTTTTCTTTATCCTTTTATGGGTAGCTGATTATTTCTGTCTGTATTGCAATTACCTCAGAAATTTATTTTCTATGCGTATTTTCTCACTCTGTCCTTCTCTATGCCCCCACTTGTTTATAGCTGTTGCTTTTTTTTCCTCTGGAAATTTTTACCATTAATGTATTTTTTCAGTGCCTTGAGCAGATGTAATCATAACGCTGCAGTGAGGATCCGGTCAGCTGGAGAAAAATATGCAGAAATAAAATGAGTAATGGCTTAATAACACTTTAATACATAAGAATGGGGGAAGGTTATGCAAATACAAGTGCTATTCTTAAAATTATCTTTTCATTAAGTTACGATGATTGAACCTTTAAAAGGAAGAATAAATACATTAGGATCTACCGATGCATCTTACATGTTGTGAACGTTATTGGAAAGAGAAGGTTATTATATCCCCAGTAACAGCTGATATACTTGGCTGTACCTTGGCTGGTGTGTTCAGGAAGGGAGGGGGGCGGGGAACGGAGACAGGATGCTCTTTGGAATAAAATGGAAATCTTCTGTTGTAGCAGGGGAGGCAAGTTTTACAGCATCTTTCTGACAATCCAAACTGCAGGGAATGAGGAAGCTAAAGGTGAGAACAGGGACATGTAAAGGTAGTGAGGTGAAGAGGAATGGAACGTGTTGGGAGCAAAGACGCAGAATGACTGAAGAAAGTGTTATTTTTTTCTCTATGGTTTAATACAATTGACAAAAATACATTTGTAGGAAATTCAGTCAATATCTGTATTCTGGTAATCATTTTTGACAAATCTATTAAATGAAAAATTTTCATATTAAAAATATATAAGCCACAGTCGGAAAGTCAAGTTTGCTATTTCTGAAATGCTTGAGTACCACATGATTTCAAAACTTTTGCCAAGAATTAAAATTAAGAGCAAATTATGTGCTAAGAAACATAAATTTCAATTCAGGAAAGGCATCTGAAATTAAACTGAGTGTTAGTAATGACATAATTCTGACTCTTGTATTTGGCTTCCCAGATGCTTAAAACTTAAATGCTCTAACATTTCTAAAAACTTGACATTTGCTCTGCTGAAGTCCTTTATTCTGTACAGCCCCAGAGTAATGGGAATAGAGTTCAACTACATTCATATCTTGTCACTAATCCCGTCCAGTCCACCTTAAGCATGTTATTAATGTAAATATATGTTTGCTCAGCGTTACAAGATGTCTGGGGAATTTTGTCTGAAAAAGCATGGTAGAAAACAGCATTATATGTGGGATTGGGACCTGTACTTATGTGTTGGAATAATTCAAATGTTAGTGTATAGAATTATACAAGTATGGCCAAATTTATGTGATTGCATGCTGTTTATTTATCTTGGTTTATAAATATACAGGAGTTGTATAACTGAAAACTCTAATTATTCTGAACATAATTTATCAGACAAAACCAGCTGCCAACTCAGCTCTTCTCAAGAATCTTCAGTAAAATGCACAACCTAAAATACAGTGTCTTGAAAAGTAGAAAATTTCTGTTCCTCCCTCAAATCCTCTGTGCCTATTAAATATCTTCCTCTCAAGAGCCTGGTGAAAACCCGTGGCTATCTGGTGGCTAGGAGGACAACAAATCCGGGCAGACTGTGGCGTGCGTTGCTTGAACTTCACGTGCTTAAAGAAAGGCTTCAGTATTATAGGACAGCTCTGTAATTTGGCAGAGATGATCCTTTCACATCTTAGTTGCTGGTTGAAATGTCAATATGTTTGTTGGTTAGTTGATGCAATCGTTACGTTGAATTAAATGCTCCTTCCATTTTAGAAGCCTCCAAAAAACCTATAGTCCTGGTTTTGCCCCTGACCTGCTGATTGACCTTGTGCAAATCAATTCTGATACATCTCTGATTCCATATTTATAAAGATGTGGAAAATTATGCTTACTGTCTGCAGTTTAAAAAAGAGGTTTTGATGACAGCCTGCTTGTAAAATTTGCTGTTGTGGCGTGAATTTTTATTTTTTTTGGTGCGGTGTTTTCAGTTTTGTGGTTTTGTTGTTTGTTTTCTTTTTTTTTTTTTTTTTAAATAAAATGACATCAAATATCACTTACTAATATGTATTGATGAATGATTGACCTAGTTGACTGAACAGGTCAATTTTCTGTGACTTCCCATACAGTAGCAGTGCTGTCAAAAAAGAAGTCTTGGAGCCTGGATAATATAGCATTGGTTTCCAAAGGCTTAGGAACTTGAATGAAAACAAGATGTGTGCAGGATTAACATCATTATTTCAGTCTCATTTGAGAATAAACTAATTACCACAACGTTTGAATTCACATCAGTGCAGGAGCGAGAGAGGCAAATGCAGGTGGGAGTTACTTTGCTTGTTGATAGGAATAGCACCTCTGTAGTAGTCTTGTGCCTGAAATAAGGTCATTTTTGGTAACAGTATGTATGCTTTTAATGAAAAGTACTTGCATAAAATGTTGATTAGCTCAAATACTGTAAAAGAATAGCTGTTTCTGTGTTGACTGTCTAGGGCTGAAGACATGACTGCTGATGAGAAATGATGTAAAGAAAGCTGAGGAAAAGAAGTGCTGCTGGACTGGCAGCTAGTTAAGGTACACACAAGTGGAAAAATACTTTCCACGGATGTCTAGGGTATGTGAGTGGGTCTGTATCTACCATGATTGTATGCCACCTTGCAAGCCTTTGAACTAGCACTTAGAGCGCTGACTATTGTATAAATTGCAAAAGGACTGGATCTGCAATCTGGAAGGTTTTTTTATATTCACAGTAGTCATACACAGTAGTGAGACTGTTATCTGTAATGAGACTGTATTCTGTTGGAAAAGAGGTGTAGGACATTTGAGGGTGCAACGTTCTTTAGACTGGAAAAATGCTACGGTTTAAATACGAAGAGTAATTGTAAATCTTCTTGATGGCTTCACGTTAAGCCAAGCTGCAATTTATTTTAATTGCAAAAGTGTATGTACTTTGCCGATTTTTACTTTTTCTCCTTGGTGGGTAGGAGGTTAGAATTGAAAAATGGCTTTTTTTTCCTTGTTTAATTGCCTAAAAAGAAAAGTAACTGGAATAGAATCCCATTTCTTGTAGGTGAACAATAAGATTCTCTTACCTAGTGACTTCAGTGTATGCACTCCCTAACCCTTCTTCATTCCCTCCTGGAGGAGCTGGCAATCCTTCTGTGGCACTAGCTCTTCTCCTTCGTTACGTCATGTATAAGGAATTGCTTTTTTCCTTTTTAATATGAGTGGCTTGATACAGAACATATCTTCTCCCTTAAGCATTTATTTTTCTTCTCCTTTCTGATACCTTTTAATTTCCTCCCCCCGCCTCCGCCAAATCCTCTGCCCTCACTTCAGATTTCTGATATTATTTGATAATTGGCTTTTCAGAATACAACTCTTCTTAACCCTGTTTTCAGATTTACTCCTACTTATTAACTTAAATATATACATGTACATATGTGTAGTAAAACTATATTGATGAATGCTGACGCATTAGTACCTTCTCAGCTCTTTGAAGTATCCCAACACCTATCTCTTAAGAAACATATCTAGCATTGATGTACATGGACCTCTCCATCTCTACTGGTTTTATTCTACCTCTTAAATGCCTCTTTCTTTTGACTACATTTAGTCCAGAATGCCTCCTTGGTTGGAGAATGTGATCTTGTTTGTGAAGTGTAAATGATTCTCTGTTTGTTCACGGTGAATCTTTTTCCTCGCTGTTGCCCTAAATTCATTCTGTTATCTCTAGGATAGGATAATTGTGGAAGGAAATTGTGGAAAAAGTAGTAAAACATGAAAATATGTTTTTAATTTACCACTCTTCGAGCTTTCTAAAGCTGAAAGAATTGTTCAGGATACAAAGGAGGGCAGGCAGGAGGGAGTGGGAAGAGGAAACATTAAAGGAAAATTCTGAAAACCTTCATAACATTCTTTATTTCTCATACTGTTTCTCTCACTACTAACTTCCTTAGTGGTGGCTTTTTTAATTTGATGATAAGGAAATGGGACTGCAGGAGACCCAAGTCCTGTTACTTACGCGTGTCACCAGAGCTGCGGGGTGGTTTTGAGCAAATGATTGTGTCCTTCGTCCGTTCTGTCCAGCAGCGATGTCTTTGACAGTCTAGCTCAGTTCTGTGTTTAAATAGCTATCTGGAGCTCTGCGTCTACCAAACAGTTGCAAAGGTCCTCTCTGAAATTTTTTCTTGACTTGCCCTTGTACCTACGTCTCCATTACCAGGAGGATCGGAGCCCAGTCCTCCAGCGTGATTGATTCGGAATATTCCTGTCACCTGTTGCCGCTTGCTGCAAACCCCACAATTACACTGCGCTAGTTTCTGGTAACTCCAGGTAGTTCAAAGACCAATTCAAAATAGATTTTCTTTTTCTAACTTAATTTGCTTTTCTCAAGAGTGATTCATAGTCTCGCTTTGTTTTATTCTTACTCCTCTCTATGTATATAGGTCATATTTTGTAACCACAGGCTTCGTTGAACATTAGAGGTATTTGAATGTATAGTAGTGAGATTTTGGAGGTTTAAATAAAGCGATTTGTTATATGTAGGAAAGATGGGTTTCTTACTGAAATAGTATTTTTTCCCTCCTATTTTATTATTGCACTGCCCCCCCATCCCCCTCAAGAACCTGTTTTTCTGGATCCCGTCTGCAATAGTTATGTTTGTGTTTGGATAAAACTTGGAAGTGGAGGAGGCTAACCATCATTATTTATTCATGAGGAGTGTTAAAAGCAATTAAAATACTCTTACATAACAGAAGCAGAACAGGATTGTCACATTACAATATCCCTTTTCAGGATCAGTTGAAAACCCAGACTGCTTGTGGAAGAGTGTTCTGGGCTCTGAAATATTGAAATAGTGTTTGAGGAAGAGTAAGAAACAACACTTAATTCCATGGAAAAGGGAATAGAGGAGGTATAAAACAACCTGCGATTGTAAAGCCCTAGAAAAAGAATCTTTTTCTTTAAATGAACATGGTTGCCATTAAAAACCAGATAATTGGATTGGTTTCTTTGTGCAAAAATCATATGACCTTGAGCTAACTATTGTGCTGAAAAGGGGTAGCAATAGCTTTTGTATAGTTTTATGCCTCTTTTTTTTTTATTCCATGTTTAAAATTACATTTTTTAAATTATTTACTTGTCCTATGTACATCTTAAGTTTTCTCTCATTGCTACTGACTGAAAGCTTTTACAAGATATGTCATACAGTGGCCTTATGCCATCCTTAAAAAACCAAAATGAACACTCCCCCCCCTCCAAATCTCAGAAAATCTTGTACTAATTTGTCTGTAATATGTAACTATGTAAAGCATTATGAGGTTAGATAAAAGAAGATGTAAAAAGTTACAGAGCTATTTTAATACACCTTATTGTCTGAGATTTGTGAAATTTATCACTGAGTGTTGCCTTGTTGCCTTCTGTGTTGTCTGTACTTTGTTTCCTCCATCTAAATAGTCCTTAAAAATCAAATAATAGAACTGTGATATGATTCCAACTTTGGACAAGGATTACAGGACAAACTTTTTATTTATTTTTGTAGCCTGGATAACCACATTATTGGACAAGAAAAAGGATGATAGAAAAAAACCAGCCCTGTACAGACTCCGCACCCTCCCATGTATTCATTATATATTCAAGGATTGCTCTACCTGTGCAGAGATAAAAATACCCAAGTACTGCAGCAAGATGTATTGCAGGTGGTGTTCAGCCAGGCATGGAAAAAAAATAAAAATCTCCCTTACTCTGGTCTTTCTGGAATGTGGAGAAACTGCGAAGAAAGATTTGCTTTGTGTGTGCTATAAAAGTATTAATGGTAGTCCATTATGAAACAGAGAAGTAAAGGAAAAAGAAAAAGGCAGTAGGCGATAGTGGATACCATGGTTCATTGTACTAGACAAGCCAAGTCTCTTGTCTGACCTTCTCAGAGCAGGATTTATTTTTATTTTTTTTTCAAGATATCTTCTGGATCCTTTGTTGACCTTTCAAAGGAAAATTCCTTTGCATATAAAAAATACCCTTTGCAGCTCCCTTACTGAGAAGGTGTTGCATACTTGTAAAAAAAAAAAAAAAAAAAAAAAAAAAGACAATTCTTGAGCTAAACTGCTTGACAAATCGCTTTCCCATACATGTGGAAAAATGTTCTTCTCGCTTCTGTTTCTTGACACTGAAATTTTGTAAGGTTTTTCCGCAAAGCTAGCAATGACACAAAAAAACCCCAAACCAACAAAAAAAACCCCACAAAAGCAACCAAAAAACATTCTAGAGATTAAAATACACTGGAAAGGTTTTAATCAGCTGGATTATAAGTATTTTGATTTCCTCTCAAAATAAAAAATACTGAATCTGTTATTTAGAAATCGGTCTACCCTTTAGCTCATTCAGGGTGTTTTATTTGGGAGATAAAGTTTATTTGTTTTAATATGTATTATTTTAAACTAACGACAATGGGTATTTAGCCATATTTTCTTCAATGGCTTTATTAGCTTAAAATATGTGGAGTTAGGCTTCCATTTTTTAAATGTAAACACTCAACATTAATACAGCTTCAAAAGTAGAATTTGAAGCTTGCTGAGCTGAAGGAGAAGGCAAAATCCGTAATGTCTGACTTCTCTAATCAAAGTTGCTTGAGAAGCTTTTGAGGTTGGATATGACTTGTAATGGTTTGTAAAGGTAATGTTATCAATACAGATATAAAAGTAATTTGACCTTTTTTCTTGTCCCGAGACAGTGGAAGAATATTAGAATGCTTTAACTATACTTTTAACTATGCTTTTACATAAAAAGTATACGTGTGAGCATCTGTGTGCTTTATCATGAAAGGTCTCCATCCTTTGGAATGTGCCGCACAACACTGCTGAAAGTATGCGATGCAGACAGCAGGAGGTAAAGACCAGTGGTCAGTGCCGCGTTCGGCTGGCGCCGACTCCCTCGCCGGGGTGAGGACTTTGACCAGTGGCGGGGGGAGCCTGGAGCGCGGCTTGGCTTCATGAGTTGTTTTTGTTGTTTGCTGACACCCCCCTACCCCCCCAAGTTTATTAAACTATTGCGCATAGTAGCAATTAGGTACTTAAACCCCGTACATCAAGTAAGTGTAGCAGTGGTATTTTAGTAGTGCTTAGCTGCTGCCTGGGGAACTGCAGAGCCCAGAGCTGCTGCTCTGTCGTGGGTTCAGGAGTAAATAGTCCTAAAAAACCCCAGCGCGGGGGAGGCGAAAGGGCTCCCTTAGTCTGCCCCTCACCGGTATGCTTTTTGGGGGTATAGGTATATAAAGTTCTCATTTTGCTTGGTACACAGTTTAAACAAATTCAAACTAAAATAGAAAATTGTAAAGAAAACTTGACTTGTGGAATTGTCTTCCTCCTAAGGTTTGGTGTGTAGCTGACCTCTGAGAGAAAATACTGGAAAAGGAGAGGGTTATGAACGCAGGAGTCTTCAGGTTGTACGGCTGGCGTTGTAGCCAAGTGCAGAAGCGTGCCATGGGTGGCTGTGTCACCCTCAGCAACTCTGAGATTGCTTTTTGCCCCAAATGCTATTGGATCAGAATGTAGAGCAAATGCTCCAAGGGAAGCAATTTTTTGATTAAAACTTTAATCAAATTAAGATTAAAGTTTTAATCAAAGGCTGCCTATTAATGACTTATCACATATTTTTTGATGTACGCTGCCCGTTGTGTGTCAGACACATAGACAAATGTGTTTCTGAAGATCAGAGTGGGTACTCATTTCTCATTCCCTCAGCTTTCCTGTTCCAGAACTGGGAATGGCAGCCAGTAAAACAAGCTGCGGTGTTATCACGTTTCTGTGCAAGTTTGGAGTCAAACCTTGTGGGAAAAGACTGTCTCTGGGAATTGCCAGACTAGTTGAAAGCTCTAATGTGTTGGGTTATTTTGATTTATTTCAGATAAGCTGAAACCTTTGGACACTTTATGTTCTTGACTCAGTCTTGAGCTCTTGAAGTTGACCTAGTTGTAGGTCATTTTGTGATCCTTGTTAATTTTGTTCTTACTCTGAAAAATTGTAGCACAGAGTCACTTCTTTGTATGTGGTTTGATTTCTATTTTTCTTTTTTCCTACCCTACATTAACCCTACATTATATCTCTGGAAAAGAAACCTCTGGGCATTACAATCATCAATTAGTAGCTGGACTGTTCGTGCCTGTCTCAGTAGGACTCTTCTAAGGTTTGTTTTCAGTACCAAAATATTCTGAGGAGAAATGACCGCAAGAGGAATGGGTAAAAGAAGTCAAAAATTTGTAATATTTTTAGCTTTCAAACATTTTTGTTCTGGGTAGGTAAAAACCAGGTAAATGTAAGTTTCAGATAAACTGGATTAATATACAATACTGTACTAATATATGAGCTAAGAAATCTGGGGATCTTTTGCTGCTAAAAATGAAAATTGTATTTTTCTGTGGCTATCCTATCCACTCAATGATACTTGTTAAGACCTACTTATATAGAGGTATCTGAATAAAAGAGTATTATATTTTGTATAAAACACCTTTTTACTTGTTAGGTGTCTCTTCTAAGCGCTTGTTTTCATTAGGAATTTGAGGCTTTAATTTTAGAACTTTGTGGAGAGTATGGAGAATTTTCTGTAACAGTAGGTGTTTGTCTCGTTGTCTGCGTGTGCTTCTGTCCCTTTTTTTTTCCCCCTCTCTCCAAAGGAAAATGTATTTCTCTTGGGAACAGTTGGCTTTTAGTTAATCGGCTGATAGTAAAACTGTGGAAGTGCCAGAAGGTATTAAGTCACACTGGGAATCTTCGTTGCACTGACTGCGTTAAGACCAGTACCTCAGCAATGCATCCCTGGTGTCCAGCTCGCACGTTGTCTTTGAGCACGTTCTTACCTGGGCATCATTAAGTTTCATCCCTGGAATCAAATTAATGACAAAAAGCCCTCCAGAACTTCATCCCTGTTTCTCGAACCCTTCCTGTATTCAGGTTGGACTGCCGTACGTGTTTCTGTGTCGAGCCTTTCTCACCTGGGTGGAGCAATAAACAAGAGACAGTTACGAACATGCAAATTACACATTTGTGAACACGCAAAATATCTTTTTGTGCACTGATCAATATTTCATTTTGTAACATTTTATTAATCTATTTTGATAACTCAAGATACGTTGCCCTTCTCCTCCTACTGAGAGGATGCAAATTTTCAGGTAAATTATTCAATTTTTCAGGAGGTTCTCCTTAACCGGTGCCATGTACAAGACAGACTTTTTAGCTAATCTGTCTTGTCTCAACTTTTAAAAATAAACCCTTCAGCATTTCTGTAGTTGCCTGAGCATCTTCCATCTACGATCTGTGCTTTCCCACCCCCCCCCTTTTTTTTTTTTTTTTTTTAAACTTCTGGCTAGTGGCTGTGGAATTTGACAGTTTCTATCTTCAGTACAAATGAAAATACCTACAGACTGTTTCAGTCTGCTTTGACTCCAGTAGGCGAACTGCCAGCCTTTCTTCTCGGATAAGGTATAGACTCAAAGCCTGTGTCCACAGAGCCTTATGACAGGCAGCCGTAAGAGCGGCTGGAGAACAGCACGGCCTGCGAGCTGTTCGTTTTCCGTTCCTGTGACTGCTCTGGAGAGCAGCCTGCCTGCAGCCTGCCAGTCGGAAGATCCTGGGCAGCGTGTTAAGCTACTGAACTGTACTGTATATGGAGCTGCCAGGCATGCTCAGGCAGGTGACGCCTTCTGTGGTCCCAAAGGCATTCTCCAGCTGTATTTTCAGGTTGCCTGTCTAGAGATCTGGTCCGAGGGCTTGTCACCTCTCAAGAGAACATGCTCAGTGGGTGTCTGGCATCATGACCTCTGTAAGACAAGGTGGGTGCTTGTCATTAAGTTTGTCCTGATGTTTCCCAAAAAATTGTCACCTGTATGTATTATTTTTTACTTTTTTTTTTCTCTAAGCCCAGATTCTCTTTCAACCACTGAAGATTCTGATGCCTTTGTAGGGTGCAGAGAAATCCTATATACCGTTTGAGTCTCTTATACCACTTGTCCCTTTCCTTCTGTTTTAGTACCGCTGCTGATGTGCTCATACTCGAAGGGAACCTGCATTGCTCTCAAGTCATGTTTCAAACAGTGAACTTGGTACTTTGTCAACACAGGAAAAAAACCCCAAATACTGTGAAACTCTTTTACCTTTCTAGTATTTCTTTCTAGGAATAATTAAAACACCTTAAGAATATTCAGTTAAACTTTGACTTGGAGGAACTGCTTGTATGCTCCTCTTTTCAGGAGGGCTCAGCCTAATGTGTAGATTTTCCTTACAGCCCAGTTCCATCTCATTTCATGTGTTACGGGTACTGTATTTCACCAAGTCAGGAGAAGCATTTTAATGTTCTGTCACTGCCACAAGGCAAGGTGTTTCAAGAAAATTTTACCTGTTACGCTGTTATAGCAGAAAAAACACACCCCAGCCCACGCTGGATCCATAATAAGCTTTTATTAGCTTGACCCATTTAGTAGTTTTTCTTCCTTTTGTGACAATTTCATAATAGAGATTAGGAGAACTGTCAGTTTATCAGTGTGAAAATGATAAAGCAATTACACAGCCCTTTAAGGCATTGTATTTTGAAGTTTTATGTTTAATGCAAGACTTTCTTCTAAGCTTAGAAAATGGGAAGGATTTTCAGAAGTATTTTGATAATGGTCTGGTGTCTTTCTGTGGAAGTTTTTTCTTGCATTTACTCTTTTCTGTCACAGGATGGCAGCATGTGTAAGACCCTAAGAAGGTATAGCGCTGAGTCCTTTTGACATGTTTTAAAGATTTGTATAGGGTTAGCTTTGTTGTCCTGCAAGGGGAGGGGTCAGATATAATTTTCCGTCCTAAAGACTGGGAATATCTAATGCTCATACATCGTCGTATAATCTGAATATTAAATTGTGAGGGGATAAAGGGGATAAACATTTCATTTGAAAGATGAAGTTTCCATTCAGATCAGACTTTTTAAATGGTATTAACTTATTTTTTATATATTGGCCTTTTATTTTCCAGATTAGAATCCAGGGTTCATTTTGAGCATGCTTATCTATGATTTGGAAATCTTTTTCGTTACTAGGTCACAAACTTCTGGCTTGTAAGTGTATTTCATAAAACGTATAATTGAAACAAATGCCTGGATCCCTGAACGCTGGGGAAGCTTAGCTTGGTAGAACTTCGTAGACCAAACCCATTTTTCAAATGAGTTACTTGCTCATTGGTTTAACCAGGTCCTGGGGAAGAGCTCTCATAAAAATCACAGGTTTGTGTAGGCCAGCTACTACTGCTAGACATCCCCACGTCAGGTGCAGTGATTGTATCTCAAAAATATACTATATTTCTAAAAATACAAATGAGCCTGTAACTTTCTCAACTGAAAAAGCACTTGTTTTTCAGGTTAAACAGTTCTTGAACATGTACCTATGTGTTCTGAGTCGTACAGAATTATGATTGACTTTTCTCGCCTTAATCGGTTGATTCAGAAAGCTAGGATATGAATGGAGGGAAGCTGCCTTCTCTTCATGACCTAATACTTCTAGATTTTACTTCTGTTACTTAAATCTAAACTCTCCAAGTTTAACAGCCTCAGTTTCCTCTGAATTATATTCTCTGCTGGTTTTGTGTCCTGCTTGACCGTTGTGCTTAGGAGCCTTATAACTGAAGATTCAGACTTGCAACACTTGTTCCAACTTTGAGAGATACGAAATAAAATGTTTTCCTCCTGAAAACTCTTCTGGACTATAGTCTGAATTCTTCTGAATTCAATACAAAGATCCTAGGATGCGTCTTCACGGTAAAGTGCTGTGCCTTCTGGAGGTTCATGGCTTGGGTACAGAGGGTGGTCTGGGTTCATCTGTGCCTACAGGAAGCAATTTCAGTCTGAAATAAAACCAGCATTTGCCATCATGTTACACAACTTCCAGAATAGCTCTGGCAGTTACCGATTAAGCAAGTGAGCATTTTCAATGTTAGGTACACAAATAGGAAAACCAGACTTGTCTTGTGCAGTCTCTTTTCCCTTCCCATGAGGTTCTCAATCAGAGATGAACGAAGCAAATCTCCCTTTCTTTTTCTGAGAAGCTTGCAGGCATCTTTAAAAATAAAAAAAAAAATATGGAAAACCCCCACAATTCCCCCTCCCCCCCCAAAAAAAACCCCAAACCAAAAAAACCCAAAAACCAAACCAAAAAACCAAAACAACAATCAATGAACTTTTTTCTTTTATTCTTTTCTGCTTTGGGTTGCAGGCAAAAACTGTTGTTATAACTTTGGAATGGGGTTACCGTAAGGGGAAAAAAACCACCCAATTATGCAGAATTTTGGTGCATGATATGAAGAATCAACTTTGTTTATGTAGTTCCTAGTATTTATTATTTATGCAAAATAACTGTTTTCCCGGATAGCTATTAGCAGTAAAAGCAGAATGGTGCAATGCAATAGACTGAGATCTATTTATTTTCTTTTTTGTAGGAACAAGAATTATTTTTATAGGGCATTGTCAATAGAAGGGGGGAATTGGTGAGGGGATGTTAGACTTCCTATGAGTTTTGGGTGATACATGTGCTCACGTATCACTTAGTGTGACTCTGACTAGGTAATCTCTCTTCCCTTGCAGACAGCTTCCATATCAGATCTTCATTTGTCCCTACAGAGAATTCTGCTATAAACCACTTAGGGCTGTCGTATCCTCTCACATAAAGCTGCATCAACCACAAAGCTAACAATGTCTTTGATCAATTCTGTGGTGTTATTAGTCGCTTTCCTCTTGGGAATTGCTGGGCCCTTTTGAAAGCATCAAAGAATTCTGCAATCATCTCCAATCCTGCATCAAGCCAAGACCCCCTTCAGCTGAAGAGGGCTCTGCATTATTCCTCCAGATGCCATCGGTGCTGGTTCTGGTCCACTGGAGAGTTCATCAAACAGCAGTACGGTGCTTTGCTGCTGCCGCTAGGGATCTAAGCGAACTTGCTCTGTAGTGCTCCCAGCTGCCAGTAATTTTTAGAGGCTTTAACTATATTGCTCACTCTGCAGATTTACATTTACAAACTCTATTACTTTGTCCATTTTATTCTGTTAGTGGTTCATGCCCTTCCTATTCATTTTCTGCGTATTGAGTGTTATTTCAGCTCTAATTTGTTTGACATTCTTGCTAGTAGTATATTTGTATTCACAGAAAAACATGTGAACAATTTCATCTATTGATGCCGTACAATATGCCTATTAGATATACAAGGAGCAGTTGAATATATCCCCCAACCATTGTTAGGTCTCTTCAAATGATAATGTGGCCACGTTCTTCTGCGAGGCTGACGCAGCATAAGAATGAGTCTGCCATCTTCAAGGACCTGTATGTTGTGCTAGCAGTGACCAGAAATTGAAAGTGATTACTTCCATTACTTATGCAGAGAATAGCAGAGAATATGTGTGGTTTCATTATGTTCATTAGTTTTACTTGTAGATCACAGCCATTAGCAAATCGTACTATTGCAGTTCCACTGGCTCTGTTGGGGAGCTCATCCCTTGCCCCACGATGGTATCATGAGCAGAAATAGAGCGAAAAGTATTTTGCCATTTTCCAGACATTTCCATGTGAAGAAGTGTGGAATCAACCAGAGAGAGAGTTTTAAAATCTCTAGTTATTCTGTATTGCTCTTTCACTAAAAATGGCTTTGTACAGTACACCTTATTATGCAATGATAAAAATACATACACAAATCTTCTTATCGGCCTCTTTTTTTACAGAGCTATTTCTGCATATTTGGAAGAAGTACAAGCATAAGGAGATTGGCTTTCAGCATCCCAGGAAGGAGGGAGAAATTATGCTTATTTTGTCCTTTTGGTTAAAGGTTCTAACAGTAGTAAGTGGTATTACATAAAGGGATCTCAGTGTAGCATAACTAGAGAGCTGCAAAGTCCACGTTCTAAGATCCCCTGGAAAGAAAGAACTAAGAATGACAACTTGTTAACGTTTATTTCCTGAGCTGAATTTTAGGCAAGTGTGTGTCTTTTACAGAAGCGACTGTATGGAACAGGGAGCATGTGGGAGTTCTCGGCAGGATCAGAGTGTGCTGCCACCATCAGTCTCACTAAAAAATAGTAATGAAGCAAGAAGGAAAACAAGTATATGCTAGTAATGTATAAGCTAGTGAATGAGCTACTTGATATAAATAGTTGAAATGCATCACAGTTGCAAAATGGAGCACGATCAGCTTAAGTGAAATGTTAATTGGACATCTTCTTTAGCTTGTGTAACTTCTCACTCTTCAGAGAGAACTGGGGAAATTCATGACGCAGAGTTCTTGAAATGTTTGCCTTGACGTGGCTCTGGCTCAGTGAAGTCAGTTCAGTTATTGCACAAACTCCTGAAGGCACTTACAATTTAAATTTACACAGTTAAAAAATACTAATAGAGAAGATAAACTTATGGGTGGCTGAATATTGAATTTTCTCATGCTATTTTGTCGACCAAAGAAAATATTCAGATTGGTATTGCAAAACACCTGAATGTTGCATTTTTCACGTCAGCTGACAACTGTAAAACTCAGCGCTTGAGTTGGTTAGTTCCTTTCCTTAAAGTGGGATATTGAGCTGTAAAGTGGACTGTGAGGAACAGCACTTGTCTTTTCAACAAAAAGCAACCAAATGTTGTCTTCAACAGTCTGCTCCAGGCAACTGCCATCCACAACTATTTTGACTAGAATATGTAATTTTAAACTTTCTATGTGATTCCAAAGAAAATGATTGACTTTGAACTTGGAGTGCACTATTTTCATTTCAAATAATGGAGATGAGTTCTGTAGTATCTGCTCTGTAGTTGGTGGTGTCTGAGACACATACTGTTGCTAGTTGGGCACATACAGAGAACAAGACTTTAATTCCAGGTTGGTGATTAATATTAAACTTCGGCACAACTACTGGGTTTATCTTCACCTTGGCCTATAGCTCTTTGCGATGGCTCTGCTGTCTTCTGGGGTTGCATTGGTTTTTGTACTATGGTGAAAGATGTCCTTGAATGTTTTTCATGAAAATTATGTTTAAAAAATAATGTTAGAGAGTATTCACATCTGCTTACAAATTGGTATAATCTGTTCGAAGAGAATTATCAGTGAAACGGGTGTGAAAAAAGTATGCAAAACAGGTTTAATGTGTCATGCCAATATTTTTCAAATTGAAAAATATTAGAGGTGAAAAATGACACAGTGAAATCTCCAAAGATTATTTTGAAATTGTTACCAAAAATACTGTGTTGAAATGTGTAGTAGAAATTTAAATCTTTGGTACAAAGTAATCTGAAAACTATGAATGCTCCTTCCGATACTTACATTCCTAAATGGAGTTTTGGTTTTAATATCTGTGATGCTATTTATTGGTGACTGGCTTTTTATTTGCCTAAGATTATCTCTTTATTTTACCAGATTTCTTTTTCTGCAATCTCATGAGAGAGATAAACCACTTTCATAAATTTAGAAATACAGAATTCAACTATTCTTCATTTAAATTCAAAGCCCATTTTAAAAGGATAAAGTTCTAGTTTTGTATATACTGGCGTAGTTGAATGCAAATCAAGTGTTTAAACTTACTGGAGTTTATTGCTGAACATCAAAAGAAAGATTAACGTTCTGCAGATTTTAGATACATTATCCTTATTTTGTCTGCAGTTTGTGTACAGCTTTGTTTAACCTTTCACAGTCCAACACGGCTTTTGGTGATTTTGGTTGTATATGACTTGATGTATGAGAATGCTTACAGAGGTTGAAAATGCATGTTTCACTTTTTCCTTTCAATGTAAGAACTGCTGTAAGGTGGGCTATTATCGTGCAGTAAGGTGGATTACGTGATGTGAGATATTTCGCACGAGTTCTAATGCTTGCTGTTCCTTCTATACTGGGAACCAGAAAGAACAACAACTTTCACCAATAGTAAGTTTTTTGCAAATGAGATTTGAGAGGATGCAGAGTTCTAATGGTGCCATTCTAAAAGTAAATGGAGAAACAGCCTTTTAAAGCATCTAAGGACTTCATCCAAGGACACTGCAGTCAGTAAAAATCATGTGACTTCACCGGCTTTTGCATCAGATTCTTAAATTTTCTGTCGAGTTCAACAATTGCCTGATCAAAATGTTATTTGAATTACTAAAACAGCATGCTCAGCTAGTCATTAAATTTTTATTTTTTTTTAAATGGTGGAGTAGGTCCTTTTTTGTGATGTTCAGGGTAGCAGCGCTGAGTTGCCATCTCTGGGTGGATATAGTCCGTAACTGTTGCTTACTAGGCAGGTAGCTGAAGTGCGGAAGCGAAATGCAAGTTCCGTGCATGAACATAGTCTGTACTTACTATCTTTTATTCCAAAGGGCAAACCCAAGGTTGAAAAAGTCACTTCTTGGTACCATGTGTGTCTGTGTGTCCCAAGGACCGTTGGCAGGTGTCTTCTATCTTGTTCATTCACCCATATATCCTATGAAGGATTGCAGCGCTCAGTTGTTACACTCGACACTCAATACCATTAATCTTCAGTGAGTAATTTAACTTATTGTAGGTCATTAGCTGCTCACCTTGAAAACCTGTGAATAAAAATGAAAAGTATCCTGACGTCTAGTATTATATACTGAAAATATATAATTTATGTGTTACTAAATTCAGTAATTGTCATTAACAATAGGAAGGAGACAATGCCAGTTAAAGTATTGTTTTAGATCAGCTGTTAGATAGTAACTGAAGTAAATAATAAAATCGTACACTTTGGTATCTTGAAGGAGTTATCTTCCCCAGTTCGGTTGGTTTTTTTCATCACCAGAGGCACCAGGATGTTCTAGGGTTGGTTTAGCAAGTGGACACCCCCCTGCATCCACTATTCTCTTTGGTTTCTCACAGCACTCTGTGCTGGATTCTGGAAGCTGAAATGCTTCCTGAGTTCATGAGCCTGCTAGGAAAAGACTTACGGACTCTTATGTGCATTGCTTTGTTGTGGTTACAGGAAGAATTTAGCATCATCATTGCCAAACTTCAAAATTTGCTTAGGAAAGAATAAATTAGGATTATGTACACCTGATGCCTATTGATTCAAAGAATGAAGAGGGCGGTCTGATAAACTTATTGACTTGTTAATATGGCTGATAATTAAAAAAGGGATATCTCCTGAAAAAGATGGGCTTTACATTAAAAAAAAAAAGTATTTTACAACCTATATTTTTAATTATTTTACAGTTAAGTCTTTTCAAACTGATTTTTTTGGAGGTTTTTATTTAGACCTAGAAGTTGCTTCTGAAAATAGAATTTAAATTTGGAGTTATTCTTTTGGTTCTAAATGAAAATATTGAATTAACAGGTCTTGCTTTTTCTCTTTTTGCAATTTAATTTCTGTCGAACTAATGTCTTTCATATAATTTAAATTTATGAGTTCTGATAATCACGATTGTACATGTGTCTCAGTTGTAGGGTATGATGCTTTATTGTACTGGAATAACTGCATAATAGAATAGTTACTCTGAGTTTACAGTCATTTTTTTCAATGTGTGAGAGACAAATAATGTTTTGCTTTGGGGGGGGTATTTGTTTTGGTTTTTGTTTTCTTTTTTGGAGGAGGAGGAAAGGTGACACATACAAAAGAGGTACAGCCTTGTGCTACTTCCCTCCTCCCCACCCCTGTTGTTTCTCTCTCCCCTCCTGGGCATGCACTTCCCTGGCTGCTTCTTGTCACGTAGTGTTCTCTCTTGACTCAGAAAACCAGAAAATCTCTTGGTTGGTGTTATGGCCATGATTGCAGTTAGTGGATACCGGCTCCGGCTAGGAGGAGTTTGTAAAAGTTATTTATTTTCTGTTATTAAATTTTTTCCTTATCTGCCTGTGGATATGGGCACATTAATGTTTGTAAAGTACTTTCTGAAAACTGAGGGAAGGTGTTTGAAAAGTATAAAGCACAGGCATTCTCTGCCATAGTCTTGGAAAGGGATTAAACTTGAAAGCAGCCTGTTAGGATCAGCTCTGAGAAAGCAGCAAAGGGTTTCAGCTCATTTCACATGGTTCCAAATTTGGACGAGGCTTTTCAAATCAATTGTATTTGCAAAGTTAGACTTAGCCATATTTGTTTGCTGTCTTTTGTGCCAGGCTATAAAGTTTTCTTTCAATATCGATAGTTGACATAGTATTTCATATTTTGGAGTGTACAGAAGGGTCTGTTATCACCAACAACTAAAGCCAGACTTCTCACAAAAAGTTATTCTCCTGAAAAGCTGTTGTCTCTAATGGATACTATTCAATTTCTGTAAAGTATTTTTTTTTCCTTCTATATTTCTGAATACATTCTGACCTTCCCCCACGGAAAATCTTGGGGGGAGGAGGGTATGTGAGGTGGTGAGAAGCACCCCAGGCTTGCCGGGGAGTTATTGCTGTTTTGCCCGCTTTGGAAAGAAGCTCATCGTTATTAGAGACAGGCAGGGACTTCGGTGTGCTCCAGGCCTAGTGTTGTGTACGTTATAGATCAAGATACTGGTTTAGGTTTTTTCAAGAAACATAGTGGGAATACATTTAGAGAACATGTTATGTAGAATGTTACGGGAAGAAAAGCGAGTTTGCAGCACAGAGTTTGGATTTCCCAAATAATTGTCCCCATTCCGGTGAGTGTTATGGATCCACTGCAAAGTGGCTTCTGTTGTAAGGGGCAGGCTGCAAATGCTCAGAAAAGCTTTACCCTTCGGAATTCATACTTGCTGTGAAATCGGAGCCCTTACAGAATAGATGCTACGGGAGGAAAAGCAGTTTTCACTTAACAGGTATCGGAGAACCCACGGAAACGTGACTTTGCTGTTGGCATGGAAGATGGGTAGTTGCAGGATATAGGAAATGTAACTTGAAATTGCAGGGCAAAATTCAGACTGATCATTTGGATTGCTTCATTTGTCAGTGTTCATCATTTGCCAATGGAATTTTATTCTTTCTGGGAATACTTATTTATATATTTCTAAGAACGGCCTGTGATACAGTGGTTGAGCTAAGTTGTTATAGCAACTGCAATAGCTCAGACATCTGAGGATAGCATTCTAATAATTGGAGATCATGTTGAGCAAACTTCAATGGGAACAATCTTCTGTAAGGTACAGAGAGCTCTGCCAGGAATAACAGTTCTCAAAATATTTCTATGGTTCCAGGATGATTCAAGATGCAAAAAGCTTCTAAGGATCTTCTTTAGCAGGACTTCCTAAAACTTATCTTGAATCAATTCTTAATTTTCCCGTAAATATCATTTTTCTCCAAAGTGTACCTACGCCATTTTATCCAATTTGTGTTCTCTGGGTTGTATATCAGAAACCAATAAAGCTTGCAGTGTTTGATTAAAAGTAGTAAGTCTTTGCTCAGGCAAAAGCTTTTTAAACGCTTAATGCTACATGTGTGGAGAATGTTGCAGCTGAAAAATCTGAGGACTCTTGCTAGGTCAGGCTGAGACTTCTTTTAGAAGTCTAGCACAATTTTAAGGGTCCCTAGGACAATCGCTGGTTACTTTTTTCCTTGTCTTTCTTAAAACTCAAACTGTTTAAAACAAAAACGTGTGTGTGTGTATATATATATTATTTTCCTAATTGCTTCATTTAATGTTATTCTTAAATTTTAACATGCGGTCTCTGGAAAAGGACAGGGAAGTGTACATGCTACTGGAACACCAGTACGGCTTAAAGCAACGCTTACAAAGAACTAATCTCTGTTTTCAGACTTTCTCTCTCATCTCTTGTTGTATCAGCCCTGGAATTTGAGTTGTAGCATGGAGATACAGTATTGCTTGCACACATCAAACGTTCTGTATTTGGTCATAATCATAGTGCTTTGGTCCTGTTCCGGTCTTGGGTTAATATTTTCTGTTGTTCGTATTTCTTCTTTACGCTCTGCTCTAGAAGTGAGATCCATTCAGATGTTGACCATGTGCAGAAAAATAATTATGCTTATTTTAAATCCTTTGCTATTTATTTCTGGATTCAAGAGATGCCTCTATAGAAATGGAAATAAGGCCTAGCAACTCAGTTGTATTGTGGACTGAGCTCCTTCAGCTGCACGAGTTAGTGAAAAGATGAAAGAATTTCAAATGAGCTTAAAAATATCTCTTCTATTACTTTGGCTCTTCTAATTTTTGAAATCTGTCGTATTTTATATTTAAAAATTAGATTGAAACAGTACTTTTCCTTAGGATGGCATATTTTAGTATATTCTTAAAGGTGAAAGATTTAAAAAGTGGATGGATTTCTTTCCTGAGTTTAAGATTACTACTGAAAGCAATAACTCCAAGGAATAGAGTTAAATGGGATCATATTCATGTGACCAAGTGCAATTTTAAATGTGCAGTCGGTTATATGCCTTACAGTTGGAAAGCAGCGCAATACAGAAACTGTGCAATCCACTAGCGTACCTAATACATTCAAGTGGGACCTAGTTCCTGTATTTACTACTTCTTTAGACTTACAGACTCCAGAATAGTGAAGTGCTACATTACAGTTATGTTTTGCTAAATCACAGTGTTGGCTTTATGACATTGAGTTGATGCTTGCAAGCTCCATAATACCAACACCGTGGTGTCTGTTCAACAAACGCCATGGTCAGTCTTGATCTCTGGCTTTTTGTAATAATTCCACCTGGTTAGATCTCAGGTGAGGAAAACTTCCATCTCTCTGAAATTTGCATCTCTTAGGGGGATGCACTACGACTAAGCTCACAAAGAGACAACGTGCTCTCTTCTCATCTCTTTGAACCCTCTGATTCCCTTTGCTACCTATGAACTTACAGCAAGAGCGATGTTGGTGGTGCAACTAAGACCTGTAGAGCCACACTTTATGCAGAGCGGAAGTCAAAAGTGGCAAAGAGGATGGTAAGAATTGCTGGGAAGGGAACAGAGGATGAAACAAATTATTATGCTGTGCTATTAATCCATGTTGGACTCAAATCTTGAATAAAATATGCATCCATATTGCATCCATATGCATCTCAGTAAGGTTACAGTAGAACGAGAAAAGGTAGATGCAAATCTTTACAATGATGAGATGAACAGGACGCCTTTGTGGGGTGAAATTAAGACTAGCATATAAAAGAAGTGAAAAGGGAGGAAAGGATAGTTTGAAAGCTGTGTGAAATCACTGGTGACAGGAAAGAAGTGATCGAGAAATTATTCACAGTTTCTCTTAACGGAAGAGTTGAAGAGCATCATATGAAGTTCAGGATATGCTGTTTCCATTAGACATAATTAATATGTATAACTCATTGTCATGGGATATTACCAATGCCAAAGTATAAATAAGTTCAAAAAACAATTAGACAAGTGCACAGAGGAAAGGTTTACCAAAGAGCATTAAATATTAAATTGATGCAGATGCTAGTTTTGTCTTGATGTTCTTCCATCACAGATTATTGATGCCTAGGAGGACGTATTGGGAGAATATTAACACATATTTCTTTCATCTTTATAGCATGTTATTTAAGCATCTGCTGCTGGACACTGTATCAGTGAATACTGTGTTCGTGCAGTATGACTATTATTGTGTTCATAATGATTATTCGTAGGCTACATAAAGAATATCTTGTTCGTTTATGCTAATTTTGGTTGACAGCATAGTTCGTGGTTGCTTCAGGGCAATGAAGAGTAACGGAGTCAGGGCACAACTTCCTGTGCCGAACAGAAACAAATCCACAGCGCGACCTTGTATCTCTTCTTTACAGCTTGACTGTTTTGCTTTCCATTGTAAGTGTGTTTTGCGTGTGTGTTAGCTTGTTGAGTAGAGTGTGTGACTTAAGCATTGTATTGGAAGTTTTGGTAATGTTCTAGTATAACTCGTCTTTGATCGCTGCACACTAGGCTAGAGGAACGATTTATTTGCGTTGTGTCTCTCTTGAACTGCATGTGGCATCCTTAACAAACATCAAAGGAAGGACATAAAACAGGTACTGCCTTCTTGCTGTCAACTGTCAATTGCACCAAACAATTTCTTACTGCTGCTACTTTGAGTAATTTGCTGTGTCGTTGTGGATTACATTTGTTGGTTCAATTACTTTTAAATTCGTTGATAAAATAATTTGTTAGTGTGACTGTTTGGAAAGGTCAATTAAAATTACTTAGCCACAGAGAAATCAATTGGCATCTGAAAAACTGATGAAGATGAAAAACATCTTTGAAGACACTATTAAGTGCCCGGTTCACTACCAAAACTGGATATGCAGATTTGGAAGCCCATCTACAATGAACTTGCATGGGAAACCTGCGCCGAAGCACTGTGAAAGGCATCGAGTTAGGAGTTCTATGTCTGAATGTTTCTTCTTGTGTCATTTCACGTCAGTTCCTTACTATTTATTGCTTGCATTTTTTTTTTGTGTTGTAAAACAACAACAACAAAACAAATCGGAAATACAAGCTGATGTGGTAGATCTTTGATACACAGTAAACGTAGTTTGTAGTCTATTTAACCAATCAGGTATCGGTGGCTTCTTTATGTTTTTTCTTTATAGCTAAAATAGCAGAGCCTGGGTATAGCTACAATTAATTTTAAAAGAACACTTTACAATATGTACACCTCTTTTTCACCTCTTTTACCCTTTGTTTAATGGTGAAGAGCAGTAAATCGACTTGAAACTGGGCTGAACAACTGACACATACAATACTTACACCATGCTTATTGTGTAAGAAACTAAGTGTACCATCATTAATCAAGCTGTCAGGTACAATGTGAAAGTCCTATATTTATTATATAAAGAGGAACTCCACGAAGAAATGGAACCCCTATGATGAATAGACACTGGACACCAATTATTGTGGTGCTACTAATCATTCCAACCCTAGTTAACATGGACTAGGGACTGTGAACTTAAACTTCTGTGGGGAAGAAATGCGCATATGTTCACATTCATATATATGATTTTGTGAGCTTTATAATCCGAAACATTCATTTGATGAGATGACAACTGGAAGCGAATGTTGCCAAGTTAACTTAGAAACACTTATAATGGAAAGTATGATGGATGAGAAACTTTCTTGCCCTGCGTGCTCTGGGAACACATGCATCACCCCGAGTTTCACTGTCTCTTCCTGTCTTCCTTGTGAGTTGTGATGTTATATTTTACAGAGAGTTCTAGTATTCGTTCTTAAGATGATCCTCTTGTTTCTGGAGCTGTATTCTCATTGTATGAGAATATGAAAAGGATATACTGGCAAATGATGAGAACGGTGTGTCATGTTCCAACTGATCAGAAAGAGAAGTCTTTGCACATCTTTTTAATGAATCTCTACAATTTAAGTTTCTAACATTGTTTTCCTTGTGTGGTAGGCATCGTCATGACTTACAGGGTTTCACATAAGTTTACTGAAATTCTCTGTAAATAGTTCTGTGGCAGATACTTTTTTTGGGTCTTACTCATACTTCCTGTAATTCCCGAAGCTTTCTGTATGAAATCTGAGTAGCTTAATGAATTTGATGTAAGTTAAAAAACAAACAAAAAAACCCCAAACAAACAAACAAAAAGAAAAACCAAACCAAAATCAGAAACTGTAGAGGCAGTGGATCTCAGAGTATTTTATTGCTGCGTAGCACCACTGCAAGGCAGTCTCTATTGTCGAAATGATGTGCAACGTGAAAATTGTGCGTTCCACTTGAGACTGCAAAAATAATTCACAAATTTCAGATTTTTCAGAAAATGCTCTGACCCCGAGAGCATTAATGTTCGCGGAAAAGAAAGAGACCTTCCTGTCAAGTAGCAACTGTGCAAAATGGTTGAGATCTCGTACCTGTTTGAAAGATCTTAATGTCATTATTTAATCTCCAAAATAGTATGTATTTTAGCATTGTCATTTGCTACGTTAACTTTTGAAAGCCATTCTCCCATATTAATTCCTCTCTCTGAATTAATTTTCAGTCACTTAAGAAATTTTGAATATTAAACAAATACAGTTATTTGGATGACCAGTGCCATAAACCAAATAATGAGATTTAAACTCTCTTCCATTCATCTGCTTCGTCTTTCTTTAGCATTTTCATAGATAACTCTCTGAGCTGTGGCAGAAATCTGAAGTTCAACTTTACCCTGATATATACAGAATGTATTCTACCATTCTCTTTTTTAACAGGATTTGAGTAGAAACCGTGTCCGCTGCTTTGCTTGTGCTTTTCAAATTATCACTGGAATCCTAAAGAGTTTTCAGGATTTCTGAATGTTGCCATCTGAATGTGGCACTGCAGAGAGGAAACGAATCGCACGAGGCCACTTTCTGAACCAGCCACGGAACATTCAGTCAGAGCTGAGCAAAGCCCCAGTCAGAATTAATTGCTAAAATTATATAATTACAGCTGCACTGAATGAGACTAGACCACAGCATCTGTTACAGCCTCAACTGCATTTATTCTTGCTTTTTGGGGAAAAGCGCAAACTAGGATATATTCTTTTCCGTTCCCTTTTACGGATTGCTAAATAAAATAGTGGCTTATTTAACAGGATATTCTCAAGTGAAATAGATGTTTAAAACCACCATATGGTGATAAAGTTACCAAAGGAAGAGAATAATTATCACTTAAATCCTGAAGGATTTTTAGGTTTGGCTTTCTTTTTCTTGTATTCCAATAAGCTTTGAAGATTGAGATTACTTTTAGGTAATCATCGTAAAAGAAAGCAATAACTTAAAAAGGAAAGTTCCCTGCATTCTGAGTCCAAACAGTCCAAAACTGGTTTTGTACATCTGTGAAACAGTGAGTTTACCTCTAAATAGCAAGTGAAACGGAGTGGAGGAGAACACTCAGTGATCTAAAGGCTTTGCTTGTCTGTAACAAAGTTGTGGCAGAATTGGCCCTCTCTGAAAACTGCCGTGGTTCACATACTCAGGAGGGAGAGATTTACTGTTTTTGAAAAAGCACCAAAAGGAATTGAAGCTCCAAAATACACAGTGAGAAAGGCAAAGGCTGCAATTTGAGTTCTTTGCTCATGTGACTCGTCTTGTTGTCCTACCCATTGGATCTATTTCTAGGCTATCAAGCAAGCAATAAGGAAATACGTCATTCTTGCCTAATATTACCAGTCCTAAGCAATTAAAAATTGTGAGATTGTCCCCTTAAAACAAGAGATGGGCTTGAGGACTAGAGACAGAACCAGTACATCACACCTACTTGCTCTGCTAGTTTTTAATCTTGGAGTTGACCAACTTTCAGGACTTATTCTAAAATCATGAAATAGGTATAATACTTTTCAATTAGAACTCAATTTATATATAAAATTCTTCTTTTGCCTAGAAAACGAGCCTTTCAAAAGGCATCAAACAGCTTAAGATTTCCAACGATGAATAAGAAAATGTGGCAGATGCTGTTCTGCTCTGGAAACTTGGAGTTCAGTGTTATATCACAGCATTTATTAAAGCTAATTTACTGTCAAGCATTTCAGAAAACTTAGCTGCATCAAACTGGTAATGAATATAAGAATTATATTCCAAACTAAAAAGTATCTGTCTGTATTTCACAAACAATTAATAAATTGCGTTCCTTGAAATCTCATCCTCTTTGTGATGTCTAGTAGCATGTTGCTCCCCTTGTTAACACCACTAGTTTTGAGCATGTTTTTTTGCACCTCTTAGATTTGTTAATACAGTCTGATTTAAACACTCTCTTTTCTAAAACAACCAGGCAGAATGTGTGAGGCTCTTGTTTAATGCAAAATATCAACTAAGAACTGCAGCATCAGTTCTGTAATTTCATTTACTGCACTGTCTTGCTAAGAAGGCGTTTTTTTACATTTCACACATATAATAAATGTTGACAATATTTGTCAAAAACTTGTTATTAAATGGGACAAAGAGATAAAATTGGATTTCATAATAAAAAGAGCACTCAAACAATCTCATTTAGAATGTATAGTCTTTTTTGCAGTGCCAGTCTGCAGAGCTGTTTCAATCGTGATGAGTTCTGGTTACATGAACAAGGTATTTTACTGACTGAATTGTTAATGTGCTTAATTTTCAGCAGCCTTTGCAGATGTGTGGAGGCATATTGTGGGTTATAGCTGTCATCTTATGCATTTGTGATAGTTGCTAAAATTATGTTTTAACATACTTTCTTGTTCCAAAACTCATTTTATATTCAAGTGTTAACTTCTCCGTGTAAGACCACATTTATTTACGACCTGCTGTTGCTATAGAATGGTTAACACAATTTAAACTGAAGTCAGTAATTATGATGAAGAATAAACAATAGGTTTAATATAGCAGTGGTATTGCTGCAGATTTCCCTCTGGTGAGGAGTAAAATGAGAGATTATCAGTCCATTAGTTTCAAGTATTTACCTACTTACTATAGTTTATTTCATGTTTTAAAAACGCGGTATATTCACTGTAGGGCAAAAGACCACCTGGTCTCACTGCTTGCTTTCTGCTCCTGGCTGGCATTTACTGTTTGTATTGCAAGATCCTCATCTAAGACAGAACTTTGTGAGCAGCTCACAGAGAACTGATAAAAAGTAGAAGGCAAACGTGTGATAGATTTAAGATTAAACCTTTAGGGCATTTCCATTTTCCTCAAAGTGTTTGTATGTATCTGTATGTGCAACTTGTGATATACGTGTTCCATGAAAGAGATCTTCAGCGCGTGCTTCAATCCAGTTGTACAGCCTTTGTGATTCTGGGTTAATACAATGAAATATGCTCTCTCTGCTTTCCAACCGTAATTATTTACAGTGGAGTACTCAACTGATACTTTGGCAGATAGAGAACGCTTTTTTTGGGGTCTCAATTCTAATTCTGGTCTTAATATTTGTTTTAAGGTGGCTGAAGACAGATTGGCAAATGCGGCTTAGTGCCCAGGATATACAGGGGACAGTAAGGAGTTACGGTGCTGCAGGGGAGCTTAGCTTAGAAAAAGGAAACTGAGAGATGTTCTAATTATTGTTTGGCCTTTGAATGTCACTTCGGTTTTCAAGAGGCACGCTTCTTGTTGAAGGAGGTTAAACAGCTGTGAACTACGTTGTAGCAATGTGTGATTTTGTGTATGATGCAGAAAAGCAGCATCTTGCAAAGTTACGAGGGTTAAACAAAAGGCGAAGGGTTTTTTCAGTCTTCAGGACATACAGTCTTACAACTCGCAGATTTTAAGATGCTGGTTTTTTTCCCCAAATGTTTTCTGTTGCTATTAACTTGTGTCTGTAACTGTTCTCGGCTTTTAAATTAGTGACTTCATCTGTGTTTAATGTAATTTGCATAAATTAATATTGTTAGGTTTTATATTACATTATTTTTTATATTATTTTATATCTATTGGTTGTGTTGCACTGTACTTTTTTTATAAATCAGTATTTAAACATAAAAGCTTTCAGAATAGTGAAATAGAGGTATTTTTTAAAAAGTACATGATCTTACGTGAATTCAATCAAGAGTCTGCATAGCAGTTGCAATTACTTTCAAAATATTTTTTTCCCCTAAAAATTTAATCCAGAGAAACCAGCATTTTCCCTAAAAAGATCCTAGAAATATGATGAGGAATTTTGGGTTTGAGTTTAGTCTTTTATGGTATAGGTAGATTTGTGTTTTATAATAGCTGTATGGTTTAATCCTGATATGGACAATATTATTACAGGTGAGTTGGGGGGGAACTCTGGCTTTTCTTTGTTTTGGATTGTCTTTTAAAATAAACTTTCATTGTACGGTAACTTCCATATGAGTATTGGTGACCGCCCTGGCAGAAGGAATTTCAGGAGCATGTTCTTATCTAAGAGAAGATGCAAACAGATGTGGAAATAGGTAGCAAGTATTGGAATTGGGAGGAAGCAGCTGCTGTGTGTGGATTAGCTATTCAGGAATTTGACAGTGTATATATTGTGGAGGAAAAAATCCCCAAATCTTAGAAGACTCCAGTTCTAAATCTTCCGTTGATCTGCCTGCCCCCATGAGGGCTGGAAGGAGGATCAAAGCTCCTTCAGGTCTTTATGCCTCTCTGTGCGGGTATGCAGAGAGTTGTCTTGGATTTCCTCTGTTTCTGTGAGTGTGAGGGTACAAAGGATGTTTTAGAGGTGTCTCAGAGTGTTGCACGAATAGATATGGTCTTTGTGTGGTAAGGGATACAGGTGGGTTGTAATACAATGATAAGAATCTAAAAATAATCTGTAATTAAATGATTTTACATGACAGATGCATGGTAGGCAGCTCATTTTGTAGTTTTATAAAGACAACTACAATGACGAAAACTGACTATTCAAGTGGTCTTCTTGCCTGCCTTTTATTTTACTTTTTTTGTCCACCAAAAGGGTGCTATTGATGATCAGTCCCACATCCTACTGTTCCTGGCTTTCAGAGGTTTCAGCGCCCATTTATTTACTAGCTCGGTCTTACTGACAGGATGCCACGGTGGCCTATTTATACTGAAGTCTATTAGTGAAAGGACCCTCTAATCGCTAATTCCTTTATGGTCTGTTTAGGCATCAGAACAGTTGGCCTTTGTCCTTCAGTTTGAGAATATGGCAATAGCTCAGAGATATCAGCAGTCTACAGCATGAAGTTTTCATGGACATGCTTATTTAGTGCCTGACATTTATCCTGATAGTATAATTTTCTGTTGTTGGGTTCCTGCTAGGATTTCCCTTTTTTCATGGATTATGAAATTAGGTTTTATCTGGACTTGACAAATTGACAATAGGCATTTCTACTGTGAAAGTGATTCCTTTTTTGATGAGGAGGCTGAAGCTGGAGATGGGTCTTGGTTTGACTTTATAAAATGCCATGATGAACAACTGTAATTTGTATTCTGTTTTACATGTTTTACATAAGTAGTAACTTATGTGTTTGCAGTTTTATTTGGTTTATACGTAGTAGCTTCAGATGAAACATTTCTCTGTTACAGGAAGTATTTTCTGCACTGTTAATACTTCGTAGTTGAGCTCCATATGGAGTTTCTCAACCAGCGTTGACACTAAAAGGGAAATTAAACAAGCAAGGGTTAAGAAACTGCTTGCAACTAACTGAGATTTTTGTGCTGGTTGAGATTCATGACTGAAAGATATTTTTGATGCAAGCCTTGTTATGGCATTGTGTGTGATTAAATTATATAGCGTCATCCAAACTGTATTGCCTTCAGTAATATCTCTGTAAATTACCTTTATGCTTTTTGCTCTTTGACTGAGTCTTTGGAGCATGCGTATTTGTATGTTTCTGTCTGTTCTCAAGGGCCCTTCTTTGACAATGAGGGTGCACCTCTTCCCACGCCGTACGTAATAGTGGTGTGATTCCCGACAAGATGCAGAGCGTTCATCTAACCTGCTCTATTTATTCTATTGCTGAAGATGCTTATTTCCATTTTTAAAATATCCTTCTGTGATTTCTTTATGGAGACCTAAAGATTTCAGTAATCAAATGTATTTAGAATTTCTTTCCGATTAAAAAGGTGTTTTTTCTGTCAGTGGGAGGCCTCAGTCAACACGTGTCTGTCTGGTGGTTATTACACGCCAACATTCTGATGTTTTTATTTAACCTAGGTTGAATTGAGTTCCCGTTGATCTGGTGTGTTAGCCCACTGGAGACACTGGCTTTGGTCCCACAAAACTTTACTACCTCGATGACAAAAAAACAATTTACGATGATAATGTTGAGCAGCAGAAAAAATAGGGATGGAGATTGTAAGGATAACTAGCAGGCCATCTTCTTTCATGCACCCTTTTTGTCATTCAGACAGGCTGAGTAATGAAGGCCGCCTCCGTCCTGCTGAGCTGCCATTGAGGCCTGGCCTTCTGGTGGGTTGTGGTGGGCTGAGCCATGCTCTGGCGCTCTATTCTTTGCAGTCTGGCTCATGTTAACATGCCCTGTTTCCACCTAAGCTTTGAAGAAACTGAGAGACAGTTGGAAACTGCAGGTATTCCACTTTTTCCTGGTCTCTCAATATACATATAAAAGAAAAAGTTATTCTGCCCATTTGTACTGGCTTTTTAAACCCAATTTTCAGTGGTCCAGTAATGTAAAATAATGTGAATGAAGCAACAGTTCTTGAAATATTTCTACATTTTCTATCTTCTGGAATGCCTCTTATGTAATTCATGATCATAGGCTGGTTCGTTTCACAGGAGAATATGTAAAGTGCTACTATTCAGAAAATGAGTCTTAACAAAAGGAATATATACAGGAATATATGCTGTAATTAAAGTGAAACATTAACTACTTCATACAACTAAACCCTTTCTTTAAATGCTGAAATGAGCCTAGGAGAGGAGTGGACAAATACATGGCTGTGGTGTGCATTGGTGTTTATTATACATGCATAAGAAATAGCATACATGCATAAAGAAATACAAAGCACAAATTAAATGTGCTTGAAAAATACAGAAAATCCTGCTGAATGTACTCCATGGCAGGCTTAATGTAGGCTTCCTGGAGATCTTAAGGATAGCGCTTATTAAGATGTGTGAAATTTCATTAGATCACTTAATTTAGCTGCCTGGTATCTTCTATTTATGTGAGAAAGTATGCTCTTGATTTCACTGGAGTCATTAATATAAAACTTCATACTCAGGCATGTATTTTTCCAGAATGTAAGAATTCTATTACAAAGTCCTGGGCATGTACAACACAAAAAATCATACGAAGAGGTAACATGCACAGAGTTTTGGAAGCATCTGCTTACATTTGAATATCTGTTAAACACATTGCAAAGCGTTGGGGGGGGAAAAAAAGCTCCAAAACCCCCACCAAAACAGGAAGTGACCTTTTAACAGAACAGTAATCCTTGTTTGTGCAGATTGTATACTGTGTTCTATATTCTTACTGATAGGTAAGGCACAAACTGAGGATGTGGCTGATCACTTTGAGTGTAATTGCGTTAGATTATCCCTTAATTCTGGGGAGGTGTGTTTGTGATAAATTCAAATTCTCTGTTGTTTGAAAATTGCAGACTTGACAGGCAAAATAGGAAATAATCGAAAACTAAGAGGAAAACCTTGAAACCTGGTTGTGGTTGTGTGTACGCTACCGCTTATTGGGGATTTGGAACTGCTGCTGTAGAAGGAAGGAGCTGGGACGGACGGTGGTGCTTTAAGCAATCAAATGAGTCTGGACCACTGCTAGAACTGCCATCTCTGTTGTGCCAAGGTAGCTGCAGTGGTTTTAGTGTAATAGTGGGTGATTTCTTGAAAATGCTAGCAAAGACAAGGCTTTTGAGATGTTAATTTGCTCTTATGCAAATTAACCTGTCAGTGGCACAGTGAATGTGGAAGACCCAACTCTTTTCCTAGAGTGGTTCCTATGGTTTCTGAGGTATGCTTTGTCGGTTTGGAAGCTATGAATATTTATGGTATACGAAAAACCTCATCTGTGTTGCAGTTTCTATAATTTTTATTTAATTTAACATTAAAAGATGTCATTTCTATCCATTGCGTAGGTAAATGGCTTCATCAGCAATCATTTTATGCATGCAAGAGCTGGCCTGATTTACAGAACGCTAAACACAGATGGGTTTGTTCCTAATGCTCTCTAGTACTTACTGTAGGAAATAGTGCACAGTATACGCCTAATACATTATTTACTGAAGATAAATGCCAGACATGATTATGGTAAATTAAACCTTTTGAATTATTTATAAGAGTCAGTGCTAAATGTTTTTCTCCTCCTTGTGTTACTATAAAAGCTGTTATATAATTGTTGGTAAACACTTTTTTTGTTAATTATTCAAGATACAGGAAATAAAATGTTTGGTTAAGTGAATCTGTTATTCACTTAGAGCCATCTGGGTTTTTTTTTAAACATATTTCAACATTTATCTCTGCTTTCTGAGGTAAAAAATTAGTGCGGTATTAGATAACATTCCTCGTAGTCCTGTCGTCACCTAGATGGAGAAACTGAAAAGCAGAGTTTGGTTTTGGTTGGTTTTTTTTGAACCATCACTCTTAACTTTCTTTCTAATGAGTGGAAATATTTTCTGCGTACGCATGGCTATTCTTCATCGAGTGGGTTTGTGGCTAAAGTTTGGTACTTCAGCTCGTGCCCAGACTTGCACAATGACTTCTCCTATTCCCATTGAAATACTTGAGCTTTTGAGGAAAACAGCTCTGTGCAGTACTGGCGTAACATTTTGTATGTGCCAGTCTCTAGGTGCTTCACTGGTTTCTAGTAAAATACCAAATAAAAATTCTGATCCTGAATTAAGTATTCTATGCGAGGTATTCTTCCTCCAGCCATTTTAATGTTTGTGGCTTTTCTGTTTGTTTTTTTTTCCCCCCTTTTTCTAATTGTATTTTGAAATTGAAATTCTAAGATGCCACCGTTCCCAAAGGCCAAATGAACGTAATCTATTTGACGGCAGACTGGTTTTTGGCAGCAAGGAACACACTGACAATGTGGGCATATAGCTCTTTTGTCAGTTTTTATTTCGCATGCAAAATATATTTCCCATGCTGTGAGAGTACTTCTGCACCCGTTTTAAAGCTATGCTGGCAATTATGTGTTAAAGTCTCATTCTGCGTTTTTCCCGGAGAGCGTGGCCACTTATTTATTCAAGCTGATGAGTCTTTAAAGTTCTACCTAACCATTCGTATTTATTTTGATACGTTTTCCGTATTACTTATTTCACTCAGTTGGGCTGGCAAAGTTCACTTGTTGTTTAGGCATCACGTTTGAATCTGCTGTAAAACACTGCAGCGCTGAGACGCAGAGGTGACATGTGGCTTTGGGAGAACCGATTCCAGGAAAATTCTCTCCGTACTTGGTTGAACAAGGTATTTCATAAAGCACACAAAATGAGGCACGAATGGAGAAATGCTGGAAGTTGTTCAAGACTGTTCAGTAATGTCCGCCCAGTTCACAGTCACCATGTTTCTGAGCAACATCTGGAAGAAAAAAATAAAAATGAATTGGTTAGAAGTTAGAAAAAGTTTGTTTAGGAAATTTGAGGGATAATATGCTTCTGCTATCAGATACTTATAATCAGTCTTTCTTACCAAATTAAGAATCAGAGAACTTTCTTATCAGCCAGGCTATTTTGGAAAGCTGTTACTTTTTTTCAGTTGATTAATTTTAACTTTTTCATCCCCCTTTCTCTTTCTTGGATTCAGCAAGAAAAAGCAAATGCCTGAAAACCTTTTGTGTATCCCTTTTCTGACAAGTATTTTGGAAGTGTTTCATTTTCCCCTATTTATAAAGCAGTGTGAGAACTGATGTCTCTTCTGGAAAGTTTTTTCTTTTGCTCCATAAAAGGAGAATATACAGTTCAGGTCTGGATCCGAGCTATATGTATTTATTTCAGGAAAACTTTTGTAAGTAATGTTAATATGCATGTTTTGTTCAATTGAAGGGGTAGAGGGCTCAGTGCTTAGCACTGAAATCCGGGAGGGAAAATGGAAAAGGGCAGCTTTAAATTAATTCAATTTTAAGATAAATTTCTACATATGTTTAAAATCTGGTGGTTTTTTTACCCTTTAAACTGACAAGTTAAACGAAGCAGCCATAGTATGGTTTGGTGTGTAGCGGTCTAACTCCTGTATGCAGGCTTCTGCAGATGGTGGTGGTCCCTGAGTCAAGAGGAGCTAGCTGAATACATGCTGAGCAATGATTTATGTTTCTCCTCTACCCATTTACCAAAAGAATAAGAGAAAGATAATGATTTTCCATGCATATTCACATCACTTGACCTATTCAAATTTTTTCATTCCCTGAGATCTTTTCATAAATGCAGGAACTTGGCTGGCTTGAATTTCAGATGTGATTAAAAAGAATAGTTATGAAACCTGAACTAATATACAATAGAGAACAAAATACCTGCTAGACGATAGAAAGCAGTTCATATTGATCCTGAAAAGCAGATTCAGCCATCTAGGGTTAAAAGCTGGTGCTAGCGAAGTTGTTATTAGCATTAATATAAAAATGAAAGCACTGTAATGGACAGTACACTGGATTTCAGTTTCAAAGGGTGTGATGGCCTATTTATCATCATTTATGTTATTTGGTTAGGCCTCAAAGTCTAAAGATTTTGTACCAGTCATTAGCTTTTACTGTATTTACGCCCATTTTTGGAGCCTGATTAAAGAGGAAAGAAGTAGAGCAATGCTTTAGAGGACACTAGTTATCTTTTTCCTAACTAGTCAGTCATTATTCATGCAATTTAGTAAGTTCTTTTTTCAAATACATGTTACTGGGGGGGAGGGAGGGGAGAAGTAGGTGTTAGCTGTATAAATTTTCAGTGACCACCTTTGAAGTAGCTGTATTAAAATATTGCTATCGTATAAAAAATGCTGTAGAATACTGTTGACCTGAGTTTCTCTGAATTTCATGTCAGATGTGCTTAATTTGCTGGGAAAAATAAAAAAAGGGGGTGATGGTGTTTGCTTTTCTCCATTTGTGGCCTTTCTTTCTCTCTTGGAAATCGTAAGAATCAAGTAAGATGGTTTTGCGCATCCTGATCAGTAAAAGTCACCGTAGTGATGATTTCATTAATAGTTTCATAAAAGCTATGAAATGATTTCTAGATCTTCACTCTGCAGTTAACTACGGGGAAAAAGAAAAAAAAATTCTGTTGTAAATTAAATATTCTGACCATAAGTCAGTTTTGTATCCATACTGTATTTTAAGGGAATTAGTTACATTTCACCCTTTGCTTATTAGAATTTGTATTTTGTCAAGAAAATTATTTTAGAAAGTGTCCCTATTTATTCTGTTTCAGTTTTGATCCTGTGAAGAAAAGGTATATGTAACTTCCAGTTTTGAATTTTTTAAAATTTTTTCCCCTTTGAGTTCTATGAAATAGAATTAAATATGGCCCCTCTGTTCTCTCCTAATCCAGTGGCAGCCTGCAGTTTTCAGATAAACAGTTAGTGTAATGATTTATCTAGAGGGAAAACTAAAATGTTTAGAAGGTACCTTATCTGGAAAAGTATTTTAAAACTAAATGGTGAAGTAATGGACCCAGGGGGCACGGTGATTCAAAACAGCACCAAGTAATAATTACAGTAAGGTTTGTAAACTAAACAACCATCAATATTTACAGGTTCAGACAAATGGTGATTTATCATGCATGGTTAATTTGTGCTTTAATGGATGCCCGCTTGCAAAGACAAAAAGTAACTGCATGTGCTGTTTGTTTGAAATAGGACAAATGAGATTTTTGTGGATGAAAATAACAGAAATGTCTGCAATAGGTGTGATATGTTCAGTCTCTTGCTTTTCTGTTAAAAACAAAACAAAACAAAGCACCACACACTAGAAAATAAAAAATAAAACAAAACAAAATCCAACCAATCAACCAAGAAAACAACCCCAAAACACCAAACCCCAGGAACTGCATGTAGTGAGATACTGAGGATCACTTATGAGATGCTGATTGCTCTCAACTTTAATTTACTTAAAAAGATGTTGAGGGCACCCACAGCAATGCGTATTTGGAAACATGCACACTAACGGTAGCAGTGAAGAGTATTTTAACCGGAAAAAAAATAATCATAGCTTAGTGCTATTCTGTTCACTCGGTATTAGCACTTATGCTTACTGCAAAGGGTTAACTTCTCTCTATTCCCCAAGAGTACATCAATAATGCATTTAAAATTCCTTACTGGTAATTTTATCATTGGTAGCAGTTTACTGTGCTTTAATGGAAGTGTTGATAAGAGTCTGTCTGGAGATGATAACAGCCTTTTTCCTTTTCTGGTCCCGTGGCCGTAATCACAGACGTGTGTTTTTGCTGGCATTGCTCAAGGAATCTCGGCCGAATTAAGGAGATGGCTGTGATGCGCTCCGGCAGCCGAGGAGCAGGTCTCACCCGCATCCCGAACATAGCCGTAATTTAACCAACTCCCATATTCCCTATGTCTTGGTGACTGTAGGAAATAAGCCCCAAATCCTAGGAAAAAAAATGGCTTTAGAAAGCATTCTGTTGTAACAGTGTTAGAACCGAAAGTATTAGCAGATGAACGGGGCTAAGTATTAAAGTTTCAAAAAAACCTTTTCCAAGGGTGTTTTGCCTACAGAGCAGCACAAAGCCAATATTATGAAGGAAGCTACGTTATTTTGCAATGTATTTAATTCTTCGTAATGTGATTTCCACCCTTGGTAGGAGACTGACTCAGGCAGGTATCCTGCAGCGTCACCAAAACAAAATGCCAAGTATCTTCTCGCTGTCTCCGGGTGTGGGTTGCCACTGGCAGCTGTGGAGGAGGAACAGCAAAGGCTGCTGGAGGCGCAGGCACACTGGCTTTGTTTCCCTCATGCTCCATTCATCATTTCCAAAGAAAGGATTGAGCTTTCTACTTCACTTGAAGGCCATGTGGCTAAACCCTTTCTTTGGCCGATGGGAGCCTCCTCGCGAAATAAATGACCCGCTTCTGCCTTTGTTGTACTTAGTAGAAAAGGTGTTTGAGCAGGAGATGAGTTTAGACACCAAGTTCTGCTCCTGAATACTGGCTGGACGCTTGCTTCTGCTAACTGCTGCAGGCAAAAAATTGTTCTGATATATTTTGGTTTTGTTTATTGCTTTGAGTCCCTAATGCCTCAGCTTTTTAAACAAGTGCTGGTTTAAACAACTGGTTAGTTGACACTGTTTGTTTAACTCTGTCAAGTACTGAATTTTACAGATCTATCTGGTATCAATGTAGTATTATTCAAGCAAAAGTTTGTAACTGGCATCAAGTAGCATAATCTCACTCTGTGAAAGTCATCTTCACTGTGTTTTATGGCGGGGACCAAAGCTCTTAATGACTATGGGAGTTGCTTGTGTGCTAGATTAAACTAAGATTGATAAATGCTTATTGCCCCCCTGCCCTTAGCTTTTCTTGGAAATTGCAGCCCCTGCAAGATGGTGGAGAGGAGGTGGAGTAACACCTAATATCCTCTGTGCAGCTTGATGACCCCTTTAACCATCCTGTGTTAAAGTCCTGAGCTGTCAATTGTGGTGTTGAAGCGAATTTAATTGTCTTGCTCAGCATCCCTTCGGTGTAACCGAGTGGACAGCTGGAAGCGAGAAGCACTCTGATCCTCTTTTTTCTTTAAAGTTGTGTTTGCAATGCCCATCTAAGTGAACGTTGGGTTTGGATGATAGCAGGGAGGCACCTTCTGTTTAAGGTTGTTCTTTTGCAGAAATCTGAGAAGCCAGCAGAACTGGGGGTAGTCTGGCTTTGACTGTACTGTGTTTCATGACTGTCATCTTTTAGCTGCTTTCAGTGTATTTTGTAGGGTGACAAATCTTGCCTTTGGCTATTTTTAAGGGATGAATTGTTTTTGGCTATATCAGAATATAAAGTGTATGTCGATGAAATAATTGCATATATCTTGATTAACTACATCTAATGAGTCTAGAGTTTTAGTGTAAGCAAATCTTTACACATATTCTGAATCATTCCTGCCTTAAATGAGAGGAAAATTGGGACTGCTATGTATTAAATTCTGTTCCATAAACAGGCATGGAAGTGCACAATTTTCTGAACATAAATGGTCCCATTGGCCCACGCAGAATTGTTTAACGGGTTAGTGACTAAACTGATGAAGAGCTGACTAATGCAGCTGTAAGGCTACAGTCACCACAAAGCTGTGTTTGGTCCCAGGAAAGCTAGTGGCAAGCATTGTCAGCTCTTATAAAAGCACCTGTATTCTGTGAATCCTAACCAATTACAATATAAAACAAGTCCTGAAATAACCTAAACCCCAAAACCTAAGATCTCTGAAAAAATAATCGTACTATAGACATAGGGCTCACTCCAAAAAGCCACATCAAATGCTCAAAATAGACGAGAACGCATGTCATGCAGGCACATTCATGAGGAACAGAAACGTAAAATAACAATAGACAAGATATTTCCTACTGTGTCTTGAATTGATTTCAACAAAATGAACCTATTACAGAATTGCCTTTAGTCTTTATTGATTGTGTGTTGCATTTCCTATGTAAATATGGAAATACAAAAAAAAAAAAGAAAACCCAGTATATATACTGGATCTTGTTAAAAAGATCCATCTCGGACTTGCCAGCTTTTCTCAGGGTGTTCAGCTTTTAGCAACGGATCAGTGGCTCCTGTGTGAAATTTGCTCCACCTCAAGGTAGGGTATAATGCCAGGCAGAAGCCGGTCCCCGTGCCTGTGCCAGTAGGTAGCCCTGTGTCTTTAACGTTAGACGGCTCTTTGATGTGTGATTGTGGAACAGTTTGAAACCTGCAGAAAAAAGCTGCTGGTGATAACACATCAACTGCAGAGGCTTGTAAGACAGTAGGGCAGACGATACATGCTATAAAATCCATGTGAAATGCATGCTTAAACTGAAACACAACTCTTATTTTTTTTTAAACTTCATTTTTAGCATTTTTTTGCTAAAATGTTATCAGTGTAATGGAATGGCAACATTTGAAGGATTTTTAAATTATGCTTGATATTTTTAGCAATGTGCAGTGTTTCCCTTAATCCATTTTAATAGGATTTGCAATCCTTTTTTTTTTTTTTTTTTTTGATCGGGAGTTTCAAGCCTTTCTGAATCTTCACTAAAGCTACAGTTGTAGTAAAGCCAAAAAGGGTTGTATGAATTTGGCTTGCGGTCTCTTAATGCAATTTATGTACATTCCTACCAAGGGAAATATCCCAACACAATATTTCTAGTATTGAAGTTCTAAGTATTGAAAGTATAAGATTGATAGTATTGAAAGCATCAGATTTAAAAGCTTCCTATTACAATTATCATGAGAAATCACATAATTAATCCATGGAAAGTCTAGAGGTCGTAAAATTAGTATTGTGTGAAATTTCACACCTTTTGACCACATAAATTCTGCTTTCTTTTATTTCAAGTGGATTTTAAAAGTTACTTTAAAACTATAAAATCACTTCTAGGTTCCTTCTGCATAATAACCCTGAGACATCCTACAAAGCATGGAAGTAATGCCAGTTGATACAGAGTGCAATGGGCAGGATAAATAGTCTATCAAACGCTCCGCTTCTCTGAATAGCGAGAGGGAAAAAATCCTTCTGGAATCTTGGCTCAGACCTCGGCAGATGCTTGGTGAGAAAATGAGCCTTGTACCCTTCTAAGGAACTCGCAGGCCCCAGTTGATGCATAGGAGCCAGGCCTGGGGTGGAGCAAATGCCCAGAAAATGTCCAGTTTTCAAGTCTAAGTGTTTATATCCTATCAAATGACGTTAGCAGTATCTCACCTATTTCAAGCTGCTGTAGTTACGCTGCGCGTGGGTCAGCTTGTAAGCGTAGCCATTGCGATAGCTCTCACTGAGATGATTTCGCCTAATGGTAAGGAGTAGTTGGAGGCACGACTCCGAAGCACACGATCCCTGGACTCCAGAGTTAAGTTGTGGGTGGGGTGGGGAGCTTTGCTGGCTGGCGTCTTTCAGGAGCATGTTTGTGACGTCATGTTAGAGGAGGAGGTGAGAGATGGGCATTCCCCTCCTGAACTGTTGGGGCGGTGTCTTTGGCCTTTTATCCATATAGGGCACCCTTGGGCTACATACATAAGTGCTGTAGATCTTTGCGTGAGGGATGCTGGAGTTATGTTTAGAATCTTGAATAATGTTCTTTTTTTTTTTTTTTTTTTAATGCTTATTCCTCCTTGTCCCCTTAAATAATTTTCCCTGGTCTATCTGAGATAAATACCAAGTGCACCTCAACCAAGCTTTCATTATTAGCTAATTAAAATCTTATGTTTTTGTTATGAAGTCTATCAAAGTTGCTCATAGATAACTTCAGAACAGCAAAGTAGAGAATTTTATTATGACTATTTGCTTCCTCTGAAATGCCCTAACTAGGAGTGACAGAGGCTTTGAAACAGCAGTAGTGCAAGAAAAGGATATGGTAATTACAGTGGTGGTGTTTTTTTAAAAACTACTTTCTGCTATTATTATCTGCATATCCTTGGGCCCAAAAAGCACTGAGATGAATGTCATTAAAGACAGTGTATTCCCAGCTGTGCCAAGCACAATATTCTAGAAATTCTGCCTGTGCGTTTGGAAAAGTGTTTCAACTGGTATTGGATCTATTTACAGAAAGGATGAACCGGAGGAGTGAGTGGGGAAAATACTTTGGGGGGAAAAAAAAAAGGTAAACTGAGATGAATACATATTTTCCCAATGATTTTGTAATAAATTAATGGTTATTACAATTATTACAGGTTATTACAATAATTCTGACGGAAGAGGTTTTAGTGTCTAATCTGAAATAGGGCTCTGGTCCCCCTCACCTCATTTATCCCTTTTAAGGGAAAAGTAAATAGGTTGTCGTTGGGAGAGGTTTTTTGGAATCTGAAATCTGCCTGGCGTATTCTTGTATTGCAGGTCACTGCAGTAACTTAGAAATTTGCTGTAGCCTCTGTCATATTCGCTAATGAACGCTGTGTATGCTAGATATTTTCTTAGTTTAAGCTGCAAAGTCCATGGTTGCCAGGATTCGGGTACAAATGAATTTTATTGCACATTTAGATAATTTCAGTCAGAGAATATTGCGAGGGTGCTTTAAAATGTCCTCCTAACTGACCGTAGGAGAGACCGCAAACATGTGGCCTCATTAAGCATGTGTTAGTCGAGAATAGGAGAACAGCCTGTGTGAGAGAATAACCTGGCATCACATTGTCTCAATAGACTTATCTTTTTGCAAAGGAAGGAGTTCTAGATTATCACTGTACTCAAATTTCTAGTTTTCACATTTATAATGTATATCAATTACTTTTTAATGTGCAATTTATCCACTCTGTAGAATTCTATAATCGAATGATTTAATTTGCCATCCTCTTTAAAAATCATAAATTGAATAATTGCAGAATATAAACCAGTGTTGAATTGGATAAGCTTGGTTTAAAAGGTCCATCTCTATTTCATGCTGCCCATGATCACTGAGAAGCGTTTAAGAACACAAAAAGGTAAGTGCCGAGAAATCCCAAATTCTGAAACAATAGAATTGCAGTCAACGAACTTCCCACCCCCATCCCAGAGCCAGAATAAACCTGCATAAACGGGATTGTGTGATTTTACTGGGAAAGCAATTAATCCCTTGAGAAAGAGAGATCTATTAATATGCAAATGAAGTTCATGACATGGTCAGCATATTTTAAAGGGTTGTGTGTCACTAGCAGACATTTCCATTGGAACAAAGCCATTTTCAAGAATTTGCAGGAAAATGAAGTTCTGAGAAAATGAGTGTTATTAAGTAGAAGACGATACTTTCAAAAGTGCCTATTTGCAGGTTGTTTCAGACCGTAAGCCGGAGCAATGCAGCATTAAAGCAGTCTGCCCTCCCGGCGCGAGTGCTGTCAGACTGAGATAATTTGTTCCCCTGGACATTTTGGCGCCGAGGCATTGAATCTTAAACTTTTTCTCCACCTGTCATTTCTCTGTCCTGCACAGCCAGAGAACCATTAAGTGAAAGGCGCAGACCGTGCACTTTTTTTAAGGGCTGGTGCATCTCTGGTTAGCTGAGGGAAGGAGGCGCGCGGACCCATCTGGGTCGAGGTGGCCAAGGTCTACGCAGTCCGAGGAGAGGCACTGCGGGCAGACAGGGCAGGCAGCTGCTGAGGGTTTCGCTGGCATTGGCGCTGCCTCATCCCTCTGCTCTTCTGTCCTCCTGGTGCTTTCCTCTGCCCTGGGCTTCTCTAGCTCCTTCTCCTAGATGATTCCTGCCCAGCCACCCACTCTTGAGCTGCCCATGCTGCTCCGCTCCCAGTGGCTCCTTGGCAGAGTGCCTTTCCCCTGCCTCCCATATCTTTGATCCAGTGGTCTGAGGAAAATGCCCCTCCTCCCCCATACAAAGTTGTGAGCCAGAACAGGGGCATCATCTGTCTCTAAAGTATCTTTGACCCCCAATTCCCAATAGCACTGACATTCCCAAGTCAGTCAAATATGCTCCAAAATCGCCAAGATGTTCTTAATGCTTTTATCTAGGTTGTTATGATAAGACTCTGACGTATTCTGATGGCTTAATCCTCCCCATATGAATTTCACCGAAGGATTTGTAAACTAGAGAAGCATGGCTTCCTCTCAGCAGTGTCTCTGGTTAAGCGGGAGACCACCAGCTCTTTGCTGAGACCATTTCACGCCTCCACTCAACCACTCACTACCTCTGGAGCTGCTCACTCCATGGCCACCTAAAAAGGAGCAACGTCCCTTCACCTCCCCTGTCTCTCTTCCAGCTGTTAGCAGGTTACACCAGACTCAGTTGGTTTTGGAAATGAACGCAGCACACAGCCTAGGAGCAGCCTACTCAAAGCACCGCTGCCTGTCGCGGCAGTAAACCCTGGCCCTTGACGAGGAAATGGTGCTGATACGCATCGCTGCATGGAGAGCGTTGGTCGGATCGGCTGGAATTTAGAGGCAAACTGGGAGTGCACAAGGGGAGTGCTGAACTGCAGATCCCTTGTCCTCCGCAGGCTCTTTGAGGAAGCACTGAAAATTATTTTAAAGGGCTGGATCTTGTACTACTGACCAAGAGCCAGGCCAGACCCTGTCTTGCCCAGACAAATTTTCATGGGTAGACTGGGACTTCGATTGATAAGCACACAGGGACTCTAAGGATGGAGTAAAATTGTCTCAGTTGTCAGCACTCACTTAAAATGTTTTGACCTACTGAAAAAAATCTGTGTAAAAGCAAACACGTAATTGTGGGATAAATTATATTTTGTTTCACTTGTAAATTTGTTTTATACTTACGGCTCAAAAACACTTTCTGAAAAGCAAGGGAAAAACTTACTGTATGCAGTTGAAGAGGTATGAAAGACATTACTTCTGTACAGAAAATCCCAGAGCTTCCAGTAAGCATGGTAAATTGGGGAGTGGTAGAGTTTGAAGGATTTTAAGTTAAGAGATTAAAGAAAGTAGCCATTCCGTGGTGTGATACAGAAATTGTTTTGCCCACAACGAAACACTTTTGTTCTCAGTAGCACTGGAAGAAGCTCAGTACCTTTCACACTCTGCACATAAAATGTCAAGAGACTGGGAGTGAACTGTTGAGTTTGTGCAAATTAGCATAGGAAAATGGTTTGTCAACCTAATTGTATGGTTATAGTGATGAGGTTAATATTTTTGTGATAGACTGCAGGCTAAGGTATCGAGAGGCAAAATACACAAATACTTGAAACATCTCTTTGGTTTCTGAAGAGCAGCAAAACTGACTTTTTACTGTGAAAATAAGGAAGGTGCTGAGTAAGTATCAGGTATCCAGAAGTACACGATCCAGTAGGATGGTCTGTGAATTGTGTAAAACGCAGTGGCTTACAAAAAGCTGGGCTCTGACTTAATGTACCTAATATGCTTATTTAGTAGGTAAGACTTGAGGATTTGAAAAGAAATGTTAAAAGTTTGAGAGTGTCTTTGAAATGCTTTTCATAAAAATCAGATTTTAAAACAGTACGTGACTAATACAAAAGGTTTGATTTTTCTTTCCCTTAAAAGAACACTTGCCTCTTTAGTTTTTCTTTGCCTCGCTATGTAAGTCATATTTTGATATGAAATGACAATTTTGTAGCATAACATAGTTCAATAATATTCAGCCATATGTAGTTGTTGAATATTACTTACTTAATACGTTATACGATGAACGTTGACACTATTCCTATGCTTTATAAAAGGAGCAGAGGCATTTTAGTATATCAAACAATGAAAATGTAAGAAGGAAGAAAAAGTCATTTGAATTATAATGAAGTGGTATAAAATTCACAGTACATTAGTTTTCATCTGTGGGATCTTATAATGAGTATTATTCTGCCAGGCTAAAAATTAATGTTGTGAGGAACTCCCCTCAAGTGCTTTGTGATGTTTCGTATCTTTTCACTGTGTTAACCATCATAGGGTTTGACCCTACGTTCCCAAATGTATCTCATTAACACGGAGATTTTTGCTTTAGTTTAAATAATAAAGTCACTGCAGCTGATAGTCTCTGCCGGTTTGGCAGTGGGATGGAAATCTGTAAACCTCTAGGTTTTTTACAGAAGTACCTTGAGAGCCTCAGTACTTGCCAAAGTAACTTTTTGACGTTTCCTGTGGTACTGTACAAGTATAAAATTTTGAAGTTGCGTTTTCTGCAGCTCTACCAGTCGGGAGCTATTTCACAGAACTGGGAGACGGTATCCAGAAACTAGGTCACCCTCAGTTTGCACATTGAGCATCGGCTTTGAAGAGCACAAAGCTGCTCTTTGGTCACCTTTACATTCTGAGATCAGTTGTGCGTGTTGTCTTTTGAAATCGAGGATTCAATCCGTTTACCTTCATACAGGTTGTAGACAGTTCTTTCTGGGAAAGTCATGTTCAATTGTGGAAGATTATCTCAGTGGGTAGAATCAAACCACTAAGCATCTCTTTTTCAAACGAAAGATGCAAAGGCAAGTCTTTTTAGGGGTGTATTTTCTTAAGAGGTTTATAGGAGTACATAGGATGCAGCTTTTGCTTTTATTCACAGTAATTTTCAGCTGTTGGAATTAGTGTCTGGTTCTCTGAGGTTCTGGTAGTGATTCAGATCTACATCTGGAGTTATAAAATGTTGCTGCATCCATAGAAATGTTTCCTTGATGCAAAACATTAGAACTGAATAGAAATAAAATAGCAATTAAATATAATAATTTTGCATAAAAAGCATCGTTACAATTGCAAAATTGCACATTTGAAACCTTAGTTTGTGAGATTGTGAGACCATCCATGCACTGAAAGTCACTGTGATGAAGAAACAGACTAAGCAGTTAGGCTTACATCGTAAAGCGTTTGTGTAGGCAAGCTCAAATGCTTTTGCAACTGTAAATCCAGCTTTTCTTAGTGTACAAGTGCTTGAGTTCGTCAGCTAAATTGTTTTTTTAGTGTAGCTTGTTCATTTGTTATTTCCCTGAGGGTTTTTGTTTGCTCATTTTCAAAGATAAAGCCTCAAACAGATTCCTGTGTTTCCAGTTGCAAACACCCTGTGATGGGTGGATCTCAAGGGCTGCTCGGTGGTGAGCACTTAATCTTTCCGACTGATGGTAGTGGCCCGTGGCTCGAGAAGATGATTAGCCGAGAAAAACAGATGGACTGGGCTGCCACCTGGGGCATTAAGCTGCTCTGGTCCTGTGCTGCTTCCACAGGACGCCTCTAGCCTTGGATCTCTCTCTGCCCTTTGTGCGGCTGCCCTCGTCCCTCCCAAGTGTTCCCAGCCCTCGGGGGTGGTGCTGGTGGTAGTCATCTTGGGAGCCACTACCTAAGAAATTTACAGTTTTCATTTTCCAGTGTTAACTTTGACAAGGTGACAAGGTAAAACGCTTTTGACAAATCCAAGGAAGAGAAAGGAGAAGCTCTTCCCGCATTACTGTCCTGTAGTATCTTGGTGAAAGCTAGCGCGACACTGTAGCCTGTTTTCTCGTCCTTGGAGAACATCGACAGCTTTTGCAGCAAACAGTAGCAGTTCTAATAGGAAAGATCACAGGAGTTTTTTATTTAGGCAAAGTAAACATAGGGGTTGCTGTCTTTTCCTCCTACACAGAGTTGCATTTTGTTTCTTTTTTGTACCCAGGAGATTATGAATTCAGTAGTGGGAAGGTATTCTAAAATGTAAAGCATTTAATTCTTGCATTTTCAGGAAGTTTTGGAAAAGTCAAAATTCAGCCCTCAAAATGTGTCTCCAAACTCCAGTTCTCTTTCAGAATTGACATTTGTATTTCCTTTTCAAAACGAAAGGACAAGAAGGGCATAGCTCATCCTGACCCAAGCTGAAGTAATTTATTTAGCCACTGAACTGAGAAGTCTATTGTTTGTACAACTTCCGTAATACGAATAATAATACTGGCAACGAATCTGAGACAGAATGAAAATCATAGACTTTTCAGACTGTGTATGTTTTATTGAATTATTTTAACACGTTTGCTTTAGAGCATCTCAGAGTTCGGTTGTGTGTAGTTACATATGGGCAATGAAAAGACAATTGCAGCCCCAGAAGTCTGCAGTCTGAATATAACACGAGAGAGAACAGCTGGACACTGCAGCGGCACAGGCGCTCTAGAAAGAGTGAACTAATTGTGATTAGCGTAATAAGCAGTGGTCACAGCACACCAGCTGTCTCACCAACGTGAAGCAAAGTTTAAAGTGGATTAGACATTCATGAGTTTAGCTGCTCTGGTTTACTGTCCTAAAGCTTACAAGTGAATTTATGACTTGTCAGATCGATAAATGAGAAATTATTAGTGGCTGAAACAACACGAGGATGTATCTTCGCAATGTGGTTGGGGAGAGTCTGAAGATAAACAGTTCTGTTTATTGTCATCCTCTTATGTGTCTTCAGAAGAAGCGAGATTCTTTGAACTAGTGGAGTTAATCTGCATTTGTGTGCTTTGTAGTAACACACGTGGTAAAAACTGGAACTGGAGAGACTTACTATGGTAAATGTAATGGAACAGCTTATTTAACATAATGCTCTGGATGTGGAAGGGGAAAAAATAATTTGCAGGCAAAGCTTTGCTGTCATGCATGGCGTGCTGCAGTCTGGTTTAGGTTATAGGTGCCCCGGTTTGCCACGTCCTGTACTATTGATGTTGGGAAAAAGCATATTTGTCTGTGTCAGATGAAGGCTAAATTTAGTCCTGAATTAGTCTAATTCTGTCTTTCCCCTGTCCGATCTGCAAATATCCATATGTAATCACAATGAAATGCATCGTAGAGCCGTGTCTTATGTGTCACTGTGGGCAACTATTAGTTTTCTCTTCCACGTAGGCAATTTTTGCGTAGAAGATAAATTAGACTTGTGCTTCCAGAGTATAGCAGCAGGTACATCAATGACACTTGCTAACTATTCCTATTAGTGTTTACCTTAATTACTATTAGTTTAGTAGTTTACCAACTAACACGCCTTAAATAGTACGCTTGCGTGTCTAATTAGGCACTTAGATGAAAACTACTACTAACCATGCTTGTAGTTTTCTGTAAGCATGGAATCTTCCCACTTGCATGTCTGCAAATAGTGTTGCATGCAGTCTTACTTACAGAACTAATAATTTACTTCTTTTAAAACATCTCTGATTCAACATACACATAGCAAGAAATATTTTGTGTTGCAAGTGCATACTTGCAAGACAAATAGAATGTTCATTGTTTTTTTTTTTTTAATTTGTTCCCATTTACAGCAGTTTTAACAAAAGATATGCCAGCCTCAAACTAATCCTTGAATTTCTTCAGATAAATTATGGTGCCCTGAAAATGAGCATTGAAAATTATTTTACAAAAATATGTAGATTATTTGTTTATCATACTAGGGAAAAGTATAAGACATTAACAAGAGTATTCACAATATATATTCTAAATTAAAATTTTTGCTTCTCTCAAACTGAAAATTGTAAAGGCTTCATGTGGCTGTAGTGATAAAAAGAAGAGCAGTTAAATGCTACAAGCTATTTCTACTGAAAACTGTAATTTTATCGTAACTCAGAGCGAGTGGGACTGCAGATATCAGTGAAGTCTAAATTCCAGGGATCTACAGGTTCCTTATGTGTCTCTCCTTCTCCCCAAAGGAGAAAACTGGGAACGCCATGGTAAAGGACAAGGTCTTGATGGATTTCTCATGTTGTTTTGGCTAGCTTTGGAGAGTAATGTGTTTTATTCCAAACCATTTTCACCAGTCTTATAAAAAGCATTAACGTTAATATGAAAAATTAGTCTACGACTGGTTGAGTAGAAATTACCGCTACCCTGAATCCTGAGATTTTTGTACTGATTGTGGTAAGAAAATGAGTGAAAGATAATGAAAGTCTTGCATTGTAGACTTTTGGGCATTTTCAATTTCAGCTTCAATGGCTTTGCTACTGTGTCTTTTTTTTTTAATGAATTTCAAAATGCTGAGACAATTAAGAACAATTGGAGGAGAAAAGTATGTTGCCTTTTAGTGCAAAACAGTAACTTTGCACTTTTTCTTAGATTCACAGGTTTATGTTTGCATCAAAAGAAATTTTAATGCTTGCATTAAAAGCCGTTCCGTTCTGAAACTGCTGTTGCGCCGTAAATAGCAGTGAAAGGCATATAACTTGGAAAGAAAAGGTAGAAATAGCTTTGAAATTGCAGGTACGCTGAAGAGCTGAAACTTCCACATTGAAATTGTATTGCTATTTAGAAATGGAGCAGTGGGTTTGCATCATGAGTTGTTTGTAAATAAGCTAACTTATTTTTCAGAATCTTTCTACTCAGATGGGATTTTATAACCCCCGTATTCATAAACAGCTGCCTCAATAACTGGAGAGTAATTAATAGAATGGGCAAATCTGCCCAAACATTGTGCATACTTCAGTAGTTCCAGTGAACTTGTATGATTTGAACCTATCCTCTTTACTAGATGAGAAAAAAAGATCATCCCAGCAGGCAGTTTAAGAAAAAGAAAAATGTGTGTTTTATAGTAATCCTTGTATTAAAAAATAAAAGCAATTCTTGCCACTCTTTACTGGTTCAGAAAAAGATGTTTCTCTTATAGTTTTGTATGCTATCCTCAAAACGGTAGAGGTTTCTATAAGGATAAAGCGAAGCAGGGGAGTGAGAGGATGGTATTTAACAAATTTCAGGGCATAATGAAATACCGTACAACTTGATCACTTTTCTGCATAAAAACTTTTAATAGGTTTTAGTCTTTTGTAACTCTGAGCAATATCTGACAACTGTATTTACTGCACCCGCTTCCAGTTAATTTTCATAGGGGTGTGCCTCTGCATTCTCCTGCATCCAGCAGGCTTGGTCCACAAGGCGTGCTCCACGCGTATGAAGCAAGAATCCCCAAAGAACAAATATTTCTTAACAACATTATTGCTTTGCACTCGTAAGTATAGGAAGGAGTATAAGATGCTCCAGAACTTAACACTAGTTCTGATGTTGGGCTAAGCGTGTGTGCAGCCTCAACTCTTGCAAGTAGTTCAGAGAAGAGCTAAACCAGTGCTTTGTGTTTCAGATGCAACTGTAAGGAGGTGTCTGTGCAGGTACCCACACTCTCGTATGTGTTTAGACACAGGGAGTGCTGCTCTGCCCACAATCTCACCCTTTTTGATGGCAAGAAAGCGAGTTGCAATAATTAATGGTTTTGTAAAAACTTGCATCTGTTGTTTGTACACAGTATGTTTTGCTGTCTTTAACGGTGACTGTACTGAAAAACGCTGGTGGCTTTGCATTTTAGCATTTGGGTATGTTTGAATGATAAGGTGGGCTTTTTTTAATATTAATTGTTTTCTTTCTTTCCTGGTTTCTTGGATGCATTGGTCATCCACTCAGTCTCTCTTGCCTCTTTGTCGCTGTCCAGTATACCTTGACGTAGGAAACAGGACCAGGGAAGATATTCTTACTCGGATATGACGGCATCATACCTGCTGTGCCAAGTGTTTAACCTTTTGCCCCGGCTTAGTTCTCATATAAGCGGTATTTTTATGCCCATTTTATGACAGATGAATTTTGCTCCTCTTGTTTTCAAAGAGGACAGTCGGGTCTTGGTGCTGGCAGGCGTAGTGCCGCAGGTTTCTCAGTTGTGCAGGTTGCTCGCGCCGTGGCTGAGCAGAGACGTGTCAGACATGCTGTCTTCCTGTAAGAACATGATGCTTTTATTACAAGACCGAATTTTGTTGTACGTCTCGAGCCTCAAGAAAGCAAGCAGTTTCTACCACCTTCTTTGGTGCAGCAATGGGGATTTTCTTCTGTGTGTAATAAGCTGCTGTTGAGTCAGCATTAAATCCAAATCAGCAGTCTGCACAAGCGCGCATGCCTCTACTGGAACTGTGTCATTAAACAAAGGTTAAATCCACAAAATGTTGTGGGAAGATAAAATTTCAATTATTAAACCACGTCTGTTTTGTCCGAAGTAATAATATGAAACTGAATCTATAATGTCAAATCTGTAGAACCAAGACAATTAATTGGAATAATAATCTGTCCAAAAATTTGAAGAATTCTTAAATGTTTTTCTGATTATGTGTCACAAATTCTGCGTCGCTTTCCATAGACAGTAGGTGGGAGCTTCTCAGAGCATATACCTTGTGTTACAGGAGCCCTCAAGGAGCTCTGGAGCCTCTGTTGCTTTGCCTTGATACCTGTTGGTAAAACATTAGGGTAGGAAAATGTAGGCAGGTGGCTTATAACCTGCCTGCAAACCTTGGCCTCCGGTGGCTTTTGTGAAACGCAGCCTTGTGGAAGGCAGTAACACTGTGACGTTGTCTCTAGGCGTTATTTACCTGTAAATTCTGGTCCTTTGAAATGAGTAGAAACTGGAAACGCTGAGGCAAAGAGAGTTGCTTCAAAACTGTTGAGACAAACCGAATTCCTTTGCCACTTTTTAGTAAAGGTGGCTTGTGATGATAGTGAAATCTAATGCTAATTGTAAATTACTAAAAGTACATCTCCCTGCTTAATAACATTGTTTGTCTTTATCAATAATAAATGCCACTGTCAGCATTTTTATTGTGTTTATTAAAATGTAATTTTAAATGATAGTGATATAAACAATATAGGGAAGTAAGCGGTACTTTTTTTTTTCCTACAGCATAGCAAGCAAACAGTGTCTCACTAGCATTTTAAAATTACATTTTTTAAGGCATGATTTGTTGAAATAGAATGGACTAATTCTGTGCTAACGGTGGCACACGGACACCTCAGGCATCATTAGCTGTTTTCTCTGTCAGCTGTTTTCAGAGGGCAAGGATTTTATGACATTCGTTCACCAGCTGTGCACAGCTTTTGCTCAAAGAAGGTTTTTAAAAAAGATAATATTATGATGAATTAAAAGTATAAATTATAAAGACATAAGGATGCGTATCCTGAGTGCGGTGCATGAATTCGGTTTAGAGAAGACCTGCCTTTGTGGGAGTTTCCCTGTAGGTTCTAAACATCCTACGATTTATAGCTATCTCACAAACACTCTTTATTGTTATAGTTTGAAAGCGTACTGTCATAAAATTTTACCTGCATTTACAGAATAAACATTTTTGTTTAGCCTGCTTTGCTCCTGTGTTTGGAGTCTGGGCTTGTAAAAGCCAGTCCTGCTACGCTAAGCCACGCTCCGCACCCTTAGCACGGAATCAATACGTGTGGATGGGGAGCACAGAGGAAAACACTTGTTCTCTAAAGAAGTAGAGCCATTTCTTTTGTCTGGTTTTGTATTCTGGATTTCTGAGGGATGTATTTTTTTAAACTTAATTTTGTAAATTTTAGGCATTCCAATTGGAGAAGCTCTTTCCAAGCTTTCCTTTTCTGAAGGAAGCAAGGTGAATGAGAACAGTCCAAACTCCAAACTGCTGGTCGATCATCCTTGTGATTTTAGGGTCAGTATTTATCAGAAGTGGTTTGGTAGTATCTGAGCTACTGTAGTTCTTTCCCAATTAAACTTTACAAAATTGTGAGAGCAGCAGTGTCAGGCAGCTCGTGTACTAAGTTTCCTGGGCTTTTTAAATATTGCATTTGACAGACTTTGCCAGCTGTTAGATGCAGGAAGTGATTAAAGCATCTTGGACGAGCCATAGATTAACTTTCTGATGATATCGTTAAGGTGGAAATGTAATCCCTTTGGGAAAAAAACCAAGGCCCCATTAGTAACATGGAATTAAGTGGAGCACAACTTAGTATAAATAGAACAATACGGAGAAAAATGTTTAGATATCTAAATACTTAAAATATTTGATGTTCTCACTGTGTTATTTATGGAGACCTCTGTATTATAAGGTCTGGTCCTACATGGGGGTAAAAAAGAAAATTCCTCTCAGCTTCAGTGGGATGTGAAATGGGTCCTATATAAGCTAACCTATATAAGCTTTCCTCATTACCATCAATGACAGACTAAGTGGGGGCTGATATTTAATATAATAATTGCTCCTTGCTGTTCTTACTTTGCAAAAGTTCATGTATTTTGCCCTAAGCATCCTTGCTTCAAAACGTTCCGTGTTGTTACGTCCAGTCCTAAGACCTTCAATGATTTCCAAAGGATACTCTTAGGAATTAAAGCTAAATTGAAGCAGTCGAGTTCTTTTCACCCTGCAGTCAGATCTCAACCATGCTGTTTGCGCTGGTGCCTTTCCGTGTTTCAGCTTACCTTTTTGTCTCTTGAGATACCCAAATATTTATGCTAACCATATCAGCGAAATATTTTAAAAACAAGGCTTCCAGATTGCTCTTGTTTGCTGTGCTGCTGCTTTACCAGTGAGGATGCTGTGGTGTTAAACTCGACCTCTCTGTTTAGCCGTAGCAAAACCGGAATGCTTAAGGTCGACGGCTGTTACGAGGTTCTGGGAAATCTATTATCAGGCAGAACATTTCACACTTCAGTAAACTCCAAATTAATTACATTGATGGTACATGAATACCAAAAGAAAGTGAGCATAATTAATGCTACTTCAGCAAACATCAGAGGAAATATTAGTGATTTCCAATTGATGATAATGCTAATGCGTTATATAAAAGTATTCTATTAGAAATGGTGTAATACTGTCTCTCGCAGTGCCTGTGTAATCTGCCAGTTTATTAATTTAAATATGGTTTTATTGGCAATTTAAAATTATATAACTATGCAAATGTACTTTAATATAGTCTTAATTACGTGTTGTTCACTAGTTTAGGTGTGAGGACAGACGAATCCGAAACGAAACAGGAACACGTTACGAAAGATATCTGCTAGGGTTTATAGTGCAGCATTAAGAGCTGGTGCTATCTCAACACCATCCGTAATTCAGTGAGTGACACTTACACGAAAATATCCCATTAATGGTGTTATGCTTTCTGTTGTTTACAATCTGGGACATAATGCATTCCACCCTGCCTATTGTGGAGTACTGTAAGAGCAGCCACTGTAAAATGAGCTGTCGGCACCCAGAATGCAGTTTCTCACCCAGAAACAATGTAATAAGAAATACAATTAGATTCTCTGATTAGCAGAACACACTGAAATTATAGAAGGTGGTTTTGAATTTTTTTTGCAGATGTTAGCACTTTATAAATTTGCATTGGAATCTTATTTCAACCACCAGGACTGACTTTCAAGCAACAGTAAGCAGGGTATAGTTAACCACTGAAGCAGAAATCTAGAGTCAATGAGTAATTATTAAGAGCTTTCCAGAATATTAGCTGTTTTAGTTGCTGCGGTGATGGAATAGTCCATTAGATATTTCTGTTTCTGGCAACTCCTGAGAATTGATTCTGATACGAAACAACGAGCCATTTTGATCAATACTGTAATTACTCTTATTGATGGATTGTTTTACAATGATAGTCATCATTGCAGTATGTCTGCTCAGGAGGCATCAAGACTGTCCGCTGCATGCAGTAATGCGCCACAAATATCTGATTCAAATCAACACACTATTGAGACTGGGCTGACAAGCGTGAAATTAATTGTTCCACTTCATGTAAGACCTGCATTCTTCTTTTGAGAGAGTAATTTGTTGCTGTGTGTAGCCTGGGAACAGGACAGCCTTGGTGCCATGTTAGGTGGGGCTTTCTTGGTCTTTGTCTCTTCCCCACAAGATCGACTCTTTCACCCTTTTAAACATAAGCAAAGGAATTCACGACTCAAGGGCTCGGACAAAATTCGTATCCTTTCAGGTTTTTGAGGAAGGAACTGCATATCTTGGCAAGAGAAAAATAGGCTTTATGATCCAAACTATTGAAAGGTTTTAAAATATAGGAGTAACACTGAGTCAAGAAAATCCCAAATCCTTGTATATGAAAGTATAGCAGAGAGAGAGAGAATGCTTGGAAGCTGATTTTTTTTTTTTTTTTCCATCTGCAGTGTTGCATCATTCTAGTTTATTTTTTTTTTTAAATGGATGTTTATACTGAAAATGTTATCTTCAAATTGCCTTGGTGGAAAAATGGGGACTGCATTCAGTGAAAGCAAGTACTTAGAAACTGTGCCACACCACTATGGTCTACTGATGGTTGGCTGGACAAATGGTTTCTTAAGTGATGGAAGCTCAGTAATACAGCATTAATTGTGATGATGTGGTGATGGTTATTAGTACAGTTCACGAAACTGTGTTCCCCTTAACACTTTGGGTGCTTCTACTTTAAGGATGTTATGTTTCAGCTTCAGGTTTAGTTAAAGAATATTCATGCTAGTAAAATATTTGAACTCAAAGCTTTTCAACTTTATCCTATTCTGTTTTGTCATTTTCTTCTCTTTTATATGAGCTTCTCTCTCTCAATGGAAAGGGAAGTTTATTATAAACTGGCATAGCGTGCATGCGCCTATGCATATGTAAGTTTGCTGCATCTGTTTAAAATCTAACAAAATAAAGCCATAACTGGGTGTGAGTAAACTGGTTTGAATATGGAAAATACAGAAATAGCTGTGGAAATCGCTGGCCGTTTCTCAGTCTACCATCCTGTCAGTGTCGGACTTAAATGTTTGAGGATGATGGTAATATTTGTGTTGTGAACTGCTGGGAAAAACCTTCTTGCAGAAAGGAAGAGCCCAGCACAAAGTCCCTGATTTATTTTCATAAATATAAAGGTTCATGTCTCTTCTGCTTATTGAAAAAAAAGTCCTGTCTTAAAGCCACTATCAGCACAGGAAGCAGTCAATCTTTTTAAATACTGGTTATCTAGTTGAGCTCGGTAGGTTTCTTGTGACGGTAATTCCAGTGCTTTGAAGATATATTGTGTAAAATGGCGGGGGGGGGGAGTTGCGCTGCTGAGGTGAGTTCATCATGTTTCAATGTCACCAACGGCATTGCTGTCTTACGGTCTTCCCCGGGAATCCTCCAGTGGTGGAATACTACCAACAAGTTTTTAGTATTCCCTAAGCAGATGCACAGATGGTTTATTTTCCAAGAATATCACTTAACAGACAAACCTTTGCTTCTTGCCCGACAAAACTCTTCAAGGACTTGAGCTGTACTCTGACAGCTTTTATCATACAGATCCCGTGAGGCCTCTTCCTCGTCTGTGCCCCGTGCTACGTGTTCCACATTGGTGCTGTGCCGTACGCTTTAGTGATGAGCAGTAGCATTGTAACACGTAGTCCTAGTCTAACGCGTTAAGTACCAAAATTATTACGCACTGACGATCTCAATAGTTTCTATCAACAAATGTCACGGATGCTGTATCTCACTGAACTATGTCATCCAGTCTGGCCTCACCTTGTACCATTCAACTCCGCGCTCTGTCTTTCATAGCAAGTATGTAAGCGTATAGCGTGTACGCCCTCTTGCTTTTGTAGTGGTGAGGTTAGAGGTGATGCCTGTTTGAAACCTGGAACGCGGGGGAGGCTGGGCAGTGCTGAGTGGTGGGAGAAAGGCAGTGGTGGACACCAGTAAGGCAGCAGCCAGTGTGCTCCCGGGAGCATCGCGAGGTAACTGCCGAACTCAGACTGGCAGAAGTTTGCTTATGGGTGGGTTTCAGGCCTGGCCTCCAAATTTGGACTCTAATGTCAATGGAACGCCCCCTAATGAAAATAAGAGCAGAGAGTCTGTCCCTAAGCAAAGAGTGGGTGATGTAGTTGGTAGTGCTGTATTGCTGGATTTTGAAGTCTTGGGGTTTTTTTTAAACTTTATATGCCTAAAAGTAATGACAGAGAGGAAATAATCTCAAATATTGTATAAGACTCAGGAAAACGCAGTAAGAGGAAATAATATCTAGTAGTTCTGATCCTTGTCTAAACCTACCGTCCAGTTAACATCTCGAGCTTGATGTTCTAAATTAGCATTTCTCAACTCATCCCGTTGATGTTAGAGACATCTCTGTTAACGAGGATTCGTTAAAGGAAAATGATCCAGTGTAAAATGACTGGAAAGACGGGTGTTGCTTGTGACTGAAAATCTCTGCTTTTGCTGAAAAGGTGTTTCCTGAGTAAATGTTTACAAAATATTGATGGAACGCTTGTCTAATGACAAAGCTGGTATTTGCAGTCATTAATAGTGCTTCATGTTAGAAAATAGGAAAGGAATAAAAATTAGACTGAGGATGCATAGCAAATAATTGAATGTACATTTAATTAGAACTTATTTTTAAATCCACCAAAAACTTTTAAAAGGTGTTTTCCAAGTGTTCATGAGCTATGTATAGAAGGCAATACTGCTGTGAGTGAGCCTAGAGGTTCCTTCTAAGGTGTGAGGTTAGGAGTGCGTATCAGCAGGTCCAGAGAATCGAGTAGAATTAAGAAGTGTTACACCCTGGAAAAAGTGGTTTGGTTAAATCCGCTTCCGTATGTGGGGAAAAAAACCCCCAACTTTGAGTTGTATGATATAACCGAAAGAAAACCCAAGTCTTTTATGAAATGTTTGGCTCAAAATTTATCCTGTGTTAATTGAGAGGATTTTTTTTTTAATTGTTTAGATTTTAGGTGTCTTTCTGCCTGAACCAGTAAATTGGATTCCCAGGATGCAGGCATGAATCAAAAACAAATGACGTAAGCCCAGGGCCAGTTGTGGCTCAACTCTAGCAAATATAAAAATATTAAAAAACTGTCAGCAGGGATCTTGTTCTTTCAATTATATCTTGAGACAAAACTTCTGAAATTCAATTGATTTTTTTTGTGTTTTGCTATACAATTTCAGGTGTATATATCTATCAAAAATGATGCTTTCTCCTGAAGAAGTGCACACACAAATTAATCAACTGCTGTTGTGCTTCCATGAATTGAAAATTTGTGGGGGGGGAGAACACACTCTTCCCCCAAACACCTAACTCTTTCCTTTTTGGAAGTTCATTATTCTTGTTGAGCTTTGTCTGGTTGTCGTGAATGTAATTGTTTTTTGCAACGAACTCACTGAAATCTAACATTTATCTTTAATTCATCCGTAGGCCAAACACACAACAAAGCTCTTTCCTAAAGATAGATTATGCCACAGCAACAAAAAATGTATCAGGCTGTTCTCTAGGTCAAAAACGCAAAGTTAACTGCTACTCGCCGACTTTCCCCAATATAACAGATATTCCGTTGATCCATCTACTTCTTAATTACCATAATCCTGTCCACTTTGTTGCCATTATGGTGTGTGATCTGTGATCGCTCGAGTTTTGTTTTATCAATGGTATCAAATATAATACACCCTCAGTCACTTATAGTTCTAAGATTGTTTCTACATGTATTGATTTTTAGCTTGTTTTATTAAATTGTATGTAGAAGAAATTCAAAAGCTTGCTTGCTTGATAAATGTCTTACAACTCTAGTTTCTCATAGGAAAGGAATATCAGCTACACAAAGTAGAAAAAGAAAATCAAAATACATGGTTTGCCGTTTGAGATCAAAGGAGGGGGGGTTGCAGGGTAGAGTAACAGGTATGTAGGACCGAGGATGCTGAAGTGTATTGCTGTTGCCCCAAAGACAGGGATAACGGCTATTTATTGTCAGTCTGGGCAGCTTCACCTGAGACAGAAACTTTCTGGGCAGAGAACATATGCCCCTGCTTGAATTTCAAGTAATGCTTTCCATTTCTGAATGGCAGAAAGAAGTTTTCTTGTTGAAAGTCTTTAAGATGCTCACTTTTGGCGGGTCTTGTATTCGAACAGCGTTACACAGCTGGTTTACTGCTTTAGTTTCTCTTCTCTATAGCGTTTTGTGCCTGTTCGTGTGTGTAGCAGTATGCATCTGGGGTTTTTTTTCTGGTGTTCTTTTAGAAACAAGAAAATTGTATTAGTTCACTACTAAATGTTGATATATTTCATTTTAACAAAAACTGGCTATGAATTCTTAAGAACTGAAAATCAAAACAAATTTAGACATGATAAAAACAGAGCTTGCTATTTTCTGAGCCTGGACAGGCTGATCTGTTTACCTGCACACATTGTGTTTTGTTTCTTGGTTTTGTCATGGTTTTTTTTTTCTTCTTGAAATCAGCATTAAACCTTCCATTTAAAGGCTGCTTGCTATGTAAAAATTCTGTTATCATTTATCGCTAGTGTTAATGCAATTACTGTTTAAAATATGATCGTAATGAAAATATTACATGAAATTGTGAGGCTTGTTTTATTTCTGTAATGTCCAGAGCAAATTGATAAACCAAAGGAGAAAGCAAAAAAGAGTCTCTATGTGGGAGAGTGTTTCCAGGTGTGCCTTGACTTCTTTTACTCTCCGTCTGAAGTCCATTTTGCACTGTGATACGCAGTGGAAATTCACCCTTCTTGTGTAACAGGCTGCCTACTCAGAGCAAGAAGCTTTAAAAAAATAAAGGAAGGGAAGCAGCTATAAAGAAAAACGCACAGCTGAATACTAGTGAGTGGGAAAAACTTGGACAGAGGGGATTTTGTGGCTATTAACACTCTGGGTCTGGTACAGTTATGGTACTTGAGTGTGTTATTGATATTGGACCTAATGCTGCCATTAAAACTAGTAATTTGTCTCCATTCCCAACAGCCATATTTGAAGTAGCAAGTGCTCAGTATATAACTCCTTTGATCGGATTAGCAGATTTGAGGATTATGTTTGTCTGTTTTGGAATTGGAAAACACTTTTTCTAAAAAACCTGCATGTATATGCTAGTTTTCAGAAATTGTAGTTTCTTTCCTTATTTGTGCTGTAATCCTGGATAATATAAAAGGAGGCACATACAGTGCATCATATGATTAAAACTTGTTAGAAAAATGGATCAAAATTCTGCTTTCATTCACTCGAGTCAACCATCATAAATCTGTCTCACACAGGTCCTGGTTTTGCATCTGACATGGCCACAAAATACCCACTGTCAGCTGAGAATTGCCTGTCTGCCTGAAGCTTAGTGTATAAGTAGGAATTACTTTTTTTTCTTTCTCTATGCCTCTATTATCGGAGGATTTGGGGAATAAAGCTAAAGTGACTTGATTTTGAAAAACAGACAAGCTGGAGTAATTGGACGTGTTAGCACCATAGCAGCGAATGAACACGGGTGTGTTCTGCTGACATTAGCTCTGGCTACACTAGGAATTTGTTTTGCTCCCTGTTTTGTTCCAGGACTTTAGTTTTGGGCTGCCTTTGAGAGCAACTGACGACTTGTCTGCAAGATGAATTGTGGGCGCTGGTTTGCTGTAGGCTGCCCTCCAGGAGTGCTGTGTACCGCGCTGAGACCGAGTCCCTCCACTTAGGAGGTCCTCAAAGGTGTCACAGCAGGTCGTGTGTGCTCAGATGTTCCCATACTCTCAAAGGCATTGAGGACACACCCTCAGCTTTATGCTGGAAAACTCCTGTTTTGTTGTCCTGAGTCAGAGCTAATGCATAGTAATACCGTGTCGGGAGCAAAGGAGCCGAGAGCAGATGTAGCACAAACGCAGGAGGGACTTAGCTCCTGCTGGGGCAGATGGGCCGGGCATGGACCGTCTACTGCACGCCAACCCCCACGCGCTGACCCGGGGGTGAGGGCTCCTCACCTTGGTCTGAGCCGTCAAGGCAGCAGGAACATAGCTGTCCTGCTACCACGAGTTCTCGCCAGCAGAGCCGCCTGGAGCACTGTCAGCGCGTCCGTTGGATGTGAGACGGGCCTGTGCAGGTGGAACGGCTCCTGAGGCAGCTGCGGCTACGGCGAAGTGGAGCCCGGTCAGCAGCTGGGGCAGTCTGGAGGGAATGAAAAAGCTCTGTGCCACGGAAGGATCTTGAGATGTTTTTGGTTTTTTCCCCCCTCCTAATCCAGTTTGCCGTTGAATATTCCTGGTTTCAATTGATTTGTACGTGTATAGCTGATGGTATTGTGTGTAGCCCAGTGTTCTGCCCTACAGAAGTTGAAAGTTTTTAATTCTTTCATGTACTTGGTATCCGAGCTGAAAATAATAGTGCACCAGGTTCTAGTACAGTAATGTATTTTGTATTTTTAGTTTTTAAAATGATCCAAAGCAGAGACTTCACGATTTGTCCTTTTTTGGAGTTGAAAATGTGAAGACTCAGTGCATGATATGGACAATTTACACCAGAAATTTGAGGAAATATATAAACAAACTATACATGGAAATGAACCCGGTTTGTTATGTTTTGAAAAGCAGCCATCGTGTCTGTGCCGGAACTTATTTCCAACAAAAAAATTTCAGTGGCAGATTTATCGAGCAGGCACGGTTGCCAAATTGTCACGGTAAAATGTAGTCACTTCTTTGGATCTGGATCAATGCTCCGTATAGTAAATATAGATGAATGTCTGTTTACAGATGACTGAATTTTCGAGCTAGAATTTTATGGATCTGTATTTTCAGTGTTTTTTCAAGGAGAGGACTGGTTTGGTATACTTTCAGACCTGCAGTCCTCAAACAAAATTGCCAGTGAGGGTGTTGGAGACGCTGTAGGAATGGGAAGTACAATGTCAGTTCCTGAAAAAGAATACAGTCTTCGGTAGCGATTTGTAATTGTTGAATGAGCTCTTCAAATAGTGAGAAAACTGATTTTTATGCTTTGATTAAATAGAACACAGTGCAAAATACATAATGCAGTGAGGGATTCTTACAGTGCTTTAATAGAAATTGATGATAGTGATCGCACCAAGGCACTGCTTAGTACACTTTCAGTCTTAGCAGGAATATTGAATTGTCCTCTGGTTATAGGATACTATAGGATAACTGTATTTTGAAACCTCTTGCCTTTTCCATAAGCTGCAGTAAGCAAGCACTGCAACTGGGGTAGATAAAATATAAATATATTCATCAAAGAAAAGCAATGTAAAATATTCCTGTTATCCCTCTGTGAAGTGCTGTAAAGTACCGTTTCGCTGCAGTACCTCTGCAGGTTTTGGGGCTTCATGTTAGACCACTCACAGCTTTTATTTAGTTGTAGTAGTATTTTGCTCTTTGCATTGTGTTGCATTTATATCGTATGTGAGTCTGATTCTTGCTGCTGCTTGAATTATAGGTTCTTCTGTTTCATACTACTTTTACAGTGTTTTGGACTATTTATTTCATGCTGTCTATATATGCCTTTAAATTTAAAGATCTCAGTCTGGCAGTCCTACTCCTGTGAGTACTATTTGCACAAGTAGGAGCTGTGCTGATGTCAGTTTGATCAAGCAGGTGAAGAAGGAGGGTTTGCAGGAATGTATCGTATGCTGTATGCAAATTTCTTTCCGTTTAAAATGATTCACAACACTTGCATCAAATGCATTAAGCAATAATATTCCTTCTATCTTTATGGAGAAAAAAAAAAAAGAGAAACCAACCCTAAAAAAAAGATTCATCCACTCCTACCTGAGAAATTTTATTAGGCTAATTAAATAATCTTTTTTTTTATCGTTCCTTCTCCTCTCCCCCCACAGTAGCATTACGGAACTGGTTAGTAAAGTCATGGTTTCTTTCAAACTGTTTTAATAATATTAGCTTTACCTTTGTTCCTCACTTTCACAGAGGTTTTTACCTATGGTTAATAAAAAAGTTTGATCTGTTAACTTTGTGGTTTATTTTGGTAGAATATGTGAATCTCTTCTCCCCGTTTGGTTTATTTATTATAATTTCCAAGAAACTGAGTATTGCTAGGCGTTTTGTACTGCTGAGTGGGAGCTTGTAGGAGAAGCAAATAGTTTGTGCAGAATTCTCTCTGTATTATTTTTGGACTAGAGAAATCTGACATACAAGAAAATTGCTTATGCAGTTGGATTTTGTTTCTCCAGCGGGATGGATTGCGCGCTCTGCTTTACAAGAAAAGAAGTGATGATTTATGCAAGTACATAATGGTCCATGGGTAATGAGTGTGTGAGTGCATGCTTTGTGCAAATGAAGTTCAGGCAACTATAATGTATAGAATAAATAGTGACAGTGGTGAATTACAGACCCATAATTCCACTGAGGAGTTCTGCAGATGACATAAACTTCAAATGCAAAGCTTGGGTGGTTTGTGATGCTCCATCACTGAAGCCCCGGAGAGGAATTAATTCCCCTCCAAGCTTGATAATTCCAAATTCATGTCATTTTCTTTTGTTGCTCGACACGTGAACCTCACCTCCTTTCCCGTTTGAAATAGCGTCTCTCTACATCTTCCGGCCGTATGACGGTGTGAGCGCTCTCATGTGCGTTCTCTATTCTCTTTTTCTTTTAAGCTTATGCATAGGATCAGTCATCGCTTTCATTTTCAGACTCCTGCAAACTAACATCTAAGCTATAGTTGGAATGCTTTTAGTGCTGTCTTTTTTTTAAATGTCCAAAGTTTGATTGCTCATCAGGCAGCTTAAATTTTGACGTTGTGTTTGATGAAAGCTTAAGCTTGATATGTGCATGATTTTATGGAATCTAAATTGAGAATAAGTGTGTTGTGATTCTAACTGCAATTATTTGAGCCTCCATTTCTTGTGGAGTTGTGCAGTTTTCAATTAAGCAGTGGTTGGAAAATACTTTTATTGGTGCATTTCTTAAGAATTCTTTGTTGATGGGGCAAATAAAAATAGGGCATTTATATTGAAAACTATTGTTTTTATTTTTAAGTGATATAAAGTCCTTGAGATGCTTCACGATATTTACCATATGCTCAGGAAGCAGATAACTATTTTTGCAAACAGGTTATGTGCATAAACATTTCATGGTAGATAAGCACACAAAGAATTTTTTATGTTTGGATTTATCACAGTATTTCAGAATGACAGGTATTTTGTGCTCTTGCTACATCACGAGCATTGCTTCTTAGTCTGTGTATATCTTCCTTGCATGTGAATTATGCAAAGTAAGATTTATTCCATCAGATGCAAGTTTTACTCAAAATTCTGTATTCTTTTCACTTTTTAAACACATACATGCAGAGAGCCTTGAAAATACAGTAATCTATTAAAAACCAAATATTTATTTGTCATTTGACTTTTTATATTAGTTGTGAAGCTAGCTAGGTTTTTTTTTAGCAAGCGGTGTAATAAACCTTTGTGTTTTATGCAGATGCAGTATATGTATGGAAGTATAAATATATGCAGTGTATGTATGTAAGTATAAACATTATTGCTGGGATGTTATTTTTATTGACTGTTTCTATTACTGTAGTTCCGGGGATTTTGGATGGTGTTTGGGATCGCGCTGTGCAAACTGAGACTGATGGCAAGTCTTCAGAACAGAAACTAATTCTCAGCCCTGGAACAGGTTGTTCTTGGAGGCTGCTGGGGGCTTTTCACAGATTTTGTTTTCTGCCTGATTTACAAGACTAAGCCTAAGAGCAAGGTGAAGCTGAATATGGAAATATTATTATCCTTGTTTAATACCTTGAGAACAGAAGCACTGAGGAATTAAGTGACTAATTCAAGGTTATGCAAAACTCTGTGGCAGAGCTGGGACCTGAGCCCAGTTCTTTTGAGTCCAAGGTTAATATCTCAACCACCAGACCACTCTTCCGCTACGACTGTAGCCTCTGTTATAACCCCAAATTTCACTTACGTTAATTTTACTGCAAAACCGAAATCCTTTTGACTTGAATTTTCCATCGTTGCTCTCAAATAATAAGGGAGTTAAAAACTGCTTCTGCAAAATCTGTTTGACTATCATTAAGTCGTATTCATTGGTAAAATAACTGATTTTTTCAAAACATCTTTAAGCTTAAATAGTAAGACTTTCTATGTTGACTGTGAGCCGTTTGTCTGTCCTCTAATATTACAGATAACTATATTATTTACTGTAGCCATTGCCTGACAGATCGTGTTTATCTCAGCAGTATTTGAACTACAAAGCGTAGTTTTGATATATTTATTCTCTCTGTCAATTTATATTTATATGTAAAATGAAAGCTAAATTCTGAAGAAATTATAAATAATGTGACAGTTCAGCATTCTAAAATTTAAAGCCTCTGTAAAGGGACAGTTGACTCAGACGTGATTTATATTGTAGCTCTCACTTTAAAGAATTAAAATTCTCATATGCAAGACAAAAAAAATGAAGCACGAGCATATGCTGCCTGTCTAGAAGATGTTTTATTATAGAGCAAAATGATGATTTCTTCAAATGCAACTTGTGAAACTAAACCTGGAATAATATGGTAGTTTTTTGGCAAATCAGCCCTGGTAAAGGGTAAAAAGCCACGACCAGTAACTGGAAGAACAATAAATAATTAGGAGTCTAAACATGCTTACTACAATTATTGGGAAAGAAACAGAAGTATTAAATAAGTCTGAAATAATGTATACCTAATGTGAGAGTGCTGTCTTAGGAAAAAAGCTAGTCTTTTATTTACCGAAATACTTTCGAGAGAACTCAATTTTCAGATACAGCTTCAAAGATCTGGTTTGTTAAGATATCCTGCTGGAGCAGAAATAAATTTAACGGTACTTTTGGATATTTATTCATTCTTATTCCTTTTGCTCTGCAATGTATGCTAATACCTGGTCCTCTGAAACTATTTCAGAAGATCCTAAATTCAAACATCTTCAGATGATCTTTGTAAATATTTTAGTGGATGAATGAATAATATATTTTAACTGTTTATACATCCTTTCTGTACAAGGATATTGAAGAATGATAGCAACTTCAGCATCAAACTATTCCTGTAAAACAAGTTTAATTTGTTTTACAAATGAGGAAATGAAGACACAGAGAAGTTAAAATAATTCCATCGGAAGACTGCTGCAGTGCTGGGAAGGCAGCCACGCCGCTTAGCGTTGTGGTGTCCTACCGGTTGTCATTTAGCGAGTGCTTTGCCTTGACTCTTAGTGTACAGGGCAAAAAAGAGGACCTGGTTATCCTTTCTTTTTGTCCATATATGACCCTTAAACCCACCTCCAACTTCTGAAGGCAGGGAAGGGGATTACGACCTTTTTATGGACAATAGACAGAAGTTCATCTCTAAGAGTCACAGAATCTAAATTTGCTAAATTTATTGATCCTTTCCTGTGCTCTTAAGAGTTAACTGATATTACTTAGATATTGGATTAGGGAAGAATTCCAGAGAAAGCCAAAGATGACCAGCAGATTATGACCTTAACATATTTGTTGTTATAAAATTTGTAAAATGTTTCTGCTTGTTAGTGAAATTATTATCTGTGAACAAAGACATTTTCTGGACAGGATTATAGCCACTGCATGCTAATTAAGGGAACAAAGAGATGAGGATTACAGAAGCAATAACAGTAAAATATCCAGGAACGGTTGCGTCAGGACGTTATCTTCCTGTCAGCTGTGCTGTTGTGTGCTTTGGCACTTCTCCTCTTGTCATCCCGCAGTAACCAGAGACTTTTATGAGGGCCTCACGGAAACATGCCTCGTTCGGTCCCTGGGGCTTTTCTTTTCCAGAGAGTAATCGCACACACTGGGTCAGCAGAACCAGGTGGGGAGAAGAAAATAATCCAGTGTTGGTATTCTTGGTGGCATGTTAATGGCTCACCAAAAGTGGTAGAGGATGGGTGATTTCTTTAACCACTAATTGTGAAATAAACAGTTTACGGTGAAGTGAGTCACTCTTCAAAAATAGGTAGTAGTAACTTGGATATCCTCAGTCTGTTTTGGCAAGAGATCATAATGTATAGCGGAGGATATTTTCCCAGCCATCAGGGTCATCAATGAGTTCTAAATCTGGTAACTCATCGTTACTTTTACTGGAAAGCCAGAATATATGGTAAAGGGTTAGTTTGCTAGAAGCACGTTTTCACTTCTAATGCCGAGTACCAGAGATTAGAAAGAGCACGTTTAGATAGCCTACATCTTCTTCCATTTCTGCTCCACTGTTTTATTTAGTAACGTCACCTTGTTGGGGCTCCTCCTGGCTCTTTGTGTAGTGTGTACTATTTCACACCTCGTGGCACCTAAGCTCTGATTTTTAGGTAGTTACCTAAGCAAGTGGATTCATGCAATTTTCTATTCATTGTTTTGGGAATGAGCTTCCATCAACCACATGTCTCTTCTAAAGCTATCACCAAAACCTCTTCGTTTGAAGCAAGGATATAAATGGGCTCGAGTGTGATTGGAATATTTTCGTGCTTACTCCTTGAGTTTTTGTCAAATGCAGTATTGACAGAAAGCTGTAAAACTGACGTGAATCAAATTAACATTCTTTAATATAAGCTGTTATTGCAAAATTATCTAATTTACTGCAATAAATGCTCCCTCTCTGTTTGTATCTCTCTTATAAACATATAATTTTATTTTTCTGACTTGCAAGGAGCTAACGATGAAGCGATTGGAAGAATTCTTATTTTAATGTCCAGTTGGAATGGGAAATTTTTGAAGAATTAGTGAAAAGCAAATTGCTGATATGAACAGTGTGATTTTTGGTTTTAAAAGCTAGAAAATATTTCAACTAAAGCATCTTTCAACGTAGGGCTGATAAGGGTGTTCTAGAGACATCTAGAGATGTAAGGTGGCACCATCAATACTCTTAAAGCATAAATAATGCTCAGGAATCCCTACAGGCTCTGTGGATGTGCATTAGTGAAGTGTTGTGTGCAGGCCTGGGCTGTTCCTGCAAAAGGACTTTTCCCGTTTTCCAAATCCCTTCAGATGGGTGTTGGTGTAGGTGACAGGTAATCTGATCAGAATTCTGCTGCGTTGTTTGTACCGGCTACCTGGGGAGAAGCAACGTGCTGCTTGTCTATTCCCAGCACCACAGAGGCGGAACACACCGGTAATCGCTTTTCCCTGTTTGTGGTGGACAGCTGTCAGTGACATTGACTCTGGGGTGGTGTTGGTGTTTCCCCATATGTACCTCTGAGTGGCACTTGTACACCTGTAACAGTAATCTGGAAGGCGTGTTAAACCAGAAGGAGATGTGGTGGGCAGGTCTGGCTAACTAGCCTAATCAAACCGGTTTACTTGTCCTTCTGCCGTCGCTGGGGGAGAGAGGAAAAGTCTCCTTCAGCTGGTGACTGGGAACACGGAGGTTAGTCCATCTCAGTTCCCTGGCTCCAGAAGGTGCTTAGGAAGAGGAGTCTCCTGTGGTCAAACCTGTCACCAAGAGGCTACCGTGTTGGCTCAGATGCTCCTGACACAGCGGAATGACTCGGATCTGGCGGCAAGTCTTCTGCCCAACTCAGAGTACTTCACTAGAGGCCAATTCAGGTTTTCTCTGCCAAGTGTTTAGTCTCTTGTGGGTGCAGTTGCTTACATGTAAAGTTTAAGACCTTACTCCTGAAATAACAATCCATAAGGTATTATGATCTTGAAAGCAGAGTTGTGCTACTGCAAAGAAATGCTTAAAAGGGACCTTTATTTTGAATGAATTAAAGACAGCCTTTTTTGATTCCTTTCTTTAAAGCCACTGAAAAACAGTCCTTATTTTGTGGCTGAAACGAAACTCTGTTGATTTCTTGATGATGCCCAAAAAGAACAGTTGAATACAAAGCAGTTTTTATTATGCCATGAGATTTTCAGTTACCAGAACCCTTCCCAACTGTTGTTCTGTAGTAGGAATGCAGGCTTTTTCAGAATTTGGCATTTCTATGCAAACATTGCGAGTTAATATAAAATAAATGAATAGCTTTATTGTAACAGGTTATGTTGTGATAGTACAAGGTTGAATTCTAGCGTAAAAAAAAATGCAGGTAGTGCAACCTACAACTAAAATGGTGCTTGTGAATTGTGTTGAGTTTGCATTTAAAAAAAAAAAAAAGGTAGGTTGTGTTCTTGTGAAGCCTTAAACATATCTTGTATCTTTCACTAGTGGCTATTATGCATTCGGGCACCTCAGGAACAAAGAAATGACAGAGAAATGGATGGCCTGGGCTTAACTAAGTAGGTGATGGTACAGATGAGGCCTGATAAGCTTAACACTTCATCTCCTTGCCGCCGCCGTGGTTTGCAGGAGATTAGAACTGTCTGACTGTGAGGAGGGCAGGCTCCACAAATTCACTCATACATGGCAGTTCTGTAATGAGGTGATCCCTCATTCCTTAAACTACTGAACTAGAACTGCACAAACAGATGTTTGCCTCTGGCAGTCCCGGGCGTGCAGCACAGTCTCTGCCCTACCTCCAAATGCAAGGAGAACGTCCGGTTGCCACAAATATATTTTATTGATGTTATGGTTCTTTGTAATAATTAATTCGTAATAATAAGGGCCAAATTGTATTTTTGTGAAAGGAGGAAACCTGCAAGTAAATTCAGGGTGTTTACGTTGCAGGGTAGAGTTTGACAAGAATCTAAATTATAATTTTTCAGTGAGTTAACATGACAAACTCTGGTGTGGGAAATTTAGAGAGCATTCTGCCCTTGGTTATGTGCATTACGTTCTTTCACAGCAAAACTTCTTCAGAAAGCTCGCAAGATGGAGATGTGACCCTGCATTATGAACCTTTTACGCAGTTGCTGGTAAACAACCAAAGGTCAAGCTCAGTCTCCGACGTTGGTGTTTTTGAGCTTGATGACGTGAGTTTAGCAAAACTACATAGGGACGTGTTGAGAGTCAGAAACGACCACTGGGACCCTAATTCACACCCAGATGGCTTTAAGTGCCGACTCGTTCTGCCTGCTTCAATTGGACCACTTGTGATTTTAACTTTAGTACACGTTAATTACTCCGCTGTCTTAGAGGCTTGAGCGCAGTTCATCAAGAAGGTCATTGCTTTGTGGTGAGCAGAGAGGAATTTATCAATAAGCAGTAACCTGTGATTCAGGCAGCTTTGTTTGATGTTCTGAGGGTTAGTGAAATTGTGTGGTTTTATTAAGCTATGAAATAGTAGCAGTCTGCTGATGGCCGTTCGAACGTTATCTTGAAGAATACATCTTAAAAATGGAAACTTTAATTTTGAGGTCTTTGTGAAAATGTACTGTTAATTGTAGTAATCTGAAGTTTACTTTGTGCAAAAATAGTACTTAAAAGAATTAAAACACAATGAATATTAAAATTCTGTTCAGAAAGCGATGGCATGCTTTTTAAAACTGGAGCTTTGTCTTATTCCCTCTTCCAGAGGCTTCCTGGTCTAGGGCTATTCCCTCAAACTAATGGGACCACCAAATCTTTTTTAGTTCCCAGGAAGGGGATGCCTCTATTAGATGCTGATCGCTTAAACCTGGTCTCTTTTTCGTTACAAAAAAAGGCACATTTTCGTTACAAATTAACTAGTGCAGTTGAATCAAATAATCTAAGCCCAAACATAAGCAAACGTAATTTTTCAGTTCTAAGGCTTTCCTTTATGCTATAGTGAAGCACGTAAGGCTTAAAACATTTCTATACATATATTCCCTGGTAGCATATTTGTGCTGCAGAAATGCGATATTAGACTGTTTATACTAATGAACATCCCAACTAGAACACGATCTTTTATTTAAGAAACAAACCTTCAAATTGCAGTACTTGAAAATATCAGCCAGTATATGCATATGGTCCTACAACACAAGCTGTTTTCTCTAGATGTGTGCAAATAAAGTAATATTTTTTTAAAGTGCTATAAGCATATGAACAGAAAAGATACAGTAAGGAGATAACAGTATGTGTTCTTTTTCTAATTAACAACTATTATGTGATAAAAGTGTTCTTCTACTAGCTTCCTCATGTGTGAAGGGAGCAAAAGTAAATTAATTGCCATCAGCCTGAGGAGAGCACACTGTATTTCTTACGACTTCATAGTATTGATTTGGCTATTATTCATGGCCTCTATTCTCTGCTATGTAGATTGATGCATCTTTAATTCATAGATACATTATCATTAATAGTGGTTTATTGACCAAGCAAAACAAAGCTGTTGCTGGGTCCTTTCTAGTGCAAAAGCTCCGTACTTTTTCTGGTAAATGTATTAGTTCGTGCATTCTACTATAAGCTCTGGAGTCAGATGGTTTGTTTCTGTGTGCTATGGCGATGGCCTACTGTGGCGCCACGTCTAATATGCTTTAGTTCTTGGTGAGCCAAACTCTGCTGGTAACGTAATGAATTCCTAAATTACAGATACTTTCTTGTCCTTTGAGCATCAGACAAGAGCTGAATAAACATCTCTGTGTTTGTGTACGTGTGGTACAACTAACTGCACGTAGAAGCCTCTGTAAATAAGAGAAGAAGAATGTGCCCTACACTTTAACTTGAGATCAGATTGAATTTTGTTAAATTTGGGCAAAAGTTTTATAATTTTGCAAAAACAGCACTGAACTGATGATTTGTTGAGATGTTTCCAATTTAATCAAATACTGACATGTAAGTACACAAAAATAAATCTACTCTAGCTTGGTAGTCAACTTATTTGCTTGGGGTTTTTTTGTTTGTTGGGTTTTTTTTGTGAGAGACTACAAGACTAACACAGGCATGAGACTATACAAATTTCTAAGCAGAGGGTCTGAATCTGGTTAGTTTTTGACATACATCTTGATGAAGGTGAAATCATTAGGGAACTATTTACATGTTAGTAACATGTCATGTTTTTGGTTTCAAGGAAAAATAAGGGCTGAGATTGAGGCTGATGTTCTTCACCCTCCTTTCTACAAAATTTTAAATTGCTCAGTGTGTTTATTTACTCTTTGTGTACTGATATTTTGGAATACCTGCTTATGGTATAGCATGGGTGTGATATGATACAAAGGCTATTATTCTGTAGATTATTTATCCAGTTCTTGTTAAGAAAAAAAAACAACAAAGCAAGAGCTACAAACAGAGCCCTGGCTGTAGTTTTGATGTGTTTGTTGTTTAATGCACAGGGCTTTTTCTTAAATAGGTTTCAAGCTTTATTTTTAAAAGCGCGTGAGAGAAAAAACATACTGGGAGCTAGCAGCATGCCCGTCTGAGAATATGTGTGTTATAGCCAAATGGTCCAAAGAGAAAGAGATCCGGGCATGTCCTGTTGTACAGGGCATTAGTTTGTATCCTATCACAGTCTTCAAATGCAGTTATTAAATATTGGATCGAACCCTTTGTTTTTCCTTGTGTGTTTACCAGTTAGTTTTATGAGGCTTTGAAAGGAATCGTGGTGAATATACTACTCTGCCTGCGTGTACAGAAAGGCTAGTCTTGTGTCCCGCGTGCCTTTATAAGGGACTGAGAATCACACGTGAAAGTGAAAAGCATTAGCTTGTGTGGCAAAAACACAAATGTGTTTTTACACTTCCAGGCAGTGCCAAATTCTACAGTTTGGTTTCCAAATCCTCTTCTTCCCCCGCCCCTCCTATGGTTAGCCTGCTGAATCCTTCTCAAGAGGTCTGCACACAGACCACATGCAGGTGGTCTGGTTTTCAGAGGTGCTGAGAACGTGTTTGACAGTCCTGGCTTTGATATGGCTGAGGGGAGTTTAGATTTTTGGGAGAAAAAAAAAAAAATTCATATTCAGTGATGAAATGAAGAATTGGAAGCCTAAATTTAGGCATCTGAGTTCAGATATTCCGATGTTATGCTTTTTCTTGTTATTACAAGTCCACTTTGATACATAGTGTTGTGATACCTGTGTAAAACCCTAAATCAATATAAATACGTTTATCAGGTGGATGCAGAGAAATGCAACGATGAGGTATAGCAGCAGGGATCAATGCCATGTCCTTCATAGTGACAAACAAAGAAATAAAGCCCATTTTAGAGCTAGTGTTGAAGGTCCCGCACAATGCACAGGGTAAAGTTCTGGAAGCATTATCCAAGCAGATGAATGTTAATTATAGTGTAAGTTGCATATTGCAAACAAAGTTTGTGTCACAAGGAGATGAGATTACACATTTCTTTTTCTGAGGAAAAATAATCATTAGCTATTCTAAACGAGCAGTGCTTTTAAATCTTGTCACAAGACACAGGTATTGCTGAGCGAAGGTTTGTCTTCAGAATGCACTTCAGGTTTTGTGTCGATGCTCACTTTGTCTCTAGCGTTCTTTGTTCCTCATTTTATTTTATTGCTCATTTAGGGGCAAACATGGAAGGTGGGGAGACAATTGCCTGGTTTTTCCTGCAGTGGAAAATAAGTGTTGTTTAATAAACCCGAACAACAGCTGGGCGTAAGGCAGGAACAGGTCCACAGAAATGGAACAAAAAGGAGGGGGAGAGACACACGCAGTGAAGTAAGGAAGTGTAATGAGAAAAAACATTATAAAGAATGTCTGATTGAAAGAATCAGTTTGCGGATGTGTCCTGTGACCTTACAGCACAAAGCAAGCTGTCTCTTTTGGTTGTTCTTGTTTCCAGTAACCATAAAGGCTTTCAGAGAAGACCAGTGCAGTTTGTGTACAAAAGAAAATGTCGTAGTATCTCATCCCAGCTGAGAAATTGGTGAATACAGTAAGTTACCAGGTTCCCTGCTTCGGAACCTTCAGTGACTTCGAATAACTCTCCGTGATGAAAGGAGTGCATTCTCACGTTTCCTCAGACTTTCCGAGGACCAGATTAGGTGTACATGCCTCTGATGTACTTGCTTTCACTTGAAAATAATAGTGATGGCTTTGCCTTGGATGGACATGCCCGCTGGGTCATATTGTGATTCCGCAGATTTATACTGGTGGGGTTTTTGTTCGTTGTTTAAAGCAGTTCATGTGAAATACTGTAGTGAGTTTTCAAGAGTATTAAGTACATCTTTATGGAAAAAGGAGTCTCCAGGGCAGTTCCAGAATGTTCTTTTTTTGGTTTAAGTGAGGGCTTTATGTTCTCTTCTAAAATGGAAGCAAAGGTATGTATAATTACATAGCTTCTGTAGAATATATTTCTAAAGCAGATTTTAATAGTCGTGGCTAACTGGCTCTTAAGACACCCATGCTGGCCTGTGAAGGTGTTTCAGATGGCTAGAAGAATTTACAAGATAGTAGTTTGCTTTTTCAGCCATTTTTCATACGTTTGAGTTTCTAGTTGGGAAGGGCGGCGAGCTGGCGCTCCTTTTGCAGCAGCCTCTGCCGCTGGACACTGGAGGCAGCAGCACGGCAAACCTTCTCCAACGGTCTTGTTCCTCTGGTCAGCCCTGACCCGGAGCAACTCCGTTAAAGGGAAAGATGGGAGCGTGTTCCTGACCTCTGTTCGATGGCTTAGAACTAGATCTCCTAACTAGACTGTTATTTGGATCACCCAGTTTTGGTGATGGTTGTTTAGGTGGAGGCTTATTAACTACTTCAAGTAAAAATTGAAATACTGAATTAGTCTTAGAGAGCAAGTATTTGAAACTCCCGGAGTGTGTTTCCTTACCGTTTTATTTGTTAGAGAATATTATAATTTATGCATTACCGATATGACTGCTGCTTTTAAATGTTATTTGTGATGAGAAATACCCTGTATCGTAGAGTATCTACAGCGCTTGTGTCTTTCCACACTAGCGCAGCTGTTCTGACCCGGTGTATATTCAAGACTTTTGCCATTATTGCTGTTTACGGGCTGTACCTGCACGTATCTAGTTGTGCAAAGGTCTGAGGAGGTATCTTGCGTGGACATGCTTCACAGAGATGGCAGAGGAATATTGCTAAATCAGGTATTGAGTTTGTTTGGTTTTGATTACCATTCAGCTTAATACTTTAACTGTTTTGGTTTTGTAGCACTTGCATTTAGTAATGAGGTAAAAATAGGCCAGAAATAAATATCTTTGTAGAAACTAAATATGCTGAGGATATAGTGCCCTTGCAATGACTGTAAAATACTTACATTGTGTGTAAATTATTTTGCAAAGAAAGCAGTAACTATCCTTGTCAAGTCTGCTGATAACAAATTTCCCAGGATAGCTGGTCTTTGGCTATAATATACCAGGTACAGCTTTGAGTAGCTAATCATAATAATACAGTATGCAACAAAAATGTCAATATTTTGCATTGCAAAGTGTATTTGATGGGAGTAACTAAATGGGAGTTTGAGAGAGCAGGAGTTCCTAGGACACCAGTGCATGGCAAGAGTCAAACGTGACAGGCTAATGTAGAGCTCCTTGGAGTCATTTGATGAAGTGAATAAAAATTTCTCTGCAGAAAAGAAAATGAGTGTGCCATCACATTGGTCATTGCTGATGGATTTCATCAACACAAAGAGGTTCAGTAAAGGTTAATAGGAGTGTGTAATGTGGTGTAACACAAACTCCCAATTATCAAGGAGTTCTCTAATGTCAAGGTGAGGAGAAATATGCCGTTGTGACTCATCTTTCCGTACAGATCAGCCTGAACTTAACGTGGTTATCTGTGGTCTATTGGGCAGGGCACTGGCAGAGGAACCAAGAGAGCTTGTTCTCTTTGTAGTCGTGAACTGCTGTGTGACATTGGACATGTCACTGAATTCATCTATGTATCAATATCCTCACGTACAGAATGGAGATTATCATATATATTCCTTTTATAAAGTCTTTGGAGCTCTATGGACGGAAAAATTCTATACCGGCTCTGAAATAAAATAATTTTGTTTATAAATGCTCACCAGCCATCAACAACAAAATAAACCCAGCTCTTCATATTGCTTATTTTGTTAAGGCCTTTAAAGTTGCTCCACTGAATGCATTTTAGACTACGGAGGACCAGCTCACAACAACATAATGGCGGCACTCTAGAAACCCCACACCATCATAGGGTCAATGTGACAACGGGAAAACACAAAATCTTTTACTAAAGAGAGATTCACCGATGAGTCTGCCAGAGGAGTGCACCATCTGTATTTGGTATCTCTGCTGTGGTGGTGCCAGCTGAGCACCCTTCTGCTCAGTGGAGAAGCTCAGTTTCCCACTCACATGTAATTCTGGAGGCTGCTTTTTATTTGGCTTCAAATTCAGGTTTATTACGACAGTGTGTATATAATTAGCGACCCCTCACTTCTGATGAAGCATGTAGAGGCTGTGCAGGATATCTTTAAGTCTTCTGCTGGGAATTACTCTAGCACCTCTCGCGTGCAGAAGGGACGTGTGCTGCTGTGGTAGGGCACCACAAGAACTTAAGCCACATAGGGTCTGAACTTTCGCGGTTTGCGTCCCATCAATTTGAATGTGGATATTATTGTTTTAAAATAATATTGTCTTATAAAGTGCTGTGATTGATTTTCCATGTCAAGAGCAATTTATATTCTTAGTTTTGATTCAAAAGCTCAGAGCCATGTGTTGGTAATAGTGGGAGGCCTTGCTCCGTGCGTAGTTTCTTTAATTTCAACAGGACTGTTAATGGTGTAAGCTGTCAGTTTGCTCCACATAGATTTAGGTTAGGGCTTTATAATTTAAAACGATAAAACCCTATAAAGTGTAAAAAGGAATAGGTGTTTTGCACCCTGAATAAATGCCGTTTGTTTTAAATTTTGTGCAGTAGTGTTAAAAACATATAAATAAAAAGCTATTATACAATGAGAAGTGCATAAAAATGAATGTGAGCTTTATTTTTAGATTGCAATGAATAGATTAGTGAAAGAAAAAACTTTTTTCTTGGTACATGAAAATGTAGTAGACTATCAGCCTTCTGATCCCTACGCTCTAGAAGAACCTCACCTAAAAATCCAAGTTTGCTTTGGGTAGGAAAGTCAATATTGAAGAATTCCATGGGTTTAGGGGTTAAGAACTGACTGAGACAGGACTCTGTTTAAGACTGACATAGCTTTTGACTCCGTAAATAAAGAAACCACATCGAGCTGCCAATTGTATTAGCTGTAAGCTCTTTGTAGCCTTGCGGACTCATTCATCGATTACATTTGATTGTCAGGACATCTCAAATATAGAATTAAAATATTTCCAGTAAGCTAATTGGCTCCCGTGGCGCTTCAGACCAGCACTTGTGCAGTGGAGGGAGTCCCTGTGCGGACTTACGTGGCAGAGTGTCTGAAGTATGTTCAAACAGTTCAAGCAATGCCTAGCCCAGCCCTTCTGCTGGGCAATAGTAGTAATTGAAATCAAAAGTTGGTGGTTTAATCAAAAGTGTGTGTTCCAGTAATCTTGTTTTACGTTGCACTTGAACATCTGAAAGTGGTTTTAATCTGGAGGTTTTGGGGTGGTGGTTTGTTGCGTGGCGTTTTTTTTGGGGTTTTTTTTTTTTTTGTTTTGTTTTCAAATGGCATGGACTAAACTTTTTTTTTTAAAAGATTGATTTGGAGAGATTGAATGGATAAGTCAACTTTCATTTGCATGCTGCCTCTACTTTTTCATTATAAAACAAAAAATGTATGCGTGCATATATATTTATTTAACTTATTTAACATGTATGTGACAAACCCACTCTCAAATAGCAACATTAGTAAAGTACATACAACAACGTAAACTGCAGCTGTGAACACACCTCAGAGGCATACATCAATTCCTAACAGGCAACACAAACCGACAGATTACTTTTAAAGGATTATTATAACATTCCTGTTGAGTGAGTAAATTTCTTTAAGCTGGATGGTTGTGATGTTTATTGCTCTGAAAATCCTGGGGAGTGGGAAGAATTTTCATTGTAATGGTTGTATTGCTCTGCTCATGTACACAGCACCCGCGGGCTTGTTGAAAGGCTGAGACCAAGAACTGTTTACGCACTTGTAAGTAACTCAAAATACTTTTATATACAGCATAAAGGCAATTATCTTGATTTTGGTAAGAGTTAATAGATACAAATACGAATAGGAAAACAAAGATCATGCCCCTCTTTGGAGAAAAACTGTAGCTGACATGGCACCTTTCTGAAGCTGTCTTGCTTGAAGAGGGTGGGTTTTCTTTCCTCTCTTGGTCACTCAAACTATGTGGGTTTTGGTGTGCTGGTTTTATTTGTTTGGTTTTTTTTTAATTTGGGGGGTTTTTTTCTGATTTTTTTTTTTTGTTGCTGCTGTTTTTGGTTTTTATTTGGATTTTTTTGGTGTGGGTTTTTTGTGTGTGTCTTGGTGTTTCAGTGCCAAATACTTGGACTGCACTAAATGCTTCAGACCTGAGTTTTGTGTAGATTGTTTTCTGGTAGGTTATTTCTAGATGATCAGTTATCATGCAAGAAATAAGCCCCACGCCTAAATCCATGAACAGTGTTAAGAGTTCTGACAGTGAATTACTGTCTGTCTGTCCCTGACGCTTGGGTGAAATGGTCTGGCAAAACAGATACTGAAGAAATAATGTATTTTTGTGTGCGTTCTCAAATGATAAATGTTCTTGTCGTCTTAACAAATGCTGATTTTCGCAAGCAGAAAGAATCAGCGCTTCAGGTATTTTTTATTTTTTTAATAATGCAGCAAATCAGAATTTCTATCTGCTCGATCTTCTAGACAATTGGAAGTTCCACTTATCTAAAGAAAAGTCTAGCTGTGACTAAATTTTCATACCCTTTTGTTATGCAAGTCAATAATTTATAGCAAAGTTAAGGCTGTTTTCTCTCCTTTTAATAACAGTACAAGTGTATTACTGGGTATGTTACAAATGTTGATATTTTTTCAGTATCTCTTACTGGAATAAAATTATAGAATATTGAAAAAAAAAGTGGGGGTTTAATTTTTTTTTTTTCCAATAAAGTAACAAACCAAAAAACTTTATCATCAACTTCATATTTTTTGGAGTGGAGGGAAATGGCTATTCAAATCATCGCTTGGAATATCCAGTCAGAGTAACAGTACTACAAGACACTTTGCAAGTCCGGGAATTATAAAGGACACTTGGCCCATAAATTAGGTTTTTTCACCACTGTCTGTGATAACATTTTGCTTAATTGCAGCCCTAGTGGCACATTGCTGTTTTCTCAAGGTTACATTAAAAGAAAAGACATAATTTCATTCAAAAACTATTTCAAATTTATTTTGAAAGAACTATGTCTTTACTGTTTTAGCTAATTTATTTAAATTAGAAACCAATTTAGTATGTAAAATCTAGTGATAGGGAAATGCTGAGAGCCTGGAGGTCAGACAGCCTCTGCAGTGAAAGGAAGAGAATCTGTTATCAGTGATGTCCTTTGTTACAGTTTTATTGCATTTTTGTTTTTTCCCTGTCTGCTGTGATTCAGGTTTCTTGCATTGACAGTTATTATAAAATCAGCTGCTTTCTAGATGGAATCTGAATTCCAGCCTCACGCACGTTGAGTACTACGAGAAGGTGCACAGACACGCACAGATTAAGTTGGCACCTCTTCCCTCCAGACACAATCACTGGAGCACAAGGATACTAAAAACAGCTGGTGTTTTTTCCAACCACATAATTTCTCCTGTTTTGGAACCTTCCACTAGTGGCTGAAAAAATAATAGAAGTATTTTTATGGCAATGAAATACCGAATGTAAAATACATATTATGTAAACCTCTTATTACGTAAACCTCTGGGTTGCCAAGGTTTTCCAGATCAATTGAGCACTCCTAGGTTGTTGCAAATGTTCTTGAAGGTTTCCATCGATTGACTAGACGTGCCCCGCCAGATGTGTGGTCTTTTCAAATGCAATTTAAATAATATCTTCTGTTTCCTCTGTTTGTTTTTTTTAAACGTTGGCACTTTGGCATTTAAGTTAGGAATAAATGAACGTAGTATTATGAACTAGCATAATTACAAAATCATAAATCATTAATTAAGAAATCGTTCCCATCTATTTTGAGTCATCATTAATTTTCAAAAGCACCAGTTAGTCAAAAATGAGAAGGGTGACTTTTTAAGATGTTCTCACAACAGCCTAATAGACTGTATGGTATGACTCTCTGTGCCTAGACGGTTTGTCGACTTCAGCCGTACCATCCAGTTCTCAGAGAAACGCAGTGAATAATCTCCTGGTTTTCTTCACTTGATGGCAAAGCTTAAATCGATAAATCTGATGACCTGAAAAGAGTCTCTTGAAGTGATGCATTTTAGAGCACTTTCTAAGAACTCAAAGGTCAAGTCTGAAGGAAACCATTTTTATCAGAACTTGATATGTTGAACATGATCTGTGCAGCTTGGAACACGCGATTCAATTTTGTACGTGATCTGTTGGCATAACAAATATGATAGTCGTTCATGACACTGCATTTTATTTCATCTGTTGTAAATTCTCCAAAGCTTCAAATCCTGTGGGATGTGAACAGACTTTGACATCGTTAATTAACTGGGAATGTTTTCAATTTACTTTTAATTTACTACATTTTATCACAGTTAGTATTTGTTACAATAACATTTACCTCTCTGTTGTCTACTGTGTTCTTGTATTTTCTCCAGTAAATAAAACACATAATTTTCTGTTTTAGACAGATAACCGTGCTGTCCTAAATTAATTTTTTCAGAGTGGAGAGTAGTGAGTTTAGTAATGGCGTAAATGGACTTGAAGAGTTGAAATCAGAACTCTGCTTATGACATTTAAATGCAGACCAAAAAGGGGAAAAAAATATCTTGCCTCCAGGGAGCAAAAGGCAGGTGGTCTGCTTGAGGGTTCTTAGATTACTCAGTCTAATGTTAAAATCTCAGCTAGAATAAAGCCTCATAACGGGTAATAGTGTGGAAAAAAATGAAATTATTACTGAAATGGGAAAATCACAGAATATAAGTTTAGCGTCCTACGTATTTACCGGCAACTTTGTATATTTTAATGTTCTTATGTAATTGTCTGCAAATGATGTTTTATCAAATACTATTTGCCTATCAAAATATTCACACAAGTTTTTACAGAGAAGTATAAAGATTAAAGGAATTCCAAAATGTCACTTTGCCTTGAAAATTAGTTTTGTCAGGAGAAATGGGTACAATATGTGGAGACATTCGCTTACAATAGAGTCCGTCCTTCCATCGTCAGCCAGGACGTGGCTGGTCCTGACTCTGTCACTGTTCTGATGTTTTCAGTGTTCATCCAGGTGCTTTGAGCCAGTGTTTTTGATGCTGTTATTCTTTCTTTTCTCTCTGGAGTTATATGAGGTTTGGACATAATTGTAATTCCATAGGCAAATTTTATTGATAAATCTTTTTAATAATACCAGCTCATTTTATTGACTTAGAGTACAGACTATAGGGGAATGATACGGGGAAGAGGAATGTTCTCGGTACTAAATGTTTTGAAGATTGACTCCAAAGAATATTATGCTTTTTTTTTTTTGGTATATGATATTCTTAGAAGCTTCATTGTAAACACTGATAAAGAAAAAATGTAGAAAATAGAGGATAAAAATTGTTTTGAATATATTTTTAGTGCTTAGGCAGTCTGAGAGTTATTCACACTGTGAAAGGAGACCATAAGCTCATCCATATTGTATAAAGGATACTCTCCAGCTTGTGTTTAGATAGACTCATGTTTATGTAGTTTATTTAGGGTTTTATTTGCATGGAAAGCTAAGAATGTCTAGATAAGTTTGTAGTATAAGTATTCGTAATGTAAGCATTGTATAAAGCTCGTGAAATAGACAGCTACGAGTTCAGTGAGGAGGAGGAGGAGGAGTCTAGGTTGCTAAGGCGCAGTGGGTCGCCAAGCATATCACTGGTTTTAAATCCTCATATCCCATCCAAAAATCATTTTTTACTACTTTTTTTTGGCTGTTGTTCAGTTGCGGGGAGGGCTAATTTAAACATTGTGAAGGGGAATTATCGTTTTCCTACAGGGCACAAGATAAATATTTCTGTTATTTTCTTAATGGAGTTCTGGTTCTAACCCAATTGTTCTATTCACTGTTGACTGCATCTTGGCACAAAGCAGCCTTCTGTCACATGAATAAACATCAAATAAATGAAGAATGTCAGCAAAAGTGTAATATGAAACTAATAATTAGTTGTCAAAATTTCAGCTTGTTCACTCTGAATAACTTTTCCCTAATTCTTTTTTCATTTGTTTTCTTCCAGAAATACAAAGAATATGAGAAGGATGTTGCAATAGAAGAAATTGATGGCCTCCAGCTTGTGAAAAAGTTAGCAAAGAATATGGAAGAGATGTTTCATAAAAAGTCTGAAGCTGTACGGGTAAGCAGCAGATCAATCTGCTGTTTCATTCTGTGATGTAAAACTAAATATATAATTTAGGCTCTGCTCTGAAGGCTGTACTAGCGATTGAGGGTGCTGAAATGGAAATGCTAAAGCGTTCAGAAGTATTTTAGGATCAGTATTAAAAAGAATAGATCTAAATTATTTACACCGTCAGTGGATAAATGCGAGAGAGTGTAACTAGGTTTGGACAACAGTTTCCCATATGAGTTTGTAAGGTATCACTCGTACTCGGTAAAACATGACTACGTGTGGTTGTGCATTAAAAGGTTCGATTTCAAAATGTCAAGCCAAAGCGACTTAATTTCACTGGTCGCTGTTATAAAAATAGTAGTGCAGGGAGTCTTCTGAGTTTAATAACCGTCCTTTAGTTCAAAACCAGAAGATGATGAGATGTCTCAAATGGGACTAAATGCCAGATTCCTCTAGCTGTGGTAAGTACTACAGCACTCTAAAGGCAATTCATTAGTGATCATTAAGTAGCTATACTGAGCTTTCTGTACATCAGTAGGTTTTGGGGCTTGGGTTTTGTGTTTGGGGTTTTTTTGTTTGGTTGGTTGGTTTTTGTTTTGTTTTTTTTTTTTTTTTTAATCTCCATTCTGATCCTTCTTTGTCCATAAAAAAATCTAGGTTTACCATAAAAAAAAAAAAAATTCTGAATACTATGTTTTACTATATCAAATAGAAGTTCATTGTAACATGTATGTGCTAAAGAATAACAGGTGTTCCTGTTGTAGTTTTCATTTTGTGTTATTCTTTGCTAGAAATTTAGGAGACTGCCTGTAACAGTAGTTCCTGTTGCATCACCCGTGTCAGCAGAATAACAGGACAATGTGGTGATTCTGTTTGCCACCTGCTGCTCTATTTCAGCCAGATTTGTCTGCTCAGTGGAGTTGAAGGTCTTTGTCTTGACTGTGAAGCTTAAGGCATCGGCCAAGGAGAGGGACTCCATTTGTGTAACTGTACATACAATTTCGCCTTCAGCCTTTTATTTTCTGTTATGGTGCAAAAGGGAGGAAGGAATTTGGCTATGTTTTAGAGGTTGAATTTTCTGGGCTGGCAGCAAAGTAAAACATATTTCAGCTTGCAAACTGAGCACACTTGGCAGGGAAGTAGAGAAAGACAATAAACATGGAACCCCGCAATGCTATTTTTACAGTCTGTTTTTCAGAGAAAAACTGCACTTTAAGATGTGTGCAACAGCTTCTAGAAGCCTGCAGAATATTGGCTCTGGGGGAGGTTGTTTTCCTTGCTCCTTAGCAGAGAAAACTGCTGCCCTGAGACCATAACGATGTGAAAAACCCATTCGTTGAGCAGCACTTGTTTAGAGCGAGGAGTGACCGGCAAGCTGCACGCGCGGGGAGCGGAGCTCTGTTCTGTCAGTGGAGTGCTTTTGGGGAGGAGCAGTTTGTCTCTCGATTAGAGCTGCGAGTGAATGTTTTCTAATGTTTGTGAGTGTTCAGAACTGGTTTGGTCTCTTCATACAGATAGCGTTTTTGTCTAAGGTGGAAAAAAACATAGGACCAATATAGGCCACCGCGCTCTGAGTGAAAATAAAACCAAATTCTGTGAAATTAAACTCTGTGTATAGTATTGTGTGAAAGCGTTTTAGTGCTGGAAAAACTGACTGAAATCCAGAGCCTCCTTTGGAAGGTTTCAGTCTTTGGAAAGGAAGCTAGAATCTTGGTTTGGACAGGGTCACTTACTTTAAAAAATTATTTGTTTAGTGTACCTTCCAATAAAGTTATTCTTTTTTGCACAATTACACGATGTGGTCAATCTTGGTTGCTGGAGATGCATTGCAGAGAAGCAGTCAATCTCCCTTTTAAGTTCTGGCAGTGAGTAGTGCTCAATATTTTATGTTCTGGTAAGTACAAAATCCTTTGGTACGGTGCACGTTTTACACGAGTTCCATCTTTGGTACATCATAGCTGCTTTTCTTCTCATATCTGTAGAGGCAAGATAGGAGTTACAAACTCCACACTGAGACAAAGTAATACTGCATCCCCTTGCCGCTAAAATAATAGAACTTTGACATAAGCTTTTGGTGGCAACTTGTAGGAAGAGCACTGAAACTTAGCTTTCAAGTAATATTTTTAGATTTTTAGATATGCTGGTGGTAATATTAGGGTCAGTACTAAATGAAGAGTACCTTACAACATCTCTCAGCCCTAGAAATATTGGGGCAGCCATTGCAAGGGTTCAAATCCAAGCGCTCAGAAAACACGTTCCAGTGTTATCACAAATTGTTGCCCTGCATTGCTCATTGAGTTAGCTTCAAGTAGACATCAAAATCCATGGTTTAATTTAAAATACTTTTTAGATAAAGCATTGTAATCGACATACTTTTTTCAGGTTCTTGCACGTGTAGCAATCTGTGACAACTATTCAGAAAGCTAGAGTATGTAAGACATTTAATTTGTAGAAAAGGCCAAGAGGAAAGACCTGTAAGTATAGGAACAGGAAAGGCCTTCAGTTTTCTTGTTTTGCTTTATGCTTTCAAACACATTAACTTGTTCGAAGCTACTAATCACGTTTGAACTCTCTTCTCCCTCCTCCCCCTTTATAGTCTGGTTGAATTTTTATCTTTTCTGTCTCATCACTTTTCATAGTGATTAGTTGGTTCAGTGTGATTTTTATCATATTCATCCCCTGTTTGAATTACCCTTCAGTATGCAATTATCCTATCACAGAATGTCCTATTTTTGTGCTGTCAGATACATAAAATAAATGGAAAACTGAAAGTGCTAAACCAATTATATAACCTTTTGTCATCTACTTGCTGATGGAAACCCTCGCAAGCGACGTCCCCCCCACAGTGTTCACTATTTACCTTAGATTTGTGGCAGTACAGGATATTCCTTTTAACCATTCCCTTCCTAATACAGCCCTACTTGATCGAATTTCAGAGAGGCAACTTCAGATTTTATTTTAAATTATTTGTGACATGATTTAAGTTAAAACCACTGAAGGGTAGTTCTGATTCAATGTCGCTGATGCTTTGTTTGTAGCTGTGACGAATGCAGATGTATCCCTTTACCTTTAGGACTACGGCATTTGAGTGGGGAAAAATCTGATTGCCCATGAGGTGGGATAAGTGGAAATGTTTCCTCCGTTATTCAGCAGTGGGTTTAATTTTACAGCCAAACCCAAATAATCCCTTTGAGAGCCTCGCGTAGTCCGCTTTCACTTGTGGTATTGCTTCAGTTGCTTTTCCTGGACTTTTAGTGATTTCACTCATGGGAAATGTGCTTGATCAGTCTTAATTTAAAGTTAGCTGTGATAATTTTTTTTTTTTTAATTAGAAGGTTTTATGATACTTCAGTGACTTCACTCATTTGAAAATCAAGAGAACAGAGCACCATGACATAATGCTCAGTAACACATGACTACTGCAACAAACCTGATAGTTAAAAAGGGGTGGAATTAAACCTCTTCGTTTGGTGCTTTTACGTTTCCTGGTTAATGGTGTAATAGGAAAAAATAAAAGGGGGACAGAAGGAAGTGAAAAATAAAGCAAAATGAAAGATAGATAAGTTGTTAGTCAAAAAGCTAATATTAAACTTTAGCTATGCAGTTAAATTTCTATTTTTATCAGTGTTTCTTTGCAAGTAAGGAGAATCCTGTAAAAATGATTGTTGATTTCCTTGTAAGATGGCAAATCAAGTGTTAGGGATTATTTTTCTTTAAGGCAACTACCATTGCTGCAGCGGAAAATGCAAATAAATGGTATTTCTTTTTATTAACTTTTCCCACTGTCGCTACCTGGTGTTCATTGTGAAGCTGATTCTCGTTATAACAGTACTGTGAAAAGTAATTGCTGTTGTACAGTAATTCAATTCCAGTGCATTCATGCATCAGTAAGCCAGTGAGGTTTATCTAGAGAAACCTGGGACTTTAAAGCTTTTTATCATGAAATTCCACATGCAGACAAACGTTCTTCCAATGAGTGGAATATCAGCATTTACATTTAACAACCATTTGCAATGAAGAGAAATGGATTATTTTTTTTTTTTCCACCAATGATTTTTACACCAGTCTTCAAACTGCTTTCAGATACTAATAGGGCGATATTCTTAGAATCACAGAACACCAGGTTGGAAGGGACTTCAGGAATCATCTGGTCCAACCTTTCTCGTCAAAAGCACAGTCTAGACAAGATGGCCCAGCACCCTGTCCAGCTGAATCTTAAAAGTGTCCAATGTTGGGGAATCCACCGCTTCCCAGGGGAGATTATTCCAATGGCTGATTGTTCTCATTGTGAAAAATTTTCCTCTTGTGTCCAATCAGAATCTCCCCAGAAGTAACTTGTACCCATCACCCCTCATCTTTTCCATGCGACGCCTTTTAAAAAGGGAGTCTCCATCTTCTTTGTAGCCACCCTTTAAATACTGGAATGTGGTGATAAGGTCTCCCTAAACCGTCCTTTCTCAAGGCTGAAAAGACCCAATTCTCTCAGCCTTTCCTCATATGGCAGGTTTCCCAGTCCTTTGATCATCTTGGTGGCCCTTCTCTGGACCCTCTCCAGCCTGTCCGCATCTCTTTTGTACAGTAGGGACCAAAACTGAACGCAGTATTCCAGGCGTGGCCTGACAAGTGCTGAGTAGAGCGGGATAATGACTTCCTTCTCTCTGTTGGTGATGCCCTTGTAGATGCAACCCAGCATCCTGTTGACTTTCTTTGCTGCAGCAGCCCACTGCTATTGAGCTTGTTGTCCACCAGGACCCCCCATGTCCCTTTCCACAGAGCTGCTCCCCAGCCTGTGTTGCACTTCTGGATTACGTTTTGCCGGGTGCAAGACCTTACACTTGTGCTTGTTCTTCATAACTTCATAAGGTTCTTGTTAGCGCACTCTTCAAACCTATTCAGGTCTTCCTGGGCCTCCCTTCTGAAGAGTCCACAAAGGAGATCTTTTGTGCACCTTTCGGCTCCAAACACTTCCCAGCAGTACCGTTATCTTACTTTTATAGCAAATATGTCAGAATGTAACATATGACGAGACATTGCCAGTGTCCCAGGTCCATTGTGTATTCTGTTTTCTCACAGCCAGGTGTCTCTGGTGCAGACATCATTATGTATAAACAAATCTGTTTGATAGCCCTTCCACTGTGGTTTTTAAACGGGATTTTAAAATAACAGTCATATACATAATTTTCTACCTTTTATTTCTTCATCTGTAGCTGTGAATTAAGAGTTGCTGGAATGTAATCTCCAGTTTACATTCGTGCATGCTGGAGAATTTTGTAAAACCTATTAAATCAGGGAAGTTGGGGTTGTCACCGCTATGTCATTACGCCAATTAAGAGCATTTACTGAGGACAGAACATTTTTGCATGGTGGGGTTTAGTAATTTAATTTGTACTTTTGTTACTTGGGAGATAAAAAATAGTGGCTTCCTGCAGTGCCTAAAGAAAAATTGAGGCAACGCTGAGGAATATTCCAGGTGAATTTTGAACCAATTTTTTTTTTTAGACTGTTTTAAATGTACACTCTCTTCAGTACCCACTGTGTATTCTATATCACTTTGATCGAGGCTAGATTGGGAACGGCATTCTTGAGAAGAGAGGCAAATAATCATTCACATTTCATATTCATATGGTATAATAGAAGATAGAAAGGTCTTAAACGTCAAAACGTATTACTTTGCTAGGCTCACTGTTTCTAAATGTATAATGAACACATTTTCACTATCCACGCTGCTCCCTCATTGAGCTAATTTGCATCTGCAGAATTAGAAGAAAGGAAAATGAGTATCAACACGCATTCTTCAAAATTATGCTGCTCAATGGCAGCTCAGTGACCCCAGATTAATATTTTTTTTTGATATAGTAAGACAGGTTGGTTTTTGTTAGCAGATGGAAATGAAAGAAATACCACTATATTTATAAAACTACTGGAGGAAAAAACCATAAATGGTTGTGGGTGGAAGGAAATCAGGGTGAACCAACTCAGCGTCACTATAAATAGTTTTAAATGACAGAAAAAAGACATAATGAATAAAGGAGGTATGGCTACAGTTGTGTTAATTACTGCCAAGAAATTAAAGGTTTTTAGCAATATTTTTGTATTCACATTTAGCATTTTAACTGTAATTGTTGCTGGTTACTTTTGGTACAATTTGAATTTTGCTCACAGTTCTATTGGTCTATTTTCTATGTAAGTGACGAATTTCTGTTCTGAAAGCATTAAGAGCTTTATTTACTTTTTGGCAAATTAGACTACACTGGAAAATGAAAAGATGGTTAGTAATCCACTGACAGTCCGTGGAGAACTCAGTAGCACAATACATAACCTCGGCAGTCATAGTTCGAAGGATGTTTAAAGGCACAGCAAATATTTTGCTTGTTTATTGCCATTGGAGTTAAGGGTTGCTTTCGCCGAATGTGTAGCAGTTGGGATCTTCGACAAGTGAAGCATTAGCCAAACCTGTTCTAGGGCAGATCAGCTAGATCACGTATTGCTCCTTTGCTTTTTAGTTCTTTGAGTTTCCCAAGAAACTTGCAAACAGTTACTGCTAAGAATTCTGAAAGAGGGTGGGGGGAATATTTCTTTTTATTGGAGTGTAGCGTAGGTAGGTTTCTCTCTCCCGTTAGCCTTCGTTCCCACCACATCACTGCAGTATGAGTGCTCAGACCATCCTCGGGCGTGTTGCTGGTGAACAAGAGAAACGAAGGGAAAAGGTACAATCAGTTTTATCTCATACCTGTGTAATGGAATAGATCGGTTTAATGAAAGTTAGGGATTTTTTCTGTGGACCTCTCTGAATCGTAGCAGAGAGTCCAAGTGCATTGATGAAATCTTTGTCTAACTCTTCTATGTCCTAAAATCCAGGTTAGCGGAGTCTACAGAAAGCTATTCTTTAAATAGGTGGGGTGAGGAAGGCAAAACATTAAAAACTCAGTTGTGTTTTCTCATGTGTTGCATTTCTCAGTGTTTATAACTTCCACAGAACGAAAAGAAAACCAACAAAAACTTGAGGGACATCTTTCATCTGATGCTTAATAATTTATTTTTTTAACAGTTCAGGAATACCTTCATTGCAAAGACTTCAATTAGATCAAAAGAATTTTGTACATCAAACTTTTTTTCTCTACTCAGCATGAATTTTCTCTTTTTGGTGTCCAAGTACTAATATGTATTAAAGAGAACTTCAACCGAGAAAGGGAACCTGCTAGGTATGGTTTTTGAGGAAGGAGCAGTAGTTCATGTTAATCGTGCCTAGAGGTTCGGGGCTATATATTTGCCACGATGTTCAGGGAGACACGTACGTAACCTGGTAGGTGCAGTATCTAGGAACTAGTGTTTCCTAATGGCTCGCTTTTATGGCTGTGCAAAATCGGAGCTTGCATTGTCTTCGTACAGCTTGAAATAAATATCTACAAAAAATTAAGCAACTTGAACTATGCTTTGAATTTTGGCTGACTTTAAAATGCTGGCATGTTTGTATGTTTAAAAAAAAAAAAGTCCACATAGTCTAGCCAGTCTTAGAAAATGTAGTGAATTTATTTTGGAAGTTCAAATTTAGAAAAAAAGAAAATATACTTCTATGAAAAAGGGAGGGGGAAATAAAGACTTGTAGAGAAAACCTAAAAGCATTTGCTGCTGCAGATGATTATGACGGTTTCATCTTCAGTGCTGAGAAAAGAAATGAAAAGTATTTAAAGATAGCACATTCGAATATAGAACACTTATCTGAAAATACAGGCGGAGAGAAAAATCAAACCAGCCACTTCATAGAATAATTCTTGTATTAGACTTCATTGCAAAAGTGCATAACACTCAGTCTTTGCCGACAACAACATAAAATAGCTTTCCACACAGCAGGAAGAAAACAGTAAAGTGGGTTTGGAAGAATGAAGTAGGATAAATTAGCGTTGTGTATCCTGCTTTCTTATCACTGTTTTAGGGTATTAGCATATTTAAATATTTTACATTAACATTAAATATTTTAACAAAAATAGTCCTGTTGTCCAACTTGCTGTTCAATGTGTGAATTAAACTAGTCACTTCAAATAGTAATGTATTATAATTAAAATTTAATTCCACTTCACAACTATCATGTGTTTAATTTTCAGTTATAATTCTTATTTATTTCATATTGTATATACATATCATCAAATCTGTTTTTGGAATGATAAAATTGGTTATCAAATTTTATTAATACTGGTACTTTCATGTCATAAAAAAATGAAAAATGTTCAGAGTCAGCTCACTTCTAGAGTGTTTACTGATACTTGTTATTGATTGTCCATGAATACTCTCTTGAGAAAACGCACTGTAGCTCGCTGTTCGTGTAACGTTAGCCTGTTTCCTGAAACTTTGCGTACGTTCTATTTAATGCTTAGATAATGAAAAAGGTATCTTCTTAAAGAGAATGCTCAGTTCGGGGTAAGCTGCATTTGTACAGAGCAGGTTTTCAAGCTGCTGTCTCCTTCTCTGGTTGCACGAATGATGCCGAACTCCTCTGTGTGGTCTGCGGAGGACGCGGGAGTGCTGGGAGCAGGAGTAAGGAGGAGCCTGTTAATGGCTTTCCCGGAGGGATTTGCCGAACGGTTGTTTGTCAATATGTTGAGTAGGAGAGAGGTTATCACCTCTGTGTGATTCTTCATTTTGTGAAATGAATTAAATCCTAGAATCACAGAATTGTTCGGGTTGGAAGGGACCTTAAAGACCGTCCAGTGCCACCCCCTGCCCTGGGCAGGGACACCTCCCACCAGCCCAGGTTGCTCCAAGCCCCATCCAGCCTGGCCTTGAACCCCTCCAGGGATGGGGCAGCCACAGCTTCTCTGGGCAACCTGGGCCAGGGGCTCACCGCCCTCACAGAAATGGTATAGCCCTGACTCTGTGAAGTTTTTGAAGTGTGCTCCTGGGCTCGTTGGGGTGTGCTTTGGGTAACTACTGCTTTCCACAGCCACCTGGAGCTTGTCGCTTGCCTCCCAAACGCGCCTTGCTGTCCTGCCTCACCCCAGTGTTGGGTCAGCAGGTACATCAGGTCTCATGTGCTGGGTTTCAAATGATTTGAGCAAAAAGTGGCTGTGCTGAGCTAGAAATAAACTAGTGGCAAAACAGTTTGGCTGTTGTTTGCAGTTTAAGTCTGTGTCCACCTAAAACTGCTACAAGTCTTCCTCCAGAGTAGCTCTCAACGTGCTCAGAAGCATTTCAATGAAAAGAGCTGTAAAGGGAATTCATTAGTGTTTTTTAAGAGTTTTACCTCTTCACCCCACTCTTTACTCGTGCCAGAGCTTCCAGCGGGTGTTGCCTTGGGTTGGGTATGTTAGCTTAGCCCTAACTGCGCCCGGGACACCGCTGGGAGAGAAGAGCCTCCTGCACGGATAACAGAGGGCAAATACCCCTTTATCCTCTTCACTCCCACCTTTCTTTAGTCTAGTTGACTTCAGTGTAATTGGGTAGGAAGATGCCTGCGTAATCTAAAGTACTTTGAGCGTAGTTGATTTGTTATGTCGTCTCTAAGAGCTGGTTTTTATTCCACACGTACACAGCGCTGGTCAGCACAGTTGCTCTCTCGCCTTTTGCATTGTTAACACTTACTGGTTCCAAAGCTGTTCTGCCTCATCTCATTTGCCCTGGACACTGGATTTACTTTTATCTTCTTATTTGAATAGAATTATTACTTTATAGATTTGTCCAGTAAACCCAGCATGCTCCTTCCGCCAGCTGCACAGTTTCTTTAAGGCTGGGAAGGCTTTAAATGGGCTCTAGCGGTGTGCTGCTGGGGTGCCCGGGCGCTCTCATCTTTCCAGGCAGCTGCCAGTGAGGGTGGGGGTAAAGAAGCTCTTCGCAGCAGCTCGAGTCAGTGGGGAGCGCAGGATTATCACGGCCGGCCTAGTGCTGCGTGAAACGCTTCTGGGAGACAAAAGCAGACTGAAAGTGAGGCGAGATGCTGTTTTTTGAACTGGAAAAGCGGGGTTTTCTTGAGGGTGAGATAAATGAAGCATTTAGTTAACATTCTTGGTTTGAACTGTTTCTTAACAGCTGTGTGAAACGCAACTGTAATAAGACATCGGACTTGATGCTCTAACTAGAAAACTAATCTTCATTTTGATGAATACCAAGAAGAAGGCTCATTAGACTTGTGGCTTGTGCTGGCCTGTACTTATAAGACTGAATCATTATCCAGGCCAGAAACCCCAAAACAGAAACCTAAGAGAGGCTTTCTTTCCCTTAGATTAGTCCAGATTTTGTTCGTTGCATGAGATGAAAAATACTTGTAACAGCAAAGCAGAGGAAGGAGGCAGGACGCAGGAACGAGTGGGATCGTATGGTGGACGCTGCTTTTTTTTTTTTTCTTGTGGGGTTGGCAGTGATGGCTTTAAAACCGTATTGATCCATCTTCCTATTTGTTTGGATGTTTTTTAAGCTCTGTGGCGATTCCGCAGCTGTTTAGGGAAGCTGTCTAATCGTTTGTCTGTAAATGAGATGCCTCGGGCCTGATGTTGTATGTGTTACCATGCTAAATCTCTTTTGCTTTTGCATTCCGTCCTGTTGCAGGTGAGCTTCTCCTCCAGCCCATCTGCAGATAATCTGTTTCTTATGTACGTTAGCCGCAGAAAGCCGGGCGCTTTAGCTCAACCTGTAGATGTTTGATCAAAAATGTTTCCACTTGGTAACCTGAATATCTAGACCCTCAGGAAAAAGAAACAAGGTTTGAACTTTCACTTTCTGAGGGACTAAGGCTCAAACACAGCAGGTATTGATTGTTAGGTTTGAGGCATTTGCTAGGCAAAAGGGCAACATCCCTGGAACAACATAAACCCACTGAAGCCTGAATCTCATAGTGCTCAAATTCTGATGGTACTTCAGTGTTTGACACTGGACATCAACCAGCTCGAGGGACGGAGAGAATCCTGCTAGAAACATGGCCTTGCTATTGATTGATTTTACTGAGTGATTAAAATGTGCTTAAAAATAATGTTAGTCGATTTCAAATCACTTCCAAAGACGGACTCTGAATGTGGAGTTCCATGAGAACGTCCAGGCGATTCTGTCCGCGCACACAGACAAAAGGATCCTGAAACGTTTATGTTGCAGAATTAGGATTCGTGGCAGGAACAGCTGAGGAGCGCAGCTCCGTAAAGCAGTTCTGCAGCGACTTCTGTAGGAGCAGCACAGAGCGGGACACCGGTGCGTGAGATTGCTTTTCTCTTTTGAGATGGTACAAAGTTAAAAATCCCTGGCGGGCAGGGAAGCAGGAGTCTGATTTTTGGTTTTGTGGTATTTTAAGTTTGGAAGGAAGAATATTGTGTAGCTCACATTCAAACTTCCTTAAGTGTTGTGTCATTTGGAGCTTTGTCTTTTGTGCTGTACCAATAGTAAGAACAACAGTGTAGTCATTTATCTCAGGTGGCATCTTGATTTCAGTACCATGTAATTATGCCACATTAACTTTTGTATATGTTTTAAAATTAGTTACGCTGAAGGCAACAAACAGTAAATCACAGAGAACACTTTATAACTTATTTTACTGTCCCTATAAGTAGATACAGCTATGTATTCTTGGATTAAACACAGTTCTCTGTCCTTTAAGACAGCACAGCATATCTTCGATGATTGTTTCTGGCAACGCTGCGCAAGTACTCCAGAGCGACAAACTGTTTGAGTAAATCATAAGAAAAAATGTATTTCATGGAAGAAATAAACCATTCCAAACTAATACTATAAATTGCAGTTTATTGATGAATCTGTTTTTTATTACAGAGGTTAAATTACAGCAATCATTGTGGCACAAAGCACTAAAGAAATACTACATTATAGAAAAATCCTCTGCCCTGTATTTCTGATGGGTCATTTCAGTGCAGCGAAAAAATGCAACAAAAACATTATATGCGAGAAAAAAGAAAATGACTGCTCTGTACCTGTGAGTCTTTGTTTTAAAAACAAGCTGGAGTTGGAGAAGCAAGCTCTGCTGCAGAAAAACGCGCTTAAACTGCACTTAGAGATTTCATGTGTCTTCACATCACCCTTCCAGATTTACCATAGCATGGGCCATACACTGCAACCTCCTCAAACGGATCGCGGGACTACTTTTTATACGTGTCAGAAAAAATTTGCCAGATACCTGAGGTTAAGTCTTTAGTTCATAGTAAGGATAAAACATTATTCAAAACCACTTTACGGGTAAATCTTTGGTGCAGGCAGGGAACGCTTTAAGAGACAACACTGGTAAACAGATTTATTTGCTAGTTTACACCTCACTTTGTTTCACCAGTGGGATTGTTGGTTTTGGTACCATTTGGAGCTAGCACAATGAGGGGGTTTTGTCCTCCTTAACACACTGAGCAGACTAGAATAAAATCTGTAATTAAAAAAGATTGGCTTATATTGTAAGTTTTCATTATATTGGGAAAAAAATTAGTTTTGTCAGGAAAATAATTTTATCACTCATTTCTCATATCTTGTGGTGAGATGATAATTTAGCGCTTTGTAAATGTGCCAGTAAATTAGTAATTCTTAAGTAATTAATTTTGCATTTATCTTAATTGTGTTACATTTATGGATATTTATGGAGTTTTACTTCTTTACACTTGAAAAATATTACTACAGTGTTATTTTTGAGATGGGTCTAAGAAGACTAAATTATCTTATTTTAATGCAAATATTTTTGACATATAAAAATGGAAATACTGCCTTGACTTGTGAATTAAGCAGTTTTTATTTAAATGTCACTATGAATCATTATAGAAATGAGAATAGTTATTTTCATTTTGCTTTTAGATAATTCCATGCTCACGATCTAGAAATTAAGTCGGTAACCTCTTGATCTTTATTTTTGACCGAAGTTCAGAAAGGGATTGGATAAATTCATAAAAGATGAGTCCATAGGTGGCTAATTAATATACTGATGGACAAGCTTTAACTCAAGAAGCCCATAAAATACCGATTGCCGTAAGCTGGAACGGTGTACTAAAAAAGGATTTTGTTCTGTTTCTGAAGTTCTTTCCCTAAGCAGGTGCTGCTGACGCTGCTGGGGAGGGGCTCGGGGCCGCCTCTTGCGTGCTGACGTTAGGTGGTGTGGTGACATTAGACTCGCTGCTGTGGCTCTGTAAACATCTTGAAGAGCTGAACTTAAAAAGCTATTAGATGGACGCTGTGCTGTTGAAAGACTAAGTAGTTTGCTGAGCTTACGATACAGTTCTGTGGGAGCTGGTGTAATTTTTAACTAAAAAGTTACATTTTATTTTACAAAATGCTGCGTGTTTCTGTCTCTTGTCTTCTCCCTGTTCATCGTCTTGTTTTCTGGGCTCAAATCAGTGTGATACGGTGTCAGACACAGCCACGTGCTGAATCTTCAGCTCTTACTTTTCTGCCCAGAGAGAGAAGCGGAGGAGGCAGATGGCACTGGCTTGGCTTTGTGCAAACCCAGAGCAGCGCTCAGGAGAAGCTCATGGAGTACGGCATGATAAGAATGGAGCAAATGGTCCTTAGAACTAGATCAGCACAACCCTGAAGTAGAAAAACAGAGCTGCCTTTGGTTTATAATGGTCTGAGGTCTTTGGGTGGTGGTTTGGGTTTTTTTTTTTACATTCTCTCTTTGATGTTGAAACTCAGCTTTGTTACAGAGTACCATGAACGTTGATGGACTTGATCAGCTGAAAAAGAGGTATATTATTACTGTAGATACAATAAAATATTGTTGAACTGTTTCAACCAGGTCTACATCTCTGTGAGAATACAGCAGTATCTTACATTCTGTTCTCCACTGAGGACACAATTAATTGGTAGAAATACATTTTATTACTCCATTTCTCTCCTCGTTACTGTAATGCAATATATCACACAAACACTTAACAGAATTGCTTGCCATTTTTCGTGACTAAGGAGATGGTGTGTGTAGTTGGGAAGCTGTAGGAAAGGAGATTAGCTAATTGTTTTAGGCCATTCCAAGTGACGGTCTTCACCAAAGGAATTATCAGTGCCTTGATCGACTTTCAGCAGCTACTGTAACTCTTGGTTTTGAGTTTCATATAAGTGATTTAATTACCTGAGTTCTTCCCTCTTTTTTTTTTTAAGCGTATGTTCTCATTAAAATAGAAAAATAAATAGGGTTCTGGTCACTGTTTTGTGGCTTTTGTGCTGAACTCTGAGGCAATTAATTCACGGGTTCCATGCTACGCCAGTCCTGTCTGCCACTTTCTTCCCGGATCCTCTGTGGTCTGGCTGCTTCCCTGCCAACGTGCTTCCTACTTTTAAAGAACTTCTCTTGCCTTTCTAAGATTTTATTGGATGTTTAACTTTTGGGCTACTTGTTGATTTTCTTCCCTGTTTATCTTCAATCCTCTAAACTACTCTTTCTCAATCGTGCTTAAGATGACTTTGTCTGCAGTGCTGGGTTTTTGTCATATGAGGCTTCATCTTACATTCTGATCTGTTTACCCACTGCCTTGCTTCTTAAATATTTTAAAACTATGATGGTGTACTTTTTCTCACGTAATTAAACCAGTTATTTATCTCTGCCATTGTAAACCTAATGAAATCAGCATTGCATTTCTTATTTCATCTTTCAGATGTACATTATATTTATGAATATAACATATCTTATTAGAATTCTGTGTTCATTGTGAACAGATAACGCAAAGTGAGTGTGTTGTGATTACCCCGAGGTGAAATTCTCTTTTGATACTTGTCTGAGCGTACTCGTTGCTAAAGAAGCAATGGCTGTCAGCCCTTATGGTGCGTGTTGCTTTCAGTGCCTGCGTTTGCAGGACAGGTACTTTTCCTATGAAGAAATAAAGACAACTGTACCTTTCCAACTGTCAATAATAATGGAAGAGGTAGAAAAATCACAAGACACATTTTGTGTTTAAAAGAGATATTTATTTTGAAGGTAAGGGTTTGAAAAGAAGGCTTCTAGCCTTTAAGAGTGCTAGAAATGATGACTGAAATTAAACCAGTTAAGCTAATCGATTGTAGCTGAAGCTACGTGAATTTTCAGTATTTCTTATACAAAATACTCATGACTAAGGCATAGTGGTTTGGTTTAGTTTAGTAGCATTAGCTTTTATAATTAGTCTGTCCCCTAAGAAAGCTATCATGAATTTGGGAATGGTTCCAGCCACTCCCTGTGTGTAGAACTGGGTTATCTCAAACTGGTTTTGTAGTCAGAGTATATTGATACACACTTTTAAACATCAGTTATTTAACTGTTGTGCTGCCACGTGTCTGGAAAGTCTTAGTGAAGCAAGTCACTTTTTATGAAAAATGATTACAAATTATTATGGTCTGGGAACTGAAGGAGGAATAGAGGAGTGTATTAGAATATTTTTAAAGATTAATTTGCTAATGACTAGATTTGAAAGTCAGTTTTTACCATGCAGGTATAACCCAGACTGACTTTGCAAGGCTTCTTTCTCGTAGGGATGGGAGTACTAGAGTGGAACAGGTGAAAAAATGTAATTGTGGCAGCGTGACCCTTGGTGATACCGATGATGGCACAGATCCGACTACAAGATCAACAAAGAAAAAGAGCAGATTTTTAAAATGGTAAAAAGTAAAGTAATACAAATTAATGGCTTCTATATTAGACGTTGTTTAAAGATTTTATTATTAACATATTATTGTGTAAATTTATAGGCACATGTTTTTACTGCTAGTGTGTCATTAGGATGCGTGGCAGGCATAGGAGAAACATTATCTTATGTGGCTGTGAAACTGCAACAGTCCGGCTGCTCCTGCTGAGCATTCCAGATGTTCAGGAGATGCAGGATGCAGTCAACACAAAATCTAGGGTTTCTCTATGCCATAACTGAAATAATGCATCTAAAATGACAAAGTCAAAAGTAGATGCCTTTCATATATTATGCATGATTAGATGCAGTCTTAAATCATGGTATAATGTCATGTTTCATGTCAAAAAGGCAGTCGATCTTACGTTATTCTGATTATGTTGTAGAGCACAGACTCAGGGGGATGCACAACATTCCAGGTGTAAATATAAACTCTGCAATGTCGTTCCAGAATTCAGACAAAGACCTGGAATTTATAAGTAGCTATAAACATTGTGCATTTCTTCAAGGAGAATTTAGTGCCAGTCCCGTGAAGCTCCGTGCAGCATACCCCTACCTCTGTGTTGCTCCCAGACAAGACAAATCCATGCTGTTCATGCAGATCTTACAAGGCTGGAATCCCTGGGGGTACTGATGTAGATGGTGTGCTTTATTTCTTCTTGCATGGTGCATAAATGTCCAGTGTGAAGAGGTAAGTACGTGGGATAATAAAAATCATAAGCACTAAGCTTCAGCTTAATTTTAATTTGTTGGAGTAAAAGTCTTCCAGGGCAGTTAAAAGGTAAGATAATCTCACGGACGTTCACTGATTGTGATCCTGCAAAAGCTGGTTTAAACCTCCAGTGTAGCCTGTGATGCCTATATAAAATTTATCATTCAGATGGCCCCATTAGTATAAACGTTTGCCTGCCTCCCCCCCCAAAAAAAAACCCCAAACAACCAACCGGTTGTAAGTGTTTTTTCTTTAAATCATGTAAAGTATTTTGCATGTTTTCCTTAGTGCCAATATCAAGGAAAGCATCTTTTCAGTAAGTAAGTAAAGGTGACTGTATTTAGTTATTATCTTTATGGTGACAAGAACAATTCAGTAGCAAAGCCTAGTTAATCCTCTGCGTTGCGTCTGTCGAAGCTAACGTGTATTTACCAGGTGACACTGACTGCGATATGGACGTTTGTCCAGTCAGAAATTATTAGGGCCGGCAACTTAGTTCACAGAGGATTTTGACCAGCCTGCAATGGTAACTTGGAATTATTGCTAATGGGACTGAATTTAAGAAAATGTTTTGGAAGAGAAAGGGCTTTGTTACCTCTTATAAATGTCTGCTGTTCGGTTTCCCTTATTTGTGGTACAAAACACTAATGCTTTAAAAAGTGAAATGAGAAAGTGGTATGGTGATTGTTACTCCAGAAATTAATTGCACTGCAATCTAAAGTGGGCTGGAAATTTAATTTCAGTATAAACTAAAAGAACATAAAATTTTATCCAGGATGAAATTTCATTCAGTCTGATTTCACTATTGGTTGCTTATAATGCTTCTTGGGAGACAAGCAAGTATAACCTACTGGCATGAAAACGGCCTATAAAATTTAATAAAACCACAAAGCTATTAATCTACCAACTTTGTAAGCTTGCTTTTTGTTGTTTTATTTTATTTTGGTTTTCTTTTAAAAAGGGTATATCAACCTCAGTATTTCTTCCCACATAATTATGCTTCTTTTGAAAACTCACCCTTCCTTTTCTACTAGTTAATTATTTCTCATGCTATCTATTTGGGGAGATTGAGACTAGACCAATTATGCACGAATTTTATTCCTTTCTCTAGGTGCTCTTGCATTAGCTAACTGGTTTAGTTTTCTGGAATGGCATGGTATATGAGTTAGATGATGCAAATAATTTTAATGTATTGTTTTGGTGCGGTAATCATAACAACATTAAAATAACTAGGAAAACGAATCATTCTTTGCACTATAATAAACAAAGAAAAATCTAAGTAAACACTATGAATTTGCAATGTTGTATATGACTTGCCTACTCTGACTTTTATATAGCTTCCAGTATCTTTTCAAATGTTTTACATGTTATCACATTTGTGGTTAAAAGCTGTTAAATTGTTCCCCTTTGTCTTTCTTTCATTGGGGAATTGGAGTACTCTGAGCCAAAATTAGCGTTCAGGTTATTACAAAGACACTGCTGATATTGTATTTCATACTTAATGAATCTTTATTGGCATCTGGGTCTAACCTTGACTCTGCTTAGTGAATCATAACCTGGCAGTCTCTGAGTAGGTGTGCTCCACTGTCCTACCAAATTCCAGCGTAAATAAACTTGGTCTTTCCCAGGCATTGGCAATTTCATACCAAGATGGAGTTTTGTAGTTACTGAAAGAGAAAAAAAATAAAATCTGTGCTCCACGAAGACCTTATAGCACAGGCAGTTGGGCAACATTCTATTTATGGTCTTGAGTCTTGAGGAAAAGGTCTATAAATGTTAAGTAAAAGTTGCATTCCATTTAAAGTTTTTAAACTTAATATAATCTCATTGTTGATAAAGGTGATGTTCTCAGCTTTTGTAACGTCCTCAATCATGCTGCCAAAATGATGCTTCTCTATCTGATCATCCCTAAAGGTCTCAAGGCTTGTTGTGAACCTCAGAGTTTTCAATCTATCCAGTTTTTTAGGAGAAGAGAATAGAGAAATAATTTTATTTTATTTATTTTATAAGCTGTAAACTGGAATAAATTAAAATGTCCCATATCAGACAGTAAATGTGTAACAGTTGAAGAGGAACTCAATTCCATGCCTTAACTTTCACTGTCTTAATGCAGAGCTGGAGATTTCCCCATCCCTGTCTGGGGCGCGGGAAGCCTGTTCAGTGCTTCACTTGTCTTGAAGAGTACTTTCTCCCGTTACTGCTGAACGGCACTTTCAATATTTCTGTTCTCTCTAATTCCTTTTGATGTCAAAATAGGTAGCACAGAAGAGAAAACAACTGTTTTATTTTAAAAAGGGTGGGATTCTGAGATGTGAGGTAATAGAAAGCTAGATTATGTTTTTAAAAAGTGAAAAATGCAGGGACAATCCCACCCTCAAAGTAACAAGGAACCGATTTTTGCCTTGGGGATGGTCAAACTTGACATTTATTTGCGATGGGGGAAAATGAGATAAAAAAAAAAATAATTATTTGAATACAGACTTTAGTTCTTAAATTTCTCGTTGAAGTATATACTCAGGGAAGACATTTGAAATCCTAGAACACAGATTATTATTTTTTTTTCCAAATATGTGTATATGTTTCTAGTGGGTGCGTGGAAGTGGTACTGTGATATAGCGAATGGCATCGTGATGCAAGAGTGAGGTAACAGAAAAGACCACAAGCTTTCATTTAGTGGTAGCCAAGGTCTTATGGGACCAGCAAGGGATGCAGCACGGACAGCCACCCGGCTCGTCTCCAGCCTTTGGGTTTATCAGATCAGTCTGTGTGATGGTGTTTTACACTCAAAGCCTCACTCGCGCCCTGGTAGCTGTGTTCTGGTTTATGCCGAGGCGCTTCACCTCATGTTTTCTGGTGTGATAAAGGCCACTGCGAACTCCCTAATTTCTGTGCAAGCTGTCTGCCAAGGAAAACCAGAGTTTACAGCTTAGCTGCACCTTCAGCAGTGCGTGGTTTGGGTCTTTCTGTCTTAGGAAGGCAATAATGAACTTAAAAAGTCCAGAGAAGGGAAGGAAAGACAGTCGTGGGTTTGAATGACTGCATGCAAGTGGATTACATACACGTGGATTCCTCAGGCTGGAAATAAGAGAACTGAGGGACGGGGTGCATGAAAGGGGTCGGTACCATCATAAATGGCAGGAGGAAGGTGGAGGGCCAAGCGGCCGCTCGGTTTTGCGGTGCAATGCCTGGGGGGGGTGCTCAGTTCTCTTGAAGTCCCAGAGCTGCAGACTGGAAGCCTGGCAAGGGTGTTCTGGAGCGTTACCGTTTATAGTTACATTCTTAGTTTGTGCTTCCTTGGATTTCTTCTTTTGGCCACTTCTGAGACTGAATGCTGGTCTAGATGGACTCCCTGACCTGGGCGCGCGCGCCTGCTCTCAGGTGCAGGAGGAGGTGTATAGTCTAGCTCTGCAGTAGTTACAGCCTGAAAAGCCCAGACTCAGCACCTTGCCAGTAAGGAAATAGATTTCTATGCAGAAAGCTGATTAAACTAAAATGAAGTACGAAAAATTTAGATCTCATCAATTTCTGTTGCAGGGAGGTTGTTTTATAAGGTCAGCTCCAATCTAGGATCCATAATGCCCAAATAGGAGCATATGAATGCAGCTTCCCAGGTCTTTGGATGAGAGCCCCCACTGGTTGGCTGTCATGTGTTCAGAGGTCTCATTTTTGCTAGAAATGCCCTTCTCTTCTTGCACACACAAAAAACCTGACAAGTTTTTAATTGAGTTTAATTCTTGACAAAAGTCAGCTTTGTGCTTTTTTCTTTTTATCAAGCTCTATTTTTAAACCTGAGGGCTATTTCCTTTTCTGTAGTTTTGATGTATACGCAGCTCTTGTACTGATAGTTTAAAGGGTTCATAAAGGACCTGGGTTTTTTTTGGTTTGGTTTTTTTTTTTTTCCCTAGAAACTTGCCTTTGACGATTGCAAGAGATACTGTTGTAAAGGGGTCCCCAGGCAGTGTTTTGGATCTTTTTCTCATTTTAGCAATTAATCGGACTTTTGCCATAGGGCATACCTAGTATTTCTGCTCTGTGGATGTTCCTTGTAATTCAGAATGTGTCATGGTAAGTACTGTGTGATATAGCAGGGAAATCTTGACAGCAAAGGATTTTGTGGGACTTAGGTGAAACGTGGAATACTGCAATCAAGAGAGAATACTTAAGTATCTCACTTAAACTGTCAGGCAAAGTAGATATGCCGTGATGCGTATGTTCTGAGAATATCAAATCTGCTGCATGTACTACCTTCAAAGAGATACTTTGAAATAGGAATTGCAGCTGAAATTAATTCTGTATAGCACTTTCCCTATCTTCTGGAATTGGCATCATATTTGCCTCAGAACAAGACAAAAACTAAGTAAAAATATAGAGAGCTCTAGAAAGGGTAAAATTCTCACTGGACTTGCAGAACAGCAAAACTAGTAATAAGATTTGGTGTAGTCTTTAATACTCTGATCTACTCTGTCTGGAAATCACTTAATTAAAAAAGAAAGAAAGGAATACCACCAAGGCATTTATTAATTTTGGGGTAAGCTGTGTGAAACCTGTCCGTCTGAGTTCACAGTATCCTGGAACTTCATTTTCTTTGCATTTGAAAATAAACCTTAAACCTCAAGGATGAAGTGCCACCCCGGCTCATTTCATTACTTCAAGCGGGTAATAAACCAGCCCAGAATTAGTGTTCCCTCCCCTAGCCGTGCTGCGTTCCTTAGGTAGCTGCCTTCTGCGAAGAGGGGCTTGTGAGCAGCGGTCTCTTCCATCCCTGGGGCTCTCCTCTGGCTGATGTTAGCCCCCGTATACCCAGGAAGGATCTAGAGAGCTCTGCACGCGCTCTTTAGCTGGTTGCTGCTAATTCCACGAGTACAGCTACAGAAGATGTACTTGTGATATGAATCTAACTATGTTCTTATTGAGCAAGGCATACTGTTCCTCAGCCTTCCCCCTCCACAGTGCACCTCCTCTGCTACCTGAAGGAACAGCTTGTTTGATTTTGTTTTGTTTGCCTGAATCCGTAGTCAGGCTGTAGACACAGTAAGCTTTGTGATTTTTCTCTTGGAATAAAGGACAGAATCAATGGGCTCTGAAGTCCCCAAACCTGTATTCTGAGTAAGAGATTTACAACAAGTGACTGTGAAAGGGAGCCTCCGTGGAAGGCAGATCGCTCTGAGACCAGAGCAGTTGCCGGCTGGGTCAGAGACGCCTGCTCTGAGGTCCTTCGTTAACACTTGACGTGAAATTGAAATGGGAATGATTTCTGTTTCTCTGACGGAACCGGCTCCTCTCGGTGCTGTTAAAGCTTCTGTGCAGGTGATTATTTTACCCCGGGAGCTGATAGAAAGTACTCTGAAATCTTTACCTGTTTATTTACTTATTACTTCCTTAGGGAACCAAAATGAATGAAGTAAAACAACCCCAACAACACAGAATTCTCCAAAAGGACTTGGCAGCAGTCTGTACCCTCGGACAGCTGCGTGCCGGCTCCCTCGCGCAGCCCCGGTGATGCAGAGCTCTTTGCGAACAAGTCAGGCAAATGCCTTTGCTGTCACCCTACGTCAGTTTGGAGCTTTCTTCTTTTTTCTTTAAAAAGAAAAAGAAAAGATTTGCAATCATTTTTCAGAAAGTGATTTTATGTTTGGCTTTCCTGAGCAGGCTTTTGATCGGTAGGCAACGTGAACAACGTGAGGAGTTTATTCTGGGAACTTGACTGAATTTTCATATGGGAAAACTCGTTCTCTGGAACCCAGAGCTAGTGGGGCTCTTGGTGCTTTGTCTGGTGTTCACAAACTTCTAAACCCTGATTTGGACAAAGATGAATCCGAACTTTTTGAATGAATGTGTTCTGTAGCCGATACTGACCGCTGACTGCTTGCCTTCTAAACTCCTGGGATGGAGAAATCTGGGTTCTGCCAGAGGCAGTTCCGAGAGGTCCCTGAGTGAATTCCACACTCGGGGGACTCCGGGAAAAATTGCTTTCAAATTGCCACTGGAGATTTGCAAATGGCTGTGAACGAATATGCAATTCCAGTATGAAAAGCATCATTAATGGCTTCATTTCTGTGGTGCAGTGGAACTTTCCACAATAAAAGCCGGCGGGAGGTAGGTTTACCTTTCACAAGAGGAGAATGAACTCTCCCAGGAATGCATGGCAAATAGCCTCCAATTTTCCTTTTGTCCACTCCAAGTATAAAGCACGTTCCTTTGTCCTTGCTCTCTCCGCTGTAGGCAGTGTTAATGCATAGGTTAAGGAAAGCGCATGAATGACTGAAAAGTAACAGCTAAAAAGCAACATCAACTCAAGCCGCATTATTAAAATTAAAAAGAAGCTGTTGCATATGTATCCTCTTTTGGGAAGAGGAAAAGGGTGTATTTGTGACGAGCGGGAGGCTCGCGCGCTGCTGGAACCTAACGTGCTGCCGCTGCTGGGTGGTGTCAGAGGTGGTACAATATCCTGATTCGGGTTTGAAATGTGCAATTCGAGCCTATTCATATTTGAAATTAAGCTCTCTTACTGCCTATTAACATCTCTTGTAGGTTTTTTTTTTTTAAACACAAATTGGTCAGTATATGTAAACTTCTCATTCTTGCAGTTGCACTGTAATAGTATTAATATATGGCTTGAAAAATCTGTGCTGCAATAATATTAATATATGGCTTGAAAACACAGGGCTCCTCTGCATTTGAATTTTTAGAGAAAAGCTTTTTAAAACATTTGCCTACAATAATGTGCAAAGACAAACTAGGCTGAATAAAGTATGCTTTCTGGTTGCAAAATGTGAAGTGATGTGAAGAGAGTGTAGGGTTTCATGTTATAACGTCAAGGTGATGGTAGTTAGATGCAGGTTTTTGGAAATGTTTCTGGTATTTGTTTTCTCTTTCATGTGAAAGAATTTCACAATTTGTACTGTTTTAGGCAATATTAATTGAGGTGGAAGAAATCTGTGTAAAATCTGTTAAATGATCTGAGAAATGAATGACTCCAAACTACTTTGGGGATGTAAATAGTTAGACATCTCGGCAGAGCAAACCACGTAATTTTTCAAGGTTTGATCTTTATGCATAAATAATATTTGAATATAACAATTGCCACACAAAACTCAAGAATTCAATACTGCAATTTAAGGCGGCTGAACAGATATTTTTGTGCAGCTTTACCAGTATACCTGCAGAAAACAAGTAGCTGTCTTACAGTGCTAAAGGTATCTCTTTTTTTTTTTTTAATCCATTAATGGTTGAACCTGAAACAAAATACTGTCCATTCTGAAGAAGCAACACTTCCAAATAAGTTTTAGCTCTAGTTGTATTAAAACAAAAACAGAAGAAGGACCAAGATCTGAGATTTGTTTCTTAATTTCTGGGGCTGAGTAGTGTGATGCAGAAAGAGTGGCTCCGCACTGTGTTTCGGGGAAGGTGACTGTGCTACCAAGGGGATTGGAGAATTACGCATTTCACCTGCGAAGTGCTGCCTGTCGCTGCCACTATGGCTTATCATTAGCATATCCTTCGGCACTTCCGTGGCATCAGAAAAAATGTAAAACATGAAGCAAAATAGAGATGGGAGACAAAACAAGTCTTTTAAAATGGAGATAAAATTATTTTAAAAGCAGTAGAAACCTATATCACAATGTAAATGATTTGGGAAACCAGCCCAAACCATCTGCATAAATGGAAGTATTATCTGTGAAACTGCTTAGAAGGATGGGAGTAAAAATGTTCAAAATTATCATATTGGGAGTTTCTGTTGGCTTCTATCCTAGCTATCTTCCTCAAAACCATTCTTTTAAGATGGTTTTGTTGCATTGATTCACTTTATAAGAACAAGAAAGTAGAACTGAAGACAAAGTACCTGCCTGGTAAAATACTACGGCACAATAACTTTCTTACTTCGGGGGTGGTCAGGTGGGTCTGGTGCCTGCACAAACAGGGGAGGGGGAAACGGGCTGGAGTCGCAATTTCCTGTGACTGTGCTTTTTGCAGATGTTAAAAGTTAATATATACGACACACGTATATAAAGTACAATTAAGACATTATGCTGTTCCTCCATGTACCTTATCTCATCAGATAGTAAAGCCTCACGGTGGTCAGTGCAACCTTTGTACCAAAATGTGATCTGAATTACTATATCAATACCCAAGCTTATACGTGGGAGTGTTGCATTACTGCACTATCACACTACTGGATAAGGGCTTATCCTTTGTCAAACGCTGTTCAACTGCGTTAATAAGGAACTGGAATATTTTCCTAGATACATCAGTTGAGAACTGTGGGTTTCGGTGTCTGCTTTTGGAAATCCCTACTGAATGTCTGAAGAAGAAAGCAATATCACGACTTCCAAAACCCAAGGATTTAATTACCATTTACACAGTCTGTGTAATAAAATTGACCTTGCAATTTTTATTGGTTTATGACTTAGCCATCATTCATACTTCTTAAAGATTCATGTGAAACATCTTGCCTACGTATTTTTATTTGAATACAATTTTCAAACACCCCAAACACCCACTGGAAAAAAAGAGGCTTAGATAACTCATGAGAATCAGACTAAGCAGCGTGTGGAAGAAAAACCCCAACACCCCAAAAAACAACACCTGTACCCCCCCCCCCCCCCCCCAAACAGCAAACCAAACCAAAACCCAATACCAACAGAAAATCAGAGGCTGCCAAGGTAATGATACTGTTCCTATACCCCTATGCCTAGCTTTTATGTCTAAGAGTCCTAAAAGATTCCTCAGTCAGCTGAAAACTATCAAGGGAAGGATATTAAAGTCATTAAGCCTGACCACCAGGACAGGATTTTGAAAAGACTGTAAATGGCGCGTTCTTCAGCAAGTGGTGTAATATGTGCATTGGGAACACGGCAATCTCCGTATGGAAGTCCTGCTGACAGTAGCAAAATACTTTTTAAGCCGTATGGACTGTCATACTGCTCCAAAGAGCTGCGAATTGTGCGATGTGGAAGCCTGGAAGCCTGTACCTATCCCTCTTCCATCTGTGCAGGATGGCTGTGGTGCCAGACAGGTAGTAGGCTCTGCTGTGCTCTGCTACCCTTCATCTGCTTTCATAACTCCCACTAGTAAACGCAGAATTATACTGCTGAAGTTCCGTTAAATCAATGAAATTCCATGTGGTATGAGGTTAGTCACTTGTTTTCAATACAGCTAGCCTTTAAAGGCGGGTGAGCTGTTAATTGTGAAGATATTTAGGTTCTTAGAAGTAGAGTTCTATTAAAGTTCCCATTTTAGTAAATTATGTGTGTTTAATACAATTAAAAACAACAGCGACAACAACAACAAAAAAACCCAACCAAATAACCCTCCTATATTTGTAGAAGATACATACATGTTTAACATGCTGGTGTGATGTAACCGATTTTCAAAATAGTGTGTTAAGCTAAAACTTCCAAATGCTGGTCTCCAATAATCAGATTAGTTTTCTGCAAAATGAGTAGATGAATTGTTTTTGTAAGGTTTAAAACTGGAATACAGCATGTATCTCTCCTTTTTATGCTTGAAAATATTCCCCAAACTCAAACCAACCAAATAGCCCTATAAAATGTTTGACTTCCTTTTCCTCTCTTGTTCTTGATAACTCAGTGGCAAGATTACTCACACCTGGTGCTTTTGTTGCTCCTCAGCATTCTGATTGTCTCTTGAAGCTCTTCACAATTTCATTCTTCTACAAATGGCTCAGCTGTCTGGAAAAAGGCCGATTTTTGTTGCTGCTGTGAATTTCAGCATCGAGGAGCTCAGTAAAATACTCTTCTGATCTTTCTATAATTGCATTTGTTTTAACAAGAATATGCCTGCTTTTCTGTGTTCATTCTTTAACTTAGTACTAGGATTTCTTCGCATACTGATATCCTTACAAATTAGTCTTGCCTTATTGTTACTATCTTAGTTCATCTTCTCTGCTGGTCTGTGCAAGTTCTGCCTTTTACATTACCTTGTGAAAATAAAAATAATAACAACGTTGGGGTTTTTTTCTGCATGCTGCGGATTTACAAACTTGTAAAAGTTTCCTTAGGCCGTCTCTTGTCCTGTTTTGGACCTTCCTTTGTCCTCTATTTCTTACCCCTTTTGGACCTCTCAGCGTATTTCATACACAAGGGCTGGTTTGTTCTTTTTCTGTCGGTGTTTTCTGAGGCCTCTGTGAGCCTTTTTGAGGCTCTAAAGCCTCAAACCATTTCCTAGTCATTCCCCAGGAACTCCTGTCCATGTTTTAGGTTGCCTGTGAAGGAGAGTTCTACCTGTATTTTTTTTGCATTTCTCAGAAGGAATCCTAAGGCTTATCTGTTCTCTTAATTTCTGTATTGCAGTAAGTCATTTGCCTTGCTATATCAAGATGAGAGCTGTGAGTTAGGCTGGTCACCTGCAGTTCTTTTTGTCCCTGAGAATACCTCCTGGGGGTTTTCTTTGGCAATAAGCATAAGCTTAGATGTGGTACTAATGTCATTTCAGGGTACATCTGGCCATTCATGTGCACACCTTTAAGTATGATGAAACAATTCCTGTGAGAATGCAGCGTAACTCCCGATTGTTACTTTGCCATCAGCAAATGAATAGGAAGTCCATAAACTAGGGAATCTGTTTTGTCCTTTCCTTTTCTGATGCTGGTCTCATCTTTCGCTATTACAGCTACTTTGCTCCAATGACAAAAAAAGAGGTAGAATCATACGATCGTTTAGGTTGGAAAAGACCCTTACGATCATTGAGTCCAACTGTTAAACCAGCACTAGCGAGTCCACCACTAAAGCACGTCCTTCAGTGCCGCATCTGCACATCTTGCGTATCTCCAGGGTTGGTGACTCAACCATCCCTGATGGCTTTTTCCATCAGATACGTTACCAGCTGTGAGGGTCTTTCTGTTGTAACCATACCAGTGTAACTGTCGTGATGGATGATGGAATTTGATTTTACCCCTTTTGTATTTCAGCTATTTAAAAAAAAAAAAAAAAAAAAAAAAAAAAATCACTCAAACCCCCAAATGAAAATCATTGTTTCCAAGGTCAAACACTGAAAATGTGGGAAATACCAGAGTTAGCGTTGGCAATATATTATTTGTATTATGATACAATTGTTAGTTATTTAATAATTTTTCTTTAGGTCTTCTGACCTAATGCCTAGAACGGAAAAGAAAATTGAAAAATCAAAACAGAAAAGAAAATGGTGCGTAAAAGAATTCATATGTGCCTTCCTTCATATTTTTATCTTTAAAAAAATGAATTTTTCTGTGTAATAGTCAACATTGTGTAGCAGAGATATCTACTTATGGTGTCTTCCGGGGAAAAAACCTAGCTCCAATTTCTCTGATTTATGCTAAGAAAACTTGTGTATGGCAATCCTAAAAGTTGGGGTTTTTTTCATGTTACTTTCAGTTGAACCCTATGTTTTGGTCTTCAGTTTGTTTGCTAGATGCAAGTTGCTAAAATAAAGCAATAAAAATGTTTACTAAACCAGTATTAATTTGCATAAGAAAACAGGCTTTTTTTTGTTATAGACTATTGCCAAAAGGTGGCAGTATTTGTCCCCAAAATTTTGTGCTGCCTAGAAAATGTTATGTACAGCAACCATAATCTATTCCTACCTACACTAGATAATAAAAATTACTTGTTTAAGTAGACATAGAGGGGAAAGAACCCGATATTTGAAAGTTTAAGGGTGACATAGCTATAGTTATATTTTATTTTGACAGTGGAATGTTAAATAACAGGACTTGGAAGAGAGCAGTGATGGGGAAAGAGCATTTCACTAGTAGACTGCTGAGCAAGAACTCCTGACGTTTCAGATGCAGTTAGTGCTTTAAGTATTTCAGGTTTTAGAGCTGTCAGTAGGATCTGGCACATTAGATCAGTAGGTTGTTGTGTTCATCAGTCAACATGATGAAATGTGTAGAAATAATCCTCTCACATAAGAATTCATGGTACAGTAGTTGATTTTCCTTTCCAAGTGTTCAGGTAGATCCCAGCAAAACACATCTCATTTCCTTAAAAATTAGTGTAAAAAAAAAAAGTATCTGATGATAAATGATAGCCTTTGCTAAAGACATGCAAAAAAAGTGGGTGGATATTTAGTATTTTAAGTAGTTCTTTTCAGTTTTTTTTTTTATGATTGGAGAGGGTATCAAGCAAAAAGATTTTATTCATTTTAGAAAGACTCCAACCTTGCAATCACGTTTAACTACCTTTATTTGTATCTACACAGACACCTAAAAAAAAAGCTATGATACTATATTAAACCATTGACTAGAAAGTACCAAAATTTTATATGAAACTATTGTTGTCTTTATGGTCACAGGTAGAACTTAAAGCATGTTTTTGGGGAGAGTTGAGGACAGTGATATATACAACTGTATACACCGCATTTGTGTAGCAGTCACAGCTGAGGACACGTATCTGCATCACTTGCTGCCTCATCGAGGCCCCGGTCAGCTCTGCCGTCCCTGCCCCGGTGGCACAGTGTCTGCATCAAACCCTGCACCTTCTAGACCCCTGCAGCAGCCCTGCGGTCACCAGGGGTGGGCTTTGACTGCAAAAAGCCGTGTCTTTAAAAACTGATCAAGGAAAAGCAAAACTTGGAAAAATCCTCTGCGCTCCGGTAACGTTGTGCTGAAACCTTCTTGCAGAGTCAAATGCTGAACAGCTGTCTGTCTGCTCTCTGGGCGAGCAGGTTGTGCGGAGACGATGGGCTTTTTGGTAGGGCTCTGGCAGGCCTGTACTGAAGCAAGGGTGTCTTCTAGTTAGCTCGGGAAATACCCGAGTAGTCTAGAAGGCTTGGGAAAATTAGTAACATGACAATGTTTGTTGATGACCTTCTGTTATTGAGATACAGGTGAGAAGGAGTAAGAAATTTTAGGAGAACTTGCCAGTGTATTCAAAATTCCACACTTGGAATTGGAAAGTGTGGTAGGCAAATTGCTCGTAGACAATTGAAGATGGTACAGAACCATGGGAAGAAGAGTGTAAACTGAGCTGTAATTTCTTTTATGAATATTTGTGTTTATTATATATGCACTATCTCTGTATGCTCTCTCTATAATTACACTGAATCTTTCTCCTAAGGCTTTTCAGTCAATTCTTATTTCAGATCTTCTACCAATAGTTACAGTAGATGACTGAGAAATTTTCCGATGCAAGAAGTCATTGCTCTGTCTTTTTTTTGGTAATTTTTATTACTATTTATTGCTACTTATATAATTGAGATCTTCTGTTGTTTATATGGACTGTGTCATGTATCAGAAATAGAAGAAATTCAGTTGGTGAGAACACATTCTGAACCATTTTAGTGTTACACAGAAGTGTTCTTCATTCTAATTCAGTGTTTATTTTTTCAAGGGCCTGTGATGAATGCCTAATTACTGAGCATGTTTGACTCATCTTTGTATCCTGGTGTAGTAAAAACAATAATTATAATGTTTTTGTTGTAGAAAATATATTTCATTTAATCTTGATTTCAATAGTGTTACGTATTTTTCATGACGTATACTAAAGATCAGTTTATTCAGTTTGTTGCTCTGGAGTGGCTTGTGACTGCTAAAAGGGCATGAAAGACACTATTTAAAAGCCAAGTCTTTAAGAGAGATTGCCCAGCAGATTTAATAACTGATAGTATTTCACGGTCTGACATTGCACAAATGCACCAGCTCTATCATAAACCCCTTCCACTGGCATCAGTGGGGTTACACCAAGGCCTGGCCCTACGTGTTGGTTTATGGCACTCTCCTGCCATCGCCCCACAAACCCTGAGCGGGAGGAACTGTCACCCATTCTCGTACCTGGCTTTGGCCATGCCATTGTCAGCACCTGGTATAGATTTATTGGAGTGTACAAAGTCAAGGTGTTCACAGAGGCTTCAGCCTGCAAAGCGTAGGCAATTTCACGGAATAAGGATTTAATAAAAGGGAAATCTACCTCCATATGGAACCAAAGAGCTAGCTTAGATCTTTTCTTTCTCCTTTGCGTCTCTCATTTTTGTGATTCTCCAACATTAGCGTGTGGGTTTGATTGGAAAACCAGAGAAGGTAAGGAGCATCAGCAGTTACAGGTCTTCAGGGCTTCATGGTTTGTTAGGAAAAAAAGTGTTTTGCACATGTTTCTCAGGATCAGAGTTGACTGGGAGTTAAAACGGCTTGCAGCAATGTAAACGACCTTGGTGGTTTTGTCCTTGTTAGGGCTTTGAAGGTTGGAACACGCTTGCTGGTTGTAGGTGAATGTATGGCTGAAGAGCCTATGGTGGTGGGTGAGGAGTTGGTCACCCTTGCCAGCAGCGTGGGATGGTTCGCTACTCTCCTACAATCAAAACTAAGTGAAAAACTATTTTTATAATTTGGTCACCGCCTCTGCAAACATCAGGTATTCGTTTTTGATAGCTTGGTTGCAGTCTTCGGTTGTCAGTTTTTGAACCTGCAGGTGTTGGTTAGCTATATAAAGACTGCTATTACTCCCCAAGTGCATTTTAGAAGTATTTTGACAATCACAAGAAAAAATTATTAAGAAAAATGGGAGTGTTCTACGAAATGAGTTCCCTAGGTCATAGCAAATCTAGCGGTGTGTCAGACAATAGAAATGAGGTGTGCTGTCTTGCATGTTTCACTTCGTTTTCCAAATAAAGCTACATATGATAATGAAATGCTGAATGTTTCAGTTGATAAAAACTAATTAAGAGGTGAAAGTATAGCAATAGTTTGGTTGCTAGGACAGTACAAGTTACGAGACTTTTCTTAATAAAACCCAAAACACCCGCTGGATTTGAACTCATTACCTTCACAAAGTAAAGCAGATAAGGTTTTGACTATGCAATGCAGCCTTTCCTTTGGGTCTGGGAATTTGCAAATGTTCCTTTAATTACAAGGACAGTTTAATATTGTTCTTAAGATAGAGCAAAAAATAATGTTATTGAAAATAGATTTATTTAAAAAAAATAAATGAATAGATGGGATGGAGCCTGTACCTATATATAGGTGTGTAAATCTGTATATAAGCATGATTTGGGAGAAGTGATACCCCTGTGTTATTCTGTGACTTCAGCATTAATTCATAGCATACCAGAAAATCCTTCTAGGTACATAGAGCCAATGCCCAGTTTCTAAGTATGGACGTAAGATCCCAGAGTTAATCAGTTAGATAAATGTGTGACCAGAGCGCTTTAATGTAGCCTTTTTTCTTACAAGATCTGCCAGAATATATAAAATTATGAAAAGACTAAATTATCACTTTGAAAATTGCTTTTGTAATCAATTCCAGCATCTTCAACAGCAATCAAGTCTTCAGAATGGTAAATTACAGTTCAGGAGACCAAAAAACTGTGAATTTTATCTTTGAACTTCAACTGTTTTCAAGAAACAAACTAGGGGGAAATGCATTGATTTAGTCTTTTAAAAATAATACTGATGTTCTTTTCATTAAAAGTCTATAGCATTTCTTTGCTTGGGAGCCAACTCTTGAAATTGGCAGGGATCTGGCCTTGACACAAGATTTTCTTTGAAAATCTGTTCCAGCTGGATCAAGTCGTTATCATTTGGAAGCTCTGCACGTAGAGGCATATGGCCACTAGAAACGTATCAGAGCAAAACTGTCTGTAAGTGAAATCTTTGAAAATCCTTTGTGCTGTGATTTTTCAGTACATGGTTGAACAAGACTTTCCTGCGTTTGCACCATTGGTCTCTTACGGCTTGAGCCAGCAGCAGGCAGGGGAAACAAGGTCTTTCTGTCCTAAGGCACTGTCAGTGCATCCACGTGCCTTCTAGGTGCAGGAGAGAGATTAAGGAGATTTAAGGAGAGAGATTTCTGTCTCATCTCTCTCTGCGTTCATGTTAGGACACTGGAAAATGGAAGGGTCAGTGGCTAAGGGAGTCCGTTGGTGGGTTTAGGAGAGGTTGAGGAAGGTACTGGCACAAGGGAAACAGAGAATGGAGAATAATGAAATGGTTTAGGGAGACAAAGGGAATAGGATTGGACTGTGCTGGGATTTAGAATTATAAATGCCGCCAAGATATTCTAGGTGGGGTCAATGAGATGGCCAACCTGTATTTCCAATTTTCCCTACTCCCTGTAGAGAGTGAGGAATGGGGTAGTGGTAGGGGCCTGGAAAAGACTGGCGATGAGCGAGCTTGGCAGCGTTGGATGCCAAGGCTTATACAAAGAAGGAAGAATAATTGTTAGGTGCTAGAGAAGAGGTGGAGAGTAGTATGAAAACATCTTAGCATTGGAGTTTGAGACACACCGCATGAGCTTAATGAGCTCACATGTTGAAAGAAATAGGAGTACGTCTAGCGCCATGGTCAGATAGGAAAGAAACGGGAGTCAGCTATAGTTATGTTTGAAGGCAGGACTTGGGTGCATTGCAGCATCGACATGGGCCAAAGAATCTGCACCTGTATAACCTGAGATGTTACACGGCGTTTCTAAGTCTTGAGTGAATGCTTGCAGAACCCATTACTGATACATACGGAAACGGGTGCCAACTGCCACCACTCTTAGCGAGGACTGCAGAGGTCTTAGATGGTATTATTCAGTGTTCTAACCGAGCAACACCGTATGGACAAAGCGATACTATAATACTGGGGGCTGAAGTTAGAGGCAACTCCATTCTGGCATTTCCCAGATGAGTGCTTAGTTTGGCTTTGCATCCATAATAGTGTTTGAACTTTTTAGTGTAATGTTTTTGTTGTAAAATTATAGAAATATAACAATGCTAATACTGATTTGTTTAAATTCTCAGGACAGTTATTGTGAAAGATGGAATATTTGCTGCAGTATCTTCACTGTATCCACTTTTAAAACTGGCTCCATGTATTGAAGAGACACCACCCCCTTACTTCATGAAGTACTTCTTCACATTTTTGCAATAATACTTAGAGAATTCTGCTTGCAACAGGGAGTTGTGAAGCTTTTAGTTAGAAAACTCAGAGTTTGATCCCCCCCTCCTCTTTTTTTTTTTTTTAAAAAGTTTCCCTTTAATTTAGTCTATTGGCAACTGAAATCCTGACCCCGTAGGAAGTAAAAAACAACAGCCCAATTGACTTCACTTGAGAGGGTGTAATATACCTACTGTTTTCGTGTCTTGGTTTGGAAGCAAAGACAAGGCTCAGTGTCTTGTGATTGAGTGCTGGGCTAGGCAAGGGAAATAAGTCCCTGCAAACTCTGGAGCTGACCTTTGTTTTGAGTAATAAATCTTGAGGGGTTTTTGCTGTTGTTGTGTGATAGTAATCTGCTTGGAAACTGGAAGAAGGACTGTATATCATAGCTGATTTTGTTGAACTGGACCACAAATTGCAAGCTGAATTTGAATTAACTTGGGGGATTGAACCTTAGTGCAGAGGTGAGGGAACAAAGCAAAGACAATTGGTTTCACTTGGTGCTTCTAAATGTAAACAGAACAGAAACACCTCGACTAGTCCCAGAACTGCTGTCAGGACAAAGCTTTGCCTCAAGACTCCTTTTCGCTATTGAGCGAGCATGGGAATATTTCCATTTTCTTTAGCTCATTTACGGTGCACATATGGTGTGGGATTCATGTCCCTTAACTTTCTTCATAGGAAGTTAAACATCTAAGGAAGGAAAGAGTGAAGGAAAAGCTCCAAAGTTCTTCCCATATCTTACGAGCTATTTTAGAAGGGACAAGCAGCACTTCTCGAATTTTCTGTCATACGAAGGATGTTTAGTTAACTTGTGTAGAGAGATGATTGACCTTGAAATTGGTGAGGTTAGGTGAGATAAATACCACCAACGGAGAATTTGCATTAAGTGAACTCACATGAAAACAGTTATCTCAAACCTTTCTTCAGCAATATCTGCCAAGCTTCCAGCAATAGCTTTGGGAGCTGTTAGAGTGTGCACTGTGTGAGTCCTCACTGTACTGTAATGCAGACAGTCTGGCATTGTCCAAACAGGGTAGTGATTGTGACAGTTGGGTAAAGAGTGTGGCCTATGGTAGCTTGAATGTGTGAAAAAGATTAATAAATCAGATGTCTTAATCTAGTGATTTCAGCACGGGGATAGGAATAAGGATCATAGTGGTACTTCCAGGTTAGTATTGAATAAATATATATAAACATACATGTGCACAAGTAGATAATTAGATGCATACACAGGTCAGCTTGATTTTGGAAGGTGTTTTACAAAATAACATTGTAAATGGATTTTTAAATTTATGTGGAAGAGAGCAAGGTACCAGTTGCGAATTATTCTTTGAAAGCAAAGCTTTACAAGTTGTGCTGCCGTGTTGCAAGTGGAATTAAAGAGATACGTAAAGGTATTTCCAGAGAATTACCCAACCTTGGACACATACGTGATTGGTGTGGAATGCTGAAGAAACTTCCCCTTGGCCCTGAGGTGGGAGAGGTGGCTGGAGGAGCTGGTTGCCGTTGTACCCCGGGGAGGCAAATCACACTTTCAGTAGACCTGAAGCAGCTTTAAGTTGTGTCTGAAGTTAAATGGGTTCCTTGGTGGCTGTGACATATGGAATAAAAAGTATGGAGTAAACCCTTATTTAGCACATCGTTCCTTTCTGCTCTGTGGTAGACATAATAACACGGTAGGAGCAGATTTGATAATCTGCATGTTTTGTATCTGAGATATTGGCTTTGCGCAGCCTGGAGCACAGCAGAACTTGGTACAAGACAAATGTGTTACCTTCTTCATCTGCAGTCTTCCTTCCACGCCATGGCAATCTCTGCATGCCATAACTAAATATAGTGTTGACCTAGTTAAGTTAGAAATGCGTGTAGTTACTCCAGGATTGTCTTAGCTGCTTTTATGCAACGTGTGAGTTTCACAGACTTTAATCCATCTGCAGTTTCACTTCTGTTTGTCCAGCTCTTTGCCAAGCTGAGCTCCTTATGTTGATTCAAAAAACCAGCTAGCACTTTAACATCGATCAACCTGAAAATCTGCCAGTCTTGAATGAATGTAAGTGGATAATTGAAGTTATTTGCAATAATTGCTAGGCTTTTAATTTATTTTTCTCTTTTATTTATAATTTGTGCTTTGATGCAGCACTTACTGTGACAGAGCATTGTCTAGTGAGTTGTTGTAGTGGAATCTGATAGTAGTCATAGCCCAGTCATTTCTTTTCGTATGTCATTAGTTGCAAGATTGGTATCTGTCTTAAGCTACAAGCTCTAGGAACTCTAATATTGAGATAACAGGAGCTAAATAATTTTCAGTGCATCTTAGCCACAGCAACAGCAATTGTAATGATAGAATTTCTTAGAAGATACCTTGTAACTGAGGAGAACAGAGTGGGAAACAAAATATGCTGCTGGACTTTCTGAAAAAGATTGTGTTCCTCCCGCCCCTCCTCCCAAATCTCAAGGATAAACCCAGCCTAATTGCAAGTCTTGTTGTCATTGGCCTGCCTAAAAACTCGCGTGCTTCTGGTGGTTGCAAATATTCCTCCAAGGTCAGCCTCAGTTTCTGGTATCTACGCTGCTTCTCTGTTGGTTACGGCAAACATGTGCAAAGCTATTTGCAATAAAATAGTAAGACCGAGAGGCCTGTTTGCACATCGGTGCAGTCATTGCCATGTTACGTGATACTGTTTTCAAGCATAGGAAATAATAGGGATACTGACGAACATCGTCAATATTCTCTGTTGGCTTCCTTTACCTTCTCCACTAAATGAACTGTGAGAGAAGCAAACCCCAGAACGCTGATGGAAGTAAGGAGCACTTGCGGCAGAATTACCACCCATGCCAGAATATTACCTAAGCTTACTTAATGCTAATAAATCTTCCTCTTTCCCAACGAACAGCCCAACCTTTTCAGAAGTTTTCAAAGCACCTGCAGCCTTACAGGTTTCCTGGAAAGGAAATGCCTTTTTCTCTTCTGAAATGAACCCCAAAATGGGGAAGTCACAGGAAGGTACCTGGGTAGTGTTTTTAAAGTTCAGTAATCTATTACTGAGTGCTCCCACATGCACTGCAGAGGCTTCTCGCAAAGAAGCCAGTGAAGAAAATTGCTCTGATGATTGAAACACAAGTTCTGGTTTCTCTCTCAGGAATATACTCAACTGCTGAGCTATGTTTTAAATAGTTATCTGGCTACACTTTAAGAAATATTTTTGGCATGTTCACAGCTCAATTACCATAAATTTTGATTGGAAATTAGATGTTCAAATCAATAGTAAGGTTATTAAAATTACACTGAGTATTTCACCTGAAAAAGTGTAACTGTTGGTAGTTGTAAGTATTTTCCATATATCGAATACTGCTGCGTTTTGCTTGGTAATATACCAGAAAACTTGCTGCAAAATATGACAGAAATAAGATCTTAAAAACAGGCGTTAGTTTTCCGTTGTTTTCCTGCCCTGCTGTCTTTGTTGACAAGGTTTGTTTACATTTGATTAAGATCAAAATCCCTGTTACAATTCCATATGTAGGAGTATGGGAGACAAGCTTTTAAAGTTACATAAATTCCTGGGTTTTTTTCTTACATATTGTTGTTTTTCAAGAGAAACTTTCAGTGCAGTGTATTCATAGGATTTTCTTGAGTTTAGACTGTTTGCCATTTTTTTAATAGGAATGGCTTTTAATTGTTTTTTATTTCCAAAACCTCAAAACAACCTTGAAGACATACACAGTTTGTAGAGGAGTTGAACCTCAAACTGATGCCACGGGAAAGCAATCAGAAAGTTTATTAGGGTTGAGGGCTATTTTTTGCTGTTGCTAGCATTCAGGTGCTGGGATGTAAGAGCCTCCTACAGATTTATCTACCTTTTTGTTAAAAGACTGTGATATCCCACTGCTCAGAGCAGGGTCAGAGTTGGTGGCCCATGTCGGGCGTTCTCTGGATTGAAATTCTCATAGACCTAAAGCGATAATTCTGCATTGCTCCAGACAATACAGAGGTAACTGGCGAGACTCACGTGATGGTCTGAAAGAAACGTTAAGGCATAGTCTAATGAGTTTGGGAAGAATATTTTCTTAGAAGGGCTGCTGACAAGCTCACATATTTTAACCAACAGAACTGAGCCTGGGACTGAGTAAAGAAGGAGAATCTACAATTGAGAGAGTAGATCTTTAATTTTCTGTTTAAGCGTTTTGTTGCTCTTTTGAAATGAAATTTTATCATATCGATCTTATGAAATATAAAGTATTGTTATGGACTGAGATAGTATCAGTAGCTAGTTGGTACTAGTTATAATTAAGGGTTGAGCAGTCTTCTTTCTTAAAATCTGCAGCAGTTTGGTTTGGAGAAGAGCAATTTCTAGCAGCATTTCTGGTTTTATGTGTAGCAGTTGATTTATCTTAGAAAAATAGAAAGGAAACAGTGAAGTATAAACGTGCATCTTCAAGATAGCTGAAGAGAGAGGGAGGAACATAACTTCATTCACCATTTATGGATAAAGGTTGGTGACCCTTGGCTGTTCAGTTGTTCAGAAACTGGTTCAAACTTTGTTATGCTTATGAATTTACTTAATCTAACTTCAAAACAGGATTCTAATGAAAAAGAATCATTGAGAAGTGAACTGAAACCCTTACAAGGCACACGTAAAGATCTTCTCAGAAGCTAAAATGGGTAGTGTGTGTTCTGAATGTTTCCTTCAAACTGTTATTCTCTTCTTCATTTATTTTCACCTTTCTGCCCACCTGTTCCATTTCCCCTTACTTTCTATTGGATTCTATTTTTCCCTCATTCATTCTGTTTCATTCAGCTTTCACTTTGCTATCTCTGTAACAACCTAACTTGGATGAGAATTTATCTGGGAATATCAGTTCACTGAAATGAAAATTTAATTTGTCAAGAAAATTATTCAGAGATAGCTCAGTGATTTTCCTTTTTTATATGTTATTGAGAGGAAAGAGACGTTTCTTTCTCTTCTCTCAGCCTTCTCTACGTTATCTGTGGTACTAGTACTACTGAAAATACCAAACACTGACATGGTGTTTTGGTGATCATTTGGGGGATTTCTTGGGAGTGATATTGTTCCATCTCCTGGTTCATGCCCTGTTTTTATCCATGCCACGTTGTGTTAGAGGATTTCACCAGACGGTGGGTATCTCTAGGTGTGCTTTATTGACAACTCAGAGTTGGGCCATCACCTCGGTGAGCGGGCAAAGACTGACAAGGAATAATCTCATGTATATGCAGTTAAAACAAACATTACATAACTGGTATTTTTGTCTGAGAGGGTCTGGATGTTCCTTCACGACTTCTCAGTTCTCTGTTCTTTAGTAATTTCAAAAGTCCATGCAATTCCTCTGTCTCAGGTGATTCTTTATCGTCTCGTTCCAGTTCCCCTTCTGAAGTTGCAGCTCACTGGTGCAGTCTCTGCTCACCACAGTCTCGTCTCGTCTGTTCTTCACACCATCTTCTGTTTGAAGTGTCATCTGTGTCTATCCACTAATATGTCATTTGGTGGATTTAGGCTTATTTCTAGCTTACATTTTCTGTTGCTCTCACAGGTTTCTCACGGTCTCCTTCGTAACAGTGTTGAGATATTTAAAGCAAACTGTGGTTAAGGACAATTACATTGGAAAATGCAGCATATGCTTGTGTTGTGTGCATTCAGTGTACCAAAACTGTAATTTTCCTATTAGATTTGTGAGGGTGAAGCATGTAGTGTGCCTGCATATTTGTGTCTTCATCTTCAAGGAAAATACGTGTCAGTAGATTGTTTACTTTTTTGTTGTTCAGTAGAGAATGTTGCTGAAATGTACGTACCTTTTTTTTTAAAGAAAAAAATGGGACAGCTGAAATCTTAATGAATAAATCAATAAAGTATCAATCATTACTTTTCATTTCTGAGCTGCTCTCCTTACCAGATGTTTCTACTATTACTTGTCTTATGCTTCTCTAGCTGTTTCTTACATGGGGGATAAATCTTAGTTTAAATTTATTTCACTGAGACAAAAATGTAATTGCAACACATTGGGATCAATACAAACTATATAAGAAGTCATGAATTATTTTTCTAGCCCACTAGGTACTAATATCTAGGCACTGGTATCTCATGAAATACTAAAATAATTTTTCTTCCCATGAGTAAATATTTCAGCACAGAAAGGAAAAACATGTTTCTCTTTTCCCTGTATTCATTTGTTTGAAGAATTTTTTTTTTCTTTTACTTTTTTCTTCTCAAACTCATCAGTCATGATCTTTTGTACTAGATGTGCCCTGAGCAGTACTGCAACTATGGTTTTAATATAAAGGAGTATACATCTGCAGAAATGCACTGAATTAGGGTAGTTATTTTACATAAAATGCCTTTTTCTTACTTAAGAAATGAGGGCTAGATTTGTACAATACCTTCAGCAGGTTCCTAATGTGTAAAGATGGACTTCTGAAACCATTCCAATGTTTAAGAATCCGCTTCAGTTGTGAGATTTCCCCCTCAGAATAGTTAGTTTCTGCTACTTTTTTAATTTTCTAAATGCAAAACAATTGTGAGTTAAATTAACGTTTGATAACCTTTCACATGGCAAGATGTGTTTTTACTACTGTTCACAGAGTGCAGGAGCCGTAGGAACAATCCCACAGAATGTCGCCATTGTATCTGAAGTACTTGTTCATGGCTTTCTCCTGTGGCCTGTTGGGATGCATCGGGAGTCGTGGGTTCTTTTGCCCGCGCACGTCTGTGCGGGAAGGCGACTGGTACATTTTTCAGTTCCAGTTTGATTTGCCGGGGGTCGGAACCTTTGTGGTTCAGTTCCAGTTTAGGTTTTAGCAAACCCTTTTAGGTTTACGCGGGACAAGATTTTTAAAGGTGGAAACAGTCCCAGGACAGGGACGTGGGCGCAGCAGAGTGCTCTGGGAAGGTGGCCTTCGTCTGCTGTCTCTTGCTCTCCTGTAGCAACCTAGGCATCGGTAGCGCTTCCGGTTTTTCATCACATCTTTGAGATCTGTAATGCTGCACTAAGAAAAAAGGTATGAAAATCCTTCCCACCGGGGTCTGCAGGAAGATGCAGAAGCCCAGCAGAGGACGGAGGGTTTAGTGAGGCTTGTGCTCGCCCTGGGTGAGCGATGCGATGAGACAGAGATGTGGAAGGAGGGGCTGTGACATGGCAGACCTCGGTGAACACAGGTGTTCCCTGTAACCAACCAGGCTCTGCCTTAAACTGTCAGGTTTTTGTTGAATGATTTATTCTGAATTGGCAACCAGAAATATTTTTCTTGGTTCAGTTTCCATTATAGTTCAAATTGTATAGCAGTATTTCCATCCCAGTTTGATTTATGTCCAAAGACTTGATAAAAGCTGAAGAGGGAAGCAAACGTGCGCAGGCTGCTCACACTGCGTGTCGTTAATGAGAGCCTGGAGCTCGCTTGGTTCATGATACAAAATATTTGAAAATATACATCTGTGCCAGTGTCTGATAAATCCAAGAAAATAAAACTAACATATTGAGTATTCTTGTGACAGATCATCCTTTGATTAATTTTGTGTTGTACATATGTGAATACTCAGGTAGATTAAATGACAACTAGAAAGTTACTTCTGTAGTTAAAATATTCAGAACTATAAAGAACCCTGAATAAAACCTTAGAAAGGATATAATGTCTTTTCACAGGAGAATGTCTGCAGCAAACACCTATGTGAATTTGATTTTTCGAGTCGCTGTGTTTTAGTGCAACCCCTTTTTTCCTTGAGATGGTAGTGTAAGGAACACTACAGGGAGATCTGAATATTAAGAGGAAAAATACTGAAGTCCTGTCGTTCAGTAAATATTACTTCTGTAATGGCAGAAAAAAATCTTGTGCTTAGGCACTGTGTTAAGGCAGGATGTACAACATCTGCTAAGCAAACAAACCTGACCTCTATTCGTCTAATCTTTTATATTTGATAGGTTATTTAGAAATGCCTTTTTATTTCAGTTGCTTGCAATCGAGTGCATTATTAGGAAATACCTGCTATTTCAAGTGAGATTTTAAAAGGTTACCTGTGTGCAAAATAAGGTCCAGTGTGAAAGCAACTTTACATGGTGGTCTTTCAGAAATCGGTATCGGAATGGGAGCTGCGGGGTCTTGAGCACTAGTGGAAAAAGTGATTTTATTTATTTATTGGCAGTTGAGCTGTTTTGAGAGTTTTGTACCACCAATCACAGATGCTGAGGTTTAAAAAACTTGTTTGGGTGGTGTTTTTTGTTTTGTTGGCTTTTGGTTTTTTTTTGTTTTTAAATATAATTTGTTTCTGTTTTATGAAGTATCATAGCTGATATCACATGGTGACAATGAATTACACAATTCTCAAATGATGCCTGTTGTTATACTGGCAGAAACGCTTGGATTGAAAGATGTTGTCTATTATTTCAAAAACACACCTTTTTTTTTTCTTTTTTTTTTTCCAGCGTCTTGTTGAAGCTGCAGAAGATGCCTACCTGAAACATGAGTTTGATGCTGACTTACAGGTAATTAATAATTATTTTCTTAAATATTTCTCATCAGAGTATACTAAACAGTTTACACAATAGCTTGCTTGAAGAACTGCTGTAGAAAGCCAAGCACGTGAGTAGCAGAAGGATGCTGATTACAGAAAACGAAATTAATGAAGGCTGGCTCAGTATTGTGACAGGTCACGCATTTAGTGGTTGTGTGTTGGGAGACCAAGCAGGTGGATTTTACTCTTTTAGAGATTTCATTTAAATTCCCTACATGTCTGCTTAGGTCAAGATTTTTAAACACAGTAATTAGCAGCATGTTTCATCGTTGCAGTGTACTGGCAAGGAATTGTTCTGTAGAGAGTTGAATTTGCAGATGGGGTGGGACCCACAGGGATGGGATTAGCATGACCTTGATTTGTGCTAATGGTTTCCCTTTGCATCCCAGTCCCAGACACCCTTTTTTCTCTTACCTAGAAGCCCTCAGAGCCATACCATTGTTGTCTCAAAACATTGCCGTTAGGAATAACACGGGTCGGAGAAGCACTGCGGCAGCTCACGGTTAAAAATGTTTAAAAGAAAAACCTTTGCTTGAATAAGACACATAAGTAAAAAAAAAAAAAAATTTAGAAACTAAGTAATCTCACCTAGAATGGAAAGTTTAATAGAAATGAGTAAATACCTCCTTAGCTGTAATGAATTCCTATATCCTTGGTTTCTTGAATGCCGCGTTAGGTGGAGTTTTGTTTACTCTGTCTCTAGCCTATCTAGATTTAATTCTAAACCCTCCTGTGAATATTTGCCATGTGTCCATTTAAAATTTGAGCTTGAGCTTTAAGGGAAGCAGAGACTCTTTGCGTGGACTTTTCCCCATGCGTGTATCTGAGATACACAGTTCTGCAAGTTCTGTTCTCAGCTTTTACCATGGTTACTTCCAGTAATCATAAAACACTTTATTTTATTAAAAATATGATGCAAATTACTGATTTCTGTGCAGAAAGGGGAAAAAAGTGAACTTTTCAGACTAAAGATAAAAGAATTAGTTTAGAAGGCTATGATACTGAGATCTGTCAGCCTGTGTTGGAGTAAGGATAAAATGAGCGCATTGAAAGTGATAATTCATGTTATTGTTGTATTCAATGAATGCTGGCTTCTGTATTCAAATGCTTTAGAGTTCTATTACATTCCAGCCTTGCAGAGGTGTGCAGCATTTTATTTTTCTTTGAACTCTAAGCCTTGGAGAAATAGGAGTTATTGTCTGAATAAATCAGAAACACACTTTATAGCAGATTTTTTAGAGGTCTACAGTAAGTGCTTTTTCACTGCAGGATAGTTCTCACTTTGACAAAGTCCTTCGTTTGCTGAGCCTTTGAAGATATTAACACTTTGAGGAAGCCAGTTAAAAGCCATTTGTGTCAGCAGCATTAACAGGACAATCAAATCTTTGTGTAGAGCTCTGTTGTTTATTACTGTCACGGTCCATTAAAGCTAATCAATTGTTAATCTTGGTTTCAGCGACCCCTTTGCAACCCTTGCTGGGTGATTGTTGTTCTTTATCAAAAATCTCATAATACCATCTGCTCAATATAAAATAATGGCCAGAATGATTTGATAGTGTACATTGAAGTGGAGGGGGACAGAAGGCTTATATAATAGTGTATATAATTCTGCTATCAAAGAGGAGGTTTTTGGCATTTGTATTGCCTTGGCTGACGTGTGGAAGACAGGATTAAATGCTTTGAATTAGTGGTATGTGACACAGCACCAGTCTGCGCTCTTTGTGCTCAGATATTCTGGAAACTCAGAAAGCACATAAAGAAAGTGCTTTTGTGCTTTTTATTGGTCCAACGTCACCTTCTATGTCTTGAGAACAGTATAGATAATATTGTGTCAGTACATAAAAGTGATGTAAGGGAGAAATAAAATTATATTAATATTTTTATTGACTGTGAAAAAACACCAATTTAAAGAAAATCATAACTGGAAGTTCATCTTTTTGAGTGCTGGTGTTCTCTTCAGCAATGCTGAAACTATATGATTTGGTTAAGCTAGACCTGATCCTTTCTGGGCGTTTTTCTTAGTCCCATCATTAGTTTTGTCCTTAGTTATCCTATAGGTATTCTAATCAATACACTGTAATGCTGTGTAATGGTCTAAGCACTCAACTGTCTGTCCCTGGACTGAATCTATTGGCACCACCAATAAAAACCTCGTCGTTATAAACATAAATAAAATTCCCAGTGAATTGAAAGAAATAAATCAAAATGGGTGAGATGATGTTCAACTCATCAGCATTATATATCGCATGTTCGAGTAATGGCCAAACTAAGAATCGGTGAGAGCTGACTTTGAAGATTTATCCCACAGTATTTGGGCTTCAGGAGATTCTTCTTTCTGTCAGGGATGTGAACCAAGAGCTGCGCTTTTAGCAAGTTAGAGGAAATGACCTTCTGAATGTTACTTATACTTGAACCTTTAACTCAGTCCAGGATTGCCAGCAAGTTGCCTTGTCACAACATTGCTATAGTCTTAAAGGTTTGCTCATCTTGCTTTATACAGGAGGCTGTCTCTGTGCTTGCCTCTGTTTAAGATGGAGTAATTCCTCCTGATATTGGGGCATTAACACGATGAAAAAAACAATATAGGGGCCAACTGCCAAGCACAGACCCAGCAAAAGTGGATGTTATGGATTTTGAAGTGATTCTTGAATCACTTTTTAGCTTTGACTTAATTGTTTGCCAGAGAAAAATTTTTGGGAAAAGATTAAAAAGAGGGTAAACCCTTCTGTTAGGAGGTGATCTATTAAAAAGAAATTTCAAATCATTCATGATCATTGCTGTTAACTGAAATTTGACCCCCTGATCATTTACTTCCTTTGTGCTCGAGGACGTGTTTCCTACGATACCAACTGCCTTGGTACGATTCCTAGAAACACTGTTGTGGAGTTTGTCTTCAGACCCCTGGAAGAGGCTCTGAAGTGGAAAATTCTTCCCTGGAGCTGCCATACACCTAAGATTTTACTGCATATGCAGCCGTTACAACCACATAGGTTTAGAGGCTTTCTCCTCCCACCACGTCTCCTCAACCCACTGGAAAGTGGGCAGATTTTGTTGTGTAAAAATACACCAATGTGATACCCAGCTGCTCTTCTTGCGCAATTACTAGTGAGGAGGTAAAGCACGTTTAAACTGCAGCCGTGTGCTCTGTGCGGGCACCTGAGTCCTCTACAGCGTCATCTGTTCGTGTGGCTGTACCCAGCGCAGAACAGAAACGCACAGAGCACTGTTACCATCTGAGCACACTGAGGACAAGACCTATCATACTGCTGTAGTATTTCGGGCTTTCAGTAATCTCAGGAGGCGGATGCTCGGCAGTGGAACTGATGCTGGAGTTCTCAATGGAGCAGTAAAAGTAACTTGCACTTTGTTTATTACAAACGTTTAAAAAAAATAATAATTTAGGATCAATAAGGATTTATAATGCTTGGTTCCTATCTGGTTTTCATACCTCTGACCCCAGTGACAGGAGGGATTCATACAAAATCTTGTTATCACTACGGGTTCATTTGCTGAATGGTTTCATTATACACCCACATTTGCAGGGTAGTTCTTTTATTTTCTGTGTGTTAATTAAGTTCATTAGTTCATTCGCCTTATATTCCAGCTGGGTTTTCGCTGCGCGTGTGTGATGTGATAATAAAAAAGCAACGTTATTTCTTTTTAACAGAATCAAGACTAGTGCACCGTAGATGTCACCTGAATTACTACATGTTTTCTTTTCAGATTGTGGTATTTTCACTTTCTGTATAAGACAGGAGAGGTTCAAGTGCCAACACTTTGAGATTGTGGACCTTATTTCAGTTTTATGTCACAAGACTCGAAGAGAATGAATAAAATAGTTTTTAGGAAAGGATTACTTTCTTCTAAGAATATTCTTAATTGAATGGGATAAAAAAGGAATAAAGGTATAACGCTGCTTTTCATTATTTTTTTATTCTTTTTTTTTTTTTTTTTTAGATATATAACATATGGCTGTGTCTTAAGGAAGAAGTTTTCGAAATTATACTGGAGTTAGGTACCTGTCTGCCAGTATTTGCTGGCTGTTAATTCTTAATTGCATTTCATGTCCTTGAAAATCCCATCCTTACCCTTGGAGCATGTATGTTGGCTGTAGAAAATATCTTGTGAAATGAGCAGATGGATAGTTAAGGATTTACCAGTGGTTTGCACAGGTGAACAACGTACTTTATTCATATTTAATGATTTTTGAAAGTCTAGAAAAGGTGAGACTTCAAAGGTGTAAGGAGAAAGCACAAATCGCAAAAGAGGGCTGGGGAACAGAATTAGTCCAGTTCACAAACTCTGTGGCTTCTGGGCCTGATCCCTCACGTGCTAACGTTACTGGGTAGGTGGTGGTTGTCTTTCAGGGGCAGCTACCTGACTTGCCCTGATTTTGAAATTCAACTGCTAGATACAGAGCTTAAATATAGACATAAACCCGTAACTTAAATTGCTGCTACTTTTAAAAATAAAAAATCTGACCTAGATGTTTATTTAGTATAATGATACCATGCAAAAATTTATAATGATGGATTGTTAAATTCTCAGGTCTTTAATTACAATTTAATCAAATAGGTGGTAATTACATTGATATCAGTTGCTGGAAAATACGAGGATAAAAGATAATTGAGAATAGCTATTCTCCATAATGTTATTAAACTCCTATTATAACCCGTGTATTACTTTCATGTTAGTATTCTAGAAAAGTCTGTTTGTATATTTATTATCTCACTAATTTTGAATGAGGCACATAAAAACTAGATTTACAGCCTATTGGTATTAATATTTTTCTGGCTGTTGAATAACGTCCACAGACTGAAGTCAGCTCTTGAAGGGTTCTGAACATCCACGACGGAAAGGGAAGTCCGTTGGACTTCAAGCACTTAGCACCAAGGGCTGAAATGACTTTTTGAAAAGCGCATTTCAAACAGCAGCGGAACATCTGAAGTTTGATGTGCTTCCTAGGGTATTTATCCCAGCTGTTACTCCCTCAATCAGAAATCAGTCTCTCTAAACTCCAAGCCTGAAAACCTAATATGAGACCTGACACAGTCTAAATTCCTTTTTAGACTTTCTTTGAAATATTTTGCAGACCAAAGTGAATGGAAAGTGGAATGTACATATATTTGAACGGGATATGGACTGCATACCTGTAGCTTGTAAGAAGCCACGAGGAACAGATCCTTAACCTGCACCGATCTAAACTGTTAATTTTGCCCTGCGCAGCTCTTGCGGAAGCAGCTAGAAACCCTGGAAACTTTATTCAGTTGTAAAATCTGCCTTTAGAACTCTTTCCTGAGGTGCCTCTCACAGGACTTGCTCTCAAGGGGCTCGTCTTTGAGTTCCTCTAACACTTGCGATATTGCAGGAGGTTCTTCTGTACGGTTCTGTGCATCCAACCGAAGGCAAAATTCGGACACAGCCGTGACGTAGAAATGCTGAGAGGACCTGTAGAAGTCTTGTTGTTATTGAGTGTTCTGGACAGTTGAAAGTTTTCAGTACTGATCAAAAGATAAGGGAGATCAAGGAAAAACAGTAAGCGTAGAATTCTGAATGCCGTTCAAAACCAACAGCAAAGCCACAAACTCTTAAAATTTACACTGCGGTTTGAGGGCCAAGAGGAAGGCAAAAGGGAATAGAAGCATGAGCATCTACTGAGGTAGTGAACTACAAGGCACAACATTTAAATGATAAAAGCATCTCTTACAGTCTTTATTCAGTTTTAGGTTTTCCTTTGTTATTTTCTTTTTCTTTCAGAAAATACTTGTATCCCTTTTTTTCTGAAAGAAAAAGAAGAAGCTTCAGCTTTGCAGTTCTTAGTTCAGTATTATTCTTGTTGATTTCTGTGAGCTCAAATTAAGGACTTCTCAACTGCTGTAATACCAGAACTGCAACAAATTGACTTCCAGATTTTTAGCTCTTAGGATGAGCCCTTTCAGCGGAGAGCACTTTAGCTTGTCTGCTCTTTCCTATTTATTTGCTGAGGTTGGGAAGAGAAAAATTGAAATGACTATGGGACTGGGGAGACATCAGTGAAATCAGATGTTACTGGTTAAGAATTCTCTAGAATTGATACGCGTGTAAGGTAACCTTCAGAGGAAGATTCCACATCCTTTCACTCTGCGCGTGTGGCAGGGATTAGGCGTCGGAAAGAGCGTACGGAGAGAAGAGGGGCCATGTACCTTTTGGGTTATTTTAATCTCCAAGATTTTACCTGTTTTCTGCCTCTGCGGTAAGTGAACAGAAAAAGAGAACAAGGTTTTATGAAGCCAGGAAAAAAAAAAGGCTAGCGATATTTTAGTTCATCTTCTAATGATGAACTTCTTCATTAGTTTTTTTCACTTTGGAGTTTTGTAGATTTTTTTTGAGAATTGAGGGAAATTTTTGGCTTTTAAAAACAACTATGATAAGTGGATAATTTTCATTACTTTTCCCCCTTCCACACATGCATCTTTCTAAGAATTTCTAAGTTCTCTTACTGCAAATAATTCAAATGTAAATTACTAGAACTATTTTATTTTTATGTATGTTGATAACTTCTGTTGACAAGGAGTGAGTTTGATAGCGAAGCACAGAAACGCATGGAGTTTAATGGTTTTAGAAGCAGAGATGCAGGAGTGGATTTTTCGGGTAACTTGTAATTTTTCTGCTGTAAATAATTGTTTGGCTTTTTGGTGCCATTCTGCCTTATATAAGGGAGCCATCAAAAAGAACGGGTAATACTCTGCTGGTTTAGTTGACTGGTTATTCTATCTACTCGTTATTCTTATCTATCTATGGGGCTCAACAGCAAAGGCGCTAGCAGCTGTGCTCCGAATTTGCTATTGCAAATAACATGCTCTGCTTCTGAGAACGTTTGGCACGGAGTTCCGGAGGTTCATTCTTCTGACTGCAGTTATGGGACTCGTCCTTTTGGTAGCCTTAACAGGTTAGACTCATTAAACAGCTACCAGAAGTAGTTTTCAGACAGTTCTGGATTTATTCCTGCCTACCTCTCTTGTGATAGCAATCGCTATCTGAAGCGTGTGAAACGTGGAATGAAGAACACGCTATAAATTCAGTTCTGCCATCAAATATGGACACGGTGCTTTTTGCCTGGTGAAATCTGCTGTAAAAAATTATAGAAATCTGAAACCTAGAATTGTCGAAGAACTGTATGACCGAGCAGATAATCTCGGAAGACAAGATGTTTTCCTGAGGCTTTTCCTGTTATTTGTTTGTCCCTTTTATTGTGTTCGCTTGCTACTAGAAATGAGAAGGAAATAGCATTTTCATCCCATGAGTGTTTTCAGAATTCCTAGTTTTCCGATTAAACACTGAGACACCCCAAAGGTTTTCCTGAGCAAGAGAAGCCTCCGCTTCGGAACAACTCATAATCAAATAGGTGGGGCTCTCAGGATATGAGAAACCTGTTCAAGTTGCTTCTCTAGTGAATATTAGATTATTTATATGATGTGAAACAACTGCAGCAGAAGAGTTTGTGAGACAGTCGGCCCAGAAAAGCCTGATGGATGGGGCAGTCGCTTTGGATCGCAGAGGCCCTGGTCTGAGTTTCTGTTCGGCTGGATGCAGAGCGTGGATTTGGACTGCAGTGTAAGACTTTTCCTCTGGCACAATTCTGCAAAAAAGGAATGTATGTTCCAAACCCAAGAAGAGTCACAGGTCAGGTCTAACAGCAATAATAAGATGGAACAGAAATTATTTACATACGTATGATACATATATACAGTTTTTCCTTTCCCATGCTTAAATCATTAAGTATTTCCAGGTTGCTTTTTTTATGCTCTCCGTAAGCATCTTATAAGAATTAGAGACATGTTGAAAAGAAATAAAAGCTGCGATTCTTGCATATTCACATAAATTCACAGGTTAAGGTTATAACTAAAACAGAAGTTCTCGTTAAAATAGTGATAAAACTTGGAGTTCGCAACACGGAATTCTTTCTTTTATTGTTTTTGTAAGGCAATTCTTTAACTCATTCCAAGAGAATGGATAGAGAAATAAGCTAGTATTGTTCAGATACCGGGGTAGTGATGCACCAGAAGGAGCCAGCGTATGAAAAGAGGTACGTTCACTTTCAAGCAGGAAAAAAAAGAAAGAAAAAAGCGACATTATTAAATGAACATTTAGCAGAAAATCAATAACAATACTTAATGCTGCAGCCTTAAAACTGGATTGAAATTTGTCACATCGAGCTGGGAGTTAGTGTGAGCTTGCAAGAACCTCACTGGAGGCTTCAAAAAATTTTCCTCTTTCAAAATGCCTAGCATTCCTTCCAAAAACGCCCAAACCAGAATAGCTCCGCCAATGCGATTGCCTTTCCACACGGTCAAATAGCATGTGATCCGTGCGTGCCACAATTTCTAATGGAGAAGTCGGTGGCTTTCCCTGTGTTTCACAGCAGCCTGGTGTCTGGGAAGGTGAGCAGCTCCTGGGGGCCACGTCCACTGGTCTGGGCAGGCCAAGTTAAGGGAAGCAAGGGCAGGCAGGTTTGTGAGAGGAAGAGTGCGGAGGACGCAGACGAAAGCAGACACGGTGCAGTAAAAGGTTAGGTGTCAGAAGACCGTAAAGTGCAGGAAAGGAGGCTGGAGAAGGAGAAATAACTAAATAATGCGTAAAGGCAAAGCTGTTAAGTGTTAATATCTTTGTGTTTCAAGAGTACTGACAGTAATCTTTTTGCAAGTCTCTCTAAAACCATTACCTTTGCTTATAGTGAGGCTAAAATGGAGAAACCATTTTCAGCTTTTTTTTAAAAAAAAAAAAAAAAAAAGGAGACAAACCCCTCTTTCCTCTGTCCTCCCCTGTGTCAGCTTAGGCAATTATATCAACAGTAAGAAGCTGCCTGACACAAGCTTCATTATAAAACAAAAGAAACCTTCGGAGAGAATAGTAGTAGGTAACATTCAAATATCAAATACCATTTAAAAATGGGTTTCAGAGAAGTTTGGCAAAACAAATATGTGAGGGAGGAACGCTGCATAGCAGATGAGGAAAAATATCACAATGGCATTGAAAAACATATGTTCCTTGAGATTGCCATAAACCTCAGAGAAACTGGTCTCATCATTGTCAGAGCAGACAGAGATGACGCATTTAAAAACGTGTCTCTAGTAGACCTTTATGGGACTGTCAATTTCCAATTCTAAGTAACCAAGAAAGCAGCTAAAGAGCCAGAGAGAAGGAGAAATGACCATGGAAGATGCAGTGAGAATTGCCAGTGCTTAACGTTTGGCATATTGTGATAGCAAACAGGAACTTGGGACTAAAAATCACTTCATGGTGGGCAGTCGTTTGACTCGTTTGTCGAGACTTGTGGCCTAGAAATTAGTTATCATCCCTCTCTCAGGGGGGAAAGAAAAAAAAAAAGAGCTTGTCACCTTCTGAAAATGCCTTCTAATTAGCTTTGAACTTTCTGCCGCAGAAAAGGTCAGCTGCTCAGCGGCTTGAGCTCTGAGCCCCGTGCCTTTTCTGAGCGATCTCACGCCGGCAGTCAGGTTTGCTTGTACGCTCCTTCGCTCCCGTCGAGATACTGGTGGATGGTTTAACAAAACGACTCTCCTTGGTTGAAGCGAGGCTGAGGGAAAGTGGCAGTTCCGAGGATTTTGATCCTATCAAGATTCCTTTTGAAAAGTGCTGCTCTGGCTTAGCTTTCCTTTACCCATGGGTATTCTGTGTGTATCAGGCAGCACAAGGAGGTGGTGTACAGAGATTGTTGTTTTGTGGTTCATTAAGACTTCTCCACCAAAGATACGCAGCACAGTCTGTCATCAAAGCTGTGCGTTCGAGAAGTGCGTTTTGCCAGAATCCCAGCCTTTCTGAACGGTCTGGAAAGTATATTTTAAAGAACTTATTTGAAACCTCTATTTACTTCTGTATTTACTTGTACGTCCTTTGTATCTACGTTTAGTTTCTGATCCGTTGAAAGGACGGGATGCTAAGGCGCTTCGAGGAGCAGGCAGTGCTGGAGTTAATGTTCTCATTTATAAGGCTCATTGGTCAATGATACTGAGCTCTCCTCCAGGAAAAAAAAAAGATCCTTAATTCACTGTTGCAAAATTCAATGCCCTATTGTTCTCACTTTTCTGAAGTCACTGTTTATAACATCGCTCTCCTTTCCCCTCTGAGGAATAATATAATTTATTGGAGCAGTTCATTCATAGTCTATGTGATATCTATCTTTTGGGACAGAGATACCTTTTGCATGATGTACACACTGTTAGCTTCAAACTCTTCCTGTTTGCTTTATGTGAAAGGGTTTGTAATCAGGAATATTTATGCATCCTGGTACCCAATTGTGCTGTGCTTGCTGTTTTCTGCTCTTCGTAGAAAATTAAACTTTTTTTTCTTTTTGGCTCACACCTACCTGAAAAGCAAAAGATTTTAGAATATTACCCTATGGATTTATGATTACTAGGCAGATAGCCAGTAATAAGCAGTGATATCTGATACTACGGCCCAGACATTCTCTGCTTTTTTCCACCTTTTTCCTATTATCTTTAGGTTTAATAAACTATAAATGGAAGAAATAAATGGCAGACCATCTTTTCTCTTTTTGCGCTTTTTTTTTTTTTTTTGAGGTGCTTGGTGATGAGATTAAGTTAAAGGTCGTATATTCTTCCAACCTGGTATTTAAGAATAGGCAAATTATTGAAAAGGGTGGAAGTAATCTAGGTTTATTCATTTTTGTGGGAGAGCTGCTTTTTTGCTACACAACAATAATTTTAAATGGAAATAACAGTGTTATAGATAAAGATTTAATGAATATATATGAGAAAGGCAAGATAGAAGTCACTGAGCAGTTCGTAGCTCTAGATGAGGTCACATTTCTGACTTGTGTAGTATGGAAGTGAGTAAATCTTAGATGATCATAGTGGAAATATTTCCAGGGTATTGTACATACTGCTTATTGTACGAAAAAGTTACTTTCTTGCCTTTAGCTTACAAGAAAGATATTGAGTGAAAACCAGCTACAGTTGTACCTTAACACTTCGATTGCGCGTATTGTTTCTTTGTTTCTGAGTCTCATGTAATTGCTGACTACAAAATTAGAATACCAAGCTCATTATTTCAATCCTAAAATACAACTTGCTTTAGCCTTATGCTTTGTCTCTAATTGTAGTGTCTGTGTGTTGAGCTTCATTAACTTGAAACAGAAGGAGCCCCTGCTTTTGTCTTGAAGTTAATTAAAGCTGGTAATGATTATTGTCTGAAAATTTTCTGGGTTCAAGTAGGTTATTTTGTCTCTGCCTCTATTTTCACGCATCATTTCATCAATCATGTGGTTGGTCGATTGAGAATATACAGGATTTGTCTGAATTCAGTGAGCTATGGGGTTTTTTTATCAGAAAAATACACTTGCCTATTTGTTTAATGGTTAGTTGAAAGCTTCTGCTTGTGAAATAGTCACTGGTGACTTTTAAACTCAAATTTTTTTGAAAATTATTTGAAAAAATAAAAGCAGTTATTTTTCCATGAATAATAGTCAATAGCAGAAAACACAATAGGTAGATCAATGTCAAGGGCCACAGTTAATGGTTTGCAGGTTTTTAAAAGAAAAAAAAAATTGAAAATTTCCAAATATGACAATTCTGTGATTATGTGTAAAAACTTCAGACTTAGAAGTATAGTCTTCTACGCTGTACTCTACGTACTAGAACAGTTTTGACTGTGACTGATAGTATGAAATAATTATGCATATTTATATGCATGCCTAGTTTAGTATTCATGTTTTAATAATTTTGTTGAATGCTCTGCTTTTCAACCTTATGTATATTGCCTGGTGTACACACCTTTATCACTGGTTTTGTGGGTCGTGCTGTGGGAGATGTCCTGCTTAAAAAACAACAAAAAAACCCCACAACAAAAAACCTCCTCTGGTGAAAGATCATGTCCAATATCAGGCCCAGGGGTATTGCAACAAAGTGCAATGGATAAATAGACGAACAGATGAAATAAAAAATAGAGGATGCGCTCGCCTGTGGGAAAAGCTTGGAAAAAATGATGGTATGTTCCTTGAAAAATCATAGAGGCCAAGTTTAAATAAGTGTTTTGTTTGTGGTTCATTTAAGAAAAAAAAGCAACATTACAATAACATTAATTTGATTTAATGTTACATTTATGTGTTTCATATTTCAGATTTAAGCTAACAGCTATATAGCTGAAGCTTTTGGAGTATTCAATGTAGATGTAAAAAAGGAGTTGAAATCTTGTTCTGTGTCCAGTTAGCTTTCTGAAATGAGGAGCATGTGTTCAGATAAATATCACTGTGGATCCAAAATGTGTCTATCAAAGATATTAGTGAAAGGTTTAATCGATATTCCGTGCACGTGTGGAACTCCTGCTGACAAAGTCAGCTCAAGAGCTTTCAGCATCATATGAAAAACAGAATTTGGCAGTGAAAAAGAGTGGAGCTGGGGGGTGTGTGTCATGGTGGAAGGGACAGTGGAGGTTTTGGGTATAGAGCTGGCAAAGGGCAGCTGGTTGGCAGCAAGGTGAGGAGATCTGGTGCAATTTGTCAGGCTTGTGGGAGCTTATGCTGGGTTTGTGATTTTTGGAAAGGGTATATGGAATTGTGGTGACGTAAAATGGTCTGGATGGAGGTCACCTAAGGTTGTGAAAGGCTGTGGGAGGTCTTGGCTTTCCAAGGCGTTCACCCCAGCCCCCTGGTAGACCTTGCCACCCTAGCACACTTCTGGACTCTTCTGCGTGGTCTCTTCTTTCTGTCACACCTCCCTTCTCACCAGCGTGCCTGGCTCAAATTCTGCCCCCATGGCAGCGGCAGCAGCAGGGGGCTGCGGAGGCAGGTTGGGGATCTGCTCTGCAAAAGCGTGTGCTACCTTTAGCTCATCTTCACTCTCTTGCCGTGGGCAGCATAGACAGCCTGCTGCCCTGGGCATTTTTGCCTGTATTCGGCACAGTGCCTGGCTGTTCGTTGACCAAATCTTACATGAGGATCCTCAAGCTGTGTACTATTTTTCATAAGACCGTGTACCACTTCAGATCCCTGTAGATCTTTCCCTGACACAAGTATCGTGTCTTCTAGTGCATTCATGTAGTAGCTGGGGATCCAGATGTTTCCCGTGAACGCTTCGGAAATTAATAGTCCCATGAAGTGTCACTGATTAATGAGGGAGGTAGGGATGGTCAAAGTTAAGCGCGCACCTCTCAGGGAAGAAGTAAATCCTATGTTACCTTTTGAAAATTGTCCTAATTTTTACTGAAATTCCCGTACAGGTACGTGGCTGTTGAAGTAGCTCTCTAGAGGTCAAGTGACTATTGTTCTCCCAGAAAACCTCAAATTTCCAGGCTTTAACTACCTGTAAAAGGTCAATGATATGAAAAGACAGAAAGGAGGTAAAATATAAGATGGTGATGTTATGAAAAATTACTCGATTTCTATACCTGCTCCCCTTCCCTACTACATTCCATCTCTCAGAATTGCAATTTTTTGCAGATTTTATGGGATCTATATTCATTGGGATCTATTTCAGGTTATAGAAAGGGAAATCTCTTAAAGATTAATTGAAATTCAGAAAATAAGAATGCGTAGTATGTACAATAAAAATTCTTGAATCCCAACATGTTCGTCATTTTTGGTCCAAGTTCTGCACCAAATTCCACAAAGTAGCAGCCCAGTCAGATTCTACAATTATCCCCATAGAGAAATAAATTGTTATTTTTTAAAAAATTCCTTGTGGTCTCTTGGTAAATACCTTGCTACGTATTTCCTGCAAATAATGTCCCAATCCTTGACCTTTCTGCATGCTGGCAGCACCGGTGTTCCTCTGAGTGGGGGTTGCTGGGCTTGTGGAGAAATGAAATGGTAATTAGGGAGATTCTGCTGAAAGAAGGCAGTGACCAATACAAGGTGGAGACAGAGCAGTTTTAAAGAGGACCCCTTGCAATCCGGGGAATGCAGGTTTTCAACATTGCTCACTTTAATTAAAAGGTAATGCTTTTCAGTACCATTTGGGACTGGCTGGAGTGAAAGCTCTTCAGCCTCGGTAGCTTTTTTTCCCCTCCATTGGAGAGTGTTTTTTCCTCCCACCCCTAACGTTTCAAGAGTTGTTCCTTCTCTTCATCCTATCCCAACACGGGTTTTCATCTCATCTTCCAATTTTTCCCGTTGTATGTGAGGAGACAAAACTGGGGAGTGGGATTGTTGTCGAGTCCAAAGTGTTTCAGCTGATTCAGTTGTGTCTTACACGGGTGGCTCGTACCCACGGTACTTGGGTCAACCACGAGTGATCCTGGTGTATCGGGGTAGATCTGGGCAGAGACACAAGGAGAGAATTTACAGGGTGCGAAACTGTTTCGTTGTTGTCTCACCCTTTCTCTTCAGGCTGCAGTTCAGCTCTGCTTTTCCCTGATAAAGCATTTCTGCAGTGAGAGATCCTCCGGAGCACGTCTGAGGATGTGTCTGATGGTTTCATTAGCTTTTACCATGGTTGCCTGGCTCCTCGAGGGCACAAGCGTGCTCGCCCCCGCGTACAGGCACCTCTCGGCTCCTCTTTCCAGCTAAACCCTGACATTAACTTGTGAATTTGGTGAGCCCTGCTCCTCAGCCTGTGTGTAAGTGAACTCCAGAAGGACAGCATAAAAACTGTTTTTTGAATTGGACTTTATAGTGCCATAAACAGTGACATCATTGTATATACACACAAATATATAACGACGAATACTGCAAATGCAATCTTGGATGTTGGCTGGAAAATGCATGCTCCAGGCCCAGATTTAATAGGAACTTTCATATTCCATTCTTGGAATGTAAAGCCAGCATTTCTGTCTATTTTGACTTTTGTATTAATAAAATGAGGTCAGGAAATCTGTTAAAGTTTATCTTTAAAAATGTTTTCAGCCCAATCACCTTGTTTTAAAAATCATTTCCGTTTGTTATCTGCACATTTAAGTAGATTGTGTTTCCTCGTGATTGATTCTCCGAAGGAAAGCACTAACAGATTCCTGTAATTGATTATACTTTAATGATACATAATGGCAAGTTCTGTTTTCCATTATTGTTACCCTACACGCTGAACTGTAACTGCTGCGATACCAGAGCGTATATTGATACACAATTGATTTAGTAACATTTTACCAGTAGAACTGTCTTGCATTAACTCAAAACATGTCTCCAGGTCTTGAACAAAAGCGGTCATTCACACATTCGGGGCAGGTCCCGTCCGTCTCTGCAGATGGTCAGTTCCTTCAGCTCACTGGAGTTGGCAAAAGCCAACGCTGCTGGAGATCGGCGCAGTCATTGTTTCTGGGTTTCACGGGTGATTACAGATGGGAGTTGGCTGGTTTTTACATTTCGAATCTTTCACTTTAATTACATTTTTTTTCTTTCTTTTTGATCATCCTTTTCCAACAAATGATCCTGTGCTTCTCCTTCCTCCCCCCACCTCCCCCAAATTGTTCCCGGCGAATAAGGTGGTTGATGATCTGAAAGCGTTGCGTATCTTCATGATCGGTATTACCTAATTATTTACTGATGTCCCTGCCTATCTGTCTAATCTCTTCGCTTGTGTTTACATGGAAGACTCTACAGCGGGGATTACTTTCCGTGCACGCATGTGGTTGCATGTGCATTTGTAACAGCACGTCTGGGTCCCGTTCCGTGACTCAAACTCCTGCATGCTCTTTACTTACCCAAATAAATAGTGCAATTCAGTTGCCACTTTAGCTGTACTTCAACTCTTGGACACACGACCTGCCCTAACCGTTAGGTTACAGGGAAGGTCTGATGGGTGATCTAGCCAGATAACTCACTCTAAAGTGAGATAGCTGGCCTATGTGGGAAAAAATAAATACATTTTAAAAAGCCAAATTAAATTTTGAGTTTTGTGGGTGTTTCAAAAAGGCATACAGCTGTTGTCTTCTAAATACTCAAAGGACAGACACAGGAAACTTAATAGCTAGAACATTATAATGATGTAAAATTGGTATGTTGGAAATACTAGATAGAGGTACACGATACAGTCAGATAATGCACTAATAATAAGGCTTCGCCTTTGCCTTTATTTTAAACTTTCTTTACTGAGACTAGGGTTGTACTTAAAGCTTGCAATTCCAGCAAGTTGTGCCAACAAATCTCATTCGTTGTATTGTGTTGTGAGTCAGCAGCTATATTATTGAAACGGTAGAAAATGGATAAGGGTTACACCTCCTCACTTTCAAAATCCTTTATTTTCCAGGGATTTAAATTCCAGCTTTCAGCCGTATTAAGCCAGTGTAAGCTTTCTTAACCAAAAGTTGTTTTTTTTTTTTTTTTGGGGGGAGGGAAGAAAACAAACTGCCATTTGGACTTGGTGAATGCCAATGTTTGGCAGGATCAAAATCCTTTCTAAAAATCTGCAATAATTTTGTATTTCAGTTTTAAACCTGAAATTTTAGCACTAAGTTTCAGTTTAAAATCTGAAAACTGATAATAAAAAGAATAACTTCCAAAGTGTATAGACAGTTTGGTAACTTGAATTCTAAAACAATGAATTACCACCACACACAGATTTTGTATTTTATTCTATGTTACATAAATTTTTAAATGTTTTACATTGCATCATTGTTTATATCTGTATTAATATTCAACACTTCAATTCTGTTAAATATAGGTTAAATATAAATATGGGTTTAATGGCGTTGTGTTTGACACTGATTGCAATTCAGATCTTCCTTGCATGCTGTTCTGAACTGCTGATAGTAATAGCAGCCTTTGTACCGTTGCCTTTCATTGCCATTCCAGTCAGAAACAGCCATATCAATTAATATGTGCTTACGCTTGTGTGGTTCCTGGGTACGGGGATTATTAGAGACATTATTTTTACTATCAGAAAACAGTTTGAAAAAGATAAGAACTGCAAACACAAAGCAGGTTACGTTACTTAAATTGCCTTTTCAGTGGTGATATTTGAAGAATCAGGAATGTCTGTAGTATCTCACGCTAATTTTGGAATATAATACGCAATTTAATTTCCTGTTTATTTGCTGTTCTAGAGGAACGTTTTTTGAACTGTGAAGTAAAATTTATGCTCTAGTGCTGTGTATTCTCAGCTCAGCCTCAGATTGCAAAAGAAACCTCTACACGTTTCTTTAATTTAAAAAAACATGAGTTCCTAATTAGTTACGCATAGACAATGGTAGATTTTTCCAACTGCAAAATGATTAATAATACGTAATTAAAATGGAACCTGGATCAAGAACTCATCAAGTCTCCCTAATACCATAATACTGTACCCTTTCCTCGGCAAACAAAGTGATCTTGCCCCAGGGGATGTTGAATGACTCTCAGGAAATCTGTTCCTGCAGATACACTGTCTCCTCTCATAAGGAATGTCCAAAATTCCCATTTGGGGAACTTCTTTCCAATATTTTTGCAGTAAAAATATGCAACTCATAAAATAGCATTAAGTAAATTTTGGAAAATGTCACCAAACATGCGTATGATGTATGAAAGTGCACTGTTAACATTCTTTACAGTTGGAAGTCAGTGGTGACCAAACCTGTGCGTGCATAAAGGGCAGACCACTATTAGTCCTATAGCTATCCTAAATATTTCCTTAAAGACTGTGCAATTTCTTCTTGCCAGATTTAAAAATAAATAAATAAAAAATTCCATCAACTTGCTTCTAAGGTAGGTCGCTAACAACGCGCGGATGAACAGAGAATAATACCTCTTTACTTCTTCCTTTGTATGTTCCCCCCCCGCCCTCCCCGATACTCGCCAGATACTCACTCACGGCCCAGACGATGGTAATGAATACCGTAGGAACGCGGGTCTGGAACATGTCCCAGCTGTTCGATGGGAATAAGTACCGTAACACTGCGAGCCACTAGATGCCACTCTTGTCTCATCCCAGTACAACTCTGAGAGTATTTATGATTGTTTAAAAAACCCAACTACGCCCTCCCACACCCAAAGCCCTTTAAAGATGTTCCCTTGGCATTTCAGCTATTTTGCAATTTTTTAATTAAAGTTACAATATGACCCTATTGTTTATAGTATTCCTTCCCGCCTCAGTAATGTTACACTTGTTTATAAACATTTCAGAGCTATCCCAAGACAATTTTGTTGTCGCGGGCCTCTTGCATAGCTATGTTGTGCTATGTCTCATTTTTCTCTTTGGGTGGAATTCACAAGCTTCTGAAGTGTGTGTTCATCCGTGTTTCTGATTGATTTCACAGCCACTTACGGTGCAAGAAGCTTGCACCAAATTTTACAAAAACTTCACCTTTGTATTTTTTCTACACCAGGTACAGTAGGAAACTCTTGTACTTCTTGTATGTTCAGATTTTGCCATTGGCAATCTCTCTGCTGCAGTTGTCGTGACATTTCCATGCAAGTTGCCTGTCTGTAGATGCCTATCCCCCAATTTGCACCTTTCAGGGTTTTCTTAGGCAGGTAATTGATGAAGAATAAGTGTAAAAATGCTCAAGTTATTTGAGACAATACAGGAAAAGTTAAAAAAACCAAACCCTACAACCTTCAACATAACAAAGTTGTAACCTTTCATCTGCCCAAGGCATAATGCAGACCTGGACCTCAGTTATAGTACATTTGAATTTCTTTGTTTAATCTCATAAAAGGAAGCGTTGCAACCCAAATGGATGCACAATTAAAATATTAAGCTTTTCTTCCAAGTTCGTCTACATCTTCCAAAGAAAACACAGTGGAGTTCTGAATACGTGTATAAGAATCACTCCTTTCTGCATCTTGCAAACTATGTGGAATATAGCGGTCACTTGTTTCCAGAGAAATGTTTCCATATTCTGGAATGTCTTTTAAAATGATCACTCAAAATTCAATAAGAAAATTTCTCACAAACTTGTCTGTCTCGCAAGAAAAGGAAAACCGAAAGAAATTTGTTATGATGTCAGTAGGGATAAATATATCCTGTTTTGTTGGTAAGATGGAACCTATTCCCCTTTGGTTGTGTGAATTTGATATAGCCTTTAATATGTGACTTTAATAGTTTTCCATATAGCATCAAATATTTTTATTGCAGCCTTAAAAGTGTATGTGAGAGAGCTTCTATGTACTGTAAACTACTTGTATGCCAGCCGGAGTCAATGGAAGCTGCTTGCTTGAAAAATACGCAGTGTTTTGTAAGTAACCTGCAACAGCCTGTGAATAACAAGGCTGTGTAACGATGAAAAATTATAGGCATATAAAGACCTCCTGCACATTCAATTAGGTTGGATTTAGATTTATCTGAGTACTTTCCAGGGTATGTGGAATGCTGTGAATGGATAGAAAGACACAGAGGGATGCATCCATTGAGAAAGCCCTTTGTAGTCCGGTGAGATTCTCAGAGGCAAGGATTGTTGGTGGGGCTCCGTGTAGAGAAATGTGATTGGAACGTCAAAATGTGTAAATACAGGAAAAAGATCTTAGTGCATAAAAATGTGTCAGTAAAGAGGAGACGGGATTATTTAAATAAAAGTAGAGCTGTCTTTCTAGAGAGTTTATAGACTGTATGCAGATAAAAGTAGTATTCTGTTCTTTTTAGGGAAAAAAAACCCTATTAGTGGTTTATGGAATTAACCACACTAGATGTAGACCAAAGCACAGAGCTAAGGATGCGTGTGGAACCTTAACTTTATTGCTTCCATATCTCGGAATAATAACTGCGCAACTTGAAAGTTCCCTTTTTGTCATTTGCAGTGGAATGATTTAATTTATTTAAGTTTCTGTGATGAACCCTTAATGTCTTACACATGTAGGGAAGGGTATAGTCCGTGACTCAGCGCTCAAGTCTCGAACTACAGTCTGTCTGCAATACTGCAGAGAGGAAGCTTTTTGTGGTCATTAGCAAACGCTGACCTCTCCGTTTGTGTATGTTGCCTTGACCATGCAGTTGTTGAAGGGCAAGTTAAGGGGATGTGGTTAAATTAGTCTGCAAATTTATTAACTCGCTTGGGACCGTGGCAGTTATTTGTTAAAGGTCACTCTGTAGATCTCCTTTACTGTCAGATCTTCCCTTTATAATCTCTTCCCAATAAGCTCCCCATTACTTCCCTTTTCTATGAATATTTAAGTGGCGGTGGTGAAAAGAGAGTCTTTGTACCAGCTTCTCTAAAGCGTGTCTTCATGTAGCATACCTGGAGAAAATAAGTCTCTTACAAAGCCGTATTGACTCACACAGATGGGAGGAAGCATTTAGTTTGTTTCTCCCCGAGGGGCAATGGCTGGCAGTTCCCTTTGTCCAGGGTAATTCCGTGCCCTCAGTTGGAGAGCTGCACGTCGAGGGTTTGCAGACACCAGTTTTGCTCAAGAGCCACCGTCTGCAGACGGAGCAGCAGCTCCTGGGCAGCCTGCGCACACCCTCTCTTTTCCCACGCCAGGACCCTCACCCACACCCACCGCAAGCCCGTCCAGCTCTGGTGAGGAGCAGCTCGCCCCTTGTGCTCCCCGAGCAGCATCCGTCCCCCAGCTGAGCCCCGGCTGCATCCTTCCTCGCCTCTCCCAGCAGCCAGAGCACGCGGGCAGCACGCGTGGGTGTGGGACGGCGCTGCGGGGCCGAGGAGGGGTGGAGGGGCTCCAGCTGTGCTTGCGGACAATGCGGCAGGGGTGGCCGAAGCCTTGGCTCCTCATCCAGGTAAGACTGAGCGCTGCTGCCCTGCCTGCAGCACCGCCTTACTGCTCCGAAACAGTTTGTGTGCTATGGTTTGAACACCTCTTCTGTCTGCTGTTGTCTCTAAAAGAAAAAAGAAATCTGAGTATCCAGTACAGTCTTCCTCTCTGTGGTGATGGTGGGTCTTCTCTGAGTAACGTCTCCCCACCTTGAATCATGGGCAAGTTGCCCGTGTCAGGAAACTTCTAGTTGGGCATTAAAACTACCTTGCTGATGCCACTTCTGGAGCAACTGAAAGGGAGAGAGGACAGACCTTGGTACAGGCGTTTCCAATCCCACAACTGCATACAACCCCCTGCAGTGTTTCTCACAGTCCGTAGAATCATTGAATCACAGAATGGTTTGGGTTGGAAGGGACCTTAAAGATGATCTAGTCCCACCCCCTGCCCTGGGCAGGGACACCTCCCACCAGCCCAGGTTGCTCCAAGCCTCGTCCAACCTGGCCTTGAACCCCTCCAGGGATGGGGCAGCCACAGCTTCTCTGGGCAACCTGGGCCAGGGGCTCACCACCCTCACAGCCAAGAATTTCTTCCTGATATCTAACCTAAACCTCCCCTCTTCCAGTTTAAAACCGTTACCCCTCATCCTATCATTACGCTCCCAGATAAAGAGTCCCTCCCCAGCTTTCCTGGAGCCCCTTTAGGGACTGGAAGGGGCTCTAAGGTCTCCCTGGAGCCTTCTCTTCTCCAGGCGGAACAACCCCAGCTCTCTCAGCCTGGCCTCACAGCAGAGGGGCTCCAGCCCTCGGCTCATCTTCGTGGCCCCTGTTCCAGCAGGTCCCTGTCCTTCTTGTGCTGGGGGCTCCGGAGCTGCACGCGGTGCTGCTGGTGGGGTCTCAGCAGAGCAGCGGGCTGAGAGTGGCGTGGAGGGGCAGGAGCGCAGGCATGCAGGCAGTGGCTGGTAGGCAGAAGGAGGCAGCGAGCCCTCGCTCGGTGGAGTTGCCGCGGGACCTGCAGAGGCAGCAGGGCCCGGCCAGCGCTGGGGTGTCCCTCGTGGGAAGCCTCAGGCAGAGCCTGGAGGGAGCCGCGGGGCGGGAGGCTGTGCTGCACAAGGGTGAAAGTCTGCCTCTTGTCAGAGTGGGGCGTGCGTGCGGATTTTTCCCCCTCATTGACTATTTTTTTCCCTCCTCTCTAAATATTAAGTTAGAATGTTCTCCTCAGATGTACAAAGGCAGACATTTTGAAGGAAATTAATTTTAATCTAATAAAATATGTCCAAGACTTAGAATTTGCAGTAAGTGTAACCTTTTATTTATAAATAAAGCCAAATACAGTACAAAACACTAAAGAGAAGGGGGGAGTACATAACCAAATGGTTTTTTTTAGTGAATACTGGGACAAGGAGGTTTATTGCCCCATTAGTGCAAGTATATAACTTGGAGGCCAATAAGTGCTGGACAACTGTGGGCTAAAAATACAGACAAATATGGTTAAGAGCCAGATTTTATTTTCAGAGTTTTTGCACCCCTTAATATGTCGAACCTGTTTAAAAATATTTACTACAGAATGACAACAATGTGATAATTGATCAGCTTATGAATATAATCAATGATGTATATGCTTTTTAGCTAACACAAGTAATAAAAGTAATAATAGTAAAGAATTAGGGATTATTTTATATTAAAATCAACACAATTATACTTATTAGCAGAGTAGGAAGTTGTAATTAGAATTCAAAATGTGTTATAAAATAACTTTTAGCATTATGATATGCCATTTATAATATTATAATTTGCTTATTCATATGTTTTTCTGTTCCCAGTGTACAGAATGCTTCTTTTTAGGGAATCGTACAGCAATAGACTGCAGAAGACAATGGTAGCTCAGGACAGTTTAAAGGTAGCCTCGTAACTAACTGTTGGGTAAAATGATTAGAAACACCCAAGTCTGTTTTGTCTGTGACATCCTTGGTGATGCACGCCGTGTGAGATGCTGGGCTATCCACGCGGCCAAGCGCGGCGCCACGAGGAGGCCGTTAGCCGTGGTCTTGAGAGCAGAAGGTCTGAGCGGTACGAGGCTGCCTCCCATGTTGTAGGCTCCTCTCTTAACGATGCCAATTAGCTCGGGCACGGTACTGTGCAGGCAAAGTAACACAGCCTCCAGGTCGCTGTTTTTAGTCTCCGTATTAAGAGAGTTCCTGCCCTGGGCTGTGTCGGACAGCACGGTTATCCTGAAACACAGCAGAGGTCGCTCCAAATTTAAAGCCAAATGCAAGATTTGAGAAGGAAACTTAAGTATTTAAGTCACTCAGGCATTTATTTTTTCCATTTCACTTCTCATCGTTTCAGGAGGCACATGCAATTTTGGCAGAGTAGGACCAAAGTCTTAATTTATTTTCCCATGCTTTATTCCTTATATCACTTTTTTCTCTGTCATCTTGCTTTCACTTAATCTTAGCACGGTGAAATACCCACCAAATTCACAAAGTGAGTGTACGTAGGAATGTATTACTCCTGCTTATTGCAGGTAAGTAAACACCAGTGAAAGCACGTGCTTGCCAAAGCTTTGCAAACTTTATGTTAAAACTCGTGGAACCGTGCCAAGCACTGATGGACTTCGGCTATCATTAAAAGCTAAATTTCCATGAGATTTTTGCGAAGGTTCACAGAACTCTTCAAGCACGTTTGAGCCCCACTGCAGTAATCTGAGGACTGATTTATTGTTCTATATCAAACTCTAAAAAGGTTTGGGTTTCACGTTTTCAGCATTACGAGGAGTAAACTTTGAAGATTTTTCGATCTGATCCTGACGCACAGCTCAGAGCAAAACCCAAAGTGAACCAGAGTAGAAATCAAAACTGATTCTTCTCAAACCACGCAGACGAAACCTGCAGCTTTTTTCCCTAGAACTCTGTATTATATGGCTTTCAAAGGACTGGTAAGATTTTGTTCCTATTTTACAAATACAGGCAAATAAGACTTGGCAAACAGCCTTGTGAGAAAGAAGTGAAAAAGAGAATGAAGGAAAATAGATACAACAAAGCTGTGAGCCAGCCAGCCCCAGAACCATACTGCGAAATGATACGACTAAAATATGTGCATGGTAAATAGTGTGACATTGAAAAATGAAACATGCAGTGTTACAGCCAGAGGAGAAAAAAGCCAGCTCCCCAAATTGAGTTCTGGCAGTACGTTCAGAGAGTCGAACAGGCATATGCTTGATTGCAGTTTGGGTGGAGAGGAAGGAGATCCACAGAGCTCTATTTCAGTTCTTTCTCTATTTTCCCACAGTATGAATTAATCACATCTAATACTAATTATATACTTGCAACATTCTAAATTCCTGCATAAACTGTGGAAAAATGTGAAGGCGTTTCCAAGGCTGGAGCAGCTTTAACAATGAATCCGTATATGTGCTTTTGTAGTTGTTTGCTGTGCGTCATATTCAAGGCCAGTTATGCTCCGCAGATTTACTCTTCTGTACTTTGATGGTGATTTACACTCCTAGGGAAGCCGTTGGGTGAAACCACGTCTCAGAAATGTGGAAGCTTAATATAAATAAATTAAACACAGGCGCTTGATTTAAGTGAATCACAGCCTTTTGACGTTTATAATTTCAACACATGATTGTCACCAGCTAGTCAACCTCTGTGACTCATGGCGATGCTTAAGCTGTTGGCTGGTAGAAAATGTAAAAATAAGGGGTTTTTTAGCTATTCTAGGATGTCTTCTGGCCTGCATCCACAGAAGTGAGACAGATTCTGAGATGCTAACAACATGTTAGGAAGCTGTCTTATTACTTATCATTCTGAATTAATGATGCCCTGATTAGCTTGCCTGTAAGCATTACGTCAAACGAAGAATTTCTTTCAGGCCTGGGACACAGGCAGGTAGTTCTTCTGTTGCTGCTGAACACAGAACCATCACCTGACTGCATTGGTGGAATTATTTCAGCAGGTCAATCGGAGAGAGAGCACTCAACTCTCTCCGTTGCTAGTTTGCTCTTGCCTGGGCCAAGTCTTAGGCAAACTACTGTGTCTAGGTTTCACCCCAGAGAACCTGTTGAACTTGGGTGGTGACGCGCTGCGGGTGCTGCGTTCAGAAATGGCGGGTTTGAACTGGGCTTTTCCAGCGTGGTCTGTTCGGTGCTCAGGGAGCAGCTCAGGGAGTACGGCCGGGGGTGCCTGTTGGATGGAGGATCTGCTGATGCGGAAGCACCGGTAACGCTGGGGAGGGCTAGTCATGCTATGGAGAAGTTCGCATCAGGCCTTTTCAGTCCTGCAAGAACGACAAATGTGATAATTCCCGTCTTACAACTGGGGAATCAAGATTGGTCTCTTACCTGAGAGAGACAAAATGTTGATTTTGATGGGTTTTTCTGCATTTTTTAACAAAGTGGTTAAAGACCAGTATCTACTGAAAAATCAATTTTCAGCAAGATTTCATTGTGGAAATATATAGACATGCTTGTCTATAATTTGAAGTAAAAGCAATTGCTGTCATCTTGAAGTGGGACAGAAAACTTTCAGAAACAACATTTAGAATGTCACAATTCTTGCTTGAACTTCATTAACCTACTAATTTGTAGATAATAGCAGAGCCTCAAATAGTAAGACTCCAGTGAGGCTGGCGTAAAGTAAGAAGTTTCTCATTTTATCTGACTTGCTCGAGTTTTTACTTCTGGCAGCCTCATGACGGATATGTTTTCTGCTTCAGTTTCATCTGCGTTTTGTATAAGCTAGGTTTAGGAAAAATAGAAAGAAACAAAGAATGAATAGAATAAGAGAGAAACAAAGGAAGAAGCCCTTCGCCTGCTATCATCTTACAGTTCTTCAGCAGGTCTGCTGAAACATTGGGCAGCAGTACCATGGGATGTACAAGTACCACCATTGGAAATACTCTGAAAGTTTGAGAAACGTGAATATCTGAGCTGACCAGGAAAAATGTGGGTGAGCTAATCTTGCTGCCTTCCATGGAGAACTGTAGGGGACTGGCTGTATTTTGAGGGCTGTCTTCTCTTTTTCCATTTATTGATATTTGCCTGACAAAGTCCTGGCCTTCAGAAATTACTGTGAGGCTCAGCTAGGAGAAAGCCCAACGTAACACTTGAACTTTTGTCTGGAAGATGCCAAGTGTTGGGCATTAATACTTTGAGCTGGGAGCGCAGGAAGACGTACTGCATGTGTGAGTCTTGAACTCTCGGCACCGCCGATCTCTTTCCGAACATCCTTAGTGACGACCAGGAGGGTGATGTGCTCGTTGGCCACTGCTGACTGTATGAATGCCTGGGAGCTGTTAAGAACTACTGCTGCAAAGAAGCACTAAAAGCCAAAATTATTTCACCTTCTCAGGCACACTCATACAGAGGATTTGGGGAGTGGGGGTTAAAATGTGCCGTTGGAAACCCTCTTAATTCTTCTGTACATGAAAGTGGTATCATATCAGATTAGCTCCTTGTTCATGTATATATTTCAAGATAAAGGGACAGCTATTGTTTTCAGCAGCAGCAACCAGCATTCACATTGAATTCAAAGTCTCTGTATAGCTGTAACAGAGATGGGAAGCTTTTCTTAATTGAATACATCTCATTTCCTTGAAGTATTTAGGGCTTGTCACTGTCTAAGTGAACCCAAGATGCTGACAAATATGCAAGTCATTTGTAAAGCAGTTAAAGTACAGGACATATATATATATATATATATAAGTAGAGACATTATTCTGATTAGAAAATAATCTTGTATTAATAATAAGTCTTCCTGTTGTAAAACTCTTTCTAAATATAGTAATACTCAGAATGGGAACTGGGGAGATTTCAGGATGCCGTTTCATTATTCCCAATCAGCTTTACTATAAACAGACTCTGCAAATTTTCAGTGTCAGCATATAGCTCAGGTAAACCTGAGCTCATATTTGCACTTAAAGTACCCGAATGTTTGCTGAGGAATTGTCCATGGCGTGTTTCTGTTTTAAGATGATGTGTGTTACATTAGGTATTTTGGATGGTACCCATTAGCATAAGCCCTTCTGTGTTTGAAAATATTTTTTGTCGCTGGAGTTTATAAGTCTGGTATAGTCTTTATGTTTGTTTAAACTACAGATCAGTAAATGGCTGAGATGTGTATTACATTTCAGGGTTTCTTCCTGATGTGTTGTATGTATTGTTGTTCAGATCCCTGTGTGGTCTGGTCACTCTATATATTATTTCAATGAAATAGCTAATGACAAGCTGGTTGCTTAACGAAGTGCTTTCATGGCACCTTATTGAGGAGGGAGGATCTTTTTCTGGCAGTTGAAGACTAGCGTAACAATATCTAGTGTAATTTCTCCCTTGGAACCTACATACAGTAAGTCATCTGTGTACTAAACTCATGTCCAGGAAGCCTGAATTAATAACCTCTGGGTCAGCCTCACAAATTTTTCATTATTTCAAATACTTTCTCCTGTTGCTTAAGCCTTTTCTTCAAGACGACGCTGAATTGCAGTGGGTAGATGGCTTACGACCGGTGTTTTTCAGGGAAGGCTGTTGGCATTACATGTCATTTTTGTCACAGACTTGACATGAAGCAAGCACGGAAGTAAGAGACATGAAATATAGTAATTGTCCGTTAGAATAACCATTTAAAAACATTAAGTATGATTATATTTTTATGAATATTGTTTTAGCTGTGACAATAAGCTCAGAGCCAACATATTGAACTGATAAATCTTTTCTATAAGAGAGAACATTATATTTGTACTAATCTCTGTTTCTACAATAAATGCTTGAAGGCAACGTAGCATTTTCCTGCAAATCATCATTAACAACTTATAATCTTTTTACATTCAGCTCTTCTCCTTCAATGCAGACACACGCAGGGGAATTTATATATCTGTATATCATGTTTTCTATTAAAGAATAGTAACAATTAAGAAAAAAACTCCTGTGTGTATGTCCTTAAAAATGTCATTCTTCATGTGATGTTCTGGGAACAAAAGCAGCAGAATCTTAGATAAACATCTGGTAGGAATGAAGGGTTCTTCGTGTTTTCTGCTAGATGAGCATTTCAGACTCATTTGTGACTGAATGATCACTGTATTCCCCCTCATGTCTTCTTGTTTTCAATTTATTCTTTAGCAGAGACAGGAAGGGAGCAGTGAAATAGGAAATTAGGATGTTTAGAGAGAGTAACTAAAGAGAGCTGCAAAATGGTTTTTAATTTGTTTAGATGGCTGAGAGGCCTCTACGTGTGTGATCTTCCCTGCTGAGCTGGGGGAAACGCATAAAGACACGGTGTACCCAGTCTGGACTGCCATCGTCCCCTGGGACTGCCTCGACTCTCAGCGGGTCGCTTCACGCAAGGCCCTTCCTAGGGATGGTTCTTGGATTCTTCAGAGCCTTTGGAAGATGTTATCTCTCCCACCTCTTTAGCCTGTGCTTCTGATGCTTGTAAACAAGACCAGGAAGCAAGCTAGACTGTGGGGTAGATGGTTCGTAAAGCTGCCAGTTATCCCCTTGCCCAGATGGCGGGGGTCAAGCTAGAATTTTATGTCTTCGGTTGCCTCCATTTGCCTGATCATCTTTTCTAAAAGTGTTTATCTGTTTTATTCAGAATAGGTAAAAGCGGTGCGCAAATTACAGCTGGAACATAGAAAATGATAATGTTTCTGGAAATCTAAATGGTTTCTTCAGTTGCTTTCCCAGAGCCTTACGCTACGCTATGGTTTGACCGTAGCTCTGGAGTGATGTGTAGCGGTACAATAGCAACGCAGCCTGCAGCTCAGGAAGCATACTAGCGAATTGTTCCATCAGTATCTGGGATTTTAATGTAGTGAAGAAATAGTCGTACAGATTCCACGTAGTTTCATGGTGTTGCTCTGACAGGTTCAGTTTATGTAATGTTGTTCCTTTATTGCTGCTGTTATATTTATCGTTGTTATCCTGTCCTTGCTCCATATGAAGAATGGTTAAAAGTTGAGAACATGAAGAGACCATTTTTATATTTCATAATCTTAACTCTTGGACTGTACTTATTCACACAAGTTCAGGAAGTGAATAGCATGCTGGAGTTCATTTTACCTACACATGTATTTTGCGATATCCAAGTTCTTAAGCTGCCCCTCTGTCCATCCTCCCCCTGTCCCCCAGCCGAGCTCCCAGCCCAGATTTAAACTAGTATTTGAGGCAAATCTGCCGCAGCTGGTTTATGCGATCTCTGATTTCTTGATCTAGGACTCAGGCTTGTTGAAAGGAGTCAAGAAAAGACTTAGAGTACCCCCCACCCCCCCGAACTATGTGACTTGGGAGACATGTGTTTCTTTTATTGAATTAACTCATCGTCATGGTCTTGTTATTTCAACTGTGGGCTTAGCTGACCAAATTTCTATATTGCATGAGAGAGTCATTAATCATTTGAAGAGGATTTGTATACATTCAGTTGCTCAACATCTCATCTCTCACTTTACTCCCAAATAAATTCAATAATGTTGCACGTGTTCTTTTGCTTTCCTTTGTGTAGTCAACAGTATTAATTTAACCTCCTACGTATGGCGGGTGGTTGGGAGTGACAAAACAAACCTTGGGATGCACTGAGCACCGTGAAATTTTATTCTGTTCTAGTTCTTCAGTATTTAATTATTTTGATTATCCCCTGTTGGTATGAAGAAAAATATCTGGTAAAGTACGTGTTTAATTCATCATTCAGAGCCACACTTAGTGTTCAGATGTTGTTGACTGCTGGATATGAACTTGTCATTACATTCTGTCTTGTTAGGGACAGTTATTGACCCCCAACCCAGCAAAACACTATCTATAGGCTGGCTGCTGTCCCTGGGCATATCTTCTGGAGGAGACGGTACGGCTCTGGCCGAGTACGGAGCAGCATTGTATGCGTGCCTTAGACTGTGAAGAGTCTGGCTTAAAGTGGCCTCTCATGGGACACAGAGAAGATGCGGAGCTTGAGAAATATTTTTTTCTTCCTGCTTGAAAGTAGGAATGAAGTACTTAGGGCACAGGATTGTAAAAAGGCACAAAGAAGTCAGATACGTCGCCACTGATAATTAGAAGCAGCCTTGAGGTTGTCATCAACCTGAATGTGTCAGATGAGCTGAACGTGCATGGAGCTAAACTGATTTCACTAAAACTTTTCAGCTTATCCGTTTGTGAAATAGTTTGCTTTTCTATTTCTGTAGCATATCTTCAACTGTATGGAGAGCTTTTGAATGTTCTGTATTGAATGCCATTCATTGTTTACCTTGCGGTAAAATGGAAAACTTGAGAAAAGATTACTGCATTGATTTTTGAAGCCAGCCTGTAATTTTGGTATTTTCTCTTACAGAATATTGTTTTACAGAATTATTTGATAGAAGTTGTTGATCCTGCCTCTTCGGTGCTTGATACGATCTACAGGGGCTTAAGAGAAATGAAGGAGTCCTGTGCTTCTAGCTAGTAATGAAAATGGTGTTAAATACGAGGCAAAGTCTTGCAGATATTTTGCATCTATAAGATGCACAAATGATACAATTTGTTTTAAAAGGTCAGCCCCATAAAACTGGTTTTGGAAATACTTGTGTTAGTGGACTTTAGCGGGAAGAAATCCATTGATTGTTGGCTTGAGACACACAGCTTTTTTCGGAAAAGGACTGTGAGGGTAAATGCAACAAACTTTAAATTGCACTTGATGCATCTTTCAAATGTGTCAGGTGCCTTCACAATACTGTTCGAGTTTAAGATGTGCCTTATGCCCTTATAACCTTATGCCCAGAGCATGGCCAGTAAAAGTCAGGAGTTAATTCCATAAAAACACACACTTGCTTGATTTTTGCTTCTTTTCCCAGTTGCTGAAAAACAATGATCCCCTCCCCCGACTTTTTTCAGTAAGCGTTTAAAAAAAATAAAATAAATCAAGGTGCTGTTTTTGTTATGTGTCAAACTGCATTTCTATTTTTGTCTTTAGACTTTAAAAGAGAAGAGCAGCTGAAAGCTTGCTCCGGGGAGTGTCAGTGCGTCTTAACCGCCCAACAAACCTGCAGAGGTGTTTGCAGCTGCCCCCGGCATCCCGACAGCCTCTCGGCATGTGTTTTCCTGTAGGTGTTTTGCATCTGCGTTTTGGCCATGCCCACATCAGTGGGATAATGCTTCTAATCTAAAAATGAAATGAGGCATAGTGAGGGTTTTCAATGCTCTGAAAAATATTAATTTATTACTGTGTAATGTTGTGTCTCTGTTTCCTTAGTCTGAAAAGGGTCATCACCTTTACTGTAGCATGGAAGTAATGGCAAGCTTGATACAAATGTGTTCAAAAGTGTTTTAACATCCTCCAAGTGTTCGGGAGTGCTTATTAGTTTTCCCTCGTTTTCTTTGCTCTTGCACAGAGCTTTTCCTTTTGGAGAGAAAAGCTTTAGGCTAATTGCTACTTCTTCCATAGTGTGCTTTAAATAACACTCGCGTTTATTAGCAAGAAAAAGGAGCCTCTTCTATTAGTATATTTCTGAACGGGAAGCATTAAGTGTGGATTCTCTGCTGTGTTCCGTTGGGAGGGTGGGACCTCAGCAGCCGCGCGGAGCCACGGGAGCTCTGCCAAGGCTGGGCTGGAATCGCAGGAGGGAGCCCTTCGGGGGCAGCTGCGAAGGGGCTCCCCCAGCCCCAGAAGCGTCCTGTCGTGTTCGCTCGGCAATGTGTGCAGGAGATGATAAGCCTTATCAAAGGGCCGCACTGCTATACTGGTAGATTTTTTTCCAGGTTGGGGATTTTTGCTGGTTTATTGTTTCAAAGCATTAGAGCGTAAGCTCATTGACTGGGGTGCAGCCTTTCTGGTAATTACTTGGTTTTGAAATGCTCAACCTTCCCAAATGCACAGACTCTACCGTTAGTGTATTCTGGTTACAAGACGATTCACTTAAGTCTTGAAATTCTTGGTTAAAGTTGCTGTAGAAATGTTCAGTAAGTTTTCCTCGTGGTTCACCAGCTCTGTGGGAGCGCAGCTGGCTCTGAATTGACTTACCGAGGTAACGGGTATCTTTTAACATACGGCCGTTGGGAGAAGGGAGAAATCGCAGTGCCCCCCGAGCAGGGATGTGTTTTGCTCTTTAGCAGCAAGTGTACCGGGGAGGTTTCTGCGTGCACGAGAATGGACGCGCTGAACACGTGCCTTTCTGGCCTCAGTGAAAACATTCCATCTCCGTAAGGCTTGTGAGGCAGGTGTCCAAAACGTCAAACCGAAAGCCTGCTAGGGAAACCTTCTCTCCTCCTTGTGTTTACTAAATTTAAGTGACCAAGGAGTTTTTGTTCAGCCTTGTGACAAAGAAAAGAATCTTGTGAGCTTTTGTATGTAAAAATAGAGATTTTTAAAGTTATTTATCTATAAAGCAAAAGGAGGCTTCATCTGCTACTTGTAACCTAAACTGACTCTTTTTATCTTTAGGGTATGACTTAAAATAGCCATCATAATTACTTACTGCTTGCCACTTTCAATGAGTCAGTTAATCCTTACAAGACCTCTGAGACCTTGATGTGTTATCAATTTACGTGCTGGTATAATTGATTTTATACTATAATAAAGTATTACTTAACCTGTTTTGAGACAATTTTAATAGGGTGATCATATTGGGAGGGAATGGATAGCCTGGGGAAAGGTCATCTTAATCTGATTGTGTAGAAAACAAATTAGTTGTTTTTGCAAGGATGCAAGTAACACTTCTGTACTATTGCCATGGTTAGAGAGGGGCTGATCGCAACATTTCAAATCCCAGGTGTTTGCTGAGCCTTGCTGTTATAAAGATGTGAAAAAAAAGGGGAAAAAAGTATCGGAAGTTCCTACAGAGGAGCAAGTACAACCTTTCAGGGAGTAATCCAAAATTACAAAGATCGTATCTTACCACAAGAGATGCCAGTTTTCTCAATTTAAAAGCTTTTTAAAATTCAGAACAGTATTTATTGAATGAGGCAGTTTGCTTTTACGACCTTCTATCCTTGCTCGCTAAACACCAGACTAAGTACTTGAATACAAGAGCTTTAATCATATGCTTCAAAATATAAATTCTCCTTACTGGACAACTGTCGGAAGAGATGTTTTTGAGCCTTAGAAACTGATAGGCATTCAGACATCTGCTGCTTTGTTAGCACATGAATACCAGAGTGGAGACTGTTGTCAATGCGTTTTGTAGTAGGAAAGCCTCCCTCAGAGTGGATAACCTTTCTCATTTTGCTTTTCATGTGTCGTGAACGTTTCTGCCCTCTCAGGGATGTGTCCTGCTTGTCAGTCTTGAGAAAAGAATCTTCCTTTTTTTTTCTTTTTTTTTTTTTTTTTTTTAACTCCCTGATGGTAGTAGTTACTTTGCTGAAACTCTCATAGTTGTTCATTATTGTTCAAAGTGTTCAAATTATTGTTCATTTCTAGCTACCTGTGCTCTTTAATGCTAGGTTTTGCTTTCGTCTTAACTTTGCATGTTATTTGCTACTTTTTCATTTTCTCTCTGCTAGCATTTTGGAGTTCAACGCGAATGTGGTAAACTTCCCTTGAATGAGTGTCTTCCAAAGACCTCCAGCTTTGTCTTTAGATGGGCTGTATGGTTGCAGAAACACTGTGGAAATGGTTCTTGTGTACTGAAAAATTATCCGTGTAACCCCAGTACTCCTGTAGTGCTGGCCCATTAGTGCAGATCATTCCCAGTTGTGTTCTCACACCTTCCTAGTCCTCTTAGCTCTGGGAATGGGACTTTTTTAGTGCTGTCTTGCTAAAAATACTTTTGAGAGCCTTTTAGGGCCTTTTTGGAAAAAAAAAAAAAAAAAATTCTATACTGTAGAAAAAATATATATCAAGCTAAAATTGTGGCTTGCATTGTTTCATACTATTAAAACAAAACACTTGGTTTTAAAATAAGATGAAACCAACTGATATATGTTTACCTTCATGTGCCAAGTACTCTGTAAGTTCCAAAGGCAAGTTGCATTAGAATGTATCTTTCTTTTAAATTGCGCAGTAAATATTTATATTTAAATAAATATGCTGTTTACAATGTTAACAAATATTTGCTAAATAATTTAAGCATCACAAGATATTTGTTTACAGTAAGAGAAATGTCAATGGAAATAGAGAATGTCACTCATCTACCACAGTTCATACAATGCTGCAATTGTGCAAGACACGTGCGATATTTTTCAGTGTTGTATGTGACTTACTGATGTCTGTCTCGGCAAAGTATCCATTGTAATCCAGGTGCTTGTCTCCTTGAGAAATCATGCCAAAATAAGGGGCTAAGCTGGAACAGATAGCCTCAGAGTTTCTTTCTTGCCTTGCAGATCAGTTCTCCTCTGCAACCTACTGCTGTGGTTCTCATTGCGTACCACAAACTTTGCGCTTCCCCACGATTTTTCTATGACGCCTTTTGAATGGATTCATTTTTGTCATCATTAACGTAGGTCTGTGTCAGCCAGCCTAAGAGATCCTACAGCACTTGTGTATTGTGGCTCAGGCTACCTTACGGTGTTTTAAAACAAAGCTTGCCTTTGCCAGTCAGCCTGCCTGAACCTGTAAAACAATTTTGTCATCAATCTCTTAACAGCCCCGCGAGTCTCAGGCTAGCGTCCGACCAGTAGGTAAGAGCAGCCCGGGGTCCTGCAGACCGTTAGCAACGTGGTTCTTTGGGATGGCTCAAATATGGTCAGCTCCTTGGTGAGGAGGAATGGTCCGGCGCTTGTTCTGTTGGGCACGACTGATCAGTTTATGTTGGTTTGCATTGGGAATGCTTTCTTTGCAAGGGTAAAACATTAGGATCACATGAAAGCTGAGATTCCTATTTGTCCCCAGTTTTTATGACCTTGCTCTAGGTTGTCTTCATTGTGGTACAATGGGGGCTCTCAAAATGGTTGATCAGACATTCAGAATGATGCAGATGCTGCTAAGGAACGTACTAGCAAAAACCCCAATGTATTTACTTGAGCAAATTTAAATGCAGAAAAGTATAAACGTCAATGTCTGGATCTTGAGATGCATATAATAGATTACAGGAAGGACATTTCCCGACTGTTTTTTCTCTCGTTCATTGCTCACCGTGCAAGTCTGTATGGAAGGTTAGTGTAGACTCACTTGTTGGCCAAGTCACAGTAGAGCCTGGCTGTGCTCCCAACCTGGATAATTATTTTGTTATTTATCAGACTAATAACTCTTCGTCAGGTTATATTGTGCACACTCAGAACTCGCCTAGTTAAGGTTACATCAAAGATCGACCTCCATTGACAAGATTAAATTGAAGTCATTTTCTGTTAGAGCTTAGCAGGTAGAGTATTTGTGTTGTCAGCAAACAGGACTTTATCCTCTTTCCCTTGGGCATTATCTCCAGTGCAGTGTCAGAATGTCAGGTGGATTTACTTTAATATTTTTTTTTTCCTTCAATTTTTATTTTTAGTTTTCCTTCTATCACCTTTCAGCTGTCGCACTCAATAATTTCCTTGGAAGGAAAGTGCCCAAAAGAAGCTGCTGTGTAACAGCTCTGCTTAAATGCTGTTCTTTTTCAATAGTATTTTTGAGCTGTATATATTTCCTGACGTTTAATCGTTAGAATTTACACAACTGTCTTAAATATGTAATTTTTGTAGGCTTCTCACTCACAAAAAGCCCCCAACAAACCTAACCCCAAAGCTCCCTAAATCAAACAGAAAAAACCCCAGGAAAATATTAATTTTCTGTAATACTGTAAGGAATGTTTCATGCTACAGTTTGCTTTAAAAAATCCCATATAAATAATAATATTTTGTATACACTTGTAGAATTGAAAAGAGAAAATACAGACTCAGACCAATAAATCAGTGAATACTAAATCAACCAAAGAAACAATCAGTCCTAAATACCCTTAATTGTGAAACGAGTGGTTTCATTTATTTAGAATATAGCAGATTTTAATACTTGGCTAGCCTTGCCACTTACAGAATATGATAAATGAGGATGTCTACTAATTAACTCCTTTGGAAAAGGAAATAACACACTGAATGAAAGGAAATAATATTCTTTTGGAGGTGATTGCCATGTATGTTCTGACATTCCTATTTGAAATCTGTCCATTTTTCCTGTAATTTCCAGAGTATTATACAAACCCATGGGCAAGGTAAACTTACATCCTGGAAGTCACGAAGTCTGTGTGTGAATTACTGTAGAAAGTATTCCGTGATACATGACTTACAAGCAGTTAAAGGGGAAGAGTATACTGCTGCATATTTTCGTACAGAACCTTTTATCCCCAAATATATTCTCCTTTTGCTTAAAGTGCAATATCTAAATAGAACTTTTGTGTTAAAATTTGGAGCTAGGTGTTTGCGAATGCTTTCAACGGTGGTGTTTAATAACAAAGCAAACCACCAAAACCCCTTTGACTTCTCTGTGACAATCCTGATAAGGCTTACAAAGCAACAGCGTGGCTCGTTTGTAGCTCTAGCGGTTGTGGAGGCAATCTCGTGCTCAACAGAGAAGAAGGAAAACAAACCCATGTCTTTAAGGACAAGAAAAGACGCGGTTTGGAAACAAGACGAAACAATCATCCTCACCCTGCTGGTCGCAGCCGTCCAGGGGGCGTGGAGAGGGAGGTGTCTGGCAAGAAAGAAGCATGAAATATAGAATTTTATTTATCACTGTACTCCCAGGGGATGGAATATCAGCCTTTCTTCCCGACTGAGATACTATCTAATCTATCATGGAAAAGCTACACAGCTTACTTCTTCCTTGCCTGGAATTGGAGTAGGAATGTATTTTACAACAGTCATTAGTGCACGGCTTAATGTTGGAAGGAATATTCTATTTCTTACTAAAATGGGAAATACGAGTTGGGCTTTCAAGCCTTCTGCCAACTGTCTCTGGCTTTTGCAGAAAGGGTGAACTGAAAGAGCTGCTGTCACACGTGGGCGGCAGGCACGCAGAGCAGTTAATGATCCGTGATAAACCTGGATAATAAGCAGAGATGGAGAAGGTTTCTCCCAAACAGAATGAGAACTGAGTTTTCTTGGAAACGACCCCGTTTCTTCATCCTTTTGTTTTTGGTATGACAAGAATCAAATCTGTAACAGTGACATCCCCCAAATGGTATAGAGAAGGGTAACATCTGTGGGTGTGTTAGATAATTCTAACAATTTTTGGAATTAATTAATTACTTAATGAAACGGCAGTGTTATAGAAATTACATGTCAACTCTTTTCTTTACCTCTGGCTCCTGGAGAAAAAAAAAAAAAAAAAGACTACCTTGGTTTTCCCCAGAACTTTAGAATTCAGTAGCTGAATACATTTGTGATATGTATGCAGCAGATTATTTGGCTCATCTCAGTATAAACCAATTAAAGTAAAATAACGTTAAGGTCAAATGTTTAATCATGTCAGATCAATTTCTGTTAAATTGATTTTCAAATACTGGCGTGTCTCAGTCTTTGTTATACGTGATTAATTACTGTGTGGAACAATGAACCTGTCTGAATATTTCTGTCATACACAGAAGGTCCTCAAATTCTAGTTAATACACAGTGGCTTATTTCACTGTCATTTAAAATCCAAACTGCAGGTTGGCCATTTTGAAAAACTTAAAAGCTAAAAGAGCAGGATATGGAAAGTTGCTTCCCAAGTAAGCCTCCGTTTAAGATAGTGGTTAAATTATCAAGCTTTTAATGGAAGTGTATAGATTGTAAGATTTGAACTAAGTCTTGTTTTAGTCGAACGAGTTGCGTATCGCACTGGGAAACAGCGCTCGTGAAAAGCCTTCTACGGGTTTGTACTTGCTGGTCTGTGTCAGCTCTGTAAATGGTGTGTTATATTTATCCTTGTACAGGTTGTAGAGATGTATGTGATCTATGAATGCCTAAATTTATTTCTAAATGTTATTCATATTGATTTACTCTAGTAATATGCTAGTAATATATTATTCTAGTAATATGGCTAGTTAGGGCAGAGACTTGGATTTAAATTAATGAGATTCTTCAAAGATACAAAACTTTGGTCTCTTTGAGACTTGCCAAGGGTTAAGGTTATTTAAGAGGTTAAGAAGTAGCCTTCACTGTTTGTGGCCTTCAAAGCTTGGTAGAATTTCTGGTTAAACTAGGTCGTAAGGAAATCAATAATTTTATCTAAATTGCTTTTGCTTATCTGGTTATAGTTCTGTACAAAATCGGCCAAATATTCTTCAGGAATCTGTAACAGGCAGACAATGATTTCTTGTTCAAAATAAGTCACTGCTAAGTTTACATATAGTTTTACAAAACCTACTCTGCTGTGCGTTTGTAAAATTCAGCATAAAGCAAATATTTTTCTTTAGGAAATGTCAGCACACATCGGGTAAGCAACAACAGCTTTAATTAATATTCCTGCGAAGTAAAAACTCTTTTAGTTTGTCAAGGCCTAAGTTGAGCACTGATAGCAGTTCTCGAACTGATGGAGATATGCTAAACGGACCATCATTACACAATTGTCCTGGGAATGATCTATATCTAGAGAGCTCTGTGTTAAAATCAGTGCATACATTGTTTTATATGCAGGTTGTTTTCTCGGCTGCCCTTAACGTTTTCGGGGCAGCCAGAGATCTGAGGGAATACGGAGTTTTCTTGAGATGTGTCGATAAATGTGATTTCAGAAAGGTACCTGTACTAGGAGTATAGAAGGAATCTGAGAGACGATACAAATATCTTGTTCTCCTATTCTAGATGGAGATACACGTAAATGTTAATCAATGGATTGATAGATATGTAAAAATATTCAAACCACGTATTTTTATGCTGAACGTGAATTCTGAGTACTGAATGTTGGGTTTCTGTTGCAGTATGAATACTTCAATGCTGTGCTCATAAATGAACGAGATGAAGAAGGAAACTACCTGGAGCTGGGGAAGGAGTTCATTCTAGTGCCAAACGACCACTTCAATAACTTGCCCGTGAACATCAGTCTGAGCGATGTCCAAGTACCCACCAATATGTACAATAAGGGTAAGAAAAGAGCTGTTCCATTTCATCATTCTGCTGGGTGAACGTAAATTAGGAACTTCCTTGCTTTTAAAATGAAGCTGTTGATAACCACATATTGCGTGTGTTTTCCAGATTGCAATTAAACTGAAATTTCAGTGGAAGAGTGTTGAAAGTATGACAGTTTTGTAATATCTTTTGTTCTGTGGCAATTTAGCAATGTAACGCGTATTGGACTTGCATGAAATCTGCCATAGAATATGGCACAATATATTTATTCTTATGAATTATTTTCCGGAATCTTCAAACAGATCTTACATTATCACTTAGAAGTTATATTCGGTCTTTGCCGAGAGCTAGAAGGGAAAGATACAGGGTAGACGGGAGGGGAAATTTTATGCTTTCAAGCTTCTGGGAGTAATTCTAGCTCTATATGACTGCATACACAGCTGCTGGGAGTTTTCAGGTAATATTTAGGAGGAATAAGCCACATTAAAATTTCTCCTGCCCCAACTATTTCTGATCGGTACTGGGTAGCACATAGCACGAACAAGTGGCTCCATTAGCTATTAGGAACGATGGACTTTAGTCTAAAAATGGGGAATGCAAACTGAAGTCAGGTACCCGCTTACTCATTTTCCTTTTGCTGCTTCCCTTTGAACAGGCAGCAGAATGTTCTGATGTTTACCGTGCTTATGCAGCACCCATCTACTTATTTTTCTCAAGCCAGCAATAAAAGAAAAATTGAAAAGGAAAGCGCCAAAGTTTCCAAACAGTGTCTACAATGTATTTGTCATTGGTCTGTAGAGACCTGCCTAATCTCATTATCTGGTTCCTCTTCCTTGTTTTAACTATACTAAAAGACAGCTAAAAATACATCCTCGTGATACATTCCAGGCTAGCATTTGTGGTAATTGATGCAAGGATATTGTGTAATCACAAGTGGAAAGAGAATTAATTCGGATAGGTTGGGCTAGAAAGAGAAGCAATTGATATGACAGCTTCTCTTCGAAGTTATGATTCAGACTTAAGAATCTTGAGAAGCCAAGAATTGTACAGTAATGTCTTAAATTAGGGATTACAAAATGGCAAAGCTTCCTAGAGAGTATTTGAAAGGTTGCGAAATGATTAATACGGGATATTTTGAAAGGATTTGGAAAATGCTTAAAACTTCTAAAGCTACCAAACTATTTTTTTGTGCAACTGCTAATGTTTATTTAACTGAGCCTGTCTGTCCATTCATTCATTCCAGAATTGCTAAGGAGGAGAAAAAAGGAAAAAAAAAATATGGTTGCAAAAAGATATAGAGGTCAGGCCCTCGTGTTTTTGTGGAGAAGCAAACTGACCTGAGGAGGGAGTTAGTGAGAGCGGTAAAACTAAAGGACCTTCAGTTCCGCGATCTGTGGTACTGCTATGTGTAGAATACACTTTTATACGCTGATTAATTACAGGTAAAGGCTGAAGTCAAAGGGCTTGTTCGTTTGTTTTGGCCTCTAATACAGAGACTGCCTGTAGAGATGGGGAGGATGGAGCTCTGTGATGATTCCTGTTTCCACTTTGTCTAATTCAAACCAGCCAAAAATCATCACTTTATGCAGCTGCGGAAAAACATTTTTTTAGCATTTAAATGTATTCCAACTGCTGAAATCTGGTATGTTGCTGACATTTTCCTTACACGTGGACATGATAGTCTCGGCTTGGAGACTGACAATGACTGGAAACGTTACTCTTACCAAGAAGAGGTCTGTACACTTACAGTTTTTTGCTGCCCATTTCTTCAGTTCTGGTTCTGTAGTGCGGAGGGGTGATAACAAGTTAGTTAAATCCTAGCCTGAGGGTACAGGCAGTAGATATTGATAGGTTTACAACCAAGCGTCTGCACAACACCGTTTCTCTAGAAAATACCTGTTGTTCGTTTCCAGGTTATGTTTTATTTTATTGAATTAACTAGGCAAAACCACAGCCCAAACTCACAGTTGAAAACAGACAAGCGTGATCATTGAATATTTAAAACAGGACTCTCAAGGCGGCATAGAAAAATGAACTTTTTATTTGTAAGCTAATTCTAAGGGTTTTCCTTCATTTCGGGTTTTTTAGTTATAGAGATATTGATGATTTGCAGTGGGTTCAGAGGAGAGTCGCAGGACTCATCAAAGGATTTAAAAAATGAGCCTTATACTGAAAGACTCCAGGAGCTCAGTCCACTTATTTTATTTGAGAGATGATTAAAGGATTAATTAGTTGATCTCTAGCGATCTCTAATTAATTACTAATACCATCCCATGTCCACCCCCTCGAGCCGTTAATCAAGACCAGATTCTTTTTTTGCTTGTTTTTGAAATAATACGTAGTTTAGAATTAGTTTGGGGAAAGCCTTGTCCTGGTCGGCTCGCACGATCATAGCGACCCCTCCCAGCTGCAGAATCACTGAAGCGAGTGTTCGTGGTCCCTAATGAGGACTCCATTTGTTGGGCTCCACATGAGATTGGCTTAAAAATCATGGTACATGGACACGTTGCTATTCTTGATGTATCTTCTGGCTCTTCCAGCCGCTGCATGGAAAAGCTTAACTGGAAAAGCTTAACAACACAACTAAATAATTCCCATTCTAAGGAAATCATCAAGTTTAGAACCTGAAAATAAAAAGAAAAGTCAGATTTCATAATGTTTATGATGAAATCAAGAAAGCTGAAATACCATAAACATCAAGACTATGATATTAAAATTTAATGTGGAACATTTTGAGAAGGAAAACGAGAGCCAATAAAAAAGGTTGCCAACCTAATTTGTAAGCATTCATGTAACGCTGGTGCCATCTTTGAGTACAGATTGCATGCGCCTAATATAAAAGTAGAAAGCAAGGTAAATTAGTGAATTTAATAAAGAATCATAGTTTTGCATTTACAGTACTCTTGATCGTCATTGTAAAATACAAAGAGCAGGTCTGGTTATTGACGTGCTCTTATATTTTCATTGCCCTCTTCTGCACTCCCTCGTCCGCACATCAATTAATGTTAGAAAAAGAAAGGTTACTGATCTTTGGAATGTAAAGCTTATGGGGCTTTACACTGTTTCAGCATTCCTGTAATGTTCCTATACTGGAGGAATTCAGAACGTACCAGCGAGATGTGTGTGCTTTACAGAGAAGTGTGCCTGTCTGTCTGTCGCTACAGAGAGACCCCTCGGTGCTGGGCAGTTTCACAGCAAGGCTGGCGGTTCATTTAAACTGCAGAACATTCTGATGGAATTGGACACCTTCATTTTTCCTGAAAATGACTGCTTATGATAATGTTTTGCTTTTGAAATGTTTAAGCACACCATCGGGATTCTCAATCTGTCAGTGCATTCTGTTTCTTAGCACAAAGTGTATTCGTTGCCTGTAGTCACAGGATTTGCAAGGCAGTATCCTTTTAAACAATGAATAAATAATTAAGTAAGGAGTTCTGGGGTAACTGTATTAGCAAGCTGTAGCTCGCTCTTCCATCCACAAATTTGGTAACTGGCAATTATCAACTGTGTACAGATTCCTGACAGAGAGTGCAGAAAACGGCTCCTGGTGAATTGATCAGCTGTACAACGTGGGTATAGTCATAGATGAAAAAGGAAGGGAGGAAGAAAGCTACTTTTTTCATATTAAAGGGAAATTTTACAGTTTTGGAAAGCACAGAATCAGTGTGAATCCAGTTTGGACAATGCAGTACCAAGGCAGAAGTCCAGGTGTGAGAACAAGCGTGTATTAGGCACTGTCTGATTCTGCTGCTGGTGGCTTTTAATATTTTGTTTACGTGGGTTTCATATCAGCACCAAAGTGAGTTTTTGTATCTCTTATTTTTTCTCTCTCTCCTATTATTTTAGAATGTAAGTGATTTGGACACACTACTGTCTCAGACGTATGTGGCATATATCCTTCCATAGGTATACCTTCCCAATATACTCAGATATACCTTTCTACATATCAGTTGGTGTATTTTAAACAGTTATTGTGGAAGAGATTAATAATAATGAAAAATGATTAATGATTTAAAGTTTACACAGTTTCAACAATTGCTTTATTACTTTCTGAGATGCTAGTAGTATATTTAGAAGAACCTAGGAATGTGACATCTAATTAAAAAGTAGGCAGTTGGAATGTGGGCTAGGCTATCTGGCAACCATCCACCGAGAACATGGTTTCTGGCAGTGGGACTGCCACTGGGAAAAAGTAGGATTCTGTAATGGATGTATGTACAGGAGGAGATGGTAAACGAAGGCTTCAGAACCCTGAAATCTGGTCTTGCGGGTATTGACAGTGTATAAAAGAAATATGGAGTAGCATTTTACCTTTTGTTAATATGAGAACGTAGGTAGTCTTAACTTCTTAAAATCCTACATTCTTTGTCCAGAGTACGTGCTGTATCTGAGCTAAGAACCTATTCAGTTTTGTTTCTCCAAGTCTGGGTCACCTCGTATTCACCTACAGCAGTGGAGAGCAATGACATGTTTTCTGCCATTGAGTTTACACTCAGCATTTTTCAGGTTCTTGGAAGAGGCTTATGAGTAATTGGCTAAATGTGGATTTCAGAGGAATGTGGGTGAAAACCAAAGCCAGAGAGAGGGCGAATGTGTCTTGGTGACACACACTCAGACAATTCTAAAATATGGGACTTGTTGAAGAGTGAGGTATAGCATAGTACAGTACCAGCAGGGACACACAGCAGGATCTCATCTGCTTATGTTAGCGTTGTATAAAATCTAGCAAATTCAACAGGATGTTGATAAATACATTATCTCAATATCAACTGAAAACAGCTCCTGTTTTTGAGCTTTTGCAGTCAGTCTTTGTTTATACGATAAGGTAAACTTTACATTTGTAGTTTGTAGAAAGGGGAGAAGCCCAGGTTCTCTTATTTTCAATACTTCCGACATGTCTAGACGCAAACACTTCCCTTTGCCTTTTAAACTATCTTTCTGTTGTACCCTTAGATCCTCAGCATTGTGGATGTTTGTATTTTGCAAATTTTACTCTCTCATTCTCCTAGTTAGTTCTTAGTCGTTAAAAAGAGTTAGACTAATTCACTAATTAACATAATCGACTAACTAGTTTAATTCTAATTTTAACAGTAAATTCTCCTGTATCAAGCACTGCTGCAAACTGAAGGGTCGGATTCTTGAAGTCGATGACATTATTGTTGCAAAATCAGTATTAGACTGCAGTTGCCTCTTCCATCCCTAGGAGTGCAAACAGGCTCCTTAGATGCGTCACAGCAGGCACCTGCCCAGCTGGCCGGCTCTTGAATCCTGTTCCATTTCTGGGGAATTACTCCAGTGTTTCTTGACTGTTTCTGGGACTTGAACGTGCAGTACGTTTCCAGAATAACTGTAAAGTGTAAGGATCTGTAGAGATTTAAAGGGACAGATGATGCACTATATGTTTTCTCAAAAAGTATCAAGTCTTTTGTTTAACCACCTTTTGTTGTTACCAAAAATTAAGTAGTTATAATTTTGGATTTTAAGAAGTTCGGTGTCTACGGCCTCTGCTTTGGTAACCAAGGGTAGATAGTAAGATTCTTAGGTATGTAACTCTCTAATTTGATTGCCTTGAATAATTTGGGTTTTTACGTGGGTAAACACTATCTCACTCAGACCTCTAGATACAAATGAATAAAATGGAAAGTGAAGTCACACAGGCTGTTTACTGTAGAAACAGAATAACAAGACTAAATGGGTCCTAATCACAGCTGGATAGAAAACCCCACTCTATTTAGAGTAAATGTGCTCAGTGTAATCATTCCTTCACTGTGAGAAACTTAGTTCTAAAGGGAGACTTCTCTGCCTGAGAGGTTTTTTCAAGTATAAAAATACTATTTATTTCTAAAAACCTTATGTCTCCTAAAGTCTTCGCTGTGGCTCTGCCTCCAGATTCAGTCTGGACTAAAACGTTACACGCACAAAGAAAACCTTTCTAAATGTTCTTAAAAAATAAAAGTGCCTTTTAGAATGAGGCCAGTTTTACTGTCCTAGTTGGGTATCTGCTACCTCCATTTCCCTTCTTTGTTTTCCCAAGAAGACACAAAGAATGAATGTGGTGGTTCGGGCCGAGCTTTGTACTAACTCTTAGGTGAACCTGCGCGGTGTTGTCCTTGCACCGACTATTTCATTTGTTCCCTTTTAGGCCTGTACCGACACTTTGGCAATTGCACACTGTATTACTTTTTGCATTACACTTTTTTTGCTGCTTACTGAGAATGACTTTCTCCTATTTTCAATCCTGAATTTCATTCTTCGTTTGCTGTATGAGCTAGTTCTTGCTTGATCTCCTTTGTGCTTATGGTTATGACAAGGCTTTCTGTAGTCTCTCTTTGGACATGAATTACCTATAAAGAAGTTGTGACGTGTCTCAGGGCACAATTGGATGTACGATGTCAGCTGCAGGTTGTTGGGGGATAAGAAGCTACTGCTCTCTGCCACTTGTGCTTGCTGGTGTTGCTGTCCCGTTGAAGCCAGCAGGCATAAGCTGTTCTGTACGCTCTTCCCGAAACTGCCTCGGTAAAAGGCATCAGCTCAGCATTTTCTCCTAGCGGAGTGTTTGAAAATAGAATAATTTTGACAGAGCTAGGGTGGGGGTGACTGACTGTATGTGAATCTATCTACCAGCTCTGGACAGTAGTCTCCGAGAGATGGGGAGCAGGTAGACATGTGCCAATAGAGGCAGACTGGGGGAGGAGGATAATCTCTTTAGTGGGATCAGTCTGATTTTGCCTTAAAAAAAAAAAAAAAAAACCAACCCAAAAACCAAACCAAAAAGGGAGAGAGAGAAATAATTTCTGTTGGCAATAGAAAGGAAGTAGGCTTACATAAGTTGATTTAAACTAATGGGAGTTTTTTGCTTTGTTGTCATTTCTAGTTTACTATATATATAATCTTGTTTTATTTGCTGAGTTTTATAATGGAGGAATATGTCTTAGAGGATAAACCTTCATCCTATTAACACAGCTGACAGTGGAATTAAATGTATTCTACAGCTTTGCAAGACTTAGTTATCCACTGAGTTTCTTCTATTTATTAAAAGTCCTTGAGCAGAGAGTCCAAACTTACTACCAGATAAGCAATAGATTTTCAAATTCTAAATACTCTTAATTATTCAAAATGTATTTTTATTTTCATCACTAGTGAATGTCAGAGGAAAAGACGTACAGGAACATCTATGCTACGTGGTGCGGAGTTGTGCAGTCTGTTCTTACCCCGAAGTTGACATAGATGCACGATTCACTGGAGTATTGCATGGTAATATCATGGATGCAAGACAGTTTTGTGACCATGGTTCTGCAACTAAGTTGTCGAGTCCTGGATCAGAAGAATTTTAATTTATTGAAGTGCAGCACAAGGTTAATTTCTCTATTTTACTTTCCATCCAGAGATAGCTAGATGGCAGCTCTGCATGATCTTCCATTTGTAGAGCATATGACATAGAGCTTTTCGGAGATACAATAGTTTTGTACACCAGTATTTTAGTGTTTGCTTCTTTTCTCATAGTTTGTTTCCGGCAGGGTTCCACTGTATTCCCTGAGGCACAGTATTTCACTTCAAACTCTGTGTCAATTGAAGAGTTTTAGACATGGCTGTTCAGCACAGCACCAAGTGCGTGCCACCTCCCCACAAACAGTTATGTTCCATTGATTTTCATGGTCTTAAATTTTAACGCTTGTTGAACTACTGTGCTCTGTGCAGGGAGATGGAAGCCTGTGCTTCAAAGTTCTGTGGAACTGATATCTACATCTCTTAGCTTGGGCTTTTTGCACGTTACTCCTAGTAAAGTCCTGGGGTGAATATCGCATAAATACTTCAATGCCAGTCATTCTAGGTGCACACAGCAGAAGCACCATGAACAGGCTTCTTCTGAACAGACTTAGTTTTGGAAATTTTTCTTCGTAGTTTGATTTACGTTAATGTATGTTCACTTACCCTGTTGAACCAGGGTAATGTCTACTCTTAGCTTGGAATTAGTAGTACTTGGACTCTGAAAAGAACCGATTATTGTATTTGAAGTGCCCAAGGTCAGATGTTGATTGGTGTGTGGAAAAGCAGGATGTAATGGTTAATGCGCAAAAGGAGCATCTTAACATGACTACGTGTAGTAAAGTCCACAAAAATAACTATCTTCCATAAATGGCTTTCTGATTCAGGGAGCCACTTGGAAGCACCTTCCGCTTTCCTACTTGTTGCTCAAACTGAATTAAAATACCAATGTCTGGGCAGATCGTTATTCAAATGCATTTTCCTTTTTTAGAAACTTGATATCAATGACGACCCCATCTGAAAGGCAGTGGACTCTGCTTCAGGGAGGAAGTATGTCTGTGCAGGGAGAAGAAATTATGTTAGAATCAATTACTGATTTTAATAATGAAATGTCAGAATAATGCATAAAATTTCCTCAAAAGTGTTGGGTCTGGAAAGTTACTCTCCAGCTTTCATTTATAATGGAGAATGGGGCTTATACTATTGAACCAGGTTTCAACTTTTCCTTATGTGAGTACGTTTTAAATTAAGGAAGTTACCCGAACTTTTAGCATAGTGCTTATATTGATTTCTTTTTAATGTTGACACTATTTATACCGAATATATTTCTCTTAGCATTTTCCTACAACTTTGTCTGACATTTCGTAATGTCTACCAGTATAAAAGACTGAATTTTCCCATCCTTAGTTACACTAAGCAAGTTATATTTCATAGTACTGCCACGTGATTTGGAAATACACTTTGGGGTCACAGTCATGTTTTTGTGAATTTTGCAATTGACTTAAGTCTTTGTTCCCTACTATAATGTATTTGAGAAGGGGAGCAAGTGAACAATATGGTTTAAATCAAATACCCATAACTGACTTTTAAAAATCTCTCCCTAATCACAGTTCCCTCTTTCCTACCCCTGACGTTAGACCGTGATATGTGCATTCTGCTGGTTGCTGCTTTGGCACTAAGAAGGATTTTTTTCTTATTATCAGGTTGGCCGGTCTTTGGCAAATACCTATCAGCAGCCCAGACACCAGTTAGGTTATGAAATCCTTGCTATCATAAATTGTCAGGTGTAAATTATCTTTACATTTTTACATCACTGTTATATTAGGAAATACAGGTATGTTACGGGGAAGATCTTTTTTAAGGAAGCTGGAGAACAGTTTGGGCATAATCAGGTGAAAAATTAATTTATCCAAAGCCTTTTGGTTTGAGGTGTTAAAAAAACCAACCCAAAACCAGCCCTAAATAAACCCCCCAAAACCCAAACCAAACTAACCATAAAAAAGCACCCCAAACCCAAACACACATGACACTGGATCGCAGATTGTCAGATATCTGTGCAGGTATATTTAGCGAATTAAGTAGTAGCCTTAGTGCAAGGTCTTGCTGTGTCTTTGCTGACAGAGAAGAAGAACCAAGATAGAAAATAAAATTTGATATCAGTGTTATACAGCCCAAGAGTTAATCTGCTGCGTTGAAAAAGAAAAGCAGTAACATAAATTGTAACATAGAGAAGTCTGTCTGACTGTCTTCCGCCTGTTCTTTCCATGCTCATACTGTGGTATAGCTGCTGTTCTGGTGTTTTTGAAGTACAGGAAGGGATTTTATCAGTGCTTTCCATAACTGCAGAGTTTTTCTGTGATGGATGCTGAAGTCCTTGAATATTTTCAAGCACGTCTGTCAACAGGAGATATGGTTTATGTCAACCGAACTAACAAACATAAGGCACACAATATGTTGCTGAGAGTCTCAAGCTGTGTCATCAGCATTTTTAAAAAAAATGGTTCATGAATGTAAAATACAATTAAAAGTTCAATAATATGTAAAAAAGATAAAGTCATCTTTATTAATAATAGTCTAAATTGATTTTTCTTTAAAGTAATACCACACTAATTCCGTGCCGTTGTATTTGAAACACATTCAAGTATTAGCAATGTTTTGATTCTGCAACAGTGATTGCTCTGAGTAAATACGGATTTATAAAAGAAGTGATTAAAAAGTCTCTTACAGGTCTTGAAGTATATTTGGACTTCACTCATTTCAGGGACAAGAGGACTATAAATATCCTTTATTTTCCTATAGGTTTCAATTCAAGTTTTATCATTGCTCTCGTTATTTTCACAATTCAGTTGCTTTACTTGTGTACAGCCAATATTTAGCATTCTTCCAAGACTTCATGTGTTTGATTTGGTCTTTTTTTACAAGCTTGTGATACTCTTCTGCAGAAATAGGCTTTATTTCTCTTACAGCTTTGCTCATGACACAATTATTTGTAGCACGTGTGTACTGTCGTTCGTGCCTCTCTTTGTCTCTCTTGTCACCTATTGTTTACTGGCTGTTGAAAGTAGAGATTTTATCATGTGACTTAAACCTTTGTTCAAAAGCTTTGTGTTATGATAATAATAATTATTATTATGGAAAGTTGGCAATCAATTATTCGTGTGCTCTCATATTATTTTCTGGCTTGTAGAATGGTTTGGGTTGGAAGGGACCTTTCAAGGTCATGTAGCCCATGAGCAGGGTCATCTTCAATAGATGGGGCTGCTCAGAGCCCTGTCCCGCCTGACTGTGAATGTTTCCAGGGATGAGGCGTTGACCACCTCTCTGGGCAACCTGGCCTGGTGTTTGACCACCCTCATTGTAAAAGATTTCTTCCTTATATCTAGTCTAAATCTACCCTCTCTTGGTTTAAAACCAATACCCCTTGTCCTGTTGCAAGATGCTTTCTTTCTTTTCTTGCAGTTGGTTCCTTCCTTCCTATCTTTCTGTCTTCATAATCACTAGTACTTTAAGAAATAGTTTACAAACAGTATGAATGCAATACAGCTTTGAATAATTGTGAGCTCGGTGTCTTTAGTAACAAAAGCATCAGGCCTAGTCTGTGCTTTTCTGCTCACCGTGTTTACTTATTGAATGCTGGAAATATTGTAAAAGCAGATCTTAGACTTCACAAATTATCTTTAAGTTTCACTTGAACAATTTTGAGACTGGCAAAGAATATCACCTGTGTCAAATGGCATTTCCACTGCATGATTTTCACTGCGTGTTAAAAGATGAGTTTATGCAGTACAAGTCAATAAATGCAGACTCTAATCAAAAGTTTTGCTTGCATAGGAAAAAAAATCTGCCGCATGTAATAGAGCCTTCTCTAAAAGATATTGAAACGTGATGAACCACAACCATTTTTTGATTAAATGAGGTTTTTTCAATTTGATACTTAAAAAGAGCTATGAATATTGTTCAGTCATACTTTCCTATCAATGCCTTCCAAGTGGCTGTCAAAATCGAGATTACCTATTTTCTAGAATATTAGAACCAAAAAAATTCATTTCTCAAGTGATGCAGAAAGATTATAATCTGCAGCTAGCAGATACGTAAAACCCTTTTCCTGCAAGGTGTGAAATTAAGAAATAAAATCTTGTCTGTCACTGTCATATATGATTTTATGGACTATGCTTCTGAAAATTCAACATCCTGGAGTTCTTATTTAAATAGTCATGGCCACATATTGTCCTGGACCACTACATTTATGCTTTGAAATCCTTCCCCTGAATTGTTTGTCTTCATATTTTAAGATCTCTAGAACAGTGTTTGCACTGTCTTCCTAACTTTGGTCATTATTTAATTTAAAAGGAACTTTCTTAGTCTAACTGATTGAGTCAGGGTTGCAGAGAATTTCCTATCTTCCCATATTTCTTTGTTTTAACTCTTACTGGCTATCGGACAAAGATGCACAGACTTCTCCACTTGTTCCATCTGTTTTTGCTCAAATTCTGCCTCAGATCCGATTCCCAAAGTCTACTCAGGCTGCTGCTTTGTTCTTGCAAAGGGCTTTAGCTTCACAGATATTTTTTTTCCTTTATTCAATTCTCTGTCTTTAACAGAAAGCCTTTTGGAAATGTTGGCATCACCACGCCAGACGTATACTGTGCTTTATCTTTCTTGTATCCCAGTCTGTCTGTCTCTGGCTGTGGCGCTAATCTGTATGTTTCTAATACATCCACATCACCATGGCAACTAGATGTCAGATACAGGCTACACGGTAACATTAAGTTTTTCCTCTAAAAAGCCCTACTCTCTACCACTCCTTACTCAGCAGCTGTTGCTTAGTTACTTGGCGCTGGGTTTTGCCATTTGACAAACGCGAGCCAGCGAAGGTTTGTTAATGCACACTATTTCAGGGACAATATTAAGAGGCTTTTTGACCCGAGACATTTCTGTTAATCATAATGCCTCTCCTACTTCCTTCTTGTTCCAGTGGCAAGAAAGCGACAATAATTTACCTTAGGCCTGTAATGGTAGAAAATTACTCTGTATTCTCTTTTATCTTTCCTTTTTCTGTATTATTGTCTCTGATGAGTATTAACTTCTCTGATGACTGATTCGAAGCTGTGGAGCCACCATTTTAGTTCCGGTTGTGAAGAGTTGGAAGCAACAGCTGTTTAATGCTGTTATTCCTGCCCACTTGGGCCTGGGTACTGCGTAACCCATACAGGAGTGTGTGACGGCATACCCACAGTACGTAGTGGAGCTTAACTGAGAGCATTAAAGGGTAATGCCGAGTGCGGAGGTGCAGATAGCGAATCCTGCTGCAGGGCTGCTCGTTAGCCCCTGCTTGCTGCCATGCTAGTTCAGCTCTGTGACTGCCAGCCCTGGGACCACATCTCAGCGTGGCCCTGCGCCCCACGTTCCTGGGTGGATGCGTAAGCGAACACAGGGAGGTCTGTTGCCACAGGTTTCCTAAGCGTGAGTTCCCGTTGGGTCCCACTCACTACCTCTCTAGAAAACGTCTCGGGTTTGTATGTTCAAACTGAATTTTGTCCTCGCTGTAATTCACCTGTTTTACTTTGAGGGATGTTGTATAAATGGCATGTGAACCCTTTGAACTATAGGGAGAGAGTGTGGACTACAAAGACAAAATTTTCAAGAATGAAGTAAATGAAACACAAGCGAAAGTATCACTAGGCTGAGAACATGAATAAGCAGCAAGGCACTGGCAAGCTCTCTTTGAATCGGAGTGAATTTACTGAACTTGAAGGGAGTACGTTTTAATCGATATTTAACTGAGACTTTGTAACCAGCTTTAACCCAAGCACTGTTACTGTCCGTACTCTCAACAGCTCTGATTTGGAGGCATGTTGTGTTCGGGGTGCTTACCTAAATAGAAGTCTGAAAAGTTATTTCAGCTTCGTTTTTGATTATCCTGATTTGATTATTACCTACTTTACCCAAGCATCCCTTAAGTGAAGCAAGTTCTCTTCTCACCTGTTTCCAATTACACTGAATGAAAAAGAAACTTTAAGCATGTCAGCACTGAAATTATGGAATCTGTCCCCAGACAGTCATAACTGCAGAACCAGTAAGGAGACAGTTGAACGTATTGGACTAGTTTAATTAGTGTTGCCACATCCAGCTGCATTTGGCTTTTAAAGATGTGTTGGTAACATGTGGCTTGTTTGAAAGGTCAGTCTGTAATGCCATGGTGAAAAGTTCTTACATGAAATACACGTCATATCGCAAGATAAAAAGGGAATGGTATCAATTACCATTTAGACATACATTTTTAAATTTAAGAAAAGTTTGAAATTCACTTTTTCCAAAAATAATTTATAAACATAATTATTCCTTTTTGTGAGACTGAAGTAGGTTTATGTTGCCTTGTGATCAGCACGGAAGAAGTTAGTGCCCAAAGCCAGGCATTATTTGTTTAGTGTTTGTGTTTGCAAAAAGATTTCGTTCTTCATCTCTCAGCAGCAATAGGAATTCATTCCACCCAACAGGTTCAAGGAACATCAATTAGGGCATCATTGTCCTGTCCCAAGAGCAGTTGCCTTTGTCTTGCACCAAGTGCAAAGAAATTTAGTTGCTTTAAACGTACAAGGTACCCTCCTCCTTATCTTCATTCTCTGCATTTTGAGTCTGGAAAAATATTGGGTTTGAGGTTTTCTTGGTGCTGTCTTCCATTTTTGTATAATCACTCTGTAACCCGAAGAAAGGTTTGAGTCATCAAAAAAACCCCAAACCAACAACAAACAAAAACCCCACCATACATCTATTGTCTATGGCTATATACGTGTGTATGTAAATGTATATATTATACACTAAACATGTTATTGACATTATATGCCTAATTATTATTTGGGAGCAGTTACTTCCACTTTCTCTCTGTTTCTTTTAGGCTTTTGCTCATCATTAGCCTCTAATGTGCAAACTGTTTCCCTCTTTTCCAACAGTAATATACCTTTAAAAAAATAATTAAAATTAATTATAATTGGTTTGTTATCTTTTAAACTGCTAATTTTCCTTACTTGTGTTTATTTCATTATTTTAATGAGAAAAAAAGCAATCAGAGAAACAGGGTATGTTCTGTTATTGGCTTATAATAACAAACAAGTAAAAGTACCCAGGCTATCTTGTAGTGTGGGATATATGCATGAAAAACAAATCTCATGATTCAAGACAAGATTATTTTTAATGGACTGAGTTTATATTCTAGGAATGCATTGAGGAGTTTTATTTGCTTTTCAGTTTATTTTGCATTATTTAAAGATTTTTGAAGACTTTTTCTCCATGAACTATGTTGGAAAAGCATTCTTAATCTGGTAATTTAGTGGTAATTGATATAATAGTTCTGGGTTTCTGAATATGCAAAAAGAATTGATTAAATGGTTGTATGGCAAATGTAAAAATTGTAGCTTTTGTTTCGTATGGAGTGGAGAAGATTGACATTTGACAAAGAATTACAGAAGTTTATCTAAAGATACATTTTCTTCATTTCATCTACTATTTTAGAATACAGTAATAATTTGTCTCTCCATCCTGCTACATAACACAGACCTCCTTTGATTTTTCTTGGATCTGTGTTGTGTGAAGAGGAGAAAAGGTGGCTTGCTCTTCTGGTTAAGTATTAGTATGCTTGGCTAGAATATAAACTGTTTCAAAATATTGTTTGGCTAAAAACTTACAAAGACATTTTTACACTGTACTTTGTTTATTTAGGTGTCTTTCTTGCAGCTTTTATTTGGCACATTCCTGAAGGAGCAAATAGTGTTTAAGAATCCATAACTGATTTTGTAATGTATTCATCTCCAGATGCTTTTGTGCATCTGCTCAGTGTTTTCAGTATGTTTTAATACTACCTTCAGAGGTTTTGAACCAGCTGAACATTTTCTTATCTCTGAGGCTTTTTCCAGCTATTTTTCGTTTGAGTAAAACTTCCATTTCATTCGCATTGTGCAAACAGCCTTTTGTGCGAGGAAGAAGTACTACACAAGGACTATAAAGCACTACAGCAGTAAGGGACTATTGATTTTTAGAGGATGAGGGACGATGGCTTGTCGTGCTAATATCTAAGTGTGCTCTCGTATCTGATCCTTGCACATTCATACTATGTTGATACCCCCAGGAATGTCGGAGTAGAGGTGTAGTTTATTATGGCCCAGTATGACTGTAGTGCATTTTACGTGCCTTAAACTTTTCTCTTTAAAGGTTCTCATAAAGGTTTTGATAAAACTAGGATGTCTCTAACATCTCCTGTTCAAAGCATTATTTGTTGGTCCCTACTGCACTGTGTCATGTAACTAAGTTGACCTGTTTCTATAATTCCTTGTCCCTCTCTGAATGCCTGAGCAATAGGAATTAGACGTTTATAATGAAATGTTAGTTTGCGTGGTCAAAATGGCTTTTGTAAAGATTTGTGAACAGGCCTGCCCTTGAGAAACTTCCATAAGGATGACTTTTATTTCCAAGGCTGTGCCTTGCCTTTGTCATCTATCACTTCGACAACAGCTCTGCTAAAATGGTCCCTTTTGGTATGTTGTGTGTTAAATATTTTAGAGCGCAGTTGACTTCATTGAGTAGCAGTCACATTTACTTTCTTTTCCTCTAATTTGCAGTGTGTTCCACTGGCTTTCTGTATTGTTTGTCATGACACTTTCCTGCCCTGCCACTTGTAGGGGTTTGGATTTCCTGGTGGCTGATAGCCACTGTTCCATCAGCCAGTGCAGAAATTTCTTTTTCTTTTTGCCATGTGTCAGAACTGGTTCTTTTTTCAGTATTCAAGACTAATTTTGCTTCTGTGATGAAATTGCAGTGCATATAGGGTATCTATTCAATTTTGTTAACTCCTATGTTCTGAGCATTTTTTTTCTCCTTTCCTACTTGGAAAACTGTTTCTAACAGTGGTTTTTCATGTTGCTCGCGCTGTCTGTCAGTCACACCCTGGCATCCTGTTCTGTGGTGTGGTATTTTCTTACTGATTTTTCAAGTTTCATAGTCTTCAATTTGCATCCTGCTAAAAACATGGAAATGAGCGTGTTTCCCTGAAAATACAGAAATATCCTGGTATCTGTGGTCACATTAATTTATGGAGTGATCATCTGTCAGGATTACTGGGTTTTGACCTTAGCTCTCCTCAGCTAAAGGCCTCTTAGCAATCGCTGGGTAGGCAATCCTGTTTTGTTAGACTGTGCTAGTGATAGGCGTGACTGCCCCGTGTGTCTGTCTCCTGTGATAACAGCTCTATTAAAGCACCATCTTTCTAGTTCTTTCTGGGGTGGACAGTAAGGGAAGCATTTGACTTTTGCTCCAAGTTCTTCCTTTAATTTAAAAAAAAAAAACAAAACACAAAGATAATGTTCTGTGTTCATAGATCCTGCTTGTATGCTGTTTCGAGAGCTCTGCTCTGACTCGCAGGTACTCCTCACATACTGGTTGCTTTTAGCTATTACACGTGATAAGCTAAGCAGGGTCCAACCAGGTCAGGAGCCAAATGGGTGACACTGATTTGCTGCAGGACATTTTTTTTTTTTTTTTTAATAATTTGTTAAGTGACAAGCTCTTAGCAGAGTCAGAACTGAATCTCTATTCCAGAAAGGTGTTAGTGAGAAGTTTGCTGTAATTCTGGCTTTCAAATAAACTAAAGTTGAATCTCAGACCACCTTGTTCACAAACCGCCCCCCCCCCAACCAAAACACAAAGTCCCCAAACCCCCCCAAACCCCAGACCTACTCATGAAACTCATCATAAAAATAAACACATCTGGCCGTACTCCAGTTCTTCTGCTGACACTTCAAAAGAGAAGGGGAATGCTATTAGGGCAACGTTGGAAGCTGAAAGAACTAAATACCTACTACTAAGCCTTTGTATACAGTCTTTACCACCCCATATACTTATGAGGAGGGACTGTGATTTCTGACATTGGTGAATGGTTCTCAGTACATGAAGCAAAATGGACAAACGCCTTCTTCTGTGTCTACAGATGGACAGATGCTTTGATCTGTGAGCTGATGCGTCCACATTACCCAGTGGAGGCAGAGGGAGGGGAAGAGAAAGAAAAAAGCAAAGGCAGTTGCCAAAATTGGCATCTAGCCCCAGCTCTTGAATATGTTGGACCACCCTGAAAAGCATTCGTATTAGTGTTGAGTAGTATAATTATTAGATTGTTGGTGTATGTCCCAGCAAAGTATGTGATTTTGTTATTCTTTAAAATATGACCAGACTAAATATGTTGTCAGTGTCATCAAAACTAAGCTAATATTGTTGCTATCTTTGAGCCAAAAGGGTGCTGGATTGGATTTTGCATTGCTTTGCCAGGGCTTGGTCCTGTAGGCTGTGCTTGTACTGCTGCATTGTATGACGGTACTGCTATGCAACGTTAGGGGCTGCCCTTGAGGTCATCAGTTATTACAAGAAAGAACATAATTTTGGATGTCAGCATCTTTGACAGCTTTCCAGGAGAAATTAGTGATTATATTACAGAGGTAATATAATAGTGAAAAAACTAAGGACCATTGGTAACATTTTTCTTTCTTGGTAATAAAGCAGAGTATGGCAAGAAAGAGAAGCATTCCACACTTTCTTCACAGTCACTGAATTCCTCAGTGGTCTCTCTTATTTTCTATAAACCTTGCTGGAATAATTAGAAAGAAAAACGCATTGTGTATGTATTAGTTTCATTACATAGACTTATTCTACTCTAGATGTTTTTATGGATTCTGTGAATTAAAATACATTTCATTATAGTGCTAACCTTTGGCATGCTGTTGCACATCTTCCAGTCTGTGCGCCTTGGTTGCCTTTGTCGAGACTTCGGATCTGTTTCTGTGGGTCAGCAGTATCTATGACAGCAACTTAATTGCTACATGCATTTGTACTGTTCTTTGGCAATTTTGTTTCAGATTCATGTCTGTGTACCTATTTGCCTGGGGGTTGGTTCTATATTAAATATCAGTAAAAAACAGGTAACATCTACACAAACAGCAGTGGAGCAAAATCCCATATAATTGCAAGCCAGCTCATCTAAAAGGCGAGGGAAAGGGAATATTTTAATTATATTTTAGCTGTTAATATCAGGAAGCAAAAGCAGAAATTATGTTTCAGGAATGGTGGCAGAAGCTATTTACATTTATTGTCTTTGAGCCCCATAATATCACGTTAATGATTCTGCATTTATATTAAGCTTTATCATTTATTCTTTTTCTCCCTCCCCAGATTTCTGAATATTCACAAGCATTTATTTACCACTATTGACATAGAACTATTTTGAGGATGCAGATGGCATTCACCAATAATACAAAAACTTAATACTGTTTCTAAATGAAGTATTGGGGGAAATTTAAGCAAATAAGTGTAATTACTAAACTTGGAAATTGCCCAGAACTACAAACTTAACATATAGGTTATTAGAAGATGAGACTGTAAAATTTTAATGAGGATATATGGTCAGGAACTCAGATGTATTTAGGATGATGCGTGTGGACAGAGATGCATCCACATAACAGTCATTATCAAATTTAGAACAAGGAGCTCAGGTTTGAAATCCTTCTGCCTTAAGATGCAGTGGCCAGTAAAGACACGGGATTTCCGCATGAAGTCTGTACGCCTGCAGTTTCGTGGTGTGCATACATTTTTTCCCCACTTCACTTTTCTTTGTATTCTAAGGATTAAACTGAGTGTGACCTTATTTACTTTCTTTTAAAAATGGTTGATGCATAAAATATAATTTGGTATATTATAAAAAGAACAGCCAGCATAATAGATACGCAGCGTGTAGGAAGGTAGTGAATTGTCACTGGGTTTCATTTTGAAGGAAGGAACCCAGTCGTCATAGTTCACGTTTTAATTGTGCCCTCTTATTTAAAATGCCTGCTTAATGCTCCTTTCAGCTAAAAAGTTCCTATTAGTTTCAGAGTCACTGGATTAATGTTTATAGTGATCAGCATATCGACTCCACCAGTCATGCTCAAGGAAAATTTCCTGATTGTATTTCCACGGAGTTCTCTAATCTGTAGTACAGATGTATAAACATGTTAAGTGGCGCTTCATATATGGGCTAAAAAAAGTAATCCGCTGTTGTGGTGGCATGGATAGTTTAATATGTCTGGGGTTTTTTTTAAAGTAATTTATATATGTAAAACTAAAAACATATAAATATATTTTTTGAAATGCCACTGGAAGGATTTCACATTCAGTTTAGAGCTTAGCAGATGGATGACTTTATGGCCTCATGGAGCCAGGGTGTATGCAGAGTTCAAAGGAAATCATCGCTGGGTTGGGAGGCAGAGTGAAAGTTCTGCTTAGCTGAGCGGCACTATATAGCACAGGTTCATCACGAAAGGGAATTAAAAACTAGCCTCTGAGGAATCCAGAATAGGAGACATCTGATGAACTGATGATATTGTAAAATACTAAGGTACAGTGTCCAGCCTTGGAACGAGATCTAAATAATAAGTTGTTAAGAACCACTACACTTTATTTTAAATGTAAGTTAAGATAGAATTAATCAGTTTGATTTGTTTGGCTTTTAACTAATCCTGATGACTGGAGGGCATATGAAGAGTTTCTAGTTCTCTAGAGGCTTGAGGAAAGGTTCCTTGGTTTTCCTATAAAAACAGGCTTTTCTAGCAACGATTCCAAGAAAAAGCACCCCACAACCAAACAACAAAAAAACCCCAACAAAACCAACCCTCTTCACTGTGTTGCTCTTTTCAAAGGTGAATTAAACTTATCACCTTATCTTAATATTGTAATGCTGAGTCAATAATGCCACTGTACTCTTTAGTGATAAAGATACTCCACCAGAACTTGTGTGTAGGAGCAGAACCAAAATAGCAATGTTTGAGCTAATTACTGGGAGGTTCCAGTGGACTGAGAATAGGATTCTCATTTTAGTGCTTTGTTTCTCGTGTAATGTCTAAATGCTGAACAATGGATCAATATTTTGGTGCTGAAATAGCAGCATATTTTTACAAACTGATGATAGATCCCAGGATAGGCAGTCTTGACAGTTAATTTGTGATGTCTTAATCAACAGCTTGTTCTTGGAGTAACTGCAGAGTTGGAAGCAACTGGACAATGGATTTTGCCAGCTAGGCAAAACTGAAGTATTACCATTAGACTGGTGACATAGGTTTGTTTGATATGTGTCTAGTTGGACAGATTTTAAATCTATATTTCATCCTCCAGGGAAACAAGTAACTATACTAGACATGTTTTAAAAACAACATCTGCTTTGTTGACCTTGCTTTTTCAGCAGTCCGTTTATGTAAACCTAAATATTTAGAAGAAAGCAACATTCACAGATTTGTAGCTGAGACATTTCCCTTTTTCTGCTGTTTTTCTTGATGAATGTAAGAAAAGATAACAATTCACCTTTTTTCCACTCCATTAAAATCACATTCTAAGCAATCTTCTGAAATCAGTAGAGCGACATTATTTTGCAAGCTAATGGAAGCATCATTTCAAATGCTTGAGAAAATGTTACTGCGTATTCATGTATGCACACTTTCATGAATGAAAATAATACATCTGTGATTTTAGTTTTGTTCTTTCTATTCTGCTGACTTCACGTACAGATTGAATTGGGAATACAGTATATCTTAGTTGTTTCTTGTCTTTCAAAATTCACAATTTGGAGTAATTTTTAAAGATATGTTCATTTATTTCTGATTACCCACTATCAAACTGAATCTGCACCTTAAAATATACTTGGGCAGCCGGGGTTTTTAAGAATTGATAGATGGGGATGTTTAAACAAGAATAACTTTTTTTCAACATCTAGTTTTTTTGCTTTGTAGTTCCTCTTCCTATGGGAATAAAACATGATGAGGTAATTGTTGTGAAATCTGGGTCCAGTGTTTTCCAAATAACAATTAGTGTCATTTGTCATGAAATTTTGTGTTTGAAGGTATATCGTAATGCATTCAAGTGTGAAATAAAAGATATTTCACTTTCTGTTCCCATACATAAACTTTCAAATATAGTGAGAAAGTTCTTACCAAGTTGAAGATTAAAAAAAAAAAAGTATGAAGTCTTGCCATGAGACATTCCATGCATTTAAGGAAAGTAAATTGAGTAAATAATCTATTATTAGATTAACTTATTTATGTTCTCCAGACAAGCGATACAGTAGTTCCAGATAAATGGTCTAATGAGCCATTTTAACTTATCTAAAAAATGTATATGTGGTGTCTCTTCTGTGTTTTAACCATACGTTCATTATTTAAGTGTATCATTTATTTTGAATCACTTAATTAACAAAGGAAATCGAAAGATATTCTGCAATAGTTTGCAGTCACTAGATTTTTGGGTACTGAATAAGCTGAAGATGACAGAGTTCAAGGGATTCTTTTTAGGTAAAATCACTTTTCTTTGTGTTGTTTTTTTTCCCTCTCCCCACCGCCCCTCCAGATCCAGCCATTGTAAATGGAGTTTATTGGTCAGAATCTTTAAATAAGGTGTTTGTTGATAATTTTGATCGTGACCCTTCTCTCATCTGGCAGTACTTTGGAAGTGCAAAAGGATTTTTCAGACAATATCCAGGTAAGAATAAAAGTTCTTACTTAAAATACACTAAAGAATGCTATGGCTGCAAATTTCCACTGAATGTTGTCACAAATCGTGATTTTCATGTTTGCAGGTTTGATTTTACTTTACCTAGTTTTCAGAGAGAGAGATATCTAACCAACGTTTCCAGTGTTCTGGGTTTTTTCTACCAATTTGCAAAATAAACTCTAAACAGACTGTGAAGAAGGAGAGTGAAAGGATTAGACCCTTCATATAGTACTGAACTTAGATAATGAGCTCTATCGATGCATACAGTAAGAATTAATTGTAATTTATCGTTCAGTTTTTAGACTTCCACTTAACCTGACATACTTACATTTAAAGATCTCAAAAACTTGTTTTAAAGTTTACTTCACACCAATTGTAATAAAATGCTTGTATTATTTCTATAGAAATAGGTTAAAATGTGTAGTTAACAATTAAGTTTTATGCTTAATCACATACCAAATTTACTACATATTAACTAAACTAAAAAGTTAAATAAACTGATCCTCAGCTCCTGTAACTTTGGATCAGGCCCATAGTGGGAACTGTTGCTTTAGCGGACGTGGTTTAGCAACCCATGGATTTTTAAGCATCAAGTCTTGAGTTTAATGTGAGCAGGTTTACTATAAGCTTGTATGTCTGAAAGTAACTGAAAGTAATGGCTACCACATCTGTCTTAGTTCTAGATTATAGTTCAGTTCTCAAGCTCCATGGTATTTCAAGTGTAGAAGAAATATTTCAAGTGTAGAAGATAGTCCTTATTTTAAAGGTTGTTTCTTGATTTGTGCTAGAAAATTAGTGTAAAAAGCAGTAAGGATTGTCCTGTCGATTTTATTAATTATTTTTTTTTGGTTGGAGATGATTTTTATCATATTTGTTTTGACCCACAGCCAGGACATATTACCTCTTCAGAGTGATGTGAGCAAAGCATCAGGTTTATGACCTGTGAGTGAAGCAGGATAGCATAACCTGTGGAGATCGGCCATGGGCAGTAAGCGCTCAAGATTTGAAAGGGACTTGGCAAGCATAAAGCTTGCCATAAAACATAAAGCCCCCATAAAGCTTGCCAGCACTAGTGACCAAGTATGACAATTCTTTAGTGACAGTAATATGATGAACATGGTAGGCTTGAAGAGGTTTTCACTTTACAGTAGGCTAAAACGGAGAGAGGAGGAAAAAAAAAATCTTTTCCGGTGGTTCTATTTTATTAAATTATTTTTCCCAGTATTTCCTATTTTATAATACCATTGCCTGTTAGTTTAAAGTGTGAAACTCCCTTAAGTGCTACTTAGCCCCAATACCACAGATACATTTTGAACAGGTACTGGGAAAATGTAATTTAATCTTTTTATCTCATGTATTTTAAAACAGGAATTAAATGGGAACCCGACGAGAATGGAGTCATTGCATTTGACTGCAGAAATCGAAAATGGTAGGTAATGATGGCTGCCAGTGTTAAAGAAATCTGAAAGGAAGAAGTTCAGTATTGAAAAGAACAAGTTGTTTGGTCTTTTTTCTTAGGTACATCCAGGCAGCGACTTCTCCAAAAGATGTGGTAATTTTAGTAGATGTCAGCGGCAGTATGAAAGGTCTTCGCTTGACTATTGCAAAACAGACAGTTTCATCTATTTTGGATACCCTTGGAGATGATGACTTCTTCAATATAATTGCTGTGAGTATCTCATGACTTTTCTTCCTCCCCAAATTTTTTTTTTCTTCCATCATTTGTTGCTATCTGTCATGTTTTACATCACACAATACGCTTGAACAATGTTGCAGGCAGGTGATGGATATAAGATGCCATCTGAACCAACTGGACAGACACTGTGATTTTCCAATGCAAGCTTTTCCACATTGACAGTGTTTTCAAAGTGTTTTTCGATGACTTGCAATCTGAAACCCCTTAAACAAGTTGTCTTGAGTTTGGGAGTTGCAAAGAATAATAATCTGCATCGTAGTTTGCCTGAAATTTATGGTGTATGGTAGTTTATTTTCCATGGTACAGGTATCTGTTTTAGATCCATGAAAAGAGGCTAGTTTTACAGTATTTAAGAGTAATGGGATTAATCATGTAGGTAAGGATGGCTTTAACATGTCCAAAACCAACATCAGAACTACAATTTGCGGGGGGAGGGAGAGGGAGTAGGAATTAGTGGTTTTATAAATTCTCCTTTGCTGATATTCTTTTGCTAACACTTTATAAACATGGGGTTTTATCGTATGTATAGATCCTAAAAATGTCTTCAAATGCTTGATTGTAAGGAGGATTTTGCTTTTTTTGCTACAAGGGAAGTGCTCTTTGTGTACTAAAATAAATGACCTTAGTGACACCAGTGCAAATCCTTGAGATTGTATGGAGAATTAAGTACGTAAGCCTGAGGTATACGTGCATTTGCTGTATTTTTAACAGATAGCAAGCAGTTAGTTCAGAGTATCTTTCATACTAATCTCCTTGCATGATAATTGCATAATTATCAGAAACTCATGTAGTAGAAAGATGTAATTACATATTGTATAAAAAAAATTTACTATCCTTCAAAAAAATTGTGATTAACTGTAATCTAAATAGCTTTTGTCAGTTGAAAGAACATTTCAGCTAAGTAATTATTAAGATACTTGACCAGCCATTTTTTGATGTATAATCTCTGTGTTTATCAGTAGTTGTGACAGTTACTGTGAATGATGTAGGAAGAAAAAAGAAACGTTTTCTTTAAGTGAAGTTTTTACTTCAGGAAAAGCAAAAAGCTCATCTATATCAAAAAATGTAAAAATGTATGTAGCTAGAATCCAAACTCATGATTTTGCCTAAGTAGTACAGCAGAAATACTGTGTAAATACTTCCAAAAAAGCAAAAATGAAATAAATAAACTCTACTTTTTTCAATTTAAAATTTAATTGAAAATTAACTGAGCTGTGCATAAAACAGCATGGAGTCACATAATTTTTACGTAATTAACACAAACTTCTGATCACCGATTCGGGCATTGAGAAAAGGAAAGAAACACCGAATCGAGCCTTTCTGCCCCTTGCCTGGGCTCGGCTTCTGCCCAGCATTCCCGCCCCCCCAACGCCTTGGTTTCGGCACCCATTACCTTCGCTGCCTGTTTCAGTCCCTCCCCTCTCCTGGGCGAGGTGCTGGGGGTCGGGGTCCTGTGTAGGTTTCTCTCAGCAGCTCTGTGCGTATTAATTTCTCAGTGCCACTCTTCCCTGCCCACTGATTTTCCTCTGCTCTTTATTTTTTCTCTTCAGTGTGGGTCACCCATGGGCCTCAGTCCCTCAGGACGGTCCCCACCTCAGCCTGGGTCACCCATAGCCACAGTCCCTCAGGGCTGTCCCTGCCCTGGTGTCAGTCACCTGCAGGCCACGGTGTCCAGAAGCACACCCCTTTCACCGTGACACTTTTCCAGCGGTGTTTCCAAATGTTTCCAGCCCTTGATGGCTTCTCCCTTACGCCTGCCTGCGGGGGGATGCCACAGCCGCCTCAGGCCTGCTGCTGCGGCGGGGTTGGTGCCTCACAGGCTGCTCCGAGCCGTGTCAGCGCTGGCTGGAACGCGGCCTGTCCCACGCGGCCTGTCCCACGCGGCCTGTCCCACGCGGCCTGTCCCACGCGGCCTGCGGTGGCAGCCCTCTCCTGCCGATGCCTAATATGTAGTTTGGCTAGTATAAGAAATTCTTAATATTTAGAAAGGTATGTAATTGCTGTGGTAATTATAGTATTTTTCTGAGGTAATTTTTTCATATGAAGGCTCTTTCTTCTCTCTAACCTCTTTTAGGATGAATATGTGTTTATTTGTTGAAATAAGTAGAAATAGCAACTGAGAATGCAGTTTTATTCTTACCAGCTCAGCTGTTTAATTTCATTAGGTCACTGATGGTTTAGTTACTGTGCAAATGTGAACCTGAAATTATTCACGGCATAGAAAAAGAGGTACTGCAGAAACGCAGGGGAAAGCAGGGAGACCGTGACAGGAGTGACAATGAGCATGGAAAGTGCTGTCATGTCACCTTGAAGCTACCTTAGTTTTGGACTAAATGTCACAATATAATCATTGCTCTCTCACAAGGCACAAAACAATAATGTAAAGAAAACACAAAACTTATTTCCTTGAAAATGTAACAAACTGGTAACAGAGACTGGTGCTGTGGAGGAAGGAGTGGACGTTTCAATGAGGAGTGGCATTGGTAGTCTGGGGTGGATTATGAACTCCTAAAATTTGATGTATTAGAGGAAGACATAGCGAGGGTGCACTGTGGTCTAAGTGATGAGCAAAAATTACTTCTGAAGCACTGCTCTGGGTAAGTGCCAGCAGGGTAAATGATCTTTGTCAAGACTGGAGAGGATGTTTGATCAAAATGTGAGACAACAAAGCCCACACAAGAGGCTTCTTGGCGTGAAGGCATAGCTTTTATCTATAGATAAATGTGTTGGAGTGAGATCACATCTTACCTGTTTATGATGTAGATACAGCCTGGTGATGTGAAAATGGTTCAATTTGAAGGTAAGATGCACGTATGTCCGTATGAGAAATCCCGTTTGTAACATGGATCTGTGTGTATATAGCAAGTCTCTGTATCTAGAGCTGGCCAGCTGTGCAGTGTGTGCAAAAATAGATCCACTGTGCCTAAATGTCTAAGGCTCTTCACACAGCTGATACTTGCTCATGCCGAATGTTCTTCTGAAAGGCCTGTCCAAATTGTTTCTCTGTGAGGGCTGCTGGACATCTGGAAGTCTGAGACAAATGACCAAGTACCGCTTTCTCTTCCCAGACCAAAATTTGAGGTGGAATAAGAGCTTTATGTGGGAAATCTGGACAAAACATACACTTACCAGCTGAAGCGCCTGAGTGATTGTCAGGATGGCTTTATTACGCACAGTGATTAACAGAACAAATACTTGCAACAGAAGACTTCTATGAGGAACTGGGTTAGGAATTTGGAGTCAAATAAGTTAAGGAGCTCTCTCTCTGTTGTATACTTACAAGAGGGGAGAACGCTAAAGCATGCTTGCATCTTGAGGCAAAAGAAAGAAATGCAAGGAAAATAGTGCTGAAAGATGTGAGAGAGGACTTACAGATGAGCAACAGCCAGAATGGAGCAAGTGGAAGGGTTATGCAAGCAGATGAGAAAACTTTTGTGTTACAGTAAGAAAGGAGAGCACTTTTAAGTTAGCCAAAAGAGAACATGAGGTTAGAGAAGCTGGACTGGTGTAAGACAGGGCTCTGTGTCGACAGTGGGAGTCAAGGATGGAAAGGAATTGAGCGTTGAGAAAATCAGTATCTGGGTCAGTGGAAGAAGAGGAAACAGAACTTAGGAGATCAAAAAGTGATATCTGAAAAGCATTTGTGCAAAATTTGTGATCATCAACTCTGGTAATTTTTTGTTCTCCCTTTACAATATTTCACTGTACAAAAAGTTTTTAAGACTTTTGAATATACTTTTCAGGTTGTTATATCTTTCAGTATTCCATATACAAAAGGATGTTTAGGATTCTTGTTGTCTGTAATGGGAATTATGGTCACTGCATACTAGCATAGTTGAAAACTCAATTAATGCTCATAAATATGCAGTCAGATACCAAAAAAAATCCCACAACACGCCATCCAAGAACAAAACCCAAAAGCCACTAGCAGTACATTAGCTGGGTTGTTTCATATCCATTTGATTTTTAACTTTATCTGTATACATAGCAGAAAGCAGAATTCAGGTCTTCCCAGAGAATAAACAGAAAAGGATAATGTTAAAAATCATTTTAGCCTTCATGGTTAGTTTGTTGCAAAATCTATCTGAAATTGATGGACTAGATGATTGAATTGAAAAAAAAAGTCTTGAAATACAAAAGCGATTTTGTGCTGCCTGTGTTAAAATTAAAGGTCAGTTCACTGGTACATGAACAGAGATGCCAGCAACAAGAGAAAAGGCATATTTTTCCAACTCACTTTGAAGTATAATTCCAAGTCATGCATTAAATTAACAATATTATCATAAAACGAGTACTAATTTTGCCAAATGCTGAAATTTTTAAAATGCTTTTATAAAAATGTAGACTCTACGTTAAATTAACAAAATATTAACTGAGCCAAGAATGTTAAATTAATTTTAATGCTTTAGTCACACCATTTTAGCAAAACTGTTTAGAAGAAAAGTATTTGTTAATTCAAAGCACAGTAGTATACTTCCCTGTTTTTAATTTGTAGAATTTTCCATTATGAATGGTTTCTGTATAGTCTCTTCTTTGGACTCCTTGTAGTCATACAGAATAGTTTATGGATAAACTTACTTTTCAGCCTGCCTGAATAATCACATTTTGTACAGCTGATGTGTGAGCAGGCTGAGAAAGAGAAAGGCAGGCACTTGCTGGCCTGCACAGGATTGCTCCAAGCAGTCAGCTGCGCTCGTGTGCCACTTGTTGCGCATGGTAACACTCGTGGAACTTTGGAAATACCAGTTCCTTTGGTTTCTTTGCTGGTTTGGCTTCACTGCCAGATCTTAGGTTGGGCTGTATCGGATGTCCAAGTATGCCTAATACAGCATGAAATTTTTTACCTGTGTGGTGTTGCACAACAAAATGTGAATTTAATTTGTTTCTGTGGACCTTGCTCCAGAAGGCTTAAATATCACAAAGCATAAACATGAAAAATCATAAGGGAATTTGCGTAGGTGTGCTAGAGCCATATATATGTCATGTTTTCAGAACATGAACAGTATCTGATTGTACAATGTTAGTCAGCAGCTGACTATCTATACTAGTTCAGATTTTAGCCCACTCGTTTTATTTTATACCTGTTGTGCAAAGAAATAACTAGAGTGACAAAATAATGTGAGCTAATAAAACAGATAAACGTAACTAAGTAAATAAAAGAATAATAAAAACCAATGTCATCAAATGTTTGAATTACAAGAGAGATGAAAGTTAGACCGAGGTTTTCGAAGAGGAGCTGAGAAAGGAGCTGTTGCATCACAGCTATAACATACAAAGATGTCATACGGCAGAGCGTAGGGGTATGGGACTATGCAATGCTCGGAAACACAAGGAAACAGTGTGATGCAAGACTCTCGCTAAGCTAAATGCAGGCTTTTACTGACGTAAATTAACAAGAGATCTACACTGGGTATTGCTGGCAAAGTCAGCAGTTACTAATCAGCTATTTTCACTAAATACAAAATTTTAAATGTCATAGAAAAGCTGCAGAACTGAGTTCAAATTGCTGATAAAATGGTGAGAAGGGGGGTGTGTGTGGAATTTTTTCCTTTTCCGCTTAAGTTTGGCACAGTTAAAAGAAAGGCAGCACCAAGAACACTGCAAAAAACCCTATGACAAAGAAAAAGAAATCGAATATATGCTATGAAGCACACGTTGGGTATTTTACTAGAAGCTGACAGTTACACTAAAGATCTTATCGGGTGGATATGCTAGTTTAAGCAGCAAACACTGTTTGAATGCCTTCACGTATGAGAATTCTACAGTTTCCATGCACTTCGAGAGGCAGACGTTTGCCGTTTTGGGAATTTCTTTTGGAACTGAAATAATTTTGTCCAGTGATTTTTTTCAATCTCTTAATATTTGAGTTTTTTAAAAAGGAAAAGAAAGTGTATACGATTAACAAAGAGTATAAAAATTAAAATATATCATAAAAATGCACCATTGCAAGAAGTCAAACCATCAGGAACTGCTAAACCTTTTTATACAAAGGTTTTTCTTACTGTGCTTTTATTTATATCCATACAGCAGAGGAAGAACTGCTAACAAACTGAACATTTCCAGGTTATGCTTGATATCCACAGAACACCGTTACATAAAATACTCACTGACACACCTTGGCATAATTCAGTTTCTTCTGCCATACGTAGCAGATTACTTAAAATATTTTTACTAGTAATAATCCCAAGGTGAATTAGATGCCACAAATGCAAATAACGTCACAATTTAGCTGGGTTTCAAAAGGATGAATATCTACATTTTCTTATGTTCATAATGACAGCAGAAGTTCTTTGCCACATGCCATCTATGAAATTGTGCTCTTTATGTGTGAATGAACATTTTTATTCATACTTTTTTAAAGTAGGTTGATTCTGTAAAATGGGGCTGCTAGGGGACATAAAGCATGTCTTCTGTGAAAGTCTGGCCATGCTTTATACTGGGCGTAATGGGAAGCTACTGGGAGTCTGGGTTATGGTGCAGCTGGCAGACATGCAAGCTACGTATCTGTGGGAATAGACTTATGAGTTACTCAAAATAGTAGTCAAAATAAATCTTATAGAAATGTAATGGAGTGAAATTATGCTACTTAGATGGAAGGTCTGATAGGTTAGAAAGTTGTTTCATCTATTTGCAGGTGGTGGTAGGCCTGGAAAAAAAATTATGGTACTACTACAGCGTTAGAAAATTCTGAGTTTGCTTGCATACAGGTCTTTGAAAGCGAGACCGTGACTGAGAGACAGGTAGACTTTAGTATTTTATTGCATGTTGGCCAATTATAGACTCTGTGCTTCTTATCAAGTAAAGAAAATTATGTATGTTAATATAGTTTCCAATGACAGCTACAGAAATCAAGCTAGAAAAGAGTCTTGACCAGAAAGTATATTGATTACAGAACATGCTGCAAAAAAACTGTGTGAAGACAGGAAAAAGCTTGGGAGTAGGGGCTGGGGTACTGGTGTCTGTTACAGATTTTCAGTATTTTTTTTACAATAGAATGGAATATGGTCTTGACTTTAGCCTATAATAAGAGATGCTGTGTAGATTTCACATTATTATTTTGCAATGACTGTCAGGACATAGAGATTGGAAGGCAGTCTGAAGAGAGAAACTACAGGGGAAAGTACATAATTTATCAGCTCAATAAACTGTTATGACACAGAGATGCACATGGGACATTCCCAGGGACTCTAAAGTATTCCAGAAGTCTTTGCCTTGTTTTTGGTATTACCTTTGAAGCAATAGACATGTCCACAGGCTCTCATATACTGGAATAACATTGATGGGAATAAAATAATTAGGAAAGCTTGCAAGTCTGCTGCAGAAATTATGTGTATCTTTCGAGCATTTTTGTTTGTTTCTGTACAACCAACCAAGATGTAAATAGTCTGTATAACCAGCAATAGTAAGTGGAGTTACTCCGGGTTTGTATTTCCTTATAGCTGACTGAGTCTAGCACGATGCCACAAGGGTAACTTCATGCAGTTCAAATTAAACACTCTTCCCTGTGCAACAGTAATTACGAGTGTGGTGAGTAGGGCGCTGCTAAAATGAATGATGATGACAGGTGTCCAAAGTGGAACAGGCTGCAGGGGTCTATGGTTACACATATGTGTAGAGAAAGGAGTGGTGTTAAATTGAAGAGAGTAGAACAAATTCAGAGCTGCAGGCAGACAGAGGCGGTGAGAACTTGCAGGGACAGAGGATCTTGTCTAAGGAGCATTCTGTAATGAGTCATTGTAAGGCTTTTTTTTTTTTATTCCCACTGGGGTGGGGGAAGAAGGGAGTAAATGCATATATTAATCTAATGAAATGTTTTTCCTAATTATTTTTTGCTTGACTTAATGTGTTGTCTTTTGTTGTTTACTATGGGTGTTCTGATTCATTTAATGCCTATGAAAGGGTGATACTGAGTAGAGCCTAAATGCAAAGGCCTTATAGTTTGATTTGTGATAACTTTTAGAGTAGATTAATGAGTGAGGAATTATGTTAAAACTGTATCTATACCACTAATGTAGACTTTTTGAAGGCACTTCTGTATTAATTTGACCTGTGTTAAAAGGTTTAAAAGATTTAAACGGTCAAGTGCAATTTTCAATCAAGTGACTTAAGCATGTAGGAGTCTGCAAGATCTACTGACTGCAGATGAGACTTTCTTTTAATGCTTAGGATGCTTCTGAAAATAGGACTGGGATATCTAACTTACCTAGACCTTGCAAGATGAGCAAATAATTCCTTAAAGATCTGTCACAGCTTCATGACTTAGTGTATAATAAGCTACTCTGCTTGACTGAAATTCTGACCACTGTCAGACATGTCCAGGATTGATTCAAGCTTACAGGCTTTTTGCCACAGTTGTTCCACTATTAACCTTCCAAAACGTTAGACAGTGCCTCAAGTATTTGTCAGGACTTTTTTTATATGTAGCAAAGAATTGGGAGTTCTGACTGTGATGTATCAAACATGACCTCTTAATACTATCCGGATTTCAACTCGAAGGATATTTATGCCAGCTAATGTATATAGTACCCATTAACTCCACCTGCGTGTTGGCATCCATTCAATTAAATGCTCCTTTTAAAAAGTATAAACTTCTGAAACATTAAGAATCATGTAAAAGGAAAAAAAAATACCACAGCCATTTTTTAAAAATGAACCAAATCCTTTTGTTCTTGCTTTATGTGCATGTTTCACTATAGTTCAAAATCATTAAATTAAATTGTTTCTTTCAAAGCCTTTAATTAAATTTTTCATCATAATTTTTACTTCTCTCTATAGTATAATGAAGAACTTCACTACGTAGAGCCGTGTCTGAATGGAACATTAGTTCAAGCAGACAGAGCCAACAAAGAGGTAAGGAATGAAAGGAACAAAACAGCAGAGATAGGATGCAGTGCCTAACAATGTGCTATAATGATCTTTTCCTTGTACAATGCCTTCCATTATTAAAATTTATTAATTATTCTCTTATTCTATTTCAAAGGAGCCTTATGTGACTCAGTAGGAAGAAAAAGAAATAACCTCCTAGTCAGTTTCATTGAATAAACTTAATGGAAAAACACAGCAATCACTGACAATATACTGTTAATAAAGTTTAGTAATACTTCAGCTGCTTTAAATTGAACTATCATTCTGTTACCAATAACTACTGAGGAAGAGATTGCATTCTTTACTCAAAGTAACACTAAAGTTGAAGCAAAATCTCAAAGCAAATGAAAACAAATATAATGCGATGAGAATAAAAAAAAATAGCATTTCAAACAGATGTGTCAAAATAATAATGCATTTATTCAAGAAAGTTCTGTGAAAGTGTTCAAATTAATTGCATCCTGCTGGCATTTTTCAGAAAAAAATTACAAAAAAATACAGTGATTTCCGTGAAAATTTTGTTTGAAGGGAGATTGAATCTGCAGCTTGGAATTTAGTTTATTGCCTGTCATGTAAATGCAGTTGCTCTGTGGAAGCATTACTGCATCACACTTATTAGAAGGGTAAGGTAAGATTGTTTATACCATGTAAAATTATGAAATAAGATAGGTGAAAAGTCCTGTGTTTCTTGTAGAGAGAAAGGCCTGTTAAAATTAGCCACTTGTGTTACTGTAGAACGTCCTCCCTGCCAAAGCCTGCCCTCTTCCTGAAGTGACTTGTCTGTCTATACCAAGCCTTGCTTGTGGCTGGAGAAGGCAACGGTCTTGCATCTTTCTTTAGATACTTCTCTCTTTTTACTGAAGGCACATCAGAAGAGTTTCAGCTGAGCACTGAATTGTGCGTAATGTTCAGTGTGGTGGTTCGTTTTTCCTCAAGAAGTTAATGAGATGTTACAGGGAGTAGAAAACATAGCTCTGAAGCTTCTAAGTGTCTTAGGTCTTTTTAGTGTACCAAGACAAAATGAATTTGGTCTCGTTTATGCTGAACTTTACTCCATTGTATTGTTGGAGTTCTTTGCATTTTGCCTACATGTACACCTACGTTCTATAGGAATTATTCTTTGTGGGTCGCTTCCTTAATATACTTGATGTTCCTCTCTGTTAATTTTTAGATTATCTAAATATCATTTGGTTTTTATGTGAAATGACATGAATTGTTTCTAATCGTTTAGTGCTGAAGACCCTTATTTGTGAACTGTGATGCAGTTTTCTAAATGAGTGCTTTGTTGTGGATGCATCTAATTAACCATATGAAAGCTGTGCAAGTTCTAGACTTAGAACTAAAGATTCAAATATATTGCCCAGCTGTACTGTCTGGAATTAATCCTCCTGTTAACCTTTCCATCACTCTACAACTGATCAAAATGCAGATTACCATACACCCATATGCTACTTAATGTCAGATTTGTTTTAATTTAATTAATCAAAAAGTTTTTATGCCACCCAGATGATGCTCAGATTTTATTAACAGTGCTCAATTATTCAAAATAGCTAAGTACAATTTCATATTTTGTTCTTCAGAGTAAGCTTCGATAAGTAAGTAACCAGCTTCGATAACCAGTAAGCTCTGGTTAGCTAAATTTTTGTTATTTTTTAAATTCTGGAATCACTTTATGCTTTATTTTGCTACAAATTGAATAACACATTCAAGGTTTCGAAGAATAACTAAATATGACCTTTTTTCCAGTTATTCATATTAGCAAACTAGTTATTTTTTCCTTGAAAGGACAAAACTAGAGAATAAACTTGAGAGAGGTAGCATGTAATAGTTCCATGTATTTTTATGTACTATGGCTTTGTCAATCTTAATTTTTTGTCTTTATTTCTGTGCATTTATATGTTCTTATTATTTTTCTAGTTTGTGTTAACGACTTTTTTGCCTAAATACTGGGAGGGCACAAAAGTGTCATTGTCATGAGTAGACCGCAGGGTATAAAATAAAGATTGTCAAGCACATGGACGACCACTTAATCCTAATTGAGTAATTTGGTTATCACGCTCCTGATTCATAGTTACAAACAGTTTTCTGAGTTGTCTGATGTTATTGTAAGACTTGAAACTGTGTGATTTGAATATACCAACACGGCAAAATTACCTGGGGGGCCTCACGAAAAACTTACTGAATTGTCTGGAACAGTTTCTCTTGAATTCAGGGTCCTTTGGTCAGGTCCGTAGAAAAATGTTATTACTATGCACTTTCAAACTGGTCAAGATCTAGCAGAGTATCTAGCTGTATTTTGGAACTCATAGCAAGAATTCAATCATTTGGGCTGTTACTTTCATTTCTGTGAGCCTGACAGATATATCAGGCTTCTCTTGTATTTTTTTTTTCTGTGTGATTGCCAAGTGTCCATTGTAATATCAGACGAAAGTAGATGAAATTACACTTTCTCAACCAGTCTTATAAGGTAAATACTCTCTTGTGGTTCACTGGTAATAATAGCTCTTTCTTTTGTTTATTAAATTATAAAACAGAAACAAGGAAAATATCATGACAAACACTGTAATATGTATTTTTTCCAACAGCCATTATCAACATAACATCATAAGTTTCTGTATTGGTAGAGCAGGTGATTGACAGGCAATGTTTTAAAACACATAGTATTGTTTCAGTTTATATGTTTATATATGTGCCTGATTTTTGGAAGTCCAACATAGGTCTGAAGATGTAACTGTATATTCCTTCTAGAATTTTCTGTTCTTTATCTTTTAATGTCAAATATTCTCCTCAATTGAATGGGAACAAGGATGACGACATCTGTTACTACTAGTATAAGCTCTATTAGCAGCAAAATAAATACAAGCATTTTAAAGCACGTTAGAATGTTTTTTTCTTTAAGTAGCAAATATCTATTCCCATATGCTAACTTTAAACAGAAACAATTAGAAATTGCCCTAATGGTATTTCATGTTGCTATATTTTTCCCTTATGTGAAAGGGAGATGTATGTTGCTGATGATTGGAAGGACTGAATTTTTAACCGTTCACTCTACCGCTCTTTTACATTGCTGTATGTACACCTGACCTTTCTAAGGACAGGTATTTCTTAATGCAGCACTTGTTGCTGGAAGCATGCCTAAAACCAGTTTTACCAAGCCATTAATTTATGCTGAATAAACTTTAATTTCTACCATTTTGGCAGTATATTTATTTTATTTTTTTTAAACCCTTAATACATAAGTGCCAGTATCAAAAATTCCCATTAAATGACCCTTAAAAAATATACTTAGTACTTAGAAGCAGAGATAAGAAATTACTTTGAGATGTTTGACTGGAGCTTTTTATCTCATGAAAGCAGCTGTTTGAATAACTCCAAATAAAAATTGCTTTCACAGGATCAGCACCCCAGCCTACATTTGTCTTGAAAGTATTTACTGAAGAACTACTTTGCTGTCTTTATATAAGGCTTGGATTTTTTCAAATGGAATCTTTCTGCTCTGAGTATGTTGCTTAAACATGCTGAATGTCTTTCTTTAAATCAGGTTTTCTTTCATCTCTAAACTTGAACAAAACAAATAGAAAAAGAAAATCTAGAAGATTAGACTGTCCTTGTCACTTGCACTTCATTTGTAGTGAGCTAAAGGGCAAACCAGCTCCTCAGCAGAAGAGTTAAATAGAGTTAAATTATACTAAAGTTGGGCAGATGGGCCAGGGCTGGACTTGGGGAGAGATCGGGTCCTCCTCCTTCCCTCGTCCTTGCGGAGAGCTGAGTGTGGGAGGGTCACCTTCTGCCAGCCCAGACACTGCCTGGGTCATCCTGACCTCTTGCACTGCTGCGGTAGCCGCCAGCCTGGCTTTTGAAGATGTAGGCATAAGTAAAATAGTTTGGTTTGCCACCCACAGCAGTCTGCTGCCGCACGCAGTTAGGCTACAGCCAGAGCCTATTCTGTTCTCATGCACAGCCTGCACAGGTAAGAAGAAACCTGGAGCATCTTCAGGGAATGGAGCATAAGGAATTTTTTTTGGTAGGCTACAGGAAACTGCTTCAGCTTTAAGGCTCTAGCAGCTTGGGAAGTGAGTGCTTCTTAATGGCGTTGGTGCTGAATCATAGAAGAATGGTTTGGGTTGGAAAGGAACTTAAAGATCACCTAGTTCCAACCCCCCCTTCCAAGGGCAGGGCCACCTCCCACTAGACCAGGCTGCTCAAAGCCCTATTAAACCTGGCCTTGAACACCTCTAGGGATGGGGCAGCCACAATTTATCTGGGCAACATCTTCCAGTGTCTCACCACCCTCACAGTAACAAATTTCTTCCTAATAGCTAATCTAAATCTCCCCTCTCTCAGTTTAAAGCCATTACCCCTCATCCTATCACTATACTCCCTGATCAAGAGTCCCTGCCCGGCTTTCCTGTAGCCCCCTGTCGGTATTGGAAGGGGCTATAAGGTCTCTTTGGAGCCTTCTCTTCTCCTGTCTGGTTTACACGCTCAGTGAAACAGTGTGACTCTTGCCTTTTTTTTTTTTTTTTTTTTTTTTTTTTTTTTTTTTTTTTACCTCCACAGCATCTCTTCTTTTTTCGGGGGGGAAACAGCATTGAAAACACAGTGTAGTTTCACACATTGGCTCTAGACCGCTTACTGTTATTTTCTGGACCACAGTGTGGGAACTACTTACCTAGAAGAATCCACTCTTGTTAAAGTATGAACAAGTGTTTTAAACATTGTAACCCTCTTATATGCACTTTGTGGTGACGCTCTCCCTTGAGTAATGTGGCTCAGTTTTCTGTTCCAAGCGTCTGGAAAGATAAAGCCCGCATTTCCCTACACCCCCCCCCCCCCCCCCCCCCATATTGATCTCTTTGTCTTTCAGGTAGGAACACGGGCCTGACGCTGGCGTAAATCTGTACAAAGTGCCTCCAAAGCAAGGAAGTTGCATTTCTCTTGAATGACAACCGAGCTTTATTGATGAAGCTGCATTTGTTTCCTCTATAATGTGCAATCAGTATTCTGGTTGCATCTTTACTTAAATTACTACTTCCCTATCCCTGTAGTTAATATTGTAGGTCTGTCTTCTCACAGCTGTTTTAGAAGGGGTAACAAGTTAGATTTACTTGTTAATTTATACGGTACAGAGGCCCACATTAGCCAAAGATCCCACGTTGTTCTGTTAAGCAGTGAGAGCAGTTAGAAAACACAGCATGAGTACTTTAACCTTTGTAACTTTCAACTTAGCTGAATGTATGTTTTGAAGATTGGTACAGATTTCATAGTGATTGGCGGAGTGACGGCAGGAATATTTTTTTTTTTTTTTCTTTTTTTTGAACAAGCCTCATCGTACCTGTAGGGGTTACTTAATCAAGATCACTCCTTGATTAAAGCACTAGTAAGTGTCTGTCTGGTGCATTAGAGCAGATTTTTAAAGGACATGAAATAAGTTTAATATAATTAAGCATTTAAACATTTAACATATTCATGCATTTTTTGTTGTGGGAAGGGAATGACGGTTGGGGTAAACAAGTTTTCAGCCCTGAATGTCTAACGTGTTGATCAAGTAACGTGCTTTTCTTTAAGAAAGAGTGAGGATACATTGAAATAAGTGATGATTCCTAAGCATCTAAAGCTGTTCCCTACCACCTTCAAAAACAGCAAAGCAATGCAGTCTTGAGTGTAAATCTTCATTTAACTTTATTTTTTTACTGCTAGCGACAACCTACAAGGGAGAGATGCTAGTATGATATGTTTAGAAATTTCCATAGGTTTTGATCAAGTTTGGTTGGTTTTGGTTTTTTTCTGCAGAACTGTTGATTCTGTAAAAGCCTATGTTATGTGTAGCTTTCAGAGCAGTGAGGATCGAACTGCACCTTGAAGTTCTGTCAGATGCAACTTCAGAAAGCATACTGCTTTTGACAGACCTTATCGAATCAAGTCTGTTTACGTATTTATAAAAGACAAACTTACAACTTAAAACATGACAGTGTGATGTGAGTGGTGTTAATATATGTGCCAGCAGTTTTACTAAGATAAAAAGTAGGCATCCCAGTACTAATTTCTTCCAACATACAGTGTTTCTGCTTTCATTTTTACAGTAGGAGAATATATTAATTTGTTTTAAGAATAGTTGTAATTTCAGGTGATATGGTAGGCATCAAGTTGCATCCACTAATTTCTAAAATTCTTCATACCCTAGCATTTGTCATTGAAGTTTGATGTTGGCACATACCTGCATTGAAGGTTCGATTTAGGTATGGGGAGACATATTCTCAGAACGCTCTAAGCTATCTCTAATTTTCAAAATTTGCTTCAGGTTTCGTTTATCACAAAGATTAAATCTGTAATTATATTGAGTAGCATAAATGAGGTTGAAATTAATCTGTGATCCTAAATGTGGTTTAGTAATATAAAATATGTAACATATATTTGAATTTTACCAGACTAATTTATAATTTGGCATTAGCATTAAACAGCTGCTACCTTGAAGTGTATCAATTTGCTATACACAAATTTAAAAAAGAGTGGGAAATAGTTCAGACACTATTCTGTCACCGTCTGCACTTTCTCCACAAATTACAAACATGTGGAACTGCCTATTTTAATACTAGTTTTCTTGGGCCAAGAGGTTTTCGTCTTTGAGAAACTCCATGTTACAATTTACCTACCCCAAAGGAATCGGATGACAATCTGATTTAATGTAACTCCAGATTTAAAGTAACAATATTACAATATACATTCCTTTTTTATATGTTGTTTTAATGTACTATATATGGGTTGAGGACATTTCTCTGTAAATGTTTCCAGATGAAATATATCATCTTCTAGATGCACAGATAGGCACAGTAACTCCAAACTAAATCAAGAACTTACCCCTGCGTGAATTAGAATGGCAAAAATAGACAGATGTAGTGTATAACTTCCAATGAGCTTCTATTTTGGTATGCAATTACCAGAAATTAAATAACCAGAAGACTGATTCAGCAATGAAGCTGAATGATGTTGCCAATAAGAGGTTGGTAAATACAAATTTTTCATATTGAATTTTATTTAAGCAAATTACTTAGGTGTATATTTATCTGTCCATCTCTGTTAGATCTCCAAAAAAGATTGTTGACTGCATTGCTTAGCTGTTAAAAAAAAACCCCAAAATGGAAAGTCTCACTGAAATCATACTTTTTTAAAAACTGGCTAGCCATTATAGACCCCCAAAACTTTTAGCTAGCACCAGACCGCTGAAATTTGGTCTGAAGTTTTCTATTGCAGCCCCAAGGCAACTAATTTACTTAACAAGAATTTGTTTTTAATCTGAGTATATTGAATCTTGAGGTCTTTGTTCAGCATTGATTTCAGGACTGTTTTCCTGAAAAAAATCCAGTCTGCCAACACAACATGCTAGGGAGCACAAGTGGCTGGATAATCATCACCAGCAAGCTAACCTGGGACTGCCCTGGCAACGGATTTTAAATGGGATGATGCCTAAATGCATTTTACGGATATGAATTTATCCGCATTTATCAACTGTTAGTACGTGGGCGTAAACTTCCCTGTGACACATCAGTAAACATCACTCTCCCACCTCACACATATGCCTCCTGATTGTTTTGGGGTTTTTTACTGGTTTATATGCTGATGTAGTTCATCTTCTCAAATCTGATAAATCTTTGCCAAGTATGTCTCGGGAACATTTACAGTTACAGCATGTATGGATGAGTATGGGAACTAATACTAGAAGCAGCAAAAACTTGCGCTAAAACAGAAGTCTGGAGGAATGTCGAACCCATTAACAATGCTTTTTCTGTAGGAAGCTCACCCTCGTCAGACAATTAATAGCAAATATCATAGTTTTCCAGTGTAACTGTATAAACTCTGCTGCATATATCTGTTGTGGACTGTTGCTTCCCTCTTTGGAATCAGTGGAAAATGCTTTATTCATGTATACTTAGACTTGAATGCATGGTCCTGTAACCCCATCTAATTTGGGTATTCCTACTCATCATAAACGGTACCTTATTCTTGGAAATCACAAGTAAGCTGTAATAAAACGTATCTGTACAGGGTACTGGGACTACTGTCTCGCATATTGCCATAACAAGAAGGAAACGGAAAGTTTCTTGGTTGTCCTAAAAATGCTGAAAACTGTATGAAGTTTGAAGGGGAGTTTGGCATAACTCAATTAACTAATTCAGAAGCTGTAAAATAGGAAACAAAACCCAAACCAAACAACCAAAAGAGGCTGGTTTAGCTAGGTAAGTTGAAAGATAAGAAATAGGGGCTTGATTAAGTCAGAAGTTTACAACAGTAAACTCACTACCAGTGTACTTCCATATTGTCAGTGGTAGAGAAATATGATATAAAGGCAAACAGGTTTTCAGGTCTTCCAGAAAAAGCATCTGCTATAAGCCATAGCGAGCTGAACTTACTGGGTGATGTATCTCTATTTGTGAGGCTTTAGGTGGCGTCCTCATGTTAAGATGCATTAAAACAGCCTGTGGAGTCTTGCAGACTGCCAAGTAAAACTGGAGTCGAGCACGCCACTATTGGGACTAGCTTTGTCATGATGCCAAGAAAAAATCCACCAGTGAAATTCTGCAAACGTTTGCTACAAGTGGAAAAAAAAGGCTATAGCAAAACACGAATGCTGCTACAGTGAAAAAAAAAAAAAGGCTATACCAAAACACGAATGCCAGACCTTAGGGATCACATTAGCTGACTTGTCTTCTCTTTTTTGTATACATCTGAGATGGCATGGTTGCTACCGCACTTACCTGGCATTTGAGAGTTGGAACTCGGTTCTTTCTTTAATGTAGAATTCCTTCCTTTCAGATGTGTTTCTTTCCTCAGATGTCAAATGAAGATGGCCGTACTTTTTTCTTCTCCTTTCATTTTCTTGTTTAAAAAGGGTAAAACCTTGAAGGTTATGGAGTATCCTCATGTTATCATAATGGGGGCCAAAAAATTTCCCTGTTGCGCAGACATGGGATTCTTTCTCACTTGTTAGGAGCGTGACCGGGTTCTGTTCGCTTCCAGAATGTAAAAAATTGTTGTCTTGTGACTATAGATACCTGTCAGCTTTTATAATCTCGGAGAGTAAACCTTGTGAAGCCTTTAGAACAGCCTGTAAGAGAAGAGAGCAATAAAAGGAGATGCCTCAGAATTTCTTCAGAATTGCCTCCAAATCAGAAAATTATTCTGCAGCTTTACTGTGGGCTAGATAAACCAGTCTGTCATTTTGGCTACAAAGTTGTGAGCTTCTGCCATGAAGGAAAAATTCAGTTTTTACAGTTTTCTGGCCTTCATCTCAGAAGAGTTTTTAATTTGCCTGCAGTGACCTGAAATTAAGAAAGGAACATCAGATTCTCACCTTATTTGTGTAGCTCCCTCTACCTCCTTAAATTCTTCTGTGTTCCAAATCATGAAGAAGTGCCCTGAATCTTTGCAAAATCATACATATCATCTACCAAGCTCAGATTTGTTCAAATAAATTACTTAACTTGAATTATTTAAATTTATTCACTATTAAACCCTAATAAATCCGAAGTAGGCAATTGAAAAATGAAGTAACAGAAATTTGACTTGCTATCGTATTTTGCTAGACAATTTTACCCTAATCCCTGAAGTCTGACAATTTAATGTAATCACCTGAGTATGGTCCAAAATCCATACAATTGTTGATTAAGCTGTGAGGCTAGAAAGGGTGAATACCCAGGGGTGTACCAAAAAACGCTTTCAATAATCTCATTATAAGAGAAAGTCCAAGTTCAGCCATGATAAATGGTTATAAATTTATCCTCTTGTTCAGTTATGCCAAAGCCATATGCAACAGTGTTGTGATTTTAATATTCTGTATAACTGTCCTATGAAGCATACAATAGGAAGACCATTAAAAATCTTTCAATGTTCCTCCTCACTTAAGTTCTGAAATAGTCCAAGTCAAGTTAGGCCACTGGATTTTTAAGAAGAAATAGGTGTGCGAATATTATTCTTCATCTTTGGAAAACCAGTGTCAGTGTACGCCTTTCAGTGTACCCTGTTGTTCTTCAGATAGGCATATTTATAACTGTACCTAGGACAAGAACTCATTTGCTGAGTCTAGGCCCGTCAAATGTATTTTTTTTTTCCTGACTTAGAGGGTCCTAACACCCTTTACACAGCTTAAAAAGAAAAGGAGGGAACCTTTTTGATTTGTATACATGGATTATTCTCAGGCGTTAAGGTCACCGGCACCTTCTGGGTTTGGCAGTGGATAGTGTTTATAACCAGACAAAATCAGCAGCATGCAAGGGTACAAGACCCAGGGTATGCGTCGCCGATAGACAATAGATACCTAATATGCCAAAGACCTTGTCCGGGCTGACATGCCAAGTGGATTTGTATCCTCACTCTCTTCAGCTCATGGTTTTCAGCCCCTTCTGAGTGGATCATAGATACCTCCACAGCTGAACACATCTATACTTCCTCACTGTAATGAGACATAACTTCTCCTGTTGAGCTCTGGCCCTATAATTTTGTAATCAGACATCAGAGTCTGATTGTCATAATTGTGTGCCTAATTTGCATTCAGAATTGCCAAGATTATGCATGTCAATTAGGTATTCGAGTCCACAATTAGCTATTGCACATTTTGGTAATTGCACATGGAAATCAGGCATACAGTTGCGTGCGGATGTTTGTGCGCACAGTTAGACAGATACCCAGTTCAAACTCTAGGAAATTCAGATATTACTCTACAAGGGCTCCAGTAGGAGAGTAAAGAGAAGCTGTGATAAAGCAATATTATTTCTTGTACAATTTATTACTAAAAAGAGTTATTTAGGATGTAGAGATTAAAAGACTCTTTTTGACTCATTATGAGCAGGAGGCTCCTGCTTTATGGAATCTGTTTGATTTCTGAAAGTTATTGAAAGAGAGGAATTGGGGTGTTTGTTACCTCATTCCAAAATCACTTATTCTTTTTCTTTAAATTGATGTTTCAGCGGTTAATGTCCTGCCCTGATGTTTTTTCATTACTAGTATGGTTGAAATATTCTTTTTTTTTTTTGCAGTGCTTTTGTAAGGGATGAAATTATTGAGTGGCAGTTGGAGACGCATGTGGGCAAGTTGCAGAGAAATTTTGAGAGACGTACTAGTTTGAAACTTTGTTTTTCTCATACACAAACAATACAATGCTTTAAAAAATGCCTTTTCTGGTAACAAACCAGGCACTATAGCATTACTGGCAGGGCATTGCTGTACTAACTGGACATGTGAAATAGGAAAAAAATTGAGTGTTTGGAGATTTGGATTTTTTAAAAAGAAATTGTCCTTAAAACAGCAGCATGATAGATAATAGCTGTGTCAATAGTGTGTCCTTTGAAGTCAGAATAAGGCACCACTCTTTGAGGGTAAAAGCCCAGTCCGTATGAAACTAGAACAGTACGTTTTGATTGTTTAATAATAAACAGCCTCAGCTAGATGTAGAGTCAACAATCTGAGGAAGCTGTTCTTTGAGCTGCCTGTAAAATGAAATATGATTTCTTTTGGCATGGATCCAATTAGTGCCACACATCCAGGGCATCTGGTATAATAAAAAGGGAATTTAATTTGCATGTTGCTATGGGATTTTTCCAGTGGACAAAGTGCTGAAATTCTCAAAAAAACAAAGACAAGACAAAGAGTGGAATTGGTTTAAAAAACAAAGCAAAAGCCCCATAAACCCCCTCCAGACAAAGACCAAACCGCACATGCGTTTTAGTTATTTAATCCTGTTGCAGAATCACCTTGTAGCATCTGTTCCCTCTGAAGCCTAGAGGCAGAAAACATTGATTTGTTAGGATTCATAGTGCATGAAATTGATTTTTAAGATTTTTACTATTTTGTATCAAACGTCACTATTAGGTTTCTTCATATGTCAACAGTGTATTTTTCAGAACCTGTATCTATCTATCTATCTATAGCGCTATGGCAGGAGGAAATGTCTGTTCTTCTGACAGATCATGTGAACTGATTTAAATATTAGAGATTATACCATTTACTAGTAATTTTTGGTAATCTGTTTATGCTGTATGTTCATACTTGTTAATGTGTATGCATCGTAGTAAACATTCCACAGTACTTCTCTCTGAAATATTCAGAGGTTTAATAAACTATTGTCGTTTTTAAATACCAAAATAATTCTAGTTTAATTATAAAACAGTAATGTATTCCAAAGAGAAATACGATTTGTAATAAATATTTTAACATACCTGATTTATGAAAAGGTAAGAACAGAAACTTATTTCCAATACAAAAATTTGGCTTTATCAGTTTTCCGAGAACTCCTCTGTGTCGGGGTGAATCCTTATGTGGTAACTGTAAACTAATCTTAGTTCCGTGTATCTGGGAGAGATGGGCTGTGGGCATAGGGCTGCTTCAGCAGCTCGGAAACATCTGGTCAACACATATCTTTGATGTTAGGAAATTGTTTTTGACATTGATGAAACAGTAGTAAACTGCTTGTTTTCCATATTTTTTTAACTGTTAACAACACTTCCTGTTTAAAAATACCAGCTATATGTAAAACTAGTTTTACTGAGATGTTTCCTGGAGAATTTTATAAACATGATATATTTTTGTTTTTGAAGAATTCCAATGAACAATTTTAAATTCGTATGAACTTTACATGTTTCATGAAAACCGGTTGTATTTTATGAGTTTCTGAAAAACTTTAATGACCGTAACAATCCCGTGCTGTAGTTAATCCTTTTGCGTATGGACCGATGGCCACGTGGATGAAAGCCACCCTGAGTACTGAAGTCAGTGGTCTCTGAACCTGACTGTTGCTCAGTTGCTGTGTTTTGAGGTAGCTGTGGAAAAGGCGTTGCCTTGCGCTGGTGCCAGCTGAAGTAGCCCTTATCTGGGGAACGGCCACCTTCGCTTTGCTGCTCTCAATTTCCAGGCCGCATTAGTTGAAGTCAAGAATATGCTGATGTGGCTTTTGATCAATTTGGACCTAAATGTCAGAGGTACTTTGAAATGACAAGTTGGATATAGAAAAAGAAGAGGTTGATGCATTTATTGAGTGTTTGGGTATTTTGTATTCATTCTTATTTTTATTATTGCTTGTAAAAAAACACAAAAGGGATAGTTCAAGGGACGGTTGTATTTTAATTCTTCTACACAGATAATTAGCTTGATTTGGTTTTCTTGCCTATAATGCAATGGCCTGGTAAATAAAAAATTTCCTCCTCCTAACCTATTGAGGTAACTTTTTAATCCAATTGTGGAGACTGAAATAATGTTTCACAAAAGCATTGCCTCTGCTGTTATTTCACGCCACATATATCTTCATTTTCATCTTACAAAGTAATTATTATGTTTTAAATATATTTAAAACAGTAATTACTAGTACGATGGAGATACTGACTAGTATTAAGTTAGCTATGTTTCAGTTGGGGAAAAATAGAACCATTTTGCATTTTTGCTGTATGGGCTATTAGCTGCAGACAAATAAGAGTGTGCCTTTCATCTATTTGAAGTATTGAGCTGCAATGAACCCCATTCAGTAGGTGACTATAAAGTAATTGTTTTGAAAAAGCAGGCTTTTTTTGTGGCTTCAGAATTGCCTGGAAGCTAGGATGTAAATTTTCCTATTTCAACTTACTGAAATTTAATAATGAAATAGGAAGTTCTCTGCCTTCCAATATACAGCAGTGTATTTTATGAAATTTATTTTATTTTTTATTTCATGAAATAATGAAAAAAAATGTTTCCATCACGGAAAATCAGGGGAGTAAAGTACTTGTTTGTTGATGTTGCATACAGTGTCCCTTTATGATAGCATGATTCGTGATACTGCTTTTAAATATATATTGCTGCTGCTTATAAACCTAAGAGTAAAATGTAGGATGAATTCTGCCCTGTCAACCTCTAAGAACTGCTAGTTATAAAATTTTACCCGTGCTCATGGCCAGCAGGTGTGACAGTGCATAACTGACGAGCCTTTGAAAACTGAAAAAATTGGAAGTGTGACTTTGCAACATCATACTGAAGATAGTCATATATGGCTAGCAAGCGGATAGCCCGGTCTTTCCTCTTGTGTAGGGCAGTCTTTATCAATCTAAACATTATATTGACATTGATAAACTGCATTTGAACTGCAATGGCCTAATGGTTAGGGTGTACCACCTTGTAGGGAGGGATCATAACAAAAAATATGTTAGTTTAGTGTGACTTCAAGAGTCAAAAGGCTTAGTGAGAAACTACTTTGGTTTATGAATTAGTGTATGCAGTCATTTAAGCTTAAGAAGTAAGTCTAAAGAAGGATTCAGAAATCCTGAATCAATGATATCACCATGTATATTGTAACAATATACTGACGAATAACCCTTCTTGTTCGTGTTTCAGCATTTCAGGGAACACCTTGACAAACTTTTTGCGAAAGGAATTGGAATGCTGGACATTGCTTTAAATGAAGCTTTCAACATGCTCAATGAAGTAAGTTAATGCTTTTTTAGATTTACGCCTCTGACACCTTTCTTGCTATTTAGCAATTACTGTCAATTTTAAGATAATAAATTAGAACTCAGAAATGTGATGATCATAAAATATCTATAGAACAAGAATTGTATATAATGTTAGTTGTCCAGGAAATTGTCCTTCAAAGGATATTTTAATTAAAATCAGACCTATAGTCTTTGCCTGAAAGGCTTTTCCTCCAATGGTGCACATCAGTCTTAGTGGTTATCATGCAATGACTTTTATATAGTGTATTTCAGAGAGATTTTTTGTCATTTCTGGCAAAGGTAAAATATACCGTCATGCTACAGATTCCAGCAAAGAACAATTTTAGCAATATTTTGATTCAGCTGACTATATACTTTCTTGGGAACGTATATTGGAAAAATCAAGGAAAGAAAGGAGAAAAGTGAACAGTAATAGTAACAAATGAGAATTAGTACGAGGGAGAAAACCAATAAAAATAAAATGCACCATCAAATATTTCTCATGATATTATGAATGAAAACCGTACATAGTGTGGTAGGACTAAAGCCATTTCTTTACAACCTCGGTTAACATCAGTTCAGATATAGAGTTTCCGTAAAGGAGAGCGCTGGCTTTTTTTTTTTAATAACTAATTATAAGCGTATGTCTTCCTCCAGGAAGAAGTTAATATTAGCAGCTTAAGATATGATTGAAAATACTTTGGTGTTTCCAGAAAATCTTTCTCTTTGTTAAAAAAAGAAAAGAACATATTTAAAGATTATGTATGTATTCTTTTTAATAATCTAAATCAATTAAGAGGTGAGTTGATCCTGATTTAGAACACCTATGTGTAGAGGAAGATACTTATTTTTTTTAGTGAAGAGGGAGGTATCATCTAGAAAGGCAGAGTAACATCAAATTCCTGGCAGGTGAATTAAAATCATGCGGACTCTTAGTCATTAAATAACCTTTTAAAAAGATGATGCAAAATCATCTGTTGCTTTGAGTTTTTCAAGCGAGATTACTTAAAGCCTTTTAAAAGCTTTTCTAAAGCAACAAAAGAGGGGGAATGCAATGCGATTCAAACGCAAGATAGTGATTTGATGCCCAAATTATTGGGTTGAAATGTATGGACTATGGTTTTTAGATGATCAGTTTCTTCTACTGAATGTCTGCTGATGTTACGATGAGAATATAGCTCCATGTGTATTTAGGAATTCTAGTTTGGCTACAGATAGAAATGAATCTCTTCCGATATGGTTATCATGGCGGCAGCCCAACTGGTAGTAGTTAATTTTGTATAATGTTAATGTTAGTGATGGATACTTCCAGGTAAATCCACTGTGTGTTTCATTCTAAGAACAACTTGTCCTCGAAAGAGACTCACGCTTCATATACAGGAAAGTAAATATATATTTTTATCTGTGTGTGTATATATCAGCTTTAAAGGTAAAAAGTAATTTACAGTGTTTAGACACAAGCTTTCAAAAATAAACAAATCGGTGCTTCCTTCATACCGCTTGAACCTCTGTGACATATTCATGGTATCTCTTCTCAGTGAGCCAAACTGAGAGTAGTTCTGGCCTCTTGACGTCCTTCCGTGATAGCCTGTTCCCGAGACATCTATCAACTCTGTGTGAGGGGGCTCCAAATAACTGCTGTTAGTGTGATCTGTAGGTGCGTATGACAGAAGAGCCTGAGTTTAGGGATGACAATTTAGACCCCCTATCTTGCTGCTTGATAGAACTAGCTTGGTTTATCGTTCTGGGTTTGAACAATGCCTTGGAGTGTTGACTGGAATACAGTCATTAGAGATGAGTGCACCCTCCCTCTCTAGCCAAGGTATGGATCTGAAAAGAGGCAGCGTTTAAAAGACTACAGTGTCTCTCCTTTAAACCGAGATACATTTCTTTCAGTCTAAAAGTTTCAGGGACTTAATTCCTGTCTCACAAATTAAATTCAGTAAAACTTGCTATACTACGACTAAGGTTGGTAAGGATTAGTAAAGAAAGCTTGGAAAAACATTTTTATAGTACACTTTTCCTTTTAATAAAGATGCAATTTAGGCATATTCTGACTTGTTTTTTCATGTCATGAAGACAGTTTAGTTTCTCTTTTTGCCTAACATTTCCCAGGCCATCTATTTTTCAGCTTATCTAGCCTTAGTCGATCCCATGTCTTAAAAAATCATGTACCTTTAGAATTAATATACATCATAACTAACCTCAATTGGATTTTAAGAATGCAGACAAACTAGTAACAACTCATAAATAAACAGAAGATTGAATAAAGACTGAGCTGTGACAACTGATGTTTTTAGAAACTTTATTTTTGTCACTCACATTTAACAGAGTTGTTTTGGAAAGAAATATTTCAGTCACAAATAAAACAAGCAGATTCCTTTTTTCCCTTCTTCCCCCCCGCCACCCCTTTCCTTTTCTGCTTCCTTCTTGTTTTTCCTTTTTTCAACTGAGCTTATATTCATGAAAATATTTTAAAGTGTATAGCTATTTCTTTTTTTGGGGAAAAAAAAATGAAATCTGTAAGTCTGCTGCAAAAAGGAAATCTCGTCTCAAATGAGTAGCAAACTGTCTTTTGATTGAAGGATGTACCTTGCAAGTGAGACCTCAAATCAAAATATTCTCCAAAGGGTTTCACTTGACAAGTGTGCCTGTCTTTATACTGTAGGATCGTAGATTAATTAATGGTTCTAATTCCTTTGTATTCATCTTGAAGTACAATATTGATCAGTTCTTTTCTGGGCATAAAATCCTAAAATGAAAAGATGAGGATTTTCCTTCACCCACTGCCCAGATGTTCACCTAGACAGTGTGGAACTAATTCCTTCATGTGGTACCTGCCAAAAACGACAATGGGAACAGCTGCATGAAGTAAAGAAAAATCTAGGTGTTTGTAGAGGGCTTATTAAGAATCCCGTTGTGGGCATTGAATATAGTCTTAGGAAACGGACAGACATCTTATCAACGGATAAGAGCTGCTTAATCTCTCCTTAAAAGAATACAGCTAACCATCTTCTGCTTTGTCTTACGGTATGTGACATTCATGTGCCAGAAATCTATTCTTGTGAATTATAGCTTAGCTAAGGATGTCTCATCTATGTTTAAAAAAACAAAAAGGGGGTGGGGGTGGAAGATGGAAAAAAAGGAGGGGGGGGGAAAGCTTTGTTTTACACAAATAGTCTATGAAAATTCTGGTTGGATTTTAGAATGGTTTAGGGGTTACCCTAATTAAAGTCAGTTACTTTTGTCTTGCAGTTACCTTTCAGTATTTGCCTAGGTTGTTAAGACTTGAAGATGGTTGATACTGATGTCCTTGAAAGCATGTTTAAAAATCCTCTTCCAAATTCTTTCCTATCATCAATTTATGCAGTGTTCATTATACAGTGTAAGAACATAGAAGTGCTTGGTACAGTAGTTAGGCACCTACTGTGTCATGTGACGGCTGCAATTATCTCTTTTGGTGACAAATGCGGTCTTTGCAGTGATTACCTTTAAAAAAAATCATAGCCAATTAAATAAAATTTTGTGACATTTCAAAGCCTGTTAATCACAACCAAATGCTGTAAATGTCAGGATGCATTGAAAATTTTGCTGCTAACTGATGAATCACTGAGTTAATTGTAGTTCATCATAAGGCCCTTGTCATTGTTATTATTATGGAAAACACTTTCATCACTCTTGCTATTCAATAAAATTAAAGTTCTAGACAAATATGAGAAGATATTACTCATCAAAGCATTCACATTCTTCAAAATATTCAAACAGATAACTGTAGAATAATGCAGATGCATACGGTACCATGTTTTAAAATAATATACGAAGGCATTCCACCTGCCTTAATTTCCCTTTTAATTTAATTTCCCTTGTCTCCTTCAAAACATGTTGTCCATATGAAGAATATACCCCTTGACAAAATAGCTTCATCCTGGTGAGAAAATATTGTGTCTAAGATCATACTAACAAAGGAATCCCACTTTAATAATTCTGGGTCTCGTTAAGACTGGAAAAATGGTCATGACTGAAGAATTTTAAGGGTAGAGTGCTTTGCAGGTATCACAGATAAGAGTTTTCACACAGGCAGTGACCAAATATAGCTAACTCCGTAAAAGCACATCAGTTTCCCTTTAAGTAACGTGTCTCTATTACTGTTTGCTGAGGTTCCTGTTTGATCAAAAGGAAAGTGATCTGGAGGAGAGGTGCAGATGATATAAACGATTGTTGAGTGATGTTTGTGGATGTGATTACTCAGATATGGAAATGTGATGGCAGAAGAAAAAAAGACAGAGCACTGCTGGAACCCACCATCCGCTCCCTTTCCTACTGCAGGCATGTCTACAAAGATGACATTTTTAGAAGTTAAGAACTTTTTCTAGAAAAAAGAGGTTTAGAGTTTGGGAAGAACAGCAAATATGTAAGGGCGAGTAGACTGCAGAAAGCTTAAAGGCAGAGCCCAAATTTAACTAGAATAGTCCGAATAAGTGTTATTGACTCCAGGAGCAGTCAGAGTCCCTGCAAGGTAATTCACCTTTAAATTTAAATACTACTTCTCAAATGTGAGCACTCTTTTTTGGGCACTGTTCAGCACAGATAGGCTGGTGAGGTGGCATAAGGTAATTATTACATGGTTTGCTCAGTACCAAAAGGAAGGTGGTAGGATGAGGCCTTGTCTGACCTCAAAGTTGGTAAATGTACCTGAAAACTACATAGGAAGAGAACAAAAGGAGATTGTTTGTTCATTAGCTTGTATTCAAATGTTAGCCCAATCTATACAGCTGTGTGTAATGCCTCAGTTTATTGATCTTTTCACAGATTATTTTTCTTTTAGTGTTTGTACAAAGTAAAAATCAAATCATTTCCCAGCTCTGCATTTTTTGCTAAAAGCTGGATGTTTCACCTAAGTTCCTTGTATATTTAAAATAATACATATGCAAATAAGAACCTATTCTGTGATGAGAGCAAGTGGAGACAAATGGATTCAAAATTAAGGCATCAACTCCAGAATAAAGAGATCAAAGCTTATGTTATGGCTCAATCCAGTTTACTTGCTCTTTGACCAGGAGAAAATCCTGTCTGTGCAATGATGAAACTGTCTTTGCGTACTCCGAAGGATGTGTAGATGGCTGTCGAAGCACCTGTGCTCAAGTACTGCAGTTCAGCAGCTTGAATTACTTCTATGTGTTCATTTTGAGTAATAGGAGAATCTAGGAATATATAAATATTAGCTTGGTCTCCCAGAGAAACATTTTATGAAAAATAACATAGGGAATGTAATCCTGAGTGAATATGAATGCCATATGAATAGTCATAGGTTTCTCTAAGTGGTGTATTTTCTGTACTTTGCAGTAAAATTATCAGTCATTCTTTTCTTCTTTTTGAGTAGCTTGTACTTTTAAAACTATAAATCAAAGCAAACTCTATGTAGGTATATCAACACATATCAGCTATCTAAAACAAGGGAATACGCTTTTAATTTGGGGAAGTGCTATATTTATCTATGTTCCTTATTTTTCAAGCTGATAAAAAGGGGATATATAGTGAATCCAGATTCTGTTACACAACTGAAGTTACAGTTCAGTAAGAACGTAATATCTATGATAAAATGTTTTCAACCTGAGACTTTTTCACCTGCTTCTAAGCATGCTAGGTTTTTGGCAAGATCCATGTTTATCCAGCGTGATCCTATCTATCTTCATCAACAGGAATGTGCTGTAACTAAATTAATGTTTCCTTTCACAGTTCAATCACACGGGACAAGGAAGTATTTGCAGCCAAGCCATAATGTTGATTACCGATGGAGCTGTGGACACATACGATACAATATTTGCAAAATATAATTGGCCAGACAGAAAAGTAAGTGTGTTATCACCTTTATTTGATGGAAACCCCAAAGCTTCATATCCAATATAAAGTGTATGCCTAGTGAAAAGTCAGTAACAATCTTTCTAATAATCTGAAAATGATTTTTGATAACTGGATGTTTCACTAATGACAAAAATGATGCTTATGTGATATTGCTTGAGGATAGAGATGGCCTTTTACTGTAGTAATGAACGTAGGATAATAAGATATTAAGGAAATATTTCCCTTCAGGGTACGTTTTTGACCATTATATATTACTTCCTCTGTGAGACATCGTTAAACATGAAAAACTTCCTCCTCCTCCCAAAACACTCATTAATGATTCAGTGCTTTTTGGAGCTAAAGAGGGATACGTACTGTGGCCAGTGACCAATTTACTAGGACTAGAGAAGGAGCAGAGGTAGTTCGCAGGTTTTTGAATTTCTTTAGTTGGCAAAGTGAGGGATAGAGTTGGCAATCGGTGAGATTTATTAAAAATGTATTTGGTTCTATCTATCTGTATAAAGAAATTTGCCCAGGATTAAATCACCTGGCTATATAACATGTGGATGTTACACTGCGGTGCAGAAATGCCTTGAATTTTCCTGTTGAAAAAGTTCTAGTAGGCCTCGTGTTTGGATGTGAAATAATTTCCTTCTACACTTTTTATCTTCTGCTAAAGCAAATTTCGGGACTATTTTAGTAGTTTTTGTCTTTTGAGATAAGTGCCATGATATATGCCTGTAGAAGCAACCACCTCACTCTTCAAAGTGCAATTTGAACAAGTAACTGATTAATATGAGTGTGCTGCATAGGGTTTCAGTATTCTGTGGAAAAAAGTAGTAGGTTTGATTTGTAGTTTTTAGTCACGTTCCTCTATTTTATAAAATTGCATTTGTTTTATGTTCTCCCTTTTCTTGTTTACCTGAACTAAACCTCATCTATTAGCAATCAGTCAGCAAGAGAAAATGGGAAACTGGTGATTTTTTTTACTGATCTTCTGAAAATGTTATGTCAATTACTGTCATTCTGTGTAGCAAAAATGACATATAAGTATTCTACTTTTTGTTGCTTACGAGGTTTTTATTCAGAGAATGTAGAGTAATAATTAACTGCAATCTGAAGATCTGTTTTTCTCTTCCGATACCTTGCTCACTCCTTTTATGTAACTGCATTCTCTAAAAGAAGGAAGTTCATACTTTTTGTGATGTTACCAGGACGTGCCAGAAGTCTGTCATCTTTAAAAGAATGCAAGGATGCATCAGTATTTGCGTTTTCTGAGGAGAGCTGTAACTCTTTTTTGCGTGAATTGATGCTAGACTTTGTGTAGCGGAAGAGATGAGGAAGTTCAATATTGAATTAATGCATTAAGATGTAGAATGAGATATTATGAAAGAAGTTCCGTTGGATGTCAGCTTTTGTCCATTTTGGTGTCTGTTGTACTATGTTGGGTCACATCTCAGTTGGCAATGGCACTATTGCTGAAATAGAACAGAAATATTTGTTTCTACTCTGTTACATGCAAGACGTACCTGCTTGAAATGTGGTGATCAGCTGTTTACAAATCAGGGGAGAATACGTGACCTTTGATCCTCGTCTCCCTAATTTTCTTCAGTGCTTTTTACTGAGATTATTTATTGTTGCTATTTGCATGAAAATATCTCCTTTCTTATTCTGTATTTACTGTTGAAGATGGGTGACTCCTCAAGGGTAAAGCTTTTATTGATTTTTCTGCTGATTAATAAGACATTTGGAAAGTACAGGCTTTATAAAATATATTTGTCTGTTGAAATTACTGAATAATTCTGGAAACGGTAACATATTTAGACTGTAGCTTGTTTTTCAGATATCTAAGTACTCAAGATGGGATCTGTTTTTATCAGACAGGTCATATGTTATGTTTTTCTTCCTAAGTAAAGGAGTGTAACTCCTTGATATTATACGGCGAGTCTTCTATCAGCTGGCTGTGCTTATATAAATGCATGGTAGTAACATGGTCTGGTAATACGCGTATGTGCATGGTAGTCAGATGGTCTCAATATATCTCTTAATTCCTTCTTCGTATTCACACTTATTTCCAAATGTTTTCTGAGAGAAACACAAGACATATAACCTGATTGTGAAATCATTATTTTAATAGCTGCTTCTTCAGATCACAAATGTTTATAAACAACAGACAATTTTTTTTTTCTTTTATTTTGAGTAATTCCCAGATGTTTGCACGTGCTTTTATCCCTACAGAAATGGTCTGATGGTCTGAAAAGTGTTAGTTTCAGCTATAGGCTTCAATATTTACTCAATACTTCAGTCAGTTAAATCTTGTACTCGTTCAAGATTTCCATGATCAGTTGATGTATGAGGAATTTTCATTAAATTAAAACAAAGTAAATTCAGGAATATGAGGAATATGACTGCATCTAAATTACCTTTAGAATTTCAATTAATATTTCCAGCACCTTCCCCCTCCCACTAATTTTGTCTCCTTTCCATTTTTGATGGGATTGAGTGTCTTTGTAGGCTGGAGCCTCCTGGAAAGGAGGCTTAAAAGTTTTTGGTGTCTTTTATTTTTTTTTTTTAAAGTCTTTCCTCTCTTATTCAATGGGATATTATCTGAAGTAAGTTGTTAAGTCCTCAGGTGTTCCATGAGAACATTTTGCTTTATCTAGCGAACACTGATGCCTAAGGAGATTTACAGAATCTCTCGGAAGGATGTACCTCTGACATCTGGCATTTTCTTACACTATGAAGTCAGTTCCCCTCAAGAATGGGAAGACGCCACGGGGAAACTGTCTCTGTCATATGAAATCAGTAAGGAAAGAGCTCTCTGAAACAGTCAGCTATTTTCCCAAAACCACGTGCTATATATCTTTCATGTGCAAGTCAACAGCTATATCTGAGACAACAATAGTTAGCACAGCTGTTGCAATAAGCAGCAGGACAGGTTTCCCCCGGGGTATAATTCTGCAAAGGCCTAGCATGAAGAATCCTACCTTGTTCAGCGAGGACATGGTGTTTAGGGAGTAGCTATTACTTGATATGCAGTATTCCACCCAACTTCATAAAACATTTAGCACATTATGCAGGCTTCTAAAGTGTATATTAAAGGTACGTAGAAAAGAAAATCAAATCAGCTTGTGCTCTTCTCAAGCTGAAATATTTCAGTATGAAAAATGAAAAGATTTCCATATGTATGCTTTAATGCATTAGAGCGTTCAACATTGTTTGTTGGTTTTGTTGGTCTGGAAAGGAAGAATTCTTGAAAATGCAATACTCTACGTGTTCACAATGTCAGTGTGCCTGAAGATCATGCATGTGGTGCACTTACGATCCCCCACTTTTTCACTATACCATCTTTCTTCTCTCCAGAGCCATTTTATATATATATTTGTAAATCACAGCTTTGAACTGCTTAGTAGGTTTTTTTCCTCGTGTTTTTTGTTGTCTATTCATCTATATATTGCCTTGCCATCTTTCTTATCATTTATGTTTTTCCTGCCATTTTGATACTGTCATGGACACTGATGAACAAAGTATTAGCCCTAACTGAGATAAGTTTCTGTGTATCTCGGTTACTGTGTCAGCAAAGTACCTATTTCAGTTCTCTTTTATCTAATGTTAGATAATATTAAATATGTCATCATTAGTTCAAGCAGAAACATCTTGTTCTCTTACAGGAAGGCACAAATTTTTCATATAACTTTGAAGGCCTTGCCAGTTTGTCAGTGACAATCTCTGGAAACAGAGAGTGAAAACTTACTGTCACGACGTATACAACAATTATATTTTCTTTTTTCCACACCACCTGTATTGTTTTTAAAAAAGATACTGTGTAAACAGGGATAAGAGCTTGTTATTACATATCATTGTAGATGTATTCTGCCTGACTGCTGGTTAAAAAGCTGCTTCTTTCTGATAATGTATTGAATAAAAATTGTGTTTTGAAACAGAATAACATGGCTATGGTTAAAACCCCAGAGTAGCTTAAATTAATTAATTGAGTTTTTTGGGGGGAATATCAGCCAGATTATGTCTATAAGACTGTTTCCTTGAAAGAAGAACACTTTCATTTTTCTCTATATTTTACGAGTCCCTATCTCCCTCACAAAAAAAAGCCAATTCCCCATGTTTTCTTAATATCTTCTACTACTTAAAATGTAAATCTAGTAGATGCTATTTTTATAAGACACTAGGTTTTATTCATATGACTAAGGATGTGTCCTGGTTTTGGCTGGGATAGAGTTAATTTTCTTCCTAGTAGCTGGTATAGTGCTGTGTTCTGGACATGATCTAAGTTGTTAATGTCTATTTCCTTTTATTTATGAGTCCATACATGTAATCTTGCACCTTAAGGAGCTAGATTCTCATACATTATAAATAAGTTTATGCTATGTACGTGATTTTTCTCATTCATGAAACTTACATTCAGTATTTTCAAGTTTCTGTACTTCATTCGTGACAGCTCTGCCAAATGAAGTACCAAAACCAGAACAATTACTCTGAAAGAGTAATCCATCTACACTGTCATATAAAAGCCCATGTTTTCACCATGTAGCAGAAATAAAGGTTTAAAAGCAATAGCATCAGGAAAGGGTTTGTTTACAAGTACAACTGTGATATAGTTGCAATACGTCCCCCGTTTTTTTTTTTAAGGTCCTATTTCAGAAGGAAGCCTTTAAGTCTCAAAGTATCTTTTTGGTGTCAGTTGGAACAGAGAGTCATACTTTTACAGTATATTATTACTTCTACTATTACATCCAAATGCACTTGTAGAAACCAAGCAAAATACTGCACTTACGTATTTCACTAGGCGCCTTATTCTAATCTAAAAGCATGAAAAGACGTTGCTGTTGGGGGGGGTGGACAGGCAAAGAGACATGAGTACAGATTTGCTCCCAGAAAGTAAGTAGTACCACTAATTGTCTCTCCCTAATTAACACAATCCTACTTCCTCTCTATTGGAAAACTCCAGGAAGATTAACCTCGTAAATGTTGCTGACATGCAATAGCACATCTAAAAACAAAATTACAATGCGATCAGAGATATCAGAGCTACAAGCCCTGTCATGCTCTCTGTTGAAAGCCATTTTAGTCATTAATTAATAAACTTGGAACAGAAAATAACTACTTAAATAATATTTAACATATTCTGGCATTTTAAATATAGCAAGACTGTTCTCGGTATGTTGTGACACTGCAAAGAAAAATAATATAGTAAATCCTTTTGTATAAATGCTTGAGGAAGCACTTTAAAACCCTCGTGACTCACCAACAGCTCCATGGAGTCTCGTGATCCTTTTTCTCCACTGGCTAAAATGACCAAGTGCCTGCATGGTGTGCAGCATGGGTCCTTTTCTCTCCGCTTTTCCCCCGTTGTTTTTATGTGGCTGTCAAGTTCTATACTTCTATAAAGCCCATCTCCTCATTGTTTTGGAGAATCCCAAAAGCATTTCTTCCATGACCATGATTCAGGGCAGAGTCTAAAATCCCATCGAGATCAAGGAGAAACAGGTACATAATTGAGGTATATAAGCAAATATTTTTGTGACATTTCAGTTTGCATACATTCTAGTCTTCCTTTTCCATATGGGTTGATGCAGCACTCACAAGGGGTCAAGGAGGATGTCATCTTTGTGAGCTGTTGTGACTTGCAGCATTCAGAGATGGATGTTCTGCTCCTTTAGCCTGAGAGCTCTTCACGGTGACATTGTACCACATGCAATATCTGAAAAAGAAAGCAAAAGAATCATTGTATTAATTGAACGATGTCCTTCCCTTTGGGTTTGTCCTTTGATCCTGAAAAGCATTTGTTTTCATAATCATCTGAAATAGCTCTATGCTATGGTAGATATATGCAAAAAGAGAAGCAATAATCCTTCGCTACTTAGTAAAGTGAAAAGAAAACCAAAATACCACCTAAAATGTCCTCATTTTCTAGAATCAAATCCAGCTAGGCTTGGCCAGAATTCTCTCCTGAATTTTTTCTCTGGTAAGAAGGAAGGATGATTATACTCTAGAATTCATGCTTTCCTTTTATTTATTTTGTTTTTAAATCTGAGTTAAAAGTACCCCCACATTCACCGTATTACCTTATTCATTATTCTGCAGTCTTTCACTTGCTGGGCAAATAACAGGGAATAAAACGTCATCTGTCTGTCTTCTATTATCCTGAGGGCTCTGGGGAAAGTTCATTTTGGATGGGAGAGAAATATTTTCTTTATGCTTATGAACCATTACAACAAGGCAGAGATTTAAGATGGTTTCTGTCACCACTAAGACTTCGAGTAGGGTGAATATAAAGAATAACTGCAATAACATCTTTATTCCTACTGCTAAGTGATTATGAAACAGAAAGACCGAACAGCTAATGCTGCCTATGTCTCAACAGAACTGTTGAAATTACAAGATAAACAGTTCCACGACTTTAAAGTGTTTATACCTGCTTTTCCATCTGCTTTATATGAAAAATTTCAGAGTCTGGAAGGTCTCTAGGTCTACATACAATACTTAAAGTTATAATTGAATCAATCCAGAGATTAGCACCTCCAAATTTGCTGGATTTAGATTTGATTTCATAATAATATCCTGTATTTGCAGACAATAATAATCAGTTCATAACTCCTTAGCTATGTGGGACTTTAATGCATACTTTTTACGGAATCAATACTTATAGCATATTTCGTAATATACAGCATTATGCTTTCTTAAATACTTAAGGAAATACTTGGTCATTACTGGTTACTACTGGTCACTTGGTCACTAAAGGTATTTATTTCAGTCCGCTTCTTTATATTAGAGATCTCTGAAATCAATATTTAATAATTCTGCAGTTTATTTTTTTTTTTACTCAAAATTATTTAGTGAGTTTAAAGATGACCAGTGATCTATTGGCTTCAACTGCTGTATCTGAAATGGAAGTCTGAGCTTTGGGTATATGTAAAATTCCTCAACCGTTTAGATTCTACCATAGGATGGGAAAGAATGTTTTCCTTACCCTCCTTTAATAAAGGAAGATGAAAACATCACATGTTTTCATTTCCTTTGTCTCAAATCTACCCTAAAAACAATCACGAGATCAAGTGGATGCTGTGAAAACGGGCTACAAGAAACTGGGTGGCTGCATTGTGGCATCGCATTGGTGACAAACCATCTTTTTCTTTGCCTGCTATTCACGAGGTTGCAAACCATTCCGCAGATTTTTAACCAGGTTCCTGTAGCTTAGGAACCTGCTGATGTTGGCAACATGGAACATCGGTGCAGCAAATTGAATGTCTCAAGTACGATGTTGTCTGGATGTTACAAAATTGATTTTTTTTTTTGCTAAAAAGACTGAAGTACTTTAAAGGCAGACGTTATTACAGCTACACAAACCGTGTGCATTATTTATTACTGGATATCTCCAGAACAAAAGAAGGTCCAGACACATTATAGGCCTTTCAAGTTATGACATAACTTACATTAATTAGCTGTCTTTTTAGGCACCCGAGCAGTATTATGAAACACGGAGTATGAGATCAAACAAAAGTTCTTGATGTGGGGATAAGGAGAAACAGCTCCTCACAGAAACGCTGTAGTCCCAGCTTCCTGCCCCAGCTGCAGTTTTATTTTTGGAAAATTTTAATTTGCTGTAAAGAAACTTTCTGCAGTGCTTAAAAACAAAATGTGGGGAGATGTTTTTTGTGAAGATAAGAGTAATTGAATCTTTTCTTCAGCGTGTATGTGGGTTGCCAGAGGAAGGATTACTGCCTCTTGCATGCAGAGTTACGTTGGTTGGACTCGTATAGTGGCTAATGCTTTTTGAATGTTTTAAGAATTTTAGTTGGGATGATCATGGGTTTTAGATCATGGTACACATGTAAATGTATATCCAAAGTGCTGTTACCCTGTTAATGGTTGTCATGTCATCAGAACTAGCTACAAAAGTAAATTAACTATGAGTCATACCAAGTACCTTATAAACAATAGCCAGTCAGAATGGACAATAATCCACAGTCAAATAGATTGTCTGAAGCATTTTTGGGGAACTCATGAGTATCAGTAACACAAAAATCATTACTTTTGCTCGTAAAAAATAAGTTAAATTTATGTGGTGTATGTAGACATAAGGAGTTCAAAAATTTAAGATAAAATATGTGTACATAAAACATGCCTAGATGACTGCAAGCAGTCGCTAGTTGCATCTGCCATAAGCTCCATATCACTGAAATATGTGGCTGAAAGCCATTATTAACAAGAGAAACCAAAGTATTGTAAGTAAATATCATAATAGGAACCTGGTATCTTAGGGATTCTGTTTACTAATCCACAAAATGAATATAATGAAACCTGACCTGATATTTGAATTGCTGTAAGGTCTTAATTTTTTAAAAAATTATTTTTGTGGAGGTATTATGCCAGAAGCAAGACAGCTAAAGTAGGCACAGTAATTGCACAAATATGCCCATTTCATTCTGTGGAATATGTATATTCTTGAGGTAGTGGGTTTTTTTGTGAAGAATTATGTCATCCACTTAGGGAAATAGTGAGATCATTTATTTCTTGAAGTTCTTCAACAGCATGATAAAAAACTGTATTTCAGTTTCTGTGGTTTAAAGTGAACAATACTGCAATTATACTGAAAGCCAGGATACAGTTCATAGCCTGCTTGCTTTTAATTACTTCTCTTTATAATGTACGCATCTTCTTACTTAAACACGACAGGCGGAAAAGAGATGTTGAAGGCTGGCAGAGCTGTTTGATTTTAGATGAGTATCTACATTATCTGTAAAATATCAAGAATGTTGTTAATTGTAAGTAATCCACCAATAAAAAGGTGACTATACGCAAAAAGGTGACTATAAACCCATTTGGTTGCTTTTGACAATAAAGAGAGAACACGGCATTCCAATCAATTAATTTGGATTAATAACAACAAAAAGGTACAGAGTAAAAACCCCCTGAAGATGATGTTAGACTGAATGTCTTCCTAAATTACCGGTTTGAAGTTTGGCTTCTGGAAGCAGTTGGAATTATCTGAGTCTCTATTAAAGGTTACATCACAGAGGAGAGCCTTGGTGAAAAATAAATGGGTGAAAGAGGCGAAACTAGAGTTGTGCTCAGCCACCTCTGCTTCCTTCACCTATAGCCTGAAATGGAAGGATGTCGTAGACCTACAAGCCTGCTTGCTTTATAGGCACTTTCTGTTCTCTAGAGCACAAGATATTAAGTGAAAACTTTTCAGTGATTCTACAGACAGGGAAGAGTGAAATCTTAGTTTGTATTTTGGCATAAGTTTTAAAAAGCTGTCCTTATGATGTTTTAGGCCTCCGTATAGCTTTAGAATATACTGCAATAAAATTTCAATTTTCTAATTTTTTTTTTTAAATGCAAGGTTAAGCTTGAATCAAACACAATATTATGTAGTGGACACGCATCAATAGGATTCAAGATATTTTTATGACTAACAAGAATGTTCACAGTTACATGCAGTAACACAAGTAGAGGAGACAGTGCAATGGTGAGGCTTAAATAGGAAAATCCGTTATTGTGTCTTTTTCTTAACCAATAGGTCAGATTCATTGCTAGTCCAATGAGGTATGGCAATTCCAAGTAGCCTGTAGGTAACTGGTAAGTACCTTGGAAAACTGTAGGCTGTCACGAAGAAATAACTCCTTTCAGACATTTTCATCTGAGTACGGAACTGTATTTCTCCCCAGTTTGTATGATCCATTCTTAGTTCATTCCTGTATCGCTTTTCCTTTAATGACATCTTCATATACTTCTATTTTATATAACTCTCAGTGAATTAAAATAAGCCATAGTGTGTTGTTCCGTTACATACTGAGACTTTAAGTTAACTTCTGTTGGATATTTACATTAAGTTGAGAAGGTTGGTAAATTGCATGTTTAAATATCAAACCTCAAGAGATGTTTGGAAAGGGAATGTTACAAAGGGAGGAAGTTAAATGTTTGGTATAGTATTCTCTTGCTGGCATCCCATTACATATGGTAAATGGTATTTCTTGCTCATTTTGCTCTGAGAGGCCAAATTCTGCTGGTTTGGAAGTATAACAGACTTTGTTTATATATGAAATTATTATTCATATATACCATTTTCCCCGAGTACCTCTGTTACCCTTCGCGGTGTCTGGCTATAGAACAATCCTGCAATACATGCACATATATCAAGACAGTACGGAAGACTCATTACATGCAGGGGATCATGTATGTGTAGTTTCGTATTCATTTCAGCAAAGCGCTTACATATGTGAGTTATTACATCTCTGCTAACCAAAGCAATGGATTCAGGCATACATTAAAGTGCTTTACTGAATTAAGAACTAAACAAGTTATCCAAACAGTCCGGTCTTTAGAACTCTGTTGTGGGTCTGCTGAGTCTTTATTAGTTGAATCTTTAACTGTGTTAGTTGTTCTGCATTTTATAGAATACCCATTTAGGACACTGTTTGTTTATCTCACTATATTTATGCCTACTTTTTCTAAACTGGCGTAACAGCATTAACTACATTCTTAGACTTCTGAAAAACGTGGCAGTCTCTGTAGACTTCACTTTTGTATTCTGTTCCCAGATGCAGACATCTGCTGCAAAACTGATACAAACCTGCTCTTCTCTATGAGATTCTAAATGCCATCATCTCATAATCCTCTCTACTACCCTTACTGTAATTGTCTGTGTGCAAAACGGACAGAATGCGATTTGCACATCTGAATAAGTATGTTCTGTTTCTGTGGGATAACACTTGTGCACCGCCTTCTGTTAAGATTTAAGCTCAGTCGCAGAGGTTTCCCCTTATGAGTTCCTGAAACCCTTTTGCTGGATTTTAACACTGAAGTTGAATTTAGTGCATTGTTAGATCCCCTGGAAAACCGAAGTTGTTCTTCTGCTGTCTTATGTCATTAGACATTTGTATCTTGAAAAGAACATGTAGGATTTTGAATCATCTGGGACTTGTTATTGAAGAAGGCTTTAAAATCTGTTATAGTAGTGAAGTGTATATCCCAATGGCTGCTGTTCCGCATGTCTTTATGAAAATAGAAGAAGCTATAAATACTTACTTATAACACAAATTTCAAAATGTTACATAGTGAGGTTCATAAAATAGAACACCTACAGGGCCTATGAGACTTGTAACAGGCCTTTTTGTGAGGAAGAGAGATCAGAAGCGTAACTTTATTCCAGTCATTTTGTGTATTTTTATGTATGCATATAGAGAGAGATAATGAGAGAGGGGTCTACTGGATACACAATAGGAATTTATTTTTTAATTCTGGCTTTTCTGGAAAATTCAAGACAGAAGACACTTAGGGTTTGGTTTTGCGGAGAACTGTGTGTCTTGCAAATTGTACAGTCAACTTCCATACCTCTTATGCTTCAGTAGGATCTGGAAATATTCAGCAACTCCTGGTAATGTTTTTACGTTCATGTCACCTATTTTAAAAATAAATAGAAACAGGTTATCCTTGTTTGAGAAAAAACATTGCCACAAAAAACACCCTCAAAGATGACTGCTCTGTTTTTGAAAAACCTAAAGGAAAATTTGGAAGTATGCGTGAATGGAGACAACAGACATATCTGCTGGGCAAGTTCCTGAACATTCTTCTTGGTATGAACAAAATAAGATGGAATTGTGAAATACAGTAGTTACTCCAAGAAATTTCTATCACATAGTTCTGTTTTTCAGCCTCTGATGAAGGAGAATTTGTTGGTTTGTTTTTTTTTTTGGTTTGTTTGGGTTTTTTTTAGTGATGTCCAAGGTAGCATCAGTTATGGTCTGTCTCTGTGGTTTTTAGTTGATTTAATAATACGAGATATTAGTAAAACCGTAAAGAATGTTTCCTAGGTATGGAGAAAAGAAAAAAGATAGAATAATACTAGTCTTTCAATTCATCATTTATATTGCATCACTTTGGATCAGTCTACGTCTTTAACTCTTACTAAACAAATATGCATTTTAAATAAATAAACAAATATATATTCAATACGTCAGGTAGAAAGCTGTGAGCAGGTTTTCAACTCAAGAACGCGCACTCCTATTATCATAGACTTTTTCTTCCCCAAATAGTAAACAAACTCATGCAAAAAAGGAATAGGTTTAACGTATTGTAAATTATGGAAGACCATCTGAAAGTTAACTTCTGTTATTTTTTAAATCCATCTGTTTATTAGACTTGCCAAGAGTAAAAAATCATGCCCAAAATTACAAGGAAAAGGGGTAATGGAAAGAATAAGAGAGGGAAAGAAGGAAGATGAAGTAAACGGAATGCGAATCAAAAGGGGATTTCTCAGAATGTCTCACACAACTTTCTTTCCTTCTGGGAAAAAGTCTTCTGTGGTGTTGCATGGAAGGCTGGCTGCAGGCAGTGGGCAATTACCAATATGCACACGCCTGGAAGAAGAGTGTTGCCAAGCCGTGGGCTGGTGTTGCCACTGAATGTGATTTCCAACAAACTGGTTATAAAATTTGGGGCTGCAAATTTTGGAGCCTCCCCTTCCAATGTGCCTTATGCTCCCAGATACATGAAGTACTCATCATATCACGCTGGGTTATAAGTTAGTTGCAGCATATCACTTATTTGAGATCCCAGTCTGCCTCTTGCGGAGGTACCTACTTCCCCCAGACTTTGCGTTATCTACAGACATCTACCAGCCTGAAAATTACTGTTGAAGTTGGTCCGTAGTAGGTGTGCAGTTGTTTTCAATTCTTTTTACAAATGAAGGGGAAAATCCCTAGGCAGTTCATGTACTCTATTAACTTAATCTCCAAGAATGAAATTAACTGAGTGTGCATTTGTTAGTTTTACTCTCACTGTGAAAAAGAAATGGCTGAATTTTCCATAAAATGAGAGTTTTGTCTACATACTGAAACATCTGTGGTAGAGATGGGTGAAAACTGTAAACATTTGCTTTGGCTAAGTTTACATCATATTTAGGGCTTGAGTTTTCAACAAATATTCACGCTATCGAGTTTTAAAGGCGCAAAAATTCATGGAAGATGAATTTCATCCTGTGTGCAGAAATGGCTATGGTAAGATTATCTTTCTGTCCTCCCATTTCTTGTCACCTGCAATTCAAAGAGAGTCCCTCCTCAGCCACCAGTCTGTGGGAGCACCGTCGATGTAGCGTTCTTGCAGTTGTACTGCTGGCACCTTAGAGGGGGGACCACAGGATGTGGTAGGGTGTACGGGCTGTTTGAGATTCCCATCGTTTTCTTCTGTAGAATTTGAGTCTGATCCCGTGGCTTATGTTGCACTGAAAAGGCATAACCAGCCTTTTCAATGAATATGGATTTTTACTGAGACCGAGTTATTTTGCCCCCATTCTCCCGCTCCCCCTGTTCCTGTGCTATAGTGTTAGTACTTCGTGCGTTTGTTCTGTGCAGTGTTGGGAAGACAGCCAGTGGGGATTAACGAGGATCTGAAAATCTCTCTTCATAGCTTTGATGGGGCCTGCTCATCAGAGGAGTTCACACTTTTTTAGTACGGTGTTTCTGCCTCCGCTGGGTCTGTATTCGGGGCATCCAGTATCCTAGCTGGGTTTCCTTTGTTTAACCAGAAAATCTGTGCCCTCAGCTGTGCCGTCCCTGGGAGACTGGCATGTGAGCAGCACACACTGCCTGAGATTTGGTCCGTGTAACAATACTGTCGCGTTCCTCTCTGCTACAGTAATTTCTTTAGAAAAGAGCTCTACTTAAGTGACCAATTGGAATTTCCTTCCCTCTTTGTCTTCTACACAGGGAGGAATATTTGCCAAGACAACGGGACCTGTTAGCTGCCTTGTGAAATAAATTTTCCTTTTCTTAGCTAGAGGTAGTTTATGGCACCTTCTTGTGTGTTATTAAGTACAATCCTGTCAAAATGGGCGTTATCTTCTATTCTGGGACTATCTCCCCAATTTGTCGTGGATTTAATGATGAGTAGTACTCATGATATCTATGTAGCAAATGGAAATGTTTAGAATTTAAAAAAAAAGGGTGACAAAACTTAGTCCAGAAAAAGTATAATGGAAACTTAGCAGTATTACTTACTAATGATTTTAACAAACAATGATATCAGTATGATTCTAATAACTATGATAGTATTTTTTTAATATTTTGATTAATTTAAGCAAACAAAACCAAATTTGTACAAAATATTCAAATGTGTACACAAACAGCATGATAAAATTGTGAGTACAGAGATTTCAGCACCATATCTGATAATACTGAATTTTCGGCTAAAAATTATACTGGCTGACTAAGTACGTTTTGACATATGGCACCCCATTTTGAAGCAAACTGTTTTATTTAGGCTGACCTAAATTTTCCTTAAAAGGTCATGTATGGAAACTAGCGATGAGCCAGACATCTGAGGATGCCTTTGTGGTACGTCATGTTTGTGCAATTTCAGCCAGAAAAATGCACTTGGCTCTACATTTGTGTGCAGCAAGAGTGACATCTAGTAAGCCAGTAGATGGATATAATTGGTGGGTTTTTCCCTACGGTTACACCAGTGTTACATGCAATACTCACTTGTGTTTAAAGGGGGAACTCAAAAAGAAGTCTTTGAGCGTGCTCTACTTGGATTAGCAATAGGAAATAATAAACATAATTTTCAAAATCTTAGTTTGGTTCATAATGAAATCCTCACATACTCTCCCCATGTTCGCAGACACGACTAGACCGAGGTCAGTCCGGTTTTGGTCAGAGAGCAGCAAGGATGGAGGGAATGTCTCCCCCCGCCCCTTCACAAAGGTTGCTCAGTATGGCGTCTCTTCTCCCAGGCAAGGAGATCACAGTCGTCAATCATTGCCAACAAGCCAGAACCAACTTCTGAAATACTGAACCTTTAAGGGAATTAGCAGAGTCCTTTCTTGAAAAGGTGAATCCTTCCATCAGTCCCCTCAGTCCGTCTAGGGAACTCTGATAAGTATTGTACCGCTCTGTGCCAGAGCAATTTTTTGAGATGCTCTTCTGTGCCAGATGCTCGTTTCCATTAACTACGAAGTATTACCTTTAAGACTAACTGCTGAGCAGAGGTGGACAGGATCTCCACGCGATGTGAACCACCAGGGAGTCTCAGGAACAGGAGAGGAATGGAGCGGGCACGTGGTCATGCTGTGGAAATAACCACAGCTGAGGTGTGTGGGGGGGAAGTAGAACTCGACTTCGGCCTCTAAGGGATGATAATGTTGCCATCTTTCATGCATTTTAGAAGTTTCATTTTGTTGTTGTTCTGTTTTATTTCTGAGAGGGTTTTCCTGGTAGACGTTAACAGTGGAAGGTGGCAATACGGTCTTGCTTGAGCTCTATTTGTGTGGAGACAAGAGGAGGGAAATGGCAGATGGGCTTCGCATCCTGGTGAGGTTAAGATCTTTTATTGCATTCATGCAAACCTAATATTATTTGCCCTTTTTTGTATGAATTCTGCACAAGATTGATACAGCAACAGCTTCATCTCTAATTGTACAGGTGCACAGTACTCCAGAATTTTCTGGGAAGGAGAGTAGTTACTACAAATTTTGGAGGCGTTTCACAGCAATTGTTCCTTCTTTGCTGCAAGGGGCGCTGGAAAGCTCTGGTATCTCTGAAGCTAAACGCTCACTAGTGTTCCCTCTTGGAAGCGAGGACCCTAAAATTGGGCTGAACTTCAGTGTAAAACCGACTTGATAACTAAAAGGATGATTCTTGAATTTTCATCTTACCTTGTGGAGAAGAGACTCGATTAAGGTTGTTTTTATCTTTTAAAACCAGACCATTTCTTCTTACTTATAAGGCAAATTGGTAATTTTCCCACATTTGCACTGAACCGTTGATGCCATATTATCTGTCCAAGAGACATGTATGATGCAGCGTATCGGTGAAAAAGCATTTTGCAAAGGCATATTCTCTATTAAATCACTAGAAATGAACAGCAAGTGGAGTCAGAAGGAAATTTAATAACTGTTTGAACATTTAATGTTACTATGTTCTCTATTTTTTATATAAAGATCGCTTTTTATAGGATATACCTTTGAACAGCTAGTCAACTGTGAAATAAAATACAGATTTGCAGAAAACAATCTAGATAACTTTCCATCAGTTAGTGAGAAATAGGTGAGTAAACGCCTGGTTTAGTTATGGTTTAGTTTGCTCCTTTTTAAATGCCAGAACATTTAATAGCCATAAGGGAATAGTACTGTAAAGCAAACGGTGTAGGTATGTTAAAAAACACTGCTAATGAACTGTTGTTTGTTTTTTTTTTTTCTTCTAATATATGGATTTAGCCTTCCCAAATGAAAGTGGCTCAACAAAACATGTGTCTTTTCCCCCTTTCTCCAGAGCGACTTATTAATGGGTTGTTGAGTGGCAAAAGAGCCTGGTGTTCATTCCCACATTAATATTTAATCAAGTGCTAACAGCACTTCAGTATCTACCAGGCTCGAACTACTCACAGGAGCTGTGTCAGTACAGAGCGTACTCGCCCTCCGAGTGAGACTGGGTTATTAAATTAGAAGCATAGGCAAGGTTACCGTGCCATCATAAGCAGATATCTTTGTACTTTTAATTTACTTAATTAATTTTGCTGAAATTCCAACAGTAAAAAAGCGCTATGCAGTTTTAATTGTCTGTGTATGACTGCTCAGATTGTGATACATTTCCCACTAGGGAAGGTTCTTTCAAGGCGTAACTTCTTGTAAGAAGTTCTCTGAAACAACATTTGGAAACAATTTTTTTTTTAAAATTGACCTACGCTGTGGGTGTATATGTCTCTAAATTTTGGAAGAGGTACATGAAAAATTAATGAAATTTCAGTACGGAACTTTTGTACAATTCTTTCTGTAAACTGTGTAAATTTATAGTGAGATGTTTACATTTATCCTATAACATGTTAATTGAGTGTAAACATCCTTTCTGAAAGTGCAGCACAGACCTGACTATGGTTGCAGGTTTGGACTCGGTTTTAAATTGTGCTGTGCAAACTTCGTGTGGCTTTTTTTGTCTGTTTTTGTTTCTGTTGTTTGTTGTTGTTTGGGGTCTTTTGGTTTTGTTTGCTTGGTTTTGGTTTTCCAACTGTCTGAGGCACCAGTGGCTGATGGAAGCATAGAATCCTCCGGGCGGGGCTGTAAAGGGTAGTTTCAGTTGGGGTCGGGGGTGGATCTTGCATGGGGACAGTCCGGGTGATCTTGTAGCTATATTTTAACGTATTTAGCGTTTCCATTGCATTTCACCTGTCTGCACTGTACAAATTTCAGAAAAATGAAAGAAATTATTTTATGTAAACGTGTCATTGGCTAATCTGTTACTTCTTTTCCTCCAACTGCTGCAGTCTGCTTGTGTGATTTTCTGTGACAGTACTGGCACAGGCGGTTAATAAATTAGGCCCAGAGCCTCTTGATGGCAGTGTGTGTTTCCTTCTTGAGTTCATAGGCCTTACAGAACATTTATGTCTCATTACAGCCAGTACAGCAGTTTATGCCCTAATAAATCAGAGGAGCTTTGCAGAGATGATCTTGACAGTAATGAATCTTTCTGTTGGCATTTCCACTTCACAGACACAAATAATGAAGCAAAACTGCCCCATCTGGCCACTCAGTAAGAGTCAAATCACAGTGGGAAGCTGTTTTCTCAAGCATGACAAAGGTCATTGTGTGCAGCAGGAGTGAACGATAGCAGGTTGGGCTGTGAGTGACAGTGTAGAATGAAGCCATTTGTGAGCTTTTATCATTATAATTACATTTATTAGCCGTGCTGCCAAGGTTCTCCCCGCCCTTCTACCAAGTCTGTGTGCTCTTGCATCAAAAGCTACCTTAACTGATTTCTGCAGATTGTTTGGAGAGCTGTTAGTTATTGCATAGGAATTGATTTAATCAGCTCAATCAGCCGTTGAAGTGATAGTATTAAGGTCTCTCACAGTAACTTTTTAAAAAATAATTTCTGGAAATTTACTGCCTTGAAAGAGCAAACACTCGCGAAAGATGCTGTATACTAGTTACAAGCAAATAGATCAAAGAGGTTCACTCTGCTTTAGGAACGTAGGGCAGAAATACAGGATACGTCACCTCAGACTGGCCAGGGGGTCCACTGAGCCTGCTGCCTCGCCTCCGGCAGTATGCGACCAGATAATCTTCCCACCTGTTCGAAAATCGTCAGTTCTTAGGTCTGACTTTGCTGTTACGCTATTCACTGGTTAATAAAGTCCTCGCAGCGCAGAACTTGGATACACACCAAGTACCCTTGAAGATTTTTCCAGGGCCCATTGCAAAGCACCTTCCACATTCGCGACCGCCTCAGCTCTGCATTCAACAGTAGCACAGCATCTCTATTTTAAAGCATGTTTCTTCCATTCTTTTTCCTGCTTGATATCACTGTTGTGTCTGATTTCTTCCTTTTGTAAGGTAAAGTACTTTCTCCTGGCTTAGTTTGGGTTTCTACACACTGAAAAGAGGTTTTCTTCTGTTGGGGAGGAGTTGAGGGCTGCCCTCTTCCTTCCTTTCCAGTGCTATGGTAGTCCTGCAAAAATGGTATGGTGAGGAAAGGTGGCGAGAGCATAGGCAACGGGGCTGGGTACCGTTCCCGACAGCGCCACCAAGCGACACCGAGTAGATGACACCCAAATCATCAGCTTTTCGCGTTTTGATTTTGTACACAACATATTTTAAATGTCTCTAGGTGCATACATTCACTATTCTGCCTTGACTATTTTCTTCTAATTCTGAAATGCTGCAGTTTCTGTAGGCATAATTCAGCAGGATATGGAAAGGCTATCAGAGGAGAAAGCAAGTACGTTTATGTTAATTTAAATGTGACCAGCTTTGTACTAATTCTCCCTTCATCTACAGTACAAGTTTTTACAGGCCGTATATTCAAAGATCACTTGTTCATCTCGGGACTGCAGGTATTCGCTCTGTGTCAACAACTTGACACAACAGGGGGTTTTTTATGGGTAAAGTCTAAAACCTATTTTTTTCCAGTTTAAATTTTACAAGGGTTATGTCACACAGTGAGAATGCAGTTGCCTGAGTACAGATCTGTCCAGAATACGGACACCGTAAAATGCTTGTGGGAAGTACCAAGTGTTCTGTAATAACCACAGGAAAGTAGGGACTCAGTTTTATTTTTCTAAGTTTATAATTTTACATAATTGTATTATTATTAACAACCGGAAAGCTATATGCTCATGCTATCACATTTTTACTTACAAATTATATTTTTTACCCTTACAAAAGTTATTTGTATCTTTTATTATTTGTGGTATTCCTTTTTTTTTTTTTTTTTCCAAATTGCAAGCATGGAAAAGTACATAATGAAAACTATACTTGATCCTAAAATAGGAATGTAGGTCGAGAAGAAACAGCTTGGGTCAAATGCTGCTCAAATTAAAAAATTCTTCTGGGCTGACTGGGCTGAATTCCCTGCTGGAGCCACTAAAGGAAGGGAAAGGGCCGAAGAGTGCGTTGGTCAGTGAAGGCAAGGATAGCTATAGGGACGGGAAAGGAGCCTGAAGGAGCAGTTTTGAGTAAGATGAAGTGTGGGAATGGTGAGAAGGAGCAGTCAGGGAGGGTTTGGCTGTAAAAAGGTGGTCAAAAGAATTGACAAGAGCATGTACTTTGATACTCCCTCCACACACGTTTGCAGTCTATGGAATCCTGTGACAAATGCAGAGTTTTGCTATGAAATACCAGAATGCTTTGAAATGCTTGTGTGTTACAGGAAGAGGGCAAGAGAGAGAGGAGGCAGCTTTATTCTAGTCTTAGCTGTAGCGCAGGACTGTTAGGTGAAACTGTCTAAATGATCCTAGGAAACAGTGTGGTGTGCTACAGAGGAAAGCAGCGATTTCCTGCTGGTCCTGACAAATCTGATGTGAGGAAATCTAATGTTTGGGTAAGACTAAAACCTACTAGCCAGACCTTCTAGTGCGTTGTTTTGTCCTGTCAGGAGTACCGCTGCACTCTATTCCAGTCTCTCACTGATAGCCGTGAAAAGATGAGAAACAACTGAAAAAAAACCAACCCGAAATCAAATCCATCGCAGCACCAAAAGATGTGAGACAGACTGAGAAGATCTTGAGTACTTGCAAATTGTTCAGTGTAGAAAGCTTATAGCAAAATAATTTAAGGCAGAAAATTGGAAAATTTGGCTGTAAAATGCCCCCGGAGATTATTTATGTACTGCAAGCATCTTGCTGATTGTTCTTTTTTAACAAATGCTGTTCCAGTGGGCTGTTTTGATGAAGAAAAAATTAAACTATTGAACTGAAAATATGACTCGGGAAATGTTAATGCTGAAGAATATTAATAATTAAGGTGAAGGAAGAAGTACATTTCAATGAGGTTGAGGTGCAAGTGGATGACATCTATGAAATATAACATCTAAGAATGAGGAGGTTAGGTGTATGTTTGCAGTTCAGCGAGGAAATGCTAAATTTCATTAGAGAAGAAAACAAAACTTTAAAAAAAAATACTTTTATTCAATTGAGAGTAAAGGTAGATGTGAATGAATCTGATGAGTGGAAATGTTACGTACAGCAAGAGCTGTACTTTTGTTACACGTGGTAAGACTCACTATCTAGATGGGGAAATAAGTCATCTCTTTTGTAAAAGATGAGCTAGCGTTCCAAGAAAATTACAGCGGTGGCATAGTTAGTGTCATCGGCTGAATAAGGTGCTGCACCAGAAATAGTCTTTGAGATCTTGCTCCTTTCCACCTTTGGTTGCAAACTTTTCTTTGTCTGTGTCATCTCTGCCTGCACTCAGCTCACTGATTGCCCTCTCATCCTAAGTCTGCCCCTGCATGAACTCCCAAATGCTTAAAATTCGTCTCTTCTTGCTGCTTTTTGTTGAAATCTGATTTCTACCTAGCACCACTACACACTGATTCCTACTCTCATATGTTTTTTCCTGTCTCCCTTGCTACTGTCTCTATTTGGAAAGTCATAGAGTCATAGAATCATGTAGGTTGGAAAAGACCCTTGGGATCATCGAGTCCAACCATCATCTCCACTCTACAAAGTTCTCCCCTACACCATATCCCCCAACACCACATCTAAACGAGTCTTAAACACATCCAGGGATGGTGACTCCACCACCTCCCTGGGCAGTCTATTCCAGTGTCTGACCACTCTTTCTGGGAAGAATTTTTTCCTAATGTCCAGCCTAAACCTACCCTGCTGCAGCTCGAACCCATTCCCTCTTGTTCTATCGCTAATGACCTGTGAGAAGAGACCAGCACCAACCTCTCTACAGCGTCCTTTCAAGTAGTTGTAGAGAGCGATGAGGTCTCCCCTCAGCCTCCTCTTCCTCAAACTAAACAGTCCCAGCTCCTTCAGTTGCTCCTCTTAAGATTTATTCTCCAGGCCCTTCACCAGCTTCGTTGCCCTCCTCTGCACTCGCTCCAGCACCTCGAGATCTCTCTCATATTGAGGTGCCCAGAACTGGACACAGTGCTCAAGGGGTGGCCTCACCAGTGCTGAGTACAGGGGGACAATCCCCTCCCTCCTTCTGCTGGTCACACTAGTTCTAATACAAGCCAGGATGCCATTGGCCCTCTTGGCCACCCGGGCACACTGCTGGCTCGTGTTCAGCCGCTTGTCAATTAGAACCCCCAGGTCCTTTTCTGCCAGGCAGCTCTCCAGCCACACTGCCCCAAGCCTGTAGCGATGCGTGGGGTTGTTGTGGCCCAAGTGCAGGAACTGGCACTTGGCCTTGTTGAAGCTCATACCGTTAGCATTGGCCCATCGGTCCAATCTATCCCAGTCTCTCTGTAGATCCTCCCTATCCTCATGTAGATCAACACTCCCGCTTAGCTTCGTGTCATCTGCAAACTTGCTGATGATACACTCTATGTCCTTATCAAGGTCATCAATAAAGATGTTAAACAGAAACGGTCCCAACACCGAGCCCTGAGGGACACCACTTGTGACCAGCCACCAGCTGGATTTAACTCCATTGACCACCACTCTTTGGGACCGTCCGTCCAGCCAGTGCCTGATCCAGCAAAGTCCTTTCTGATTCAGTTCGTCACCAAAATTCTGTCTTCTTTCTGTATTGCTTAAAAATAAACAAATAAATAATCTGCTTTTTCAAAGCTCTCCAACAATCATGTCTGTATTCAAATTTATCCCAAAGCAAAGTAATTTTTTTTTGCAGGACAGAAGGAAAAGTAAGTGCTGAAGTTGTCCTTAGGTAGCAGCATACAAATTTTCCCAATATATACAAGCAGCAAAAGCTTCAGGCAACCTACTTGCTCTTTAAGAACAGGAAGCAAATGTACAAATCCTAGGCTATTTGTAAGCTTTTCGTGTTTTATCCTTTTTTTTTTCCTTTCCATACATGAATGCTGACAAGATGAAAGATTATACCTTTCAACTGCTGTCTCGACAGATACTTATCTGTGGGTTTTATTTTGTCTGTCTTGTGATGGAAGTCACTACAAACTTTCACTAGCTTTGTGCCAGCATCCGTGAAAATGCAGGGAAGAAAAAATACTTTTACAGTTTTTGCGTCATGGCAACAACTTCGTTTGCTGATGTACAAGCTCCCTTTCATAGTGCAGTATCGCTTTGTGAGTCTGCTTTTTCCTACATACATGTTTTTATAACTTGAGTGATAACATGCTGGCCTTTGTGAAATGCATAGAATTCGTGGTGCTTATTTCATCAGCCGTGAAATAAGCTCGTTATGAAGTTTCTATGTAAATTCCTTTTCTTAGTTCTTTCAGTTACAAAGTTGAAGGATCAAAGAAAGTAAAATTAGTATTGTGTCAATTCCTATGGCTTATATCTTTTCTGGCTTTCACCAAAGTATTGCCTTTTGTTGACTCCAAGTCTGAGTGAGAAATGCGTTTCTATTTTTTTGAAAAATTATGCACTGGTGCCTTAGTGAAAGAGCATATTGTTAATTACAGCTCTTAAATCTTATTTTCCCAAAAAGTATTTTAGATCAAAATGTTCTCCTTATTATCCTTTTCCTTGTCACATATTGTATCTTGCACTCAGCGTAGTTTAAGTCCGCTCTTTCTCCTAGAAGTCACTGCTCTTGGATCAGAGGTGAACGTATTTTGCTTTTGGTGGTGTGATGTAGCAAGAATAAGTTTGAGCTCTGCAGATTTTGCAGTTTTCAGTCTGCACTTTCTACGCATAGAAGTTTAGCCAACATGCCTGTGTCTCAGATGTGCTAAAGAAGGATCTCTTTAGTTACCATTTCATTAGCAGCTTAAACGAATCTAAGACTACGGTGCCACTATAATACGTGGTACCACCTGCAGTCACATTGACTGCGTGATACCACATCGGTACCGTTGGATGGTTGCATCATCTCCATTTTACTGCCAGTAGTGTTTTGTGTCCTACTACAGTAAAAAAAACCAAACTAAAAAAAAGTATATACTCGGACCAATCAGATGAAATATGAAGCAAAAAGGTGAATGAAACCACGTGCTTGATGGCAAGAGCATAAGAGCAGAGCGTCATGGTTTAAAGTTGTTTTAAACTTATTGTGATATCCCTCTGGCTGGGGTTTGATGAGACGATTGAGCCAGTTTAGAGTCGTTGATGAAGTGTGGGGCTTGAGAGAGCAGGGAGGGAGCAAGGTGGTGCTGCCTGGGGGCAAGTCTGGGGGAGCCGCGCTCCCAGGAGCCGCGTGCTTGCAGCCGGAGCAGATCGGTACCACTGCAGCCCCGTGGTGGCCTGTTCAAGCGCCAGCATTCTCCATCCCTAGAGAGTTTGGTTTAGAAAGGAGCAGAGAGGGCCAGCAGAGGGAAGTGGGCTTGATCCCCGTTCCCACCCCATCTTGTCTGCATATTCTGTCCTGCTCTAGCAGTGCAGGGCAAGCTGTGACTGGCCGCAGGTGGCCCTGGACCAGAGCAAGCAGTAACACCCCACCGTCAGCAAGGAGGGCTGGTTAACAAACAGGAGGCAGCAGCTGCCCGTGCATCCTCATGCAGCTATTTCTGCCGCTGCTGAAGGGACGTCCCCTCCTTCCCCTTCCTCCCTCTTCCCCTTGGAGCGCGCGATCCTGAGCTGCCTGGCAGATCAGACAGCAAGTTCAGAGCAGCGAGCAGGCTGTAATTAACCCAGCAAAAAGAAGCGAATGCTTTGGGGAGCTGAAAGTGTCTCGGTGAGGGGGTCAGAGGAGGGCCAGAGTCTGTGTAAGGTAGACAGAAGTTATCAGCCAGGTGGCTGGACTGAGTTAGTCCTCTCTGAGAAGCCAAGCTGATGTAATGGATTCAGGGCAGCACAATTTCTAGGGTAGATGCTGCTGAAACACGGAAGAAAAAGGTAGGGGAGCCCTAGACATTGTAAACCTTTTTTTCTTCAGTAGCAAACACTACCGGACATCTGGTAGAACTACTGCTGAATGTTCTACCGGTAACAGCAATATTCTCCCTGGTTAAAAGCTGTAGCGCTCGTTGGAAAGGTTTTGTGGATATATGGGCAAGCCCCTTTCTAATGCAGAGAAATATATCTTTTCCGCTCGGTATTACAAAATAATGTCTAGGGATAACTTTTTGAGAATTTTCTGCTTTAAAATAATACTTAAAGGAGGAAGGATAATAATTTAGAAAAAGAATGGCAGCAAAATAAAAAAAGGGAAGAGGGTGGGGCAGAATGTTTTGGTTTGTGTAATAATAAACCAAAATGCTTTCGGTATAAATAACTTGATTCATTACCACGTATTTTTCATGTTTGTTTCTTTCTGTGTTTATGACTTGTATTATTTTTAGTTTCTTCAATAAAGTACATGCGTGAAGAAATACACAGCTTGGCAACATTGAAACAAGAAGATTAAAGCCATGTCATTTTACAGTGCTGTTAGTTGGGTGAAGATTCTCCTAGTGCAAGCGACACTGAGTCTCACTTGATTTTGCTCTCACTGGACTTAAGTCACGTTTCTTTGCAGTCGCGCTTGGGACCTCAGATGTTTTGTGCTGTAAGACCAGAAAGGAAAAATAGAATCCGTATGGTTTTTTGATATTGAGGGATATATTTTTATCTACCTTAAAAGACCTGTTTGGGAGTTGCCAAACAAAGTAATTAAGAAATGGTAAAGTAAAATTAGTCAAGCTGGAATGGTTTGCAGGAATATATGAAAGTGACATGTAGGAGAGAAACCCACTTAATTTGGAGTATTTACGATTCTTGTGACTGATTTTTTTTCGTGGGTGTTTTAAACTGAATGTCTCTGATTTAAACCAGCTATAATACGGATTAGACACTACACAAGTATAGTGTTCGCTAAATTTCCCTGCTAGACCTGTTTTGTTTTTATACAATTAATAATTCATTAGTTCACAGCAAGAGAAGAAGAGAGGGAACATGAAGAAGTGTCTGTCTGGGTATGCTTTAATGATGTGACGTGTGCCTGGAAAGTGGAAGACCAAGATGTATGCTCTCCAAGAAGTATTTTCATCACCTATAGAAAATAAAGAAACAGTATTGGTAGAAGTGATTAAGGCATGCTCCTCTGGTTGCAGTCGTCTATCAATTAGTGCACTTTGCATGTGAATAGCTGCATTTTTCTAGTCTAAATCAAGTGGAGTAGAAAGCGTGAAACTATAGAATGCTGCACAGCATTAAAGCTTTATTTGTCTCCCACTTGTGTTCCATTCATAAATGTTTTAATCACAGATTGTGCACTTGCACTTTGTATATCTTGATTAACTCCTGCTTACCCGTACCCTGTAAGAACTAATTTAACTTGATGATTTTAGCGTATTTGGGTTCCGGGGTCCATCCCCTCTTCCTAGGCTGAGATGCAGAACCTTCTGGTTTAGGATGTGAATTCAGCCTGGGTTGAGGGTAGCCAGCTTCTCAGGGAAGTTACATACTGAATTATCCCCAGATAGTGACCTTACAAAATTCCTACTGGCAGACAAGCAGGCTTTTCCACAGGTAACTAGCAGTCGTCTTTATTTCTTAGAAGAGATACATGAAGTATAGCCCTAGGCCTACCCAGGTGAGTTCAGAAACAGCCATCAGTGTGCAAGTACAGGGTTTTCGGACACTAGGCTGATGAGGCACTCAAACCTGATTTTTCTGGGCTTGTGTCTATATGGTAATGTGCCTCAAAACACGTACTGAGCATTAGTAGTAAAAGCTAGTTTCACAAGCCAAATCGTTTCTCAGTTCAAAGATAACATTTCCATTTAAATTAGTAGGATTTATATAATATGACCTTCTGAAAGAGGTTTATACTGTACTAATCTCTGTTATGAAGTGTTAGTCCCAAGATTGTAGTTGTTTCAAATACGCATTGGTTTAAGTGTGTCTTTATTAGAGATACTTATTCCAAATAGAAAGTGGAAGTCTAACAAGACTGTTTGGAAATGCATGCAAAGATTTTGACAACAGCAGTGCATGTTCGTATACCCTACTCAAAGTGTCTGCTGGCAGGAAAATCATTCCAGCCATCTTCAGGAGATCAGGATGTCAGTATTGACTTAGCAACAAATACCCTTTCAAAAAATGCGATTAAAACATGCATCAGTATAACGCAAGTCCTAAATGCGGTTTGAGGGCATTAGCTTAATCGTGCTAGAAGATCATGGAGAAATTCCCGTGTTCAGAGCTCCATGTGGGCAAGACCTCTTTTTAATGCAGATGTGCAGTGTCCTTTACGTTATGGTATACTTAAGAAATCTCAAAAAACCCAGTAGCTTCAATCAATTTTACTTTCCAGTCCACAGGAAAATTAGTAGTAGGTAAAGCAGTATTTGCGATAAATCTAAGATCAAATGATGATTACTTTTAAATTTTGGCAACCTAAAAATATTTCTCCTTTCCCCTGTTTAGTTCTTTTGATAACTGCATGGTTTGCTATGCTAACAGCTCAATAACTGGTATTTGCTTACAAAAAAAGCTAAACTTGTTTGCCTCTACTTCTTCTAGGATAAAGCAAATACAAAGTTTCTTTCACTGTTTCTTAATACAAGCTCACTGATGAAGGCATTCGGAATCCTTGAGATGTGTGTAGATTTGGCAGCCTTTTAATGCAGAGATGTTCCATTAAATTTATAAATTGAATTTTGGGCTTTGGAAATACTGTCGGAATCATTAGGCGTACACATGTGATGCTACTGCTATATATTTCTCTGAAGTGTGATTTAGATTGTTTTAGATTTTTTTTATCTTTTTCCTGCATGATTTTTCTGGATTTCTTTTATATATTTTGTCAAGTTGGAGAGATGTTTTATGACTTTTTATAATCCTTTTATCCTGAGATAAATCCTTTAAAAATGCTGAAAACATCTTTAAATGCATGGAAGATTAAATAAATCCCTTGGTAATATAATTTATCCACAACTGAGTGAGATACTGCAGGTAGGAGTCTTTTTCTTTCTTTATTGCCAGACTGGAGACAAGAAAAGGCTCCAAAATGGGGCAAAAAAGCAGAATCTCTTTTGCAGTGAAAGATTGTACCCGTATTAACGGATAGACGATGTGTCTATCCATTATCCCTTCTTTGAAGAACTGGTGATGGAATTGTGAGGATGGGGACAGAATTTGATCGAATTGCAGTGTGCTTTGATTTAGTTCTTAAAAAAAATAAGGGGGGGAGTGGCGGGGGTGCTGTGAACAGCAGCTGAAATACTGTGGAGATGCTAGTGGGCGTGGGCAGCAGGTGGAAGGCAACTTCCAGATCAGGACCTACAAGATGTAGTTCAGAGTGCTTCATAGTATTGAAAGCTGTTTTTACGTAACAAGATATCACAAAGGTAAGGGGTATAAAAGTCCCCTTTACCCTGTGATCAAGATAAGTTTACACCATCGGGTCCACCCGCTATTCATAGGTGGTTTATGTATTACGCTTGCTAGTTGTAGCAGATTTGATACTCTGCATGGCCTGCTATTTTAGGTTTTGATCCTACAGCCCTACTTTACCGAATCTGAAAGTATCCAAGTCCTTTATTTCCAGTGTCTGAATAGCCGCATATTCTCTGATCTGTCATTTGAATACGACATCAAGGTAGGTGAAGGGTTTCTCGGATAAGTTACCTGATCAGTAGAGCGATTCTATAAAAACACCTGGAATAAAAAGGAAGAAGATGTATGTCTTGTACTGTAGCGTTCAGCTAGAAAAGCTTCCCTGGCAATTATCATTATACAAAAATAGGAAGCTAGAAACATATTCCTGAAAGAAAGCTTTCTGCTGAATCAGTGCTCATAATCTCTAGTTCAAAGCATATATTCAAATAACGTTAACAGAAGAAGTCAATACGCTAAGGCAGTTGCACTGCTTGCGTATCAGAGGGCTTACTGCTGCATCTCATTAGAACAGCTTTTTAAAATTTTAATCTATTAATAAATTACTTTGCATGCACATTAAGATATTAATGTTCATGTTTTCTTTGATTTTTCTATTGGGTAACGCTCACAAAGCTTTTTTTTTTTTTTTTTTTAAATGGTTGGAGGAGATGACTATGTCTGCTTCCCACCATTATTTAATTAAAGCATTGGTTTAACTTTAATTAATAGAAGAACAATTACTCTTGCGTTACCTATATGTGCATAGTTTAAAGTGTGCTTTTGACCATCTGTTCTCTTGCATGTTTTTTCAGACCCAACAACATTTTTATTCCAGACTTCTTTTTTTAGATGAATTTAGTTTGCTTTTTGTTTTGTCGTCGTTTAACCCCGATTGGCAACCAGCACCGCGCAGCCGTTCACTTGCTCCACCTGCTCCTCAGCGGGACAGGGGAGGAGAATCTGAGAAAAAGAAGCCTTGTGCGTTGAGGTAAAGACAGTTTAATAGAACAGTAATGGAAGAGCAGACAATAATAATAACAATAAAAGAATATACACAATGAGTGATGCAATACGATTGCTTATCACCCGATGATCGATTGCCCAGCCCATCCCAAGCGGTGACCGTGGACCCCTGCCCCCTGGCCAACCCCCACTTGTATACTGAGCATGGTGTCTGTGGTGTGGGGTGTTCCTTTGGCCAGTTTGTCCTGTCTGTGCTCCCGCGCAGCTTCTGTGGGAAGCTGAAAAAGTCCTTGACTTATAAGCATTACTTAGCAACAACTAAAACAATGTGTTATCAACATTATTCTCACACTGAATCCAAAACACAGCAGCTACCAGGAAGAAAATTAACTCTCCCAGCTGAAACCAGGACACGTTTATAGACCTTCGTGATCATCATGAGTGATGCATGCTAAAGTGAAAAACTAAATTGAGCAATAAATAAGGCAGTATGTGCATAAAAAGATCATGTTAGTGTACAAACTTCATTAGCCTTTCTTTTTTACGACCTTTAAATGGGTAATGTTTCCCTTGGGACAGAAGTGTGAATACTCAGGGATGGAGCCAAGGCAGGTCGTCTCAAGGATGTAAAAATACTTGTCACAACAGATGTACAAGTTCTGTCATTTCTCCTCCCACATCAGAATATGTTGCAAACATTATTGGATTACTTCACAGTAAAGGAAGGGGGAGACTTGCCCTTTCCTTTTCTTGTTAGCTCAGGTGAGCATTTGTGAAATCCTTGCACTGTGTAGAGAGCAAGCCTCTTAAAGCTTTCTGTAGGTACTTCTCTTTTTAAGCGGTACCCTCTCATATTATACAAGTTCAGGGAAAGCTTTAGGCACAAAAAGTCTCGCACTTTAGTCAGTTTTTGTTATAAATCAATGATTTGGCTCCATTTTCTTTTGGATTATATCCTTTGCGAGACACAGATATTTAATTCAACACTGGAACTAGCTGCAGTCATAAAGCAAAACAGAGCAGGAACCAGTGCCAGGGGTTTCAAATATAGTACACTGGCTGTGAAATAGCACACATGAATACAGCATCATAGCTATATTAGATCTCTTCATTTCAGTGCATTATCTCTTATCTTCCATCTGTACGGCTTATGAAGAATTGCCTAAATAGGAAAGTCCTCAAACTTTTCCAATTTTCCTCAATTTTGGAACCGAGGATGCATACAGAAGTAGGAACAGACTCATAGATGTCAGCATTCTAAAGCGCCACTGTGCAGTGTGAGAATCTTAACTCTGGCTGTCGAGCATATTTCTGCAGCAGCACTGGTATGCAGTACATGTCTGCAGTCTAGGAAATCAGATGACAGGTTGCTGGTGCTCAGTCTTATCTTGCTTTTTGAACTGATTTCTGTTGTGCTTGGCAAGTGCTTTGCTTTCGAATATAGAGCACCGGCTTAACCATGAAGTGTGTTCCCAATGTGTAAGGAAGGGTTTTGAAGGAAAGCGAGTAATAGTATTATTCTGTATTTTTTGTTGAGTACACGAAGCTTCACTCCAAGCTGTAGAATAATGCTTTGTGACATCACTGTAATATAATGGAGATGTAATGGAGATGTCAACAGCTCCATCTTACTGCTTTAAGTTTTGATCAGATTTTTAACGTGGTTCAGGCATCCCAGTGTCCACTGAGGTATAAGGAGCCAAAAGTACACGAAATAAGGCTGTGGCACAGTGTTGTCTTACCCCTGTTCTTTTTTCCTAATTAAGCTCGCTTCCTGCTGCTGCATCTGAGAGAGAGTGGTAGTGACCGAAGTATTCCTCGCTGGCCTGTCGGAACCGTGGGCTGACCTGCCTGGGCTAATTAGCCCATGGGCAGCCTTTCCCAGCAGGGCTGTGCGGAGCAGTTATGCTGGTGCAGAGAACACAGTCTTTAGGAATTATGAATGCTTAACATGCTCACAGTTCTGTACGGTGACTGATTAGTCACATTAGTTCTGTACAGTGACTAATTAAATGTGTAGTTAGTGGTGATGGCATTTTCAGGACTTTTACACAATGGATGTTGGGTTTGGGAGTCACAGTGTCACCTATGTGTACCTCTGGTTACCTTGAAAAGGCGGTTCTTAAGTCAGGGTGGGAAATCTTAACACTCTTGCATCTTTCTCTTGTAAGTCAAATGAAAAAAAAAAATCTTTCTTTTCATACCATAGGATTAAGACACTGATGTATTTTTAACTGCAAATGTTTTGAGTTTCTGTAACTTTAGGATTTCTGCATACTGTAGAATTTTTTAGAACATAATGTATTAATTGACAGCAGCGTTTTTCTGTTCCTTTTGCAAAAGCATCATGCTATAGAGAAAAATCCTGTACCTCATCGCATGCTGTTTTAATAACATATGTGTTTGAATATTCAAAGTTTCTTTGACTTGTGGTCTGGCTTAGGGTTTATCTCAATCTACTGCACAGGAAGCTAGGTATTAAAATTAATAGTAAATATATGCATGCCATTAACCATGCTAGAGCTCGACTGAAGCAGCTATACAAAAGTTGAGAGAGAAGTGTTGAAATGGGAAAGGGGAGAGCAGAATCCAAAAAAGGGAATAAGAGAGTCATCGTGACTATAAGGAAAGAAGGACTGAACACATAGTCATCACTTTGTTGACAGTGAGAGATCCAGGAAGGAATTCCACTCGAGCTGTCACATCTGTGCAGTATTAACAAGAGAAAAAGCGAGAAACCTAGAGGGAGATGCATTAAGAAAGGGGGGTTATTTTTCCTTAGACATGCGTGTGTTTCTCTGCCAGTCAGTGCGCTGTGCCCCCCTGGCTTGGGCTCTGCGCACTGCCGCTGCACCCAGTCCAGCAGCGCAAGAGCAGAGCTTGAAAATAATTTTTTTGTCACTTTCCAAGGGAAACAAAGTATGAGCAGAAAAAATAGGAGGAGGCCATGTAAAGTTTTGAGAGTTCGGCGAGAGGGATGTGACAGAGCGCAGCTCCTTTTCATACACTTCCGAACAAGCGTGAGGTTTTGTAACAGTGATATTACCAGCGCCAGCAGCCTAAAATAGCTCCCTTCTGTCTGTTCTCCAGTTTACTATGGCCAGACTTCATTCAGTCCTGAGAGATACCGATGACTTGCTTTTCTGGTTTTTCCTTCTGTAAGCCAGAGAATTAATTAAAGAAAATGGCATTAGCTGGCCATTGCTAAGTTACTATTTGTAGGAATTTGTTAGAAATTGCTAGTTAGTATTGTTAGTATTTGTTAATAATTAGTTGCTATTTTTAAAGAACTTTGAGCAGGTAAAAGGTTGATAATGTGTAAAGGACTTACTCTATGGAGCAGCACAGATTTGTAGTTCTTCTAGGAGACTCTGCACATTTACCTTTGTCTCACAGTTAGCTGGAGTGTCAGCGCGTCATAGAACTGAAAGGCGTTTTCTTACAGCTCTCTTCCTCTTTTTGGCAACAGCAGAGGAAACTGGCCTTTGATGTGGGAAAGATACGGGCAGTACAATCCTCTGTTGCAACCATCAATGGCAAAGTTTTTGGTTCCATATATATGTGTGTGTGTGTATATATATGTGAACATACCCAGTCTACATTATTCCTTTATGGCCTCTGATTTGAGTCTAGGGGCTTATTTTAGCCACAGCAAGGATCAATTCTACCTTTGCACAGCCATGCCTAAGCACCAGTGTTTGTGTGTCAGCAGCATCTGAAGACCTGACTGTGTGCCTTATCATATGCTACTAATTTAAATTGAGATTTGAAGAGCCAAGGAAAATAGAAAACATTTTTTAAATTACCAGATTTGCTGACTTGAAACAATTAGATATATTTTCTTGAAGGGAGATTTTTTCTGATGTTATTTTTGTGACCACATGTAAAATTTAAGAAGAATTTTCAGTCCATTAGCAAAATAAGTTTTGTAGAGGATCATAGTGAACATTCGTCATTACCAGCTTTCACTGATGAGTAACAGTTGCCTGGCATAGAATTAAAATGGCTAGCTTTGCAGCATGAATGATGTCTTTGACCTATTGTCTTGAGTATCTCCTAAAATAGTTTGTGTGTGCGCATGTGCGTGCATGCGTTTACTCTTGATTTCAAGAACAGAAATAGAACAGGCTTCACTCATTTTTCATGCATTTCTAAGAACAAAGATGTTTGGGCCAATTAATTTTGAATAGATGAGAGCTATTCTCAGCTTGTTCAAGTGACACACTTTAAAAGATACCAGAACTACTGTTGGAGGATGGAAAGGGGAGTGGGTGTGGTATTTTCTTAAATGGTCTGAAGTTGTAGCAGCAAACTTGTAGATTCCCCTGTTTTCGTATTCTTAACTGCGGTTTTTCTTAGTAGGAATAAAATTGAGTTTAAGTGAACGAGGGAAAAACATTTTCCTATGTTGGCAAATCATGTTTCTTCATTGATAAAGTAAGCAACCATTTATGTAATAATATAGATTTAGTAGCATAGTTTTCGATGCGGTGCTGTAGTACAGAAATGAATCTGAATTCCGCAACCTATAGTATTACATTTACTTTGATGTCATGTTTCATTGCTTAATTTCTATAGAAACGGTTCCATCCGTAATGTACTGATCTGCCATCTCCTGAAAATGAGACTTTATCAGTCTGTTCCTTCTGGCCTGACTGGAGACTGCGGTGTAGGTGTGAGCGAAATAAACAATAAGGTATCAGAAACTCAATAAACAGAGCACCAGGGAAATATCTAAATTATTTTCTGTAGCTTCTTACGGTAGAAATTCATGAAGGGAGAAGTTAAATTTTGGCATACAGGAGTTCTGGGGGGTTGGGGCAGATTTAATGATGAGTTACAGCTCAGCTCGCCCCTGAAGATACTGAAGGGAATGACTATCTTACAAACAGAATAGTAGAATGCAGCAGAACGTGTCTGCTTTCATAATATTTCTACTCACGTTATTACTATGTTTGCTGGTAAAAAGTTGTTTAAGAATCCTCCAACCCTTCTAGTACTGAGGATTCTGCTTAGAAGAATCTGATGTTCATTGTGATAGTGTTTCCCCACCCTCCTTTTAGATTTTGAACAGGCACAACCCAAAGTTAGGCTAGCTGTAGGAAATGAATGATTTAAAAAATACAATCCATCTTCTCGTGACAAATGTTTTTAATGAAAAGAAGATGTATTTTTTACAGGAAAATTCTATTATTCAAATGAAAAGGAGGGGAAAAGATGAGATAGTGGAAAGAAAGTGTTTACTGAAGAGAAATACCAAGGAAAATTGAGTCATCTTTCTACAGCAGCACAGATGCAGAGTTGTAACAATAAAGTAATAATTCACCTTTTTTTATTTTTTTTGTAATTTAGAAATCTTCCTTAAAATGAACAGGCTGTAGTGAATATATGGATGATCAAAGGAGGTGACAGATCGTAGCTTGTCAAAATTTCTTGCCCGCTCTTTCGGAGTTGGGCATAGCTAGAAATGACCCTAGTTACACAAGCATTTAACTGGAATGCTGCTCTGGGAACTCGGGCTGCAAGTGTATAATATCCTCTTATTTACAGGACTGAATGGTATATTTTACTCTTGTAATTTTTATTTATATAAGGATTTGAATATATATATGTATCTTCAAAATATTTTTATTTAATAAGTGCAAACCTTTTCTGGTTCTCGCCACGTTAGCAGAAAGCATCGATTTGTTTCTCTAATACCTTTGCATTGCTCCTAAATTAAAATAATGTCTTGCAGTAGATTTTGGTTTATTGTCGTATACGGAAAAAAGGTTCAAGGTTTGCAACGAGCCAAAAGAAGCATATCCGTGTCAGCAGCCTGGTGTGAAGTTTCATGTTGGAGCTGTTTCTGTTTTGGCCTGATTTTGCTTAGATTCCCGAGGGAAGTGCTCAAAGCTGTAGGGCCAGGCTCCTCGTTGCCCCTTGGTGGTTAATACCGCTTTGCTGTACGACCGTTGGAACGGTGCTCACTGTCAAAGAATTTTTCAAGTCATATTTGTTCTTCATTAGCTCAGAATGTTACAATTATGTTCAGGACCAACACATGTTTTATTTGGCTCACCATCGTTCTTTGTCATGTTTCTGATTTCGTCTGTTTGACATATATACATTCATTAAGAGAAGCCTATTTTAAGAGGCATATCAATGCTAAAAGTCAAATGCTTAAAATTTTAAGAGGGATGTCAAAATTAAAACTAAAATGAAATTCTTTGGTTCTGAATATCACATAGAAAATTGTCTTTTTTTTAAAGAGCACTGGAATGAATCAATTAAAATTATATTCTGAGTACAACTGAAGTTTAGTGCGTATTACACATTTTTATTAGAAACATTTTTCACTCTCGGCTTTTATGATAAACTTCATAACATACATCTTCTAAATGTTCTAAAGCGTCTTCTAAATGTTTGGATTGCTTTTGAAATTTTCACACTTGACCAGGTGATAGTGATAATGATCACTTCTATGGAATGCTTTCTATCCAAAATCCTCAAAATACTTTGTTATCCCTGGTTTATGGATAGGAAAAAGAATTGCAGAGAGGTAGAATAATTTGTTCAAAATCCATGAACTGGTAATATAGCCAGGATCACATCCCATTGGAAATGACCATGCAACGATAACACAGGTGAACGTACAACACAACTACAGTTTTAGTTATAGAGCAAAGAACACTCTCCAGCAGACAGTATGCATGTTTAAGTAAACGCATTACTTATAAGTAGCTTTTTGTAACTATATGTACTTGTATGGTTTTGGTCTTATAGTCGGCTGAGCTCTGCAGCCTGACAGAAACCCCATTAACACTGGCAATATCTCTGAAGTACTGAATGATTAAGCATATAGACGCACACAGATGTTTCTGTGGTGGCTACTACGAAAGCAGAGCGAGTCATCACGAGGTACGCCGTTCCCTCGTCGTAGCTGTGGGTTTGGAGGGATCCCGATCAATAGCTGTCCTACCTGAGCCAGCCGGGTATCATCTAAGCCCTGAGGGAGCGCGGCGCTGCCTGCTGCAGCTACAAGGGAGGGCTTTAGCTTTGTCAGCTGCTTCCCTGTGTGGCACCGATGCCACTTAAAATCCTTGTGTCGTGCCACGGCATTTATGATTTTTAGGAGAGAACTTGTGGTGCTTTGTGGGGACGCCCGCAACGGCAGCACTGCAGACAGGCAGGGAAAGAAAGGTCGAAAGCCGCCTTTCCCTGGCAGGGCTGTGGGTGTGTTGCAGCAGGGGTTGAAGACTTGAGCTAAGTGGGGTGGTTCAGATCCCCTGGGGACTGGGGCTGACTCACACAACTGCTCTGCATCCCCGCTTCTACCAGTGTCTGTGCTGCTGTTGTGCATCGGCCTTGCGAGGTTAAAAAGTACTTTGAGTGTTTCTGTTCATGTGCAACTCTCTCTACTCTGTCTGTAGTGTAAATAGGAAGTTTTACTTCCTCTCTTGATCGTTAGGTTGACTTTTTACTTTCAAAGAGGGTAGCTGTAGTAGGGAGATGACGGGGCAGGTAATTTTCTGTTTACTTCTGTTAAAAACACACAGCTGTCAATCTGATCGAGCCTAGAGGCTTTAAGCATGTATTTCTGTCAGTTTTCAGCATTTTGAATTTTCTGCAAAGCTTGATTTATTTTTATTTCATTTTTTAAGTTGTGAGGGTTTATGTATTTTATTTATTTATGGCAGTAATGGGGGATCCCAGCGCGGGGCGTATGTCTCACTACTTTTGCACGCAGCGTGGCAGTGATCTAAACTGTGGCCTAAATTTTCCTCTGCCGCAGCCAGGCCACGTGTTACTGTTCTCACCGGCTGCTTTACAGTCCCGACCGATGCTTTGCCTCAGTCCAATTTGAGTTGATGTCAGCGAACAGTGTAAACTCTAACAAGCAAGACTTAAAAGGAGACTGTCGTGCATTTGATGATCAATAAAGGAATACCTTTTAATGCTCTCTAGTCAGCACATTGTGTTCCCTGAGCAGCCTTGAACATGCCAACTGTCAAGATATTGATTGGATCGTTTCCGCTAGCTACTGTAAATGCTATGATATTGCACAATGTAATTTCCAGCTTCTGTTTTTCTGTCATCGTTTAGAAAACTGCGTATAGTCCAGATTGGGATTTTATGGTCTGCTGCCCCATTGCAGGGTTTATTTCTTTTTTGGTGGAGAAAACCTTTGAAAATGCGTGTAATCTAGAAAGTGTATATGTGGTGTATGGTGATGACACTATCAAAATAAGTGAAACATTTATAGGGGCCATTGGTCCCTTGATGATGAGAATAATACAGACTTGCATAGGGCAGAGGAAAAGCAAGTACCCCAAACTGCCTACAGTAAATTCAGACGTTTTTCACGGCCTACTACTAACGTAGAACTCAAGCTTTGCATTACACGTTTGGCACTTTGAAGGAGTAAGAAGGCAGAAGGAAGTACCTGGTTTAGTACTTAGCAGTCATTGATGATGTTCATAAGGGTGGAGGGAGAACTGCATTTTTCGAATGGCTCCTAAAATAGACGAACAGGAGCCTCTCTGTCTAAAAGCTTTAATTGCAGAATATTTGCGTGATGATAAAAAACAGTTAGCAGGAGATTTTCCAAAAAGAATGTTCTTGTGATTTGAAACAAAGTGGTTTTGCTAATTCTTTAATCTGTAAATTGGCCATCAGGTAAATACGGTCTATGGAACAAATAGTAGTTTGTCACATTGTGTATGTGGGACGAAGAAGTGAAGGGATTTGCAGAGTAGTGAAGAGTTCTAGACTAAAGGCAGGTCATTTTTGACATTTGTGGATTGGATTCATGCTGGTAGGTACTAACTCTTTCCCCAACCTCCAAATTCTTTTCCTTTTTTGTCACTTGAAAATTTTTCTTCTCTAGAGTTACCAAACTCTAGAGGTGTAAGAGAAGAGGTGGCTCTTTCTTTCATGTGACTTTTACATATTTGGTCTTTAAATTTTTTTCTTCATTTTAGTTGCTGGTTATACTTAAGTAGTTATTAATATTTATATATGTGTTTTGCTTTAAAGGCATTATTCAGAAATGTATTAGTCAACAACTCTTTATAGTGGGTGTTATTAAAAAATGGTTCATTAATCCAAAATGAGGTGAAGATACATCGTAAAAGATACTACTACATCGCTGCAGTCAGTGGAAGATTACCCAATGTTCAGGTATTAATGTCCACTGTAAATTCAATTAATTAGCAAGTAATTTGGAGGGAAATGCAATTACTGTTCATTAATTACTCATCATTAACAACCACTATAAGGCATGTATTAATACAAAACCAAATACAATTGCTGTAGTTCCAACTTGCTTTTTAATTCTCTTATCTTTTGGCATTGCTCTCTGTTTTAAGTCAAGATGCAGCTGCGATGCTGAAAAGGCTTAAGCGTGTGCTTAGCTTTATGTGCTGGGAATATTCTGAGTCTTCCGTGAAAAGCATTTTAATTTGTGACATTGTCTGTATACATGGATTTGAGTTTGCCGCTTCTGTGAGCAGATCTCCCTAAGATGCCTTGGAACCTTACTGGTTGTAAGTCCCTCATGGACGCCTAAATTTTATTTGAGCTTAGGATGCCTAGAAATCAAATCTGGCATCACATATTATTGACCGGAGGATAGTGATAGGTGAAACCATTTGAATCTTCCACATAAAATAATTTTTTAAAAAAGAATATTGTGACATTAATGCAGTTTTGAACAAAGAGTTGTATGTCAGGAGACTATGAATTTCTCGTTAGCTCACACCTCACTAGCATTTTGACCTCATGATGGGATGAAAGCACTGGGTACTGTCTCCAGAGGATTCCCTCAGGATGGGAATTGCATCAGAAATTGATGCAGGATCTGGGATCTTTCTCAGCTTCACTAGCTGCCGAGCATATGGAATATCTGAGGTCAGCTTAAGGTTATCCTTTGCTTGTTCTTCACTGGGAATCAGTAAAGAACAGCAGCTTTTTGGAAGAAAGAACATGTAATATTTCTGTCTAACTTTTAGGAAGAGGGTAGAAACCCAGGTACATAGCAGCCATATGCAGTAGGGGAATAAACTGATATTTCACGTAGTATGACAATGATGGTACCAAATAATTCTGATATAATTTGATATTGTGGTTCTACTAACGTGTCCATATTAGAGTCCAGCAGGCACCCCATACCCTTCTCTGTGTTATGATATCTGCGCAATGTGACCATGAGGACAGACGAGAATTGTCAAATCAGGCAGTGAGTGATAAAACCCACCCATTTGGCATTAAACATTCATGGGGCACCCTGAATTTTTGCTGCAAAAAGTTGTTACTCAATAGTAACTTAGCCTGTGCCTAACAAACTTCCCGAGTGGTCAGATAGGAAGACTGGGTAGTGAATTTGGTTTGTATAGTGTATTTGTAGGCAGTGGAAAAATTCCAGGAGATAAAATGAAGTATTTGCCTATATCTGTGCAAGTCTTCAGGGCCTGAGTTTGTGAATTCAGGTATAAAGACCTTGTCCTACTGTCTCCAAAGCAAGGAGTGCTGTTGGTTGTTATACGAAATAGTTATTTGACATAATATATGTAGTTGCCAACTAGAAAATGAGTTTCTACTTTTCAGAAAATTTCTCAGCTTTCTTTGTGTTTTAATACTATGTGTTTCCTGTAAAAGATTCTGCAGATATTTATCTACTTAGTTTCATAAACTTTATTCAGGAGCCAGGAACCACAACCTGTACATTTTTAAGAGAGAATTCTCATTAACGTTCCCCTGTGATACGTCATTACTGTGATCTGCCTTGTAAAGTCGAGTAAAGTTAGCAGGAGAGTTTATTTTGAGGAACTTTTTTCATGAAAAACCTAACATGGTTCACTTGTATGTGTTCTGCTCCCTGGCTTCACCAGATGTTGTCTATTGCAGCCTAGATTTTCATATCTGAATCTCTGTTTGCAAACACTGTACGCATGAAATCAGCCCTATGCTTAAAACACAGTAGGTTTGAAGAAATAAAAGGCAATGGAGTTCATGGCTCAAAAATGAGATCTTCTGAGGTCTGTTCCTGCCTTAAGGCCAACAGTTAGTCTGCTTAGACCCCTGGAGCTTTTGCATATCTTGGCTTTTTTTTAAACAGAGGGATGAATAAACCCATGAAATTTCCACATTTTTTACAATTCTGTCTGCAGAAGCTCATGTTATCTCACTGCTTTGTACCCCACTTGAATGGGAAATACCTGGCAGGTCTGTCCTGCTATAAATGAAATGAGGTATATGGGGTCTGTTTCAGTGTAGCCCAAGTTTTGCATAACAGTATTAATATAATATGGAAATTCATAAGTAGTTGGCTGGAATGTTTAGATTAGTGGGCCCTTTGATTCTGGGTTCTCTACAGCTACTAAAGACAAAAATGACCAAAAAAATAACAAAAATAAACCCAACGCTGAATGGATAAACCTGAACAACATCTCTTTGATTGGAGCATTTGGGATAACTGCCAGGCTGGACTTTGAGATGTTTATCGTAGGTTATGTGTTGATTGAGGAGAGGAGCATGAAAGGCACAGTTTTAGCACCCCCAACCTATGCCAAAGTATGCAAGAAAGTAGGGACTGCCCATTGGACAGGGGACAGATCAATTAAACCTTGTAGGACAGGATGCTTTAAAATGCATGTTTGTAAGTTAAGACATAACCTAAACATTTTAATCTCAAGAGATTCTGAAGTTTTATCCACCCAGTGAGTTCTTGGTGGGGAATCAACATTGAAACAGACTATCCTAGGTCTTCAGTGATTCATTTCTTTTCAACCATGTAGCTCTTGAATTGGCCGAGCACTTAAAATTCATTCTTCTCCCCTGCTAATTATAGACTGTAAGGAGATGTGGTGATGTAGCTTTTCTTTCAGTTTCAGATCAGACACAGTTTAAGTTTGATTTATTCAAATACATTTTGAATCCAATTTATTTGTATAAATAAATCTTGGCAAAATGTCACGGCTGAACTGTAATCCGAACTATAGAAATACAATTTCACTATTCTGATTCACAAACGCCTAAACAAAATTAAAGGTTAAAAAGGGCTTATTATTTAAAGAAAGAGAGAAGACACTGCAAAGGAAAAACCAAAAGTAGTTACCATTGTTTTTCTCTGTCCCTTACAGATAAACAGTTCCTGTGTTTTCTTAGTTTTATCAACAGTAAAACCTGGAGTAAAAATGAGCTGTTACACGTTTTGTTTGTAAAATGGCTCTGGAGTTAGTAAATTGAAGCGTGTTGGTAAATTAAAGTTGTAACCAAGGGATATTCTTGATGTGGAAATAACGCCTGGTGCACTAGATAGAAGCAGCAGGTTGCCTGGAGTAGCAGTCATGCTTTCAGTCCAGAAGATAGAAAGCAAAATGAGACACGAAAATGTACATTTGAAAAATTATTGCTTGCTTTGCTTTACACTATCAGCAATGTTTAACTTCTGATAATCTTGCGTTGGGTTATCTTTTGGAATCGAAAGTATTTTTTGAGAATTTTAATTTTGACTGTGAATTTTATTCCTAAAAAACCCTAGGAAAGCTGACCAGTTTTCTACCGTGGGACATGTTTTACTGTTGTGACTTTCCTACTTGGAACCTGATTTTGGCGAGGTGCTGCGTTGTGCCGCCCAGGCCAGCACAGCCAGCCCTCGAGCAGGGGAGCAGGCCTGCGGAGCCCCTGGCGGAACTGTCAGGAATGCCAGTGCAGGAGGATTGCTTCAATGAAGAAAAAGGCTTTAGCGAGGTGAAACAACAGAGCGAGTGCAAAACCAAAGATGAAGCAAATGGTCTGTCCTGATAGAAGCCGCAACCAAGTCAAGGGGTACAGTAATCGAAAAGTCCCTATTTCTTGGTAAAATTAGAGGTAATACTTTATGTAGAACAGACTGGACAGAAGCAAAGTTATAAAGAGATAAGCAGGATGAGATTAAAAAGTCTGCTTTGAGATTCTGGAAATAACCAGAAGGCTGAATTATGTGGGGAAATGAGAATGAATTAAGGATTTATTTTTAAGATTCTGGAACAGAAGTACCAAAGATGCATACAACGAGAGGGTAAGCTCAAGTCTGCTTTATTAGATAGCTTAAAGTCTAAAGTAGCTCTGTTAAATTCAATGGAAACAAAATTTACCAGATAAATTATTGGTACTGTAGCAAACATGAATCTGTGAGTGTTTACTGAAACTAGCTAGCAAAGTCGTGCGATACAGAAGAACTTTAACTTTTGTGTAGCAAATTCCCATATAGGTCTACTGGGCAGTACTGAGTTCTGTAACAGCACCTAGACATAAATTGTCAGATTAAGACTCAAACTCTGAAGTGCTTTTGTCCTTGCCTATTGCCATTTGCTTAAATCCTTTCAAGTGAAATTGCGTTCTTCAATTGCTCCATGAAGAATTTTAGCATCTTGATTTTAAAATAACGGTTCTTTAAAAATCTCATTAGTTATAATTTTGGTTTCATTTAGCATGCGTGAAAGCGGAACAATGATAGCATGGAGTAAGCCAGAAATAACACCAGCTACTTCTTGTCATACATCTCCCTCCTGTAACGTTGAACTGGTGTATATTTGTTTTGATACTAACATGCTGCTCTGATTCCTGTGAGACACAAAAAATTCTATTTTTCATATTACTGTTTTTTTTCTGTGGTGTTAGTAATGATGTGTATGAAAAGACAGTCTTGAACTGGAAAATTTGTTCTTCGATTAATGCAGTCAGACTGCAAATAGGATATTAGGCAGGCATGTAGAGACACCTTCTGTACGTTACCGACAGGGATACGAACGAATGTCGGGCCTTTGTATCCCAGATTCCTGCATTATTCTTTATTGTCTGGGTAGCAGCCACAGTCAGTTTCCTGGGTGATGTAAAAGGTCAGCCAGTATCTCCTGAGGCAAAATATTAATGAATTCACTTATCCAATTATTGGGCCTTCTATAAATTTGTTATTAGTTTTTTATTATGTAGGTAATAGTAAAATGCCTTGGGCATCCTTGCATAAAATAGCTAAACCAATATTAAGTTACCAGCAGAACAACAAATTCTTTTTCTGTCTATGTGTGTTTGTTGAGAGACTCGCTTTGCTCCAAGTTGCCATAAAAAGATGGCTCTTCTATTATGTTTTTATGAAGGTCATTGATTTTGGACAATTTCGGGCAGATAATGGAACCTGTTCCAAAACGAAGAGTTTCTAATCGAAAATGCTCTTATGCCATCCTCTTTTAAATTAAAGGACAAGGCAGCTTCAATGATTTTACAAATAGAGTAATCCAGATGAGACTCTCAAATTGGCATTGTTCCACTTATTTGGGATTGATAGATTCAACCTTCATCTTGAAGTTAACGTAGAAATTACATTCTATATTGTCTTGTATTTCTGAGTTGACTCAAGATGTGTTTCTGTGTGGAGTGTGTTGCCATAACCTGATTTTGAGAAAGAGTGATCATAGAAAGGATGACATCTGAAATAAATGATGGCAATTCCCTGGCTCATTGCCCATGTAGAAAGCTTGCTTGGGCTCAGCTGCTGGTTCCAGAGCAGCTGGGGGATCTGATGAAGCTCCCGTGTTAGTAATGTGCGTAACAAATGGTAGGAATACATGCTGCATAAAAAGGGAAGATAGCCTTTTCAGTGGATAATCTGACTTCTTCCGTCAAGTACACTGGCATCATTTGAGTTTTCTCCTGATTCAACATCAGCCAGCTAACTGCCTGCCTTCTCCTAATCTCCCTCTGACAGTGGCCCAGATAACCAACAGCACTGGCTGGATGAGGGAGGTTTAGACGGCGGGCTGAGACTAATGGCTCCATGTGCCCAATACATGAGAACAAATGAAAGAGCACTTTAGAAGTCCATGTGCAGCTTCCCACATCCGGAGTTTCTAACGTTTTCTGGATGTTCAGAGACCTTCTTTACATCTCCTTGTCTAAGGAATACATTGAATTGTGGTTTAGGGTTGTATATGTTATCTACTTCTAGCGATGCTTTAAAATAAAACCCTGGCACAATTTATCACTCTGCTTTCAGAAAAAGGTTACTTAAGGAAGTATGCTATTATGGGAAATAACATAATTCTAAGAACATAGCTTAAAAAAGAAAATGTCTGGCAGTGAATAAAAGATACACCAAATATCGTTGCAAGCTGAAGTTCAGAGGTAGGAACAGGAGCGCAGTAGGGGAAGGCATTTGGGGGTAAAAGCTCATAAATAGCTATCCTGGAAAAAAGGTTATGGAACATGTTTGCAGCTTGGTGTGTCAATTGTATTTGCAGTAGGTATTGGTTGAATGGGGAGGGAGGTTCATGTCCGTTCTGAACTGCATCTCTAGCGCCAGTGGGTTGACCGGAGACTGAGATCTGAAGTGTCAAAGTTGACAGCTATAAACTGAGAGATGATAGCATCTGCGTGCCATTTGCTTCAAATGAATGCACTGTTATTTGAAAGTTGTATTTATTCTTCTGTGAGATTTCTGAACTAGAGCTAGCTGTATAGATACTATGATTCAGAAAAACGTCATCTCTGCATCTTTTTTATTGGATTTCAACATGATGGAGCTCTTGCATGTAGTTTAAAGGAATATAAAGTTTTATTATAGTGGATAATCTTCAAGTAAAAGTTTTGGGGGTTTGTTTGTTTGGCTTTTTGTTTTTTTTCTTACTTTGAGTAAATGAAAATGTATTTTCCAGAATAATCTGGGAAACCAGACTCTTCATAGGAACATAATTGTGTGCTTCACTTCAAACAAGGCTAAATAACAAAGGTTCTTTTCTGTCCAGCGCCTCCTCTTCCTTCCTCATCCTTCTAGCGGACATATGTGGGACTATACAAATATATCTCAGATCGGTGTAGCGCAGAGCACCATATATTACAGCTTGTGCATGGCGATATTGAGAAGTATCTGTGGAGAATTGGAATGAGCATTTCTGAACTCCACATGCAGATATTCTTAACCTCATATCTTCCAAACGGATTAAACTGAGAACATCATCAGCATTTTTACTCTGAATTAAGTGCCTACTCATGGATTTATTCAGGAGTAGATGTGTTTCAGTTCACATATATCTTTATTTCCAATCAGTGTTTAAATATAGCAGTCCTTAAATGCTGTGCGTGATGGTGAGAGGAAATACTACAGACGCCAGATATTTTTCCTGTGGAGGGGAAGGCGGTGGCGAACCCAAAGGAATTGTGGAGTTGGGCACAAGAATGGGAAGGGGATGATGGACAGACAGGCAAGCAATTTCAGTGGAGCTACGTTTGTTTCCGTGCTCTCTGGCATCAGCCAGGATTCCTGGAGTTTCATTGCCCCCAACTGGCCATTCCTTTTCCTCTGGTACCCACCTGCGTTTCTTGACTCCCTCGGTCAGAGTGACGGATCAGTCCTGGGGACTGTGCCCTCTCTCTGTGACAGCTGTCCCTGCTGCGGCCCCTGGGACTGCTGGGCCCTCAGGCTCAGCTGGGCAGGGATTTAATTCCATGTGTCAAACGTTGTCCGGCTTAATTAACCTACTTCTACCTTTTATTGAATAACCCCTTCTTCTCTTTTGGCTGTCTCATTAAAAGGTTGAATAAAATCTGTGTCTTAATTTGTTGCACATTAGATTTTCATTTCCTGAGGCATGCTTTTTACAGAGAGAACTTGCACGCGCACGTGTTCTCTTCTCTCTTCTGTATTTGTGTGTTTTCCGTTGTCTTTTTGTTCTCATTTTATATGCAGTGATATATTTCCTTTTACTAGATCATAAGATATAATGTTAGGCTCATATCTTGACTTCCTAATGTTTATTATTATTATTACATTCCCTTTTTATGTCTCAGGGACTTTTTCCCTGTGTCGCCTGACATTGCATTAAGGATGTTTATTCTATTTCATGACGCTAAGAGCTCTCAATGTCTAGTTTTCAGTGCAGTTTGTTAAACTCACTGTTTTCTGAAAACTTATTTTGCTCTGCTGAGCAAACTCTGTCCTTTACAGTTCTCAAAAGTGCTGTCTTCCTTCTGTTGCAAGCTGTTTTCTTCTTTAATGCTGTCTTGGTCTTTTCTTCTGACTTACTTTCATTCTTGCTTCTCTTGTCTTCTATTTGACGCTGAGGGCATTTTCTTTGTTCTTTTGTCTTTACTTCCCTACTCCAATATAGTCCCTTAATCTTCTGTTCAATTTCTTAATTTTTTTTAATCTTATTTTTTATTTCTAAAATATCCTTTTTATATGATTGCAGTGACACAAATGCTAAGCACTTATTTTATCCTTAAGATAATTGATCCTAGGGACAAATTTGTCATCTACAGACAGCTGTCTCTCCAAAAAACCACTCATAATTTCTCTGGAGACGACAGAATTGTAGGTGGTTTGTTCTGGCTCATCTGTAATGATCAGCTGAAATTCACTTAATTAAGGAAATCATGCAAGATGTGATATGCCTGGGCTTTCATTTCACGTATTGAAAGCTTATTTCAAATTCAGTAGTGCTTCCTCCGTCATTAGCCGTTACCCTGCAATGTAGAAGTGCTATTAGCATACATGGCAGTTCACTGTTTCCTGAGAATTGTGACATTTTACTTCCCTTCAGCGCTCGGGTGAAGAGGATGCCGTTTCCTGCCATGTATTGCCATGTAGGGAAGCTATCGCCTGGGAGTACCATGTCTGCCCTGCATCTGAGCTCTCTTTGAAACCCAGGCCTGAATCCAGGCTGTCCTTTGGTCTAGTGGGATCACGGAATCGTGCCTCACAGACAGACTTGGTATGACCTGCGTAGAGGGTATTGCTGTGTGCTGAAGGGACAGTCGCTTCCTGAAAATATTTTCTCTGTGCAGACCACTATCATTCTACTTGTGGGAAAAATGTTTTTTATTTGTGTTTGGGCCCCAAAGGCAGCATCAAGCAACTGTAATAAAAAATTACTGAAGTTTTAGGAGTTTCTTAGTTATTTAAAACAACTCTACATGTTAAAAAAGCCCTAGAGTTCTGAATTACTGGTCTGATTTTGGATCTTGTAATTGGCAGTAAAAAGCCAGAAAAGGTACTCTTTGAATAGATTCAATTATTTTCTGAAAAAGATTGCCACAAGGAAAAATGCATACAGTGATGTAGCGTGTCAGGAAGTTTTTTAAGAAATCAGTTGCTCAATGTCAAAACTCCTTCAGCAAAATGAATTATTTTTATTTCTTTACTTTGGAGTTCCCCATTTTTCACCACTAACTTAACTGTCCCGTGTTTCTTAATGTCAAATGTAAGTATGCTGATGCTCAAAGCCCTCGTTTTGTTTCCCAGTTCTCACTCTTCCCATGTTTCCCTAAAAGGAGGAGGAAGCCCTTTGTTTAGGCTACACGTTCTAAGAGTGAAGAGTGTTTATAGAGCATTCATCTGTTTTTCTTGTCCATGATACATATGGTGACATCACTGCATACTTTTATATGGTTTGGACAATGCAAAAGCAGCAGTGCAAATGGAGAGAGCAAACAGAGCATGTTTTTATCATTAACTGCAGAACTTAAAGCATAGCTTGTAAGTCACGTTAAAAAAAAAAAAAAAACCAACACAAAACCAAAAACCAAAAAACCCAAGCACTCCCTGCAGTTCGGGTCTCGAAGGATGGATCTCCCTAAGCTGTTTTTCATATTTAGTGTCCAAAGAAGTTCTGTTCCTCATTCTTCATTCTTTCTAGTACCAGGTTTAAAATAGCCAAAATAGTTCTTTTCAAACACCTCAACTGCTGTTGTTGAGACTTAATAAGTGTTGGAACATGAATGAATTCAAACTGACAGGTAAAAACCCCCAGTGTTTTGTCAACATTATAAAAGGCTCAATAGGAAGACACACATCTATCTAGCTCCGTAACTACGGTACATGGAGGCAGCCACAGGTGGAATCATTAAATGACTTGTTCAGAATGCAGTCAGAATTAATTAATAATTATGATGAAGCAGATCTGGTTTTTTTTATATTTAATGTTTAATTAACTAGGATGACCATTATGTTATAACGTATGTAGGCTTATGTGAAATGTATCTTACTGTTGGATGACATTCTAATTTACAATGCTTATCAAATTAGCTAGGATAGCTAATTAGAAGTTAAAAAACCCCAACTCTTGTGGACGTGCAGGGTTCCTACTTTATCACAGACTTTTCTAAAAGTTTCAGGCTCAACAGTGAACACAAAGTGCAGCCAAAGCTTTTTTCCATTTTTTTCCTTATTTTTTTTTCCATGGGTAGAGCTGAATAACCACCTCCTTTATCTTGCATTCACGTGAAGTAAGTCCGTATTGCTTTTCTTTCAGCTACATGCAGCAAGTGGTTGATATTTGCTTTTATTTCAGTAATTTGCTGTTGTTGACCCACAATAAATTTGTTGTTCTTTCTAAAATCCAGATCTTTTTCGGGTGCTCTACTAACATTTTCTTCATCTTTTGTCAATGCATTATAACTTCAGATCCTAATTATGTACTTATTTGAACTGAATTTAATCCTGTTCTTTTCAGCCTGTTTCTCTTGCTCAAAAATACTATTTTGAATTCTACTTCTGTATTCCAGAGTGCTTGGAATGACTTCCAACTTCATGTCATTTGACAAATTTTTAAGTGTTCTCTTTAGTCAGTCATCCAAATCCTGAATCAAATTATTAAATTGCACTCAAAACAGGCCAGATCATTATCCCCTCCACCAAATTCACTTCCTAATATGACAATAACAAATACAGTTTGAGAGCACAGCTGTCTGAAAAGTGCGTTCCCCTTATGTTCGTCTCGTTAGGCCAGTATTCCTTAGAGGTAGACAACATCGCTGAGCAGGTAACATGCTGTGGCTTAGCTTTCTGTCAATCCCAGTTGGAAGCTCTCATGGATGATAAGCTGCCCAAGAGTCCTACACTGGTGTGGATGACCATGTTTCTCCTAAAAATACTTACAGAATTTAACCAAGTTATCTTTCTCCTCCTCTTTTCTCCTGTGTTGTACAGAAGGTACTTCTCATAAAAGGAAATCAGATTGGTTTAACAGAATGGCTCTTAGACTGGTGTTGGCTATTTCTTTCTACATTATAATGTTGTATATGCTTGTGAATTGATTGTTTAATCACTTTCGTTAGTGTCTTTCTCGGCAGTAAAAACTAGGAAGTAATTCTACAGGATTTTTCCTTTTTCTTGGTTTGGAAAATAAAATTTAAAAATATTCAAAAATATGTTTCCCTTTCTTGTCCTTCACACTTCCTTTGCTGCCCACAGATCTTCAGAACTATTTACTAATGGTTTAAAGATTCATTTGATTGGTTTCTTGAATACTTTATGGGAAACTTTAGCAGGCTTCATTGATTTAAACACATCTTATTTATCTACCATTCTTTTCCAAATATGACCTCAGCTCCTAATCCCATAGTTAAAAATACTTGTGTCATAGTGACTGCACAAGTTAAACCTTCTGGTGAAGGCTAAAATAAATAAACCATTGACTACTTGAACTGTCTCTACAGTATCTGCTGGCTTTTGTACAATTCTTGTTAGAGTTAGCTTGCATAAAAACTTTCTTATGGCCTGGACCTCGTACGTACTTGCTGAATAAAGCGAACGTTTTTGACTGTGTGAATTTGAAACTGCATTTTGGTGCTAGATCTAAGGTGTCCTTTGGCCGAGTATTCCTGATTAGTAAAGAGAAAATTTGTATTGGCCCCTATTATTTCAATGGCTCCGCTACTGGCACAGTAATGTTCAAGTCAGCTGGATTACAATCACGTTTTATAAAACATTTTGAAAAGGTGGTCTATGAGTTATAGCATCGTGAATTTTAGAAGACACTTAACTCTTACGGAAGACGGTTCCTATGCTATTTAGTATTTTAAAGCTGATACCTGGTATCCTCAATTTCATGCGGAAATGAGTTGGCAAACTGTGTAGGTTAAGGCACAACAATTTAATAGTCTCCTTTTGGTCTGACACTGCAAGTCTGTGTGAATCTTCTGCAAGTATCATTTTGAGAAGTTCTGCTGGCAGGAAGATAATGCTTATCGTCGCACTGCACACGTGTTCGGAGGGCAGGGAGCAGGGAATGGAGTTAAATTTTCTGTATTTTTCCCAAGTAGAGTTGTCTTGAAAAATCAGCTTCCCTTTCTGACATGTGAACTGTACTGTTTAGTGTGATTCCTCTGAATTTACCAGTTCTGAAAAAAAAAAAAAATCTGAAAGTTTTCAAGGTTAGACAAATTAGAAGAAATAAATCATAAGGTGAAAAGGCCATGCTTTTACGTCTAACCTATAAATGATGCTGCAAATTTTTGTGACCTGGTTTAATGAAAGGGTTAAGCAAAGTGTTATACACTGTTTGCTGTCTTCAGGCATTTGTTCTGTATCCATGGACTTACTTTAATGTAAATAGGCACCTCAACAGCTGTGTCCCCTTAAGCACATTTTATTTAGCAGCTGGGTTATACACGTCACTTGGCAGCCATGGATTTTCAATTTTTCCCCGTGCCAAGGGGGCAGCTGGAATAATTTGAGTGCTCATTAATTTGGGAGAAATATGAGCTGTGTAAGTCAGACAACACGAGTCTTCTGTATGGTGTTGTACAAGGATAAGCGGATCAGGGTAGAAGCAATTTGCCCTGTCCCAAGGGGGCCTTCGTTTTTTAATAAGCTGGTTATGAAAATTCTATTTCTTTGCAGTTTAAAGAGTCTAATTAGAGCCTGTAATTTCTCTCATATAACTGGAGTGGATGAAGGTTAACGTTAGGCCTCCAGAGTCTTTTCACATTCATTTACAGACTTAAATCAGGTAATAGTTTGTAGCTAATTAGAACAGTGTATTAAATATTTAGTTTGACTTAACTGTGAGAACGCACGGATGCTGTAGGGCTACAGAAATGATAAAGTAGAGCTAAATTTAATTTTTAATCAAAGATAAACTTAAAGGCTGTATAGTAATTTTAATACTGACTGGTATACTATAACAGTCTGAGCCGCAATTGCCTTCAGTTGGTTGAAATGTCAAGATAAAGGAATATGATGTCTATTTAATGTCATTGCTGTAATGCTTTGATGGTTCAAACAATTCATGGTATATATACACAGTGTCTGAAGGATTAAATATTTTTCAGCATAGCAGACAGTTTTTATGTAAAATCTCATTTATTTTTCTATCCACTAACTCAGCATTTTCAGAAAGATTTTCTTAAAGAAATTGTAGTGCTTCTAATCGCAGGAAGTCCAACAATAAACACCCGTTCCTACCAGAGTTTGCCAAACAGTGGGTCTGCTGTTCCGCCAGAGCAGCATCTGCATTTGCAGCTTTTGCTTTAGCTGATTTTTGGTTTCAACGAATTAGTAAGATAATCTTAAAATTCCACGTGCAGCCTTTTTTCCTGTTCTTGGAGATAAAGCCTTCAGTTTTATTCTATTATGATTGTAATTTGCAAAATTCTTTGTGTTCTGTGAGTAGACCTCACTTCACTTTTCTGTTCTATAAAACTCTTCCTGTTGCTGGTTAGACTTTTAGAGCTTAAACCTGCCACCATGGAAGTGAGCATAAAACCTAACATAAAATTCAGTTGTACAGAAGCAAGGATAGGCTTACACGGTTGAGCTCAGCACCACGTTGACTTTTACCTAAAGTGGTAGGTTCACAGCGCAGGCAGGGATTTACATTTCCCTGTAGTGAAGGAAAGCTTGCTCAAGTCAAGTCTGCGTGCAAAAAGACAGGTAGACGACATCCTGAGTCATGAAACACAGAAGCTCACTTTAATACAAATCTGTAAAGTTTCCACGAAACAGATCATACGTTATTCGACTAGACATTTTTAGTCATGCCTCTCAGTCAGAGCAGGAGTGGCTGTAGTTCAAATTTTTCTGGCTTTTATTCTTTTTTTTTTTTCATTGTGCAAAGTTTATTATCTGAAACAATTTTGTTGATTAAATATACAGTATCCAAATAATGCTACTCCCCTATTCTATATAAAATGGCATTGCACAGATGTAGTTGGGTGGACCCTACCAGAAAGCCCAGAAGGACCTTGCGTCTGATATCCTTTTCAATTATCCAAATCCAGTTTGATGTCCACCAAATCGTTTTGCCTTTGGTAGCAGAATTTAGTGCTCAGACACCGATTACATTATGTCGATTTTTAGCTGGTGAAATTTTTAAAGCCTTCATACAAATTTGTGGAACTGATTCTTATTTCCAGTGAGAATTGCGCACGCTAATTTGGTTGACTGTCAGTACTTTGGTAGTATTGTCTGTTTGCTCATATGTTAATGCCCGTGTAGTTTAGACTGGAGTCTGAACTGCTCCTCTTCTTCCTAACCTTTCCCGCAGTTGCAGCAAGCGGATTTCTTATCCCATAAACTGCGTACAGCTCCCCTTTGTCTTGCCTGACCAACGGCCTTACATCCTCAGCAACGGGTCCTGATAGCAGTGAAGTCCCGTGTTCATTTATGAACAAGGCTGCGGATCTAAAACCGGAGTAATAACAGTGGCGAAATTCTTCGAAGTGAAAAGGGAAGAATGCTAGTAAAAGGAAGAGGTTAACTTATAATTGAGACAAAATAAAGAAGAAATATACTGTCTATATATATAATACAGAAAAAGAGACAAAAAAGTGTCTGTAACCTCAAAATAGTCAAATTTTTCTGGCTATAAGCTTGTTCAGACCTCAGATTCTTGGCTTGTGATCTGTACCTTTAATCTCAAGCTTCCTCTCCAGCATTTTTTGGATGCTAGAAACTCCATTACGGATTGGTAGAAAATCAGTGCTAAAACTTCTAAATATCACCTTATTTTGTTACACTGCTTTCCCACTTGCCAATTTATATAAAATGGTTTATGACTGCAATAATCCCCTCAAAATCAGCTGTTACGGGAGATAATAGCCGGTTGTCAGAGCATTAACCACCCTTGACTTCACTTTGGGCCATTACGTAACAAAAGAATGAACTGGTGGTAAGGTTGCCAGGTGTATTAAATTATATGATGAATTATAGAGATTCTGTAGTGGGGATTAGTGTCCAAAAGAGACTAGTGGAGATTGCCAAACCCATTATCTGATAGGACTGCAGGCTGGACAAAGTCCCAGGGGTGAAAGGCCAGTGCTTTATCCATTATGTCATCCTCTAATCTGTGTCTGCACCATGCACGGTGAACTATACTGCCAGTGAGTTACCGTCGGTCTATGTTACGTCCTGGAACTCTGCAATAACAGAAATGGAGACGTTGGCAGTATTTGGTTACTTAGAATTTAGGCCGATTTTGATCTTTTCTCATGGATTCTTGCAAAAAAGTATTAGTTGATATACAAGAAAGTTAAGTAGTGTGGCAGCAGAAGTTGTATGAGCCTGCTTTTTCCACAGAAGCTTCAGTTAGATCCAAGAAAGTTCGTTATGGCATGGTTTCTGCTGTAATCCCTTCCCCTCCTCACCATTCAGACAAATTAATTTGTTTAGGCTGCTGTTTTGCATTTAAGGAAGAAAACGTCTGTTCTACATTCCAGCAAATCCACCAGCATTTTGAAGAATGGCAATAATGGGTCCAGTTGAATCATCCTTCAGTGGCTCATGCAGGCTTGGCTGTTAATGGTTTGTAATGACTGATCTGGAATCTTGCATATCAGGACTGGGAACGAAAATTTCTTTAGCTTTTCAGATGAGAGCGCAGAACTGGTTCCCAGCTCCAATAAATAGTATCATATTTTACTTTGAAATAGTAATATTGTTATGATAGAAAACTGATGTCAGGTAATTTTTGGAAGTTATAAAAGTGTGAGGTAAAATTTTTGTCTCCCTTTATGCCCCATATAGTTGAATTCATTGTGCCATGGCTGGCTTTACCAGTGGAAAGATATAAAAAGTAGAATAAATAAAATTTTCTAAAACTCAGTGAATATTTCTAAAATAGTTCTTCAGTAGAAGTGTGTAGTATATACATGATATTCGGAGGTGCTGTATAAAGATTTTATTGGCACTCTATAGATATATCTGAAATATTTATAACACACTTAACACATTGGCCTCAAAGTAATTTGTAAAGGTGGGAGAAATCTTACAGTTTGTTGTTAAAAGTTGTGTTAAAAGTTACAGTGAAGATAAAAAGTTGGGTTTTGGTAATATCTTTTTTTTTTTTTTTTCCTCGAAGTAACCATAACTTTTTGAAAAGGTGTCTCTGGGATGTCATTTTCCAGACATGGCCTCAGCCCAAAAGTTTAATATTCTCAAAATCTGTGAAAATTTTATTTGCGAAATTAATTTAAACTGCTAGGAAGAATTTAGTACACTCAAGTTATAAACTGTTGTATTACACTTTGTACATTACTGGGTGCTTATTTAACATCATTAATATATGCTGCACGCTAAGCATGAAAGATAAGCTAGAAAGTATTAGATGCTTCTTAGACCTATTTTGTGGGGTTTTATGTTTGGTTTTTTTTTCCCGTTAAATGCCAAATCTTAAGTAGTTATTTAATACAACCAATTTGCTCAGCCAAATCTTTACACACAGTTCTTTAGTGATGAGCTCTTTCTGTGCCATTTGAAGCTCATCTGCCTGTGAGCGAACTGATCCCTCTCAGTTCTCTGTGACCAATAATTCAGGATGTATAAAGCAGCCAGACCTTGTATCCCGTGGAAAAGACCTGAAATGTCTCATTCCTTTCAGAACAGTGTCAACCATCAAACTCCTTTAGGGAAGCAATAAGCCTTATGCTAATATGTGTTGGGCGCTTCCTCATCACTTGCCCTATCCTTGCACAGTGAAAAATAGCGTAAACTCGTCTTCCTCTGCTAATGATATTCCTAATGTATTGGGTGAATTTTGACAGTGGGAAATTATTCTTCATAAATCTTGAGTTGTGTTATAATTTTCTGTAAATCAACAAAAGATGTCAACACATTTTCATTGCTAGAAGAAATATCCTCACTTGATGTCTACATGTAGAACACGTAGCTTGTTTGACTTTTCTAAAAGTGACCCTCAGCAGCCCTAGACCTAGAGGGTGGATCTAAAACTGCTCCTCGCAGGCGAGTGTGACATGGTAATGCTGTCCCCTGACCACAAGGGATTAACTGCAGCATCAGTTTCCTTTTTCCCTGCACGTATTTTCTGAGGTAGGTCTATACCAAGAGCTGTTGGGGATGCGGATGTTTGGGAAAGCAGGGCTCAGCTGCTTGATGATCCCCGGACAGATTAAGTGCTTTTCTTTGTTACTGTTTTTCCTTACAACATCTTGTTTTCCAGTTAAACAGACCTATTAATTATTTGGGGTTTGTTTCCGTTAACTGCTCCGTCAGTATTTAGGGTACAACGTGTTTCGGGTATCACTATAATAGAAAGCACTGTTACAGAATTGTCTGGGTACAATGTGCAATTGCAGGAAGGTGAAAACATGAGGAAATGTACAAATGCAAACTCTTCCAAAAGAGGTATTTTAAATACTACAGGAGAAAAAATAACAATGAAGAACCTTTTACTAAGTAACTTAATGTTTAAAGATTCAGTTTCATGAGGTAATGTCTTCAGTTTCATGGCTTCCTTGCACTGAGTGCGGCGTAAGTTGAGCCTTTCAGCACCTCAAAGGGTAAAGGTCTCTAATAGGGCAGGAACTACAGGGCCGCGGTGCTATCGTGCATGGTATCGCAGGGCCGTGGAGCCCTCACCAGGAGAATTTTGTGTGCTCCTTTAAAGCATTATCTGAATGGAACTTCCAGCTAACTTATCAATGCAAATAGATCCTTAACGTGTTTTTTTTACCACTTCATGATAAAAAAAAGAACTAAAACTAAAATGTTAGGAAGACATTCAGAGAGAAGGTAAAGTTTCTAGAGTGACCTTGTACTTCTGCTGCTCTTTTCCCATGCTTGTTCATTGTCCTGTACGTTATGCCCTTTGCAACAACCAGATACGCTGGAGTACACTTGGAATTCATGTATTATTTTTGGATTACGTCGTGTGTGTAAAGTTAGGCTAAAGTTAGAAGCTGTAACACATCTCAAAAATCGATACATTTTACAAACTCAACATTTTTGCCTTTTCAGGTTTGGAAAGGTTACTTGTGCAAAGACCTGTGGCGCATTCAGATTTTTTTTGAATGTGACCTTTCTGGTCTTGATGAACGGATTCAGTATGACTCTCTTCAGTATGACTCTCAAAAACCTTTATGACTGCATCCAGACTGTTCCTCACAGGGAAGTGTGGCAGGGTAATGCTGTCTCCTTAACATAGGGACCAACCGCAGCATCGATTTCCCCTTTTTCCATTGGTGTCTTCTGAAGTAGAACTGTACCAAAGGGTGCTGGAGAGAGAATGGGAGGATGAGATTATGTAGAGAGGAGCGATATTAAAGATGAATCTTGAAGTGGTGGCAGGCACAGTGTAATGTTGGGTGAGAAGCAGTGGAAGCATAAATAAAACCTCAGGCTTTCTCTAAATTTGGAAGTAAGTGTAGGTTACTTTTGGAGTTTGAACCTAAAAAGACATCAGAAAATTATAAAGCAGCAGGACCCCAAGGAAGAGAATCCAGTTACTGAGTCTGAAAGGATGAAGAGTTTATAAGTTTATCCTGGGTAACTAATTTTAAGAATTATACCAAAGGGTAAGGAGAAATGGAGCATGAAAGATCCATAATCAACAGAAAGAGAAGCTGGTTTGAAGAGACAAGTACAACATAAAACTGAAATAGCAAAAGGGATAGAATCAGAAGTTAACCCTGGCAAATCGGAATGCGATGTAATTGTCTATTCTGCCACCAAAATTACAGCTTGTAAAGTTAATTTTGCCTTTTTTTTTTAATTTTTCTTTTTTTGCCTCTTGGTAGACTTTAAAGGAATGGGGAACCTCCCTAATGCTATTTTTCTGAGTAGGAGAATGGATCTGCCCATAAGGGATGTACATGAGCATGAGAATTTCAAAATGAACATTTTTCTTTTCACCTTAGGCTCTGTTAATTTTCCCTGTATTCTTCCCACGTGCTCTCTTAGTCATATTCAGAGTGAACAAGAATTTTGCTTTTTGTCAGCAATGGACTTTGAGAACGTAGCTCAGGGGTTGTATTTAGAGGAGTGGCACCAGCTCATAATGAAAATTGTTAATCATTCTGCTCTGCTTTTAATCACAGATAAACAAACACTTCAATATTTTTTTTATGTACTAACCTGTGCAAATGTTCAGTGACTTTCAGATAACACATGAGTATGTTTAGACAGAGTAGGAAAAGAAATGTCAATACAAAAATGAGTCGTCTTTTTCCTGGAAGCCCATCTTCACTTTTCAGATGACAGTATGCAGCACAGGTTAAACTATGTTAAAGAGAGACCGGTGATTTTTCTTTTTGAAAAGTTCTATTAAGAAGTGCAAGAGACCTAAATAAATGGTAGCCTTTTTCATTACTAGGTTCACAAAATTCAGAGATCAATTAGAGAATTACTTTTGTGAATCTTGAATTACTGCATGTAAATCAAATCTAGACCAGCGCTGGTCTCCTCTGCTCCTTACTGTCATTTTCTTAGCTGTTGATCAAATGAAAATCAAACTGCTTTGATCAATGCATCATAGAGAGTGTTGCAAAGACCAGAATATTAAACTTTGTGGGGTCTTTGGGTAGGGTAATACTCAAGTAGGGATTCAAGAATCTCGAACAGGATGGTCACGTGCTGTCTGGACGATACGAGTCCTTGCAACAGCGTCTTCAGCTGTATTGGGTGAGATGCTCTGAACTGCTGTTCTGCTGAATCTTTGTTTCCAGCTGGCCTGTGGTTGTATATCACTGCTCCAGCACAGGAATGATGCATCGCTACTTATTATCTTAAATTATGCACAAAACATTTCCTAACTATCTCAAGTATGTTCAAAAGACTCTCCTACATGACTGTTCCTCAGGCTTTCTACCATGATACTGTGCAAGTATCTTTTCTCTATACAGTTTTGCCAATTCTACAGCAGGAATTGCCTGAAGAAGTCTCTGTGATGGCCAGATTCTTCAACCAAGAAGTTAATTAACACTCTGAAGTATGCAAATAATGCCTATCAGGAGGTCTAGCCATAGCGTGCGTTGCCTGGGAAAACCTCAAGGACCGTCCCAAATTCCCACCTTGAGAGCTCCTGTAACAATTAAGCCAATTCTTTGTGGTGAGACTACTTAGGAGTTCAGGTGATCGCTTAGTCTCACATTGATCCATTGTTCCCATTTAGTCCATTTGCTCATCTGTGCAGAAACTAGCTGGGGCGTTTCTGGCCCACCATAACTTATAACTATGGGAACTTGAATTTCATCCCTGTATCCCACTTATTACTTAAATTCCATCGCTCTTGCCACAGGACTATTTTTATTTCTTGCTGAGCCAGAAAGGAAAGACTATTTTGCTGAAGGTGTCCATGAAATAGTTTGCAGCTGCAAACAGAGGTCTGCACTGTCAGCTGCAAGCAGAAGTCCCATTTTCCCTCCCATACTGTATTTCAAGTTTCTGGAAATACTATTTTACCAGCTGTTTGGCATGAAGATGTGACTTCACAGTTCCAGTGTGTAGAATCTTGCAGATTGAGTCGTCTTGCTTAACATAGATAGAAGAAGGTCCCTATTCTCTTTGCTGCACTGCTAGTTAAATGAAGTTTCAGAGGCGAGGACAGTTCGGGGACTGCAGATTAGTCCATGCATAATGGATGAAACTGTTAAGTGGATATTTCAGATGAAGTGGTTAGCACTGAAATAGCTGTCATTTAAATCATCATTCTTAGGTTTCCTCACTAGTGGTTGAGTGTACGCATCTCAGAGCTTTTATAAAAGCTGTCTGTCCAGAGTTTAAAGGTTCAAACTTCAGAATATTCCCTAGCTGTAAAGGCAAGAAACTTGTTAACAGTACTCTCTTATTCTTCAAAATCTGAGGGAATGCAACAAAGAACAGAGAGCAAACCATCTGTGTAATCCACACCGTGATCTGCGCCTAGGTAAGGCGAGAGTGTAAAACAAAGAGACTGGAAAACCAGAGAGAAAGCAAGTTAAAAATAATGATAATATATGCAGTTAAATATCTACTAAATATTGATTTAAGTATTTTAGTCGGTGTAAGATTTGTGTCCAGTTTTGTCTGAGCTACTGAGCTTGGTGGTTCAATGCCTTAATATTGTTTAATTTGGCTCTGTACACGGGAGTAGTTACCGACACAACTTGCGACAGCTGTTGACATGCTGTGCTGCTCCTCACTAGCTCACGATGGGCTAGAGGTTTGCGCCAGAATCCCCGAGCTTGTACATAGAAGCTGACCGTCATAAAATGAGCGGTTGAAATTAGTCTGTTGCTTAATACGAGTATGATTCGACCGTTCAGAATCATTTGAGTTTATGCAGCAATATTTTAGTACGAATAGTAACTGAATGGAGCGCTCTTTCCCAGAGGTGATCCTTCCAGGTCAGGAATGAGACACAAGAACAAGGTAAGAGGTGTCTACAGCTGCTGTTTTAAAGATAATTAAAATGCATCAATCTCAAATGGCACTCTTTGCCATTCAACACCCGCTTTAGAAAAATACAGAAAAATATGAAGTGAGAAAGTCACAAGCACTACTAAAGATTCTAGTTCCGCTGTCCTTTCAGTTTCTGTAATGTTACCGTGGAGCTTTTACTCCATTTGCTGTGAACATTGGCTTAAAAAACTAGTAGTCTGTGGCATATCTGTAGGAGCTACGTACTGTGCAGGAATAGCAAGTATGGTTTCAAAGATTACAGTTTTTGCTCTCGGTGTGAGCTTTGCTTCGCATTCAGTGAATATGATAACATCTACAGCTTTCAGTTTTGTAGGTAGGATGTAACAATTCTAAGCTAGTGCTTCTGCCTGAGAATATTTCTTTTCTCCACACGTAACAGTTCATGTTAAGCCTTAATATGGTTGATACCATATTTTACAGGTCAGACATTGAAAATGTTTCAATTCAGGTATCCCTCTCGAAGCTTTCAAAATTATCCCGAACTGAAGGGTTCTCTTTCTGTCATATGTTTTTTGCCAGAGAGGTACTTATAGCCTCTGATGCAGATTCCTTCTCAGATGAAAACGGTCTCTTGATTCAGTCACAGCACGTGGATATTGAAAGGTGTTTTTCTCATTTGGCTTATACTCAGTTAGCCAGAGCACATGTAGACTATGTAAATGTTGTTACTGGATCTTCTGGGAATGGCCCATAACAATTTTGAGTTTGTTCAGTCTGCCTTGATTAAAATGTTCTCTTCATATGGATTCAAAAGAATTTTTAGTGTCCTCACAGTAAGTGTTGTACCATAAGATACCGATATATGTGTATCGGTGTATATGTGGTATATAGTGTACATACTTATTAAAGCTCATAATTTCTATAGTGTTATTTTCTTTAAGATCAAATACAAACCACAGAATGAGACACACTTGATACTTCATCATCTATTATAAGTGGTAGAGATTTCAATCATATGCCTCGGTACTATATATATTTATCAAATAGACATCTCATGCAATCAGAGCAGAACGGCTCTAACACGCTTTCCATTCAGTTACTTCAGATGTACAAGGAAGAAAAATTGGTGGTTACTATTAACAGTTTTTACCTAACAACGTGTACCTTGCATGGTACCTGAGAGTACTGATGGCTATTAAATCTGGCACCTAACATCAGGTCAACTTACAATGGTAATTTCCGTGGTAACTGTGATGCGGTGTGCCCTGTTCTGCAGCGTACATAGCCCGTTACTGCATAGGTCTTGACCACACGCAGAAGTTGAAGTAATTTGAATTTATCCTGCTAAATTAATGTAGTACTTCTAGGATATTGACTTGGTCAATATTAGATATAAAAATATCTACATATTTTTATGTAGATGCAGAAGACAGGTATATGACCACAGCAACTTTGTCCCTGTTTAATTGGTATTATACCGTGGATGGTACCAGCATATCTAGAATTATTGAAAAAAATACCTATTCAGAAGAGTACAAAAGAGGTATGTAGGTCCAAGTTTCTTTTGAAAAATGGGATTTAGAATGTGGACTTATTCAGGCAAGTTTCAATTCTAATCATTTATTACCTAAGTCATTTCTATGATCTCTGAAAGCAGATAATAATATGGCAAGCATTTGTTTTGTAAAATGACTCCTACGATGAATGGTTAGGCGCTCATGAGTGTTTCCCACTGCAAGCTTACGGTGAATTAAGTTTACGTTGGTGGGCTCAATGAGCTGATCAAATGAAACTTTTAGAAGTAGAGCTGTAATGAGAATTGTTTGCCATCAGAGCTGGTTTTGAGGATTTTTCTCACTCTTCTGAATGGAGTATTAAACAATATTCATAAAACCTATTAATGTATCCTTACAGTCAATGTAAAAGAAAAACTTCAATGTATGAGTGGCGTTATTTTTAACTAAAATACCTTCCTGTGACCTTCCATGGTTATTTTCTTATAAAGCTACTATGAATAATAAGTCATTCTATTAAGTAATGAGCAGTATGCAAATGGTATTTGAAGATTATAGTTTACCTTACATTGCATTTTATAAAAGACTTTATGTTGACCCCGGTGAACATCATTTATATAACACGCACATGAACAGGGCACAGAGAAAAATACCCAACTCGTTGGGATGGGGAAGGAAAGCAGCATTCAGTAAACTCTGACCACTCATATTCAGCGCTAGCTGTCTCTACCTTTCATTTTTATTTTTTCAAGTAATGCCAAAGAATTAGCAGTATTTTTTATGATGCTTAAAATACTTTTCTAGCAAAACTGCAGATACCAAGTAAACTATGTGCATAAAGTACTCAGAGAAAAATAATCACAATCCCTGCAACAGCGTCGCAGAGGAAGCCCATTCCTCAGGATGATCTATGATACTGATTTGTTGAAATTTTATTTTTTGTAGGTTTAACACCGTTTGCTGCCTAGGCCTGTTATCATGCTTATCACTCATCCTTTTAGACGAGGCTGGTCTCCTTTTATTAGGAACACAGTGTAGTTTGATTCTTTACAGATTAAAATGGATCATTAAATATAAATCTCTCAGATGTATTCAGTCTCATTGTAGGCTATATTCGAGCATCATTTTCAGGAAGATAAACTGTGACAGTGATTTATGCCGTATTTTGATGGTATAAATCTCACTGTGCCCTTCCACGTGTGTTTAGAGAATAAACGTTTTCTTTACCAATGCTTTTGGTAGCCATCAGCAAAGCATTTAAGTACCATTCTTTTGTTTAATGCTGCGTTCTTTAGTCTTAGAGTAGGATTATGCATACTGTTTGATTCAAACTAATTAACGACACTACGCAATCAGTGTGTATACTTTTTAAATGATATGAATCATGATTGAGTTCTATGTGCATTTTATAATTGAAAGATGGAAAAGTTTTGTGATTGAAATCTGATCTGTCGGCATGATGATAATGCAAAACACCACGTACGCCTGGAACAGGATCTTTCCACTAAGAAAATGGACAAAAGGGCAGTGAGGCAATTTAGTATCACAACTGACAGTAAAGAGGCAAACTTTCAAAGACATTTTAAAACTTCTTCTGTGAAAAGAAAACTATGGCAATTTAATATAAAGTTGGTATATTCTACAAATCGTATGTCTCACTGTGAGTGAGAAAGAAGTGCTAATTGAAAAAAACTATGACATTTAATTCTATGATTTTTTCATTAATTGCAAATGAATTAAATCAGGTCTTCATAAATTTCGCACATCATGACATTTCTTTCTGTGTAATTAGCTTTCTGTATAGTTTAAGGGTGTCTGTTTTGTGAATGTGAGATCCAGTCAGCTATTGAATAACATGATCTGGAGCATATTTTGTCATGTACAGCTTTTTAGTAATGATAATAGAGTTTCTGTAAAAAGTTTGGATAATGATGATTAAGTTTACTGATAAAAAGACAAAAGGATCTGATGTGGGGGTTAGTTGCAATTTTTAGTGTTACAACGTGGAGTTCATAATTTTCTTTCTCCTGCAGAATGAGCACGCCATGTTCACAGGTGCAAATTGTCCATTTCCAATCCTAACGTGATTTGTTTGTTTTAGCTTCAAAATACACAAAATGGAGAGCAAGTTATTCTATTATAAAATCAGTGACATTTTGAATGTCTTGTGTAAAATATTGCCAATTTCATAGAATCATTTAGATTGGAAGGGACTTTTGAAGATCATCTTGTCCAACGCCCTGCTCAGAGCAGTGAATTAGATGAGGCTGCTCAGGAATTTGTCTGGTCAGATTTTGAATATCTCCCAGGAGGCAGGTTCTGCAGCATTTCTGGGCAATGGTTTCTAATATTTTATCACCCTCATGATAAAAATGTTTTTCCTTGTATCAAATCCCAATTGTTTAGGACCTTTGTCCCTTGCTGTGTTGTCCTCTTAGGGTCCGCCTTCAAGAAGAGTTTGTCTTCTCCAGTATGTCAGCGTTTGTCTTGTATGGGGGAATCCAAAACCAGAGCTCAGTGCTCCAGATTTGGTATTACAATGGAATAGAGGGAAATAATCACCTTGTATTCATCTTGCCAATATGGCCCAGGGTGCACCTGGCCAAATCATTAGGGACTGGGAAAATGGTTGTGGAAGTTTAGGCACGTGGAATGAGAGACATAAGCCTTAGCATGGCAAAGGCTACAGTGGGCAGAATATTGGCTGTAGCTGTCAGGTCCCAGGTCCCAGTTCTCTTGCTGGGAACTTTGGGGATCGAGTGAGACTCGCGATGCTCCATCTTACCCAGGTACATCAGATGGTAGGTGAAGAAAGGTATGGAACTGTACGTGTGGGATTTCTAGGTGGGAATATGGCAGGACCCAGGACTGATTTCTTTGCTCAGCACACACACGGGGGCTGGGGTTACAGACCCAGCCTGAGCAGAGGGGCTGTGAGTGCCACGCAGACTTGCATTAGTGAGGCAGAGGAGGCTCTGGACAGCACGCTCCTTTCCCCATTCCCTGTTTATATAGCTAAACCCCACACAATTATCTTTGCTGTAGTTTCCCGTGTATAGAATAAGGGTTCAGAGCAGGAGGTACGAGGTAGAAAACGCTGTCATCAGTCTACTGTGAGGACAAATTTGCAGCTGTTTTCAAGGCTGTAAAATAACACAACCCTGAAGCTATCTCTATTTGATAAGAAGGAACCGAGAAAATGGTACAGTGAAGAGAGAAATATTTCACTGGAAACTTTTCTTTGCTTTCTAAATGGCAGCTGTCTGAAGCTGCTCAAGAATGCAGTTTTGATATAAGTATTATAACATGGAACTGTGGAGTCCAGACAAACAAGTGTTATCATTTAGCATCTATCGAGGCCTATCCTGCATACAGCGTTTCCAAAGCATGTCCTCCTTCTCTGCCAAGAAATGTTATCTGGGCAGAATTTTAAGGAAAGCGGCAATTTTCTAGGATTTCTGGATTGTGTCTCTGCGTGTATGTCAGTGTGCACGCCCATGCATGCACCAGCTGCACTGCTTTTTGCACGTGTAGCTCTGTTTGGGAAAGCTGGCAACCCTCTACCTGATGCTGCAGTTTGTCACTTGGTAGCACGTGTGCCACCTGCGGGTACCTGTCGAAGTTGACAAGGATGCTGTGTCATGTGAGCCTTGAAAACTGAGGGTAATTTGCTTGCCTGGTGGTTTCGGATCCTTTATCTATGGAAGTATATTTGATAATTAAATGCCTCTTCCTCCACACCATAGCAATTTTCTGAATTCTGAAGTGCAGAACAGATTTCTGAAAGATGCCGTTTTTTGTGGTACCCCACTGGTTTTAGTTTATTCTCAGTTACGCTTTAACCAAAACTGTAGTTAAATGTCAGATACTAAAAACATCCCAAGAGATCAGCCATTCTGTTACACAGAACAAAAGCCACGTCTTGTCATGAAGACATTACGGACAGAATTATTTTTTTTAACCCACTGTGCCTGTTTAACCTGTAATACTTTCTTAAAAAGGGTCTATCCGTATGAATTGCACGTCCGTGTCTGAAATTCCACTGTATAAGTTTTAAATGCAGTATTAATTGACTTGGTCTTTTGCATCGTACTTTCAGGTTCGTATTTTTACCTATCTGATTGGAAGAGAAGCTGCTTTTGCTGATAACCTGAAGTGGATGGCCTGTGCTAACAAAGGTTAGTTCACCTTCCACTGTGAAAGCCTTGTTTTCAAAACCCTATGACTGAGCCTTCCTGCATAACTGACCACCTGCAGATGCGGTGCCACTGACAACTAACCAGAGAGGATGGGTTGGTTTTTTCCAGGAAATGAAGAGGCTTATGTATTTTGTAGCATACAATTTAAAAAGCAAAAAACACAATTTGAAATGTATTTTTTTTCTTAAAATATGTATGAAGCTTTTAAACTATGTGATCTTAAATTTTTGTTCAGAGAACAAACTTTAATTTCAAAGCATTTGTTCTATTATAGCTGTTATTACTCAGTCAGAGTTTGGTTCCTAAGAACATCGGGTACAAGTCCTGTTGAGTTAGGCACAGTCTCTAAAACACCAGACATCCTGTCCCTTGAGGAACTGACAGTGTAATTGAAAAAACAGTTTTATATTCTTTAAGGAAGGAGTATTAAAACATGTAAGATGTTGAGATGCTACAGTAAAAGGATTGACTAACGTAAGTAAGAACGATTCAGAAAAAAACCCCAAAACCCTAATTAATCTTCAGGTTTTCCTTTTCCTTTCCTCTTGGAAAAGAAAATATTCTTTTTTTCCTTTGTGCCACATTACATTATGATGAATTGCATCAGGTGCTATCCATTTAGTCATTATTTCTTTAACTACTGTTATGTCCAGCTGATGGAAATTACTCAGTTTGAAGTCTTGTCTTAATCAGCTAATATTACACCATAATTTAGTTTAAATAATAGTATAAGAATCCTTTGAAGCATCTTTTTGAAGACAATTTAATCAACAAAATCTTTTAGCTTTTTAGCTCAGCTCTAGAGATTCATAAAGATCTAAGTACAGCAACTCAGAAATTAGGACCAGGCAATAGAGACTGCCTTAGCAGATCATCTGGTCCACGGCTTCCTCATTCCCAGAGGGGGAAGAGTGGTCACCTTTGTCATTCTTCAAGACCACTTTGTTCTTTTCGGAGCCATGCTGCTTGGAGACAGAATCTTACTCATATGAATCAACTAAACAGTTTAATGGCTGTTTCTTCTAGAATTTTTTTTCTCTCAATTTAATAGTTACAATACCTGCCCTCTGATAGCTTGCAATGCAGAAACCTTCTACCTCTAAGCAGTAATCAAATACTTTTTTATAGCTTTGAAAATCACAATTGCAAACAGCATGAGTCATTATGTCAGGCAGTATGGATGTAGATCTTTTTTTCTTACAGTTTTCGGCTACAGCTCGTCCATTTTCTTTTAGAGAAATGAGGGATTACAGCACAACTGATGAGGAGCGTAGTAAAGCTGGTCTAAAGATTGGCTGAATGGCTGGATGGCACTTTACTACGCTCATGGGTGGGCCAAAGTGTGTTCTTGTCACTGAGGGTCAATGACCCTAAAATCAGTTTTCCTTGCAGTGATTTGCCACTTGGAAGCACAACTCAGAGGAAGGCTGTTTGCAGGGTTTCCGGCTGACTGGGCTGTGGACAGCAGTCCTTGCCTTCAAAACGGGTCGCAGGGGAAATTCGTACCACCTTGCAAAACTTCTTTAGCTTCTCAATTGTGATGGTGAAACCTTGAAAAACCCCAAACATGTTTTTCCGTTACATTTTTATGTATAAGTAGGGCACATCTAGAGGGAGATGGCTTAATGAAGCAAAACACCAAACCATTCTAAATACATTAAAACGTTCAAGAACCCCAAAGTCCCTCTGGAGCTATTTGTGAAATTTGCAGTGATTTCCTCTGCTGTATCGTAAGCAAGTGCACATAAAGGAAAAGACTAAAGATTTACTAAGATCCTGAAGTGAACAAAGGTAAAAGTTTCTAGTGCTTAGCGTGCATGCGGCAGATGTTAAAGTAAGCAGGCGCTACCTTTGCCTCAGCAGCCGCTTCCAGCAGAAAGCCGGAAAGGGAAAGATGGGAGTTAAATGCATTTCTTACTAACAAAACAATGAGGATTAAACTTTTTTTTTTCCCCGGTAAAATTCTCTATTGCATTAGTAATTTCACAGTGTCTGTTTTAATTATTAATTTTTTAAAAATTTTTATTACGGATCAACACTGTGGTTGGCGTATTGTAAGATGGACAGAGGAGCGGATTCATCAGTGCAAAGGAGCAGAGGCTGAGAACGAAACGTAGAGAAAAATGCTCTGCATGTCGGAGGTCTGGTAGCGGCTCTCCTGCCCGACTGCCGGCAGAGGAGAGACCAGCCCCGAGGCCAACCGTGCCCCAGCTGTGGCACTTTCTGGGCTGTTGTACTGGCAGAGGAGAGCTGCCTGCAGCAGCCCCGGTCACATCCATTCCCACTATTAGCGTGACCCCAGCACCCCCTGCACCGCGGGCTCCGGTGGGGGGTGGCAGGCAGCCAGTTACGGACAGTGTTCACCTGCTCGAGAGGCCTCTTAGGTGGGGGGCGGGGGGGGGGTCTCCATGGGAGTTTACAGCTGCAGCGAAACAATGAATTCCCTCCTTAGTCACTAACCAAAGAGGATTTTTTTAATTCTGTTATTTTATTAGTTGCAAGAACATTGCATCTATTTTGCACAGTGTCCAGAAAACGAAAATACTGCACTCCACGCAAAAATCCATTCCGGGCATTTTGAAAAGTTGTGAGTCAAAGGGTGGACATTGCAGAGAAAAACAAGCCATCCAAAACCATTGCAAGGACTGTGCAATATGGAAAGGCAGCCCACTTGCAGAGCATAAGCGTCTGTCTGTAACCACATTATTATACATATCTCACGCTTGTCATTAGCAAATCTTACCCATTTCCTTCATGATTTTTTTCCTGCTGGGGAGGAAAACAAAAGTAGCACTGACTGTAACGGGCTCTAAGGTGGCATAATTCACACACCAGGGAGCTGAGAGGCCGGTGTTAGAAGGCTAAAATTTAAGCATGCGTTTGCTGCTATTGCTTACGTGGCCTCAGCAGCTGCGCTCACCAACTCCAGAGCATGTCTTTATCTGATGATCAAACTTGGTACAGAAGAGGAAGGTTTTTATCCACGGGGTACCTCTGATCTCTAGATAAGAGAGAGAAATTCAGCGGTGTAGGAAGCTACGTCTTGTGAGGTTTGGCATTTGTTACACATAGCTACAAATACAAGAATCATCAAAAAGTGTAATATACTGTGAATGTTACCTGATGCTGTCCCTACCTATATATAGTAACTTTCGGTAGAGTTTTCCCATTAGGAGAAGATCAAAAAATAAATATTAGAACAAGCATTAAAAATATGGGAAAGATCATTCATGTAGTGTTTGCGATTCCTTTCACTTGTAAAGAAAGCTAAAACTTAAGGAAAGCAATACTTTGTAGAAACAAAGTAAATAGAGGAACAGTAAATTCACAGAAGATAGGTAACTGTTCATATTACAGGAGTTATGAAAACTGTAAAACCATTGTAGATTTTTCTAATGTGAGCTATAAAAAAACATATTTATAAGGAGATTAAACAGACAAAATCTTCAATGCAAGAAAGGAACTCTTCCTAAAAATTACGAATGAAACCCACCCCTGAGATCACATTATAAAAAACCTACAGAGAATCCATATGGTTGTGTCTTCTGACACCATCTTCGTCTAAGTCTTGTCTTTTACGTCTCTTTAGCAGCGATTTTTACATCTCACTAAACTCAGTTATTTGAAGCAACCTGATTAAAAGGAATGAAGTCTCTAAAACACTCTTTCTTTCACCTTTTCATCTGTTACAGCCTGATATATGAATAAATCTGTGAATCGTAGATATGATTAAAATAGAATTTTTTTCACACCCTGTTTCTTCCACTTGATAACCTTGACTGTTTTAGCTGTCGTACTCATCGTGCAAGGAGCTGTGCGTGGCCGGCCCGCAGCGACTCGCCTGCCCACATACCTGTGCGGACTTACCATCTGGGTATTTCCAGGCAGGTTGCTCAATGTCACTTCTTCCAGTCTCGGGGTAGATGCAAATTTTCAGTTGTCTTTGAGACCTTTATTTCTTTGCTAAGTTTATATGCAATTGATTCAGACTTACTCATTTAGTCTTAGGAAATCAGGCTAAAAACTGTTTTCTCTATTGTGCAGTGTAGAGATACGGTTTGCAAGTAGGACATCAAGAAATACATACTTTGTTGTTATACAACAATATAAAATATATTTATATATATTAAATATAAATGAAATTTTATATTCAGGCATATAAAATAATGCCTGAAAATTCACACAGATAATTTTCTTGGTTTTTTTTAACGTATAATGGAATTCTGCTTTCTCAAGTACAGATCTCCTAATTAAACTTCTGTCAGTCATTTTACTGAAAAAGCTTCCAGAACCTTAGAGAAAAAATAGCCCTGTTTTGAAGCAAGAGTTAAACCTTGGTAGCATACGTAATAGTTAACATTCTCATGCAATACTGGACTTAACAGCAAAAAAAAAAAAAAAATAAAATCAAATAAATAAAATTCTTCAAGCAGAATATTGAATATTTTAACAGTATATATATGACACTAGGAACATTTGAGATCACAGTATAATAAAGTTAGTTTTGCAAACCCCCCCTTTTTCTTATTAAGTTGAAAATATGCATTAAGGTACTACTGTGACTTGTTTCATTTTGTAGATGTCTGCTCTAAAGTCTGTTCTTACACTGTGTCTTAATTCATGCATAGATGAAATGTGTGTGTAAACATCCAGTTTGTACTACAGGAATTATTAGCAGGTGTATTGAATCAGGCTACAGAGCACCCTTGCGATCTTGACAAAATTGGCAATAAACACAGCTCCAAAGTTTTTCGCAGCTGCCATGTTTTCTGCTGAAGCTTAATATTCCAACTCCGCAGAAGTTGTGATCTTGTCAAGAGACTAAAATTGTACCAAGGCCTCTTCCATGAAAATTCCGTATTGGTCTTTGCTCATTAAAGAAAAGGAAAGTATATGAAGGGGAAGCGATGCATTTAAACAAGGCCTGATGAAGCTGTAGCCTTGAAATTTGTCAGTCCTTTGTCACCCTTGCATGATGTGGCTCCAGATGCCAAGTTTGTGGTGTATAAAGATACTTGACATCTAAGCACTGACAAGGAAGTGGTGACAGCTCAAATCGCGGTGGCCTCTGCTGCGCTCAGAGCTGTCGAGTTGTAGGAGATGTTTTAAAGGATTAACAAAGCTGTGGTCACTAAGCCAAGCAATTCTAGTTTTAGTCTCTGTTTTCTGTGACCTGCCATTTGTAAATAACATATTGCTGTTATCCGATGTTTAGTCACGTTCGGTAAGCGTGGGCTTTTTAGAGCATATGCATCTATTCTTTTGTTACTGTAGTTCTAATCTCTAATGTTTCTTGAAACTGGACAAACTGGATGAGGCATTGTTGAGCAAGGTTAATACCAGTTTTAACTTTTGAAGCATGCAGCATTTAAAAAAACCCACAACCCCAAACAACAAACATTTTCTGGAAACAGAGAGTTGAGGACAGGCAGTGCAGTGGTTCGTGGCAATATTGGGAACCCAGTCCTTCAAGATTGGCAAAAGTTTCGCAGTTTTCATCGATTGTTACTGTTTGAGGCTGCTTCTTATGACACATTCCTTCTTTGCATTTCTTCTTTGGAAATGAACAGGCAGAAAACATAACAGACACGAACCACATCATACTCCTTGTTGCAGTCTTCCCTAATTTGTTCTGTTTGGCTCATAACTTGGAACTGTGTGTTTTCACAGGGTTTTTTACGCAGATCTCTACCTTAGCTGATGTTCAAGAGAATGTCATGGAATATCTCCATGTTCTTAGCCGACCAAAAGTTATTGACCAAGAGCACGATGTAGTGTGGACTGAAGCATATATTGACAGCACAGTAAGTCTGCATGATAAACATTTAATATAGGCTTACTGCATATAATGAGGAATTGGGAGCAGAAGTGTTGCGGGTAGAAACGCTAGTTGTGCATCTGCTTTCAGTTGATGGAATGTCTCAATTCAGTGTAAGAATCAGGACTTGCTATCTGCATGTTACAAGTAAATAATTCAAGATTAATGAACTTCAGCAGATATGTTATATATAGCATATATTATATGTTGTAAATTACATAGGAAATACTGAAACAAACATGAGTAACAGCATAATTTTAAAAATTTATGACCTCCAAATGTACATTTCTTTCATTAATTAAAAGTGGGGATTGAACAGAAATTTATTAGATTGAGTAACCATATTTTAAAACATGTCTGTGAATATGTCCATATAAAAGCATAGACTGACAAGAATCGATATTTTTTGTATATAAAGGTGGGTCAACATCTAAGGGACAACTGTGATGTCTTGGGGAAGAAAAATGAGAGGATTCTCCTTTTAAAGTGGTTTGAATGGGTGATATGCAAACAAAATTGTCATAAACGTCCAATTTTAATTTTACATCCTTGAGAAGCATGTAGAGTTGAAACAGAACTCTCCGGTATGCAGTGACTGAGCAGTCATCATACTTCTCTGTCATTCGTGGTAAATCATCAGATTTGCAGATAAAGGTTGTTCATTTTCAGGGGTTGGTCTGAAATAGCTTTTTATCTGTTTTCTTTTTCTTACGTTTCTTTTGATCCAATTAAAACGTTTTAGTTTGTATATTATCTGTAAACAAGAGTTTGTAGCAGATATCTGTCACTAGTACAAGTGAGGCCAAGCGTTCAGTAGAATTAATAGGAGATCACAGATTAATGGTTAAGCTTTCTTTCTTTTTGTTTTAAATTTTTACATTCATGAAGATGGGGCAAGGTAGGAGAATCTCACCATCTTGATATTTTGGGGGTTTTTGTTTGTTTGTTTTGCTTTGAGTCTGTAATGCTTCTAGAAGGTTTCATTTTAAATCAATATAAAAATATTCTAGGAAGAAAAACCCACTCTGGGAATAGAATTTTGCCTCATTTTCACAATTGCTTAGGTCTTTTCTATTCTTCAGTTTTGGCCAGGGTAATGTAAATAAATACTAAAACTGCAGTTATGAAGGAGAAACAAAAAGTTGGTTGGAAATATTGCTTTGGAGCGAATTTACTTACCTCTGTTTCCTTTTTTTAAAGACCATGTTAATCCAGTCTCCCCTTTATTCTCTTTCTTTTGTTGAAACATAAGGATGAGACAGACAGAAGCTACCTGTTACCGCTGTCCCGTCAGGGTATCCCGTGAACAGGGGAGATGACTAGGAAGACCTAGTTCTTATTCGCTTCTTGCTTTTACATGCTTGAAGTAATCAGCGTGTGTATACGTTGAAGGGAGTTTGTGTATTTGCTAAGAGCAAGTAGCGGGAGGTACGGTGTAAGTGGTACTTAAGTGCAACTCGGCTCCTTGAGCTTTGCCTATGAATCTTGCATTGAAAGTGCTGCAAACAAAATCTTTCTCCTTTCTCAACACCAAGTCCTCCCCTTAACCTACCAACAAAGTACAAACCGCCGTTTCAGAATTAATTTTACACTTTACTCTCTCTTTTGTCCATTAATCTGTATTTTCTCAACCATTGCAGGGAGAAAAATATTCAGAAAAGTTAGTCTAACTTCCAGTGATTCTCTCACAGGTTATGGAAAGGCTAAGGAAAACGAGCCACTTAATGTTGTGTGAAATGCTAATGAATACAGCAGGGGTGAGTAAATGCAAGTGAACTTAAGAACACTAGAGGGAGCGTAGAGAAGGAATCTTGAGAAAACAGGAAAATAAAAAAACAATGGAGCTGCTACATTCTTGAATAAAGGAGCTGTTTAAATCCAAACAAAAGCTGTTTTACCGCAATCAAAATAAAATACTTCCAGGTTCTCTTTCTCTTCTTTTCTCACTCTCTTGGCTAAGGCTAATTAATGTCACTATACACACACACGCACGTATATGTATGGATAGATACATGTATATACACACACACTCATATACATACTCACATGCACAAACGTATTATTAAGTGTCTGAAAATTCCACTCAGGATCCCAATGGGTTGTGTGCTGTAAGAAAAGATTTAAAAATAGAATACTGTGGTCTGCTTAGTTGCAAACTACCTTTCTTGTCCCTCCTCCATCCTCCTCCCTCAAAAAACCTCATAGACAAAGGAACAGGATAAATTAGGGCAGTCACATGCAAAACTCTGGAAATAGCGATGAAGGGAACCTTGTAAGAAACCAGATGTGCTTGTGCCTTAGCTAAAGCTGCCTGAGTGCTCTTTTCAGGGACAGATTCCCTGGCCATCGCTAGTGTCTTGGCATCGGAAGTGCCATCTAAATAATCCTCTTGATCCCATAACTTGTTGATTTTCACAGACGGTTTGTGTCCCTGCTCCTCCATGGCTGCTGCTTGGACCTTGCCAGGTTACAAATAGTAGTGTATTTCCAGACAGCTTAAATGTTCTTATCACCCAGCTGGGTCTCAACAGCCATAGCTTGATTCTCAGGGCTATATATGCATGGTTGTAATCAGTGTCACTGTGCCCTAACAGCATGGAGTATACTTCCCCGTTCCCTTCTCACCATCAAGGCTAATTGGCCAGCTGTGCTCTTTCTGAGCAAGCAACATTAGGCTGGAACATACTAGGATCCAGACAGAAAGAAGCTGGACAGGAATCGTCTCAGGATACAAAACGTTTCCCCTGATGCCCCAGACTGTTCTCATCCAGTATTTGTCCAGGACAAAGTCATCTGTGAAAGCCAGAAGTTAGATCATGTAAGTGTTTGATACCATTTAGGAATATTCCCAGAAGAATTTCGCTACTAAAACAAGGCATCTAATTCCTGCGTCTCTTCATCTTTCCTGTAAGAGGATGTCTGCAAAATGTTCGTACAGCTGCCTCTTCAGCCTAGCTTTGACGTTCTCAGGTGCTTCACTTACTGTTAGGAAAAAAGTACAGCATTTATAGAACTGTAAATTCCTGGCAAGATACCATATGCAGAAAATGTAACATGGAGGAATCTGTACGTATGTCGGGTCTGTGTTGCCTTTGACACTGTCAGGATCGCACCTCTGATAGCTGAAGGGATTATAAAACAACCGACACTAGGCCTCTCTGGGTGACTCCTCGCTTCGCAGGCAACTGAACTGGCTTCCTTTTTTCTGGCCCTAGGCTTTGATCTCTCCCCAGTGTTTCCTGCCTTCATGAAGAGGTAATCAGCCAGCTCCTAGGGTCAGTTTTAGTTATCCTCCATCAGAAAATTCTTTGTGTTTCTTCCCTTAAACCCAGGATTTCATGTCAGAAATGTTATAATCAGTGACTCAAGCCCTCGTTTCTTTCCAAAAAAGGCCTTTTGACATAGGAGTGATGTAATCTTACGAGTTGTCCCTGACTCTCAGAGAAACTTCAGACTTCTGAAATCATTTGAACTTAAATTTGTGGAGAACTGGGCTCATTGTGCTTGGTTTAGTCATTCACTTGAGAAGTAGTCTTTGCAGGCTTATCTTGGGCTAATTCTAAAGTCGGCTTCACAGCAGTTAGTCCTGTAATAGGCTAGGAGCTTAAGTGCTGCCAGTACTTCAGGCTAAAATGTTGGGATTGAAGTATGTGACATATGCCAGCCAGAGTCTAGTCTTCTGATTCAAAGTCCTCTGATCCCAAGGTCCACACCTTTCCCTAGGCTTGGTCTCTCTTCCATTTGTACTTCTCTAGTCAGCAGTTTGGTACGCACTGCAAGTGGGTAGGCTTTTTTGGATCTGTGCAGTTCTGTGGGGAAGGGTGTTGGGGATGTCAAGAGTTGACTGTGGAGTCTAATAGGAAAAGGGATTGTCTTGCTCCATGTTCACATTCAGCTGTATAGCCTCGAGGTGCTGTAAGGGCTGGCTTAGGTGGTTGCAGATGGGGCATGTGTACAGTGGGCCTCAGATGGTGAGGTCTGGACAGCACTTCCTCAGTCTCAACATAACTTCTCTGCCTCCAAAGTAGCTCACATTTGGATCTGATGTCACTGCGTCAGCGTCAGTAAGGCCTGCAAGTACATAATGCTTCAGAAAATAAAACACTTTAATAGGTGCCTAAAACCAGAGTTGGATTTCTAATTGAAAGCTTGCAAAGGTGCTCTTTCCTGAGTAGAAAAGAATTCTAAAAGGACAAAAGTATTTCAGGGAGGGAAAAATTTAAAAGTGGTGGATGATTTCAAGCATATTGTGGATCTACAGCAAGTCAATGCAAGTGAATATATTGGGGGGAAAAGGAAAATTGCCTGGGCGTCAGAATATTCAAGTAATGTATAGAGGTGGTCTTTTTGTGATTGTGCGTAGTCATCTATAAAGCACTGAACTTTGACTTTAACCTTAACTCATTCTTATGGTAACATCTGGAATGTAGAGAAACATTGCTTTTTGCTGCAGGAAATAAAGAAAAAAGACTGGACTGGCTCCTGAGTTCCAGACAGTGGGAACTCAGGAGCCAGTCCAGTCTTTTTTCTTTATTTCCTGCAGCAAAAAGCAATGTTTCTCTACATTCCAGATGTTGACCATAGAGAATGAGTTAAGGTTAAAGTCAAGTTCAGTGGCTTTATTGATGACTGACGCACAATCACGAAAAAGACCTACCTCTATACATTACGTTGAATATTCTGGATCGGCCCAGTTGGCAATTGTTCAGTTTCCAATTGGAGGATTCTGTTGCATGAAAAGAGCAAATTACTATTTAATTTAATATTTTGAGATGACTGTCCGATGCTTCAGAATTTAAGAGTTCATTTGAAAAAAAAAAGCATTCTAAGTCATTACAGGTCATGATTCATCGTAATATCAATGGTGAGTAGTTTTTACTTTTTCTACTGTTCTTCAGTGTTAAAGTACTATATGTCGATTCTTCATTTGCATTATCTCTACCTTCTCGTAGACAAATTGTGGATTCTAGTTCAATTCTACAATTGCTGTTGAAAAAATATAAATGATAACCCTCTTTTATTTCATTTTTTGAAGCAGGGATGATTTGGAAATGTTTTCTGACCAAGAGGCTGATCGTGTGCTAGTAAGGCACCTCTCCAAGAACCCCGCTTCCCTTCATGGGGGCGGTAAATTGAGGTAGCTCCACTGAGCTAAAACTTGGACAAAGTATTTCTAAAATGCTTATGATGGATGTTACAATTACATTATTACATATATGATCAAAAATTTTCAATTTATTCATCATTTTCCTTAAAAAAAATAAAATCAAATACCACATAGGCATACTTTTTACTCTGGTTCAGCTTCTTTGCAGAAATTCAGTAGGAAGTGTAGGAAGCTTACGCTTCTCAGATAGCTGTCACATCAAAATCCAAATGTTTTAAATATGGAAATTTAGGTCCTGGGATACAGTTCTTTGTCAGAGGCTGAATTCTCAGCCAGTCCCAGAAAAGCAAGGGAAGCTCTGTACGGGAAGTCCGATGTATAATGTACAGAGATATAGCAGAAAGTCCTACAGACCGAGAGCTATTATGCTGGCATTTTTTCCATCCAGGAGTTTCTGGTGAGGCATAAAAATGCTGTTTAGTGCTTCTTCCATTCACACAGTTTTCTTTGTGTTCAATGCACAGAGGAGCTTTTATGAAGTAACAAAAATTAAATAGTACCCAGTTTCCACTAACTTGTATTCCCAGAGATATCTTCAAATACTTTTGGTGGCACAAGCTAATTGTGCTATTATAATAAGTGGCTGTAATTAGCATTTTTATCTCAGTAGAAGGATCCCTGGGCCTCTATTTCAAAACTAACTTCTAGATTGGAGTACTGGTATGCATTAAAAGGCATCGGAGTATTCAGAATGCTCCTGTATGTCTACAGCAAGTAAATACTGGTAATCACTGCAGAACTGAATGGCAGGAAATGTCATTAACCAGCAGCTGTGAAAAGAAAATTTACACACAGGCAGTAATTTTTATTTTTTTTTAATGTTTTAAAACTAGAAATCTGTGTTGCTTTTTCTCCAGTCCCACTTTGGACTTGGTTACATGCTCTAACCCTCCCTTTGTGGCCAGCATCTCTTAACCTCTAGTAATTTACAGCTCTTTATCAGAGAATGTCATCACTGCTGACGGACTCTCAGGTTCCCGTGAGAATTTCCTTTTCTTGCTTTGACATTTGAATGAATTGGGTTAGGGAAGGAAAATCCCAGGCGTAGATATCAGCCCTTCCATCAGGTAGGTTTGTTCTTAAAATGAGATTCTTCAATCTCTGCTTTGTCTCCTGCAGATCTATAGTGGTCTTTTGAAGACTCTGATATGGGAGAAAAAGTAGAAAGGAGCCCAGGGAATGCCTTCTTATCAGCACTTCAGTCTGGATTAATTTTCCTGGAAAAATATAATAGTTCTGACCATTTAATCTTTTCTGAAGCTTCTATAAGAGCATGATTGCAGTTTGAAGTTGCAGAGCATCTGGTCCAGCAGTTTTGGTCTGCTGTATTTGCACTGGGATCTTGCAGATCTGGGGCAGTGCTTGAAACATTAACAGTGGGGATCAATGCAGCTACTTGTGCACACAGTAAAGAAAGATCATGCACACATTTATACGTAGGTGCAACGTCCCTTTATGCTGATGATTAGTGGGCTGTCTGTGGAGATCTTCACTGACAGTCCGATAAAACAAACCTTTGAGCCATGACTTGTATGAGCTCTGTGGCCCAAAAGTTCCAGTCGCCATAATTAAGTATTCTCGTTTTCTCCTAAACAGTTCTAATCTGTTTGTTTTACTGCTGGATCTAGAATAAATGAATTACCATTAACAACATTAACTGTTTCAAATTCAGTAAGATCTGTGTCAACTGCCATAACATAGTGAGTGCTCAAGTTCGTCAATGAATAAACCTCTCAACTGAATAGAATTAATGCACTGTCATTATCTTTCAGATGCAGCTCAAAATAACAATGGATGTTGTTCTTTTTTGTTAGAAAATGCACATCTGATTTACTTATGTTAGACAGCAGGGTGCTAATCAGTGCACAGAGTGCTGTGCCGCTTAAATTGGAGCTTAGAGCCCTCGCTCGCGCACCAGTACAAGAGTCGTGGTGCAGCGTCCCCCAATAAAACACACAAATCGAGGCCCCTGAAATGAAAATTGGGGTGTGCGAAGTAAAATGAAGTCCATAACGACCTAATGGGAATACGGATACTTTAAATAAGAATGATTTGTGTATTGTTCCATGCAAAGACAGCATATACGAATAAGGACGTGCATAAGCACAGATAGCACCTCTGCACACGTATGTGTGCGTACGTGTACCTTTCAGCTTTTGAAGTAAACTGCTTCATTTGATAAATTACATGTTTGCTTTACTCCACTGCTAGCGCTGGAACTTATGCTGTTAGGGCAATTTTCAGTGATTGCATTAAGCAAAGAATATTACTACAGAGAGCTAATTGCTAGTTGTCAAAGTCACTAGAAAAAATGTTGTCAGGAAATAGCAATATTTATTTTAATGAATTAACACTTTCCATGTGTATCACTGTATTCGGTATTTACACTATAAAATGCTATATGCGATACATCAAAAAGATGTTTAAAACATCAAAAACAAAAACAAAAACAAAAGTCCTGCACTTAAAGAGGAACATAAAATTTCCTGCTGGGGATGTGGAACATGGAATGCCATCTGTATTATATGGCACTGAGAAAACTGATTATGTTTGGACCTCTATTTCATAGCAGATGGGTTCATTAAATTTAATAGCCTCCAGAGCCTTTAGAAACAGTGTTAAAAACATGTGGAACATGCTGAGACACTTCACTTCTCGCCCCACAGTCATTATAACTCTGGCACAGACTATAAATATTACAGTACTTTATTTCCATTGAAACGGATTACTATTATAATTATTTTTCCTAGCGTCCATTTACATGAGAAATGCAGAATGCAAATTGTACTTTTTCAGACTTTGAGATATGCAGTTGATTTCTTTAAATGCATTTTACAGTTCTTTGCACTTGGAGGCTTTGATATAGAACTTATTTTTATCTTCTTCCTGAGACATCAGCGTGCAGCTGTAATGCCACGGCAAAGCTAGGTCTTACGCAGCTCTGCTCCCAGTGTGGTGCAAATAAGGCAAGCGTTATGTTAAACCATAGAACGGAAATCGGAGCAGTGTTACATCTTGGGTTTAGCTATATATTAATTCTCTTTTCTAGTATTTTATATGGTAGGGTAACTACGGTTTGACCTTGGTTTCTATTCATCTTTCATCACTGGAGCACAGAGAGATTCAATATCTGCTTTCAAATCAGAGTAGTTCCCACAGAAACATTGCTTTAAACAGAGTAAAGACTCACCTCTTTTTGAAATATTCTCAGAATGTGATAGCTAAAGGAATATTTTAGTGCTATTTACTTTTTGATTTTAAATGGTCTCAAATGAGAACAGGGAAGTTTTACCATGTTCAAGTGCTTTGACATCTGTCTAACATTCTTCCACCTCTTCATTTACGTGTTCTGATATTTAAACTAAATTACTTTTTTACAAACTTTGTCATATTTGATCATCATTTTTTTCAACAAATAACCCAGTTTCTTTTACACTGTAATTCTCAGTAGTGCTCTTCTGTTGCCATTTCCTTTCCTACAAGATGCCGTGACTATCCACGCTATCTTTTACTCTTTTCTAAGGTCACTCTTATTTTAGGTTGTGCTGACCATTGTAATGCGGATTTTCCCCTTCTTCACGTCACTGACTTCAACTCCGATTTTGTCACTGACCATTGCCGATATTATCAAGACCTGCAAATTTTAATAAACCACTAAAGTCCTACTATGGTAGATGATGTATGATGACAGGATTAAATAATGATAGCTTCCTCATGTAGCTTACATTCAAAGTAATAGGTAAAAATCAGCAGTTGCTTAGAAAGGGCAGAGAGTGTAAGGACACAGTAAGACAGTATAGGTCAACGCAAGAAGCACTTATCGGTCTATGAGATCTCAAGGATGAAGGGCAGAGTGTGAAAACACACACAAATGCAGGTTCAAGTCTTTCAAATTGTAGTGTCCACTTCTGCAGGGCTCCCACACAAGTGTTCTTTGTCCAGGTCTTAGGAAGCACGGAGCCCTTGCTTGTGTTTGGGGAAACTTAATTTCATGGGAGTATTTGGGCAATCCAGTATTTAAAGGTCTAATAGTGTTTCAAAGCGGTTACATTCACAAAACACATTCTGTGATTAAATTTTGTAAATCATAAAATACAGTAAGTTTTGAATGTTAAAGGAACATGCTTTGCTGTTTTGAGAGCTGTCAAGTGCAATGATACTGTGTTAGGACTTTGTTGTGAATTGTTAAGCTTTTCTTTGCTGCTTTTGCTGTAAGCACGGTGTGTCTTGTGACGTGATTGCTTTGCACCAAATTCCAGTTTCTTCTCACATGAAAACTGATTGGCTGTATGTGAAAAAGAATCCATAGAATTCCAAATGTCTGTAGGTTTCGCCTGCTGGATGTTCTCCCACCAGCTACTATATACAAATTACAGAGAATTTCTCTGCTGTTGAATTTGATTAACAGGCGTATTCATGGCAAAAGGGTATTGCTCTCATCTGCGGACACCTGCGCACTAGAGATAGAGCAGCCTGGGAGCATTTCCAGCTGCCGCCTGCCAGTGACATACAGTGCCTTTAGGTGAGGGGACAGAAAATGCTTTGCATTTCCAGCTTGTTCCACAGGGAGTTTTCTGGTTTTGTTGTGACACAGAAAAAAAAAAATCAAAAGGTGACAAGTCACTAGCTAGAGGGAGAATTTGTTTCTAGATCTCTATACGCTATGGTGAATCCAACATTTAGGAGAATATAGCTATTCTTAGTGAAAATAACTAAAGACGTTCACAGCTGATAACTCTCTCTCTTTGATCTTATTGCCTCCACTCTGAGTGAAATTGAGTTAATTATAAGGAAATTGTAGCTATTTTGTCAGATGTATTACCTTTTACTGTCTATTTTTGTCTTTAGTTTTCACATAACAGATTTTTTTTTTTTAGCGTAAATGATAATGTGGGAAAGCAATGAATTTAGTACAATCCCATCCTTTGATCTCATATATATCATTCTTTGACTTTGTGGAAGAAGGAGGGCGGTGAAGATGAAATACGCTTTATCTGCACTGCTGGAGTAAAAACCTGAAATAATAAGAAAGACTTATTAAATTATTGGTGCCATTCGAGCTTTGCGGCAGTGGCAGAATTCAGTGCAAAAAGGAAAAGAAGAAGAGAGAATAAAGGAAATTATCTTCTCTCTTGTCTATTATTCTGCAGATGTTGAAGTTGTTATTTATAGCTCTCCTTTTCGTATAATGAGGAGATTGCACATACCAACTCAGTCCTGCATACAATGCAGTATACACATTAAACTTCATGCTTGTCACAGTCATTATGACTAATATTTACTTCGAAGTTAGCAATTTCTGGAGAAATTATTCAGAAATACACTTTAATGTGCAAGGAATGATAGGATGTTTCCAACTGATGTTCTTGCTGCGTGACAGCAAGGCATTTGACCTTTGTCCACACCGTTTATTTTGTCAGGTCAGATCTTTCCAAGCAAGCATTTCCTTTAATGATCAGTTGAAGGATGACCTCACCAGTCAGTAAATGCATGATCTTCAGCAACATCAGTATCGGCAGGAGAAGGCTTAGAACACTTTGGAGTGTTTTGTCTGGAATTCTTAAGAGCCGTTTTACCTGCACCGATGTCAGATTTTTTGGGAGGAAAATGTACTCACCCTAAATATTAGTTTACATTGCCTAGTTCTAGGTAAACTGTTAAAATTCCTAAGGACTCTGTACTGAGTGTTGACACAAGGAGCCTACAGGGCCATTCCGTTTAAGGTCATCTTTTACGTAACTTTTTTTTTAATGATAGTGTTTATTTAGTGGCACGGAAATGCTAAAAGAAAATACGCATTAGAAACAGTATACTAATACCTAATAAACTGTCAAAACAAAAAAAAAGTAAACTACCTAAGTCAGCTATATACTTGCATTCCATATGGGTTACATTTGTTGATTATTCTTCTTCTTTAATTTACTCTGCAGTAAATCAGAAGTATCTCCATTTATGTACCTGGAGTTATACTGATGTAAAACAGAAGACAGATTCATTGTATTGGATCTCAATTTAAGGGGCTTGGATTATACTTCTGCTGGCTGATGGAATAATTCTAACATTTTCTTTCTTGGATTAAAGCCTTAAAGCCTCAAAAATTCAGGAGTTACAATGAACAGCAAGTTGCCTTCATAAGAAAGAAAAGTTTAATTTTTCTTCCCTCCTTCACCTTGTCCCTTTTGTGTTTAAGCAAATGGAGATACAGTGAAAACTGATTTTGCAATAATCAGATTTTTTATGTACACTAAATTTTTGCTGTGTAGCCAACCACAAAATAGTGGGTTTATCACATTTTACGTTCTAGCATGCCTAAAAATGACCTTAATGTCTGCAAACAGCTCCAGCTCTGAGATAGCGGAAAGAATTTTGAGACCTTTTCTTGTGAGTTCTTATAGTGAAGGAGTGAAGAAGTGGTAACATTTTCTTGACCTGCCAGATAATGCAATAAGGTGAAAAGAGCAGAAAGCGATGAAGAAATTTGCCTCAGGCCACAACTCTTCCGTGAGCTAGATTTCACGAGAATTGTATCAAATAATGAGAAACTGAATATTTGAAAATAACTTAGATCATCTAGAAATGCTCTCAATTTCATGATCTTCCAACAAATCAGAATCTTAGCTATTGGCCGTCAGGTCAAATTGGCTTTTAGGAAGCTTTGAACTTTCAAGTTGTGCGGAGTAACAACAGAAAGCTTCTTCCAAAATTAAAAAGCAAGAGAAATGTAGCTCTTTTGACAGAGTGAGCGAATCTTTATGGGGCCCGATGAATTCAACTTGCAGCGTGAAGAGTCCATAAAATGCTCCGTGGCTATTTTAATGAAGTGTAGCTATAACACCTCGGTGTAAAACTTGAAGGGTGAGATACGTTAGGTACATACTTATCAGAGAGTATGAAGACAGAACCTGTTCCTCCAAACAGAGCTAATGAACAAGGAGCAGCATTGAAAATGCCGTTTTATCACGTACAATGACAGCACTATCCAGGTCTGTGGTACCAACCTACCCACAAACTGATATAAAAATATTACAGAAAAGAGAAAGGATATATTGATAGGTTAGAAGTTTATCCAAGTAAGGGATTTCACAATGTTAAATGATGGGGTATTTTCTAAGCTTTGTTAAACAATTCTTTTTTTTACGATATATTTTAAAAATAATGCTTGTAACCATTGGAGAAGCCTGCTTTCTGATATTGTACATCTCTGTTAGCTAATAAAAGCAGTGGCTTTGCTTGTGCACGCAAACCTGAAAGGCACATGTTTCTAATCTGGGGACGCATGATGGTCACCTTGCTACTAGAGAATAGCATTTTGGCATTTTGGTAATTTATTTCCAAAATACACGTTGGGCATTTGCTTCTCAAGTGTTTATTACAAAGCCTAGGCACAACTTTTATGGAGATTGTTTTCTCGTTTAGGGAGTATGCCTCCTTCCCTCACAAAGTGAAACAGTACATTTCTACATCTATTTGAGCTCAGTTCCTGGGTTTCTGACTGCGGCTTTTATGCAGTATTTTTGCATGCCATTTGTTCCTTCTTTTTCTTTATGCTTTATCCGAACTTTTGCAGATGTGCCTTAAGATGGATCCATCGTGTTTTGCCCTTTCAGAGGCAAATTGATAAACAAGAGAAAAGGTGATTCCCTTTGAAAAACTGTTTGAAGCTTTTCATTTAGTAGTTGTGCATAAGCTGCCTTTCCTGCTGCTTTCTAGTGCCCTTGATCTATTACCGTATCTGTGGATTTCTTCCACTCAGGGAATGAAATTGTGCTAACACCGTTGTGCCTTCTTTCTTCCTTTCGAATGCATCCCCTATTTATTAGCTCAGATAATCTTAGGAGCGGATGGTATCTGGCTCGGCGTGCCCTCCAGCATACTGCGCCTTTCAAAGCCGTTCTGGGCCATTGGTTACTGCCATAACCTTCCAGGTATTTTGTGCTAGTGAAATACAAAACTTGTCCAAGAGTTTTGCTCATTCAGAAGTGATTAATGGGAAAAAAAGAATAAAATATAATAATTATTGTGAATGTGCTTGTTAGGCTCTATAAAAACATTCAGTATTTTAATTGTAAAAGGTAATTTGTTACAGCACTTAGAGGCCTGTACTCATTCCAGTCTTTGCATCAGACTATTAGAAACACCTAGTTGATTTAAAAATATTTTGGAAGGACTTGTTTACTAAGCAAGTAAGAAAGAGGAAGTCCAGTGAATTTCTACCTCCCCTTCCCCAAACCCAGCTCCATTTTTCTTTGCTTTGACATCCCTAGAATCTTTTGTGTCACAGATTCATGATTTTACAAGATCAATTTAGTCCTCTAGTTATCAAGAGCAGATAGATGACTTTTATTCTGTGTAACGGTTTTACTAAAGAGATTCACAGTGCTGATTTTTTTCCCCTATGCCTGATTCTCGTGGTCCTGTTGTTTCAGGACCTTGTTTCAGGACCATGACCTTCAGTCATTTGAAGTTGATCCGTAATTTCCCAATTTTTTCCCCCATGTTTATGTGTTAAATGTTCCACAATAGTTTTGCAAGTGCGTTGCTTTTGTCCTGGCATTAGCCAAACATTTCATTTTTCAATTACAGGTTCATGGTTTTCATCATAAAGTTAACAAATCAACAGCTGCAACAAAAAGAAGCTTACATAAAGATAATGGAAAGGAAAATCACGTTGAATTAAATATTGTAAATGGTTATGTCTACTGATGTCAAGGCAGGTTTTATACGGAATACAAATCTTTTTATTATTAACCCTGTGTCCTCGACACAAAATGATGTATAAACCTTTTAATAGGTCAGTTTTGCCTTCATACCTGTAAATAGCGTCCCTGCAAATAAGTAAATGTTTGCTTCTACAGGAAACTGCTAAACATCAAGTAATTTACAATATGTTTCTCCATTGCCTGTTTTGTGTTCACAGTCCAAACTGTACTGATCTTGAAATGATGCTGTTTACACCTAATACAGTAAATGGCAGCAAAAGAGTCTTCTTCCTTATTAAATGCACGTTCCACAAGGTTACACTGAGCGTCTGGTATGAATTTTGCTTAATACAAACTTTCAAAGCGAGGTCCTAAAAACATTTCATCATGGTAAATTCCTTCACTCCTGTTAGGTTGTGAATACTGACTACAGCAAGGAAGGAAGGGTTCTCAGATTTCCAAGTTGTACCCCTAAAAGGCATGGACTGACTGTGAGAGTAAGGGAGAGGGACAGAGGGTAAGGGAATGGAAGCAGCGTCTTGCTACACCCTCCCCTTCTGGGAGAGCAGCACTCTGGGCACACCAAAGACGTGGTACTCTGGGAAAAAACAATGGAGAAAAGAGTGGTTCGACATAATGGAGCTACACACGTTCTTATAGCTGTTCCCTTTTTAAAGCACGTTGGATGATCACAAAATAGACTATCGAAAAATCCATCTGCTTTAGAAGTGCAATCCCATTTAATGCAATCACGGTAACATGCTAAAAATCACAAACACAATTAAGTTTTAGAAGAAGTTCTGGCTTGCTTTACACATTCATACTTTCATCCCTCCTCAGAAAATGGTTACCTTTAGATGTTGGTCTTACATTGATTTGTAGAGCAAGTAAGATTTAATATAGACCGAGATCAAGATCATTGACTCGAATAATTGGGTAAGGCTCTTGCTTAGTTTTGCGTTGAGGCCAGTGTGGATTTTATTGTGGGAGAAAGAGGATGGGTGTCTGGTTCCTAAAAGAATTTGTGATTAAGAAATGTTTGTTTCTAGAAGGGCTGTCAAAGACTTTTCCCTTTTTCCAAATGTGAAAGGGCATTTATGCGAGAATAGATGAATAAATGAATATGTGTATATGCCCCTATCTTCTGAGGCTGATTTTTTTTTTTTTCCTTCCTTCTCTTCCACCCTTCCCTCTTTTGCTCTCCTGGTAATTCAGAACAAGACTTTATAGTACAAAGACCTTGCTTTTGGTTTGTTTTTTTTCTTTGAAATACAAGTATGACTTTTTTTAGCTCTTGTTTTACTACCATGCAGTTACTAGAACTGTTCCTCTGCGAAGGATTCTCATGCTGCTATCTGTTGACTTCCTAACAGTCTTTGAGAATGTCTTATTTAGAAATTATTAGCATTAGCAATAATTAAAATGATGCTATCTGTTCTCCTAGAGGTGGTACAAATGCTAATAAACACTAAAGAGTATGTACTAAAGGATATGTAAAAAGAAAGAGCCTAACCATATAATGTGATGCAATTTCACATGGACGAGAACCAGAATCTTACAGTGTCATGTTATGTGTAATGATGGTCAGTTTTAGAAATTTCTTTTCCTTTTGATATTATGAGTAAATCGAGGCTAAATGCTTGTTGTCTAGAATGTAGGTGGATTGTTTTCAGTTCTCCTGTGCGTGTAGACAAAAGGGACGCTGTATTATTGTCGTATACAAAGCAAAACCTCTCCAGTGCTCTTAAGGTTGAATGGTACAGGGTTGCCTGGAGTGTAGTGTTGAGGGTGGTTTGGTGTTTTTACCAGACTTTAGAGGTATGATCAGAAGCTCTTTGTCAGTTTCTGCCTTAGTTCACTTCTGCACACTGTTCTGGCTTCTGTGGTTATTCTCTTTGTATGTCTAGAAGCTCGTTGAAAAGTTATCATTTAAACGTTTAAGATAAATTTGCTTATAAATTGGAGTTGAAAAATTCTGTTCCTACAGCAGGAAAAAAGAACCGTTATCATTTGACAATCCATATCCAGCTCTTAATCCACTTACCTGCACCTTTTTGGTATCCAGGGATTCCAACAATTTTTCATCTTCCGAATAAAAATTTATGTGATTTAAATTGTGAGCTTTCTAAACTCTTTGTGGTGCTTTAGCAAAACAACTAATGCTAAAAGCAAGCACGGTAAAAGAAGAGATACAAAAAGGACTATCAAAACCACCATCCCCTAAAATAAATATTATCCCCCTTTATGCAAGGTTGGTTTATGTATTCCCCCATAGAACAACCCAATAGAACAGGTTTTGTAGAAAAATGATTCACAGTCTCACAAAACAGCATTAAATTTCTCTGTGCTGGAAGGAAAATGTCTTAGGCACGTTTGGTTCTCTTGTTCCTGTTGTCCACAGCTGAAGTGCAATTGAACTAGTTGTCTCCGTAACTTGAAGAAGATCACCCTTAAAATATAAACCTTAACAATCCAACAAACAAATAGCAGCAGCATTTTGAAAAGACTGTTCTTAAGTTACTGTTAGTACTGTTACTGGCAGTACTCTAATATTGATGATCCCATTTTTAGAAACTGTTATTTTCGGTGTTTTGTGTATGAGATAAAAGCACTAAATGTGCAGATTTTAATGTAAATTGTATCACTTAGTATTACATGATGTATAGCTTATAACCATTAGTTTTACTTGGAGTTGTCTATATTTAGAAAATATTCCAATTCCATCCATTAATGTTTGCACAGTTTTTGATTAGGGAGGAAATATCTACTATATAACAGATAAGAGAATAGTTATATCAATAACTTCTATAGGGAAATCTAAACATAGTAATACATAATATGTGTTTGCATATGTAAGCAGAATTAACAATGGACATCTATTTTGCACTAACAATTTTTTCTTTATCGATGTAATAATGGAACTAGAACTCACTCCCTTTAAACACACATGCATGAGGCCAAAATGTTGTTCATGGGGTGTCTGATTTCCTGAATCAGTTCTGCTACTTTGATCTTTAGTCACGTGGCCTATTTGTGAAATTAGCATAATTCTTTTAGAAAAATAATGATTTACGACTAAAGTTTCTAACCAAACCTTACGTTTAAAGTAATCACTCTGGGTAATTTAAATACAATCTTTTCTGTAAATATTTTGTATTCATTAGAAAGAGAGAACAGTTAGTTGATGCAATTAAACGAATCACAGCCACAGACTCACAAAATAACAGTCTGGGAGGGGACCTCCCGTAGATCACCTGGTCCAACCCTGTGCTCGGGCGGGATCAGCTGGAGCAAGGTTGCCCAGGACTGCGTCCAGGTGGGTTTGGAGCATCACCTCGAACTCTCTGGGCAGTGTGCTCCAGCCTTGGTCACTCCCGCAGTGAAATGTAAGAATCCTGTGAGTACGGCTTTCTTTTCTGTTAACTTCAACACGAAGTTCAGAGAACAGATGCAGACAGATATGACTTAATTAGTCAACCATTTGAAAAGTTAAGCATATTTAGATTTAATTTTTTTTGGTGTAAATGATTCTTATTTTAAAAACAAGATTGCTAGACGGTGCGTTAGAGATTATTCCGTCATTTACATTAGAAAAAAGTTATGTGTTTTAGAACATGTGTAAAAACTTCAAAGGGTGGAGCCATTTTATTACAAAGTTTGGAATGTATGTGCAATTTTCTAGTGTGCTCTGCTATTTCTTAATTCCAGTCTGGTACCTTTGTGGTTCCTGTGTTTTCTCTTTTGCATATTTCACAAGAGCTAACTTCTCTCTTTTCTGTCATCTTGGAATTCTTTTTAAAGAGAGAACTAGAATTGTAGTTTTTATCTCTATTTTATGACTCCCTTCTCCATAGCAACATTTCCATTTCCTCTGACTGGCATACTTTGCATGCGGTGCACAGTCTGGCCGTGACTAAACTGCTGTAGTTACTGCAGAATACGTGGTAGCCCAGTAAAACAATTATGTGAACAAAGAAGGATTTGGTATTGAATCCCTTGAAAAATCAAGTGCATTTTCCGTATCGATATTGGTCCAGTTAGCTGCAGGTTAATGTCACTCTTTTAATATTTATACTGAAATCTTACCATCAGGAAGATCCCAGTAGGAGGCTGAGGTTTTTTCCTTCCTCCCTGTATGCACGTAATTATCTATAATGCCTCTAGTATTTACATGGTTCTAGGAAGTAGAGAATAAGTGCATAGATTGTAAAAGAAAAATTGCAAAAATTGTGATATTTAAATGCTGTTTCTTATAGCAACTGAGTAAGTAGATTTTAAAGCAGAAAATTTACATTTTCTGCTAAAAAATGAGAGTTTGAATGTTCTTTCTATTCTCTCCCAAGTTTTTGCCATACATGGGAAGAGCTGTGGAAGGCTGCTTAGCAATGTATGAAATGCTTTGCATTTCTTTATACACGTAAATAAACCACTATCTGCTCCTGCCTTTTATTATATTATATGATGCCGGGAGCAGACAACCTGTGTTATAGAGCACCTGGCACACGTACGCATAAGTGTTTATTCTTTTTTTGCTTCAGTCTTTTCTGAGAAGCTTCACTGATCTGTGCGACATCTTCCTGCTTACTGTGATGTGAAGTACAGGACCTACATGCTTGCCCCAATATTTCACACCTGTCCTGAAACTGTATTTCCGAAAAGTAAAAGTTCTAATACGTACATGTGACACGTACAGAATGAGTCTGAACATTGCAAACCACCATAAACGTAGCTATGCATAGATGTAAAATTTGGTGCAGGCCAGAAACTATTTGCAGAAATGGCTGTACTATCAAAACTGTCTGCGTGCTTGTTGATTGTTTACTGGCACGTTTGTCTTTAATTTCTGTTGATTTGTGTTGGATTTGATCATGGAACAATCAAATCAGTAGCGTTGCCTTTTTCTGAGACTTTGAAATGCCAGCAGGAGAATAGGGCTGTGGAAATCAGATCAGTGAGTGTAAAAGCAGAGTTAGTTCTTTATTTTTGAATGCTTTAACATGAATACATTAAAATAGTATAATTTTTTTGACAAATGTAATTTCATGCAATCAATATTAGAAAAACAGAAAATTGAAAATTAATTTCATAGCGATTTTTATTATTGTTTTTTCCTCTAATAATAGAAATCATGTTTTTTTGGTATAATTTAGTCTTGCCGGAGTTGATTTTTTTGTTTGCTGTTCTTCAAACAAACGTAAGGTTGAATTCTAATCCAAAGAACGACAACTTTGTAATTCTAGTATGTTTTCCTTTAAGACCTCTAGGCTTGCTTTCTTGGAAATCTAGGACATACAGCTACGTGTTTTGAATAAATTGTTGAAATGGCTATAAATATTTTAGCATTGTATGGCCTTTTTGTTTCAGAATTATCATGAAGTAATTTACAAAATCAGTCTTTATGAACTTCTTTTGTTAAGGTTAAAAGGAGACAGGCTTCTCTGAGGTCTGGCACGAAGTACTTAGCAGAACTACTGGTCCCGTAACCTGTGCCTCCTGCTTCTGAAGACAGTATTTGACATCTGTCTATGGTTTTATTTGTTCCACGCATGTTGGCCTCACGGTCACCTGATACAATCCTTGTTGTTGGACTCCTTTGCCTGTCTTGCTTTGTTTTACTACGTTGGTCGTGTCTCTAATTTTTCTTTTTCTGATAATGCCAAACACATTTCCATGAAGGGCTCAAAACAATCCTAGATTACTTGCAAATGTGGAAAGCGTGACACTGTGTGCAATAACAGTATTGAAAAACCTCCTACAATTATTTGTTCTGTGTTACGTTGTGTGATGGGACACCAAGTTGACTTGAACTTAGAGGTGGAATTCTCAACGTGTCTTATTGGAATCAAGCATACTGTGAACCTCAGGGGGCTTGCAGTCTCTGAAGGTATTTTTTTACAATACGAAATAGAATAAGAAAATTAGTTTGGCAAAGAAAATTTGGGTTTTCTGAGAAAGAGAAATTAAAAGAGTCTGAAAGCAAATCCCCCTGCCTTTTCTTCACTGTGTCCTTCAAGGCCTTATACTCTCATCTTGCTGTTTAATCTGTTAATTTTTGTTAGGTTGCAGCAAAATTTACATGGTTCCTTCAAGATCCCTAAATCTGCTTTTCTACATCAGAAAATCCTCTGGGGTTTCCCCTGGTGCTCACAGGTCTGCAGGCTCCTGTCCCTGGCAGCAGCCCCTTCTTGCTAAGGGCAGGTAGGCTTCCCCTGGGAGGGCTGCCCCCACCCCCCCTGCAGCGGCCAGCAGACAGCAGATGGCCAGGCCGCCTCTCCGCGCCTCAGCCACGGTCCTCTTGACAAAACACGTGTTACCCAGCTGGTGAACTAGGAACGAGTGAAGCAGATGGGTGCCCTATCTCTGTCTTCTTTAGAGACGACCACCAGCAGGAGGAAGAGACGGATGGAAAACAAATAGGAACAGGAGGTGCTTTGGTATGGCTGGAGCTGCATAAAGACTCCATAGTCTACCATAGGTGCAACGAGCCTAGAAAGACCCGCAGCGCTTTTTGAGAGCTGGGGAAAGATCCCGTAGTTTACTGCAGAACTGCCTCTTGGCAGCACATAAAGCGAACCACAGGAATCAGAGGTACCCGCTGGGTTTTACACAGAGACGGGCAGTTTTTAGACTATGCAATAAAGGGTCAGACCAAAGGACTATTACTGTTATTGTTAGGAAAATTATTTGTTTCCTAAGGCCTCCCAGAAGGGGTAATGTCAGGCAAACCTCCATAGTTTATTTCAAAGGAATTTGTAGCAATTATTAAACTGAATTGCTGACATATAGGATCTTGTAACAGCCAAGTTTCGAATCGGCAACAGAATGAAGATTTGCCTGGCTGTAACAAAGAGCAGGCTTGGTTTTTTTTAAGGAAAAGACTGCAAACCTGGATTTTGAAGCTTAGGTGAAAAGTGACAAGAATGCCAGCCCAGGAAAAAGCATAATGGAATGTAAATCTCATCCACTAACCCTATTGTTCTTAATCAAGGCTTTGACTGCTAATATTTCAGAGCCAGGAAACAGTCTAGATTTTATAAAATGGTATAAATGGGATTGACAAACTGAATTCAGCAACGGATAATATGGAACTCCTATTAATGTGCTCTTGAAAATAATCCCAGTAGAAGCAATAGGGGTATTTTCATAGACAAGAGTGTGTAGCATCTAGTTGGTATGGTAATTATTAATGGGAAATCCTCACTTGCGTTCTGTCTGACTGTAATTCCCTCCCATGGCAAAACTTGACCAAACCGTATGTATGTGAAGGGATGTGGGCTCAAATCAGGAGTAAACTCAAGTTCTGAAAACGAGTAGTAAAAACGACATCAAAGAGTACTTATATTTGTATAAAGATTCAACTAAAATTTGAAGCCCCGATAGAGCATTGCTTGTGTGAATGCAAGTGCGGTTTGGGTTTTTGTGTGTGTTCAGGTTTTTAATGTTCTCACCCAACCTCCCTACCGCCCCCATCCTCACGGAACCTGTCTCCACGCTATGTGGACTATAAGCTTTTAGGTTGAATGTTATCTGGAAGTAAGTATTTCTGCGATGATACTTGTGTGCCTAACGTTGCGTATGTTTCCTTGGATGCCTGTACTGGAAGTACTGGTGTGTAGAATACAGCATACAAAACAGCTCGTTATCAACACGTATGAGTTTGCTATGTGTAGTGGGCTCGGGCAAACTGTAGAGTTCTTTAGTATTTATTCCAAAGGTGGAAATTTGGACATTGTTCTTTACTGCACCTGACTTCATCTGAGGTACCAATGAAAGGATGCTTGTCATTTTTACGTGTATTTAGCAAGAAGGTGGCATTAAAAAAAACAAAACCCAAACCAACAACCTCTCCCTCCAAAAAAAAAACCTATTAGAGAGAAAACCATTTTCAGTACCACGATAGGAAATCTAAAAATTCATGTTGTAGCTTTTTCCTTTTGTTTTAATGAAAAAAAGAAAAAGCTTCCATTTAGCAGAGTCAAAGTAGTTACCGAAGTCAAAGACTATTAAGTAGATAAGCATTCAGAAAAGCTTTAAACTGCTCCAAGTAAGGCATTAAACTCTTACACAGGATTTAGCTCATACGGTTCATCAAGTATCTGCAATTTCTGCAGAAACCCTTGTGTTTTGTTCTATATAATCAACTATTTAAACAACTGGCTTTTAAAGAAACACATATAGATGATACTTTAATGTGATCATTGCTTGTATTTTGCTATTGGATCATTCAAGTTTTAGGATGAAAGAATTTTACTTGCAGCAATTCTCCCGTCCATGAAATTTGTTACATTTTATGTTGTGAAAACAGAGAAATTCTGTCTGGTTGCTCTCAGTGTTCGTGCATTAGAGATCATGTGGCCATTCTCTTTCCCGACATGTACTAATGTGGAGATGAGCTTTTAGCAGAGTACTGTATGGGAGTTACTTTTTCTATTTATTTTAATTCAGAGCAAGGACAAAAGGCCAGTCAGAAACTCACTAGAAATCTTGAAGGGGTTTTTTTGCATTGGGTATTGGTTCACCTCCCTGTGTCTGTGTTCAGCTGATGCCTGTAAAGAAACAATTCGTATTGGAACAAGGTATTTTCTGAGAAGGTGGCTTTAGCACAAGGCTAAATTGCTGTGTGTGGTCAATTTTTCTATGAGTACGAAAGTAAAAAGAGAAGAATTCAGAAAAAGGGAAAACTGGATTATGCCTGTAATAGTTTATTTTTCTGCGTTCCTCTCCGTTACCTACAATGGGTTTTCTTTTTCCTAAAGTGGAAACAGACCCCATTTTTCACCTCTTGATAAAGAAGGTGTTTTATGTGTAATGGAGTCTGCTGCCTGCTCCCCGTGCCTTTTTCACAGGCGTTGTTGCTTACAGTAAATACTGTGCATACAACCAGGTATGGCTCATATGTCTAAGAACATCTGTGTGGTATAAAAATGCATATATGCATAAACTCTTACCTTTTATTTGCATCTATATACATATAATCATACTTGTGTTTACGGTACAGAAATGTATTGTCCTATGCATACATTATTGTCTATTATGCATATATGATAATACGTTTGCGTAAGCAGTCAGTAAGTCTCTATTACCGTTTTGTTTTTCTTTCCTACTTTAATATCATAAACTGTTCTTAATGTTGATTTCATTCATAATAAGTGTAGGTTTAGATGTTTTCAAACCAAGAATGGCTGGTTTTAAAACTAAAACTATCTTTATGTCGAATTATATTTGTGTACAGGAAGATGGAACTACTTCACAGTTCAAGTGTGATACCATATCTGATGAGAAACCAGTCCCTCTCTTAGTGTCGTGGTATTTAACAAATTGCATGGTGCTTTTCTGATACCTAGTAGAGAAGCTGTCGACTAATAAACTAAGTTAATAAGCCCTCAATAAGTTGAAGCAATTGGCAATATAAACCTAATTTCTCTAGTTTATTTGTTTTATACTGTTTGTGATTTTTATGAATACAACAGCTAAAGTAGCTGTTCAATTTAATTTAATGTATAATGATTGCTTGTTCTGTTTTGTTGTTTTCCAGCTCCCTCAGGCTCAAAAGGTAAAACATTTTAATCAAATCTTAGTCATTCAAAGTAGTCACCAGTCCTTCATGTTTCCATGGTGGTGTGAGCATAGTGCAGTGGTGATCAGTCAAACAGGTCGCGGGGGCGCTGGGGTGGAGCAGCAAGAAGGGTAGCTACATCAAGGCCAGCTAAGGTACTTGCTGCGAGCAGCTCTTCAAACAGATGAATTATTTTAAAATCATAGACATATAGTAGCCTACAACTTTAAAACCACAGGGAGGCTATTTTATCAACAATTTGAAATAATAGTAAGGATTAAAAAAAAAAATCACTCCATTACTCCATGAGAAACATCTCTGGATCGTTTTGTCTCTATTGTAGAGACTGCAGAACCCACGGTATAGCTGGTGCCCTTTCGCTGCTCCCCGCTGTATCTGTCGACACACCTTTGAATACATCCCACATTTGACTTCTCGAATAGGTTGCATACAGTTTTCATATAATATGCTCTTGCCTTTAAACAATTTCTGCATCGATATGGTATGGTACGAGAGTCACCACTGCACATCATGATAGCACAATGATTGTGGCACACTCAAAGAATTGCTTGATGCCCGTTGCATCATCCTTCTATATTTCACAAATATAATTAAAGCTTCCAGAAAATAGAAAATCTAGATGCTGGTTTGTGGTGAAAAATATTAAAATGAAAAAATGAACGGAATATACTGGGAAATAGCAACGATCACTTGTCCAAGACTCATAGCAGTTAGTCAGTTAAAGATCACTGTTATTAACGGTCTTGGATGATGATCTAAGTTCAGTTTTTAATGAAAGCTTATAAGTTAAGTCATCTTCAATGAATAGCTTTTGTAGAATGGTGAGGGCGTGCATGGAACTCAGAACTTGAAAATGGTTAATTAATGGATCTCATCTACTTTTAGTTTAAAAAGCAAGAAATATGAGCATGGGAGCTTTTATTTTTATGATGCTATGTAGACTTGAATTTTCCTTGCTCGTGGAGCTCAGAAACTTCTATTTCAAATCTGCAGGTAATATGCTATTTGTCCATGTGTCCATAGTTTCTTCTTGTGTTTCGATAGTTGCAGAGCTTACCAAATGGGACATGGCAACAAAAATTGTTGTTTTTTTTTTTTTTTTTTTTTTCTTCTGGAACTATATGGTTTAAATAAATCTTTTGTTTACAGCTTCCTGGAAAAGTAAGAGTAAAAGACTGGCTGCTAGATTGACTAACTGCCTTTTTCATGTTCACGTACTTGTCTAAAAGTTTATGCCAAATGCTTCTCTTAACAGTTTGCAGAAAGAGACAGAGCGAGGTCATAATATGACGGCGCAGAAAGATATAAGCAGCCAGGCTGTTTGCCACGTCATGTCATGTGGCGCTGTATTGTATGTTCTCATGTCCACAATTCTGAGCTAGTAAATAATGTCCTGGTACAAATTACTCAAGTTTGAGGTTACTGAAAAAGCACACAGTTTTAATGGAAGGTCAAAAATGCCAATTTTCAGCCTGTTTACCCCTTGAGCAAACATGCAGAACTAAAGCCATGTATTTTGCACATGCGTGCATAATGTCTACTCAACTATGTACTACTTTAATGCAGAGAAAAGGAGAGGGGAGGGAAGGAAGGAAGGGGATGGGGAGAGAGGAGAGATCCAAGTAATCCACAAGGGCTTTTGGTAGCTTCAGGTAAGAAATAAGCCTTTTCCTAGGTATGGCTAACAGCGTCTGGACAAGCCCAGAGAATCTCTGGCTCCCTGCGAGGTGAAGGGAAGCGGCCCAGGGCTGATGCACGCCTTTATGAATGACTTAGTCACTAGTGTACGTGTTTTGCCATATGGTGTCTGAACTTGTACTGTATTTTTGTTGGAATCTATGTATCATCCTGCAAATGTTTTCTCTATAAACATTTCAAACAGTCATGTCTCTCTAAACACGCTCCCTTTAATCTCTGAGCGATCTGAAAGAAAAACGTAGCATTCCAAGTTTACCTTTACTATTTTATATCCGTTATAAATACTTGGTCGTCTTGATGAAATGTGTTATGTCTTTTATATGAAACACTTTGGCTACAGTCTTCTCAGTGTTTAGTCAATGTCCTATGGTGATTAGCTATTGATTTTCAAGACCTGTAGGTTCTCGACTGTCTATGGCAGTTAAATAACAATTAAAACCTGTTCCAGTTATCCTGTCTGCTCTAAATCAAATTGTTGCAAATTCAGAATCGAAGTGAAATGAAGTATGAGGAGTTTAAGGTGGCTGTCTGTTGCATCATGATATTTTTCTTGAAAAGATCTTTGTAATATACCGATACTTAAAATAGAAAATACCACAAAGCAAAAAAAACCCAAACCCACCATAATTTCAGGTGACAGAAATGCTGATTTAATATGGTTATGTAGCTTTCAGAAGAAAATACATCTAAGAAGATATAATGTATCTAAAAGAAAGAGCCACTATCCAGACAAATGGAAGAAATTAATGTGAATTTTATATGTCCTTTATGTTGCTTTTCTGCACGTTTTTAGGTAAGCATCTCGCAGGGCTGTGAAAATAGTGACAAAACAAACTAATAACTCAAATGTACCGATCTTCAGACTTTTTTGGGTTGGCTTGCAAAATGACCCTTATCTTTGAAACACTTTTGAAAAGCAGCTTTTGTATTCATCGATGAGAAAAGGCTATTCTTCCTTAATAGCTCAGAAAGGTGTTTTGTTTCCGAGTAGGAAAGCTTTACTTGCTGCTTCCTTGAGCAAACATAGCAGGATTCAAAATCTGTTGTCCTCCTCCTGCTGTGATGTTTTGTCCTACTTAGCTTGTGTGAAGAGGTAGAAGTGAATAAATTAGGCACACAAATCAGAAGCAGATAGTTGTGTTTATGAACAGTTAGGAAAGTTCTTTGTAATGGTTCTCTCATGAATGGAATCGTATTTCCTCCATGTAGAAATGTTTTGATGATATTTGTTGCCCAAAAGTTCCTGACAGCTTTCTTCTCTCTTTCCCTGTTATCCCTTAACTTCTGTAAGTAGTGCTTTGCCCTCCTTTTACCTTGATGCTATCATCTTTCAGCCATTTGGGAGCATCATTTCTCATTCCCTGCATCATTTACCTTCTTATACTTTGAAGTGTTGAATTAACTGTCACTGGGAATAGAAAATTTGCAAAGCTGCTATTTCATTGAAGTGCATGACTAGTGATTTTAGCATTTTTATAAAATTATAGGAGAGAAATTGAATCTAATGAAGTACAAAATAATCACAAAGTAAACATTTTGACCCTAATTTAGCATTCCTTTGGATCTTTTTTCTGCTGACGAGAGGCTATTGTCTTTCAGTTTTGGAGTGTATATAAAGATGAGTGATGCGTTCAGAAAACTGCATTAAAATTTGCACTTACGTGTTAAATTTAGTTTCCAAATTTCTCTCTCGCATTCCTCAATGAGCAAGCTGACTTGTAATAGTATTTTTGAGTCAGCAATTTGTAAACTCTAAGTAACTATTTTACAGTATGAGGGGTGTGTTGTGTTTCATTTCTGTGTGGTAAACACAGAAATGTCTGTCGAACTTCATACATTCACACAGGTTCCTATATCGTCCCAGGCCATAATTTGAATCTAAGCCAAAATAGTAGCTATTCCTTATTCATGCAGTCTATATAAACCACAATTAAATGGTCAAATTCCAGTTCTGTGGCGCTTCCAGCCTGCCTTATGACTCTACTCAGCACATAAAAGCACAGTACTGGCAGGAGAAGACACCACCTCCTGAAGCAAGCCCATGGGGATGGAGGAAATGAGGAAAGGGGGTGGCTTGGGGAGGTCCCAGGGCTATAACAAGGTAGTGAAGAAAAACCAAAAGCTTCAGCATGAACCTCATACTTCAGATACACCCCTACAGAACTGCTGTCTGCTATGGGTAAGGTTTCATCAGCACTTTCACACTGGTGCCTTGTCGGAGGGTGTGCAGTGTTCCCGTGCCCCACGGTTTCGCCCCACATTCAGTCCCTCTGAATAAACCAGTGTTTCTCCCCTGCTTTTCAATAGTTTTTTTTCACAAGGCTGTACAGGTTATGCCAGCAGACGTTCACTTTTACCTTTTTCCTTGCTCAAGTCCCTTAAGTCTTATTTCTTTCCAGGTCTACAGACCAAAGGTTCCTGTGTCAGCGTAGCTGCACAGCCCTCCTCAGACGATTCATCAAGTGCCTCTGTGTAGCCCCATCATATCTCCTAACCTTGCTTCAGTTTTTGATTCGGAATGTTAGCACCACTTTTAAGCTCTGTCCTCTAGATATAATGGCCTGTGGACCTTTTCTGCATTTCAGCCTCTTGGTAATGTATTTAGATATTGCGGAAATCAAATCTCCTGTGTGGGATGGTGAAAAATCAACTAGGAATGCTGTAGATCCAGAGAGATTAGAATGCAAAGGAATATTATTGGGCTAGAGATTAGTCTATGAGCAAGTTTGGGCATTGCTGTGGTTATTTGGTGGTTTCCATGTATCAGAATTGAGGGAAGATGAATCTTGCTTTACTTGACGCTGTTTGCTGCAACAGATGTTCTGTCCTGTGGAAATGCACTGTGGTTATTACGGTCCAATGTAAGCGCAAAAATGAGGAATATGTCAAGGAACAAAAAAGTTAATGGAAAAAAATTCATTTTGTTTTGCCAGGCATTGTTTAAATTGGGAAATTAAGACTGAATAGAATCTTTTTAATGTGGTGGAAGTTGGTGAAAAATTTTAGAAACCCTGACGCAAGTTATGGTTTTCTAAAACACAAAGTCTAAACTCTCTTTCAGATACTGGAAAAAGTATGAGTTTTAGATCTCAAAATTTGTTTCCTTTCTGTGACTAATTATAGTTCAAAAATTAGTAACAAAATATAGAATTGCCCCATCAAATTTGCCTTTTATTTAAATTAATTTATATATTGTTTATTTTGCATTTTTTCATTCATCAGTAATAATTCCAGAACGTGTATATTTAACAAAATATAAAAATACCACTTCATAGTCATCTAAAGTGAAACAATATTGGCACATTGTCTTTGAAAAAAATGAGGAATAGCATCTAAAAAAGGATACGGGCTTTGTTTCTGTCCTTACTTGTTCTTCCATCTCAGGAGACATCCACCGGTCCATCGGTGGCAGAGCCCTGTTTCGTTACAGCCACGGCACAGAATGTGTAGACAGGATTAACAGTAATAGATAGGGACGCTGCTAACTCTGTGTCAGAAATTCTGGACAAATGCTGTAAATCTTCTTGACTGTACACTCCTAAGGAAAATATTTCAGGGATCCTTCTCAAATTCCTGTGGCCATAATGGAAACACCTCGTGAAATGGATATTCTTTCCTGTATAAGTGGTTCTGGAGTAATTCTGGAGTCTGCCTGATTCTTTGTCCTGGGAGATGGATGTTAGTGCTAGAGCTGAGGCTAAACTCTCTTTGGTTTATATGCTTCGTGTGAGAATTAAGTGCATGCTTGTTTATTTGTTGTTTCTGGAGGTGTATTTGGGGATGTTCTGAGGAGGGTAACCCTGCACAGCAAGGAGTTGAAGGGAAAACTGTAGCAGTTAAATCTATTTCTAAAATAGAGAAGTTTTTCTCCAATTATAAAACTATTACTGCTAGGCATTGCAGATTGTGACTTCTCAGAGAGTAAGTTCTGTTTCCTTATTCTGAGCAGCCAAGAGTCATTTAGCCTGGGAATGCATTTTTCCTCCTTCTTGAGATGATTTTTAGAGGTTTGTTATTGTTTGCTAAGCATTTTATCAAGCTGCGTGTCCGCGGCCCTTGTATAGATTCCTGCCTCAAACTGTTACCACTAGGTCTTTTCAATAGAATAACTTTCTGGGGCAAACCACTAACACTGTCTCTTTCATTCATCATTTTCGACTGTAGATGATAACTTACAAAATCCTGGGATCTAGTTGAAAACTCTGTGTTTTTCTTTGGAGGTCTAGTTTTAGTTTTTCTTGCCCACGTCACGTAACATAGCCTAGCAATTCTTAGACAAAACATGCTGGTGCAAGCTGGAGAAACTAGAAGAACTTACTTTTCTGCAATTCTATTAGATGAACATGTTGAAAAATTAATGTTCCGTAGCATAATTCATTCAGACTTCAAATAAACCAAGCTCAAGCATTGAAATACATGTATTTTTACCCTACCATTGTAATCCCATGTTTTAGAAAGTCATAGGAATAATAACAGTTAAACTGCTTGTGCTTATGTGAGGGTGTCTTTCCAGACTTGAAGGAAGAAGAAACATCTGAGGGGCTGTACAGCTCAGTAGTCTCCCATAAGCATGTACAGCCGTATGCACCCACATTTAATATTTCACTGAACCGAATTCCCATGAGTTCTTCTTGCTCCAATTTAACATTTTTGTAGGTTCGTTATCCAGTCAAGCACTGTCAAATCACTGGCATTTCGTAGCTCTTTGAGACTAAAGTTGTCTTGTATTTTTCTTCTAATGGTTGTTCTGCTTAAATACTCCCGGAATCACCTGACGGAAGAGGTACGCTAGTTTTACTCGTGATGTAAAAGAGATGGAAGTACCTTCTGCTAAGGGCAAGAAGGAAAGAAAATGAATTGATGACGATCTTGAGTGGAAGCTAAGCTCAGAAAGAGATTAAATTAAGGCTTGTTTTGTTGCTTTTGGTTTATTAATAAACCCTAGAGGGAATTATGTTATTGTGAGTTTATATTCTTAGCAGAAGATGAAATTTGAAGTGTATTCAAATGTAGAACTGAATCAGAAATTAACAGCTCAGCAGAAAGGTAGAAAATGTAAGACCTTTTGAAATGGCTGGTGGAACAACAGCTGCTGCGGTATGAAAACTTAAGCGTACTGGAGAAGAGATGCTCGTTCAGCACAGGGAGGAGTCCTTTTTCTGGTTTTCAGAGGAGAAACTTGAACGTGAAAAAACACCTTCCTGCAAAGGAACTGTGCACAGACAGGCTTCAGGGGTTCCGGTGCGTGGTGTGCCTTTGCCACGAGGGCTGGAATGGGCCTTCACGTTGCTTTCAGATTACTGTGGAGAATTTATTCAGGATCAAACCACTGGTGTAGCAGAAGCCCCTCAAGTCTCGTACATTGTTGGGGACTCCCAGACACGTCCACCGGTTCTGTCCCGTCTGAGGAAATGGGCAGACCAATAATGATCAATAGATTAGTCTGGCTGGTGGAACAGTGGAGGCTGCTGAGGTGCGAGAGAACTGCGTTTAGGAGAGGAAGCACGGACTGGTTGTGTTTGTGAGGGAAGATGCCTTCGTACCTGAACCGGCACAGACAGCCTGTGCGTCCTCTCAGGAAGGTATCTTCCTGATTCATTAAGGCAAATGCTGATTACAGTACTCATCAACTACAGTCCTTAATCAAAATGAATCAGTTGGAGAACAACTTAATTGCATTGGAGCAGAAGAAACTGAACTAAACTTTAGGTAATTTCTTTTTTCTCTTTTTTTTTTCTTCGTTGTGTGTTTTGGTTTTGGTTTTTTGTTGTTTTTTTTTCCTAAACAGTGACCACTTTGTTTTATGGGGCTGCCTACTTCCCCGTATTACATTCCATGCTTGCAAATTAAAACATTCCAATATTTGGATGGATAAACAGTTTCTTGAATAAAATGCCTTTGCAGAATTCCTGTGATGAGGTAAACTTGGGGGTTTGTTTTGAAATGCATAAGGCTCATGTAAGCACGCTAATTTGGCTTTTGGGAAAAGCAGGAACTTGCCATTCTATGGGGAATAAATATCTTAACAGAGTAAGGAAAATCAGACAGGGCCGGCACTTAGTGCCGTACTGCATATGCTCAGCCCTGCCTTGTTTAGCGTGAAGATGACTTACTCTGCAAGAGTGGAGGGTTGCTGATGTCAGACATATAAGATGGTTAGTGCTTTTGTAAATACTGATCTAAATAAATATAGGAAAATAGAAATCAAAATTTATTCTATAAATATAAATAATAAATAACACAGGCCTGACCCCATTTGCCTTTTTAAAGAAATGACTCTCTAAGAAAGTGACTTCTATCTGTTTTCTCATTTCTTTTCATTTGACTAATCTTAATGTGCTGACTGAAGCATCTGACAATGCCTGAAGCATTGCTCTGAAAATCGTATCTTTTATTTGTGTTAGTTTCCTTCCGGTTCCAGCAGTCCAAACCCAAGAATTTAAAGAAAGTGGAATTCACGTCCACTTCTGAAACAAGGAAGTACTTTCTTGAAACATTGCAAGGGACCTTAACAAGTTTGTCTGTGCAGATACCTTTGAGTAGAACAAAATTCTAAGTTGGTGCACAGATAACATCACTGGCTTAAATCTGTTCTTCGGTGATTACTTTATGGTTATATTTTAGCAATGTTCCTGAAAAGGCAACAGCAAGTCGCAGCTGTCTAGAATTTTCAGAGGCCTAATGAAATTAGATCCCAGGTCCTGGCAGAGGTCAGCAGTATTTGGAAACTAGACTTCCTGAAGCATATTTGAAAATTTCATCCCTAGGAAAAGGCAGCAATATCCAACAAAACCGTTATTGGAGACTGTTTTTGTACTATTCCAACAATTTTGATTTGGTTCCATCTTTTACCCTGCAGGATGATGTGCTGAATCTGTGAAGTGTTTAGATGCATTTGAATGCTGCTTCTTATATTTAATTTTATAGGAGAATTACTGAGCAATAAAGTGTTTCGAAAGGCACATCAGAGCACACAGGTTTTCCTTAGTTCACATCTGTTGGTAGCCTCAAGCGCTGGACCTTTCCAGTGGAATTTTTCTTTTCCTGGAGGGTTGGGGATGGCACAGCTTTTGTTTCCTTGCCTTTTTCTTGATATTGTGTAACTACTTGAAGGAAATAAAACCACAGTAATTGACATGCTGCTAAATAGGTGAGAGAGAGGACTTTAATGTCAGTCAGAGCCTATGTGTGTTTAATAATATGGTGCCCCAGGTAAGGAATAAACTTAGACACTTCTTAGGGGTATAAAAATTGAAGAGATAGAAAGGAACTTGATTTGTTAATGCTTAGACTGATGCCTAAAGAGATGTTATTAAACACTGAAAAAAACCCAGTGCAGTAGTAGAGAGGAAGAGGAGAAATAGAGGGTTTTCTTTGAGAACAGAACAAGAACTCAAAACAGAGTGTTGGAGGAACTGAAAGTGATCGGTAGCTCTGCATTTATATTTAGATGAGGTTCCAACATTTGGGTGAACTTTGGTTCAGCTTAATCCTTATTTGTGAACAAGGTTCGTCTGCCAGCAGCATTTTGTTCCAGCAGAAACCATATACGTAACAAACATATTGTGTGAATATATTTTTGTCCAACCTTGCTCTTTGTTTGCCATGAACCCTGCCAGCCCCCAGAATAGCGGGGGTTAGTAAGGATGAGCCAAGTAAGCCCAGCATCTAGCTTTAAACAATTTAGAATCGTCAGACTGGGGGGAAGTACTGTGCCACACGAGGCATGCCTTTGTAAAAATGGCAGTAACTGCTAGTATTAGTTACTCGTATTAGTTATTGCTAAGAGGCTGGAAGGACAAAATTGGGTGAGGTACAGCCTATTTAAAGATGGAGATTAAATTCGTGGTGCCTCATGTTTCAGACATGCCCGAGGACCCTTCACTGTATGTAACTAGTAACCATCCGTCTGGTGATGTTATTGCATTATAGTAGGATAAGTATCATGCTAACAACACCGAAAAAACCCTGATTAACCAAGCTATTTGTTGCCTGCTTAAAAGCATGCATTTTGTGCATACTAAAAAAAACCAAAGGCAACGCTCATTCCTAGCCAGTCCTGAGGGATATCAGTGATACTTGTTCTTTCTGAATGTAACTACTATAAGCTGAAGTTTTATCAGTCATTAGAGAGCATATTACTTTTTTTTTTTCCTCAGAATCACTAAATTTTTCAAAAACTTGCATGAGCCATTACACAGTTCTGCTATATGTAAGAAATTGTCAGACTTGCAAAGCAACAATGCAAAATACCTAGATCATGGCTTCCTTTGCAGTTTATTAATGGACTCTAGCATTAATTGTCTTAGCAGAAATACCCAGTGGCTAGCATTCTACTATTTCAAAGTATTCCTGACAAAATGTCATTGCCCAGGGTATAAGGCTGCGCTTCTCCTCAGCAGATAATGGCACACAATCTAACAATTTTTGTGAAGCGCATACTGCAGCTTGAGTTGGTGAAACATCACAAGTACGAGCCTTCTATCATCCAGTTAGTTGCTGACTGCACTAATGGAAGGGGCCAACAACATGTTCGTCCGCCAAACAAAGAAACAAAGAGGCTGGCCTGTAAGATTGCGCTTCCATAGAAATGATTGCAGTGGCCAGCCCTTAGCTGGTGCTGGGTAGGCGTAGTAGTGACAGGGCAATCATTCTCTGCACGCGTCCATAGTTAGTTTTGGGAGTTAATGGCTTCTTCTCTCAGAATTTCACAGGAACTCCGGACTGGTTTTCTTTCTGCATTTAAAGAATTTGAAACACCTTAAAACTTTACTGACAGTCCCTTGGCTGGGATCCTATCCAATAAATTGTTTCTAGTAATCTCTTGAGAGTGGGCGGACTCGTAAAATAATACCGTACTGATATTTGACAAATACATAATGTCAGAGAAGAACAACCCTGGGCAATCATATAAAATCTCTAAACGCTCCAAGATGTCACCCCATAATCAGCAAAAGGCTTTTTCACTTCCTGGTGTACTTGTGTTTGGGACTGTTGACTGTCGTACCACAGAAGGCTCCTCTCCACACGAATCACGTCAGCGTGCTTGACTGTACTACTCTGGCCAAGGAGTAGTATTCTCTACTCCTTGGCCAATTCTTGGCCAAAAGAGGCCAATTCTTACGCTAGTTCAGACCATTTGACTTTCAAGTGCAACCTCTGAACTTCCAGTGTTTTGCTGAGTTTTTGTTTTGGTTTGGGTTTTTTGTCAGTTGTTTTATTTAATAATGTACCATTGCTTAATAGGTCAAGGATTATATCAGGGCGTGAAATATCTCTCCTTATTAAAAAGGAAAACAAGCCAAAAAAAAGCAAACATGATCATCTGTTGATTCCACCTCATGTCCCTATTGATTCCATGTCAGATGTAAACCTTCTTGATCCTAAACTCCATTTCTGTTCCTGTCCGATGTCTGCAAACATTCCTCCTCACCGTGAGATAGTGCCATGCTTCAGGAAATAGATTTGTTTGGGAAACCGAAACCCTCCTGAAGCAGACTGGGAGCTGCAAGCCATGCAATGTTCTAGATTTTATTTGTCTGATTTGTTAATGTGAAACATGCTTCATAAAATATCTTGGTCATAATATTTGACTTGTGTTCTGAAAATTTGGGGAGCTGATAGCTGTTGCTTCACTAATAACAAAAGCTTTGTTAAAAAAAAATCAAAATTGCAACAATTCTCAAAAAAATAATTATTGGAAATACTGCCTGAGTGCAGAAAATGTGCTACTGATGCAGGGGTAGTAGGAGAATATCGCAGTTGCAATTGGGCATGACTGCCGCCTGCAGTAGTTCTCTGGAAGATTTTTCTCTGTGGTCATTTGGCCAAACACAGATGCATCAAAGCAGACTTTAACTGCGTTCTAGAAAATCTCCAGTTGTGATTATAACTGGATATGTCATGCTGTTAAATATTGGGTAAGCCTCTTCAACTTTAAACATCTTCCCAAATTACAGGGGCAGGAAGAGTTTAACAGTAACGCCCCAGTTCCTGCGTGAGTTATCTTTGTGTGTAGGTGGTGAAGGCCCCCAGCACGCAGAGCGCTGCTGGTCTGGAGCATCGCTCAGCCTTTGCCTTCTGGCAAGGATGTAGCCTGGCCAGAGGTGTGAAGAGAGGACAGTCTGAGCAACGTCACTCTCCTGTGGCCAATGATAAGCATTCTACGTGTTTCTCTTGAATGGAACCAAGGTCAGGAGGTCTGTTTTCTCCCTAAATTGAAGAAATATGTTGAAACCTGATGTGCGGAATCAGCTAATGCTTCATGCCATCTCTTTGTCTGGCAAACTGAAACTGGATGGAGCAAAGATGCTCCTGGGATACTAACTGGCTGTCATCTTTTCTGCCGCTATGTTAACTGATGAGATCTGAGTCTGGACCAGAAACAAAGTGCATACAACTCATGACCTCTTGTTCCTTGCTGGGAGAAAACAGCCCGAGGCAATGTTGGCAGAGCTGACGCTGGGAAAGATGTAGAACAGAGCTCCAGCTGCTTTGCTGCTGCACATGCTGCTTCCACAATCCGCATTTCAGCCCCTTCGTAGCTCTCATGGGAGACTGCAATAGGAGTGACGATGGGGCATCTTTCCCGCCGGTGCAGATGGTGGGGTGGGCAGAGCTGGTGCAGCTGAGACGGGGCTGGGCAGGGTGCGCTGACTGCGAGTCCAACTGCATAGGAGTCATTTAGATAAACTGCCGTATCATTGAAAATGAAGAGAATGTAATTGAAAAATGCAATCGCGTGTCTGTAATTGTTGCTTAGTTCTCAGAGATAGTATTTCTTTTTTAAATATAGCTTGCTGATGATCAGGGATTGGTGTTGATGACAACTGTTGCCATGCCAGTATTTAGTAAGCAAAATGAGACTGTAAGTACTCAGAATATTTCTGTCATGTGATAAATGGGTGATGGCAGTGAAGTTGCTTCAGAGACCTAATAAGATTTTAGCCTACCCTAAAATTTTTTCCTCTCTTCTTATTATTTTGTCTGCAGTTAGTATCCCTTTGTTAGCATAAAAATGTGGACAAATAATCTCAAATAACTATACTGTAGAAATCATAGTAAAATAACGAAACCCTATGTCTAAGAGTACATCTCAGGTGATGCTAAGCCTTAGGGTTTTCTTATTTCTGTATTATATTTTTACGGAAAATAACCTATATCCTTTTCTTCTTTGCATTGATATGCTTCTATATCATAGACTCAAAATTTAATTAGTCATATGTATATTATGTATAGATCTGTTTATCTTTACTAATTTAACAGGTTATTAGAAAATTACATGACTTTCCCCTTAATGGTTGATCTTTCTCTTTTGTTTATCAAATGGCAGGAGAAATTGGGAAAGAAGGGAGTAACATATTTTTAACAGTAGTTTTTCATTTAAAAACTATTTTGCATGAGGAAGTTTTCTATTGAGGCACTCAGCTACCAACAGTTCGCATGCCTTTTCTATGTGGATTGCAGATAAAGTAGAATGAAGCAATTTTATCGATTAAGTGATTATTTGATCAGATGAGTCCTACCAGCCTCTGCTTTCCCCACTTTTTTAATAATTTGTCTGTTATCTGTTCACTTCTGCAGAGCAGCCGCAATGTGAAATGAGCGGTGAGAATGTTCGTTATTATTGTGGTTCCAACTACGTCTTTTACTGTTCTTTTCAGAGATCTAAAGGGATTCTTCTGGGAGTCGTTGGCACAGATGTTCCCGTTAAAGAGCTTTTAAAAACTATTCCAAAATACAAGGTAATACACAAATGATACTATTTCCTTTACACGTGATATAATATAACATAATTTATTCAGCATGTTAATGTTGTTTATACTGATATAGCTCCATTATTTCACTCATTTTCATCAGGAATTTTCGCTCTGTATAGTCCGATGGCTAAATGTCATTGGTCTTGAGATCAAGTGCAGGTTTTAATGCCAGAATTAATATAGGGCTTGATTGTCACATTTTTGCAGGTCACAGTGTGCTCAGTATCAGTATTGTCCATAATGAAATCAATGAAATTATTCAACCCCACAAAATAACCAGGAATTCATACAGAAAATTTGCATAACTTTGTATGGAAATTGTATTAAAATCTATCTTTAACATGGCTTTAGTTCCTGCCTAACCAGACTCATGGTTTCTTCTCTCCTAACCAGTATTTGCTAGACATTTCCCTCTACTTAGTTTTCCAAAGTCAGACAACTCTACTATAAAATTCTTAAAAAATAATTATCATAAAAGTTTCAAAATTTGATGCATGTCTCCTATCACGAAATGTTTTGTAACTCAGTAAAAGTAAGCTTCAGGCAAATGCAAAGATTTAATTACTTTTCATTTAAATTTGATGCAATGCATTGGTATTTCACTACTTCTTTAGGTCTGAAGTGCTCTACTAGAGTGCTGTTTTATTCACAAATGAAAATTAAACGAATGTTTTCCAGTTAGTTCCTAGCAGAATCTTTCTGCAAGACAAACGAACACATAACACAAAGCCGTACACGGCCTTTACTAAAGAGGCCAGCTATTGGAATAGCTACATTTTGTCACGTACCTGTACTGACCATAAACGCGTATGTCATACGTCCCTCTTAATTGGCTGCCACGCTCTCATTTACTGATTTCTAAGAGGGTGGAAGGATAAGGTGACGTGTGAGTGCCTTTGTATATTCCTGTATGTCTCTGTAGATAATTCTAGTTAGGAGGAATAAAGATCCTACTAGTGATTTTAATTCTAATTTGAATACATTAGCAATTACCAAATGATTTGGTAGATCAATATGCAATAACTGGAAAGTTTAAATTAAATGAGAATTTGATAAAAATAATGCATAAAATACTGGCAGTAATGTTGATAATGTGTATGGGAGTAATTTCCTGGGGCCTGGGTCCCACTAGGCGATGGATGCTATGCAAACAGAGACCCCGAAGGCTGTCCCAACTGGAAACGCCTTTGCAGACTATGGGAAGAGGCAGCAGGTGACCACAGACCGAAACCAGAACACAGCGAACGGAGTCATTGCTGGTCAGGACAAATAACAAAGAACAGTCTCAGCACAGCAACCACCAGAGTTAGTGAACTTCTGTGGATGCAAAAGTACAGACTCAGTAGAAGGTAGAAGAGAAAGGAGCAAAACTGGTTCCTTTGCAAAATTTGGAGCAATGGAGAACGATCTTCGGAGCAGCCTTCTAAGGAGCTATGGGTAGACCAAGTTTCACTTGTAATGAGAAGGAAGAACAATGTTGTAGTAACTGCAGAAATGAAAGCCTGGCTGTGCACGGCTGGGTAGAAAAGACCATATCACAGTGATGTTACTCCAAAGCCACGTGTAAAGTCTGGACGTAGTCTGGATGCAAGAACCCAGAGAGCGCGTGGGGGCTGACTAACAGATACTGCAGCAGAGTTAGAGCCATTCAGAAAAGAAGATGATAGGCAGGGAAATTTCTGGTTTTGTCATATGGTCTTATATTTTTTAAGACTTAGTTTTCTATGGAAGTAATATACGATCCACTTTCTGAATATTAGACTTTTTATTTGAAGGTATGTTTGATATTACAGGATGTAATGCAAGAGAGGATTATTACGGGAGGCAGCGGTATCATGCAATACACTTAGGTTAGCGAAATCACCGGAGTGATAACTTCCAGTCTCACATACCATAAACATTTCTGAACAGTAAAAAGACCATGCAATTGCAAGTGCATAATCACCCCCGGGACCCACTCCTGTAGAGGCAGCATGTGAAATAAAATTCACACAGGGATATAAAATGATTGGTTGGAAATAGAATTCTGCTGACCTGGAATTCTCTCAGCTTGGATGAGGTGGATTTTATGCCGAGGAAGATGAATAATAACAATGAGCTGTTTTCAGCAGTCGTTATCTAGACTAAACTTCCCCAGATGTCAGTGGCAGGTTCTGCTGAATAAGGTAGGGTTGGATTTAGTAATACTTAGTTTTCATGTGGCATTTTACGGCATTTAGAAAAAGTTTTTTGTTTCTGAATCTGTCATTTAGAGACAGAGTTCAAGGTTTAAAATGGCAATGCTGCTGTAAGTGGTAGGATCTCTCAAATCAAAGCATTTTAAGTGCAGAGAGCGTGCAGTTTCACATACTGCACAACACACAATAAAATTCTACCCTTGGAATCTGGGTATGCTTCAAATAGGCAAATATTTTTTTCCACTGAAGCGTACCACCCACATTTGTTTCCTTACCTGACTTCCATTGCTTGGGTGTCGTTCTGCAGTTACCAACACAGACAGTGATACTTGAGATCTGATATGTAGCCAGCGGCTAGTTCACTTGTCGTACCAGAATAAGTAAAATACGTCCCCTGTTATTATTTTGTTTATCTCTCCTTTATGAAGAGATGCCAAGAACATATCACCTTCTGTTACTTCCACTGAAGTTTATTGCTTTAGGAAAATGGCTAATTTGTGAAAGTGTCTTCTATATGGCAGATACAGTTGGCCATACACAGTCATTCACAGAGAGACACGGTATGAATCGATCTGGTATGTTTTCTCTATGACCTTGCCGTAATATCACACTCTGGTTTATATTTCCAGAAAATCACAGAAGCCAACAGACTTGCTGTCCTTCTTGTGTCTTAGAAACGGTTCTGACTTAGCCTTGCTCACGTTGCTTGATGCCAGACAAATTCCTAAGGGCCCGCTTCAGCAAAGCGTTTAGGAATGTATTGAAGTAAAATAAAAAGGTTGTTAGTGGTGAGAAATGTAAAGCAATTGCCAAAGCGAGATGTCTGGGGTTTGGTTTTGGTTTTTTGTTTGTTTGTTTGGGGTTTTTTTAATACCTCAGTGCATCAGCATGCTTAAATAAAGGTGTATGGGATGTTATATTACGTCACTTCAGAACTGAAAAAAAATGGATACTCTTTGCGTGGTAAAAGTTACCTACTGAAGCTGCAGAAAGAGTCTACGTTAGCAGCAAGTTTATGCTAAGAAGGGGTGTTTGAATGACCACGTGAATGATTTGAAGGCACATTTATTGCATTCGGTGGGTGCAATCAACTGTGTAACAGCCATATAGTTAAAAGACTAGTATTGTTATTTAAATAAGTCCAGTGCTAAATTTGACTACCTATACCGTTAGGCCTCATAAAGCATTTCATTGCTCTCAAATGATCTCCCATAGTTCCACTTGGTACAAATATGTAAACTACATGAGTTTCTTTAATAGAAATATGCCTTCTTCTGTGGCTCCAGATGACCTAACAGAGAAGTAAAATACCTTTACGACTGGTGGATGTAAATACCACGTATGGCAGGCCACTGCTCGCTCGCTGTAACTGTACACTCACCACTGATGTAGATGATGCTGTTACAGCATCGCTGGAGCGACTGCGGGGGGCTGAGCCTAGCCGCTCCCGGGTACACGTGAATTTGCTAAATTCTGGTATCCCTTTGCTTTGGCACATTGTATGGTGTCTCACGTATACGCGTACATCGAATTCGCTCTAAAGCACATAGAAATAGGTGCCCTAGGTAGCAAAGTGTGTGTGACGTCTGTAAATCGGGCTATACGCTGAACTCATCACGACGACAGGTTCTCATTTTCACAAAATGTCAAGGATCAGAGCTTTGCATATGTTAAATGAAATACCGTGTGGATGAGGGTTGTGAATGCCAGCTTTAAGCCCTTGATAACTAAATTATTGCCTGATTTTTTTGTTTAAGAATATACTCAAGACCATGCTAATTAGTATTTCTTTCTCATTTACTCTTACAGTTAGGTATTCATGGATACGCTTTTGCAATTACGAACAATGGATATATTTTGACTCATCCAGAACTTAGGCCTTTGGTAAGAATACTATTTACTGATCTATTTTTATCTAGCTATATATGTCACGTTTGTTTTTCTTTCAGTGTGAATAATGTAATATTCATTAAAAATTAAATACAACAGACCAGTTACTTATATTGCTTTAAAACATATAATTCTTGGTAAATTTACGTCTGGAAGCAAAGGCTAGCATGAAAAAAAATAAAGGAAAATAAATATACAAGTTGTTTCTGCAAAAGATGCAGGCCTCCATTACTGCAAAATGGCAAAGCCAAAAATTGCTATAATTATGTTCATTTTACATTGAAATGGAATGCTGGATTTGCTATGTAATAACCCCTGTTTGTCATGGTAAAGCGGTTAAGCTAATTTAATATATGTGCAGAAATTTCAATAAAGCATATTCTTAAGCAAAACAGGGGACAGGGGATTTTTGTGCTAAAAGAGAAATAGCAGCAAATTTTACCTTTAGTTTCCCGTATCATCTTGTTTGCATTAATCACAGAAAGAAAAATAGAAGTGCCTGTTACGCAAATGTTTATCAACTTAACACCCCAGGGGACCGGTACATTGGCGATGGCACGGTGGTTTCGGACAGCACTTGCCGGTGTTCCGTCACTGGCGGCTCTTTGCAGAGCACCGGTATGACCGATTCCGGGGCTGTGTACGCGTGGATGCCATATGTATTTCCCATGCAGACACTTCAAGTGATGTCCGATTTCAACAATGTTTTAGTAGAAAACAGAAATAGTTTTTGGATGGATAATTTCATATAAAAATAAAATCATTGAAAAGCATGATTTATTGAGTCATTAGCATATCTGCTCTTTCCATTCAGGAAAAGAATTTGTCTTTCCAAGATTTGGGCTACAAATCACACAATTAACATTTGTATTTGCACTTACTGTTTCCCCACTTATTTTTCAAGTGGAGTAGAGCTTATGAAAAGTTCAATAGGGAGACTCCCATGTGTGAATGGAAAAACATTTTCTCAGTAACTTCACTGTAAAACAGGCGTACAATCTAATGACAGAGCAGGCAGTATCGTGGACGGAGTTTTAGAATAAATGCTTTAATTGTCATTTTTCTTCTAAGAATATCACCCGTGATTCTGCATGGTAGAATTTTTCACAGCTGTGGAAAGGAAGACAATACCTGTAGAGAATTTGGCAAATCACTGATCAACAAGGAAAATAATTCTCAGAAATGGCTCTTGCAAATTAATCTTTTTTTTTTTTTTTTTACCATTCTGGTGGTGAGTCACTAACGCTATGTATCCCGGTATAGCCAGCTCAGACCCTGCTCAGTTAAGGTAACATGCTCCACGGACTTTTTTTTTTTTTTTTCACCTCCACAGCCCCCACAGATGATGTCTCATAATGATGAATTTGTATCTTCTCATTTTATGGGAAGCAGGAGCTCTGCTAGCCAAATATGTAAATATTAGGGAGTCAAAACCTTCCAGCCTCAGTAGAAGCAGTTTACCGTTAGGGAAGACAGAAAGCTCTAAATGGGTACTGGAGCATTTCACCTCTCAGGCAAAACGTGTTTTGTCTCTAGGAGATGGTACGTACTTGTCAGGTGTTTAAGTACAGCGCTCGGGAGATTGAGTCACCTCGCCTAGACCCTCCCGTCCAGAATCCCATTGCCAGCAGTATCCAGCAGGAGACTGTTCCTGAGGAAGATGCAGGAACTGGTTAGAGGATGTGGAAAATCTCACAGCACTCAGTGTAACTTCTCACAGTTTCAGATAGGCTGCTGCCTATAAACATTTCATTTTGATATTTTAACATTAAGACTTATTATAGTGGATACTTCTGTTATCCGTATGAACTTATTCATTTTTCTCAACTTCCCACACTAATGATTTTCCAAATTGTAACCATTTTACGCAGGGGTTTTTTTTTAATTTTTTATTTTGAGTTTTTATTTTGAATTCAATTTTGATATTTCATGAGAAGTAGATTTTATATTATGAATGTGAAAAGCAGGAGCTCCTGATTTATTTTTTTTTCTTTTCAATTTGTTACTTTTTGTAATAATACGTGATCGTTATCTCATTGAATCTTCTCATCACAGTAAGCAACCAATATTTTCAGTCTTGCTGTAATTTTTTTCTACTCCTGCCTTTCTGCATTTTGGCTTTTTGTTGTCGCGTTCTCTGTATTTTTCTGACCTCTTATTTGTCATCCAGTCTCCGTGTTCCTCCCTTTTCTGCCCGCGATTGCCTGCTGGGCTGTATTTGGTAACCGTAGCAGAGAAGAGGCGGCCCCAGGGCTGTACGAACCTCTTCAGAGCACCTGGATTACAGACTAAAGTCTCCTCTGCTGCATCTTCGCTGCCTTCTTACCTCAGCCAGCTCGTCCCTGGCAAGTGACTACTTGTAACTTTGCCTTTATCTCACATCCAGCCGCATCATAGACATAACCTCAAAATTGCTCTAAAGAGCCAAAGTTACAAGGAAACTGATTCAATTTAAAATTTACCTGTCATAGCATTCTGTATATACATATATTTGCTATTTTCTTTATTTTGCTATGTTAATTATCCTCAGTGGTTAAAATGCTGAAATACGTGTTGTTCTGCTTTAATGTAAGCTTTTTATATTAAACCTTTTTTTTTTCTTTTTTCTGTGTGAGATGCCAGTGTGGTGAGAAGTTATCTTCAAAATTTTTTGTTGTTGCACAGGAAAGTGCGATAGGAGATTGGGTGTAGTTCGTGATCGGCCACTACCTTCACAATCTTTTTCCTTATCTGTGTATGTATTAAAATCCACGGGATTTTTCCAACATCCCACTCTGTACTGGATATAAATGCAGTGTTTTTTATGGCATTCTCCAGTTTTCATAATACTAAAATCATGCCTTTGTCTTGATTCCTAAAAATGCTTTTGAAACCCTCAAGCGTCCCAGGTACATCCGACAGCCTGTATTTGCCAGCCATCGGAATATGTATTTGAAAGTTCCTTATCTACATCGCAGAGTTTACAGCACGTGCATTCGCTGTACTGTCCCTTTTTTTTTCTGGCAAATTACTTCCTTCAAAAATATTAGTATTTATTCATGACCGATTAGATATTTTAATAAACAGGAGGCCATGAAAATCAGGAACAGCGGAGAGCTTTAAGGTAGACTGACGAAGGGTGTTATCCTCTTTCCTTATTTCTTCTGTGGTGGCATGTTTTAGTGAGGCAAAAGTGGTTTTCTGTTCCTGGCCCCAGTGTACATCTTGAAGGTACTTATTTCCTTACCTTATACGACAGTCTGTCTCTCTCAAATCAAAATGTTGGGCAGTGGCCCGTAAGCTGTCAGCTGCGGGGAGCTCATTGTGATATATTCATGGTCTGTTCACTCCAGTTTTTGGGAAGAATCATTTTTACCTCTGGGTTCTGTCAGTAGCGTGTAGTGGGAGACTTCTGTGGACTTCAGTGGAGTTTTGGAGAGCGAAGTGATTGCTGGCCGGGGCTCTTACATTAATATTGCAGGCCAAACCCTGATACCGTTGTACTTAGTGGCAAAACTGCATGAAATTTGTGACAGCAAGTATGTGAAAACAGGCGTGTAGGACTAGAGTTAGTTCGCCAAAGATACTATCTAAAAGTAAAATTATTTGGGTGAGTTAGAGTTTACGTTCAAGTTACGTTCATTACTGACTCGATCCGCGCTGGTTTGTGTCGCTGTTAGATTTTCCTATGGCGATGGAAAGCTGGGATATTACTAGGCTCCTGAGTTGCTAACCCCAGCGGCCGTATCTGTTAGTTCCGAACCTGACGTACCGCTTCTGAAGGAATCGTCTTAGGGGACGCGGAGCAGGCAGGCGGGAGAGCAACTGGTCGCTGGGGAAGAGTGCTTCCGGTTGTGCCCGATTTTCATCGCCTGCTGCCCAGTCTATTTAGTCATGAAGCTGGCGGCATTGGTTTTTTTGTTTGTTTTTTTCTTTTTCTCTGTTGATTATCCTGTTGGGTTTATGTTTAAAAATGCGATTTTTTCTTTTTTTTTTTAATTTTTTTTTTTTCCCTCGGAGATTCCCTCTTTTGCTGTTTTTTTGGGGGTTTTTTTTGGGTTTTTTTTGAATAAATTTAGGTTGGGCAGCTGGCGGGGGAGTCGCTGAAGGAGGGATGATGAGGAAGGTACTTGCAGAAGTTTATGGCAGCATCCTCCGCCGGCATCCGCGGAGCCGGGAGGCGCGGAGGGCGGAGTGGGCGGGTACCCGCGGATGCCGGCGGAACCCTGGACACGCAACATCCCGCCATGCGGTGGCGCCCCAGCACCGCGACACTCCGCGACATCCCGCGGTCCAAACCGCGGGGTTAGAATCCAGAAACTCATCTCCGGTGGGATTTTAATTATTAAAAAAAAAAAAAAAAAAAAAAAAGGCTTTCGGACTTTTTTTTTTTTTTTTAAATTGCATTCGAAATGTTTTTCCCCATTATATCCTTTTTAGGGTGTGTGTTTCCTTTTACACACTTATACCCTTTTTAGGGTGCATTTCCTATGCAAAATACTCCATTGGTAACTCAAGGAACTATACCTGATGGTAATGATGTTTCGAAATTTGTTTTTAAAAAAATATTGCTGTATCAGAATGCTCCTTGATTATCAAAATGCTGCATTTTGATTAAAAAGTCTGCATTTTCACAGAATAGTGTTTTGTTTTCCACGAGAGAATACTTTACTTTCCATGAGAGCATGTTGCAAATTGCGTGATGTAGTTTTGAATTGTATGTTTAGTTTGAAACCACGACTTACTGTTTAGAAAAAAAAAAATAAAATGAATCGCTTGGGAGTTCAAAAGTGAATTTTCAGATTTTCAAGGCAGCAACTTGGCTCCTGAGGCTCCTCACATACGCTTGAAAAGCGCGTACGAGGACAAAGTTTTTCTCAGAGGCAGTTATGTCAGATTATTTGCTTGCTTCTCAGTACCCTGCCAGCACTTGCAGTGCGCTAGGTGTTACTCCATTGAATTTTAAAAAGCAAAATACGGTATGATGATGTTACGGTTTGCCAAAGAAATGAGCTTACTGAATGTAAAGGAAGAGTAGTAAACAAGCCATATGTACTTTTTACATACGTTTAAAAGCAACCACCGTATTAATTCCCATAACTGTCACCGTGCAATCTGTTAAATGTAGGTGCCAGAGGAAAACTGCTTTCTTAGGAAAGTGTAGTGGGATTACAGAGAAATTAAGGAATGCCACTGAACAATCAGTGTCTGCCACAGACAGATTGACACCTTTGTGAATTTTATCTGGTGTTAGGGGTTTTACGGTTGCTCTCAAGCCTAATATTTGGGTGGTTCTTAATGAATAATAGCAAGATTGCTAGAAGATTTTGTGAAGTCTGTGGCTTTTTTGATTTACAGTTGGCAGTGGAATTTGTATTTTTGTTTGGGGACTAAAGAGGGATTTTCTTTTTTTGGTAATTATTAGGTTCAATTAGGGTACTTGAAGTTCCTGAACAAGGAGCTCAAGTTCCTTAATTAAAGAAAATATGCATTTAAAGACAAATGGAATGAAATTGCATCTTCTATTCATATTCTGGATTTTTTTGATAAATGTAAGATTAGAAATGTGTTATGACTTAGGAATTAGTCTAATAACATCCATGATGACTGAGAATTTTGTAATATTTCTGAGTTTAAATCAAAACGCTCCGTTTCTCTGAATAGATCGAGGCATATATTTGAACTCTCAGTGTAAGCTCTGGAAGGCTGGTAATGGTCATTTTTTGAATGGTTATACGTGAATGCTCTTTTTACCACTGTAAAGCAATTCAGTTGATAACTTGCTTTCTTTAAAATGATGCACATTTTTGTTTAATCTCATCGGTCTTAATAGGGAAAGTTATACATAGAAATCAAAGCCCGTGTATCCGTCACAACCCCCTCACTGAAATATGTGGATGGTTTAGCTGCCTGAGTAAGTCACCATTTTAAACTTAAAATGTTGGCTGTCCCGATACATCGTATTAAGGTAAAGGACCTGCAGTATTTAAAGATTGCTAGAACAGTATTAAGTCTTTTGTAGCTGTAAATTCTGGGAAAATTTGTTTCTCCTAATATAGAAAAACAGAGAAACCCAAGTCTCGGGGGAGACATTAATGCCCCACTTAAGCAGTGTTAGCCTTTCATAAGCAGCAAATCTCAGTTCTCTCTGGGGAGTCCCGCCTGGAACGTAAGATAACCTACACTTACCCTTGCTTTATTCAGCAACTCCATAAAACTCTACAGCTGTAGCTGACAGCAGAATATTTAAAAGATTTGAACAGTGTAAATGCCTCACGTTCATTTAAATAACTGAAGAATTCAATCACTTGAATGCCAATGATTATTCCTGTTGCAGTTTACATTTCAAAAAAGACAGCCCATCTGAATCCCTGTGAGAGCATTAAATTGCTATCTAATTAGAAGTGCAAAATTACATATATTTAAAAGATAATTAAAGGTTTGAAGGCTGTTGAATAACTGGTTGTACATATAAATGAATCACAGAAAATTTGTTAGCAATATGTGAAGCTTTCTTTTATTCTTTGCTTTCAGCTTTGAAGTTAGGTATAACTGAGCTCATGGGTTTAAGTCTGGTAGTATTAAGATAAAGGCAGATGTTTTTAATTATTTCTACTCAAACCCCAAATAATTATAAGCAGCTGCCAGTTTTACATAATCCCAAATGATAAGGTCCTGAGAATGCAAATAAAATCCTAAATGGAGGAGTTGTTTTTTTCAGTGGAGCAAATCACAGACATGTCGCGTTGCTAATCAGCTGCGATCCACCTGAAGAAGCGAGCTCAGCCCACGTCCTCTCTGTCCAGCCTGGAGATGTGGGACTAAAGCTGGGTTTTGTATTTCCCTTTATCTCACCCTGTGTATTTCCATGGTTTTTTTATCAATCTAAACATTACTGCACCATTTGCACTGCAAATTCTTGTTATGAGTGTAAGTAGAGGGGGTAATTTAAATACTCGTGGCATGAGAATTTTCTTCTTCTATTACTTCGCTAGACGGTTCTTCTGTGTACATGGTACATCTAATTGTTCCTACTTTTTGTCTGCCTGGAAACTTAGAATTGCATTATTCTCCCTAGCAAATGACATGGCTCCTGTCATCAGCTTTTCTCTGCAGTGTTTCTGCAAATTTTATAGTGTGACAGTTTTTCACTGCCATCTGACATGAAAAATCAGTCCAAAATAACTGGGTTTTGCTGCCAACCATAACCTAGGGACTTCTGGATTAACATCGTAAATAGTAAGCTTGTCATGAAAGTCTCTTTTTGGAAAGGGAAGTTGTTCTTCCTATTCTCCTCAGAAAACCAAGATGTGACCTTTTTAAATCTTAAAATAAGGAGCTTCCTATAGAAAGCAACTTTGGTTTTTGACTGGACACCTGTGAGTGTTCTACAAATTCAAGAGTAAGTGCAGATCAATAAAAGATCATTTGTGGTTGCAAACTAGATACAAATCATGAAATAAAAGTATCACAAAAGACAGATCAGGATCACGTGAGCAGGAAAAAAGATTCCAAATGAAATAAAGAGCTGAAAGGCCAAGCAGTAGTGATTTGCATTGAGAAAGGGTGCTGCTTCACAGGTATTCCCAGGCAGAATGTTTTGGAGCTACGTAGGACATGACGAATGAAAGCTCAGTCACGGCGGGTGACAGGTGAAGCAGTGAAGGGAAATTTTCACTGGTTTTTTGTTTTTTAAAAAGTCAGAGTATGAATCGGTCTACTGAAGTGATCCCTTCCCCTGTCTTCCCACGACCTTCCTCTGTCGTGGAAAGACGTTATCTGGACTTTGTCCCGTAGCGTTTAAACTCTGAACGTTTTATGGTAGAAGTATTATTTTGTTAATGGACTAATGTTGGAAGGACTTAATCCATAAGTAAAGGAATTTGCAATTCGGAATTAATACAGTCCTTGCCGAAAAGTAGGAAGGAAGTGCCCCCTCCCCTTCCTTTCTGTGCACGTCTGCGTAGCAGAGGGACGTGGCTCTTTCTGAGCCACGCTCGGAGACGTACGCCCCTTTGGAGCCAGGGGAGGAGGCAGCAACATACTCCTGCCTTATTCTATGCAAAGGGCAAAGGTGCCACATTTGAAGGACTGGTGGCAGAAACGGCTGATTCTGCTCCAGAAGCTGGCGTAATCCGAGCTTTCTCCTTGCAGGGTCCCTCAAGGAGGAGCAGTGTGACTCGGCAGCAGTTTGTGCGGGGCTGGCTGGGAAGGGTCTCGGTACCAGCCCTTGCGTTGGCCGCGTAAAGTCAGGTTCAATGCAGTTTCCACTCAAACAGCTGCAGTCTTTGCATTGTGTCACTCAGAGCTACACTAGACAGTAAGTGGTAACGTTAGTGTCCCGGCTCTTAGAGAAGGGAGGTCCCTGAATAACTGGCTGGCCCGGGGGCATTGCAATAATGACAGTGTATTCAGTCTGTGTCTGTTTACTTAAAACTATATGGAAAAGTGTGTAATTTTACTTAATGACACTTTTCCTCCGATATTTGTTCATTCGACCTTTCCTATCGAACTTTGTAGACAAGAATACCTTTGCAAGATGGCTTAATGTAAGTTACAGTTACACGTGCAACTGGATTGTGTATTGTATTATGTAGAATTCAAGCCCAGCAAAACATGTTTGCCTATGTTTAAGTTTGTCTCTTCTGAACAACAACAAAAAAGGGACAGTTCTCAAATCCTGTTTAGATTAATGCATTATCCTGACTTTGAAGTACTAATCAAAAAAGGTGAAACTTAATTGATTGATGCTACGTTTATTAGTTCCTGATTCCTTGCTTTTGTATGTAGGATAGTAGTTTGGCAAGGAAGAGCTTTCCCTTGAAATTATTTCACCTCTCTGGCTTTTGGTTGTTGATTAGTAGATGCTTCCTTGCTATAATATTTTCTCATGGATGATTCCACAAGTGTGGCTAAGCAAGTTCATAAAATCTATTGATGCTTCCAAAGCTGCTGTCACAGCAGCTCACTCTCTCCTACCTCCCCGTTATCCAGATGGAGCACGCCTGAGAAATTCCAGTCACCTTAGACCCAAGGCTTGCAGCTGTTAAGATGTAGCTTGCTGCCCCCGTGGTCAGATGGCTGCACTCTGACTCTATAAACACGTGGCAGGTCACACTCAATGAAGATGGTATGGGACTGCCTGTGTTTTAAAAAAAAAAAAATTAAAAAAAATCAAAGCAAAGCATTTAATAATGGCACATGTAAATGGTTGTATACGGGGTGGTGAAAAAATGTGATTCAGTCTTTAAACAGTACACGTCGCATGTTGTTTGAATCATCCGGTGCTGGAAGAGTTTGGCCGGGCCTCACGTAAAAGATCCCGAGGAAGATAAAGCTCATTCTGATTATTAAACAAAATAATTTCCTGTGTTCTTTCCACAAACAAAAATATGTTGGAGCTATCATGTAGTGTTGAGCAGAGTAAAAGATTCTTCAATTGCAGTCCAGATATTAAAAATCTTTCAGTATCTTTTTTTTTTTCTCCCAAGGGGTGAGCTACTGTATAATATCACCACACATTTTGTACTGGCCAAAGTAGATTAACAGTTTAAATCCAGCTCTTTGTCTCATGCACTTAAATCAGAGTAATTTGGTAGAGCTCCTAGTTTCTATCTTTCCCAGTGGGTCCCTTAATAATTTGTTTCAACGCTTTGTAGTAATCTTGCAGATGGGTTTGGCTTCAGCCTTCAAGCAGTATTTTATACTTCACCCAGGAGTCTCAGAGACAAAACGTTAGATTAGGTTTGCTACCAGAGAAAAAGATATAGATGGATGCCATTTTTAAAAGCTGGTGAATTGCTTCCATGTCCACGAATAACTTTTAGTAAGAAATTAGTTAAGCAATAAGGCTAGAAAGAAGCTAGAGAAGAATGGCCAATTGAACAGTAGTGTCATGAAGTATTTTAGACTTGATCCACTTGCGTTTATGTTTTAGGCCCTACTTACGTAAGCATAAAGATATGTAAATTTACTGCTGTGAATAAGGTAGTATCTCCAAGAAGATTATATTTATAAGCAAAATTACCAAGATGTACAAACAATTGCTATTTTTTGGTATCTGTTCCTTGCTGGAAGTTGGGTTTTGTTTTTTGTGCCATCCTTTTTTGAACTGTAACATAAATCTACTCCTCACATATTGGATTCCTGTGTAGGCAATTAAACAGTAGCCCCTAAAGTGTGAGAGCTGAATGAGGGGTTAGGCGTCTCAATACTTTATTAGTTCCTGTCCTAAATGTGCTTAAGAACTGCGCTTTTGGTTCCTTTGAGTGCTTATAGAGCCTAATCCTTGCTTGGCTTTGCTGCTGCTTACCTGAATTTTTTAGACGTGAACGCTTCCAATTCTGGCTTTGCTGCAGAACTATGAATGCTTTATCCAGCTCTTCATTTGATTTGGTTTGGATTTTGTTTTTGCTCTTTGAGTGCAAGGTGTGGAATCTAGATGATTAACATAAATGCAAACCCCATAATCAGTATGATGGAAGTGGTTTGCCTTATGTTTGAAGCATACTTCTGCTGTCAGACACACAACATCAACTCCATTGTCGTACGTAAGGGTTTGCACATGTGTCTGAGAATGCAGCACAGCCCAGAAGCTCTTCCACATCTGTGGGTGAGGATGTAATTAAACATTGGAACCAGTACAGGAGCCGTTTGCTCTACTCAAATGATCCCAGCTAACTTCTATGTAACACTTTTCAGCTCTCAGTATTTCAGAGCTTGACTATAACCATTTCGATACTAGAATGACTAAATCAGATCAAAGATTTGCTTGGGTAATTGGTGCAGCCACGGAGAGTAGATTAAAGGTAATGTTGATATAGCTGCAGCTATGATGGAAGGTCTGCAAAATACAGCTGCAAAAATCAAGCCTTGCTAATGAACTGGATGTTATCCTCTCATATTTTATTCTTGTGAGGTTTAACTATATCAGCTGCAAATTTTGTCCTTTGCTATATGGGTATAGTTCTCTCTCTGGCTATCAGAGCTGTCATGTAGCAAGAATTAATCGTAGCACTGAGCTGCGTGAATTCACAGTCTAGTGTAGAAGCACGTGCTGAAAGCAGACATTCTTTACGTCTCGCCACGCATTGGCCCAGAAGTAGATAACCTTGTTGTTACAAGAATGGTGGCTTCTAGCAGAGGAGCAAAAAAAGCACATGAAAGTACTCTTCAATTGCGTCTGCATGAATTCTCAGAACTTAGACTAAGAGTTACACCAACAGAGTTGCTAGGATTTTTTGTTATTCAAAAGAAGAATGAGAATTGATTCAGGATTTTGTCCCATGTAGTTTCCCAAAAGAATTATTTGTAGCAATAATTGGAGTATCCAAGCTATTACAAGCAAAATTAAGGAGGCTCCGTGAAGCCTGTGCTAGAAGAAAACGGTGCTGCAAGTATCTCAAAATCTCTCTGTGATTGTGATACAGTAGTCAATATTTTTAAAAACTTGCTGTTCTTCAGGAAGATTTTGTCATGCCTATTTTTAAATACTGTGGTCTACAAAAGCAACTGTGGGATTCACGTGAGAATCTTTTAATTTAGAGAGGAAAAAGTCAGGATAGGAATAACCTTCTAAATGCCCAGAGAGCAAGCTTTTTTCTTCGGCCTCGCTAGTCTCACTGAATGGGATTGAAGGTTCCTGCACCACTGGCCCCAGTGATGAATTGGCTGTGGCGAGCACTGACAGCTTTGGTTTATGGTATGGTTGGTCCTGCCCTGAGGGAGGAGAATCAGCTGTATGTACTGCCTTACAGCTACCTCTTCTCTCCTTCTGTGACGCTGGTGTTGGGGAGTCACAAAAGCAATTTGGGGATTTTTCACAATGTCCCAGTGTCTCCTCTCATACTTCATAGCAAGACTTGAGGGTTTCCCTCCCCCTTATCTGTATCATACGAGGTAAGAGACCAGATTTCACATTATGCTGATCCTCTCCCAGATTCAATTTTTTTCAAATATATTCTCATAATTTTTCTTAAGCAGTTCTTTATTCACGGATCTTCCTAAATACTTTTTACTTCTTCCATCAAGCAAGGTTTTTGTTCTTACACTGGTAGGCTCTCTGATTTCGAATGTTCAGCAGAGGGCAGGATTTCCTACGTTATAAACACCTCGATGTCAAATGAATTTGTCACTAGGATGTTTATTTTAAATGTGCAATTTACAGTGTAACAGCGACTAGTGATAAAAAACCCTATAAATTAGCATTATTAGTATATTACTTTTCCCCCATGAAGTTGTAGATAAAATGTAGTATCAGCAAATGTTAACACCATACTTCACAAGACTTGCATCTTATCTTGTTTAAAGAGAAATGGGTAAACATCTTGTTGATAAGATTATAGTAAATATAACTTCCCGTACAGCTGAAAGAGCTAGCTTGAAACACCGAACATAAACTACAAGTTCAAGGTCTCATGTATTTTCCATATGGGGAGAAGAAGGTAGAACTGCGGAGTTTGATTTCCCAGCGTGTCCGTCAAGAAAAGGTTTGTATCATGGCAAGAGACCATGCAAATAATCACGTGTGACGTCGGGTTTTAGTTCCCAGGCAACGTGTGTGCAGCAATATGGCACGCTTTGTATGAATTAAGCTACCTACTGTTATGTGTATTGCATACAATTAGGATGCGTCCAGCAGATTTTTAAAATCTTTTGATACAAAATCGTTGTGCAAATAAACCAGCATGTGCTAAATATTTCACCCTTTTTATGCCAGTATGAAGAGGGGAAGAAACGAAGAAAGCCCAACTACAGTAGTGTGGATCTTTCTGAGGTCGAGTGGGAAGACAGAGATGATGTGGTAAGTGATGTGTTTTAAAACCCTGTCAGAAGACATTGTTGCACCCACCACTGGACCTGGAAACCGTTTAAGCAGTCATTAGAGAGGCCGTCTGGCTGCTCTCAGCAAGCAAAGGACAGTAGCCCCTTTACTTCATTTAGAATTTTATAACTGTTTTGTATTGATTCTTCCTTACGTATGCATATACCCCAAACACAGACTCTTTGTACCTTTGGTAAAAGTCATCACCCTTGCATTCTCCAGGCATCCCACTCTGTGTTTTTGCTGGATAGCAAATATAGTGCTAGAGAAGGGAATAGAATATCTCATAAGGGCTGGCCCGACAACTGCTGAAACTCAGAAATGAAGGAAGGAGTTTGACTTGTCTCCGTGAGATCCCTCTTTCCTTAATGGGAGTAACGAGAGCTCTTTTCCTTAATGTACAAAATCAAAAAACATCAGATGAATAAACAAAATGGGATTCTTTGACCTCTGTTCAAAGCACAGATTCACTCCAAACTCCTAATTTCAGACATATGGGTGGCTGCAGAAGCGTGCGTTCTCTGTCTATCAGCTGTTATGCACACAATCCTTTCGTTAAACTCATTTTTCAGTGCTCTATCGACTCTGTAGTTCTCTCTTTATCTTATTCTTTCTTACCTTGCAGGCTTAGCCTTTTCTGCAGTACTGTATCAAAAGCTTTCCTTATGTCCATGGCTTAACCTTTGCCTGGTCTTTCTGTTACTTCCTCAATAAATCTGATTTGTTAGGCATGATTCGTTTTGTGTGAATCTGTGCTGACTGTCCTTAATTAAATCGTAACTTTCCAGGTGTTCCCCTTTCTGTCCTGTAATTTAGTTTTTCCCATAAGTTCCCTACTGCCAAAGTCACGACTGCATGTCTCTATTTTTCATAGATGTCTCCTCGATCCCTTCTCAAATATCAGCACTGTGTTAGCTTCTCTCAAGTCCTTCATACCTCTACTTTTCCAGAGAGGTTTTGAATGTATCCACTGAAGGTTCCCATATTTACTTTGTCATGTCCTTCCGAAATCTGGGATGGATCACGTACAGCTGTCCCTGGAGTCTTGTCAGTCTTCAGATGTACTAATTTCTTGATCCCTGTTCTGACATAAGTCTATATTTTCTTTCTCCCTTAAAAAATATATATCTTGCATTCCTCCCTCTCTCCACCCGCTTTGTGAACAGTGAAACAGTTCGTTTCTGTTTTAAGCAATGTCTGTTTCATCAGGTGATAGATTGTCCTCATCCTCTCCGAGGAGCCCATCTTACTTCCCCATTTAAAGTTTTCTGTTGGAGTGTACGCTCCAACTTTTTTTCACGTTTCTTGTATAGCTTTGTGCAGTTTTCGATGCCTGCTCTACTCAAGGCTTCCTCATTAGATTTTCATATTCTGTAGCAGCCTTCTGCAATCTTGGCAATCACTTGGACTTCATGTTTTATACCTTGCCTTTTCTCTTCTCCTTGACCACATATTACTCAACCAGTTCCTCTGCAAATGACCTTTTAAGATTTCCTTTCTCCTTTCAAATGTTATTGCTGTAGTTAAGTACAGCTTTTAAACCTTCACGAATTTTTTTTTCTTGTTATTTCTCTTCAGTTTGTGTTGGGTTTTTTCCCCCTTTTTATTTCTTCCAGTACTTTCTCTGCTTCATTTTTACAGTTTTAATCCCCTATTTTTAATCATATCTTAGTTAGAAATTCAGTGGTTCAGTTAATGTAACGCTGAGCTATTTCTGTGATATTGGAAATTAAGTTTTACTGATAACTGAGATTATATCTGAATACACATGAAAGCAAAAAGTTCTTCAGCTTCAGCTCTTTCTAAGTATTTCCTTTGTTTGAGACCCGAGTTGTCACCACTTCTTGGAAATTTTTAGCAAAAATCGAGTTTCGTCTATCCGTAGGCTGCAAGAAGTTTTATTTCACATTTTGATGAAAGATACATACATAAATTTTATCTGTTTCCTTTCACCAAAAAAAAAAGTTTGTTAAAAAGTATTTTTTAATTGTAACATAGAAACAAGCAGTTTCACCGTTCCAGTTGTTTCATCTTTTGAAGGAGAAAAGAAGTTAAACTACGTTACAAATAGACTAAATGGAGCATTACATTTGTAGAAAAGATCCAGGTCCATTGCCCAATATGTATGAGTAAAAAAAAGAGATAAATTGTAAGTGAAATTAATTTTGATAAATATTTAATACATAATAAAAACCCCCTAGATATTCTGTTGTAGCCTTGGAGCAGCAGTAAACACGATTTTCAGTACTCGTGTACAATACAGGTGTGTTGTAGTGACTGCTTTGAACGATCCCCATCTGTCAGTGCTCATAATTCATTAGTGCATTCTTTGATAAACGATCCCCCAATAGATAGGTTTGGTAAAACAGCCTACACATCTACTGTTTGAGGATTAGTGACCAAGTGTTTTCTGAAAAAACAGCAGGTTAAATATTGTGGAAAAATGCGTTAACATTCCAAACGTTGTCCTAATACTTCAGCAATGCCACACACAGGTGGACACCTTTGTGCAAATATCTAAATAGGAAAAAATGCAATGTCAAGCAAATAATATTTTTACAGGTATTTCTAAGAGTAAGCCTGGAATATCATTACAAGTTTTTTTGTGCTTGTGTGAAATACTACGTAGGTCGTGTACGTGTGCATACCATGTCACTCCAGCCTTCAGAGGAGATGATGGCCAGAAATACTAATGGAAGAATAAAAGAGAAAGAGATGTGATATAAAGTAGTATTGGAGCTACAGGAAGAGTCATTATAAGCGTTACGGCTAGAATGGGAATGAAATTTGAAGGAAGTTATGTAGTTTATTGTAGTAAAAATCAACTCTTTATTCAGCTTTTCTGATGTAAGGATACAAATGAGCGTCCAAAAAGTGTATGTTACTTTGTTGATCTTTTGTAATAGGCAGGTCCTAAATATTGTTAATTTTGAGTGAAAATGGTAAATGTTGTGTAGGAGACTTAAAACTTTGTGAAGTAACTTACTGACTTGAGCGCTGCATGTGGCTCTGCTTCACCCAAGGCCTTGGATTTGATGTTCTTGATTTTTTCCAAGCTTGGGTAGTAAAGCATTGTTTATTCAACTGTAGAGGGAAAGAATTGATGTATTCACGTAGCCGCTTTTAATAACATAGGCTACTAATGGTGTATTTTGCTCCCATGAAATACTTATGTGGAAGCTGATTAAGACATTTTCTTACTTTTTACCACATTAAGTTAATGGTTACATAGTTTCCCAAGAATATAGAATGATCTCGTACTGTAGCAGTGAAGCCGGGATGTTAGCAATTGATTGGCTGTATTTAGTTGGAGGAGTAGTAATGCGTACTACTCGGAAGAGGTGAAGAAATAGGTTTTCTCTAGTCATCCAGGAAGGAAAAGGTGGCAGAACTAAGGCTGGAATTTTTTTTCACCGTGAAATAGAGTTGGTGGAGATAAATATTCATCAGTTCATTTTCCAGGTTAACAGTACCTGCTATCTTGCTGTCACTGCGTTTTATTAGAAATAGAAATCTTAACAGCTTATTAAACTAACAGTGTCTTCCAGCAAAGCTTGGGAATACGCAGTACCAAAGACGAGAAGTTTCAATTTGGACAGAAACCTTTTTCTCATTAACTCACTTCTAAAATTCTTTTATTATAATTTCTAGCTGAATGAAATCTTTTTTTCCAAATAAAAAAGACCATGAATGAATGTTTTGGGGCTTGAAGCCAACTGAGGCAGTATTTATTTTATGCATTTGAGGAGGGAGATGAAACTGCAGAAGAGCCGAGAAACCAGATTACAAAGCCAAGAAATGTAATCACAGCAAGGAAAAAAAAAGAAGAAAAGTAAAACTCTAAATCCCACATGCAGACTTGATCTTAAACACTGCTGAGAGTTTGGAGGCCCTTCTAGTAAATCTATGACTTGCCTGAGGCTTGTGGGAGGAATGGGTCTGAGACAACTGCAGGCACCAATAGGAGAAAAATGAAAACCATGTTAAAGATAAATGGAACTGTTCTGTAAATGTTAGAAAGTAGATGGTTAATTAAGACCAGATCTCCAAGTCCAAACCACAAAACTTAAAATGGGAAAATATTTCCAGAATTGCCTATTATGTATTGTTAAAAAAAACCTACAGTGAAATATATGCTTTATTTTATACATGCCTCCAGCTAAAAATTATTCTTTTACACTCACTGACAGAAGAGTAAGACTGTTAATTCAAATCTAGATGCCCCAGAATTAAATTTAAAGAGCTGCAAAGTTTGCAGTTTTTGATACGTCAGCCATGCTCAGCTTGTTCGTGAGGATAAACCCAGGTATTTCACTGGCAGGTTTGGGCATCCTCTTTTCACTCCACACTAACTCAAAAAGCCTGCAGAGTGCACTGATATGATCGTCTTCACAATTTTTCGTTAAAATCTGACTGAATTGCCCAATCTAGCATGAGGTACTGGAGAACAGGAGATATTTATTCAGCAAAAACACAATATCCAAAATTGTGTTCAGTTAGATAAGCAGTAGGAGAGACGTAAAAATGCTCATTATGTCAGTATTATTCTGCATTTTGAATATCCCTGACGAGGGAATCTGAATTGATTAGTGACAGTGGAATTTCCCTATTGTAATGAAAATTACAGCTGCGAAAGATTTATAGGTGCTTCTTACCACAAAAAAAAAATAATCCCACAAGTATAGCGATTTCAGTTGTAATTGAAGATATCCTGAAACAACCACCTTAAACTTTCTGCATCTGTGCCATTAAAAATATAAGCAAAGAAGACGCTGCTTCCGTTCTTAAATCTAATAGCATTCAAATAGACTACATCCATACATGGATGGTATCACTGCTAAACACTAACTTTCTTATTTCTTCCCTGAAGTCCTGAACTGATAAATAGGCAAATTCAAAATGCTAAGGCTGAGGACTTCTCCAAACCCCTGTCGTTTTGTTCTGCAGTTTCAGCCCAGAGACCGGGCTCTCAGACCAGCCTGGCCTCGTTGGTAGGGACGCTGCAGGTCATTTCGGCTCGGGGGCCTGGTGGGCAGCTGTTGGGGTTTTTACTTCTCTCTTCATCGTCACGGCATGCTCTCCTAGGAGAGCGGCTGTGTCAGCTGGAGTCCTCTGGGAGGAAGGCACTTCTTTCCTAGACACCAAATAGGTGTGCCGAGGGAAGACCTTTTAGAGGTGGTGGGTGAGGGACTTTGCAGCACAGGTCTGGGAGCCTGCAGCTCCCGTAGAGGCAAGAATAAAGTTACTGAAAAGCAGTGCTTGCGGTAATCTAAAAAGCAACAGATCTAACTTGCAGAGCAGCAGGCAAATCACTGTATATAAACTCTCTTGTGTTTATTTTTTGTTTTCCCTAGCTGCTTCGAGTTTTTCGTTTATATAGTAATGAAAACTGTTTTGAAGGTGATTTAAAAAGTCTTTTGGACGACTTTGAGAGTGAGAGGTCCAGGCCAGTTCTGAAAGCTGTGACTCACCCAGGGCTTCCATTACAGAGAGAAAATGTATTACCTTGCGAGGGGCGCGTGGACACCGATGGGCAGCCCGGGGGAGTCGCAGGGCCCGGCAGCTGTGTGCCCCCATTGAGACAGGTGGCTCATCAAATGGGCTGGCATTCTTTTGCGAGTTCTAATTCCTGGCGCAGCTAGGGTGCAGTTTCTAGTGCTACTTCAGGATGCAGCCCATTGTTGAGTATCAAGCAGAAGCAGAACGAATAGTGTAGGGTAAGTGGGGTTTCCTCTTTTTGCTTTGTTTATTCTGGTTATAATTGTTGATGTATTTAAACGCTGAACCCTGGTCTAACTTCAGCTAAATCCAGCTGGGAACCTAGTCCTTATCTTCCTAGGGGGTTAACTGCAGAACAGTGGTCAGTTACCCGGTTTATCCCCCATGAGATCCAGATTACTACACAAAAAGCTGATTTACCATGAAGGATGCCGATGCTTTAGGCGAGTACTTCAGCAACTTGCCTGAAGCGTGTGGCCTATACAGGCAATAATAAAATCTGTAAGAGGGTTGTTCAGTGGGTAGTAGAACTACTGAAAATGAAGAAATGAAGAAAATCAAGCTCAGAGTCGAAAGAATTCCAGAAAATGCAAGTAAAGGAATTGACACGCATTTCCTTCGTTTCAGCTCCGAAATGCAATGGTGAATCGGAAAACAGGGAAATTCTCCATGGAAGTGAAGAAGACAGTGGACAAAGGGGTACAATGTATAAAATATTCCAACTAAGTATAAAGCAAGCAGTTCATTTTTTTTAGCAACTTTTAAGATTGCCGTAAATATGATTCACTGCAGTATATTTTTTTTCACTCACTGAATATAAACATCGTTTGTAATTTTATCCGCGACTAACCACTTGATCTTTTATACATTTGTTATAGCAAACTAACTTCTTCCCCCCTCCTCTTCTGCCTTTCTTGTTCTGAATCTAGAAGCGGGTATTGGTGATGACAAATGACTACTATTACACAGACATCAAGGGTACTCCGTTCAGGTAGAGCCGACCATAATAAATGGACGTTTCATCAGACGCATTGGACTTGCATTTGTTCAGAGCTTGTGATCTCATTAAAAGCTCATCAGCAAAAGCTGACAATGAAATATCCTTGGACAATGCTGAAAATAGCAAGGAAAAGGAGCCTACCAGCATTCCTTTCAGCTTTTCCAGGGATGGAAAGTTTGTGCAAGCTCACACAGGCAAACTCACAGTGTTTGTCATGGCTTACGTTTCATTAAAAAAATATTCAGTTGAGGTTTACATTGAACGAAGGGCTTTAGCAAGTGCTTGGAGAGCTATAAATACTATAATCCATTTAAGTAACTACATATTGAGCCCCATTTTCATTTTTTTCCACAACAAAAATGTAATGTAAAATGAGATAGTATTTCACTTCCAATTTGAGGTTTGGATATTTTGTTTCTCTGAACTACCTTCAGTGTATTTGTATAACTAAAACTGAGTAAGTCAGCCATGTTATTTTGGCATGCATTAGGAGGAAAAAAAAAAAAGAAAAGGAAAGAAAGACAGGAAGTCACTTTAAAAATGCTCATATTTGAATTAGAAATAATCCATTAATAAAAGAATACTAACTGTACCTTATGCTTAAAGCAGGAGTCTGATAGCTGCAATACTCAACTGAAATTTTCTTCAATGGAACTGTTTCAGAGAACCTCAGCTACATTTCCACATAGAGAAAGTATAGGCACATTTCTCTGATCTATAATGCATGTGTTTATTCTTGTTAAAATTCACACATAGGTGGTAAAACTCAGTGTTGTTTTTGTTTGGCGTTTTTTTTTTAGGGCATTTTTTGTTATTTGTTGTTTGGGGTTTTTTGTGTTGGGTTTTTCTTTTTTTTTTTTTTCTGCGACACTGGCGTTCTTATCCTAGTTAGTAAGGAGATATGGGGCTACGTGTATGCATGCAGTGCGAGCTCTGATTCTTAGGACAGAAATATAGTAGGTAAACTGTCCTGCCTTTTTCAGCGTGGTCTGTATCTGGTTTTGGTGGGTAGGAGTTCAGATTCAGGAAGACGGGGGGGCAACAGTTATTAAAATATATACTGTAGTGTCAGAGATGTTTACTGTTCAGCCCATTTCCCGATCGAGCTGTTGATTGTGGCGTGGGTGCTCCCAGGAGTCGGTGCCTCTTCGTACCTAAAGTACCAGCCCGTACGTTTTCATCGTACCGATTGCTGGCAGGTTCCTGGCCTCATGTAATCCCCTTGAGCGAATGAATGCCAGAAGGTGTTCCGGGTACGTGTTCGATAGGAAGAGGCGTGGAATCCCCCAGCCAGTTCATTCAATTTGAATAGTTTAAATGGTAGACTAAAATCCAAACCAAAACTGGGTACGTAACTCTTGAGAGTTCATGAAGCTGAAGTCAATGCAAAAACCATTAAACTAGCTAAAAATATGAATCACAGAAAAATTAGTCCAAGAGGAGTCATGATGCTGTTGTCACATATGAAATTCTTTTCCTCTCAGTAGCTCCATTGATTCCCACCCTCATGTAGTTTCTCAACAGCTTAGTCTGATTTACAAAAAAATTGTCTCCTTCATTGTAAGACCATGGGCATGTTCAAGACTCAGCTGAAGAAATCTCACGCTGGGTGAAGCAGGGAGCTTAGAGGGGCGCGTTTATTAGTTTGCCAGAGAATAACGGTTTACTGCACCTCTAAGAACACATAAATACAGCCGATTCTCGCAGACGCACCAGAACTGAGACAGCATCGAAGCAGCTAGTTGAACAATAAATATGACCAGTGAGGGTTTGGAAACAAACAGTTTTCAAGTTAGTCACAGTACACTAGCTGGAAACGTTAGAAATGAACATAGCTCTGAATGTCTGTTATTGTTTGTCTCCCAGATTTCAAGGTCTGCTTTATTTCTCTGCACAGTTTAGGTGTGGCTCTCTCTAGAGGACATGGAAAATATTTCTTCAGAGGGAATGTAACTGTAGAAGAAGGTAAGATACCTACCTTCTCATGTTGCTTACACAGTAGTTTTATTGTTGATTTGGTAGACCTAAAACTTGTATGTTTGTCTGCAGATTCCATAAGGGAATTAGATGTTGGGTTTTTTCAATTTTTTTTTTTTTCTCTTTAAAGATCTTTTACTTCATAGGATTTTTTCCCTTCGTTTATATTAAGCACAGTCGGACTGTTTGTGAAGCTTCTTTAGATGGGCATCATCTTCCGTCCTCCCCTCCCTGTGCTCCGGAGAATCGCTCAGGGTCCAATGTTAATTACTTGTGGTGTTTTCTGAATGAAGTAGCCACTGAGAGCACCGGAATGGTTTTGGCTTTTTTGTTCCCAGACTGCACATTGTGAAGTCGTTCAGAGCTATAACCACTTTGGGCGTTGTCCACGGGATTTTACATTTTGCATTTTTATAATAACAGTAGAAGTAACTGGGGGAAGAACTCTTCTTTCTTTATGGTGTTGCTTTTTGATAAGTCCACAATTAAAATGAGTGGAGGAGTCAGCTGTGAGTGGTGATAAAGTCATTTGGCAATCAGATCAAAACCAAAGTTCCTGAAGGTGAAGGAAGAGCAGAGACATTTCGTAGGAGTGAAGAGAGGGTTGAGAGGTTTTAGCAGTTGCTGAGCAAAACCATGTTTCAATAGAGGAATGCTTTCTGATTTTGTGCTTAAGTCTCCATTTCCAATTCTGCTTCTTGTTTTGTCAGTGATGTTAAACAAGATAGCTGATTTCTTCAGGTCTTTGTTCCTCAGCTGTATTTTGGGAATGAATATGTTCCCGTTCCCAGGAGAGATGTAAAAAGAAATGTTTTAAAGTTTGAACCATTTGCACAGCAAATCCACGTCTAGATAGAAGAAGAGCACAGCAGGAGACGGGAGCTGCCGACCCTCCAACTGTTCCCAACATACCTCTTGCCTATTTTCTGTAACCCAGCCGTACGTCGCAGCCAGTCTGGCTGACATTTCCTCCCAGACGCATCACCAGAAACGTTAACGTAACCAGAACTGACTGTTCCTTTTCTCCCACTCTTACCTTCGCTGGTTCCCTGTCACTGGCACCTCACTGTGCTCCCCAAGGACTGTCATTGCAGTTCCAGTTTTGACTTCCCTGCTTTCCTCTCTGTCATTGCTGCTTGTGTGCTCAGAGGGTTTAAACCCAGACCCTGCCTTCTGAACCCTCTTTGCTTATTGTCTATTGAGAAATGTTTTAAGAGTTTTTAAAATTGCCAAAGTACATTTTTATTGTGCTATATAACTAATGATATAGTTCTTATTTACAAGCATTTGCGTGACCTGTTAGTACAATAAACCTATTCTGACCGATCCCGTAAATTGCTGCTTGTGTTTATGGGCTGTGTACTTAGGTTTTGAGGGGATCGTTGTTTTTAAAGATTTTTATTTTTTTTTTAAAGAGAAAGAGAACAACTCTCATGAAATGAGAAGTATGTATTTTAGCATAAATAACTTCACTAGTCAAATAGAACAAGGAAATACAAATAGGAGTCTGTTACCATTGTGTCCTTCTCTTTGCTCAAGTTTTCTTCTAAACTTCAAATACATCATGTGAGTAATTTGTATGAGTTAAACATATCAGCACAAAAAAAAAAAGTTTTTCCTACCTTTTCAGTTTTAGATCTGATTTAGTTGGCTTTTGCCAGTTTGTTAGACCCTAAAGCGTATTTGAACATAGTTTACTGTGATTTATTACATTGTGGTAATAATGCACTTTCCAAGAAGGAAGGGTTTATGTTATGGAGCGTATGTAAATAACCATCTGTTACCCAGACTGCTCCCTGAATAACCCATTATTATTCCTGTTACAGGTTTACATGATTTAGAACACCCTGATGTATCTTTAGCAGACGAATGGTAAGCCTTAAACAAAGCATGAAATTGGTGTCTGTTACCTTTCTTGGTTTCATATTGTTTGTGCTTGCTGAGCCTGATTCTTTATGTTCAAAGACAAAGAGAGATCATGCTTATACATATTAACGTTTTAATGCTTTGACAACATGTTCACAGGTCCTATTGCAACACTGACTTACATCCTGAGCACCGTCAAATGACTCAGTTAGAGGCAATTAAACGCTACCTCACAGGAAAAGAGCCATTGCTCCAATGCAAGTATTTTGTTACATGTGCATGAGTAGGCTTTCCCCCAGCTAAACACTGTCGTACTCAACCTTCTACAGAACGTAGTAGTTTAACCAGTGATAAATTGAGATTGGATTGCTTGGCTGATGTCATTTTGGAATTTCATTTGGTTTTGAGCTTTTTCCAGGGTATCGATGATGATATTGACAATACAAATTTCTGACTTTTACGGTGAACAATACGCCTGAGCCAAGCACTCAAGTTTCTGTTCAGATGGTGTGGCTATACTATGCGATAGTATCGCTCTGTCTGGTTTTATAAGTTGAACGGGATTGGTCTGAATCAATCCTTGGATCATGCCTCTAAAGAATATGCCAGATATTTCATGAGTATTTTAGGGAGAATATGTATGCAATTAACATTTCTGAACTGCAAAGCAGAATAAAAAAAGTTCAGATGGATAGCTGCATATGTCTGTTTGCAGAACTGTAGAACGCTTGTGACTGTTAGTAAACGGAACTGTTTTAACCTTACGTCATATGCAAATGCGAGCATTAGATAGTATGTACGTGAATGCGTTCCATGAAGTGGAGAATCACTTTCTTGTTTTTTAATCTACAATTGTTAGTAGTGCAATGAAATGCTATACAAAAAACTGCATTGTGGTAAAATACCATGTAATATTACGTAGTAAATGCTTAATAGTGCGAAAAGTTGAATGCATATCACAGATAAAATATAGTACAGTGTCAAAAAAATTATCGTATAGTCATCTAACAAAAAAAAAATAATCTCTGAACATATGTTTACCGATTTTAATGTATTTTAATAGGTGATAAAGAATTGATCCAGGAAGTTCTGTTTGATGCAGTCGTGAGTGCACCAATTGAAGCTTATTGGACCAGTCTGGCATTAAATAAATCAGAGTGAGCGACTTTGTGTCAGTCGTTATGTGTCCGTCATGGGTGAACTTTTAATAGTTATGTTGGTGAACTGGTGGAATACCTAACAAATCCTGATATGCATGAAAATGTTTTATTAACCATTTGGTCCCACATAACACCAATTCTGAGTTCAGTGTTAAGTGTTTATGTTGCAGTGTACATTATGATGAGTAGTTTTAGGGTTACCCAATTTTCTCAATAAATTAATTTGTATACTAATGAAATTGCATACTGACGACACCTTACCGTTCTGAGTATTTCTAACAAACGGTTTAGAGTACTTGAGAAATTTAATGCAAAATTTACAAACATTGTTGATGGAATTGGTAATTTGTCTCAGAACAAATCATATATAGAAAAATCTGTACTGGTAAAATAAATTTATTTAATAATTTGGGGGGTGTGTGTGTGTGTTTTGTTTGTTTTCCTGAACTAACTGGGATCTAGGTTCCTGTTACAGATAGATAATCAGGAGATTAGCTGGTCCTTTTTAGAGTTTATATGTTTTACTTAATTAATTTATGTTATGATATACTAAGGCGTGAAGAAACACATTGTTCTATATATTAATGAAAACAGGTGTTAAGATTAGCAGTTTGCATGAAATACTGTGGTTGAAGGGCAGTTCTGGAGATCATCCTAATTAGATTTTGTTAAATTTGAACCATTTTAAAAAAGTTGAATGAAAAAATATATTGCTGTGAAGCACATACTCATACTGAATGAGTAAAATCAATGTGAATAAGATCTGATTAATTGAAGTAAGGATTATCCAGTCTTCTCTTAGAAGATAAGAAATTGTTGCATGCTGATATACTGTAGACATTGAAGAATTTATATAGAGGGATAAGGTTTCTTGGAATCCTCCTCCACAATTAAATAACAGATCCAGTAAACACGAACATCCAGTAAACACCTGTGGAGAGATACTAGTGGGAAACTTTTGATCCCCTTTCATGTGCTGACTTACGCTAAGGAGATGGGCCATTTATTGAAGGATGAAGTATGAGACAGTAAGAGGGCTAAGGCTATGGCCCCTGGTTTTGTGCTAGGACTGAAGTTCTTGTAGCCATACGAGCACTAGTTTTAGAGTAGCTGGCTTGGCGCTGATACCAGTGCAGCAACAGAGTTCGGCCTGAGCTGCCCGCCACGTTTTCTTCCTATGGTCTGGAGGCTTAGGCCTATCCTAAGGGCAGCTACGTTGGAGCTAGCTGTTTTAAATCGAGCTTAGCTTGTGCTTCCTTGAGCAACAGTCCCGCCTGTGACTTGCAGCACAGATGTACTGCAGAAGTGTTGAATGGACGAGGGGCGAGATCTGGAGTTCCTGCCCATCTTGAATCACTGGGTGCCAGTGGTTATTAAATAGATGGTATATAACTATGCCACACCTCTTTATTCTATGGCTTCCATATAATCCCTCACCACAAATCCTACAAAATTTACTGTCATTAACTTTTAGTGACTCTTGGTCTAAATAGCATTTCTACGCTGCATGTTTTCCAAAATCCACATGACTTTAACTTAAAAAACAGCATTTAAAAAAAAGATAAAAAATTAAGGGAGCTATACTTAAAATAATCTTTCTCAAAAATGTGAACGCTTGTACTTTCTGTGACCAGTAATATAGCTTTATCTGTTTACTGTCTGGAAACGTTATCTTTGCTTGTGTTCTGCTCTATTTCAGAAACTCTGACAAGGGAGTGGAAGTTGCCTTCCTCGGAACACGGACTGGACTATCTCGTATCAACCTGTTTGTGGGTCCGGAGCAGCTTACTAATCAGTAAGTAACAAAGCTACGTTTGGCAACCGTGTGAGAAAAGAAGAAAAAAAATATATTCATTTTTAGGAAGCCCACCTACTGTTTCTTCCAGGGTTTTCCACTGGCACACTGAAATAAATAGAATGAATTAGGATTTTATAGGATCCCTTCGATTCTTCCTTCAGCTAGAACATTTGGAGCAATGAGCTATTTTACACCTGTAGTACATACATTCACTTTCCACCCGCTTCCTTGGGGTTAGCCTCGCATCTTTATTCTCCAGAGCAGAATTATGAATATGCTACATCAGCAAATGATGGTTTTTCTTTTACTATCCCATCTAAAACCAAAAATCTGTAGGCTTTTTCAGGGATTTTGCATCATTGTGGAAAATTTTGGTGTTGAAATAAAGCCAAGTGACAGAAGTGGACTGGGTGAAAGAGTTATTAGGACACGTCATCACTCAGAAGTTTCCTATCTTGCTTGGAGAAGATGTAATCTAGCGGAGGTACAGATTTCTTAAAATGGAGAGCTATAAAATAAGGTCCCATAGTTAATGACTTTTTTGCAGGCAGCAATTTGATACTGTCAGGCAAATCTACGTGCATTATGCATGTAAAAGAAAATCTGCACTTGATGTTTACCATAAACTAAGTTTGTTGAGTATAAAATTATATGGTGCTTGTATGACCACAAAATATTGTTGTAGCGTGAGTAGCCTGGCGGGTGAGATCGGTAGCACTGTCGTGGTCAGCCAGCGTACCGGATCAATAGTGTGGAGACCGCGCGCGCTCTTTTCACTGACACGAACTTTCCTCTGTCGACATTGCCCGAGACTACTGAAGAATGAAGTATGTAGCAGCCCGCTACCATGCCTTACATATTAGTTGCAAAGTAGGCTGTTAAATTAATTTTTTTCATTACTTAAGAATGAATACCAGTGGCAGCAAACTACCAGATCTCCGGTGTCTTGTCCACTTTGCACGGTTCACAGAGCTTGCGTTGTGCTGAGAGAAAAAGGCTCTTTAGACGAAGCGTTTTTATTTGTACACATCAGTGTGAATGTTTTTCATGGTACTTAGAGGCACTATTTTTTTGGTACTTTTTCCATCCTTCACAACAAATGCAATTGCAAGTGCGTCACAAATAAATATTAGAGGCTAAAGTTAATCTTTTGTCGAACAAATGGTGTTAGAAAAATTGTCCAAAACCATGTTCTTTCCCAGAAGATTGTGTTTTGTTTTTTCTTGCCTTTCAAAGCTAGAAACTATTGTGTGCCATGCAACAAACAACAAGTGTTTTCTTTCTGTCTTCTTTCTCAAGAGATTTCCTGACAGCTGAAGATAAGGAGAACATTTTTAATGCTGACCACTTTCCACTCTGGTACAGAAGAGCTGCTGAGCAAATACCTGGGAGCTTTGTTTATTCAATCCCGTTCAGTACAGGTCTGTTCTTTTGTTATTCTTTAAGTGCTGAGCCACGTATGACGCTGAAAGGATTCCATGTCAGTACTGAGTGGGCTCTGTAGCGAATCACAAATGTTAATCTAAAATGTGCATTGAAAATTGCAGCTAATTTACTGGTTCTTTGACCAGGTGCATCTTTTATAGGGCTCCAAGTAAAGCCCCGAGATGTGGTGTAACAGTTTTCATTTAATATTTGCACAGGCTGAACTTACAGCCTGGTGTTTCAAGCAAGACAAGTGCAACAGAGCAAGCGTCCGCATTAATGAGAAGCCCTACCGGTTGTCACTTTGGTTCCCACTTTTAACAGAGAAGGCAAAAAATGGCTACTAATTTCAGTGTTTTAAGCTTCTTGTTGGATGTTGGGGAATTTTGAAATGCCAGTGCCGGTATGTTCTGTGCATACGTAGAACATGGCATTGGCTGTCTTATTAGCTTATTTTTCTGAGCACTAAATCCACATGGAGTGTTACTTCAAAACAGGGGGTAAAAGCTCAATTTCCTCATTCTGCAATATGTTATTTAATTTGTTTTTGGTTTTATTTTGTTTTTTTTTTCTTAATACACCCTGCAGAAACAGCAAACAAAAGCAATGTAGTGACAGCCAGTACTGCTATTCAACTGTTGGATGACAGAAAATCTCCAGTTGTTGCAGGTAAAATTGTTGTATTTTACTTGTTTTGTGAAGTTTTTTTAAAGCAGTGTCTGAGTTCCTCACTTCCTGTTTTAGGTTGGCAGGAATTTAATGTGGGAATATCATCGTTTGAGAAGAGAGGAGGAGGGAAAGATGCAGTTGCACCTATAGGATATAATTGAATGACTGAGTGTAAAGAACACTTAATGCCGCCTCTCCCTAAGAACTTGATCCTTTATTAATTGACTGTCCGGGCTCTGTGTGAGGTTTGGAGTTTGACTTAATGGAAATAACCATTATCAGTGAAGTGTTTTTGGTAGACACAATTCTATATCATCATAAATCAGAATATGTTATGTTAAGAAAAAGGAAATACAAGAAAGATCTATCTCATGTATAAAGGTTCCACGCAGTCGCCAGGTTTGAGCAGCCTGTCCTATCACAAATGATACAGAGCGGTCATTTTGTCTAGATTAGCAGAGATGTGATTTTATCAGAGCATATAAATTGAATAAAAAAGTTCTACGACTAAAAGATGAAGTTTGACAACTACAGACTGGAAATAAACCACACAGATTTAAAAATGAGAGGAGGTAATTTGTAAATTGTTGGACATTCAGATGCGTTTTTGAATAGTTTTCTCTAGTTCCCAGTGGTTACTGACGTTGAAAGATGAATTAGAGAAGTCTTATGTTTTATTGTGCCAGAAACCAGGCACCCTTATCTCAGGGAAAATTAGGTACCTACCACACATAACAAGAACCAGCCTGTTTTTCTTATATTTAAAATATGATTTAAAATGCAGTAAGATTCAGTGAATACAATCCTGAAAGAACAAGAATGTGCCAGATAATTGGGAAATCTCTAATCTCTTTCCTCTGACACCGAATACCTCCGTTGATAATAATAGATTTTGTACGGTCAATAGGAAAGTATCCTTCTCACTCCAGTTTGTGTGAAAACATTCTTCACAACTTCCTGAGCTGGCTGCTGTTGGCTTGGAGCAGGTGACATAAAAAATGCTCCATAACAAAATGACATATAACCAACTTCAATACTGTGTCAACAAGCTCGGGCGATTTTTGTAGTAGTTGTAAAAGAGAGAGGCGGATGTTGCTTCCGTTTCCCCTGTAATCATGTTTAGTGTCAAACATGCAAAAGTCCTTGGGTCCCGTACTGTCTAACTAAAATAAAGACAGGGTCTTCAAAGCCTTTTAATAGCAAAGCTTGTAAAAGATTTCCATGATAGCTATAAATGCATAATGCTATGAAAGATATGAGCAGTGTATTTGTATTCTGAAGCACATCAGTGGATTTTTGCTTTTGTTCCTGTAAACTTTAGAAACTGTCCGCTAGATTTTTTTTTTAGTATGAAGCATTCTTAAGAATTTGCTTTGAATATTTTTTCCCTTCCCTTATGTATGGTTGCATGCGTTCAGGGTTTTTTTGAGAGTTGGGGAGGCTTCTTTGGATCCGTACACCCCATTTTCCATGAAAGTATCTTTCAGCCAGCTACAGCTATTCAGAGACAAAAACGTATATGTATTATTCTTGTCCTCTTTAAATTGGAGGTCATAAATCCAACTTGTCAGTCCTACTTTTTCCACCAGAAGGCTTTCAACAAAGTACCCAGTATCTAGTTCAATTTTTAGGTTTTATTATAACGTTGATAATAATCTGTTTTAAGCAAAATGGATTTGGAGGCAGAAACTGGATAAGTGGTAAATGGAAGAAGTTTGAAGTTTTATTAGCCAGACTTGGGAGAGTAAAATAGGGTTATGGGTAACATTTTCAAATACCTACATCGAAGTTCAAATTTGGCGAAAACTTCTCATTTTAATTTGTGTGAAGTAAGTATTCCTTATCCCCATTTGGTCTGAGTGGATTAGAGAAAGCAGCAGGATGGGATACACATTTCGTGTAAAATCACTCTCTTCCCTAGAGGGATTCGACTGAAAATAAAGCTGTGCCAGAATGTTGTTTATTACAGATCACTACAAGAGTTTAAAAACTGGCAGAGAGAAACTAGAACATTGTTATAAAATGGAAACCTGAGTTAGACCTGCCCATAAGGGGAAAAAAGGAACAAAACCAACTCTTACTACAAAATCTGCGGTCTCTTTTATTTTCTTTGTAATTTTTTTAAATTTGATTTTTGTAGAAAAACATCAGTTATTACAGACTTGACATGCAAATCTACACTAAGGCTTATTGCAAGTAGGGACGACTCAACCCTTTAATATAGGCAGAAAATCCTAAAATCAATGAGTCTCCAGACTGTTGCTCCAGAGAACTTGAGTGCTGCTGTTTCACCATCTGTACCTGCTAATACCAGTTCACTGTCAGAATGTGTTTGATTATTGGCAAAACCCCATGTAATTTGTTTTTAAAATCCCTCCTGCCTCTTTCAATTGAGATTGTGATTTTTTTTTTTACTTAAATGAATGCAAATTTCTATAGAAAATGTGGAAGAACGAGCTAAGTATTTAATATATAAGTGTAGTAGCATCATATTTATTACTGTGTATGTAGAGTTCAATTTATTTGCAGGAGAGAAAGGGACAGTAGTGCTGAATGCAGGGTTTTTTTAGATTTAAACACATTTATGCTCAAAATTGCCTTGTCTTAGTGTTCTCTATGACCATGTCTCCTATATCAAGTTTACATTGAAATGTTAAGTTTCTTCAAACTATGCATATTACGATGTGAGGGAGAATAAAAGATGGTGGAATTTTATTTTTTTATTCTTCTCAACATGATCTAAAAATTGTAGAATCACCCTAGTCTTGAAATTCCATGAGATTCATGTAAGATCACTATTCCTTTCAATTATGAAGATGAAGCCAGTCAATCTGGGATATCTGAATTTAGGTAGTAATCTAGCTATTAAAAATGAGGCAAGTTAAGACTGAAATATCTCTTCCAACGCTCATGTGAAAGGCAGTACATTTCACGCTACCTGTTAATAGAATTTAGCATAACAGTCTTGTATTTTTTGTTACTGCATGGTGGGTGAACGCATTTCACGTTCTTCATTTGAACCTTTACTTAGAAGTAGTGAGTATATGGGCATCTGGATAAAAACAGCATAGGATTTGTATATGTTATGTACACGCTTCTTTTTATTTCCAGTCTTTTGTGGAAAGGTGAAGGTTTCATCATTATGATTTTGTTTGAAATAGATTTTTTAAAGATGCTGTTCACCCAGACAGTTCTGGGCAAGAGATGGGGACGGAAGCAAGCAAACGAAAGTCATCATGGAGTGAGGCAGGCTCTAAAAAATGAAAAATGTTTCTCATGATTTTGAGAGAGTTGAGAGACTACATGAACCTTCATATATGTACTTCCCTATAGATGTATTTTAGCTCAAAAGCTACGGTACAATATAGGACCCTAAAAGCCCTTTATGTTGAAAGAGGCTATCGCTGTTCCCAGAAAGCATGAAAATTAGACCCTTGGGATGTTTAATTAAAGATAACAGAACTGACATAATCTTTTTAGGGCAAAAATTTATTAAAGAACACTGAAAAAAAATGTGATGAAAATTGTCAAGATCTCTTAACTTTTCTTCATAGAACAAGCAGAACCTGGAATTTCAAAGCTCATTGAAAAAGTACATAGCAATGCTTAGTAAAAAGCTCTGGACACCTAGTCACAAGAATGAAGGATTAAATAACACACAGCACAGTCTTTAGTCTCATAGTCATTTGAAACATAGAGTTTGAAGTAGATGAGGAGAAATAGTCCATTTTTGTTTAATACAAGGCTGCTTAAAAATTCTGAAATTAAGTACAAATTTTCCTTAATTCTTTTGTGCCTGTTTTTGTGCAGACTAGTTATATACATGAATGGTTGAGGTTGGAATTGACCTCTTGAGATCATCTAGTCCAATCCTAGTGGACTAGATCTTGAGCAGAATCTTGAGCTAGTGCAGGTCTTGAATGTCTCCGCAGATGGAGAGGCTGCACCCTCTCTGGGAAACCTCTTCCAGAGTTTGACCACCCTCACAGTAAAAAAATATCATAGAATCATAGAATTGCCTTGGTTGGAAGGGACCTTTCAGACCTTTGAGTCCAACCATCAACCTAACTCTGACAAAAACCATCACCAAACCACATCTCTAAGCATTATGTCTACCTGGCTTTTAAATACCTCCAGGGATGGTGCCTCAACCACTTCCCTGGGCAGCCTGTTCCAACGCTTAATAACCCTTTCAGTGTAAAAATTTTCCCTAATATCCAGTCTAAACCTCCCCGGTTCAACTTGAGGCCGTCTCCTCTTCTCCTATCGCCTGTTCCTTGGGAGAAGAGACCAACCCCCACCTCTCTGCACCCTCCTTTCAGGGAGTTGCAGAGAGTGATAAGGTCTCCCCTCAGCCTCCTTTTCTCCAGGCTGGACAAAAATAAATAATTGTTTTCTCTTTCTTATGAAACCAGGTCTGTGTTGCAAATAGGTGTGCAAATTTGTCACAGAAAGAGCATGGAATGTGCCTGCGTTTCCAGTATTGCAGGACACAGCCCAGCACTGTGAGTTACTGAGTTAGTGAGGTTACCGAGGGTCGGTGTGGGAGTCTTTTCATTTTAACTGACGGCTCTGCTGTCGGTTGCGAAGGACCTAAGAACATAGATTTGAAAAATAGGCATATAAAAAGATGCTACTACTCTGAAACCCAGTGCGAGTGTCATTAGGATGTTTTTTCCATGATGGAAAGGTTGAAGTAGAAAATGATGTAAAACTATTAGCTGTAACTACATATAATAACTGGATAGAAAACCAGGTGGTTTTTATTACCATTGCCACCTATTGATAAAAATGTAGAATTGCAAAGGAGTTCTGTTTCTATGGTAGCAAAGAGTAAAGAATATATAAAGTGGCTTTATATTTATTTTCTACCAGAATATTTTATGCATGATCAGTTTTGTGTTGGACTTCCTATTTATCGAAGTTGAAATGAGGACACAGACAACACTAAATGAGTCCTGCCTGCACACATGCTTTTCTGTGGTCTCTCAATCAAAATCAAGTAATATTTTAATTTGTTCATTTTAAAAACATGAAAAGCATTTACCAATAGAGTCGGACCTGTAGTTTCAGAAAAGAGGCTAGCCCTCATTGCTCCGTGTCAACGAAACTGGAAAAGTAGATTAACGGAAACCCAGTGTAGCTAAATCAGAGAGAAATGAAAGTACTCCAGCAATCTGGAGATTTCTCTTGTTCAGCGTAATTCTGGAAAGAACAGAAATCTGTGTTGTTCTTGTGCACGGGCATCTCTACAGTCATTTTCTGTCAAAGGAGAGTGATTGCCTGGGATGTGCATTCAGGCGTTGCCATAGCTCTGTGAATCTACCCGCACTCATTCTTTTCTGCTGAAGCTACATAAAAAGAAAGACTGCAGTAATTCCCTTTTGAACAGAAGAGAAAAAGTCAGCACGGAGGGAACCCTCTTTTCCTTCGCAGTTGCAAGCTTCCTGATGGGTGTTTTTGTTTTCCGTCTGCGTATTGAACATTTCTCATCCAGATGGCCTGAAGATCAGCCTCTCTCAGGATCTTCTGCAGCGAAGGTTACCGAAGTCTACAGCTCTTGTGAGAATACGAGGCCCATAAGGGCCAGCCTCTGCTATCCATGAACACGTTGAATAATAGTCATACTTTGTAGTATATGTATATATACTTTGTAGTTACACAGTCCTTTTGAGAGAATACATTTACTGTTAATTTCAGAATGATTACGGAGGGCCAAATTTTTCTCGCAGCCGTTATTTTCTGCTGCCAAGCAGTAAAAGCTGAGAAGAAAATGGGAGATGCTTTCTACCAGCCACGATTCATGTCTTTATATAGTGTCTGGTCTTTATGTAGGAATGTGGCACCGAAGGTTCCAGGCAGTCGGCCCTTCAGTGGGGCGCAGGTGCCTTTAGTTCCGTAGTAGGTGGTGGCATAACCCAAGGGCGCCATAAGTGTTAGGTTCTGCCGTGCTCTCTGCCACACAGCAGTGCGGTGACACTGAGACGTCACCGCTCGCATGTGAGATTTCTTGGAAAGAAACATGTCCATACGGCTTAGCAGAATGAAAACAACACCTTTTAAAATAGTACTGTTGATTTCTGCTGAAACTTTAGATCATGCTTAAGTTTTACTTTATGTACATATTATCTATATTTAAATATACACTAAAAATATATATTTAAAATATAATAAGCAAGCCTTTGTAGTCAGATGTAGGAGGTGTTACCGAATCTGAAGAAAAGGCAGCCTGACCCTTTTCTGTGCACTGGCAGTTTTGATTTTAAATGCTTTTACCAAAAATCCTTATTATGCAAACAACTAATCCTTATTGTACCAGCAAACAAATTGTCCCAAGTAAAGCCAGGATCTTTTCCCTTTCCAGTATTTAACTTTTCAAGGCTGATCCTTTATTTTTATAACCAGCCCACATACAAGTTCGAGGTTTTTTTTCTCCAAACCCTCATTAGAGAGAGATTTTTTACAAGTGTCCTCATCCATCACCGTCATAGTTTTCCTTTTTACATCATTTTAAGGACAAACGTTAGTATAATAATAAATTCAGTTGTTCCATCTTAAATATTCCTAGTCAAGATGCAAAAAGCGCTCAAGTACTTCGAATTTGAAGATTTTGAAGATCTGGAGATTTAGGTTCTCCTTTTTGTTTCTCATCCATAAGCTGAAGCAGATATGGTAAAGGTTTAATTTCGTCACTAATTTGTTAAAAATGGCATGCAATTTTGAACGCTTCTCTTCTGGTCAGAGTGAAGTGACCTTGATGATCCTGCTGTTTAAGGTATTTCAAACTCTGCCTTGAAAACAGGAAAGGTCCAAAATCTCATATTACTTTTAAAATACAGATCTGTCTTACTGAGGCTGGTCACGCTTCAGTTTTTTAATCTTCCTGTTTGAATCGGCCTCTCCAGAACAGCGATTTGAAAGGAAAATTCGTGCATATAACAGTCTTCTGGGAACCGATGCTGCTGGTGGGCCGGTCTCTGAGTAAGGAAGATTCTTTTATAATTTCATGGAGGGAAATAAGCACATTGTATCTGAGAACAAATGCCCTTATAATACAAAAATTCTGTTCTTCATCCCCTTTTTTCCTTTTTTTTTTTTGAGTGTGTTAATAATTGTATATACAATGTGACCTCGACACTCCATTCCGGGTTTTTTTGAGTGAATTCAAATGGAGTTTGCAAGCACATCTCTCTTTGAACAAGATCCCAGAACATGCTTTGAAAAAAGGGCCCAATAATTTAATCAAAATAGTAGCTTGAACTAGTGATATTTCTAAGAGCGGCAGATAATAGTAAATGTTTCACAAATAGTTAAATCTGCTGTTGTTACAATAGCACATAGAGTAAATGCATCTGCTCTGTACTGCTTAGACTTTTTTTTTCCTTTTTTATCACATGTATTATTTTGGTCTTACTATATTATTAAAAACATTCAAGCAAATGTCACTGTCCTTAAATACACGGTCCTTAGAATTTATGATACCGTCTATAAAATTGCATTTTAGTATGAAGGCCTAAGGGAAAATGAATATGTCATCACAATGACACACCAACCAAATTTTTAAAGCGTTCTAAAATAGATGTTTTCCTTGTCAGGCAAGACAGTGATTTACTTAATCTTGACTCCACATTATAAGCCACATAAGATTATATTCAGCGGTAGCATTTAGTAAATCCCTCAAAATGCTTTTCATGCTTTGGTGGAAAACCACTAGTTTATGTTTTTCCAGAGTTTCTTGTTCATTTTGAATATTCTCTTTGTATTCATAAATCTAATGTTAGTATATAGACTAATGTTTTCAGTTTCAGGAAAACTGAAATGTGCATTTGCACAGTCTAACGTTAAACAACTCCCAGACTTCGGTTAGGAGCCGTGACTTAGGAAGCGGTTTGTAGGTAATGTGTGGAGAGAGGTGATCTCCTCCCAGGATGCTCCAGCGCGTGTGGTACCGTCCTGCCCCTCTCCGTTGACTGACCGGGCAATCTGAAGCTAGATGGCATATCCCCAACCATTCGTAATCATTTGTCTTCGTTCTCAGGTCCTTCTACCATACAGAATTAGTGTGTGAAATAATTGAATATCAGGGATTTTAAAGACAGTTCTCTGCTAGCGTTGTCTTGAGAATTTAACCCCTATTTATCTATTTCTTGGGCTTTCCTCACCACTTGTTCTCAGAGAATCTGGAGCTCGGTGGTTGAATTAGAACAGTATCCCGACACGTATAGAATTGACACGTATAGTAAATCGCATAGAGCATTCTGCTCTCTGCTTCTGCACTTTGCAGTTGGGGCTTTTTATTTGTTTGGCTGGATTTTAGTACTACGTAATTTCGGTATGAGGAAGATCCTTGTGATCTAGTAGCAATCAGACTCTAGGGGCATTCTACTAGATAATTCTGCTGCCAGCAAAATAAATCCCTGATTTCAGAGCAAAGCAGCAGATGAGCTGTCAGGTCCTTTTGAAAAAATCAAATAATGCTGTGCAATTAGGAAGCGGCAATGACATAGTATATGAATACATTAATACCAGTTTAAGTACTGTGGATTAACTGATTTATTTCCCTCCCCTGTAGACTGTATTTCCAAATATTAACAGTGTTTTCTCATGTGTGTTGTGTCTTGAAAAGAGGATGGCAGCCTTATGCAAAACGTTGAGCGTATAGTGTACATAGCCCTAAAACGTCGGGGCATCCCTCTGTAACCAGTGAGAGCGAGCAACGGCAGCTTCCGTTAGAGGTAGTTACGAAGTAGTAGTTGTTGCTTTGTTTGTTATGGGTTTCTAATTCCTACTCCTTCTCCCCTGTTGTGGCTTAACCGCCACATCCAGGTGACCGATGTTGCTGCCTGTCTCATCTGGGGAGCACACGGTCACATTTCAGGTAATATAAACCCAGGAGGTACCGAGACTTACGAGTATTATCGCTGTGCCGCTTTCAGCCACGTTCAACGATCAAAGCTGGCAAAGTAGACGTACTTTCTGCTTAACTAAAGCCTGCGTGTCTTTGTCTTCCAGCCAGCAAAGATAGGTGGTTATTAGTAGGCAACAGTTGGTATTTTTTTGTTAATGTTTTAATGATAGATAAGCTATGTATAATGTCGCTAAATGTTTGACTTTGATATTCAAGAAGAGGGATCCTGATTTTATTTGGACGTTGTATTACTAGGGAATAATGAAGCTGAATTTTGATTGACTTTTTGCAAGCTCTGGATGGAGAGGCACATATGGCAAGCAAGTATGTTTCAGTTTAAGCTTCATTTCTTTCAATATAGATATTAAGGACATTTTCTGTAAAGAACATTGGCGTATTGTTTTTAATCTCTGTTAATCGATTTTTTTAGAAAGCCTCTTTTTCCAAGAACAAAGTCGTATGGTGAGCCTCTGTATGAAAGGCAGGGATACAATCGTATGTGGACTTTCTCTGTCTTTGTAAATACCTTGCAGAGCAGCGCGTCCTCATATTTTGTTGACTTCGGGGGGAAGAGTGTTTTTCACAGAGATTATAAAAAAATGCCGTGCTCAGTATAATACCTCTCATGAGGTTGCTGGAAAAATAACAAAGCTTTTTCAGGAACCTTTATCTGAAAAATTAATCTGTGCAGACAACTTATTTCAGCAGCAGATGTCCATTGCTAAGCTTTACAAATTAAGGCAGTTGTGTGGGGAATCCCTATACCCAGTCTTCCACTCGTCGTAGTCAATAATTGTTATGGGCAATAAATTGTGCCCTTTGTCTCTATTTTCTGTAGGCAAACATTCTGTTTCCTCTACTGAAAACCAAACAATTTTGCATTTATCAATTTAGGCAACTGAATCAATACTTTTCTCTATTGAATGTCTGCTGTTAGCTTATCATCAGAAATAACTGGAATTTGTTAATTGCTGACACATTTGTAAATATTACATATAGTCTTACAAACTTTAAATGAAAAATTTCTCTGGGATTTTTGTGTTTGTTTTTTTTTTCTTTAACAAATAGCAAGTTAGGAAGTATAAAGCAGATTGTGCATGGGTTGGCTTGCTTTACTCCCATAGCACAGTGAACTAATGGAAATATGATTTACTTTGCTTTCTGGCAGAACTCTGTATCAATTTACAGCCTTATGTGTGCATGAAAATCCCCGAAGCATCTTAAATGTGACTTAGAAAGGGTTTCTTTAAATGCTGTTGTGCCCTTCATTGCCTCTTCCTCACCTTTTTCTTTTTTTTTTCTTTTTTTTTTTTAAAACTGTCTTACAGTAAGGAAAGCCTGAGAGGTTTTCGTTGATAGGCTGTTTTTTAAGGACTAGGAAGATGTTGTGGTTATTCCTGACTAGGAAAAATCAAGTCAGTTCTTGTTTTCCTTTGCTTGAAGGTATCAGCAGCGTGGACGCCTGTGTGATGGGAGGGGCATGGCTCTATCTGAGCCTATTAGAAACACCATGGGTGAAATCTCTCTGCACATCAGAGGTTTATTAGCTGTCGTCTTAGGGTCTGCGCTTTGAGTGCAAGGGTGGTCGCTTTAGGTCGTCACCACAGAAAAGCACTGATTTGGCTTGGCTCTGAACTCATTTTTTGGCCCATGGGCAGTAAGGTTCTATCCTGTATTACTTCAGTCTTCTCTGTCTGAAAAACTGTTTTGCTTTGTAAAATGTTACTGCGATAAAAGTCTAGAAAATGTAATCTACACACTCAAATGGCTTAGCTCTGAAAATCGATTATTCATTAAGCTTTACTGAATATTTAAAAGGAAAAAAACAAAGTTGCTTCTGAGATACATCATCAAGAGATCAGATTTAAAGAGCCTGAATATAAATATTCTAAAAATTCTGTGCTGATGATGTCTCAGCTGAAGTAATATGTCCAATGTAGGGTACCACATTTAAAAATAAAAAAATAGAAGAACTGGAAAAGTTCCAGAAAATGCAGGAAAATAAAAGTTTGGAGAATCTGGCCTTACAGGAAAATTTGACACAGCTTGGTTTATTTAGTTCAGGACAGGGAGGAATGAAGAGAGCCTAATAATAATATGAAGTACTTAGCAGTTAAAAAACCCCACTAGACAGTAATTAATTGTTTTCAGTGTCTGCTAGATTTAGCTGAAGAGTGAGATGCTTAATTTTCTCTGGACACGAAAGTAACTACAGATGGAGGAATGGGCTTTAATATTTAGGTTGCAATTATTACTAAGTAGATAAGAGCAAGGGTTACGTGACTCCTGCCATATAGCCCATCACTCAGTGGAGGCTGTCAGTAGAATTGCTGGAAGCTTCGTCTTGGAATCCATCTGTTGGAAGGGAAGGGGAGGTCTCTGGATGCCCGTGCTGCAGGCTGATGCTCAGCCATTGTCCTCAAGTTTTCTGCCCAGTGGAATAAACTGACGAGGTTTTCGCCAGGGGTTGAGGATAGATGCTGAGAAAATCCCCAAGGCTGTGAGCGAAGTTGATTTCTGCATTAGCTACTTGGACAGGTCTTCAACCCTGTGTCACTGGAGAGATTTAGAAAACGCGTTAAATATCTGTCACAAATAGCTTAGATTTGTTTTTTCTAGTCTCAGAAAAGGTAGATGGAGTTACTGATCTCTGTTGGATGCTTTAAGATAATTTCTAATAATTATTTAAAAAATACTTCTGCACACTTAAAATACTCTTTCTGTTCTAAACATGTATTACTCAAGTGGTTTTGGCTCTGATTTCCTCTGATGGCAAAACTGCGCTGCAGAAAGGTCGGGGGGAGCCTTGCATGAATTCAGCTGAATGTTTTCTCTGAGAGGGAGCGCGTAAACATGCAACTCCATTGTCCTCCGCGCTGAAGGGCAGCACTGTGATGGCAGCTGCAGCTGCAGTCGTGGCATCTGCAAAATGGAACACTTGTGTGTGGATTTGGGAATAAGAGGCTTCAGAGATGTCTGCAGCAAGCACGTGTGCCAGCAGGGGAAGGGTCACCTCTCTCCGTGCGTGCTTTATGTGCTCCTGTCACTGCTTCTCGTTGAACACTGCAGCATTTCTTCTTTCTTCAGCATTTTCTCAGCTCTCTTCTTTCTTCCCTACTAAGTAATTTAAAAATGAAATGTGATAGTTAACAAGGTACTTCCTATTTTCTAAGGTAGGTAACGGACGTAATGTTTAATTGTTGTCTTCTAGGGCCGATTGCAAGGTGGAAAAAACGTGGAAATGTTTTTAACACATGTTTAAGTTACCAGTGGCAGTGACCACAGACTATAGGCTGACTGGTTCTAAAACCGATTGTGAATTGTATTTCTGGAAATATACCAGGTATTTTAAGATCTGAAAATGTAGTCAGACGTTTGTAGCTATTTTGTATTTTCCTTTGCAGAAAGCTCACTCGTGTGAGCTGCTGACTGTAGCTGCACCATAACGCATCTATTGTACTAATATTACACAGAGCTGGTAATGGAGAACGGCTGCTTTACAGTGGCCACGTCAGGGTTTCATCATCTCAAACACTCAGCTTTCAATAGTGGCTTCAGACTATACATGCACAAGATATAAATAAAGTTACATTCTTCTACATAAATTCTTAATATATATTCCAAAGAATATATATATTTACATTGAAAAAAAAATGTGAAAACACAACAACAACAAAAAAAGCAGTCATTTCTATATCAGTCCTGTTTAGATTCCAGGCTTTTTAGCTGAAGTGGGGGCTTTATTTTCAAGAAACCAAAGACAAAGTAACTCAAGCCAAGGAACTATCAAATGGCTCTTTTTCCTCAGGAGTCCCATGCTGTTTGGCCGGGGCCAAATGTTCTCTGTGGTATTTAGCAGTAATTGCAGCGTAGGCACAACCATAAACGGCAGCTGCCAGCATCATCAGACACACAATTCCACAGATAACTCCGGTTATTACGACAGTGGCGATCGCATGACGCAAACTAACAGGCCTTGGCTTTGGTTTGGGTTCGCAGTTGGAGCGGCTGTATTCCCCGTGTTCGTTGTGGTGAGCGTACTTCGGAGAACTTCTGTGCTCAAAGCTGTGGTGGTGAACGCTGGCCAGGTGGACGTGAGCTGTCCTGAGGGGGCAGGCTCCGAATAGCTCGTAGGGAACTTTGAGGAGGTCCTTTCCCTTCCGAATCCCTGGCGTTGAGCAGATAATGCCATCGCTTATTCCTCCTGAAAAAAACACCACAGATTTATCGTCTTAAATTCTGGTGGCTTCTGAATTATCTTAACGTAAAATCAACAGAAACCTGAAGTAAATTTACCGTCAGCTTTGACTTTATACTTCTAAAGATTTATAACTATATCTTTAAGATCTTTTTCCAGTTAGATCAGTGGTGAGATTATTACAATTTATCACTCAAATAAGGGAGTATTTGCCAGAAGGAATTCGTCAGGAATTAAGTAATCTATGTTTTTATGGATGTAAAAGTAAAAAACAACAGTGGTATAAAAGTAAGAAATAAGTCATAGATGAAAACGAAGAGGTATTGTTATCAGCCAAGTCATTCCATTCAAATTCATACCATTACTTCTTTTTATAAAGAGAAATGGAAACAATATACTTAGTAAAGATTTCCCACTTGATTCAAATATTCCATGAAATAGCCATGGTTCTGACGCCATACGCTAACTGTAACGAAGCAAAGAGGAAGTTCAGGAAGTTCTATGTCTGCGTGGGCAATTTTTTGAAGCGAGGCTTATGGTAAGAAAATACACTGAGGTCTAAAGGAGTTAAGATTAATCGATCTATTACCCTGCTCAAATGGTAAATTTTGTGATTGCTGAGAGCCAGCTTCTGTTCTCTCCCAAAGGACTTTTTGAGTATAATGGGAAGGGAAGTAGGAAGCCTCAGTCCTGGCCAATGAGGCCGTCGTTTCTGGGCATACAGAGGAACACACACCCAGCGAAGGCTTCAGGTTTCTAATTAGTGCATACACCACGGCTTTAGGCGTGTAGTGTGTCAAGGAGTCAACAAGGCCCAAACCAACGTTTACGTGTTTTAAAAAATTAACTAATCAAATCAGCTGGATTTTCTTCCTCTTCTCTATCCAAAATAACCCACCTTTCAGCTAAAGCCAGGCATAGAAACTTTCATCCTGAAAAGACTTTGAGAAAGTAGTGAATACAGATGGACCCAAACTGACATCTGGAGATGACTCCCCAAATATTGATGATATTCCAAGAGAGATACAAGCATAGCAACTTGTCTCTTGGTCTTTAATAGCCAAACCCAAAGCGTGGTTCCAGACACACCTCCAGTGTGTTAGTTTGAATGTGAATATAGATAAAACTCCAGCTCCTGCAGCTGTGATTCTTTTATGGTTTTAAGTAACTCAGATAGGTGTACTTGGAATAGAAGGCTGGAGTCCCACCTGGACCGAAGCATTCTCTGTAATTATTTGTGAGTATGCATCACATGACTGTTGCCTGAGCTGGATTCAGCTAAAAATACTGAGATCTTTTAAAGTTGTATTGGACACAACAGTCAATACTTTTAAATGCAGACAATGTTCCGTCTCCAGCGATGTTTTGTTAGGACTTGCAAGAAATATTAGTAGGGCCACAGTAGTGTTTTATCATATGTATATAACATAAGTGATGGGAAAGATTAATGTGCAATGTAACTAATTTTTCTTCACGCGATTCACACAAGAAATTTTATGGAAATATAAATGTAGACGAGAACATAGTATTTGGGCTTCCTTTAAAGCTTGCTGCTAAAATGAATTTGTAATTTCTAGTCACTTCGTTTAGGTAATCTGTGCAATGTTGGGAAAGATGGAAGGGCATCACTGAATTTCTAAACAATGTTGGTTTTTCAAATAAGCTATCATACTTATGCTGCTGGCAGAGTAATTAAGATAATCTGATATGTTTATCTTGGATCATTACGTTCTTCTGCACAGAGAAGTCAGAACCCCTGCTGGAATTTCTTGTTAGGGAATGGTTCCAGCTTAATACAACTAAAGCTCTGGGATAATGTAATATTTTACCAGTCCAAAATATTAATATTTTAACCCTGAGAGGAGTTTAGGCTTTTCTCTTTTCTAAAAGGTTGCTTCTGGCCGTGACTTTTCCTCACTCAGAGACTGTTCCGGGATTAACTGTGTCCCTGCGTGGCCAGTACCGTTTCCCAGCTGGCCTGTAGAGTCCTGGTGCCTGGAAACGGCAATTCGTTCACTCACGGGCAGCGTGGACCGTCTTCACGTAGGCTGGCTGGCAGCATGTTCCACGTCACTTCCATACACAGCTGGGTAATCAGCAGCTGGATCACACGCGAGCACCAAAGCCTGAGTTAGAGAAAAGCAAATTGCCCTGCTGTTCTGAATTCCCAGAGTCTGAACGTGCCTCCTGGGAGAAAAAAAATTAATTTCTTCTCATACTTACTTCCTTTAGAATTAAATCATATTCTTTTTTCTACAGCATAACTCCTGAATGTGTTTAACGGCGGGTGTGACCAAAAGATGAGGCTACTTTTATTTATAAAATTCACTTTCCCCCACATGATGGCATTACGCCTTTCCGTCAGGAAATTGTCAATGAATTTCCTACCTCTTCTGGTTAACAACAAATTAGAAAGCAATACCAGGCAAGAGTAAACTTGTCCAAGGTGTAACATACATTTTTAAGTAAAGTATTCTTTTAAAAAATTTTAAGAGCTATTAAATGCTAATTTGTAGAGGAATTAGAATCCCGAGTTCTCTAAAGTGAAATTGGTATTGGTATCTGTTTTGATGTTTACCCCCACGCGTCAGGTAAAACGCTTTTATAGAGTAAGTTGGTAAAGTGTATGTGCACCAGTATGCTTGTTATATAGAGATGTGGATACATGTGCATGCACGCACTACGCATACGTATTCCCAGAATTCCATACATACTATGTGATTGTGTGCCTGCGTGCTTTCTCTCTTTTGCTCCGTGCCAATAAAAAGGTCCTCTGTGATTCTAGTTGGCCGCCTGTATTTATGAAAGCACCTGTATTCTGACCTGTGAATGAGAAGATATTTTACTGTTCCTGTTGGAGGGGCTGGTCTAAGGCGTGGCGTAAATAGCTGCGCCATGGCGGTGAAGATCAGTTGGTGCTGGTTAGGTGTTCCGTGTGCATTGCACGTACCGAGAAGAATTCCTTACCTCTGTACAAAAAGCTCTCCAGCCACAGTTTCAGGCCAAAGACATTGCAATTACATTGCCAGGGATTATCTTTGAAAAGAACCACTTTCAGGTTTGGAAGTGACTCCAGCAGAACTCTTTCCATTTTCTGCAGTTTGTTACGCTTCACAGACAGCAACGTTATATTCCCTGTGCTGTTCCCCAAAGTCTCAGGCAAGCGTATAATGCTGTTGGATGACAGGTCCAGCTCTTTTAGGTGTGGGAGGAAACTGAAAGTCTTGTTTTCTATATAATGAATCAAATTTCTGGTTAGATTTAGGACCTGTAGATACCGTAATTTTTGGAAAGCACCTGGTGCCAAACTTGAGAGAGAGTTATTAGACAAATCTAAGATTTTGAGCAGCGGTGTTCCAGTGAACGAATTTTGGTTGATTCTCCAAATACGGTTATTCTGCAGCTGTAGTATCTGAATTTCAGGAGGTAAATGGGCAGGAATTTCAGTAAATCCTCTGTTCCTGCAGTCTGCAGTCTTTGAAGCTGTGTAGCATAGGCATTTGTTGGGACATCCGTGAGCTGTGTGTATTAATAAGGCGACGCTCAAAACCACGTGCCAGTTGCCTATATCACAAGTAAAAGGAGATTTAACATTAGTTGAAGATGTTTGTCTTTTGGTTATATACAGGTCATTAACAAGGGCCAAGGATATACGGCTCCGTAATAAACATTAATGTAGATAGTATGAAGAGAGTTAATTTATTTTACAATACATGAGTAAATTACAGGTAGTATTGAAGTACTTCTATAATACAGAATGAAGTTAGTGCTTCCATGGGCTTGAAATGAAGTACGTACGATTGCTTTCTCTTAAGTACAAACGGTTTTCAGGAGGATTTGCCGTCAGCAGAGCAGTGATGTTTGAAGGGAATGCAGCAGTTTCTAAAATTATGAAATTGGAATGTTTCTCTTCCTGTGGTAGTAACAACTTTGAACCATCTTAGGTCAGAAGAATTGCAAGTAGAAATTTTATTTTTCTGTGTTTTTACTAATTGTACTACCTAAAAAGAATTAAGTTAGTGTGCCGTCAAGCTTCGAAGACACTGCTATAAAAACAGTTAATGTTACTTTTTCGGCAGTCCAGATTCTCTTTGTCCTTTGAAATAGCTATGTTTATTCTTATTGCTTTAATTCCCTTATCCGAATGCCGGCTGTACTTCCCATCGATACAAGTTTCTACACAATCAGCAAACATTTTTCAAGAAGCTGTTAAAAAAATAAATGAAGTGACAGAACTACTTAGTAATATTTAGTATTTATAATTATCATCTGCTCCCTGATGTTCAGGTCAGTTTTAACTGAAAAAATAATAGTTTTTGCCTTTCGTATCTTGCTAATGACCTTGCTTTGAAAACAAGGTGCCACTTAAAGCCATGTTTGTATACACAGCACAAAATATTAAAAAAAAAAATAATCAGATGATGTTGAATAATCAGATTTTCTTTGACAAAAGAGAGTCAGAATGATAAATCCTTTTGTAGTATTGTTTTTGAGATACCTCAAATCATTTTTACTATTTACTATTTCAAAATGAAAAACATTTTAGTTTGCTACTACTTGGAACCTTTGGAAATTAGACGTACTTCTTATCAACATTAATCAAATGATTAATCAAATGAGATCAAACATTAATTAGAAACAGGGAACACCATATTAAAGGAATAACAGTGTATGACTGTAACATTGAATATCACAAATGTATAAATGAAAGTTTTATTTTGAGACTAGTTTGTCACAAACCACTCATTAATTTTCACTCAGAAATGAAATTGTATTTCTATTAAAATGATACATAATCTTTTGCAATGACTCAGTTCTGCACTGAGCATTCACTTGAAAGAAGTGAGCTTTCTGGCGAGCAAGGTAAGCAATACCGTCAGTTCATTACATTGGTCTGCAACAGTCGGCTTCAGAAACAGACGCGGCTTCCCATGTAGAGTTAAAACAAACTACTCGGCAAGAGATGCGTAGAGAACAGAAAAATTTCATTATTAATTTGAATGCTTCAGTATCTCACCTTTCATTCTGCTTTGCTCGTTCTTCACCTTGCCGAAGATTCAGTCCAGTTTTCGGAAGTAGAACAGTAACAAATACTTTGCTCTGATTCCCACTTCAAATCTGCGATGTGTCCGTCCAGTTTCCTTTCTGCGGTTTTTTGGGTTTTTTTAGATGGTATCTGTGGCTTGTATAGAAATGCAACTATTTCTAGTGAGTTATTCCATCAGCCTTTGATTTTTTTCTTTATCACAGTCTTCCTCGCCTCCCCCACCCCCGTCCATTTACGACTCTGAGAGAGTTACTCTGCCTCTTAATCAGTCAACAGGCCATGCAAAGAGTATCTGTCAACTCCAGCTGGACAGCTGTAACACACAAATAATGACCTGATAGCCTTGCCTTTTCCATTTATTTAATCTGCCTCAAATGCAAGGCACAAAAATAAAGCTGCTTTTTTAAATCCGGCATAGTTTCTGAATTGTGGTAGATTATTAGCTGTCCTCTGTCAATTTTTTGCAAGATCAGCTGACTCTAAACATGGATTCTGATTATCCTGGGCTGAGACTGGGGGCAGTGGAGTGTATAATACCACCACGAATAGGCCCGTGGGTTGATGACATGGTTTTGACAGTGCATTTGTTTGCTCTTCTAAGCTTATTCATCTGACATCCATTAGTTGTGCTGACAGGCTTTTCTTGTGCGGGAACACAGGACTGGGGTCTCCGTATGTAAAAATGGCATACATACTGATACGATCACCAAGAATAATAAGAGATTTGTTTATTTTCAAAGATGTTGGAAAGAAATGGCAGTCGATATTAAAATTGTACTTCATGTGTTTGTATGGTGCCCTGACTTATCCCTCTGTTCCTTCTTTGGTATAACTCATTCGTACCGTACCTCTGCAACAATAAAAGGATTAATGACTTGTGACTATGAAGGAACTCAAAGGTGTTTAAAGGAATGAGAGATCTGGTGTATCATAGATTCTTTCATGGCCACACAATCGCTCCATCTGTTAGCTGTCCTGTGGAGAAGGAAGTTGTGCAATCAAAAGCTTTCAGACCTATTCCAATATGTAACACACCTGTCTTGGGTTCAAATTTGTCCTTTAGGTGCTTTTGAAAAGAAAGCTCGCTTTCTAGGGCAAAATTTATATGCTATAGGCAATGCTACGGTAGTAATCATAGAAAAGTGAGATCATCAGGTCCAAACTGCTGTTGAAAGCAGGGTCTTCCATGAGGTTATCCAGGGTCCTGTCAAGCTGAGGCTCGGATATTTCCAGCAAGGGAGATTCCATCACTTCTCTGTGCAACCTACTGCAAGGTTCACTGTTGTCAGCCTTAGTAATTTTGTCTTACACCCAGACAGAGCTTTCCTTGAAGCAGCTGGTGTCCATCACCTCTTGTCCTGTCACCGTGCATCCTTGTGAAGAAAGTAACCCCATCTTCTCCATAGCTGCCTTTTGGGTACTGAAGGTCTGTGTTTAGATCCCTGCCACCCTCACCCACAGGAGAGAGCTGTAATTTTTTTTATTGTATGCTTTGCTGAATTGTTTCTGACACCAATCAGGGTCCCCGAAGGAACAGTGACTCCTGCTGTGTAATGAAGAACGCAGAATAACTGATGTTCTGTAAAGTAAATGTGACTGTTCATATCAAGGGTACTGGGATTATTGCTACCAATGGCAGACCATACTGTCCTTGACACTCTTGGTGAATGACACATCATCTGATAGAGGATGAAAGTCTGCGATTTAGTGTAGAGGAATGCTGTAGATACAGATTACCTGTACCATAGTCATACTAAATAACTCCAACTTTACAAAGGGAGAGCGAGATAAGCTTAAAGATCAGCTGCAATGTACTTTAAACGAAGGTCAGGTTAAAGTGAAATGCTTCTCTAACCTTTAGAATCATAGAATCGCCTTGGTTGGAAGGGACCTTTCAGACCTTTGAGTCCAACCATCAACCTAACTCTGACAAAAACCATCACCAAACCACATCTCTAAGCATTATGTCTACCTGGCTTTTAAATACCTCCAGGGATGGTGCCTCAACCACTTCCCTGGGCAGCCTGTTCCAACGCTTAATAACCCTTTCAGTGTAAAAATTTTCCCTAATATCCAGTCTAAACCTCCCCGGTTCAACTTGAGGCCGTTTCCTCTTCTCCTATCGCCTTTGTTGCACAATACATTTATTTGCTATTTCCTTTCCCAACCCAGGTATGTGCACAGATATACAAACATATAAACAGACCTATCTTAAATAGTACCAGTGAATCATTTTAATGAAGACAGAACTAAATGTAAAAAAGGCTATTATAAAATAGCGTCCTTAGAAGCGGTAGCCTCGCTAGCTGCAGATACTCTGCCTTGCCCTTTCGAAGAACAAATTTATCTCAGGTACTTGTTGCTTGAGATGACATCCCTCTGTCCTTGCAGTAACTCACCCCCTACATCACTGACAGCCCTTTTCATGGCTTTTGATTGGTTTGCAGGAGGTACTAGCTATTATTTTACTGTTTTCTGCTATGATAAGACTGTTAAATTCCCTTTGGTATCTAAAATTTTATTTTGGCTCATGAACTCAAAAGGTTTCTTTTTTCAGTTGTTTTGCCTTCTTAACTAACGTTTGCTGACCAGGTGGGTCACAAGCTCCCACAGCAGTTTGCGTCTTCTAACAGAGGGCTTAAAGAATGTCTGTTAACGGCCTTTCTTACTTTAGGTAAGTCTTTGCTGCTGTAATTGTATTATTTTTAGCATGTGCCATATTAAAGAGATGTTGTAGGACAAGGTCACTGAAAGTTAAGCACTGTGGGAGGTTCAGTTCCAACAATAATGCAGAGGTTGTTTTATGTACTCTGAATTGTGGTAGAAGAAGCTATTACTTCTTTTTAAATCTTCATGCCGAGTTCAGATTTGGAAACCTATGATTAAATCTGTCGATTTGCTTTTCGTGTAGACGTGGCTATTTTTTCCTTATATTGAGAACTCTGAATGCACATATTTTGTAAACAGAAGTTTCTCCAACCTATAATCCATGTCCTATTCCCATTTATTAGTAATAATACTTTGGTTATGACAGAGAAGTCTGATGTGGTGAAAATTATAGTTGTGACACAGGTAGAGATTTGCCAGAAACGGAATAACCATGAAATCTGCTCTGCTTCTGGCCTTCTGAACAACCAGCAAGATTCTTTGCAGTTGTCTGATGTGGTGCAGCAACTGTGTTATTGTGATTGCTTAAATTAACTTATGCGCTGTTGTAACAAGATATGTTTCCCATTGCAAATGGCAAGACAGCCCAACGGACCAATATCCCGTCCCTCTTGCCTGGTGGGGGCAGTTCAGGGTTTGCTTTGCCAGCGTACGCTTTGTTGCAGCAGTTGTTGCCGTCTGCTTTATGCGTGAGAATCATCTCTTTTACAGAAGATCACTATGTTAGTTAAACTCTAGCAGCAAGGAAACGATATAAATATTTCAAATATTTAAAAGCTACAGCATTTGGATTCCACTGCACTGGATGTCGAGATCAGGCAGACATGATTATATAAAAATTGTTCCTAAGACCACAGCAGACAATTTGTGTACGTTCTCTTTATTAGATTTTATTTTCCTTATGCTTTTGAGTTGGGGAGGTATTAAAACTGCGACACTTACATGGAATTGGTGTGAACTTTCTCCTTACTAACGTGTCTCCGGATTGGAAAAACAGTTAAACTCTTGCTGAAGACCCTAAATTCAACTCCAATGCGGACTCCTCTTCGTTTTGGGTCAGGACACAAAATAATTCATGTTTGTTAGCGAAGCACCCCATTCCTTTGTTGTTAAAAGTCTTTAAACTGACACCTAAAAAAATACAGTACTGTATCATGGAAGAAGATGTTATCGTTTCCCAGCTATGAGTCACAATGCAGCGCAAACGAAGGCGACAGGGCACAGGAACCCTTGCATCCCTCATGCTTTTCTTGCTACAAAGGTAGTCCTTGCACCCTGAGGGCTCAGGAGCCTCTCAGCTTTTGCCTGGCAGGGTACTAGGTTTTCAAAAGTCGAACAAAAATTAGAGGAAGGCCCTGGATCCTACTTCTGCATACCTTTCACAGGAGAAGTATGAGCCAAGGGATCAAACCAAATTTTGCTTGAGGAAGATTTATACCTTAAGAAGCTGGCCGTGTTTTACAGAAGAGGTGGGTGTGCGGTTTTCTTCAGACATCTTATAGGTTAGGTTGGATAAGGGGAGAGTAATACCAGCTAGGGTTTAATAACATCAAATACTGGTTATCAGACAGAATAAGCAGGCACCATGACGTCTAAAAAGTTGTTCATGCCTGTCCTTGGCAGTTGTCGTGAGTTGTTTGGTGGTGTCCTTTAAGGTGAGAAACAATATTTTGTAACTCTAGAAATGAGGAAACAGGCAGGGAGTTGTGATTTTGTATTTTGGATGACGGACTTTGAAGGGAAGAGCCCAGTTTTCTTCTTTTCAGTGGTTTGTTTTGCCTTACTTAGATACATCTGGTACTTGTTTGTACAGTGCATAATTAATCTATGAAACGCATTGTTGGAAGTTATCCTTGGGCCAAAAGATTAGTAGGATTCATATATAATCTGGAGCCATAGTTACCTCAAGGGGCAAAAAAATCATTAAGAAGGATATAAACTTTCACTCTTAAGGGCTTTAATCAGCCACTAATGACACGAATTATGGAGAAAAACCTTTCCCTTTGGGCAGGGTTTTTTTCCGTAATTATTATTTATGGGAATTTTTACGCCTTCCTCTGACACCTCTAGAAGAGGCCAGTGTGTGAGATGTAATAGTGGACTAGATGAGCTGGAACACGCTGCATTCCAGGTGGAAATTTACAGCGGGGGAAGGGGTGGATGGGGGGACCGGCAGCCTGCTAGTGGCAGCAAGCTGCAGACTGGGGAGGTGGGCGCTGCGGTGGCCCGTGGTGTCACTGGGGCTGCCTGCCTGAGCGCCTTCTCAGTTTAGGTCAGAACTCTATTCCCCCCCAGACTGCTCTTCTGGTCTGGACTGGAACATTCTTTTAACATTCATATCCTTTGCTGGTAATCTACAGACAACTGTTTGGATCAGTTCTTTGCAGTTTTTCTCAGGTTTTTTTCTGCACTAAAGTGACACAAGACTTTCAGTCCATTAGGGAGATCAGTCAGCCATTTGTTGCGACGTTATAACTCTAATGCAATGTCATTAGGAGTCGGTTCAGCTTGTACTCCTTTTCCCATAACTAGATGAGCAGAAATGTATGAAGGTGAGAAGAGGTTTCTGGGAAACTGCTCAAGGCGCAGCCTTACAGTGTGCTGTGGTAGGTAGAAAATCTATTAGAAGGGGTGGAAGGCCTTCAGAATGAGGAGAAACATCGGGAGTAGAGATGCTGGGCTTCTTTACCTTAATTGCAAATTAGATGAAGTTGCAGCAAGGGGCAGATTGTGTGTCAGCAGAATATTTGTTCCATCACAAATAGCCGGAGAAGGGTGCAGATTCAATTTTTGATCATTTCCTGGCTAATGACAACCACCTCTTGGATGCTGAGCATCCACAGATAAAATGTATCTCCAGTGTAATCAGAGTAATTAATTAATTCATTTTGCCGTTATTGTAAATAGAAAAATATATTGCTTGACATAAAGCTGACAGAAATGAGAGGAATAAAAACAGGAGCTAGAAAAATACATGCAAAAATGAGGCCAGGTGTACATTTTGTTTTAACTCGACATTTTAGGTGCTTTTTGTCCGCTCGTAAAGGTGTTAAAATTGAGATCACTCACTATTGTTCTAGGCAGCTTATTCATTCTACACTGAAGATAAAGTTCTTTTCTAAGCTTTTACTTAGTGGGTTTTTTTCATATTTTTATATTTAATAGAAATTTCTGTTCATGGTAGTAGTTCACCCTGGACACAAATGTAAGAGCAAAACATAAATTGCCTGTGCGTTCTGAAAGGTTGATTTAGTGTGCCAGTTCTTCTCAGAGTTGGAAGGATGTTGCTCTTTCTTAAACTGCTGCTCACCAATTGTGCTGCTCGTACTTCATTACTTCCTTTTGTGCTTTTAAGGCAAATTGTAGTAGTTAAGTAAAAGTCAGTGTTAGATGTTGGGAACTCCTGTATTTACAGGCACAAAAGGACTCTCTCTTTGCTCTGGTATCTACACAGCAGTCACTTGAACACAAGAACTTGCAGAAGCAGGGATATGACATTTGCTGCAGTAAAAAGTCAAATAATTAAGTTTATGTAATACTTGCAACACTTGAAATAGCCATGGGAATTTTTTTTATTAATTTAAGCAAGGTACTAAATAGCCTGACATCAAAATTATGCAGCTGATAAATGTTAAATACGTAATTTTCATGGATTTAAACGTCAGCATATACTTAGGTATTCTACTGGATCAGGACCAATGTCCTCATGGCTTTGGATTCAAGCTTCAGTGGAGTATTTTGTTTTGTTGGAACTTTTCTGAGGGAAAAGCTTGAAGCCTGTAACTCCTGAAACAGCCTTACTTGGCTTGCAGTAGGTACAGTGCCGTGTACCATCCACCAGGTACATGACAACACGCGTGATCCCAGACTGGGACCCTCTTCAGTGCTGGTCTGTGGCAGCTGTGTCACGGCAGGCCTCCGAACGCGACAGGTGAAGAGAAGCGGGAATGTCGGTGGCCGTTGCTTACGGGGCCGTTTCACAAGCAGAGCCAGGGTAAACTTTTCCGTGTGACTCCAGTGACCGAGAATGCGCCAGATTCGCTACACTGGCTGCTGCTGTTCTTCATTTCAATAGCAGGTGAGTTGTGCAAGGCAGGACACGGTTTGCTGCTTTTCTTGTTTCTTTGTTCTCTCCGGATTTCCGTGTCATCCCTACTGCTTTCCCTGTACAGCAGCAGGCACCAAAAGCCCTCTGAGATCACATGGCACGCTGTTATCCTTTTTCTTTCTTTTTTTCCGCCTCTCCTATTTTTAACCTGTAAGCAGGTTTTAAACACCAAGTGCATTTTTAAAATACCTTTTTCTCCACAAAATTTTTAAATTAAGTGACAGAGTAAACCAGATATATAGATAAACTTCTCATTGCTCAAGTTTAGCTAGTTGTGCTGTTTTCAGACATGATAAATCTTTGGGAAACTTAGCTATTATAAAGGATAATGATGTTTCTGTTCAGAATTTGTAAAATAGGCCACCGATAGATCTTTTGTCTTTAAAAGAAAAAGAAAATAACTCTTTCAGAGGGCTTTTTATTAATGAGAATTACAATACTGAAAAATCTGGTATAGATTAGCAGAGAGCAGTAACAGTGTATACAAATGGAACTGGTTGGATAATTAAATTCCTTTAATAGGTACTGAAATTTAAACCTCTTGATCCCTCTGACGTAAGCATAACTATTAAAAGTCATGGAACTTGATTCTAAAAGTGTAATGTGGGAGAGAAGCATTGGGATGATGATTAAGGTTTTCAGATACCCTGGGAGGAAATATATGCAGGAGTAAAACAATAGACATTTAAATGAAGCTAATAAAAAAAAAAAGAACAAACCTAAAACCTATAGCTATAAAATATTAACAAAAGCTTTAGTAAAACCCTGTTTATATAGTTGTGTAGTTTATACCAGCAGTAATGAAGCCACTTGACTGGGATAATCTAATGGCAAGTAAAGGACACTGAAGACTGAAATCTTTAAGGAATATCATGTTTTCACTATTCTTACATTCTTCTGTACCTGTTCATTATTATCTTGTCTGTTTTGACTATATATTCCTCTGTACGTCTGGTTTGGTTTTCTATTTTCATGCTGAGAATTACAGAAGGCCCTTGTTCTATGATTTCTTTTCTCATTAATAGACTACGTTTTTACAATATACAAAGTATCCGGAGTGTATAACATTTGCCTTTTCTTGACTAAGTGAAAAGGAAAATTATTTCCTGAGGTGTAATACAACTGTTAGGAGGATCATACCAAACGGCTGACATGCTGTCTGCTAGGTAAGAAGCAAAGTGCTCTAGTAAGACTGGCGTAAGTGATGAAGTCCTGCCAGTCATCATACTGAGCCATCCTAGTTTTCGTGTGTACTAACCAAAGCTAGCTGCAAGCTTTAAACTGTGGCTTCTATTTTACTGTCCCCGAAGATGCTGAAGGATGAACTTTCCAGGTCAAGCACATGCATTAGTTGAGGGAATAACAAATTTATAACAGCAGTTGGAATGCCTGTGGGCAAAGTATAAAGAAAAAATACCGTATAAAAGTAGATTACTACTCCTAAAGTTTATGCAACATTTAATGTTGACCTCATCTTTTTGTCTTCAATGTTTATATCTGACTTCTGCTTCATCACCACTGAATGATGCTAAAGTATACAGGCAATATGTATTATCATTGTTTACAATCCCTTTTTATCAAAGGCACTTCTATTTTAATACTATTTAATTTAGGGTATGATCTCAAAAGTTCCCAGCCTAGCTGAGCTTCCTCTGTCCATGTAGCTATAGCTGTCTTGGTCAAAAAGGGTGTATTTTGATCTTCTTTGTTTGCTTTCACTCCCTTCTGCAGTGTGTTGTTTTGGACCATAATGGCAAGGCTAACCTTGGTTACTCATGTTTTGGCTGAGACTTTTTATCCTTTTCCTTTTTCAAAACAACGGTATGTTGCTCAGTGTCCATTTTCTCTCCATCTCTGTGTCTCAGCATGGTTAGAACAGATGAGTTCAAAGAACAGTACCACTGGCTTCTCCTTTTCATAGAATCATAGAATCTTCATGGTTGGAAAGGACCTTTGAGATCATCGAGTCCAACCATACACACACACAAAAAACAACCAACAATCTCTGCCACTTCTTAAAGTACTCATTGATAGAAGTAGGCTAACTTCTTTTAGAAGCTGAAGTTACGCATCATATGCCTAGTTTAGTGAAACTCATCATTTCCATACCTCTGTTTTTCATTGTCAGTAAGATTTTAAATAGGTTTTTGTTAGTTACTGCTACAAGTTTCCTTTCTATAAACGCTTTAGAAAGAAGAAAGCGCAGAGCGCTGTCTCTGCAATTTGTAGCTCGTGATGATTTGAAGATGTCATGTTCCAAACACGGGCACTTAAACGAACATTTTTATTTCATGCAACTGAAAGGAGCTGTAATACAGGCTTTTCCATGGAAACGAAATACTTAGTCTACTCTAGTATAGACCATCAGCCGATCGTATTTTTACATATTGTTGCTTTCTTAACTTTGGAGTTAAGAGATACCTATTTTAGAACGACAGTTCTGCAGACTTTCTTAAATTGAAAATGTGAAAACAGTAGACACCAGTCCATGTGAAGGAGTTGCAAAATGCTTGATTCTCTGTAATACTTCATCTGAACGCAACTTGGCTGAAATCTGTCAGCCGAGAACGACATGTCGGTTACATCGTAGTACAGTGCAGATCTGCACTACAGAAGTCAAAAAACTGTTTGTCTCCAATCCTCTTTGTTGTAGTGTCACAGTACTTTTAGCAAAAGTGTTTCAAGGCATGTCTTGAAGCTTTAAGTATTCTGAATTAAGACTTTGGGCCTGGTTCTTCTAAAATCTTAGGGAAATCTTTCATTGAACTCAGTGGAGATAAGATGAAGTGTAATTTGTACCCTTTCATCAACATGCTATTTGAACTGTGAGTGTGAGTATGATACGACCTTTCTGTTTTTCTGAATAAGAATAGGATGAAATAGTAAACAAAACTGACCACTCAAAGATACAAAACTTTTTGGGCCTTTTTGGACAGATGATGGCAGCCGTCAGGCCTAGGTTTCTAGAGTTCTTGTGAGGTTAAACATGGGAAAAACCCCTCGCTTCTGAAAGAGAGTAGTAGTTTGATTTTTATTGCTATTTATATAGTATCTTTAAGATGGATAATTAGGGTAAATTAGGATGAAAAAATAATTATGGTGGACAAAAATAAGTCTTTTAATCAATACTCCACTTGTCCACTGAAGGTAAGAGACAACAAGAGAGAACACTCAAATAGGCAACGTCAGCCTTTAGAAGAAGGAAACCATTTATGAGTGGACTTCCTTTATTTCTACCAGTGTGGTGAGCAATGGTGTAAAATCTGTAAATTGGAACTTCTAATAATCTTCTGAAAAAACCTATTTGTTGTGTTTTCTCTTTTTTCGGACTTTTAGGATTCAGATGTTCAAGCTGTTCTCTGCAACCACAAATAAGAAACCACCCTCTTTTATTTGTGATCACCTTCTATTAGAGTTAGTATACACCCCCCATGTGATTTGAGAAAGTACACTATTTAAGAGACAAAGAAAGATTGCTACAGGCTATTTGTGCTGTTCATGAGGATATGCTTTGAAAAGATTCTTATTTTCTGACCTTTTATAAAGCAGTAGGTCCAGTGGTTTTGAAAGACTGACCCTTGCTTCTGGATAAAAGGTTTCCTATTCCATCTAGCAGTTTGAAAGATCAAATCCTGCCATATTTTTCTCGCCCCAAATTGCTTCATGCAAGTTGGTATGCCTGTTTCCGCATTGCACCCTAGTCCATAACATTTGATTGTAAGAATACTTAGCTGTTAGTGCTTTCGTTCATAAAGTTCAAATCACTTTTCATGGAATGTGAAGTATCCTTCCACAAACAGGGAAATGGAGCGCAGAAGAGTTCAGGTGATTTGGTCACAGTTGCACAACAGGTAAAGAGCAGAGGGAGGAACAGACCCTAAGCCTTCGAACTCCACTTCAGTGCTTTGGCCACTGGACCCCCTCTCTTCGTAGGCAGATGCTCTCTGACGGAAGTTTCACAGAAATCCAGATGCCATGGGATAACGTCCTTATATTTGAAGACTGTAGAACGAGACCAATATTGTCATTTAATAAAAGACAGTATTTTATAGATGTAAGAGCAGTTAACACGTTTTAAGAAATGGCAGTGCTGATGTTTCCTGTTTTTCAGAGATTAAGATGGGCTGGACGATGGAGGGTTTCCCATGGTGAAAGTACTGCTGTAAATGTTTCTTCTGGTAATGTAATTAGGAAATATTGGCTCCAGTTAATGTAACTTAAACAAAACATCTTGTCCTCGGCAAACTTGTTAAACAGGCATAGCCTTGTCTAAAAAGAAAACAGGGGCATATAGTGTTTCCGTGGAAACTCGGTTAAAATGCTGTTTGTGGATATGATCATAATCAGCACCACAATCTAATCTGATTGAATTAAAATGAAAGTCTGAGTTATGAAGTCAGCGCGGTATAGAAGTATCTTTACACATGCAGCAGTCCTAGTCTTCCATCCTTAATAGATGCTTTCTGACTGCATGTACAAGCAGGGAATAAAGCAGGGAAATGTGTGTGGGACCCTTCTCTTTTTCCTTCTATGGTCAGTTGTACCCTTTTAAGTACAAAAATCAAGATCAGAATTTAAAATACATATGTTTAAATATATTTTATTGAAGTGGGTTGTAGCTTACTGCATCTCTAATGGACGTGTTTGATTTCCTTTTTTTAATGAAAGTGAGAAGGGCTTTTCCCTGAGGGTAGGACATGTCAGCTCTGTACTCTGAAAGAATGGAGAAGATAAACTTTGCTTCCCTTATAGACATGCTGAGAAAATTTATTAATTCTGAAAAAGATTCTGGCATCCTTGTTTGTAAAATAGCCGTAAAATGCAAAGTTGATTGAATCGACCCTATTAGAAAATTAAATATGTTTTATAAAATGTGTTATAGCAACACTTCCAAGAGAATCTTTGTAATTTAGAAATGTCTGCATTTTGGAAAGTGGTATTTCAAAGTTATTTTGGTGCCTAGGAATACAGTAGGTACTTCAGAATAGCAACCTAATGTTTGCTAATTGCAGTGTGAAATAAGTGCTTCTGGCAACGCCATCAGTATCAGCCTTCCTTCGGTATATACCTTAACAGCGATAAAAATCTGGCCTTTGGAAGGCTAACTTTCTTTGTAAGTCAATAATAGGTTTGCCTTTATACGACAACATAATTTCTGAAAATTCCCCTAGGGCTCTCAGACCTCGGTGAGCACTAGCAGTGCTCAGCACCTTTCAGGCAGAAGCCCCGGCTGACTCTGCACCTGTCTTGCAACTTAGCAGAAACAGAAGCTACTTGGTATGATAAATCCTTAGTTTAATGGAATATCAAAGACAGCTACCTTTCAGCAAACCTTCCTGATTTATTTCAAAGCTATTCTATTAAAGAGGATTACAGCTGTTATCCGTGATATTGATTTTCCTCAAAAATCATTAATTTATACTTCTAAAATATGCATTACTGCTGTATTGACAGCTAAATCCTACTAATCCTTAGGATATAAATTGTAATATACTACTTGTTGAAGCATCTGGATAATGGTTTATGTGATGTAAGCATATTACATTTGTACTTCTCTTGTGGAAGTCGTGTCAGCGCTTACGCTATTTCCAGAAGTTAATAACTCACCCAGAAAAGTTCACTTATGGTCATAATTTGGCACATGGATGATGATGATGATATTTTATTGAGAAATTTTAAAAATCTGTCAGTCCCTTTTAATTTTATCAGTCTCAACATTTTTAAATAGCATCCTTTCTTTGTTGTTTTCTTGGAGTATCCGTTCAAAACATTTATTAATTATGTATTTGGCCGTGAATTAGTCCATAGTAAAGTAGAATCATAGAATCTTCATGGTTGGAAAGGACCTTTGAGACCATCGAGTCCAACCATACACACACAAAAACCCCTACAATCTCTGCCACTAGAGCATGCCCTGAAGTGCCAAATCTACGCGTTTCTTAAACACCTCTAGGGATGGTGACTCAACCCCCTCCCTGGGCAGGCTGTTCCAGTGCCTGACCACTCTTTCAGTAAAGTAATTCCTCCTAATCTCTAATCTAAACCTCCCCTGACGCAGCTTCAGCCCATTTCCTCTGGTCCTGTCATTATTCACCTGGGAGAAGAGGCCAACCCCCACCTCTCTGCACCCTCCTTTCAGGGAGCTGTAGAGGGCAATGAGGTCTCCCCTCAGCCTCCTCTTCTCCAAGCTAAACATGCCCAGCTCCCTCAGCCTCTCCTCATGTGCCCTGGTCTCCAGACCCCTCCCCAGCCTGGTCGCTCTCCTCTGGACACGCTCCAGCACCTCAATGTCCCTCTTGTACAGCGGGGCCCAGAACTGAACACAGCGCTCGAGGTGAGGCCTCACCAGTGCCCAGTACAGAGGCACCATCCCTTCCCTGCTCCTGCTGGCCACGCCATTCCTGATACAAGCCAGAATGCCGCTGGCCTTCTTGGCCACCTGGGCACACTGCTGGCTCATGTTAAGCTGGCTCCACCAGCACCCCCAGGTCCTTTTCTGCCGGGCAGCTTTCCAGCCCCTCTGCCCCAAGCCTGTAGCGTTGCTTGGGGTTGTTGTGACCGAAATGCAGGACCCGGCACTTGGCCTTATTAAACCTCACACAGTTGGCCTTGGCCCATGGATCCAGCCTGTCCCGGTCCCTCTGTAGAGCCTTCCTAGTCAATAGATTCCTTCCTTCTAGTCAATAGATTGTTCTTTGTATTTTGTGGCATTAAGGAGATGTTTATATGTAATCTACTGAATACATCTTGAAAGATGGTATTTTCATTTCTTTTATACATACAAAGTAGGAGAATATGAAAAAACAGGAAATTTATATTTCAATACACTGGAAAATCTTTTGGCGTTATTAATCTAAGATTACTTTCCATTCCTGAGATGGTTTAAATCTCTAGTTCAGGATATTCCAAGCATGCTGGTTTCCAGCTCAAATACTGGCTCCTATTTTTCTTGAGTTTTTTTCTATAGAGATTCAATAAAAATGCATTTTTGATCCAAGAATGAAAAAAACAGGCAAACAAAGCCACTTTTGCAGATAATACTGTTCATGGAATAGTGTAATGTCTGTATCTTTTGCTATTACTGTCCTTTAAAATTGCTCAGTAAAAGACACAAACATAATACAGGTGGGTTGCACATCCACCAGCGCTGTTTTCTTTGTATTTGCAACTACAGAATACTCTGTTGCTGCTCAAGTCTATTTCAAACACGTGAGCATGTGCCTACTGAGTTTTTTGGGAACATGCTTTTTTTGGTAGCTGTCTAAAACTATAGATTACCACCCTGTGGTTAAACAGCAGAAACGTGGTTAAATAAAGTTTAGGAAAATAAAACTTTTTTAGGAAAAAAGTTAGGAAAATAAAACCATGAAAACGATTCTGGAACGGTACGGTAAATATTCAACTTACAAAATATCCAATAGGTATGGTGTTGAAAGGCTGGAGAGTTGTATTCACGGTGAGGCATTTCTGATTTATTATTTGACTTTAAATAACATCATTCATATTTTTAGTAACTCAAAGTAATTTGTTAATCACAGTATAGCACAAGCAGTTTGTAGAGAATGGCGCTATTATTAACTCTGTCAATAAGAGATCCAAGACTTACTTCCAAATTATGCGGTTTGATAAAATGTTGGTGTTTTCTCACTCAGTGTCTGAAGACTGGTTTGACTACTGGGGTTTCCTGTGCTCGCAGACCTTGTATGCACGCAAGTACCCACAATGATCACTGGACAGAGCAGGCAGTTGGTAGTCGGGGTGTTCTGGAGATGAGAAGAGTTGAACTCCGTACGTCTCTCCCCTCTGTGCTAAGATTGGTAGCAGTAGCATCTCCAAGTCGTGGCTCCTGGGTCAGTGGTAGGAGAGAAGGTATTGAACTGACGTGGGAAAGACTGGACAGAGACCTCATGAGTTCGTTTTGCAGTGGATGCCTTAGCTTTTCTCTTTAATGTCTCATCCAAGCATTCTCTGCCTGGCAGTACGACAACTTGTACCTGTTCTGCTGTGGTAGGATTTCAGTTTGGGAGGGATAAACCTCTTTGGAAATGACAGCAATAGAACTGTTGCCCGTTTCTGAAATCAGCCTTTCTCACAATGCTGAGGTATGTAGTTACAGACTTTCCTTGTCCACATGATTAGGTAGTGGCCAGGATCAAGTCTGAAAAAACCAAAATGCTATCAAGGTTTGAATGTGGTGTATTTTAGTTACAAGTGGAAGCAGAAAGCCTGACATGTCCTAAGAGAATCTGTTCGCAGTCTCCAAGAGTTCAGATAAGTATCCTACTTTCTAGATGTTTGTCTGAACTTTGAGCCTCTTAGGGTTCACTAGCTGCAAACTCGAAACCACAGCCTTTTGGCTGAGATGTGAAAGGCATACTGGCCAAGCTACTCTGAACTAGGACCTCAGCTGTGAGAAGTAAAGCTTTTTTTGAGAACTTGACAAGTCATGGTTCCTCCCTTAAGATTTATATATGTGCTTACAAATATATATATTGCTCTTATTTTTCATTTCAGCCATGGGATATACTTGAATATTGCCAAAAAATGAGCAAGAAAACCCTATAAAATTAAAAAATGGTTAGGGACTTATGAAAATACCATCACTGCTTCATTATTTTAGTGTTATTGTGATCAGATTTCAGTCTTCCCACGCTTCCTGTACTATCAGAATTCAGAAATATTTGTCAGGCCAGTGGCCATGTATAGGGATGTTGCAAGAAAGCTGAAGGCTCATAGGAACTCCTTATAAAAATTCTGCCGCCAGTACAGTTTTCTTTATGATGGCGCTTGCCTTCTCTTTGCATGCTACCGAAGTGTTCCCGAGGCTAAGAAAAATACTACCCTACCCACTTTTTTTTTTTCTTTCTGTCTTTCTTGGTAATGCAACGAACCAGGCGTTAGTAGGTGTCAGGTATTTTCCAAAAGTCGCAGGGAGGATGCTCCAGACACCAGACAGGGCTTAACCGTGCCCCACCTCACCCCCTTCACATCGTGCAGTCGAAGGCACTGGTTTACGCTGTCAGTGTGCTCCTTGTGTTTCTCAGAGCAAGGTATATATTGTTCCAGCAGAGTGCGGTTAGTGTAATTTTGCAGGCCAAGTGGTTACCTACCTCCAGGCTTATGGGAGGGGTTTTTTCTTGGTATTTTGTTGGTTGCTTTTTTGGGGTTGGTTTGTTTGTTTGTTTGTTTTTTAAATTACAAATGGATTCACAATTAGCTCCCTTGAGCTGTGCTCCTGGTACACAAAGTTTATCACGGGGTAAGTGAGTAGATTTCTGTGGGAGCCCTTTGTTAGAGCGTTGGCAGCACATCGGCGACTATCTTGTAAAGTTTGGAATACAGCGGAACTGCCTGAATGATAATTTACAGATAACCTGTTTCCCTCCAAGCTTCTCCGTGAAGCCTCCGGAAAAGGCAATGGACTTTCAGTCAACAGTATCTATATTTTTTTATGTTTTCACTCAATTTATATCCTTTTTGTGTTTCCTCCTGCTCCTGCTGCTACTTCATTAGTCCTCCAGAAGGAAGCTACGTCGGGGAGTCAGAGGGAGTCTGGTTTATGATGATGTTCACAGACTGCCCTCCGCAGTTCAGTTTGTCAGGGCTTGGCTGCAAACCAAGCCCTTCAGCTTTCCCTGGTGGTTTGAGTTTGGATGAACTTCGGCCTCCCAGCAATCATCATCCTGCTCCCCTTTCAGCTTGGCCTCACATCAGCTTCCCAGTATCTCCTCCCCTTCGGCCTGAGCTTGGCCTCCAGGAAATACCAGTTGCCATTGCCTCCCCTCTGTCTTGGGAGTTTCCATTCAGACGACTGCTTCCACCACTAATTCTAAAAATCTTCTGGAAGAAAATAACAGGTTTAAGGTCCATGAGTAGAGAGGCAGATCTTCAACTTTCCATTGTCGTCTTTAAGAAGAATTTACTCATTAATATGTTGCATCCTGATAGCTCTGATGAAGGAAGTATTCTTTGTGTTGCTAATTCCTTACGACAGATTACAACATATGAAAACCGTTTCCCATAACAAACTGATCACTATATAGGACTTACAAATGTATGTGTATGTGCAGTCATTCCACTTATTTGATGAAAAAAAGATAGCATTAAGATACCAGTAATAATACAGGATTTTTTCCTGAATATTGCTTAGAATCCAAAAATATGTGATAATTTGCACTTAGAGATTTTTCGTATTTTACAGTATATCTAGGTTAATAAAAGACTTTGTTTTGGAAAAATCAGTCTGTAAATGTTAATGAGGCACTGTAGCTCGAATTTAGATGGAAAACATAGGTGCACGTTTGTATGGATTTCAAATGGATTTAGTATTAAAATAATCTAAAAGTACCTAAATATTCAGTGGAAACATTGTGAAGTTAGGCAAGAAGGTTTCATGTTGGAGAAGCTACAAGAAAAGTTGTAAATGACATCAGAAATCTCCACTGAGTTAAATAATGAAATATTAAAAAAAACCAAACCAACAAAACAACCCATTGCAGAGGACAGTTTGTGAGTAACGTATCTCGTCCAAATGCATAACTGATATTTTATTTTTGCTGGGGTAGGAACTATGCTTTAGTATAAGAAAAACAGAAAAAAGTGCACAATTACTCAGTAGTTTGGCCCAGCTTTTTGTCAATTTTAAACTCTTATCATGGGCTACTTGGAACAGTTCGTTATGAAGGTGGCTGGTATCACCACCAAGCACTGAGGCTGCCCAACGCTTTCAATTATAAGCTCATGATTTCACTATATTAGAAAATAGCCAGACCTAAACTGTTAGGCTGATTTTTTTTGTGTTGAGTGTCTGAATCAGGTTCAGACGTTCTGGATAATAAAATTAATGTTTTTTCACGTTAAAAGAAGATTCTGGGGATCTACTGTTTGAAGGGAGGACCTGAAGAAAAGAGACTGGAGTAAGAGGAAGGTATAGGTAGAATGGAAAAGCCCACCGAGATCAAAAAGGAAACTGAATGAAGTGTGAAGTTTGGAAGGGTGAGACTGCATTTTACTGTGCAAGTAAACTGAAACTGGGATTAGAAGTAGTCTGGGAAGTGCACATTTGATGAGTGCTCATTCATATTTTTTTGTATATCCTGCACGTGCTGAAAGAATGGCTATCACTGGGAGTGTGGCTGTGTTGGATGATGCTGGAGCATAACTGTACTGCTGTAAGAGTGCCTGTTGGGATACCTCTAGCTTATTAGCTAAGATCTCTTGGATTTGAGGGGAAAAAATCTGTACATTTTCTTTTTAATTACAGTACATAACACATACATTTTATAAGTATTTTTAAGGGCACCATCTTTGGTGGTGGGAGTTTTCCATTAATCTATAATAGAGGTACTTTTTGGCAGTTACGGTGTCTCCATGTTATGTGTTGGGGTGTAATATTCAGTGTCTCATTTTTGGCTAAGCTAAAAACTGAAGACAGAGCGATTTTGAACTGAAACAGATCTAGAGTGTAAACAAAAGAATTGCAATCAACCTTTTTTAAGTAGCTAAAGGTGTTCCAGAATATTTCACATCAGTTATTAGATATTTTAAAAGATAGTAATAGGTAATATGAGTAGGCAGAAAGAAGAGAATCATGAGTCTAAGCTTAATACACGAAGGCGATATAGAGTAAAAAAAACTGCTACAAATCTGTCTCCAAGATTTCTTATTTTGAAGCTAAGCTAAACCTCATTTAAGATAATTCCATCAGAAATAGGAGGCCCAGACTGTCCTCAAAACGTTGAGTGCCTTTTATGTATGAGAAAGAATCTTAGCGTATACCGTATTCCGTGGGAGAAGGGAATGGAGACCGTAAGATATTTTTCTAACCTTGCTGATATAGTGCTTTTATATAGTATAACGTTCTATAGATGTTTCACAGAATGGAAATCCTTTTAGCTTTTACTGCTTCTCCCTTAATTATGTATTTGGAATCCCTCTGCCAGGTTTATAGGCAGATTTAGCTCCTCTCTTGCCTGAAATAAATCAGTCTAATCTATTTTTCTTTCTTATTTTAAGTAGGAGATGATTCTTTTTACTTAAAGCGTAAGAGCTCTTGTAATTCTGTGCACAGAAGTAATTTGTTGAGGATTTCCTTATCTTTCTGTCCATTTGCTTAACCGAGGAGATCTTGAAATGCGGACAAGCAATCCTGATCTGTTCTGAGTCGTTGTTTGCTTTCCTTCATGTTTGCCTTGATACTAAGCAGCCCCCAGGTATGTAGCAGTGGAACACTTCCCGATGCTTCTGTCCTCAAAGCATCCCACAAAAAGAGTGAAATATTACCCTCAGCCATGAAATGAATGCATAAGGAAATTACTTATTTAACAAAAATTATCACTGAGCCAAGAATTTAACTTTCTAATTCTCAACCATCTGTTATTTCATAGGGGATGCGCTACAGAATAGCAGCCACTTCATTAAACAAAGGAAAGAAATCTCAGGGAGTTAACTGTTTTCCATAGGCAGCGTTAAAGGTATTCATTGGAATCGCCTATGTAAAATCATTAATATGATTGAAACAAAAAATTGGATTTGCAATATTCATTTGAAATGACACGTTTTGTGTTACATGGAGAAAGAGTTTTAATACCCCTCCGTCAGCTCACATTAGCGGCTCTCGTGAATACCTCTAGCTCCAGCCCACGCTCCCCAGTGACGTTACAAGGAAAGGCAGCAAGGCAAAACCTTTTCTTCTCATCTTTACTCATTTCTTCCTGGATGATACAATTTGTATCCCTTGGCCATTTTGATTGAACAAGGCCTACAAATGTTGAAGCATACTTTTTTTTATATATACATATTCCATGTAAAGATCAATTATTGTTTTTGTTGCTCATGTTTTGGTTTTTTTAATTAAAAATGTGGGTGTTATCTGGATACCTTGCTGAACAGTATTTAGAAAAAAATCAGTGCGATTACACTACTTTTTTTTCTCTAACCTCTGTGGTAACTGTTACACCCAGGGGGCTTAACGAGGAATTGGTGACATGGGAGATATAATTCTGAAGTTTTTCTTTTTCCCTTTTTCCCTTTTTTCCACATGTAGCCAGTTTGTAAAACAGATTTAAATATAAAGCAGCTTGGCGCACAGCTGTTTCACTCTGAAGTTCTGAAATGCTGAAAGATGAGGGATTGCTCAGTCGAATGTGTTGGCTCTAAAACCTTTTGCAGTGTGTTTGAATGGTTCTCAAAGCGCTAAAGGACCTGACCAAAAAATGTCCTGTACTGGTTACAATGTTCTTGAGAAGCTCAGGGGGAAAAAAGCCTGCAAAAATGCTTTAGTATCACCTCAGAGGTTGAAAAGAAAATTATTTTCCCATACACTAACATTGTTAATAATTTTGAATATAGAGGCATTCAAATGCAATTAGCTGAATTGTAGGAAGCATTCATAATTGTCATTCATTACGTATTACATAGGATATAGAATATTTAGAAGGTACTCTTTCAGATTACAGAGAAGTTCCTATATGGAATTGTGCAAGGAACAAAATGTAAAGGAACTAAACCAGTGAGGTTAAAATCTCACATTAAGGTATCCCTCTTCGAAGAAAATGCTTATTGCTGCCTGCACCATACTGCATTTGTAGGAGCAGCGTGTTCTTCTCCTGTCCTGCAACGTGGGTACAAACCACAGAGTCGTTTAGGTTGGAAAAGACCCTTAAGATCATCGAGTCCAACTGTAGATCACAGAATCACAGAACGATAGGGGTTGGCAGGGACCCCAGGAGATCGTCTCCTCCAACCCCTGCCGGAGCAGGGTCACCCGGAGCAGGTTGCACAGGAACGCGTCCAGTTTTTGAATCGAGTCCAACGGTTTTGAATCGAGTCCAACCATCCCGTAGCACTTCATTATTTTATAACAAGTAAAAGAATTACAAAAGTCTAACTGAGGAAGTACTTCACAAGGGAAACAGGTGATCTGTGGTGTGTTAGAGGTAAAAGGCTGCCGTTATTACATTGTGTTACCTTGACCGGAGCAGACCAAGGATAAGATGCATTTCTGTTGTACCTCAGAGATTAGTGATACAGCTCTTGTAAAAGTTAGGTAGAGAAACAAACCGACTCTTTTGTGAAAGAGGAAGACAGTAACTAACTTGATAATGCCTGGGCCTTCAGTTTCTACACAAACTATTGCTGAAATTATGGGAATCTGCTCTAGTGGGAGCAAGCCCAGTATTTCTCACTATCTTTTATTTCCCCTCACAGTCTGTCCAAGAAGGCATCAAAATTCATAGAGTAATTCTGTGAAAACAAAACTGCAGCTGCCTGCCTCCTCTCATCTTCATAAAGAGAAATGCTCCACGTTTCATAGACACGAGTCCCAGTATTTCAGTTGTCTTTGTCTTACAGCATTCCGTTGTGCCGTTCATTAAAACATGCACGTGGAATCTTTTACAGATGAGCTTTGTTGTAATTATCTTGTTACTGTTTCAGATTCTCTCTCATGTGGTAAGTAATTTATACCGGACACTAGACAACCTTCGGTACATATTCACTTTCTTTTTATTTAAGGAAGATCGTAGGCTATGTATTTCGCACTTCTTTAGAAAACATTTACACTTAAATCTTAGAATCATAAGATAATTTATATTGCGAAGGGTCTCCTGAGGATCTCTCACAACTTCATTACGGGACAACAGTGGGTTTAATTGTTCCTTAATTTTTATTATACTTTCATTAATAGTTTAGAAGAACAAAAAAGACGTTTAATCAAAAGTTGCTTTGACAGGAGTTTTAAACACGCCAGCCATGGCAGATCAAATAAGCTCTAAATTATGGAGAATTATCACTGACATGTAGTGGAATGTTTTTTATTCTAGTGTTGTTGTTACTCATCTGTACGGGTAGTTTGCAGTTTGGATTTACTACAGGTCTTGGGTAGATGCTGTGTGTGTTGGATATATAAGCACAAATGGATGAACTTCCATAAACATAGTGAATAGATCTTGTCTTCATCCTTTAAAGCTTAATAAATGTTTCATACAGGTTTAAACCTTACACTGACATTTGATAACAACTCTGTTCTTTTACATCGTCAGGATAATGAATTTGATAATTTCCTCAGTTTTGACAACTGCTTCGCTGCTCTGGTTGGTCATGTCCCTAGTTAGAGTGCGAATTCCAAAGGGTTGGCCTTATCAGGACCTAAAGTGAACAATATCTAACCACAGTCCACTCCTCTATGTCTGTTAAGAGCAGCCGTATTTCTAAGGGATAGAGCAAGGCTTTGGGGAGCACAGATCTGTGCTTCATTCTAAACCCCGCTATTGTGACTCTCTCTGTTAGATCTTTGTGTGAACTCTGGTATTCGTCTGCTTTATGCGTCATTTTCCGAGCAGTAAAATAAGAATCTTAAGGTTTAACCACATTTAGTGAGTATTTTGAGATTCTTTATTGAGAGGTACTTTATAGGAAGTATAGGTGGTTGAAGTCGTTAGTGCTTATGAATGAGTCAGGAACAGAATTCCTAAGGCAAGTCCAGCGATGGAGACAAGCATGTTGGGGGGTTTACAGAAATAGTTAAACAGATTAGGAACCTGCTTTGTTACGGAACCACAGAAATTAGTAGGAGTTTACTCTGCATAAACACTTCTGAAAATCTGCTTCTTTAAGAAGGTAAACACTTTGAAAATACTTTTTTTTCAGGAACTCAGCCATTTAAAACAGAAGATGCCATTATAAACTCACTTGGGGAAAGATGCAGCTCTATGGGATATATATCTTAATTCTTTCTTGCTCAGAAACCTTATTCATTCTGTATCTTTTGGAAAACAAGTCTGATCCTCCGTGATCAGAAAGCTAGTGTTTCCACCCGAAGTCTGCTTTCTTTGTTGGTTGGAGTCTTAGATTATTAGAGTCAAATCTAGGCCTTGATTCAGCAGGTACCTACTTATCTGTGTCTCTAATGTTGATCGTGTGGCTTTATTCACGGAATTCAACAGGAACATTCACATGCAAAAAACAAGGCATAAACTTTGCTTGCTGAAATCAAGACGACTTTTACTGATATAAATGGTTTTACATTAATTCTTACGTCATTAAATAGATCAGTACAAATGTCATATGAGACTGATGTTTCAAATGCTGACAGAGGATCCGGAAAAGTTGTGAAAAGTTCCTGAAAATGTGTGTGTTTTGCCTCAGTTTCAGAAAAAGGAGTTAAAACGTGTAGGTCACCTGCGTGCTAGGAATGAACCTAAAGGCAAAGAACAGATGAAGAAAACATGTGCTGCACGGCTGTCAGATAGCATCTTCTCATTGACCGTAAAATAAATTACTAGATAATAAAATGTAGCTGGAGAGAGTTTCCTCTGGAGTTTATTCAAAAGGAGAAATGGATTTATCTACTTACACTCTTAAGCAAAAATGTCCATGAGTTACAGATAGCAGAAAACTATTTATAACCTGCTTATAATAAGAGAATTCCTTATGTAATTTCACATGCCATTGTATCAGTTCATTACAGATTTAATTTCACATACTTTTCCCTATCTGCTAGCACTAAATAAAATCTATTCATGACAGCAGCATGCGTACATCTGCAAAAGCAAGTACAAATAATCTAAATGTAAATATGTTTTTAAATGATCCCTGATGTGGATTCTAGAGGAAGAATGAAAAAATTACATTTTCTTCAATTTTCCAAAACAACTAGATTTTTTTTTAAGTTTTTGCTTATTTTTAAACAAAACATGGTAGCAATAAATTTGCTAGAAGTTAGGTCTTCAGACCTTCAAGACTTTAAAAAGTGTAGCTGTTGTGAAGAAATGGTATACTAAGGTTATAGATCAGTCATTAGGGCCGAGTTCACTCATTTTACTCTAGCAGTTTCGTATCCTCTAAGCTGACAAGGAGCTGTAGGGCACTGAACTAGAACCCGTTGATAAACTGTGCTGAGCAGCTGGCATAGCACCTGGTACGGGGCCAGCCCTGAAACGCGTTTGCAGACAAGCCCAGCACAAGGCGTGCTCTGAGCGAGCGCCAGCGGGAAAGATCCAGGGATGCGGCAATAGCTGGTAAGAACAATCGAAGCAGATGTCTTTAGGCCTTCTCTCCCTGCTTTCCTGCCGTATTCTTCATCATATTAACTTCTTGTAAGTAAGAGGAAGTTAATTCAGAAATTTCCAGCAGAGGTGGGTGGATGTGTTCTCGTTCTCTTAGTACAGGCAGGTGAAACCAGAAGAATCGAGTGCCTCGGGAGCTTATGAAAACCACGGTGTTTCTGTTGAATGACGAGAGAATGCAATGTAGTACTAGTGCTGATACGAACCTCAGACTAGAGCGGAAGAAAGGTTTACTGATATTAGAAAAAACATAATCCCACCCGAGGTATTGAGAAATATATTGTTTAAACCAGTGGTATCTTCATGAGTCATTCTGAAAAAAGAACCACCTTTTTTTGAAATTTGAAAACCAGCGATGTCTGTCAAATACTTTCATTTGACATAATTTCACATAATGCTCTTGATTTCGTTTTTTTAAAGATGTTTTTAATGTTTGAAATAAGCTTCTTGTGTTCCATTGATAATTAAGGGATTAAATGACTGAATAAAAGATGTTGGCTTGAAACGTTAACCAACATTTTCATATAGTTCCTGCACAAATCAAATATATTGCTATCAATAAAATACACGTTTGAGATAGATGCGAACATAAATATGTTCAGTTTGTGGGGTTTTATGTTAATTGTGGAGACCTCTGCTATTTGAATGACATTTGCCTTGTGTATTCTTCAGATTATATTAGCAACATCTTCATGTTTAACCAAACTGTAAATGATTTAAGATGTGACTGTGTAATCTCTTCAATTTAATTTAATTACTTGTGGTTTTGCATTTTTGGGCTTACTTTCCCTTTTTATTTTAGGACTGTTTTTCCTTCTGCTTAATTTTAAACAATCATTTTGAAGGAATTATAACACACTGTTTTTATCTGTGTGTTTCCCAGCTGTAGGTATCCAGATGAAACTTGAATTTTTCCAGCGGAAGTTTTGGACTGCAAGCAGACAGGTACATTTTAAATTGAAATTTTCTTTGTCATTGAATCCACAACAGCTTTCTAAGTTTTCAGATAATGATCTGCAGGTTTTTATGTCACAAACAAAACTATTGTACAGAGACAACGTGGTTGAAATGTGTAATGGCTAGTTCTTCTGGTTTACATTCTAGTTCATCATCACCAAAAAGAGAATTCAGTGGTCAAAACCAGTTGCTTCATCCCATATTTACGGAAGCAAGTAGATTATGAATTTTAGGCCCCGATACGTAGGGAGTTACTTCGTTGGCCTGACACACGTTAATTTTCTCCCTCAGAAAAAGGGGAAACAGCTAACTGAACTATGGAATTTACCCATTTTCAGTGATAGCAGAATTGCGCCTCCTCACTTACTCTAGGAACTGATCTTCTAACATTCAGTAACTGAAGTATCACACAGATTAATTAACTAAACTAGATTACTAAATCATACTTGGCATTCATGGTCTTCAATAAACTATACCAAAGATATTCAGGATATAGGATTTGTACTTACTGAAGAGGATAATCATCACTTTCTAAAGATTAGGAGGTGCCATCCTTATTTTGAGACGAGATTGGAACTGTGCTCTTTCAGGGAATAACCCCTAAAACGCAGGTCCTGCCCCACCCCTTTTTGAAAGTCCTGTGTTCTTGTCTACGAATGGTCCCAAAGCCTCTAACACATGGGGGAGAGGATGGTGTTTAAAAGAGCTGAATCGTTACAGTGTGAATGCACCCTTTCTCTGAAGAGAGGAACGCGACAGGGTTGGTGAACACATTTAAAACTGTTCCAGTCTTTTTTAGAACAATCGCTGTCAGATAAAAAAGCAATCAATATCAACTTCTTTATAAGTGTGCTCATACTGATTTTTAATATGTCCTATTTTGTAATCGTCAAACTCGAAATTACAATGTTTTATTGATTTTTGATATCGTCTCTAGTGTGCGTCTCTCGATGGCAGATGTGCTATAAGTTGTGATGATGACGTAAGTAACAGATTATTTTTTTTACCATTTTTGTCTCTACTGCAGTAGAACATAAAGTTGATCATAATGTACAGTGAGATGTTCAAAGTAAATCAATCTCCTGGTGTAATTTGGAATCACCTTCTGAATATTATGCTATTTAGATAGTGAGGCTTTTTTTATGACTGCTTACACACACCCGTTTAATTGCAAGGCTGACAGTGGTACCTCAAATATGCATCGTAATAACTTGTGCTTTGTGAATCCAGTTTTGGAAATCATTTGAAGCTGTTCTAAGGCATTTTTTTACTACATTTTAGAAGCTAATCTCTGATGTTCACGCTAGAATGAGACATGAATTCAGAGTTGAATCTATGCAGCACTAACACAGTAATAGCACTTCAGAAATAAAAAAGGAAGTAACTTCAGGCAGTTTGGCTTCGTGAACTCACCACAGTAGCTTTTTATGGAATTTAATTTGGTAGATAAAAATAATATTTTTAATATCTTATGCATAGATTTTACAAAGAATTTCACATTGTACCATATAATATTTTGGTTAAGCAACATCACAGGTTAAATGAATTAAAAAGTGGAAGACAAAGAACAGACTGTATTGATATATGGGGAGGAATTAGGCATACAAGATTCTAGAAAATCAGAGGTGGGTTTGAGATATTGTATCACATATAGTTCTTATCAGTGACTTGGAAGCAAACAAAGCAATTACTGATAACATCCGTGTGTTATCTCTAAGCTGAGTGAACGGTTTGAGGAGATCTGGATCATCTGATAAACTCTGCTTGAAAAAACTATATGAATTAAGTATGAGAAAATGTAAATTCATACATCTGGAAAAAAAACCTGCAGGCTGTATTTGTATGATACTTTTCACATAGTGGCCAGAAGAACTTCTGCAAAACATACATAAAAGGCAAGAGCCTGTTTGGCTCTGTAATTTCTGGTAATGCAATGTTTTTGCAATCCTTTTTTAAGTAGGATAACATTTTTTTATATAGTTTAAAAGTTTTTATCCAGTTTTATTCAGTTTTTTGTACATGCTTAGTTGCTTTCAGGAAAGCTCCTCTCTATGTCACCAAGAGTCAGCAGGCAGTACAGCGCTAGTTTTTACACCTTTTTCAACAAAACATAACGTATGGTACTCAGAGCAAAGCAGCAAGAACTGAGCAGGTGCCCCCGCCATTGCAAACAGAGGGGTTTAACCAGTGCCTTCTCATCTCTTTTTTTCTCTGAAGCCATTTCTTCTCAATATCTTCAAGTTCTCACACGTTTGTGTCCCTACTTTTGACAACAGGAACCCACGTACGTTATTAGCACTTTTCCATAAGTCTTTATTTCCCTTTTCTCTGCTGTCTTTTCTTATCTTTCTTATAGCCTTGCCTTACAGGTTTCTTTCTGAGTGTCCCAGCATTTGGAATAGACTCCCACTTCTTATCTCGGAGGTGCTGCTTCCCATGTGTTAATGTATTTCCAATGAAATCTCCACATCTTCCACCACCTGAACTGCTGCCCTGACTGTGTTCCCGCCTGTGCGCTAGTCGGTTCATCTGGAGCGTGCTCTGTGTTGTGTAGCACTAAGTTTGTTCAGGGCTGTTCCGGGACATAAAAAAATTTAAGAATAATAGTTGCATAAAGTAGTGTGTGAGGTTTCCTGTCGTGCAAGTTAGCAGAGTTGGGCTTTCCTAAGGATAGGTAATTCAAAACTCTAAATCATTGCGCTAAAAACAAGTTCATGGATGTGTTTGAGGAGTGCTTTCTAACATTCACCGTTATTGTACTGGATATTTAGTTGTTTAAGGCACGCAACGTCGTTTTAATTTTTTGGTTACTTTTGTGTAATTTAATTTGTAAAAAGTTTAAGTCATCAGTCCTAGCAATCTCACTTCTGGGATGCCACTACACAACCTCATGCACTGTGACATTGAAGTGCTTTATTGAAAAGCGAGTCCAGGACAGAGGCGCAGTGATAAAATTTTTAAAATACGTGTCTGTGCTCATATGAGATTCAGATCACAAAAACCATTCCGGGAAGAAAGACAGAACTTGAAACATCAGCAGTTATAAGAGTGGAACACTGACTTCTTCAGCATACCAAATCAGCAAAACTTACAGCAAACTATTATTCATCTGCTAGGACCCTGGGATCTAACAGCTGCAGGGTAGTGATAGCGATAAATACTAGAAAATAAAATTTACAGTAAGCCCAAACACAAAGGCCTGATGATCATGCCGTCCTTAGCAATGGAATGGACCACACGAGTCAACATATCTTTTGCATTTCCAGCTCTAACAATTTACAGACTCTTCCATTTAAAGCTTGTATCATTGTAATCATTAAGTAAACTTTTCCAAATATGAAGTAATGAAAAACAAATCAGATTCCACCCAGGTGTGGGCAAAAGTGCTTACTTAGCCCGAATTCCAGGCTGCCATTTGCACATTAACCGATTTTAAGGTGAGCTTACAATGTTTATTACCCCATTCTCCTAAGAGCGATCAGACATCCCTTGAAAAAGAAGGCCTGTAGAACTGTTAGTTACTTAAGTTTCATGGCCTTGCTTTACTGTAGCTTGCTGCAGACTTAACGTGCAACTTTACCTTGAATTGTCTCCAGTGGCTTTAAATATTTTCATCAGTGGGTTTCCAGTCAGAGCCAACCAGCTTGAGAGGGAGAACTGCAGGCAGTCTGGGCAGAGTGCTGTATAAAATCTCCTTGTTTAGCCTAAACCACCATGCTTTGGGGATTAAAACTAGGCAGAGGTGACTTCCTTCATTTGCAGTAACCTTTGCAATAGGGTAGCAATATTACACGTCTAAGACATGCTCCTGCTACAAAGTGTCCAAATACTTCATCAAAACAAGGATGTCATCATGACTGCAAAAATTTGTTTGGTCTGACCTTGCTAAGAGGCAAGTACACGCTGATAAAGATTCCAAGAGTGCAGCCAGAAACAATTCACTCTCCTTTTTTATCGCGTTGGCAGTTAAGAAGAATAGTCGTCTACTTTGCGAAATATTCACGCAGAACTTCTTTTGGTCTTACATCCGCGTGCACAGAAAATGCAAGCGGTCTAAAGTCTTTTCAGCTACTTTCACTCGACACGAGCAGGAGCCATATAAACATATGGAAAAATTTAGTGATAGTGCGAACCTTGGTGATTTAGAGATTCCAGACTTTTTTCTAATGGCAAAATGTACTGTTGATAGGACTCAATCAAATATCACAGCTCTTCCATTGAGTCTGTTAATTTTCACAGATGCCTTTTCTCAACGGCAAGAAAATATCTGCTGAACAGTTATGGTATAAATCAAAGCATTTAAAAGTATTAAGACATGAACGCAAATAGAGTGGCACAATAGTCATATGGAGAATTAGTTGAGTTTGTGTGATACTTTTGATTCTAAATTACAGACATACAATTAATTAGAAATCCTTTTTTTTTCTCCCTTTTTTTTTTTTTTTTAAGAGCTTTGAATTTGCTCGTTTCTTCTTGTTTTCCTGGTGTCTCACATTTTACTTTAATGTTCTGTTTTCTTTCTTCTTCCTTTTTGGTTTCTTAACCCATATTACATTCCATTATTGTTATTATATATTGGAGCTGTGAAAAATACGTAGGGAACTTGAACTTGATCAAAGTTACTGTAATCCAAGCTTGTTCTCAGACCTTAGTCAACATTCTTCCTGTGTTTATGCTGGACTCCATGCCGACTCTATTTTACAAGCTCAGGGACTCTCCACCTACGGAACGTTCCCCTTGAAATCTGAAGTTCGCTGAACTTGAACCTTTAGGCAAACCTGCGCATAGTTCATTTCCAATACCTGTGAAACATTCTGAATTAAACCTCTTCCGTACGGCTCTAGTCTATGCAAATGCCGTTATCCAATGCATTAATCTTGTATCTGAAATCTTCTGTGTGAGATTTGCTAAAGTATTGGACAAGGAAATGCACCTCACTGTCCTTTGTCAGTGCTAAGTTTAATTTGCAAACTGTTTGATTAAGGTAGTGCGGAATGTTGAACGTTATTTATCTTGCTGGCAAGCAGATGAATGAATGGTCCTGAATGAATATTTTTCCCTTGTTAATGTTTCTAAAATGGATTGAAATAGAAACCCTGTTATCTTTACATTCCACTTATTGCGTAATGCCTGTTTTCAATAATAACGCTAAAACATTAGCACCTTTTTAAATTCTGAACGATGCTAGTGAATGACTATGGCTTAGAGATTTGAGACATGGCCACTAATTCTTGAATCAGGGCAGGGTTTTCCCAACGCCGTCTAATCCATAAACTATGAAATTAAGCCTACACTCTTTCTTGCCCAGCATAACTACTTTTATTTATTTTCTATACTGTGGAGAAATATTGCTTCTAAAGCACTATCTTTAGATTAATCTTTCATGCACGAGGACTGCGAATGTGTATCCTCAAAAGAGCTCTGTGTTGATTTAGCTCCTCTCTCAATAAAGTTGGTGGGAGGCTTATGACGGGCTTTGGGGAGAGCAGTGTTCTGGTGTTACAGCCGACTGCTGAAATTCCACCCGTCGCACGCCACTGAGGTTAAGTAGCTGCCTCTTCTGAACGCATTAGCTCTACTCGGTTCTTTGCCAGCATCGTCAGCTTTTCACATTGCATTTGCCAATTTCTGGCCTTCTAGCAAATCAAAGGTTGGAAATGAGTTGTTTCAACTTCTTTTTTGACAGATTTTCTGTCACTGGGGGTGTCTGTAGCTTAGGTTCCTCTCCTAGGATGAATCCCCTGCACTTGCATTAGGGAATGACATTCATTCCAAACCTTTACCCGATTTGGGCTTTTTGCTTTTTTAAAAACTAAGCTTCAAGCCAGCATTTCTTCCAATCTCTCCTCTTCTTCAGCCCCACCAAACAGTGCTACTATGTGGCCAGAGTGAGAATCAGACACATCTAAGCATCTCTTGAAAAATCAGACTGCGTTTTCACCACATCTTGCACAACGGCTCTTGTACGGAACCGCTTTCCTCTCTATAACTGTAGAGAGATTTGCTGGATGTGCAGAGTGTAGCAGAAAGCGTATGTTGTCATATCTCTGTGCAGCCCGTTTGCAGCAGGAAAGGTTTTGAATTAAAACCAAAGCCACGGTGATTCCTATACTGGAAGCCATACTATGTTTTCATTTTTTTTTTACACAAATTTCACATAGAATTCAGGAAACAATGATAAAATGTTTGCTGATTTAGACCAACAATAGAAATATGTTAAAGATTTAACGCTGAGGTAGGTATTTGGCAATACTGAAGAGAAAGTGAGTTGTATCGAGGTTTGAGTTGAACCTTATGTTTAGACTCTGAAGCGCAGTAATTAAAACTTTGCCTGTAGCAAGTAATTCAGTTGAGGTTAAAATAGTGCATGCATGTATGGAGGGAAGCACTGCTTTGGGTTTACCCTGTTTTACACAGTTTATACGTCTGACCTACGAAAAGCTAACAGTCCTAACTCTAAATCCAGTTCCCAATTAAAACCACAGTTTGAAAAGCTTTAGGAGACCTGTGGGGCCTCTTTCACAGAAGTCTTTGGTCCCATCCCCCAATGAACAAATTAAAAAATATTACCTGGTCCCCTGTTGGTCCTCCAGGCTGACACTGTGTTTTCATTAATACATCATTAGGGTAATGACATCGTGCTGATGTTTTTCGCCAAACGCAGGAGAAGCCATCAGGAGTAACAAAGTTCTATGCCTTTGGAAACTTAGTTGTAAGGAAAACTTTTAAGAATGGATTGTAAAAACAATGACCTTGTTCTTTTTATGTTTGCTTATAATTATCTTATATCCTCCCTTTCTGTACACATCTTTGTTTTGTTTTGCATGAATCAAATGCATAAAAATTAAATCGGATAACATCCCGTAAGCTGAGACTGCATTCACTTAGAAGTTATGTGAGCCATTAGAACAACATGAAGTCTTCACCCATTTAGAAGACACTTGGAATTAGGGTAAAGGAAGTAATTAACTTATTGCTGTATCCTAAAATAAAAAAATAATTTTGGAATTTATTATTTTTCAGGCAATCAACTGTTACCTAATAGATAACAATGGATTTATTTTAGTGTCTGAAGACTATAGACAGGTAAGTAATTTTTTTTTTTTCCAATCTTCTCATGTAACACGTTATATAAAGTTACTTGTTGTTTAAATGGGCCACTAAAATGTTAAGGAATCAGTAACATAAAATTAAATAAAATCCTTCACCAAAGAATGTAAGCGGTTTCTCACAGGAGCTCAGTTTCTGTCTCCCATTGGGGCAGGGTCTGCTCTTAAAGCTCATAAATGGTCTCTTAAAGGGCTTTTTTGCCACAGAAGTGTCTGTCTTCCATAGAACATTTTTAGCCCAAGAAAAAAGATTCCCTGTGGCATTTTTGCCACGTGGAAAGGTTGGGGAGGGAGGGAGGGAGGGAGGGAGGACGCTGGGGACACAGAGCTTACACGTTTAAACTTGAGATGACGGCTCTGTAAAATTTCATTAGCTGAGGAGTTTGTGTTGTGAAGTAGATTAGAGTCATTGAAGGATTAAAAATAAGCACTCAGCATCACAACGGGGAGGACAAGGATCATGATTAATGAGAAGATCATTCAAAACTTTAATTTGTTTTGACTTCGTGGAAAAAAATGTTGAAAAATGAATGTATAATTGGTCAGTCCTGGAAACCTTATGAGGAAACCACCACCATTCTCATTAACTTTTGCCTGAAAACTGTGCCAATTGGTGCACCAATTATGCCAGAATTGTCTGAAGTTGAATTTCTTTTATGTGTTGGGATTGTGGATAGGAACATCCGTACTCCTGCTTAGGCCTCAGGTGAATTAAATTTGTTACGACTAGGTTGGTTACTGAGAAACGGCTTTTGGAAGGAGCTCTGGGTGACTTGGAAGAGTGACTGGAGAGGAGATAAAAAACTCTAAGTGAATGGCAAAAAAGAAGCCAAACTGAGTATTTTGATTTTAGATTATAAGCTTGAATTATTGCCACCTCAAATCTGGCACTTCTGAAAGTAAAAAGATACAGGTATTTTTCACATTTGCATAGTGCAAAAGTAATGGCATGTTTCCTTGTGATCCCTTTCTTCCTTGCTCCATTTTGGTGGAGACCTGGGAAAGTCAGTAAGCAAGTAATAAACAAGGGAAATACAACTTTTCTGAAACTGTTATCCTTCCAACATGTACTAGAGCGTTAACTGTTGAGCATGCTCTACTGTGTCATGCAGTAGTCATTCTTCGTGATATTCTTATATGCAAAATTGAGCATCGAAATTTATTATTTTGTTTTACTTTATTAAATGTATTTCTTCCATCCCATGTGAACTAAAAACGTACCATTGCTTAAATATTGACTGCATTACGTTAGAAGCAGGTGTTAAGCCTAAGATGGACAGTAAAGTTGTCTCTATACTTATATAACTCTAGAGTAATATTACAATCACGGAATCACGGAATCTTCAGAGTTGGAAGGGACCTCTAGAGATCATCTAGTCCAACTCCCCTGCTAGAGCAGGATTGCCTAAAGCACATCCCTCAGGGCTGCATCCAGGCGGGTCTTGAAAGTCTCCAGAGAAGGGGACTCCACAACCTCCCTGGGCAGCCTGTTCCAGTGCTCTGTCACCCTCACCGTAAAGAAGTTTTTCCGTGTATTTGAACGGAACTTCCTATGTTCTAGCTTGTGCCCATTGCCCCTTGTCCTGTCGCTGGGAACCATTGAAAAGAGCCTGGCTCCGTCCTCCTTAAACCCACCCTTTAGATACTTGTAAACATTAATCAGGTCCCCCCTCAACCTTCTCTTCTCCAGGCTAAAGAGTCCCAGCTCTTTCAGCCTTTCCTCATAAGGGAGGTGCTCCAGTCCCATAATCATCTTGGTTGCCCTACGCTGGACTCGCTCCAGTAGTTCCCTGTCCCTCTTGAACTGGGGAGCCCAAAACTGGACACAGTACTCCAGTTGTGGCCTCACCAGTGCAGAGTAGAGGGGGAGAATGACCTCCCTCGACCTACTGGCCACAGTCTTCCCTATGCAGCCCAGGATGCCATTGGCCTTCTTGGCGACAAGGGCACACTGCTGGCTCATGGATAATTTCCTGTCTACCAGGACCCCCAGGTCCTTCTCCTCAGAGCTGCTTCCCAGCAATAATTATAATAGTATGTGTTTGTTTATTTATTTTATATGTGTATGTACATATATACTCTATATTTATTGGAGATGGGGAAAGAGGTAGGTGGGATGAAGCATTATCAATTACTCGCCTGTCTGGGTTGCTTCAGCACTGTTTTGCTATGGACTTTCCAAAAATTACCTGCACTACTCTAGGAATCTTGTTCAGGGGCAGTGTAATTCTTCATCTGAATTACTACTAAATCCTAATGTATTAAAAAATAATGATAATCTAGATGTTCCTGCTTTGGAGGAGAACTCGCATTTACAAATGGAGTTTTTGTGGAGAGAACTGTCACTGAAATGTCTCTATGAGAACGAAACACAACTTGATAAATCGGGTTTATTACTATCTAAGGTTATACTAGTCATTTATGGTTTGGGCTTTTTGACATTGACTGCCTCTCCGATAGTTAGGCTAATCTTTCCTCATCAGTCAGCTAGGGCTACTGAAGCTAGTATTTTTAGTCATATAAGCTACAAATGTTCCTCTTGTTTCTAGGAGACTTTACACACCCGCATGTTTTGGAAAATGTTCCAAGTTTCCCCTGAGTGAAAAGAAAAAAAGGCAGTACTTGCTTTTTAGGTGGAGGAATGCCTTTTCTTGGCTAGGGCTGTAACTTTTCTGCCTGCGAACTCCCAGGTGCATACTTGAGGTCAGCTAAGTTCCTTGTAATGGAATTGGGGTTTAGTTCATACAAAACCTATGGAATCCGTGCAATTTGAGAGTGTAGTGCCCTTTCCCCCCCATAAATTGAGGGATTTCTCCCTTTAAACAATGCGGAGAACACATCTAATCCCTCCGGGAGTTGAGGCTCTAAAATAAAAAATGTATTCCCAAGCTAGAAAAAGGCTGTACGTGCAAGATTTTCCAGTGTCATATGAATGGCTGCAGATGATGGAGTCACTTCCACACTACATACCAAATTCATAACACGGATGTTTGTTTTCTCAACAGAGATTTATTTTTATTAGTCCACATTTACTGAACAAGGACGAAATGAGTAATTCATCAGGCTGAGTGGTTTTAAGTATGAAATGACTCTGAATGGAGTTAAAATTTACAGGACCGATGAAATGTACTGTTCCAGCTCCTTAAACAGGTCATGCAGGAATTACAAACAATGCTTTTTTATGACTGTTTATGAAATCCTCTCAAAGCCTGTTTATGTATTTTTTGAGTAACATTTTAATCACAAGGGGTTGTGATCAGATTAGTGTGTTTTCTTTGCAAGCTTTGGGTCTGAAAGGCTTTTATTTCTGATATTAGATGTTATATAATGTACCTCAATATATTGTATAAGCCCTCGCATCTGCTCGGGGGTAATAATGTAATCCCTATCACTTGCCATGACTGCGAAGTCCTCTTTGGTTTTTATGTAGCAGTAGTCCTGAAAACCCATCTGTGTGACTGTCAAAGCCACTCTTGTTGGATCCTAGAATATGCCAGTTTAAATTGCGTCCAACGTTGGTTTGCATTTATCCAGACTTCTGGTAACTTCTTGCATTTTTCCCTTGCAGACTGGTTACTTTTTTGGGGAGGTCGAAGGGGCTGTGATGAACAAGTTACTAACAATGGGCTCTTTCAAGAGGTAAGAATTAACTCGAGTTTCTATCTCTTAAAAAATGCTGCAACAACAAAATGAAATAAAACAACCCCGAAGTCATGTAAAAGAAGGCCAAGACTGTCAGTGTGACCGGATTCTCATTATACCCCTTTTCCATATGATTTGAGTGTAACTCGATGCCATGCACGTTGAATGTTAAGAGTATTGGAGACAGCCTACAGTGAGTTTCTTGTTCAAAGAACAGTTTATTTGACTACTAAGCTAAAACTGTGTGCCTTTCCTGTTCCCGCTGTGCTCAAGTGGGAAAGAGATTCGGCCGTATCTACTACGGTACAATTCTAAATGGCTCTAAAGCAGATCATTGATGCAACGTTAAAACATTTTGACCTGTAAAAAGTTGGAGCTTGCTCAAATTAGGCGGTGCAAAGTGCCCTACTGTTAAAGGGAAAGAGTGGTCTGCCAGTAATTAATTTTCATTCACGTGCTAGCTCACCTTGGAACACTGTTGTGACTTGACCTGGTCTTACTATCAAGATGACAATAAAAAGTAATAGTGACTTTATGTGTCATCCTTTGAAATAAATTATGCATCCTGGGGAAGTAAGAAAGAGCTTTTCCCTTTGACCTGTAACTCAACACTGGAATCTTCATGGCTTTCACACAGCCGAAGAACTCTTCCTTACCCCTTTGTCCTCTTACAGCACGACAGAAGTGCAGACTATATGTATTATACTTTTCCCTTTTATTCTCCTATGCATTTCTAGTATAAATGAAAAAGAGCCACATCACTGGTCCCATCAACCACTAAAATTAGTTATTGCATGTGAGGGTGTATACAGAGGCTCCCAAAACAGACGGTTGGTGTGCTTCCTTGGTAAACCAGCTCTCTTACGGGCAGAAAGCTTTCCGTGCCGCGTCCGCACATTATAGCTGAATGCCACGTCCAGTAAATGGCCAACCTGAAATGGAAAGATCTAGCACTCACTGAATCATCCCAAATCCTAGTTTTTGAGGGTGGCGACCCTTTTGTGTTTAGCACGACATTCTTAACGTATGCTGTAAAAGGAAGTGAAGTGATACGTATTTATAGAATGGGTTCTACAATGAGAAGATCTGCTTATACAAGAGATGAAACATTTTATTTAACGCAAACAAAAAGATACAGTCAAAATCAAGGGATAATGCTTTAATTTGTCCCAATTTGTTTTCTCCTGCCTAGCAAAGCAAAAAATTGATTGTTCTGCTGAACAATCAATGGTAGTAGGCACCACCATTGAGAAAACAAAGGCTGCGTGGCTCGAGTATTCCATCTAAACTGCGGTGGGCGCCAATTTGGCGCGGATCATTGGCTTATGATTTTGCTGGTCTTGAGCTCCGAGGGAGTTACAGATAATGAAGCCACTAGCTCGGTGCAACTGAGCTGCATGCTAAAGAAAATGTAAACACGATGAGCCGATTATTAAACACAATAAACTGGCCATTGCCAATCATTTAAAAATGGGAGAGAATCAGAGTGGTGTAATTGCACTAAATGAGCCACCTGCTTTTCCCACTGTACAGCAGATAGCTCTCTGCAGCAACAAAAAAACCCAAACTGTCTTTGAGCTGTGCTAGATGAGGCCTTTAAAATCAATTATTCCAGCAGTATGAAGAAGAAATCCTTGCTGACTCTCCTGAAAAATAGTCAAGATACCGTATTTTGAAGATTACTAATTTGTCTGGGTGGGGTTGTATTTTGCTTTTCCAAATTTTATTTTACATGGAATAAGAACAAAAGAAAAAAAAAAAAAGCACTGAATGGATGCAGTGGCAGAATCTGTTACGAGCGCCATTTCCAGGAGAGCACAACAATATGATTATTGCACGTGTTATACTTGTCATCGCTCTTACCATGCAGACACCACCAGAGAGCGAGCTCTCTTCGTTAGCTTTCATTCTGATAATATCCAGAGCCATCCTTTCTTGCACTGTCATCTTACACAGCGCCCGCCATCCAGCACGTGAGTTACAGAACTTTGCCCGCTTTGATCCAGTCTTGCTCCTTTTTTGTTCAGTTTGGAAGGTTCTGTTGTGTCTGATCTTCGCTGCAGGAGAGTTTACGAACATCCCCGGTAGCCGCGGGGGTGGGAGCCCGTTCTGCCTTCGCCGCAGTGACCTGGGTGGCAGTGCAGAGAGGTGCCACCACCTCGCTGATCCGTGCCAGCTTTCAGACTCCCTGCCCACAAAAGGAATGAAATAACCCTTTGTGCCTTCGCTCAGCTACCGCTAATTTGGAGGGATATAGAAGTTCTTTTTAGGATTGAGCTGGAAGTGTTAAAGAAAAGGGGGTTGTTTGCTGCTGACTATATTTCTTTTCAACCTGCAGCAGGATGAAATTCAATTTTTGTGTTAGCTGTTTATTTTTTAAACTGAACTTAAATACCTCCTTCCCTCCTTAATTTCTTTAAACTCAGTACTTCTTTTAAATAATGTGTACATATGTATGTATGTATATTTTCTTAGTTTATGGGTTTTATATTTAGGGAGAAAAATTATATCAGTGCCTCCACAGCAACGTGACATGTTCTGTGATTTCATTTAGCAAAATGATGTTTATCTTCTACCCTAAATATTGCATGAAGTTAAATAATTTAAATATAATTTAAATTCATTATTAAATAAATTAGGATGTGCTTATGGAAAAGTATCTGCTTCACATAACTTAGAAAAAAGTTTCTTTATAATTTCCTCAGTGCTTTTTTCCACAAACAGTGGAAAAAATAGATTCAACTGCTCAAAGCATGAAAATCTAAATAAACCACATGAACGTCAGAAAAATCAAGGGCTATAGGAGGAATGAGATCCCCGAAGAAATGAACTTAATAAATCTATAAGAGAAAATTAAATATCTCTTGACTTCAAAACACTTTAGTCCTTTGCAGTAGGAGGAACGCTGAGCGATTCTGTGAGACAGATCTGGAAGCGGCATCGTTTCCTCTCACCACCAGGCATCCTCTTGGCCTCCGAAGAGGAATCTATGCTTTGGTATTTCACCGTGCTGTCAGAAGATGTGACTGAGATGGTGCACCCCTGAATTCCAGCCTTCCCAGATGCTGAGGCTCACTTTAATAAGTTCTTGTTGCTTTGAGAGCAGCTCTTTGTTCCTCGCTTTTTCCTGCTC